>NC_080021.1:40893728-42143728 GCF_030020395.1 Manis pentadactyla | reverse complement strand
GTCCATGGCCTCTTGGACATCAGACCCCGATGAGCCTAGTCTGGTGAGGAGGTGGGAGCACACCCAGACCAACCACAGAACTACTTGTTCAGTGACAGCTGGGACGCTGTAAAAGGGGGCAGGTGCCCAATGCTCAGAGGCCCGGAAAGACATCTGGATGTGGTGGAGAAGGAAGACGAGGCAGAGGAATGTCTGTAGCTCATACTGAGGTACTGAAAGCACTCAGAGCTGGGGGAGAACAGGTGAGATAAGGTGCCGGCAGGCCCTGTGAAGCTTGCCAAGGACTCTGTGTCTTATCCTAAGACCCTCTGGAAGTCTTAAAGGATCTCAGGCAGAGGCAGGGAGTGACTTGAGCAGATTAGATTTTGGGAAGAAGACTCAGGCTGAGTTGGGAATGAACTGGAGGGGTTGAAGGAGGGTATGTGGAAATCAGTTAGTAGATAATGCAAGAGCCGAAGAGGAAGATGATGGCATCTGGTTCCTGATTTGATGGAAGCATAGAAAAATCTGGACGTTTGGAAAGGTCTCTGAACCAAAGGTCTGCATCCACTGCCAGATGGTTTATTGGAATCATCTGTGGAGCTTTTAAAACATCCAGAAGCCCAGACAGGACTGGACCCCCTACACCCCTTGAAACAGAGACTATCTTACATTGATTGATGTAACTTCTTTGGAGGACAATTTGGAAATGTTTGTCAGCTTTAAATGTCCATACCCTTTAACTAGGCATTTCCACTTCTCTGTATTTATTTTTCAGGTATGCCTTTACATTGTATGCAAAACTCCATGCACAAGAATATCCATTGTAATAATTTTTGTAATACCAAGACTAGAAACTACCTAAATGCCCCCAGTAAGAGACTGGTTAAGTGGATTACAGGGCAGCCTTTAAAAATAATGATGTACAGTGTCAAAGGTGAGAGAGAGAGGTGTACTTTTAACTGTAAATCTTTATGTCCAATAAGAGTTTTTCAATTTTGAGAACTGGTTAGAGGGTTACAAGGCTACAAAAAGACATTTGTTAGGAAGTTTAGCTCCCACTCTTGCCTTGCCATCCTGTGCCCTACCCCCGCCTCCATCAGTATCTGGTGGTGGCCAGCCTCCAAATGGCCACTGGTGATCCCCAACTCCTGGTGTTCCCACAGCTGTTGGGAACAGCTTCCTTCACTGTTGGTCTGTGTGACCAACAGCATATGGAAACTACGGTCTGCTGCTTCTCAAATATGTGTCTTGCATGCTATCTTTCACATCTTTGGGGGGCAGCTGTGTGTGAAGCCCTGTGGACAGGCTCCAGTGAGGAGGAACTGAAGCCTCTGTCCATCGGCTATTGAGGAACCAAAGCCTGCCAGTGAATGTATGAGTAAGCTCAGAAGCAGATCTTTCAGCTCCAACCAAGACCTTGAGATTGCTGCAGCCCCAGCTCACAGCTTGATTGCAGGCTCATGAGAGACCCTGACCCAGACCCACCCAGCTAAGCCACTCTCGGATTCCAGACCCTCAGAAATTGTGTGAGATCATAAAGTTGCTTAAACTTTTAGGTTTTGAGGTAACTTGTTGCATAGCAATGGATAGCTAATGTACCATTTTTATTAGTTTATTATTTATCCTGCATGTTTCTTTATCTGAATAAAAAGCAAATATGAATAGATATTTTTATTTCCTCCCTTTTGTTACACACATAAAATATGGTGAACTATGTACCCTACTCTTTGCCTTTTTTCCCCTCACTCAATGGTATTTATGGGCGATTTCTTCATACTGTTACACAGAGAATGTCATCATTCTTTTTATAGCTGCTTAATGTCTCTTTGTGTGGAGCATGTAGTCAGCTAGTCCCCTGCTGCTGTGCACTTGGGTTGTTTCCCATTTTTCATTATTACAAACAATGCTGCCATAAATAACTCAAAAGTGTATCCTTTCATATGGTCCAAGGGTATGTAGGAGAGAATTCCAGAAGTGAAGTTGGCTGAGTCAAAGGTCCATTTTGTAACTCTGATAGATTTTGCCAGATATCCCTCCCTAGGGGATGGATGCCTTTTAGTATGTTTGAATTTTGAATCATGTGCCTGTTTTACCTTTAAAAAAATCTCTGCAGGTGATGCTCATGTTCATCCAAGGTAGAGGTATCACCACTACTCTACTCTCTTAATCAGATGCTCTGAGGGGGGTGAGGAGGGGCAAGGTGTAAAAACTCAAACTCTCCACACGCTTGGAAAGTGTGCAGACAGCAAAATTTCCAAATAGCTACTGATATGAAAGGCCAGGAAAACTCAGAAGCTAGGCTGGGAGCTCTGGGATGGTTTGCAGCCAAGGTGAAGACACCCTCTGTGGGCACTGGCTTCAGGCTCAGCAGGCTCCCGATAAAGGAAGGCAACACCCGTCCGCCAGGTGCAGCTCGGACCACCATGGCCCAGGGAAGACTGGAGGCCAGTGGCCCTTCAGGGTCTGTGCGGGAAGACTCAGCCACTCTCCAGAAGGAAGCCTGAGACGGAGCTGAGAGGACAGGACAGGGACACTCCAGAAAAAGGGGTGTGCTCAGGTGGT
The DNA here is from genome assembly GCF_030020395.1 of Manis pentadactyla. Classification (NCBI taxonomy): domain Eukaryota; kingdom Metazoa; phylum Chordata; class Mammalia; order Pholidota; family Manidae; genus Manis; species Manis pentadactyla. The sequence continues at coordinate 42,141,184 of NC_080021.1, read as the reverse complement.
GTGTCTGGATTCTGACTTGACAAGGCTGGCCTGAAAGAGTTATAACTACTTCATTATGCTGGAAAATGGAGTATTCTTAATATAAATTCATGTTGGGGGAAAAACAATGCTCCCCTCCACAGCCAGCCAGCTGTCTGTATTATGGAGCACTCAGTTGTATCTCCACTCAACACTAGGTGAGGTGCTACCCCAAGCCCAAGCCATCGGGAAATGTTCTGCATTCATAATGAGTCTTGATTGTGCCCAGAGAAGTAAGTCATGTTCAGAACAGAGGAGAGGGTCCAACTGTCCTTTGACTCTCTTCCACAGTTATAATTTCAGTGAACATAATGCTTGGCTATTCTTCAGAAATTTTGGCAGTGCTTCTGCCCAAAGGAAGACAGGCAAAATTCCTTTCATGTTTGAAAGCTTACTTTAGAATGTAGCAATGCAATGTAGTTGGGGAAAACGTGGGATTTGTTATTAGATTACATTTTTAGTCTGGTGCTATCACTTATTAGTAATTGGTCCTGGAAAGCCATTAACCATCCCAAACCTTAGTTTCCCTAGCTAGTAAATGGGAACAACAGCTGCCTTAACTATCCCACACGATGGTGTTCAGGACTCCCCTTCAAAAAGATAAACTGCAAAAATCCCTACAAAAAAGTGTATGGTCTGTGCCTGATTATAAAAGTGATTGTGCACTTTGGAGCCTTTATTTAATTCTTTAGTGCATCTCCACTGTAGAAATTCCACTTGATCTGAAACGATTGAGTTGACTGCAGATTGCATATCATTCTCTTTAAAAGTTAAAAAGTCACTTCCCACCTGTCCTCAGTATAAAGCACTTAAAGTATCAGCCTGGTTTTCACACATTCACAAACCAGTTCCCAAGGAAGCCACTCCAGCCCTGTGGATGGCAGTGCCATTCTTCAGTTGCTCAGGCCTCAGAGTCATCTGTGGCTCTTCTGTCATATTTGTATAGAGGATGGTCTCTTCATACCCAGCCATCAAAGCTTGTAGGCTCTGCCTTCAAAATACAGCCACAGTCTGACCACCTGTCACCAGCCTGGTGTGGGGCACCAGGATGATCGCAGTAGGTTTCTTCCGGTTCTCCATGCTCAGTCCTTCCCATGCCCCATTCTGCACACAGCCATCCTTTTAAAACAAAATCAGTTCATGTCACTCCACTGCTCAAAACTCTCCAGTGGCCCCTTCTCTCTCAGATCTGATCGCTGCCTGTGAGTCCCATGTGGCCTGCCCCTGGTGGCCTCAGTGGCCTCATCCCCTGCCATGCTTGGTTTGCCTGGGTCACACTAGTTTCCTCGCCTTCCCTGAAACGTGCCAAGCATGCTCCTACCTCTGCTGTTTTCAAATGCTGTTCTTTCCAGCACCACGCACTCACACGTCTCTTTCTTCAGGCCTCTGCTCAACATCACCTTGCCTGACCACGGCATGTAAAACAGCAAGCCCTCCCCACGCACCAGCCCGGTGGGAACTCTCTCTCTGCCTCATCCTGCTTTCCTCCAGAGCACTTGTCCCCATCTGACAAATACATTTGTCTAGTTTTTGTCTTCCCCGCACCTTCCCTCACACCCCTGCTGCCAAATACAAGATTCATAAAAGCAGAAACTTTGTTTTATTATTATATCCGTAGAACCTAGAAGAGTGCCTGACTCATAAAATATTAGATGACAGAATGAACAACGCAAGAATGGATTACCTAAGTGTGATAAATACATACATACATAAGTAGATAAGGTGATACTACAGTTATATGATAACCAATGAAGTTGAACTTATTTTCTAATATTTATTGATCACTTACAGCTCTCTTTTTGTAAATTTATATCTCTCCTTTTGTAAACTGACTTTTCATGTGTTTTGCTCACAATTCCTGTGGAAATGATGATATCATTTTGTTTTATGTATTCTTAATATATTTAGAATTTTTGCTCAATGTTTTGAAATTGCACAGTGGGATAAAGTACTGCTTTAAGGTATCTAAAATGTATTTTAAGACTGAATAAGTTACAAATGTATGAAACATTTCCCTTTTCTGTCTCCCTAATTCCAATTGGATTCTTAGAATTGGACTTTTGTGCTTTGGGGGACCATGGCTGTGAACATTCCTGTGTAAGCAGGGAAGACTCTTTTGTGTGCCGATGCTTTGAAGGGTTTATACTCCGTGAAGATGGGAAAACCTGCAGACGTAAGTTATTATTGGAATTGGCTCACATTAATGACATGAAATCTACTATCCTCATCTCTGTGTAAATCAGTTACTCTCAAAAGCTAATGCCACAAGACCAGCTGAATGTAATATGTGATCCTGGATGAGAAAAATGACATAAGGTGAAAAAACAAAGGAAATATAAATAAGCTATGGACTTTAGTTGATATTAATGTATCAATATTGGTCCATTAATTGTAACAAATGTATCACACGAATGTAAGATGTTAATAATATAAATCAAGTATGGCATTAACAGAACTCTCTGTAATATAGTGTCAACTTTTCTCTAAATCTAAAAGTATCCTAAAATATAAAGCCTATTAAAAGGAAAACAAACAAATGGACAAATGAAAAAGTCAATGCCAGAGCTAAAACTGAAGTTGCTCATTTACTGTGGCAAGAAAGTGGTTTAGCAGTGAGATCTAGTGGAAAGATGTACAGTCTGAAATCCAAGATTCTATCAGCATCTAGCTGTGTCATTCATGAGCTGGGTAAGTTGCTTAACTTCTCTGAGCTTATGTTTCTTCATTTTTAAAAATATTGTTGTTTCTGATAGCATAAATCCCTCACAGAGACCACCTTCTGTTCTGATGAGGCCATTCTTACATCTCAGAAAGCGACACCCTTTAGAAGGGGCCAAGACATGTCTCTCTATAATCAGACAGGAGTGTGTAACTCTGAACAAATGATTTCCATCCCTATCAGTCATCTTGTTCTCAACCTTCTCAAAACACTTTTGTGTTAACATATTTGAAGAAAAGATAGGTAACTGGAATTATTATTGTCATTTTTCAGACAAAATGTAAGGCTCCAAGAGTTTACCTGATTTTTCCAAAGTCATACGTCAAAGCCAAAGAAGCCAAAATTAGATTTAAATGCTGCTAATCTAAATTGAGGTTTAATCTCCTAAGTAATCATACCAACAGTGTTCCTTCTGATAGCAGAAACTATGTCTGCAAAAAGCTGGTATGATGGATGGCGTTTTTATGAGTTGCTGAAGCAGCTGCTGGTGATGATAATGAGAACGTTTGAAGAGTTAGCTCGAATTAGAGCCGATGAACTTTGTCCTCAATTTTCTCTTCCTTCCCATGGATCACTGAGCTCAAGTGGCCCTGAGTCCAGTGGCTGAGATGGATGGATCCTGAGGGGTGAAGCCCGAGGAAAATTTATGTTGGTGAAATTGATTTAACTTGCTCTGCTGTCCTCAGGGAAAGATGTCTGCCAAGCAGTAGACCATGGCTGTGAGCACATTTGTGTGAATAGTGATGACTCGTATATCTGCAAGTGCTCGGAGGGATTCCAGCTCGCTGAGGATGGGAAACGCTGCAGAAGTAAGTAGCCTCCAGGTAGAGACAAGCTTTTCCATCCGTGGGACTTGGATAGTTCTATAACTTCATTTAATCTTTAAAATCTTCCTTTAAAATCAATGTCACAATTACAACTTCCTGCGTTGGGTGCTCTGAAAGGGTTTTGCTGCTGATCAGTACAGTAGACCCTTAGTTTTTCAGGAATTTCTCCGTCGAGGCCTGAGTGTCAGGCTCCTTGCTTCTTTTCATTTTCTCCCAGCTTGGCCCTTTCCACAATTGTGTGGTTGCCCAGAGCCTATCTCAGTCCCTGGCTAGTCACTGGATGGAATTAGAATTCCTGCCAGAAATCACTCTGAGGATTCAAGGATAATTATAGCACTTTTCCTTCATGGAAGACTTTATATGTAAGGGTAGAGGGTGGGAAAGAGGCTGAAGAGATTTTCTGTGGGTTTCATTTACCCATTCTATCATTTGCTTCTGTAGCAACAGATTCTGGGAGTTTACTTAGAAAGTGTACTAGAGTTTTCCAGAGAAGGAGAACCAATAGGGTGTGTGTGTGTGTGTTGCAGCACAGCAAGCAGGCTAGAAGAGCTGATGTTGCAGCTCTAGTCCAAAGGCAGTCTGGAAGCAGAATTTCCTCTTCCTTGGGAGGATTCATTATTTTCTCTTAAAGCCTTCAACTAACTAGATGAGGCCAACCCACATTATGAAGGCTAATATGCTTCACTCAAAGTCTACTGACTTAAATGTCAATCTCATCTAAAAAATAACTTCACAGCAAAATCTATGCTGATGTTTTAACAAACAACTGGGCACCATAACCTAGCCAAGGTGACACATAAAATTAACCACCACAACACCCAAAAAAAGAGGGAGATGGGGCACATGAGCCAGGGAGATGGGGCACATGAGCCAGTGAGGTGGGCATTAGAAGACCACAAGGCAGGGATTTTTTCCTCCAGATTCTGAGCTGTTAATCCCTCTTTTGGGGGTTTTTAACACTGTCTACTTGCTTTTGTGACACACCGTTCCAGTGGTCAGAATGGCTCTTTTTAGTTAAGGCAAAATTAAATCATATGCTTTTGAAGTTGATGTTTATGCACTTCCTCACAGATTCCTTTGAGATAGCTGGGAGCACTCCCCATGTCAACAAAGCTGGGTTGGGTGGGACTTAGTGGCCTCATTCTTTCACCAGCAAGAGGGGCTCCTGTGTTTAGCAAGAAGTTCTGTTTGAACAAGTGCCTCCTGGGACCGGGTCCTGACTCTGCAAGGCTCGTGGACAATCCTGTGTTTTGCCTTCACACTGTGGTGTCTCTTCTGTGGGGGCCATGTCTACAGTTCCGCCCATCGTGTCTGCCTGAGCCATTTGTTCCTGCTTTTATTTCTATAAACCTGAGCATACACACATGCACCACTTATTCATTCAACATATTTTTTGCTCAGTAAATTGCTTCTACTTCTAGAGCGATCTGTAGTCACTTGACACCAATTTTGTAGGAAGCTTCCCTTGTTAGGGAGCTAGTGAGAGAAAAGAACAGTGGGCTTCATGCCGTGGGGGAGGAGTATCTGGAGGCATCATGCCTCAGCTGTGCTGGCAACTTGCTGCAGGACCTTCGGCAACTGCATGAGGCTTTTTGAGTCTCTTTATTTATACGTTGCTTAAGTACCCCTGACTTCCTCTTCTCACAGAAAGTTGTGAAGATTAAAGGGCTGTAACTGCTCTGAAGAGTTTATGCACCTCATGCAGAAGTGCTCATTAGACGGTTAAAATTGGAGCATTTGGGATGTCCGTGGGGAAAAATCAGTAGCTTGGGAAAACCAAAGCACATAAGCAATTCCAAAAGTTAATAAATCCAGGGCACACAGCCACCCAGCTTATCAGTCAGACTGTGGGAGCTAGAGATTTCTGGAGCTTTTCTCTCCCATGCTCTATCCTAAGTATTAGAATGAAAAATGGGATGTTAGAAAGGAGGTTTGAACAGAGATGGGTTTTTAAAAAATGGCTTACTTTTGAGATCTTCCCTGACATGACTACTCAATCCAGCTCATTTCTACTCTGATGGGGTCCCTCAACTCCCTTCATTTCTCTTAGGGAAGGATGTCTGCAAGTCGACGCAACACGGCTGTGAACACATGTGTGTTAGTCGTGGCAGTTCTTACATCTGCAAATGCTCACAGGGATTTGTTCTAGCTGAGGATGGAAGACGGTGCAAGAGTAAGTGATCTGAACTTGGCTTTCTGCTTTAGTTTGGTTTGGGAGCAATTGCTTTTGGAGTGTTTTCAAGAAACAAATCCCTCACCTCTGCTTCTCCCATGAATATAAATGTGCATGCATAAATGCAGAATGAGGAAGAGAGAGCTTAACTGCAGCCTCTGTGAAAAAATTTTTGTTTTTGTTGATAGTGGATTTCACTATCAGCCAAAAGGCTAGAGTGAGCTAAGGCTGAATATGAGTATCTGGAATGAGGGAGGTAAGACTTGTACTCTACTCCGTGCTGGAGAATTACACTCAGTCCTGGGCATTGCACTTTAGGAAGAGAGAGAGGGATCAAAGGTTTAACATAAAAAAAATTTAAAAACTCCAAACTTAAACAGAAAAAATCTTCAGAGACTTATTTTATAATCACAGAGTAGAGAAGACCTTTCTAAACATGTCATGAAGCATAAAAGCCATTTTATAAAGGAGAAAATATATACTGTGAGAAACACACTCACTGGTCCAAACTCAGTAAGTGGATACAGAGAAAAAGAGAACAGCGGAGTGGGGCTTTAATGATGGTATTGCAAGATTGGTGTCTGGTGAGCAGGCATACCTGAGGCCTTTGGTGCCAAGTAATTTATTTCCTAGTACGCAGCCCCTCCCCTGGTTCCTCATTGGCTGAGTACTACAGGGTTCATGTTCTTTCCTGGATGTCGCCTAAGCCAATTATATTCACATTGGGCCTTCTCTTACATTTGTCTTAATTTCATTGATAGGTTTAAAAAAACTCAAACAGTTATAGCCAGGCCCTTACCCATTCCCCACCCCAACCCCCACTCTCAGCCCGAGCAGCTTCCTGGCATATTTTCCACCACATGGCCCTTTGTTAATACCTTACTGTTAAAATGTTTAAACTTCCTGGTAGGAATAAATCACATTTAGGTTTTATGCTTTTTTCTAACAATAGTAATAGATTAAAGCTATGATACCCTTTTTTACCTATTAGTTTTTGAAAGATCAGAAAAATTTGATGATTCCTTAATGCTGACAAAAGCATATTGTAATAGGCAATTAAAAATTTATCACTAGGCATCTGAATAGGGACAATCTTTAGGAGGGCATTTAGGCAATACTTTAAAAGCAATACTTTTAGTTTATCCAACAGATATGTGCATGTGTTTACAAAGCCATATATACAAGGATATTTCATGCAACATTACTTGTAGCAGCCAAAAAGTTAGAAACAAGGTATGTCCATACATAAGAGATAAATTATGGTTCAGCTGTACAGTAGAATATTTCACAGCTGTTAAAAATAATGAAGCAGCTCTACATGTATCCTCAAAATATTTTAGGTGAAAAAAGCTTTGTGTTGAATGGCTTTTATATTATCATTTATATATTTTGTAAAAAGCTCCCTCTAACATACATTTTCTCTCAATAGATATGTAGATAAATACACATACACATATATGCCCTTTTGTAATGCCTAATTTGTTCCATGTGCATGTATTGTTTTTTAGAAAAAATTTTTTAAAGGATAGTGACAAACAAGATTTGGAAAGCATCATGGTGAGGGAATATAGTACAATGTCAAGTGAAAACCAAGGGGAGAAACTGGCAATCTTTGTAGGAAAATACCAAAGTGACAGTCACTTTATTCATGATTTGTATGATTCCCCCCAGGGAAAGAAAGGACACTGGGGAAAAGTTGCAGCTCAGCACAAGGAAAAAGACGTTTTTTCTCAGGGAAGCTGTGTATTTAATTTAGTTATGATCATGAACATCTGTCAGGGAAGCTGTAAAATAAATTTAGTTAGAATCATGAACTTCAGGTCAGATAGACCTGGATTTGAACCCTTATTCATACTATTTGTGTGAACTTGCACAAATAACTTCTCAGAGTCTTCATTTCTTCATCAACAAAATGAAGATAATACTTCACAGAATCATCATGAGGAATAAAAGAGATCATGTATTTAAAGGTGCTTAGCCCAGTGTGGGCACATAACTAAGTGCTGGGCAAATTATGGCTATTGGGATCATCAACAACAGAGATGTCCCAGAATGGGGCTTCAGGGGTTGGGTGATGAGTTCCCCATCGAGAGAGGTGTTCAGACCCAGGCTGAATGCCTGCTGGGTAGGGATGTTGTAATGATGTAACCAACCCAGCCTAGGGACCTTTAAATGTTTTGTCCAGTCCTGAAATTCTGGAACTCTGAAAATAAAGTTCTGAAAGCAAATCACAGCTCCATTCCAGTCTTCTTGACTTATCCACCAAAAGAAAATGCTCGAGTATGACACCTAATACACAGAGAGTGGAGGAACAAGAAGAAGGGGGAAAAAAAGGACTTCTAGATTGTGTTTGAAATAATCAGTAACTTGAGATAGACTTTTATATAGTAAGGAAGCTTACCTGTACCTTTGGTAATCACACATCTAAAGTCTACAAATAAACAGAGAGAGAGAGAGAGAGAGAGAGAGAGAGAGAGAGAGAGAGAGAGAGAGAGAGAGAGAGAGAAAGAGAGAGAGAGAAAGAGAGAGAGAGAAAGGAAGAAAAGAAAATGCCCAAGGTAAGTTCGAGTGTCTCTCCTACAAACAAGTAGCCAGAAAGGAGGGCTTCTTCCATAAGCGAAAGTCTGGTATTTCTTGCCCTGCTGTTGTTCCACTCTACCTAGCATTTTTGTTCCCTGGAGAAGCCTTCTGTGCCCCTCTGCATAGAGGCTGCAAGAGTTGGTTTTGTTCTGTAGGAGAACAGCATATGGGGAAGAGGAGAAAGACTTGCTGCTGGAAAACTAGTCTCGTATTTCTGAGATCTTCCTGAAGGTGCCTTGAGCAAGTGCTGGAGAGCCACATGCATGCCGCCTAAGAGTCTTTACTTGATTAAAGAACAAGCTATGAATGTAAATGAAGCTCTGAAGTGGCCTTTTCCTCTTTCACTAATAGAGTATCAATAGGTTGAGTAATGAGGACAAGGGAAGAACTCAACCACCCAACACACACACACACACACACACACACACACAGAGGCAAGTTACTCAGGCTAGGCACAGAAATATGCTTGTGTATGTCTTTACTTGCTTATATTGTGCTTAGAGAAGACAGCTGTTTGATATATCACAGAAAAAAAGACAATGTTATATCAAACACTGTAGACTGAAATGAGATCATCCATTTGGGATCTGTAAATTTTTCTGATGAGGCCCTAAATAACAACAACAAAAAATCTCTCCCTACACAGATTGCTTAAGTATTTGCATAAAGCTTGTACTGTCAACCACCTGAGTTTCCTGAAAAGCTTCCATGTAGATAAGAATTCAGTGATAATTCATTTTTAATCTTTAGTAAGTACTTAGAGGCCTACCCAATGGAACACCATCTCTTTCATTTATCCTTTAAACAAGCATTTATTGAACAGCTATTGTGTGCCAGGAACTGGGGGTACAGAAATGAGTGAGACATGGCCCTTGAGGAACTGGCAGAGCAGAGGAGCCCGAAACATAGTCAAATAGCCATCTTACGGTGTGGAGTCCTGCCTAGAGTGTACCGAACGAAAAGCAGCTCAGTGTCAGCGATTCCGCCTTGCCCACTATGTCCATCCTTCTGTGCCTGTCTTGCATGAAGCAGGAGCTCAATCAGCAAGTTTTTGTTGAATGAGTTAGTAGTGTTAGGGGTATGCAGAGAGTAACTAATTCAAGCTGGGTTACTAGGAAGGCTCCCTGGAAGAGGTGAGGGCTGAGCTGAATTTTAAGACTGCTTTTCTCCAGTGTCTGTCAGAATGGCAGCAGTGAGGTGACGTCACCCTCCTGGCGTGAGGGGTTGCTGTCAGACCCTTCAGTGCGCTCTATACACAGGCCCTCCCAGACCTGGCTGTCATGACCCACGGCACAGTGAGGACCTGGTTTCCTAGAAAGTCTGTGCCTCTGCTGTGTTTCGCCTGTGAAAAATACTTTAATCAATTTGACAATCAACTTAATCAGTCTGACATGTAAAACCAAGTGTGAAAATTACTGTTGCTTATCACTCTCCCAACATTCTGTCTGGCCTGTGTGTATTATCTAAAGAACAAAAGTGGTTTTCCAAACTGGTTAAGCCTCCAAATGAAGCATAATTTTCTCCTAATCTTATACATTAATTATTTTTTATCATTTAACTATCTCAACTTTCCTTCTGTTCTGTAGGATGCACTGAAGGTCCAATTGATCTGGTCTTTGTGATCGATGGATCCAAGAGCCTTGGAGAAGAGAATTTTGAGATAGTGAAGCAGTTTGTCAGTGGAATTATAGATTCCTTGGCAATTTCCCCCAAAGCCGCTCGAGTGGGGCTGCTCCAGTATTCCACGCAGGTCCGCACAGAGTTTACCCTGAGGAGCTTCATCTCCGCCAAAGACATGAAAAAGGCCGTGGCCCACATGAAATACATGGGCAAGGGCTCTATGACTGGACTGGCCCTCAAACACATGTTTGAAAGAAGTTTTACTCAAGCAGAAGGGGCCAGGCCTCTCTCCACACGGGTGCCCAGAGTGGCCATCGTGTTCACAGATGGGCGGGCTCAGGATGACGTGTCCGAGTGGGCTGACAAAGCCAAGGCCAATGGTAATATGGGATGGAGGTGTGGCTGACACCACTCAAGGTTCAGGTTTCTTACTCTCCCCTGGTAGCCACAGGAGGGAGATTGGTCAGAGCCTAGAAAAAGGCTTCCTGCCATCTGCTGTTATCCACCTTTACAAAACTGCCACCTAGAGGCCTTAAAGGGACCCCCAGGAGTTGAAGGACTCAGGAAGGATGGGAAAGTCTCGCTGACTGGGTGGTTGAAATAGACAGACTACACCAGAGTAATGATCCCCTGCAATTTTCTAGCCAATGTGTAACCTCCAGCAGAGTGAGTCAACCCAGCACATGCTGTTTAACCACAGATAAATACCTAACAGCTCCCAAACACTGTTCAGCTTTTGTATCACCTGAAGAGTTTGGTAAAAATATATTCCTGATGGGAGAACTTTTACTGGTATGTTTTTCCTAAAACTAATGCTTCAAGTGAATACTCTGAAAGCACACAGCCTTAAACGAGCAAATACTCTCATGCTTGCAGGAGGCAAAAGTGCACTTTTGAGGAAATTAGTATGTTGGAAGAGATTATGACTCTAAGCTCACATTGTTCAATAAAGCCCAGTCTCTTCTCTGAAATTTTCCTGACCTCACATATAACGCACGGGGAGATTTGAGGTACTTCAGTTGTGTATAGACCTGAAGTGTGGCTTTTTCCCTAGCTCAGTGTAGTAGTAAAAAAGTGTCCTGCCCTGAATCATCTGGGTAGATTATAAAACTGGCTGCTCATACCCAGTTCCTCTGCTTCTAGACTAGCTTGCTAGAGCTCAGTCAAACCCACAGACACCTCTAGCCTGCATTTTTAAAGTACTGGGGGAAGCATCTTGTCTCCAAAGACAGTGGAGAGCCCTTTTATTGGTCTCATTGAGACCAGCTACCCTACTCTTCTTCCCCCCACTCAAATTTCCACAGGTCGCCCAAAGGCAGGTGGTAGGGAAAACAGATGTGTATTTGATTCTTGAAGCAACAAGATTTATCTGAAGAAACATCTTCTAATGAATTACTCCTATGCATAGCTAACACACTCTTAAAATTGTAGTTATCCTTTTTAGGAAGCTGTGCAGAAAGTCACTGGTCTTCCAAACAAATATGCTGAACTTGGCGACTGACTTTACACAGACTTAGTACAAAGCATAACTCTTGCCCCTTGGCTTGAAGAGCCATTTTCATATGTATTTTTTAAAAATCTAGCCTAATGAGCCAGAATAAGATATCAGTGCTGAAAAATGTCAAAAAGCAAGCAGAACTTAAGTTCTTACTGTGTTTTACTTTCAGATGAAGCGTATGTAGGGGAAGATGATTAAGTTTGCTTAGAAAAGCTTTTGGAGCAATCTCATATCCTTGTGGAAATCTAAGGTTGATTCCTTGGGTTTGATCTGTTTCTGGCTTTGGGGATTTCCAATGGTCTGCGGTTTCTCCTTTTCAGCTTAGCATCTCCTCACAGTCTTTGTTCTCCCAAGAGGGGTGGGCAGAATGCAGTCGCCCTGGCCCCAGGTCCCTTAAGGTTCCCATCCTGTACCTTTGACAAATAGAAACTAGGTTATAAGGTCATAAATTGACCTGCTTCTTAGACTACCCCCAGAAGAGATTCCATTTAGTAAGCCATAAACTAGTGCTTATTTCTACTTTATCCACAAGGCTAACTGAGGCCAAAGTGGAAGATTTGTTAAATGACCTTACCCAGAACTGAGCAACAGGCTGGAGGACTAGCTGCTCAGCTTCTCCTAGATGCCTCCTCTCTCTGGATCCTTCTCTGGGTTCATAGAGCCAAAATAAAAATGGTGGAAAAATAAAGGAAAGTTGACATGGAACCTTCAGATCACACCACTTAACATCTAGCTGTTGTTGGGTAAAGTACACACAACTTCCAGACTGGGAACACACTCTTAACTACCTTGTTCTTAATTTGCTCTGTACCTTAGGAATAACTATGTATGCTGTTGGAGTAGGAAAAGCCATTGAGGAGGAACTGCAGGAGATTGCCTCTGAGCCCACAGACAAGCACCTCTTCTATGCTGAAGACTTCAGCACAATGGGCGAGATAAGTGACAAGCTAAAGAAAGGCATATGTGAAGGTACTGTCGCTGATGTTGAGAGCTCAGCACACAGGGCGGCATGAACTCTGAATGAGAAATTCTCAACCCACTTCTTCAAAGTACTCAAAAAAGTATCTCCCTGGGTGTGCCAGGGCCTGTGCAAAACAGGGGAGTGAGAAAGACAAGAGTACCAGCTAACACTGCTTGAATGCTTGCACTGTGCCCAGAGCAGTGTGATGAGTGTTTTGATCCACCAGCATACTTCATCATCACAAAAACCCTATAGGAATGCTCACTTAACTAAGAAACAACCATTACATCAATCAGGAGAGTTCCTGTGCAATCTCATGATATGCCTGTAATTGGAATAGGAAGGGATGGGAGTCCTTTCAAGCCCACTGTTGAATATTTAAAGAATGCCTTCCTATTTACAGAGCATTAGACTGCCCTTCAGAGTTCAGGTTTTGTTACGCCCAGGAGCTCTCTGTGCTTTTTGCCAGTTCACTGCTTGTGCCAGCTCTGCTTACACACAGCAGTTCTATTTCCCCTTTTACTGGTGTCCCAGCTTCAGTCACCAATAAAATCCCAGTGTATGTAATGTGTCTTCTTCCTCTAGAGGAAAGAACAGTGAGGTGAGGAGGGACCAGGGAGGGAAAGCCTTTCAGATTTCTAATGTGAGTAGATAATGTTTGGCCTTGAGGTGCTTTCATTCAAGTTGAACTGCCTCAAGTGGAGCTGTTGTCATACAACTTAATCCTTGGACAACTAACCTTTTTCCCACCCTACCTTCTAGACAGGACATTTTGGGGGACATTCCTAGGTAAGATGCACTTAAGGGGACCAGGTTCCTTTTACTAGAGAACTGCCCTAGAGTGCTCTTGGATTATCATTAGCAATTGCTTTTTGAATCTGTGGTGTTACCAAATAAAACCGAAGTACCCTGGGTCTCAGCAGGTAGGTAAGGAGCTGGTCCAGGACGTTTCCTAAAGAATACATGCATGCACGCAGACAATTGTCACTCCTTTTGGTCATCTTTTTCCTCCCAGCTCTGGAAGACTCTGATGGAAGTCAAGACTCCCCAGCAGGGGAAATACCAAAGAGGACCCACCAGCCAACAGGTATATTTAAAAGCAGTGTTTCTAGAACCTTTGGTGGGTGCTTCCCCCGTGGTTTCCCCCCAGACAAAAGCTGTGAAGTCAAAGTAAGATCTGAATTATGTTACCTGTGGTATTTTCCCTCGATCACATAGGAAATAGTGACTCTACTCTTTAAGCCATTATTTGATAATAGCCTCTCTGCTGCACAGTCTTTTTGCACAGTATGCCCCAAGGTAAAGCATTGTACCACATCCTAGGAATACCAAGTACCTTACTCTGACAGCTAAAGGCTGTTTTATAACCACACCCATGTCAAGCAGGTTTGACTTCAGTTTTCTTTCTCTTTACAGAATCTGAGCCAGTCACCATAAATATCCGAGACCTACTTTCCTGTTCTAATTTTGCAGTGCAACACAGGTATCTCTTTGAAGAAGACAGTCTTTCACGGTCCACACAAAAACTTTCCCATTCGACAAAATCTTCAGGTAATTCTAAGTGAAATATTACACTAAGATTAACTCGATACCAGCCTGTCAGCTTGCCAACAAACTCAGCTTAAAGGAGGAAAGGAATGGAGGAAGTAGGAGAGAGGATAGGGGAAAAGAGAAGGACTTAAGTAAAATGAGAACTAATAAAAAGAAAAGAAATTGGAGCAGTCTTTTATCTGCAATCCACAATAAAGGCCACTTCCAATGTTGGAAGCATATACTGCCCCTTCCTGGCATTTACTGGATCAGCTGCATGGGAAAGTTTGAACATTTCTTTCATTACGGTTTCTTCCATATACCAATTCAGTCCTATTATGCATCTGGGAGGTCTGGTGGGTTATAGAGGTGAACACTTTCCATCTGCTTTCTCAGGAAGTATTTTGGAAGAAAAACAAGATCAATGCAAATGTGAAAACCTTATAATGTTCCAGAACCTTGCAAATGAAGAAGTAAGAAAATTAACGCAACGCTATATCCTTTTCTAGTATTATAACTTTGTATGGAACAGAATTTTATTAAAACTTCACAAATACTATGTGTGAGTATCTATCAAATGAAGCTATTTCCTATATGCAAGGATAGTGAACTCCACCAAAAGCTATTTTCTTAAGCAGACTGACAGGTATTTGGGAGCTAAGTGCAAGCCAAACGTAATGGCAAGGGCCAAGCTCCTTAGGTGCCACCTCTTGTTCTAGGGGTCTTAACAGTAAGGCTGGGCAGCCAGTCAGTAGGCAAAGTAAAGAAAAAACAGACATTTAAGTCCCTCTCTGCTGGGAGGAAGAGGAGGGTAGATACAGGTCTGAAGTTCATGGTCCAGAAAGTATACACAAAGAATGTTGTAGAACAAAGAGGTTTCAAACTCTATCTGAACTCGAAACCTTTCCTTAAGCCCCAAGCTACACCGCAGCCACTTTCGGTCAATGTGTAGCTTCTAGAAGACTGGGCTCTTTTTGGTTTGATTTTTGGCAGCAGAGATCTTTTGTAGATCAGCACTCTAAGATGAAACATTCTGCCGCAGGAACAGCAAGATCCCATGACTCATTAAACAGTATTTCAAATAAAAGGAATGCTTTGGGATAATGGGAAAATGAGGATTCAGTGCTTTTACACCACCAAATTTTCTGAACTTTAAATTACAGTAAGCTTACTAAGGCCAGTCGGTATATATCTCAACATGCCTATCAACTAGTATATAGGGAATTCTGAACACCCTCTGTGGCAATGGGCTTATGTAAATATAAAGAGCACATGGTAATTCCATTTCTGAAAGCCGGAATTATGCTCTCCTAAGCAGAATAATCCGACAGTGGTTAATACAGATGATGAATCTGGGCTCTAATTCTGCCAAAGGGGCAGGTAGAGGGCATTTAGAAGCAGACAAGGATGATGATAAAAGCTTATTCTTATGCCCCTCACCTCTCCCTTTTCACACACTTCTACTTCACAAGACACTGAGGAAGTTATATATGAAAGAGCACACGTCTGAAGTCTTCAAGGCTGCTACCTTTTGGACGTATCTGGCAACATGGGTGAAAACTCACCAATATCTCTTCTGTTCTGAAGTCATATTTTACTTTCCAAGGCCTAATCCCACATTCCCAACATTAACAGTTCTGGCTCTAAGAGGTGTGTTATGGCAAGCTAATTTACAAGCAACAGAGTGTGAGTAGCATTTACAATTTTAAAAAAAGAAGAATTTTAAGTGAACTATCTGGCTTTGACATTAAAAAAGTATAACCTGAAAAAGATCTGTAGTCTTGGCAGCACGTGTTAAATGAGTTAGTATAAACATACAAGTCAGGATTTTAAAATATTTAATAGAAATGGAATAAAAAGACTTGTATTTTTCAGGACAAATTTTTATGTAGATAAACCAAGTTGTATTTGCATGTAAATAAAAATAGACAATTTAGATTCTTCCTTAATTTGAGATTTACTAGAAGAAATGACACAGCGAATGGAAGCCCTGGAAAACCGCCTGAGATACAGATGAAGATCCGAAATGCTCTATACATATTTGTATGTTATTGTATCAAAGATTACAATGAAAGCAGCTCAGAGCCCCAAAACTCAGGCTTTGTTAATTCTGTAAGGTTCTAAAGTAAAACATAACTAGTGTTGAGAAAGCTGGTTTGCTATAGAAGAAAGGCAGAAAGTAGTCACTAACTTGTACAAATTTATTGAGGAAAAAAATCATTCAGCATCCTAAAATGAGTTTACCAAGTGAGAACAAATAAGCTATGCAAGATATCCTGTAACATACTATAGACATGACTTGCCTTTGCCTCCTCCTGCCTTATAGTATTGCGCCCTCATTTGACTACAAAAATAGTTTGCAGTCTTAATTCTGTAGAACACTGGCCACAGGAAAAGCTATTTTTTTTGTATTGGATTCTATCTGGATATATGTATATGGATGTATGGCAAAAAAAATCATAGAAAATATGTACCTGTATAACAAGTTGGATTTTTTAATACAATATTAAAATTCACCACTTCAGAGAACAGGGTTGTGTGTAAATTCCTAGTTTAACTTTAATGCAAGGTATGTATATGTAAGAAATGGCCAATGAGTATGAAAAAATGATTGAATGTCACAGGAAATGCATGTTAAAACAATCAGCTTGGTTACACCTAGTATGTCTCACTATAGGGTTGATTAAGGATATAAAAATATGGGGTTCTGGTACACTGCTAGTGAAAATGCAAATGCAGTCTCTCTCGAGAATAATCTGTCAGTACCTACCAGAATGGAAATGCACACAACCTTGTACTCCAGTAACTGCACTTACAGGTATCTAACTAGATGACTTTAGCACATATACACAAGGACACCTGTACAAGATGTTACTAGAGTTTATAAACAAATTAGAAATGATCATCATCAGAAAGAGAACTGATTGTGGAATAGTCCGTACTTCAGGAATACAACATTTAAAAGCAATGCACTAGAGCTATATGTATACCTGGTAAAACTTAAAAGCAAAGATGAATTTTAGAAGTCAACTGCACAGTATGATTAGCATACCATTTCTGTAAATTAAAAAACCAGGAACATTACTAGTTGTTCATATACATAACTAAGTACAAAAAATGTTCTGCAAGGATACACACAATAGGGGTTGTCCCAGGGGAAGATAAGGAAGTAGGAATAGGGACAGGGTCAAAGGACACTTCATCAGTTCCAAGTACTGAGAGCAGCAACAAACACTGCAGATGGCATCTTCATTAAGAAATGAAGAACCCCCAAATCACATCCTTCCCATGAAAGCTACTGTATTTTGGAGGCCAAATGATACTTTACAAACAAGACACCTTGAATAAGCTTGTATTTCCCATCAGAATGCCCTCCCCAAAGGCAGTGTGTAGAATGGGAAGAACAGCTAGGCCTCAATCTTACCTGAAAATTATCTAATTCTTTCAAAGTATAAAAGTTGCGATTCAAAGTATCAAAATCTTCAGTTTATATCTGAGTCATCCAGTTCCTGAAAACAGGTTTTCATTGGGAAGTACTGATTTGGGTTGGCAGGGCATTTCTGAGATGTAATTAGTTCAGGCATTGCCTCCAGTTCTCAATTGTACTTCATTTTCTGTTGACTCCTGGCTCCCTCTAGTGGTTCTAGAGTGTCCCCCACCCGCCCAAACCCTTTTGAACTAGTGAATACATTTCATGGTAAGGTTTCAACTTTCTCCAACTGGGGGAGGAAAATACCTTAGTGGGCAATAACAGAGGTCCTCTGACCAATCCATCAAATTTTCATATTAATCCAAGATACTTATCTTTAAGATTGTCTAAAATTTGAAATACAGCTTCTTTGGCTCCGTGTATCTCAGGTGTAAAAGGTTTGCATTCTAGTTTCATTATGGGTGTGAACCTTCCAGGTCTTAATTTCCTCAGGTCGAATGGCACTAAATACTATCTCATTGGGATGTCAGGAGGGTTAAATGGGTAACATGTACATTACTTAGTAAAGTATGTAACACATTTTAAATGCTCAATATTAGCTATTATGTTTTTATTCTTCAGCAGCCAAATATCTGATATGCTTCAAGTGTCGACTGAGTCAACAAATCAATTCTGTGCTTACTGAGGAAAAGTACATTAGCAGACTACCACTCCTAAATTTTCTTTTGAAGCAAGTAGGTAGGAGCAGCAAATTAAACAATAGTAAATGTACAAGATGATCAAGACCTACAATCAACAAGATGAAGATGAAATTCTGGCCTATAAAGCCACAAACTTATCAGTGAGAAATAAATCCTTAAGCCCTGAAAGTCATTATATACTCTGGTTGTTCAAAATCTATCAATGTGCTAGTCACCTAGTGAGTGATGTAAAGTTGAAACGCTAGGTCCCTCTCCAGTTAAGACCTCAGTTTAGTGGAGACAGATGTGATTAATGCCAGTAACACAGGATTCCTTGGTAACTCAGGGGCTACCAGTCTACACAGAATGACGATTTCGGGTAGACTGGGACAAGAAGGGTGAAGGAAAACCAGATGCCACTATTGGCCTGGGAACACAAGTCTAAGAGGCAGCTGGAAATAAGTGCTGAAAGAGATCAGATCAAAGAGAATTTTTTTCCATGAACCAGCTGACCATCTTCCAGAAGCCCAAATGATGGTATTTACAGCCAGCCAAAGTTTGGTTTCTTCTCTATAGTAATCTTTTGCTCCTGTCACCATACCATACCTCCAGGCCTAATAGGCAGTTCAGTATAGGTATGGAATTAAGTCCAATTGGCTGGAATCTCCTGCAATCCCCTGTCTACTAGAGCTTCCAGGCAAGCAAATTACTTTTATTATAATGAGAAAAGAACATTGAAAAATTCAATTTTAGACCTTCTGAGTTCTTGGTTAGTGGTATTTTCTCCAATTCTGGCAGCACTTTAATGGCACATAGCAGCCGGTTCAGGCCAGAATGCGTTATGTTCCCTATTTAGCTTCAAACCCTTTTCTTGCTGAAACAATGGTAAGTGCACAAAACCACAAATAAAAGACAACAGCCAAATGATCTTACAGCATGTTATCACTACCTAGGCCCCAGAAACCAGTTGTTGTTTTCTAAAAACCATCATTCCAAAATGCCTGCAGCTGAAGTCATGCACGAGAACCATTCATGCAAGAGAACCATTACAAAGAAATGGTACACTGATACCTGTAATACTGTATTTGTGAGGTACCACCTCATAAGAAATTAAACTGGAACTAGTCAGCCTGGAGAGAAAAAACATCTAAAAAAACCTAAATAGCATGAAAGGTCAATTTGAAAGAAGAAATTGATGACCAAGGGGAAACACAGCACAGAAACTTCTTTATCCAAAACTGAAACATGTTGAACTATGGAAACAAACTTAAAGCACAAGAGACCAGCAGTAATCTGACAAATACAATTCTTATCAAGGAAAAAAATTTCAAGCCTTTTAAACTACCTTAGTCACACATCTTTGATTTGCAAATATGAGCAACTTAAGGTATTTACCGATTTTCATATAGCTCTGTGGCTCTTTGCCAGATGCTACTTTGAAAAGGTGGGGTGACATCTGGGAGTGTTAACAATGACATGGAAAGAAGAGTGAGAATATCCTGCAGTCCCACAGCCTTCCACAAAAGATTGCCCCACCAAAAATATGAATGGTGCCCCCAAACTGAAAAATACTGAGTAACTGAACTAGTACGAAAACTCAGTAACAACTACTCTCTAAATTATATCTACCACCTCAGTAACTTCAAACTAAAGCCAGGTAATGTTAACTTGAAAGGTAACTAATTCCCTCACCTGTGAAACTGGGAATTTGACCCACCCATGGTTATATAGATATTATAGATATTAAGAAGTAGTCTTCTGACTTCAAGTTCAGTGAATACTTGACTTCCTGTGTATTAAAGAAATCCAAAGAAAATATTGACAGTGTATTAAAGGCACCCTCATCTCCTATGTCTCTCATCTACCAACAAAAAATTCTTCCAAGTTGATTCTTAAGTCCCAAAGACGTTGTCTTCTGTAGCCTTAGAGTTTCTACAGACTACCTAGGGTATACCACCCTACCAGTAACATTCGACTATAAATCAAGATACATCTCAATCAGTATTTTCTCCCAAGTTAATTCCTTTGAAATATTCTAAAGGATATTAACAGGTGTGGGAAAAGGATTCCATAGAACATACCTGGGAGATGTAGTATTGTTTCCCCAAAATCTGAACCCCAAACATGTTATTATCTTTTAGGACTGAAATTATATAAAACACACTTTGGGCAACTGTGAATTTAACTTACTGAAGATCTGGGATTATTCTGAAGTCTTCCAAATACATTCATTTATCCTACCCCAACCAATGCACTCTTAGGAGATCAGTTCATTAAAAGTTCAATAGAACTTTTCTCAGCCTGTGACAAAATTTTGGGGAGAAGCAATGTATTTCACTTAATTCTCTTTGCTACTCAGATTCGGCAGATTTAAACTGGACTATAAACTGCAATTACGGTTAAATTCTGGGTATTAAACCTTGCTGCGTCTCAAACACATTCAAATGTGAAATGCTAACATCATCTTGAGATTAAAATTAAGAAAATCTGGAGCAGGAAAGGAACTCAGCACACTCTCTTTACAAAAACAGAAAAATGGAAACTGGGATGTATAGCTCTTAACCCAAGCCTTGCTACCAAATCTAGCTGCCACATCCTCTCTAATCCTGCCTTCAACAAAGTGTACGCAAACAAAAAAACAGAAAGAAAATACATGAACACTGTTTTTAAAACAAGCTTTGGCCAGTTTTATTAAAGGAAAGTTTTGATATTTACTTTTCACCAGTCTGCTCTGGCATGCTTCTAATGATATCAGAATCACCTAGAAAATAAAACACAACAGTTTTACAATTCATTTTACTGCCATCTGGAAATCATTAAATTAGTAGTGGTTATCTTCCAAAGTTATTACTAGCTATCCTACTCATTTCTCTAGTTTGATCAGATATCTAGACACATTCTCCATGTAAAATGCATAATTTAAATGAGACTTAGTTTATCACCAGCATTTATAAACCAGACCTAGGTAAAGAACTAGGTCTGGGGACACATGCATGGTCTTAATATAGCGAATGTTTAGCCTGCCCTGATTATTACAAAATCAGAACAGCGAGAATATTCGCAGTATTTTATGAATTAATTAAAAATTCACGAGTTCAAAACAGTATGATGTATATTTGTAGGCACTTCTTTTTCTCAACCTAATTTTACCTGTCTATTCTCAGGCAGCTGGTAAGGATTCCTTTCTTCTATTATTTCCCCAGATTATTCTCTCATTATAATTTCACTTTTTACCAATGCCCTAAGTAACTATTTCTTAGGTACTTTAAACAAAAAATTTCATTTTTAACAAAGCCAATTATAATATACTAACATTCATTATCAATTCCTGGTGAAATGAAACTATAGGAGATCCCTTGAGTTCCAAATTCTCACTATCTGAACTCAGGGACCAAACATATTTATGTAGCAAGGAGTACTTGTATCACATTATAAAGGAAAAATGTTATGATTTAAAAAAAGCATACCTGGATCAATGATAGCCAATGTGCATACTCTGTAGTATTTTCCACATGCTGTGCCCAATTCAATGTTATGGCCACTGTAGTGATGGACACCAGTTTTGGCCAACATAGCATAGTACTCTATTTCAGATTTCCTTTGGGAACCAAAAAAAGGCAAATAAATGCCACACCAACTATGACAGATTAAGTATTACTACTTTTTTCATTAGTTTTCCTGTTGGTAAGGCCTTCAAACATTAACTAAACCAGTTATAACTCTTAAAAACATATTAGCATATCCATTAACCAATACAAATCATCCTTTCCTTAACCCCTTATGAGATGGGTCTACCAGTAAATACCTACTAAATACCTAGTATATTTAAGACAGTATCTATGCTCATGGAAAATGTAGGATGCAAAATAAAAGCATTATTTACTACACACGAGACACTTTATATAAATACACAAGATAACCTCTAAAGTATCATATACTCCAGTTTTTTTAACTTATGAAGAAATTGAGGCACAGAATAAACAGGGAATCCAGAATCCGAACAATGTTATTTTCAAAAGCCGTATCATCCTCTGGTGCTCTGTATGGTGAATAATACTGACCCAGAGTTAACATTTCTGTGTCAACTGAGTAGGTAGGTATTAATGGCTTTATAAACTTGAAGAGTCCCAACAGAACCTTACCACTATCCAAAGGATGGATCAACAGACCAGTTATAGTTATGTTTGTTAAAAATACATCATCTCAGGTACCATCACTGACCCATTAAATCAGAACCTGCAGTTTAGCAAGATCTCTGGTGATTGTGTGCACATTCACTTTTGAAAAGCACTGTTATGGACGGTAAGCATGAAAGAAAGGGTAATAAAATCAAACTATGGGATGAGGTGGATCAGAGAGCACGCCAGGCTTTTAAAATTATGTACAGACACCGTTTATAAAGCATTTTGAGCAATTTATGCATTACTACAGGAAAATCAACACCATCAGGGGACTAATCATGTGGCTTATATTCTGCACAATCTGAGTCTAACATTTACAATACCAAGTTCAATTTCAAAATATAGTCAAATTGGGTGAAACATAGCCAGCCTCAACTTTTCTTATCCTAGCTTTACTACACTAAAGCAAGTTCATATAATGAAGTACTTTTAAAATGTGTCTTAAGTTCAAATTATGACCAAAAAGGAAAGATAGAAAACACACAAAAAAGCAAATTGTGTGTGTGTGCTTCCCTCAAACCTTGACGTTGTACGGCTGTAACACCTCTTCTGTCACAGTTCTCCCAATGACAAGCTTACAACAGGCGAGACACGATTTGGGGTTGGGGTGGGTCCGCAGCACCCCTAAATCATTTGAAAAGTGTTCGCTTGTAAAACAAACTATATAAAACCGAGTTCACGCTACCCACATTGCAAGTTTACGCTCCCGGATACTCGCTCACGGTGAATCTGCAGTGAGCGACGCACAGAATCAGGCTCCTTCCATTACCTCAAGGCCGGGCAGTTGTTGGCGAGGATGACCAGTTTCGCTTTGCCTTGTCTTATCATTTTCAGAGTCTGCTTGTATCCCAACACGTATTTCCCACTTTTCATAACGAGCTGGAGCCTGGAGTTGATGGACTCCAGCGACTTTTTCTACAAAGCAAACATTAAACACGTACCTGAAGGCCTTGTTTGTAACCACAAAACGGGACCCCGTTTTCTGGAAACCAGGCCCCTTACTAAAACCCCCTAGGTCAAGGTTCCCGAGTCATTGAGAGGGTCTCTCCTTGTGGGGCCCCCCCAACGCCGGGCACGCTGTCTCCCCAGTGCGCGCGGATCTGCCCGCCGGCCGAGACTCATCTCCCCACGTGAACCGGCTTCAGGCCTGGTCCGCCTAACTCACCGTCTTCTTTGCGGCCACCATCTTCCTGCCTTAGGTGCGGAGCAGCTCCCAGCCTGCAACACACAGAGGACAGAAGATTATGTTCAGGATCCCGAGCTCCACACGGCAACCCACTAGGCTCTCAGTGACGCCTAAACCTCCACCCCGCGGAGACCACTGACCGAACACAAGGGCCAAGATGGCTGGGGAGCAAGGAAAGAAGTGACTCCCACAATGCACAGCTCTTCACCGCAGGGCCGAGCGCCGGGACCGGAAACGGAAGCGAACAGCAAGCGGAAGGGGCGGACAAGAAGAGGAAGGCTGCCGCCGGTTGCTCAGCGCCGCAGGTTGGCGTGGCTACACACCTGTAACCTTGTAGGAGCTGCGGTCCTTAAAATTCGCGCTGTGACACTCTGCTGCTCTGAGCTACGGACTAGGAAACCGAGGAACGTCGAACTGAGTGGGAGTTGGAGAAGCCGACTGAGGGTGACGCGGGAGTGCGGTGGGAACAGCGGCGGCGGCTGGACCAAGGTCCTAGGGGCTGCTTGAGTTCCGCGCGAAGTCGCGGCTCCCGGGAGACGAAGGCAGGACTCCGGTGCTCTTGGCTCCCGTCTTCCTTTCGCCGGCAGTTCTCCTGGGGCTGAAGCCGCTACGAGCGCTCCCCTGCCCTCGCCCAGGTTGCCAGTTCCTCGGAGAACGCTGGCAACCCGCGCCGGCTCCCCCAAACTCACCTCTTGTGGCACAGTTAGCCCAGTCTGCACAGAAAGAGCGATAAATATGTCTACTTTTTAAAAACTTTTGTTCGGAACGTTGAGCCTTGATAAAAATGTCAAATGACGGGTCATTCAACAATGTTAAGCACAGAAAGTCTCCCACCACCACTGAAAAAGTGCAAAGTAAAATCAGACCAGTAGGCAAGCTGTCATTGTGTGTAAACTAGGAATCTCCTACAGAAACAGTTGCTTAAAGACATGTGAACAAGGACATTTATCACAGCATTATTTTTAATAGCAAAAAAAATTGAAATAACATCAAATGCTTGTCATACTTAACCAATATATACGCTTGTATATGCATAGAAGAATTCAATTCTGGAAAGCTAATCATCAAAAGTTATCTTTGGGTAAGAGATTAGGTGCTTAGTAGAGGACATTTTCTATTTTATGTATTTCAGTACTGCTTTAATTATTTTACAGCATGCAGTTATGTAAAAAGTTCCTTTTAAATATTTTAAGTGGATCTTGTGAAACATTAAGTATACCTTAAAGCAGTATTTCTCAAACTATTGCTCCCAGATGACCTGATTAAGAATCACTTTGAATTCTGATTCCTGGACCCTGCTCAGGTCTGTGGAAGAAATCTCTGGACTTGGGGCTTGGGAGTCTGAGTTTAGTAAGCAGCCTTTGTCAGTCTTACAAATACTAAAATTTGAGAAGTAGAAAACTAAAGAATGAGTAGCCAAGTTGGTTTTCAGGCATGCACTGTTAGATAGAGAGATAAACTAAATAATGCCTTACACTACATAATTTGCTTTCCACTTCCAAAGCTTTTTATTTATTTATTTATTTATTTTGGTATCATTTAATATACAATTACATGAGCAACACTGATTACTAGATTCCCCCCATTATCAAGACCCCAACATACCCCATTACAGTCACTGTCCATCAATGTAGTAAGATGCTATAGAATCACTACTTTTCTTCTCTGTGCTATACTGCCTTCCCCATGCCCTCTGCTACTTTATGTGAACTAATCATAATGCCCCTTATTCCCCTTCGCCCTCCCTTCCCACTGCAGTCCCCTCAGTTCCTTTCCCTTTGGCAACTGTTAGTCCATTCTTGGGTTCTGTGAGTCTGCTGCTGTTTTGTTCCTTCAGTTTTTGCTTTGTTCTTATGCTCCACATATGATTCAAATTATTTGGTACTTGTCTTTCTCTGCCTGGCTTATTTCACTGAACATAATACCCTCTAGCTCCATCCATGTTGTTGCAAATGGCAGGATTTGTTTTCTTCTTATGGCTGAATAATACTCCATTGTGTATATGTACCACTTCTTTATCCATTCATCTACTGGTGGACACTTAGGTTGCTTCTATTTCTTGGCTATTGTAAATAGTGCTGCAATAAACATAGGGGAGCACGTCTTTTTGAAATTGGGCTCCTGCATTCTTAGGGTAAATTCCTACGAGTGGAATTCCTAGGTCAAATGGTATTTCTATTTTTAGTTTTTTGAGGAACCTCCATATTGCTTTCCACAATGGTTGAACTAGTTTACATTCCCACCAGCAGTGTAGGAGGGTTCCTCTTTCTCCACATCCTCGCCAGCATCTGTTGCTCCTATTCTTTCCTGTGTTGGCCATCCTAACTGGTAGGAGTTGATATCTCATTGTAGTTTTAATTTGCATTTCCCTGATAATTAGCGATGTGGAGCATCTTTTCATGTGTCTGTTCACCATCTGAATTTCTTCTTTGGAGAATTGTCTGTTCATATCCTCCACCCATTTTTTAATAGAGTTATTTGCTTTTTGGGTGTTGAGGAGTATGAGTTCTTTATATATTTTGGATGTTAACCCCTTGTCAGATATGTCATTTACAAATATATTTTCCCATACTGTAGGAGGCCTTTTTGTTCTGCTGATAGTGTCCTTTGCTGTAGAGAAGCTTTTTAACATGATGTCCCATTTGTTCATGTTTTATTTTGTTTCCCTTCTGAGGAGATGGGTTCAGGAAAAAGTTGCTCATGTTTATATTCAAGAGATTTTTGCCTATGTTGTCTTCTAAGAGTTTTATGGTTTCATGACTTACAGTCAGGTTTTTGATCCATTTTGAGTGTACTTTTGTATATGAGGTTAGACAATAATCCAGTTTCATTATCTTACAGGTAGCTGTCCAGTTTTGCCAACACCAGCGGTTGAAGGGGCTGTCATTTGCCCATTGTATATCCATGGCTCCTTTATAGTATATTAATTAACCATATATGCTTGGGTTAATATCTGGACTTTCTGTTCTGTTCCACTGGTCTATGGGTCGGTTCTTGTGCCAGTACTAAATTGTCTTGATTACTGTGGCTTTATAGTAGAGCTTGAAGTCAGGGAGTGTAATTCCCCCTGCTTTATTCTTCCTTCTCAGGATTGCTTTGGCTATTCAGGGTCTTTTGTGGTTCCATATGAACTTTAGAATTCTTTGCGCTAGTTCATTGAAGAATGCTGTTGGTATTTTGATAGGGATTGCATTGAATATACAGATTGCTTTAGGCAGGATGGCCATTTTGACAATATTAATTCTTCCTATCCATGAGCACGGGATGTGTTTCCGTTTATTGGTATCTTCTTTAATTTCTCTCATGTCCTGTAGTTTTCAGAGTATAGGTCTTTCACTTCCTTGGTTAGGTTTATTCCTAGGCATTTTATTCTTTTTGATGCAATTGTGAATGGAATTGTTTTCCTGATTTCTATTTCTGCTGGTTCATTGTTAGGGTATAGGAATGCAGCAGATTCCTGTGTGTTAATTTTGTATCCCACAACTTTGCTGAATTCATATATTAGATTTAGTAGTTTTGGAGTGCATTCTTTAGGGTTTTTTATGTACAATATCATGTCATCTGCAAACAGGGACAGTTTGACTTCTTCCTTGCCAATCTGGATGCCTTTTATTTCTTTGTGTTGTCTGATTGCTGTGGCTAGGACCTCCAGAACTATTGTTGAATAAAAGTGGGTAGAGTGGGCATCCTTGTCTTTTCCTAATCTTAAAGGGAAAGCTTTCAGTTTCTTGCTGTTAAGTATAATGTTGGCTGTGGGTTTGTTATATATGGCCTTTATTATGTTGAGGTCCTTGCCCTCTATACCCATTTTGTTAAGAGTTTTTATCATGAATGGATGTTGAATTTTGTCAAATGCTTTTTCAGCATCTACGGAGATGACCATGTGGTTTTTGTCCTTTTTGTTGATGTGGTGGATAATGTTGATGCATTTTCGAATGCTGTGCCATCCTTGCATCCCTGGAATGAATTTTAGTTGATCATGATGGATAATCTTTTTGATGTATTTTTGAATTCGGCTTGCTAATATTTTGTTTAGTATTTTTCCATCTATGTTCATCAGGGTATTGGTCTGAAATTTTCTTTTTTTGTGGTGTCTTTGCCTTGCTTTCATATTAGAGTGATGTTGGCCGTGTAGAATGAGTTTGGGAGTATTCCCTCCTCTTCTACTTTTTGGAAAACTTTGAGGAGGATGGTTATTAGGTCTTCACTAAATGTTTGATAAAATTCAGGAGTGAAACCATCTGGTCCAGAAGTTTTGTTCTTAGGTAGTGTTTTGATTACCAATTCAATTTCCTTGCTGGTAATTGGTCTATTCAGACTTCCTGTTTCTTCCTGGGTCAGCCTTGGAAAGTTGTATTTTTCTAGGAAGTTGTCCATTTCTTCTAGGTTATCCAGTTTGTTAGTGTATAATTTTTCATAGTATTCTCTAGTAATTCTTTGTATTTCTGTGGTGTCCATAGTGTTTTCCTTTCTATTTCTGAATCTGTTTATGTGTGTAGGCTGTCTTTTTTCTTGATAAGTCTGGCTAGGGGTTTATCTATTTCATTTATTTTCTCGAAGAACCAGCTTCTGCTTTCATTGATTCTTTCTATTGTTTTATTCTTCTCAATTTTATTTATTTATGGTCTAATCTTTATTATGTTCCCCCTTGTACTGACTTTGGGCCTCATTTGTTCTTCCTTTACTAGTTTCGTTAATTCTGAGTTTAGACTATTCATTTGGGATTGTTGTTTTTTCCTGAGGTAAGCCTGTATTGCAATATACTTCCCTCTTAGCACAGCCTTCACTGTATCCCACAGATTTTCCAGTGTTGAATTATTGTTGTCATTTGTCTCCATATATTGCTTGATCTCTGTTTTTATTTGGTCATTGATCCATTGATTATTTAGGAGCGTGTTATTAAGCCTTCATGTCTTTGTGGGCTTTTTCATTTTCTTTGTGTAATTTATTTCTAGTTTCATACCTTTGTGATCTGAGAAGCTGGTTGGTACAATTTCAGTCTTTTTGAATTTACTGAGGCTCTTTTTGTGGCTTAGTATATGATCTATTCCTGAAAATATTCCATGTGCACTTGAGTAGAATGTGTATCCGGTTGCTCTTGGATGGAGTGTTCTGTAGGTGTCCATTTGGTCCAACTGTTCTAATATGTTTTTCAGTGCCTCTGTCTCTTTACTTATTATCTGTCTGGTGGATCAGTCCTTTGGAGTGAGTGGTGTGTTGAAGTCTCCTAAAATGAATGTATTGCATTCTATTTCCCCCTTTAATTCTGTTAGTATTTGTTTCACATATGTAGGTGATCTGTGTTGGGTGCATAGGTATTTGTAATAGTTATATCCTCTTGTTGGATTGACCCCTTTATCATTATGTAGTGTCCTTTTTTGTCTCTTGTTACTTTCTTTGTTTTGAAGTCTATTTTGTCTGATACAAGTACTGGAACTCTTGCTTTTTTTCTCCCTATTAGTTGCATGAAATATCTTTTTTCCATCCCTTTACTTTCAGTCTGTGTATGTCTTTGGGTTTGAAGTTAGTCTCTATAGGGAGCATATAAACAGGTCTTGTTTTTTATCCATTCAGTGACTCTATGTCTTTTGATTGGTGCATGCAGATCATTTACATTTAGGGTGATTATCAATAGGTATGTACTTATTGCCATTGCAGGCTTTAGATTCGTGGTTACCAAAGGCTCAAGGGTAATTATCTTACTATCTAACAGTCTGAATTAACTCAATATGCTATTACAAACACAATCTAAAGGTTCTTTTTTTTTTCCTCCTATGTTCTTTATGTGTTTGGTATCAGATTCTGTAATTTTTGTCTATCCCTGTTTATTTCCTCTGGTGACAGCTATTCAACCTTACGAGCACATCCATCTGTAGCAGTCCCTCCACAATGCCCTGTACAGGTGGTTTGTGGGAGGTAAATTCTCTCCACTTTTGCTTATCTGAAAATTGTTTAATCCCTCCTTCAAATTTAAATGATAACCTTGCCAGGTAGAGTATTCTTGGTTTGAGGCCCTTCTTTATCATTGCATTAAATATATCATCCCACTCCCTTCTGGCCTGTAAGGTTTCTGTTGAGAAATCTGATGGTAGCCTGATAGGTTTTTCTTTGTATGTGATCTTTTTTCTCTCTCTAGCTGCTTTCAAAAGTCTGTCTGTCTTTATCCTTGATCTTTGCCATTTTAATTATTGTATGTCTTGATGTTGTCTTCCTTGGGTCCCTTATGTTGGGAGATCTGTGCACCTCCGTGGCCTGAAAGACTATCTCCTTCCCCAGATTGGGGAAGTTATCAGCAATTACCTCCTCAATGACACTTTCTATCCATTTTCTCTCTTCTTCTTCTTCTGGTGCCCCTATAATGTGACTATTGTTCCAATTTGATTGGTCACACAGTTCTCTCAATATTCTTTCATTCTTAGAGCTGCTTTTTTCTCTCTGTGCCTCAGCTTCTTTGTATTCCTCTTCTCTAATTTCTATTCCATTTACTGTCTCTTCTACTATATCTAATCTGCTTTAAAATCCCTCTGTTGTATCAATGGAATATTCCGCAGCCATAAGAAAGAAACAGATCCTACCATTTGCAACAACATGGATGGGGCTAGAGGGTATTATGCTCAGTGAAATAAGCCAAGTGGAGAAGGACAAGCACCAAATGATTTCACTCATATGTGGAGTATAAGAACAAAGGAAAACTGAAGGAACAAAACAGCAGCACAATCACAGAACCCAAGAATGGACTAATAGTTACCAAAGGGAAAGGGACTGGGGACAATGGGTGGGAAGGGAGGGATAAGGGCGGGGAAAAAGAAAGAGGGCATTACGATTAGCATGTATAGTGCATGGGGGACACGGGGAGGGCTGCGCAACACAGAGAGGACAAGTAGTGATTTTACAGTATCTTACTACGCAGATGGACAGTGACTGTGAAGGGGTATGTGGGGGGGACTTGGTGAAGGGGGGAACCTAGTAAACATAATGTTCTTTCTGTAATTGTAGATTAATGATACCAAAAAAAAAAAATCCCTCCGTTGTATGTTTCATTTCAGACATGGAATTTCTTAATGATTGAATCTCCATCTTAAATTCATTCCTGAGGTCTTGAATATTTTTCTGTACCTCCATGAGCATGTTTATGATTTTTATTTTGAACTCTTTCAGGATGATTGGTGAGTTCAGTTTCATTTGGCCCTTTTTCTGTGGTTTGTGAGATTTTGTTCTGGACCAGGTCCCTTTGACATTTCATATTTCTATGTGGTACCCTCTAGTGCCCAGAAGCTCTAGTCTCTGGAGCTGCTCAGCCCCTGGAGTGTGGTTGGGGATCACAGGGGAGTGGCACTGGTGCCTGGTGGGAAGAAACAACTGTTTCCTGCTTTCTGGATGCAGTGCCTGTCTCCAGTGGCAGAGACAGTGGGCTGATCACACAGGTGTAAGCCTCGGTGCTTTGCATCTCTAGCTAATGTAGGCGGGGCCTCCCTCTGGCTGGCCTGATGCCAGCACAGTGACTGCCGGTTTGCAAGCCCATGCCAGCAGGCCAGGAGGAAGGCTCAGCAGACTGCTTGTCACAGTGGGGGGGCCTCAGAGCTGAGTAGTCAGCCAGGGGGATGGAACTCCTGAATCTCCTCAAAGTTCCCAAGCTGCTGGGCAGAGCGCATCCAGACAACCTTGTCCACCTATCCCTTTTCCCACACAGCAAGCTCTGTGCTAACCCCGCCCCTTCAGCAGCCCTCTCGCTGCTAGGAAGCTTCTCAGACTGCTCACCTTTCCTTTGCCTCAGAGCGGCCAGAGGTGGATCCCCTGTCCTCCACAAATGGCTGGAA
Organism: Manis pentadactyla; assembly: GCF_030020395.1. Classification (NCBI taxonomy): domain Eukaryota; kingdom Metazoa; phylum Chordata; class Mammalia; order Pholidota; family Manidae; genus Manis; species Manis pentadactyla. Next base: position 42,109,964 of record NC_080021.1, on the reverse strand, counting down.
TATCAGTCTCTCAAGCACTCTGCCTGTCCCAGCTCCCTAATCCCACCAACCTCCAGAGCACCACACAATGTAGGTTTGTGCTCCACAGCAGATCTTCAGGGCTGGGTGTTCAGCAATCCCAGGCTTCCACCCACTCTGTGCTCCATTTCTTTTCCTCCAGCCGGTGAGCTGGGGTGGAGAAAGGGCTTGGGTCCCGCTGGATCAAGGCTTTGATATGTTACCCTGTTACATGAAGTCTGCTCTGTTCTACAGGTGTATGCAGTTTGGTGCAGCCTTCTTTCCTATTGCTGTTTTAGGGTTAGTTGTATTAACTATATTTACGTACTATATGTGGTTTTGGGAGGAGTTCTCTGTCTCACCTCTCATGCTGCCATCTTGAATCTATCTCCTGATTGAGACTCTTAAAGGAGAGACAGGAGGTGTTGTCCCAAAGCTTTTCAATATTCACTTTGCCTTAAAAGTAATCAGGATAGATAGTACCCCCATTTTATTTTATTTTTTTAAAATATGAAACACTTCATGAATTTACGTGTCATCCCTATGCAGGGTTCATGCTAATTTCTGTATCTTTCCAATTTTAGTATATGTGCTGTCCAAGTGATCACAGTATTACTCCTCAGTTTAGATAGTAAATGATTAAAACACTTGAGATGGCTTTCCTGAGGTGCTTTTCATTATATGACACCAAGTTTCTGGGCCTTACTATATATATCACTATATTTTAAAGAAAGGCTTTGATTGCTTTCTCCCAGGGATTTTACCATGGTTTTGTGCTGGAAACCAATGGCGACCAAAGTGCATATTTTGTGTATGAATCATGACCATAAAATGCGTGCAAATTCTCCTTTGGGAATCTTATCTGATTTTGCTGTATCTCTTTGGAGCCAGACTTGGGTTCTTGGCTTTTTTATTTAGTATCTGGATGACTTTGAGCAAATTGCCCAACCTCTCTAAACCTTAGTTTCCTCATCAGAAAACTAGAATGATGTTTACCTTATAATATTGTTGTGAGGATCACAATAAACATAATGGTGTAAAAAGCACCAGGCACAGGGCCCTGTATGAGTAAGTGTGCCATAGCTATTAGTTCTCTTCCTCAATCACTACTACCACTCCAACCACCCCACCACAGCCACCTGCCTACAACTAACATTTGCAACATCACCAAACCTATATACACTAGGGGAAGGAACACTTGCCATGCAAAAATGATAGTCAAATCTTCTGGCTCATGATTTTGTAAATTTTTCCACACTTGTATTTATTAAAGCAGGAGTTGGCAAGCTTTTTAGAGAGCCAAATAGTAAGTATTTTAGGCCATATGGTCTCTGAGGCAACTAGTCAACACTGCTGTTGTAGCACAAAAGCAGCCAGACAGTAAGTAAATGAATGGGCATTGCTATGGCTGTGTTCCAGTAAAACCTTAATTTATCATTTTTGAAATCAGGTAGCTGGCAGGATTTGGCCTGAATGCCATAGTTTGCTGACCCTTGTTTTAGAAGATTACTATTACTATTATTAAAAAGTTACTTTAATCATATCCTTATTCTAAGAGATGTATGTTGAAATATTTATAGATGAAATGTCATGATACCTGCAACTTATTATTATTTTTGATGTCGTTAATGTACAATTACTTGAACAACATTATGGTTACTGGACTCCCCCTATTATCCAGTCCCCCACCACATACCCCATTACAATCACTGTCCATCAGTGAAGTAAGATGCTATAGAATCATTACTTGTCTTCTCTGTATATACTGCCTTTCCCGTGTGCCCCCCACCCCTGCTACATTATGTGTGCTAATTGTAATGCCCCTTTTTCCCCCTTATCCCTACCTTCCCATCCATCCTCCTCAGTCCCTTTCCCTTTGGTAACTGTTAGTCCATTCTTTGGTTCTGTGATTCTGCTGCTGTTTTGTTCCTTCAGTTTTTTTCTTTGTTCTTATACTCCACAGATGAGTGAAATCATTTGATACTTGTCTTTCTCCACCTGGCTTATTTCACTGAGCACAATACCCTCTAGCTCCATCCATGTTGTTGCAAATTGTAGGATTTGTTTTCTTCTTATGGCTGAATAATATTCCATTGTGTATATGTACCACATCTTCTTTATTCATTCATCTACTGATGGACACTTACGTTGCTTCCTTCTTGGCTATTGTAAACAGTGCTTACCTGCAACTTATTTTTAAATTCCTAAAATAAATGTAGATAAGCAAGTAAGTAGAGCAAATGCAGCAAAGTGTTAATGATTGCTCACTTTAAAGTGGAAGATATATAGGTTCTCTTTGATTAAACTTTTGGTGACTTTAAAAATCTTCATACTAAAGAGTCACGAAGTGGGGCGGAGCCAAGATGGTGGTGTGAGTAGACCAGCGGAAATCTCCTTCCCCAAACCACATATATCTATGAAAATATAACAAAGACAACTCTTCCTAGAATAAAGACCAGAGGACACAGGACAACATCCAGACCACATCCACACCTGCGAGAACCCAGTGCCTCACGAAGGGGGTAAGATACAAGCTCCTGCCCGGCAGGACCCAAGCGCCCCTCCCCCCAGCTCCTGGCGGGAGAAGAGGAGGCAGAGCTGGAGGGAGAGGGAGCCCAGGACGGCTGAACACCCAGCCCCAGCCATCTGGACCAGAGAGCAGACACAGTGCATGCACAGGGCCCTGGATATTAGGGAAACAGGGTAGCAAGAATGGTGAGTGGGTACCGGAGGCCTGGCGCCGGAGGACATAAGAAAAGCGAGTGGCCATTTTTTTCTTGTTGTTGTTTTGTTGAGGTGAGTGCTTTTTGGAAGTCTTAAAGGGACAGGGACCCCAATACCAGGGAAGCAGGGCAGTAAGACCGGTGAGCGGGTGCCTGAGGCTGGCGACGGAGAATAAAGAAAAACGAGCGGCCATTTTTTTTTTGTGGTCATTGTTTTGTTTTGGCGGGTGCTTTTTGGAAGTCTTAAAGGGGCAGGGTGGGACACTTAATCCAGAGGTAGGGAATCTGGGAATCTCTGGGCACACTGGGCACTCTAATCCCCTGGGCTGCAGGGAGGACGGAGGCCCCTTATGGGGATAAATAGTCTCCCAGCCGCTCCCCCTCCAACGTGACTCCACCACTTTGGAGCAGCACTCCGAGCCAGGCCACGCTCACAGCAACAGTGGAGATAAACTCCATAACAGCCGGGCAGGAAGCAGAAGACTTGTCTGCACGCAGCTACCCAGCACAAGCCACTAGAGGTCGCTGTTCTCCCAGGAGAGGAGGACCACAAACCAACAAGAAGGGAACTTCTTCCAGCCGTCACTCGTCCCAGCTATGCAAACTATTCCTATCACCTTGAAAAGACAAAATTAAAGGCAAACCAAGATCACAGAGACACCAGAGAAGGAGACAGACCTAACCAGTCTTCCTGATAAAGAATTCAAAATAAGAATCATAAACATGCTGACAGAGATGCAGAGAAATATGCAAGAGAAATGGGATGAAGTCTGAAGGGAGATCACAGATGCCAGAAAGGAGATTACAGAAATGAAAGAAACTCTGGAAGGATTTATAAGCAGAATGGATAAGATGCAAGAGGCCATTGATGGAATTGAAACCAGAGAACAGGAACGCATAGAAGCTGACATAGAGAGAGATAAAAGGATCTCCAGGAATGAAACAATGTTAAGAGAACTGCGTGACCAATCCAAAAGGAACAATATCTGTATTATAGGGGTACCAGAAGAAGAAGAGAGAGGAAAAGGGATGGAAAATATCTTAGAAGAAATAATTGCTGAAAACTTCCCCAAACTGGGGGAGGAAATAATTGAACAGACCACGGAAATACACAGAACCCCCAACAGAAAGGATCCAAGGAGGACAACACCATGAAACATAATAATTAAAATGGCAAAGATCAAGGACAAAGAAAGAGTTTTAAAGGCAGCTAGAGAGAAAAAGGTTACCTATAAAGGAAAACCCATCAGGCTAACATCAGACTTCTTGACAGAAACCCTACAGGCCAGAAGAGAATGGCATGATATATTTAATGCAATGAAACAGAAGGGCCTTGAACCAAGGATACAGTATCCAGCACGACTATCATTTAAATACGATGGTGGGATTAAACAATTCCCAGACAAGCAAAAGCTGAGGGAATTTGCTTCCCACAAACCACCTCTACAGGGTATCATACAGGGACTGCTCTAGATGGGAGCACTCCTAGAAAGAGCACAGAACAAAACACCTAACATATGAAGAATGGAGGAGGAGGAATAAGAAGGGAGAGAAGAAAAGAATCTCCAGACAGTGTATATAACAGCTCAATAAGTGAGCTAAGTTAGGCGGTAAAATACTAAAGAGGCTAACCTTGAACCTTTGGTAACCACGAATTTAAAGCCTGCAATGGCAATAAGTACATATCTTTCAATAGTCACCCTAAATGTAAATGGACTGAATGCACCAATCAAAAGACACAGAGTAATAGAATGGATAAAAAAGCAAGACCCATCTATATGCTGCTTATAAGAAACTCCCCTCAAACCCAAAGACATGTACAGACTAAAATTCAAGGGATGGAAAAACATATTTCAGGCAAACAACAGTGAGAAGAAAGCAGGGGTTGCAATACTAATATCAGACAAAATAGACTTCAAAACAAAGAAAGTAACAAGAGATAAAGAAGGACACTACATAATGATAAAGGGCTCAGTCCAACAAGAGGATATAACCATTCCAAATATATATGCACCCAACACAGGAGAACCAGCATATGTGAAACAAATACTAACAGAACTAAAGGGTGAAATAGACTGCAATGCATTCATTCTAGGAGACTTCAACACACCACTCACTCCAAAGGATAGATCCACCGGGCAGAAAATAAGTAAGGACACGGAAGCACTGAACAACACAGTAGAGCAGATGGACCTAATAGACATCTATAGAACTCTACATCCAAAAGCAACAGGATATACATTCTTCTCAAGTGCACATGGAACATTCTCCAGAATAGACCACATACTAGGCCATAAAAAGAGCCTCAGCAAAATCCAAAATATTGAAATTCTACCAACCAATTTTTCAGACCACAAAGGTATAAAACTAGAAATAAATTCTACAAAGAAAACAAAAAGGCTTACAAACACATGGAGGCTTAACAACATGCTCCTAAATAATCAATGGATCAACGAACAAATTAAAATAGAGATCAAGGACTATATAGAAACAAATGACAACAATAACACAAAGCCCCAACTTCTGTGGGATGCAGCAAAAGCAGTCTTAAGAGGAAAGTATATAGCGATCCAGGCACACTTGAAGAAGGAAGAACAATCCCAAATGAATAGTCTAACATCACAATTATTGAAATTGGAAAAAGCAGAACAAATGAGGCCTAAAGTCAGCAGAAGAAGGGACATAATAAAGATCAGAGAAGAAATAAATAAAATTGAGAAGAATAAAACAATAGCAAAAATCAATGAAACCAAGAGCTGGTTCTTTGAGAAAATAAACAAAATAGATAAGCCTCTAGCCAAACTTATTAAGAGAAAAAGAGAATCAACACAAATCAACAGAATTGCAAATGAGAATGGAAAAATCACGACAGACTCCACAGAAATACAAAGAATTATTAAAGACTACTATGAAAACCTATATGCCAACAAGCTGAAAAACCTAGAAGAGATGGACAACTTCCTAGAAAAATACAACCTTCCAAGACTGACCAAGGAAGAAACATAAAAGTTAAACAAACGAATTACGAGCAAAGAAATTGGAACGGTAATCAAAAAACTACCCAAGAACAAAACACCCAGGCCGGACGGTTTTACCTCGGAATTTTATCAGACACACAGAGAAGACACAATACCCATTCTCCTTAAAGTTTTCCAAAAAACAGAAGAGGAGGGAATACTCCCAAACTCATTCTATGAAGCCAACATCACCCTAATACCAAAACCAGGCAAAGACCCCACCAAAAAAGAAAATTACAGACCAATATCCCTGATGAAGGTAGATGCAAAAATACTTAATAAAATATTAGCAAACCGAATACAAAAGTATATCAAAAGGATCATACACCATGACCAAGTGGGATTCATCCCAGGGATGCAAGGATGGTACAACATTTGAAAATCCATCAACATCATCCACCACATCAACAAAAAGAAAGACAAAAACCACATGATCATCTCCATAGATGCTGAAAAAGCATTTGACAAAGTTCAACATCCACTCATGATAAAAACTCTCAGCAAAATGGGAATAGAGAGCAAGTACCTCAACATGATAAAGGCCATATATCATAAACCCACAGCCAACATTATACTGAACAGCGAGAAGCTGAAAGCTTTTCCTCTGAGATCAGGAACTAGACAGGGATGCCCACTCTCCTCACTGTTATTTAACATAGTACTGGAGGTCCTAGCCATGGAAATCAGACAAAACAAAGAAATACAAGGAATCCAGATTGGTAAGGAAGAAGTTAAACTGTCACTATTTGCAGATGACATGATATTGTACATAAAAAACCCTAAAGACTCCACCCAAAACTACTAGAACTGATATTGGAATACAGCAAAGTTGCAGGATACAAAATTAACACACAGAAATCTGTAGCTTTCCTATACACTAACAATGAACCAATAGAAAGAGAAATCAGGAAAACAATTAAATTCACAATTGCATCAAAAAGAATAAAATACCTAGGAATAAATCTAACCAAAGAAGTGAATGACCTATACTCTGAAAACTACAAGTCACTCTTAAGAGAAATTAAAGGGGACACTAACAAATGGAAACTCATCCCATGCTCGTGGCTAGGAAGAATTAATATCGTCAAAATGGCCATCCTGCCCAAAGCAATATACAGATTTGATGCAATCCCTATCAAATTACCAGCAACATTCTTCAGTGAACTGGAAGAAATAATTCAAAAATTCATATGGAAACACCAAAGACCCCGAATAGCCAAAGCAATCCTGAGAAAGAAGAATAAAGTAGGGGGGAATCTCACTACCAAATTTCAAGCTCCACTATAAAGCCATAGTAATCAAGACAATTTGGTACTGGCACAAGAACAGAACCACAGACCAGTGGGACAGACTACAGACTCCAGACATTAACCCAAACATATATGGTCAATTAATATTTGATAAAGGAGCCATGGACATACAATGACGAAATGACAGTTTCTTCAACAGATGGTGCTGGCAAAACTGGGCAGCTACATGTAGGAGAATGAAACTGGACCATTGTCTAACCCCATACACAAAAGTAAATTCAAAATGGATCAAAAACCTGACTGTAAGCCATGAAACCATTAAACTCGTGGAAAAAAACATAGGCAGAAACCTCTTAGACATAAACATGAGTGACCTCTTCTTGAACATATCTCCCCGGGCAAGGAAAACAACAGCAAAAATGAACAAGTGGGACTATATTAAGCTGAAAAGCTTCTGTACAGCAAAAGACACCATCAATAGAACAAAAAGGAACCCTACAGTATGGGAGAATATATTTGTAAATGACAGATCCAATAAAGGCTTGACATCCAAAATATATAAAGAGCTCGCATGCCTCAACAAACAAAAATCAAATAATCCAATTAAAAAATGGGCAGAGGAACTGAACAGACAGTTCTCCAAAAAAGAAATACAGATGGTCAACAGACACATGAAAAGATGCTCCACATCACTAATTATCAGAGAAATGCAAATTAAAACTACAATGAGGTATCACCTCACACCAGTAAGGATGGCTGCCATCCAAAAGACAAACAACAACAAATGTTGGCGAGGTTGTGGAGAAAGGGGAACCCTCCTACACTGCTGGTGGGAATGTAAACTAGTTCAACCATTGTGGAAAGCACTATGGAGGTTCATCAAAATGCTCAAAACAGACTTACCATTTGACCCAGGAATTCCACTCCTAGGAATTTACCCTAGGAATGCAGCAATCAAGTTTGAGAAAGACAGATGCACCCCTATGTTTATCGCAGCACTATTTACAATAGCCAAGAATTGGAAACAACCTAAATGTTCATTGGTAGATGAATGGATAAAGAAGATGTGGTACATATACACAATGGAATACTACTCAGCCATAAGAAGAGGGCAAATCCTACCATTTGCAGCAACATGGATGGAGCTGGAGGGTATTATGCTCAGTGAAATAAGCCAAGCAGAGAAAGAGAAATACAAAATGATTTCACTCATCTGTGGAGTATAAGAACAAAGGAAAAACTGAAGGAACAAAACAGCAGTGGAATCACAGAACCCAAGAATGGACTAACAGGTACCAAAGGGAAAGGGACCGGGGAGGATGGGTGGGTAGGGAGAGATAAGGTGGGGGGGAGAAGAAGGGGGGTATTAAGATCAGCATGCATGTGGGGGGGGGTGGGAGAAAGGGGAGGGCTGTACAACACAGAGAAGACAAGTAGTGATTCTACAACATTTAGCTATGCTGATGGACAGTGACTGTAAAGGGGTTTATAGCAGGGACCTGGTATAGGGGAGAGCCTAGTAAACATAGTATTCTTCATGTAAGTGTAGATTAAAGATAGCAAAAAAGAAAAAAAAGAAAGAAAGAAAAAGGGTATTACTCCATGATAGGATAAAACTAACTGTAAATCAACGATTAATGCATGTTTAAATATCCTTAATTTTGATCACTTAAAGGGTGTCAGATGATCGGCTATGGAGGTACACTTTTCTGATACTATTCCTTTCTCTTAAAAAAAAAAAAGCAGTTCCTGTGTGTTGACCTCCAATGAGTTCTACACAATGATATAAAGGGCATATAAAAGTGTAGGCAAAGGGTCTGTTTGTGTTTATGCAGAGGATCAAAGCCTAATTTGGCTACCCTGAAAATGAACTAAGATACGATATGAAAAAGAACTTCCAACATCAGCACTCTCTGGAAGAGTCATACCAGAAGATGATCATCAAAAAACCTCAACAAAGATCCAGGTGATGCTGCAGTTGTAGCTGCATTCATCCCACTGGTTCCTGAACTTGCCATTGGAATGAAGAAGGAGTTATCTAAGCTGGCCTGTGCATACAGTAAAACAACAAATTTGACTGGATCTACACTGTTGGAACTCAACCAAGAATTAGGAGAAGTGCAAGTTGTAGTGCTCCAAAATCTTACAACTACAGACTATCTACTGTTAAAAGAACATATGGGATGTGAACAGTTCCCAGGAATGGGCTGTTTTAATTTGTCTGATTTCTCTCAGACTGTTCAAGTACAGTTGGACAATATCCATCATATCATAGACAAATTTTCACAAATGCCTAGGGTGCCTAACTGGTTTTCTTGGCTTCACTGGAGGTGGCTGGTAATTATAGATCTGCTTTGGTTATGTAACTATATTCCTATTATGTTAATGTGTGTACACAATTTAATTAGTAGTTTAAAACCTATACATGCTTAAGTTACTCTACAAGAAGATATGTCAAAGAAATAATCAATTTTCCCATGTTTTCTTCCGTCTGCTACCTCTATAGATTTTCTTCTTCCTTCCTAATTACAACCCTTAAATAGAATTCATGCCTCATATCGAATTTACCGAGTATCATAATACCTCCAAGTGGTAAAGATACCTCAAGACAAATGCTGGGTATAGAAGCCACAGGGCATAAATCTGTAAAGATGTAAAAAGCTAACCTTTTCAAACAATAAGGCTTCTCTCTCACTTACCAACTTTACATTTCCCTGTATGGCCCCGGAAGATGACTGGTTAGCCAGAGACGGGTAAGATTCCTCAAGGGAGGAACAACCTAAGACAGGCACAGTCGCAGGGGGGCCATCAGGTGAGAAATTGGGGATCAACAGAGGTGAGGCTTAGAACCTCACCCCCCGTTTTGAGAGAAATCTTCTGCATCCATGGATGTTTTATTGCCCTTGTCTAGCTTGGATTAACACATAGTCTACAGGCACACACCTGATCATCTACATTTGCTCTCTTACAACACTAAACTAAGTTTTCTACCTTTATCTTACATCTACCTACCACTTCAGCATTTTATTAAAAATAATAGTAATAATAATAATAAAGGGAGAAATGTGGGATCCACACATAAATCAAGTATAAAAATCAAACAAATATTCATATTTGACCTGATTGTTTATAGTTCATAATGCATGATCAAAACCAAAAGTTTCTGTGATGACTGCCCTTGTACTGTTCACCATGTAAGAACTTACTCACTATGTAAGAATTTGTTCACCATGTAAGAACTTGTTCGTTATGCTTCAGAAGATTGGAGACTGATGAGAATTAGGCTTGGGGTGGATTAATGATTGTGCATTGAGCATTGACTCCCCTATACAGAATTCTATTGTTGTTAACAACCATTTGATCAATAAATATGAGAGATGCCCTCTAAAAAAAAAAGTCGGGAAGTGTGTAGGCTTTGAGAAAGGACTTTTCTATCCAGACATTATTTATTTTTTCTGGAAGCTAGTCTGTAGCATTTCAGAGTGATTTTGAAAGAATACCAACAGTAGTGTGATAAGACAGAATTAACACAAGGCTCTACTTTGGTTTTTATTCACCAAAATCAGTGCTTCAAGTTTCTGAGAATTCTGTAGGCACATGCATTTATTGTGCTTCTGGCTTTTACTGTTATGAGAATTAAAAGTGACATGCTGCGTTCCCTCTTTCAGAGGGAATTCTAACAAGTTCATCTGATATTCATTGGTTCAGTACACTGGCCCATCTCCTTTTTGTTAAGCAGTTAAAACTGTCATATTCATTACTATCAACTATTACTTACTCAGTGTCCAGATTAGAAAGTGAGCCATTAGTAACTTGGAACTCATTTATCTGACTCAGCCTTCACATTCTGAAGTTACTCTGGACATTAAACATACTCAGAAATATGGTGAGAAGAGGGAGGGACACCGAATCCAAGTGAAAAGGTCCTGTAAACTCAATGAAATGTTGGTGCCCTTCCAACTAACTAAACATACACACACAGTACAAGAATTCTGAACCTTTAAAGGACAAAAAGAAATGAATGCTACCTATTCTTCTCCTTCCTTTCTGCCTTCATAATAATAAATAACCGATAAATTTCTTCTACATCCCTTTCTGTTTAGACTGGGAATGTCCCAGGCTACAATGGATTAAAAATAGGCCAGAGAAATACTCTCTCCTATTTTTTTTATTTTGGTATCATTAATCTACAATTACATGAGGAACATTATGTTTATTAGACTTCCCCCATCACCAAGTCCCCCCAACAAACCCCATTACACTCACTGTCCATCAGTATAGTAAGATGCTGTAGAATCACTTCTTGTCTTCTCTGTGTTGCACAGCCCTCCCCATGCCCTCCCCCCATTATACATGCTAATCATAGTGCCCCTGTTCCTCCCCCACACACCCCTTATCCCTCCCTTCCCACCCATCCTACCCAGTCCCTTTCCCTTTGGTAACTGTTAGTCCATTCTTGGGTTCTGTGATTCTGCTGCTGTTTTGTTCCTTCAGTTTTTGCTTTGTTCTTATACTCCACAGATGAGTGAAATCATTTGGTATTTGTCTTTTTCCACCTGGTTTATTTCACTGAGCATAATACGCTCTAGCTCCATCCTTGTTGTTGCAAATTGTAGGATTTGTTTTCTTCTTATGGCTGAATAATATTCCATTGTGTATATGTACCACATCTTCTTTATCCATTCATCTACTGATGGACACTTAGGTTGCTTCCATTTCTTGGCTATTGTAAATAGTGCTGTGATAAACATAGGGGTGCATCTGTCTTTGTCAAACTGGGCTGCTGCATTCTTAGAGTAAATTCCTAGAATCTCCTATTTTTTTAAAACTATTTTTTACACCCAAGGAAGCTTTTTTAAAAAAATACTCTTGGATAAAAAGAACCCAGAGTATTTTGCTCACTATTTTACTGTGGAGAAGTGACACTTTTGGACAGTAGAGTGGTCTCTATAAAGGTTGGTTTTGGGTCATGTACTTCTTAGAGTCAGTTTTTGTGTGTCCACAAAAGTATGACATTTTACATATTTTAAATAATTTGAAGAACCTACTGTATACTTTCACCCTTAGTAACACTATAATGCACAGGCTAAGACATCAGTGTTTTTTGCTTTTAACTAGACCTTAATGCTGTTAACACTGCATGCTCTGTTGATCACAAAATGTCACTTATTACTTAAAGGTGAAATAGGTAATACATCTAAGTTTGTGACATCAAAATATGGGTATGTTGAAAAAATGGTAAAAGGAGGCCTTAGGGGTGAAAAGATTTATGAACTGTGCCTTCCAAGCTATAACACAGTATGGTACTATCAGCCTTTAAAATCACAGTACCAGTTCTGAGCAGACATTATTGAGATAAGCCTAAAGGAATGAGGCAGGACAGGTTATTGCTAAAGAGAGTGGCAAGAAGAGGGGAGGTAGGTGTTTGTATATTAGTCTAGATACTTCTGTTGTAAGCAACAGAAATTAAATAGCTCACTTAAACAGAAAAGGAATTTATTTTGTAGTTCACCAAATGAACAAGCCTAGAGAGCAAGATGTGTGTACCCTGGTCATGGGAGAATCAGCACCATTTATTAGTGACTGGTTCAGAGCATACTCTGCCACAACCACAGGACAGCACGCCAACCTTCAAAGGTGTTTTATCTTGTCTGGTGCTATAACTGAACGTTCGATGTGCCATTCCATCATTCTGTAGGTTTGGTGAGGTATATGGAAAGACTAGTAAATCATTTAAAAATTAGCCTATTACTTGTCTCATAATAAAGTGAGTTATTTGATAAGACAATACTGTATGTAGTGCCTTCACGGATGTGTCATATCTTGTGAAACTGTCCACCAATGAATAGTGCTGAAGAGGCATTGTGTTTAAACAACCCAATGTATGGTATATTATGGATGTCCAAGTAATACAGGGCCTCTTAATAGCATTGATATAAGGCATAAATATTCCCCAATCTAGTCTATTCTGAAAGTTCCATTCACATTCCTCTCTCCTAAACTTCCTTGCACCAATCCTGTAATCTTGCTCTTTCTACATACGTGATCTGGAATCCAGCCAAACCATTAGCCACTTTCAAAGTACTTCTCTTTCCATGGGACACAGTAACTCCAGGTAGGTTAGCAGAAGAATCACAGTACCTACTTGTAATGTTATGAAGTATACTTCCTCAAAGCTACCCAGTCTCCTCCACACTGGAAAAAGATTTGTGAACTGATTCCGCATAGCAAAAGGCTTTGTTAGGCTGGCATTGCAGGAGGGAGAGTAAGAAAGAGAAAAAGGTGTGAAAGAATCAGGAGGGGGTGATGATAAAGACCACAGTTGTGGTCTTTTCACCTTTAAGGCCTCTTTTTACCATTTTTCATCATGACCTACTTAGGGAAATAATGCCAAATTTTAGGCAATTTGGGCATCAAAATAAATAATGATGGTGTTAGGGGCAGAATTGTGTTGTCCCACCTGATTCTTATCTTGAAGTCCTACCCTCAGTATGTAATGATATGGCTATATTTAGAAATAGGGCCTTAAAGAGGAATTAAGGCAAAATGAGGCTATATGTGTGGACCCTCATCCAATATGATTGGTATCCTTTTAAGAAAAGATTAGGAAACACATGTATGGCTGGAAGACATATGGAAGATACATGGAGAACACTGCCATCTACCAACCAAGTAGAGGTCTTCAGAAGAAACCAACCCTAACACTTTGAACTCAGATTTCTAGCTTCAGAACTCTGAGGAAATAGGTCACCTAGACTGTGGTATTTTGTTATGGTAATCTTAAAAGACTAATACAGATGGTAACATAACCCACTGAATAATGTAAGAATTCATGAGTGTTTACTGCTATAAATAAATGAATAATAAATGGAGGAAAGGGAAAATGCTCCCTTGTAGTTGAATGCCAACTAACAAATGTAGAAGAAATAATGTAATTAGAAAATCACCATTGGATAACAATCATAGTAAGATATTAAAGTATATTAAATGCATACTAAATTTATAATACTTATATACATATATAATGTATATAATATATATGCATATATTATGCATATATATTATATATACTGTGTAATATTAATGTATACTAAAAGTAGCAGATAAAAGTTTAATGAGATATAGGACATTTTACTTAAAGTCTCCCTGTAAATTATAATTAAAATAGTACCTTTTCAGTGGAGAAATGTGGCAGACAGTACCATAACTAATTGATCAAATATCACCAATAATAGAACAAACTGACAACTCATTGAGTCTTGATAGGAATACACAGACAAGGTAACATTCCAACCAAAGCTGTATTGCCTGAAAACATTCATGAGAAACATCAGACAAATCCAAATAGAGAAATGTTCTAGAAAATAAGTGGTCTGTTCTCTTAAAAAACATTAAGGTCGAGAGGGCAGAGCCAAGATGGCAGCGTGAGTAGAGCAGCGGAAATCTCCTCCCAAAACCATATATATTTTTGAAAATACAACTATTCTTAGAAGAGAGACCAGAAGACACAGGACAACAGCCAGACCACATCTAAACCTGTGAGAACCCAGCACCTTGCAAAGGGGGTAAGAGACAAGCTGTGGCCCAGTGGGACCCAAGTGCCCCTCACCCCAGCTCCCAGTGGGAGGAGAGGAGTCAGAGCGGGGAGGGAGACGGAGCCCAGGACTGCTAAACACCCAGTCCTAGCAATCTGCACCGAGAGCACAGACACACAGTGCGTGGTGTGCTGGATACTAGGGAAACAGGACAGTAAGACCTGTGAGCAGGTCCGCACAGCTGGCACCCCTGGGACAAAAGAAAAGCGAGTGCCCTTTTAAAAATCTTAAAGGGACAGGGGCCTCACAGCTGGACAGAAGTGCCCCGGCACAATCAGCCCAGTAACTGGGAATCCCGGGGAACACCATGCGCCCCAAGCCCCTAGGCAGCAGTGCAGCTCGAAGGCCTCTCACAGTGATAAACAGCCTCCTGCCCATTCCCCCTCCAGCATGACTCCGCCATAGCAGCAGCGGACACACCCACAGCAACCAGGCAGAGCTTCTTCCACAGCTGCCGGGCAAGAATCAGACACCCCGTCTGCACGCAACTGCCCAGCACAAGCCACTAGGGGTCGCTGTTCTCCCAGGAGAGGAAGGCTGCAACTAGCAAGAAGGGACATTCTCCTAGCCAACACATGCACCAGCTCCCCACAACTACCTCTATCACCATGAAAAGGCAGAAGAATTTGATCCAGACCAGACTAACAGAGACAACCCCTGAGAAGGAGATAGACCTAACCAATCTCCCTGAAAAAGAATTCAAAATGAAGGTCATAACCATGCTGATGGATCTTCAGAGAAATATGCAAGAGCTAAGGGATGAAGTCCGGAAGGAGATTACAGAAATGAAACAATCTCTGGAAGGACTTAAGAGCAGACTGGATGAGGTGCAAGAGGCCATTAATGGAACAGAAATCAGAGAACAGGAGCACAGAGAAGCTGACACAGAGAGAGACAAAAGGATCTCCAGGAATGAAACAATATTAAGAGAACTGTGTGACCAATCCAAAAGGGACAATATTCGCATTATAGGGGTACCAGAAGAAGAAGAGAGAGAAAAAGGGATAGAAAGTGTCTTTGAAGAAATAATGCCTGAAAACTTCCCCAAACTAGGGGAGGAAATAATCGCTCAGACCACAGAAGTACACAGAACTCCCAACACAAGGGACCCAAGGACGACAACACCAAGATGCATAATAATTAAAATGGCAAAGATCAAGGACAAGGACAGAGTTTTAAAGGCAGCTAGAGCGAGGAAAAAGGTCACCTACAAAGGAAAACCCATCAGGCTATCATCAGACTTCCAAACAGAAACCTTACAGGCCAGAAGAGAATGGCATGATATATTTAATGCAATGAAACAGAAGGGCCTTGAACCAAGAAAACTGTATCCAGCACAATTATCATTTAAATACGAAGGAGGGATTAAACAATTCCCAGACAAGCAAAAGTTGAGGGAATTTGCCTCCCATAAATCACCTCTGCAGGGTATTTCAGAGGGACTGCTCTAGATGGGAGCACTCCTAAGACTAAATAGATTTCACCAGAGAAAATAAAATCACAGCAAAGAAAGCAGACCAACCAAGTACTAACTAAAGGCAAAAAATAAAATCAAATACCCACAAAAACAATTAAAGGAAACACAAAAGAGCACAGAATAAAACAACCAATATGTAAAGAAAGGAGGAGAAGGAATAAGAAGGGAGAGAAATAAAGAAGGTAACTGTGAACCTTTGGTAAACACGAATCTAAAGCTTGCAATGGCAATAAGTATATACCTTTCAATAATCACCCTAAATGTAAGTGGACTGAATGCACCAATCAAAAGACACAGAGTAATAGAATGGATAAAAAAGCAAGACCCATCTATATGCTGCTTACAAGAGACTCACCTCAAACCCAAAGACATGCACAGACTAAAAGTCAAGGGATGGAAAAAGATGTTCATGCAAACAACAGGGAGAAAAAAGCAGGTGTTGCAGTACCAGTATCAGACAAAATAGACTTCAAAACAAAGAAAGTAACAAGAGATAAAGAAGGACACTACATAATGTTAAAGGGCTCAGTCCAACAAGAGGATATAACCATTATAAACATATATACACCCAACAGAGGAGCATCAGCATATGTGAAACAAATACTAACAGAACTAAAGGAGGAAATAGAATGCAGTGCATTCATTTTAGGAGACTTCAACATGCCACTCCAAAGGATAGATCCACCAGACATAAAATAAGTAAGGACACAGAGGCTCTGAACAACACACTAGAACAGATGGACCAAATAGACATCTATAGTACTCTACATCCAAAAGCAGCAGGATACACATTCTTCTCAAGTGCACATGGAACATTCTCCAGAATAGACCACATACTAGGCCACAAAAAGAGCCTCAGTAAATTCAAAAAGATCGAAATTCTACCAACCAACTTCTCAGACAACAGAGGTATAACACTAGAACTAAATTGTACAAAGAAAGCAAAATGGCCAACAAACATGTGGAGGCTTAACAACATGCTCCTATATAATCAATGGATCAATGAGCAAATTAAAATAGAGATCAAGCAATATATGGAAACAAATGAGACAACAACACAAAGCCCCAACTTCTGTGGGATGCAGCGAAAGCAGTCTTAAGAGGAAAGTATATAGCAATCCAGGCATACTTAAAGAAGGAAGAACAATCCCAAATGAATAGTCTAATGTCACAATTATCAAAATTGGAAAAAGAAGAACAAATGAGGCCTAAAGTCAGCAGAAGGAGGGACATAATTAAGATCAGAGAAGAAATAAATAAAATTGAGAAGAATAAAACAATAGAAAAAAATCAATGAAACCAAGAGCTTGTTCTTTGAGAAAATAAAAAAAATAGATAAGCTTCTAGCCAAACTTATTAAAGGAAAAAGAGAATCAACACACATCAACAGAATCAGAAACAAGGAAGGAAAATTCATGATGGACCCCACAGAAATACAAAGAATTACTAGAGAATACTATGGAAACCTATATGCTAACAAGCTGCAAAACCTAGAAGACATGGACAACTTCCTAGAAAAATACAACCTTCCAAGACTGACCAAGGAAGAAACACAAAATCTAAACAAATCAATTACCAGCAAAGAAATTGAAGCGGTAATCAAAAAACTACCCAAGAACAAAACCCCTGGGCCAGATGGATTTACCTCAGAATTTTATCAGACATACAGAGAAGACATAATACCCATTCTCCTTAAAGTTTTCCAAAAAATAGAAGAGGAGGGAATACTCCCAAACTCATTCTATGAAGCCAACATCACCATAATACCAAAACCTGGCAAAAACCCCACCAAAAAAGAAAATTACAGACCAATATCCTTGATGAATGTAGATGCAAAAATACTTAATAAAATATTAGCAAACCGAATACAAAAGTATATCAAAAGGATCATACACCATGACCAAGTGGGATTCATCCCAGGGATGCAAGGATGGTACAACATTTGAAAATCCATCAACATCATCCACCACATCAACAAAAAGAAAGACAAAAACCACATGATCATCTCCATAGATGCTGAAAAAGCATTCGACAAAATTCAACATCCATTCATGATAAAAACTCTCAACAAAATGGGTATAGAGGGCAAGTACCTCAACATAATAAAGGCCATCTATGATAAACTCACAGCTAACTTCATACTGAACAGCGAGAAACTGAAAGCTTTTCCTCTGAGATCGGGAAAAGACAGGGATGCCCATTCTCCCCACTGCTATTTAACATAGTACTGGAGGTCCTAGCCATGGCTATTAGACAAAACAAAGAAATACAAGGAATCTAGATTGGTAAAGAAGAAGTTAAACTGTCACTATTTGCAGATGACATGATATTGTACATAAAAAACCCAAAGACTCCACTCCAAAACTACTAGAACTGATATCAGAATACAGCAAAGTTGCAGGATACAAAATTAACACACAGAAATCTGTGGCTTTCCTATACACTAACAATGAACTAACAGAAAGAGAAATCAGGAAAACAATTCCATTCACAATTGATCAAAAAGAATAAAATACCTAGGAATGAACCTAACCAAAGAAGTGAAAGACCTATACCCTGAAAACTATAAGACACTCTTAAGAGAAATTAAAGAGGACACTAACAAATGGAAACTCATCCCATGCTCTGGGCTAGGAAGAATTAATATAATCAAAATGGCCATCCTGCCCAAAGCAATATACAGATTTGATGCAATTCTTATCAAATTACCAAAAGCATTCTTCAACAAACTGGAACAAATAATTCAAAAATTCATATGGAAACACCGAAGACCCCGAATAGCCAAAGCAATCCTGAGCAGGAAGAATAAAGTGGGGGGGGATCTTGCTCCCCAACTTCAAGCTCTACTACAAAGCCACAGTAATCAAGACAATTTGGTACTGGCACAAGAACAGAGCCACAGACCAGTGGAACAGAATAGAGACTCCAGACATTAATCCAAACATATATGGTCAATTAATATATGATAAAGGAGCCATGGACATACAATGGGGAAATGACAGCCTCTTCAACAGATGGTGCTTGCAAAACTGGACAGCTACATGTAAGAGAATGAAACTGGATCACTGTCTAACCCCATACATGAAAGTAAATTCGAAATGGATCAAAGACCTGAATGTAAGTCATGAAACCATAAAACTCTTAGAAAAAACATAGGCAAAAATCTCTTGGACATAAACGAGTGACTTCTTCATGAACATATCTCCCTGGGCAAGGGAAACAAAAGCAAAAATGAACAAGTGTACTACATCAAGCTGAAAAGCTTCTGTACAGCAAAGGACACTATCAATAGAACAAAAATGTACCCTAAAGTATGGTAGAATATATTCATAATTGACAGATCTGATAAAGGGTTGACATCCAAAATATATAAAGAGCTCACACACCTTAACAAACAAATAGCAAATAATTCAATTAAAAAATGGGCAGAGGAGCTGAACAGACAGTTCTCCAAAGAAGAAATTCAGATGGCCAACAGACACATGAAAAGGTGCTCCACATCGCTAATTATCAGAGAATGCAAATTAAAACCACAATGAGATATCATCTCACATCAGTAAGGATGGCAAAAGACAAACAAAAACAAATGTTGGCAACAAAGTGGAGAAGCGAACCCTCCTACACTGCTGGTGAGAATGTAAATTAGTTCAACCACTATGGAAAGAAGTATGAAGGTTCCTCAAAAAGCTCAAAATAGAAATACCATTTGACTCAGGAATTCCACTTCCAGGAATTTACCCTAAGAATGCAGCACTCCAGTTTGAAAAAAGACAGATGCACCCCTATGTTTATCACAGCACTATTTACAATAGCCAAGAAATGGAAGCAACCTAAGCGTCCATCGGTAGATGAATGAATAAAGAAGATGTGGTACATATACACAATGGAATATTATTCAGCCATAAGAAGAAAACAAATCCTACCATTTGCAACAACATGGATCGAGCTAGAGGGTATAATGCTCAGTGAAATAAACCAGGCAGAGAAAGACAAGTACCAAATGATTCCACTCATATGTGGAGTATAAGAACAAAGAAAAACTGAAGGAACAAAACAGCAGCACAATCACAGAACCCAAGAATGGACTAACAGTTACCAAAGGGAAAGGGACTGGGGAGGATGGGTGGGAAGGGAGGGATAAAGGTGGGGGAAAAAGAAAGGGGGTATTACGATTAGCATGTATAATGTGGGGTGGGGGCATGGGGAGGGCCGTGCAACACAGAGAAGACAAGTAGTGATCCTACAACTTCTTACTACGCTGATGGACAGTGACTATAATGGGGTTTGTGGGGGGGGACTTGGTGAAGGGGGGACCCTAGTAAACATAGTGTTCTTCATGTAATTGTAGATTAATGATAACAAAAAAACAAAAAACAAAAAACAAAAAACGTTAAGGTCATGAAAGACAAAGACTAAAGGAATTACATATTTAAACAAACTAAAGACTGGCATGGCAACCGAATGAAATGTGGGTCCAGTACTGGACAATGGACCAAACTTGAGTATGAGGGTGGATTAAATAGTATAACAATATTAAACTTCCGTGTGGTAACTGTACTTAAGTTATGTAAGAAAAAGATTGTCATAGTAAATCTCATCTACCAATCAATAGCCACTGGGCCACAATCGCCTCCTCCTCTCCCTGAAGCTATTTAGTGATGATTCAGATGAGCCTCCCAGCCTTTCACGATATTCCTCGACATCGCCCTATCCTTGCCTCAGAGGCCTTTTTTCTCCCCTCCTTTGCCACACTCTCCACCTTGTGCCCACCGGGGCCCCTGCACCTGTGCCCCTCTGCTTTCTTGCTCTCGGCTGGCTGGCTCCTCCAACTCCGCGGGGCTTCCCAGGGGCGCACCCCCAACCGGCTCCGCCGTGCGCCTGCGCTCTGGTCCCGCTGGGGCCCGGCAGGCAGCTGGAGACCTTCGGCGCGGCGTGTGTGCTGTGCGCGAGCTTCGGGCTGCCGGGCCGACGCCTGCGCGGGACTGGGACAGGTGGCTGCGCTCGCCCGCACGGCCGCCCTCCGGCCCGCGATGGGCTGCTCCAGCAGCGCCCTCCACAAGGCCAGCCACGGCAGCAGGCTCCGCAGCGGTGAGCAGGGGACCCGGCCCCACCCCCGTCCGGGCCTCGGGATTCGGGTCGGCTCGCACCCTGGGGGTCCGAAAGGTGCGACTGGCGTCCGCCCCTCCCGGCGGGAGGCGGGCTCCTCCCTGAGGATGGGATTGAACCCTGAGCGCAGCGCGACTCCCTCCGTCCGAAACCTCGCTGCTACTGCGGTGACCGCGGAGCCGAGGGCCGGTGCTCTCCGCCGCCGAGAGCCGGGCGCTGGCCGCCCCAGACCTCCAGTGCGATCTCGGAGAGCTGGCGTTAAAGCCCGAACGCGGTCAGCCGCGGCGTTCTCTGAAACAGATGAGTCACTTCCTGTCACAATAGGTGCTATTTTCTCCTAAAGGTATGAAATTCCAGATTATATAAAGCTGCAAATTCACTGAGAACCTTTAGTTTCTGGTCGCAAGGAGAGACGTGATACCCATTTTCTATCAAGACCTTCTCCGCCTTGCTCTCCGGGCAGCGTTTCAGTGTCGGAGATGGTAAAGATGCGGAGACTACAGATGGGCATTCACTCCATCAAATAGGTTCCTTGCACTTTCAAAGAAGTCAGATACACTTTCCCCTATCCTTAGCCTAAGTATTTCTTGACAGATACGCTTATGATAAAAAGTGGTCATCACTGAATCTTACAAAGAAATTCAGCAGGTATATTCTGAGCGTCTACTATATAATAGCCAGGTGCTGACTAGATACTGGAAATACAAGTGACCCTACTCTTGGGAGTTGGAGATGGAAGAGGCAGACAATAAACAAGTTAAACAAATGATCAAGATACTTTTTGACAGTCATAAGTGCTCTGAAAAGAATAAAAGCAGATTGATTAACTAGAGAATGGCCAGGCTTTAGAGCCCACTCACTTCTTAGATTTTGAATGACTAATATTTGGGGCAAAGCTCTGAAGGTTGAACAAATTCCTTCAAGTTAGTGTACTGTCTTGTTCAAGTCTTACTTTAGGGGAAATTTTATTCTCTAGTTAATTCCTTTTCATAGGTCGTCTTTTTGCCCCTTGTGTTACTTCAGTAACACAGAAATGTCTTCTGCTCTGATTTTTAGTAGAGAGCACAGGTTATTTTCATGAATGCTGTTTCAAAGCTCAAACACCGTGTCCTAGTCAGAATGTAACTGTTTTATTTTCCTGGTGTATGATAATTTATTTTTAACTTCAGTAGATAGCAAAAAGCGTTAAAAACTTTGGAAAGCAGCAAAATAATTAAAGCCATATATAAAAGTGATTCCAAACTCCTTGACAACAATTCACTGACAACAATGTGAATTGATAGAAAGATCCATTCCTAATGTACCACACTTGGAAATCTTTCTCCTAAAGAGACAAGAGCCTCTGTTCCCTAATATGCTCTCAAGAGGCCAGTGAGGAACAATTTGTTGGGTGTTTCACGTTTTATTTTATGAAATCAGGTGGATTTTGCATTCTGTTCCATGATAGACCCTTGTTGATTTCAACATGAAAAACCAAGAAAATTGATGCTTTGGGTAGATACACCATTTTATTTTGGCTTCTCTTACCTGCCATACTCCTGGACATCTTAGAAGTAGCATCCTAACTTAAACACAAGAGCTCTAAATCATCATTATAGATTTTTTTAACTGATAAAAACATATTGCAGGGAACGATACTGTTGGGGAAGGTTAAACATATCCAATAGGTGAAATGGGTTTTTAATCCTCTCAGAAAATAGTGAGTATCTTTGTTTTAAAAAAATTTTTATCACCATTATTAATAACCATCCACATGAGTACACCCTTTCATTTTTTATTTATGTTTCATTGCTGTTCTAAGTTTTCAGGGACTTTGTTTTGAAAGAAATGTTAAAATGCCTGACAACCAGTTTTAGTGCATAAGAAATTAATACGGTGCATAAATTGTTCAAGGCACAGATTGAATCAATCAACATGTGTATTTTCTTTCTAATCTTCTATCAGACAATACTCTCTTGTAATTGGATACTGTTGTATGTTCATCAGCATTTCAACTCCTTGATCTTGGAGGCTCAATAAATAATTCATTCCTGTTTCTGCAGCTCAAACTTCTTTAAATGCTGTATACAGTTCAGAACCTGCGTGTATGTGCTTTTAGATAAAAATAGTCCAAGTTTTTTAAATGTTCTGCATGTGTATTTACTCACTGTACCCATATGCCTAACAATGCTTGACACATAATTGTTGAATGATTTGCTTCATTTAATCCTTTTAACAATGCTGTGATCAAGTATGATTATCCCCATTTCACAGATAGTACAATTATAATTGAGAATTTATTATAATCACTAAATAAAATATGTATACATATTACACAAGTATTATATGTGTAATAAATAAATTTATTGATATATGTAATATATAACAAATAAGATATTTATTTATCCCTAAATAAGAATCAGCAAAGTATAAAGCTTATATTTGCTTCCAAATTTAAACTAAGAATATTTGGAGAACATTTAACATTTAAACAGCGTACATGGATATACAGAAACTTCCTCTGCCTTCCATAGAGATAATACATAATCATCATATCGTAAGAGATTCTTTTAAATTCACAATATCAACTTTTGAACCCAATGGGTTGATGCTACATACATGAATTAGCCTATAGACTGGATTGTGTTGACAGTTTCACTTAACTGAATTTTCTGTAACTGGCTTTTCTGTAACTATTGTACGTGGTACAGTATTAGCTAATAAAAGAATGGTAAAATAATGGGCTAGACTGGATTATCTCTAAGATATCTTATAACTCTAAAATCCCTTAGCATTAAAATACGAAGGTACTTACTTTCTGGGCTTAAACTTAAATCATATAATAGCTCCTTGGTTAGGCAGTCAGTTAGGCTGAGTAGGAAAATCCATTCTACTGATCACATGGATCACCTTCCTTTCCCTCACCTCTCAAGATGACTGGCTAGGGCAAGACAGAGGTGGAGATTGGCTTTTGGTTGTAAATAATTATCCAGCGTTACTCAAAGAGTAGGACAGGGCCTGATACATGGTAGTTGCACATGGATTTTTACTGAATGCCTGGAAATGTGTGAGGGAAGAGGCTTTTCTTTCCAAAAGGACAATTAAACAGATTGAGTTTGGAATTTCCTTTGTGTGTAGAAGCAAGTTCTAAATATTAGGGCAACATTCTGTTCTAAAATTCTGTTCTTTTCAGTGTCCTGAGAATCTGATAGAGTCTGAACACAAAGGTTTTGTTGACTTCACAAACTTTAATACACCTGAAGTCTTGAGGTCTTTGCATCTGAACCTTTCTTCCAGTGCTGCCAGCCCCCTGCTTACATGTTTATTGTTGCTCCATTCTTTCCTACTACAAATGCCATCTATTTCTGGCAGGCTTCTTCCTGAGATTTTACAGGGTAAGCACCAACATGGACAAAATAAGTAGATGTGTAATTATTGACAAACTCATTGCTGGGTTAATGTGTATATTTCCACTGACAGCTGTAATCATTTGTTCTAACCTGAACTCTCCCTGGCTGCTTGGAGTCCATGCTGCCTAGGCAATAGGATGAGGCTTGAATTTCACCCTGTAATGTGAATTGTTCTTTGTGCTGTGGGAGTACCTTCAGTCTTCAATCAATATTTTCACATAGTGACATTTCAGTCCTAAGTAGACATTTTGTGTGTGTGTGTAACTGAAGAACAAACATTAACATTACAATTCACTTTCGTAGGCTTCTCTTACATGCAGATGTTATATATGGCATTTCTTTCTTTTAAATGCTAGAAGTCTCTGGACCAAGTCTTAAATGTATTTGTGTCCCCTTTAAAGCCTGGCACACAGAGAATGCTTGGTAAGCTTTTGTGGTAGGCCAGGTAATTACATACAGCTGATAAAATGGACTATTAAGAACCTCGTGCATAGTTTAAAATTTGAAAACATTGAAAAATGCATGCAGTGAAAAGTATACCTCTCACTCCATGCCCACCACCTGCTTAGTTCCAGTCATACCCATGGGTAAATACTTTTATTAGTCTGGGGTTTTTTTGCACATTCTTCCGAAGTTTCTTTATATATTGCAAATATTATTTCCATCTCCCATCTTTATTTATGAAGTATATTATACCCACTATTCTTTACCTTCCCTTTTTAACCTAACAATATGGAGAGCTTTCCATGTTGATATATAAAGAACTTCTTTCTTTTAGTTTACCCTTGCTTAATAATCCATTATGTGATTTATTTAACCAGTCCCCTATTGAGGGACATTTGATTTGTTTCCAATCTTTTCCTGTTGCAAACAGGGCTGCAGTGAATTCCTTTACACATACATCATTTTCAGCATGTACAAACATAACTGTAGGACAGTTTCCCAGAAGTAGCATTAAGGTAAAAGGGTATGTGCATTTATGGTTCTGTGAGATAACTGCCTAAAAGCCTTCCTTAAGAGTTGTGCCATTGCACATTCTCATCAACAATACAATGACTTTTTTTCTAAAAATGAAGGCTTGCCAGCTTTAGCACAGCTGAATCACAACCTGGGAATGGAGCAGAAGTCAGCAGATGAGGTTGGAGTACCCACTTGGTTCCAGGTACTTTGGCCTGTCTCTTATGTAATCCTTACAAGAGCCTTATAATGCAAACTTTAGTATCACCAAATGTAGATAGAAAACTGCAGCTTAGAGAGAATAAGTAACTTGCCCAAGGTAACAGAGCTCAAAAGTGTTGGGGCTGGGGCTCAAGCCCAGTATGTGTGACTCTGAAGCACCTGCTCTTTTCACAAACTCCACTTGCATCTGGGGTCTAGTCTTGGTTCTGCCAGAACTCATTATGTGACCTTGCACATAGGAAAAATGCACCCATATCTGTTGAGTGGATGGATGGGAGAGTGGATGGACTGATAGAAGCAGGGATCCAGGGGCATGAGAGTAATACTTAGAAAAACAGAGGGAGTGTAGGAATCAAGATCAGGGAATAACAGAAGCTGGAAGGTAACATTGGCCGAGGTGGGCTTGGGAAGAGAGTGTTGGCTTGTGATGAGGGTCTCCTAGTCATACAAGAAAAGGTCAGCACAGCAAAACAAAGCTTTATTGTAGTCTGTTAAATCTGCTTCTGTAAAGTTGCCACATGTCCCAGCTTATGTGTACAGTTTCACTTCTCTGTTAATGTTTTACAACATCAAGTTTAAAATAAAAACCTAATACTCATGGGGGTTACTCAAAGGCTCACCAAAACTGATAAAAAGCATCAGACTTACCCAGGCTTCAAATCCTGTTGTGTGTAAGTGTAGGTCATTCTAGGTAATGATTTTTTAAAAAGATCAAAATACCAGAATATGGCTCCCCAAGTGAGTGTTAATGTTTGGAAAGTATCTTATGACCTCAGAAGCTTTACGGTCCCAGGGCAGTTACTGCTGTTCACATTCTGTGATCCCTCCTTGGGAATTGTCATCAGGCTCTAAAGTTCATTCTTTTGTCTATATTCAAGGGTGTCAGAGGTTTTGCCCTTTAAAGGATAAAGATTAAAAAAAAAAACACCCCATGTTGTTTTTGACAGGTAAAGCTCCATGGGATTGTGTTTTATGGAGGTAGATGAAATAAGCCAGGCAATGCTAGTGTGCTCAGAAACAAGGGGCAGGCATTGGAAACAGGTAGAGTAAAGAAGGGCAACCAGTGTTGTAAGTGCAGATTAAACCACTTTTTCCCATGGAAGAATCCCAGGGGCTCCAGAGTGCCCAGGGTAAGTACGCTGGGCTCTAGCAACTGGGAGGATGTAGCCCCACACCTAGGAGGAATAACCCTTTTTTCTCAGGCTACAGGCTCAGCATCCCTTTGGCTTCTCTAGCCTAGGTTCTCTAATAAGGCAAAGACCCCAAGACCCAATAATAATATGTCCTTTATTCATACTGGACATGTCTTGGCATTCAAATCTGTATGGCTTTAACTTGCTTCGAAGTGAACACCTCATATTGGGCTAGCTTACATAAGTGAAGTGCCCAAATGCACGTTAAGTAGGAAAGTCAAGTTGTAAGAATATCACGAAGCATCAGTAGACAGCAAAATCACATTCCTGCCCTATCTCAGTCACCAAAAGTCACATTTATTTATATGTATTATACTCTGTGGCCATGAGAGGATGATTCTAAGTGGGCATCAAAATACCATCAGTTAACATCATCTAAGACAGATATA
Organism: Manis pentadactyla; assembly: GCF_030020395.1. Classification (NCBI taxonomy): domain Eukaryota; kingdom Metazoa; phylum Chordata; class Mammalia; order Pholidota; family Manidae; genus Manis; species Manis pentadactyla. Next base: position 42,082,649 of record NC_080021.1, on the reverse strand, counting down.
AAATGAACTTGACCTCAGGAGGCCAAAGTTTGAACTGACTCATATTCAAGAGGCTGCTCCACCAGCCTTCTGTACGGCCTGAGCCCACAGCCTTTCCTGGCTTCTTTGCACTGTTCCAGATCCCTCACGCCCACATCCTGCCCCCTACCAGGCCTCTCCCTCTCTGTGATTGACCTGACTCCTCCACTAAAAAGTCCTCACCATCTACTTCCTTCCCCTAGTCATGAGGACATACCATCAAATCAAGTTTGTTTATTTGTTTGTTTTGGTCTATTGATTAATTGTGGATTTTACCATTTGGGGACCTTTCTCAGGCCTGTAATATATTTGTCTGAACACTCAGTAAAGACCCTTTCTGCTCTCTCCAGCATCTTGTCTTTAAAACCTTGTCCTAAAGGGTCTCTTAAAGCAGAATGAGAACCTTCCACACTTTGCAGACCACCCTGAGTCATCTGTCATTACTATTTTCTGAGCCTTGCTTAGCTAATGCTGCCCCAATCTCTGGTGACAGATGTATATTTGTCCCTGTGCTGCATGTATCAGAGCTTCCCAGCCTGTGGAATGGGTTACAGTGTGCTGGCATTTCTCCCAGCCTTTAGGGCAGCTGTCAGGTTCTGGACAGCCATGCCCTCCAGGTGCAGCTTCCTCCATCTGGCCCAGTGTGCTGCATAAATATGCTCTCTGTGTGCCACTGCACATGGAGTTATTAGGAAGATTGAGTGAGATAATCCACATAAAGCTCTAGGCAAAGTGCCTCAATAAATGTTAGCCACTCTTCCTAGAGAAGCATGGTGGGTTGTTGAAGTGTCACAGTTTGTACTTACCAGATTCTTAATCTTCCTTTTGTTTTTCCTCTTCCTTGTTCATTGAGATGCCTTCGATTTTGTATCCAAATATTGGGTCTCCATGTGCCAGTAATGACCATTAATTAATGCAATTGTCTTTCTTAGTGGTGAATACTGTTGGTAATTTCAAAAGTGATGTTTTATGCAATAGCTTTTCTGAAATAAAAGTTTATCTCATGGGAGTCTAAAAGAAATCAAAGAAAATGAAACTGGAAAATCCTATCTGTTTGTCATGGCTTGATGACTATCTCTGTATCTCTTAAATGTCAGCCTTCCCCCTAGGCAGAAGCCCTGTATCTCTGTGTGTGCTCATCAGTTATTCCAAAACTCTATAGCTAAATTTCAACATTAGATTTTCCTTCAAACTTTGTCACATTTATTTTGTGCTGCTCAAAATTAATCATAGATATGTAAATTCAAGTAGTTCTATTTAAAAAGAAAAATGGTTTGTCTGGTTTTTATTTACCATCTTTAGGATTTTTTTGGTTGAGGGTTGTACTTGTTTACATGGGATATTGGTTAAGTTCACCTCTCTTCAAAATAAATGCCCAGTTGACATTGACCAACTGATAGAATGCACCCTTGAGGATCAATATTTGAAGCAGAAATGTCTAGAATAGCACCACTGGGAACTCCACAAGTATTTGTTGGATAAATGATAGGATAGAATTGAGGAGAAAGCAAAGAAAGAAAATGAGAAGGGTTTGGGTTTTTTTTTAGAAGAAAACCATGGGAATTTTTTTTAGTGTTATTTTTATTAAGCACTTTTCATGCACAATCACTGAGTTAAGCACTTTATGTACATTACTTCTTTGAAGCCTCATTCAAACCCAATTATGGTGGGTGCTCAAGAACTCATCCCTTGGAGCTGACTCATGCTGCATCTTGGTTCCCAAAGCTAAAAACCTACAAAAGCCTAGAAATGATGGCATTTCCATTTCTTTGGGGACCCTCCCTTTCCATTGATTCTGTTAGAAAACCCAGTAGACAGGCCAGTGAGATCTTTGGGATGTTTGATATGTCATAACCATGGAACAGAAAATATCAACCTTGAGTTTTTCTCCTTGCTTCATAGAAACTTTTCATTTCTGATTAAGGTAATGAACTGAGTTGAAAAGCTTCCACCATAATGTGAATTTCAAGCATGTAGCTCTAGTTCTAATCCGTTCTGTAATGTTGCCTAGTATTTAATTTCTTTGTGTGCTTACCACAATGGTGCCCACCACAACGGTTCTGTTAGTTCAGCTGTCACAACAAAATTGTGCTTGGATCAGCTTACACAGAGTCAAGAGAGGTAATGAGCACCAAAGGATTAGACCCAGCACAGTGTATGATTTGATAAAATGTAGGGTTCAGAAAACAGACACATCTTTAAAACTTAGGATATGCATCTGTGCACAATGTTTATTACCTAATAATAGAGATTTGGTATTGAATGTCTCCTGTTGGTGGACAAAAGATCTTACTACATTCCATGTTAAGAGTGCTAGAAGAAAGAATGTGGTACCTTCCTCCTTGAGGAGGATTTTTGGAGATCCACAAGACCCTGTGGACAGAGCCTGTGGAGATTCTTGGGTAAGAGGTAATGCACAGGTACCTAGTTGTTCTTAGGGAAGTATCTTTTATTTGAATTTCCCTGAAGACATTGAACTAGGATAGCAGGGACCAGATCTTCCTGGTTAACTGCTATATTCCCTGTGGTCAGTGCAGAGCTGGCATATAGTAGGCACTGATGAATACTCAAAATCAATGAATAAATCAAATCAAAGCTAACAAACAGAATGAAACATATTTATTTATATAAAAGCTATTAGTGGCTTTTCTTAATGCCAGACAAATCATGGCTGACGTTATGAATACTATTCCATTATCTGTCAATAATCATGTTTAAAACTTATGGTAACAACACAATTTTATAGGCCAACACTGTCATCTTGTGTTTAGGGGACTGTTTATCCATGTCCTTCAATGTTGCAGTTCAAAGTTTCTGTTGCCATGTTAGCTATAATTTATTGATAGGGCCCCTAGTAGGCCACAAAGGACCTTTGAGAATTTAGAAAAATAGGGATGCCTTCCCCACCCCTGACATAGGCAACCTTACTGGTGCACGCAGGCTGGAGCTCAGCTCTCCATTGCCCCTTCAGCAGGACACCCCTGTGCCCTGAGAAACCTGCATAGCCGTGTGCCACAGAGTTCGCTGAGCACCTTCTGTGTCACACACCCTGTTGGGTAACTACGCATGCTGTCACCTCACTAAATTCTCCTAAATAGCCTGAAAGGCAAACATATATTCCCATTTTATAGATAAGAAACTAATAAAGGTTGAGAGAGGTCAGGGACTTGTCCAGATGCTCAGTTAAATGGTGGAATCAGGATTCACACCCAACATCAAGGCAGCCTGGAATGTCCTGTCCCCACTGAAGAGGAAGGAGGTCAAATGAATCCAAAAATTGTACTTCTCTCAGTATCCAGGGACAAAAACATTCTGATAGACAAAAAAATCTGTGCCTGAAAGGAAGTTTTCATGATGACTGTAGACTGTATTGTTGTGCTCTCTGAGAGATGATCTGAAACAACCATTCATTTTCCAGCCTTTTCATTTGTTTACTCTGATCTTTCGTCTTTTCTGAATAGGAAATAGAGAAAAGTACCAGTATTAGAATGAATGAAATACCTAGTTTTCTGTTTGTCCACCATAACCCCTTCCCTGCCAGGGCCAGCAAGTGAAATGTAATACTAGTGACAGATGACTGACTGTCACCTAGCAGGTGCCATCACTGTGCTAGTGCTTGCCAGGTTTCACAGCAATTCTACTCACAGTGTCCCCAGTTTACAGGAGGTGAAACTGAGTCAATAGGAGGCACAATAAGGCTGATAAATGGAGGAACCAGGATTCAAACCCACTACATTATAGGTCATTTTGAAGGTCATATGATCTCTGTTCTCCCTTATATCTTCTATCACATAGGAAAAACAACTTTTGGGCTACTAGTTAAAAGCTATGACTTCCAAAATATATTCATTTCAACATTTGGGCAGAGCAGTTAATCAATATAAATTACAAAGTGAATGTGTCATTTCTAGCATATTCTCTATTTTTCTGTACGAGAATTTTAAAGATGTTTTATCTCCTTTGGTCTATTCTAGAAAAATATTAGAAACAGTGACATTCTTTTTTGATATTTCTCGGCTTGACTGACTATCTTCAGGTTGTATTATGAAACTACAGCCTCACCATGAAAAGGACATTTCCCTATATCAAGTATACCAGTAAGATTAGGGAAAAAGTACATAAAAGTGAAAATTGATACTGTGGTCATGACATAAGTGTTTAGTTATGACAAAAATTGATAGCTGTCTTGGACTCTTATGATACTATTTGTGGATAAACAACTTTTCACAAAGGTTTTGGCTTTGGGGGGAAAACTGACTTACAGACTAATAGCATAATATATTTTAAAAATGGAATGACTTTGTTTTGAGTGTGTCAACACATTTTTTTCCCACAGTTTTCTGCTCTGGAAGGATGATGCCTTTAGAATACACCCACGGCTGGCACGGCTGGATGAAAACCGTTCATCTCATTTAACTGGCAGTACTAATCACTGTAATAACTATTGTACCGGAAAATATAATTTGGCAGACATCTGTAATTAGTACATTAACACATTTCCTTGTTAATTTTCTAAGACAGCCATCACCAGAGCATCCTTTGTGTGATATCTAAATGAATTGCCCTGTCATAACGAATTTCTTTATAGACCTGAGACTTTTGTTAAGTTGCCTTATGTGCTGTTAATTTGAGAACTTCATTCATGGTGAGGCTGAAAGGGGAGGTGAAGGATAGCCCTCCTCCCAATTCTGTCATGTGGCCCCCCGCCAGGGCTCACAAAGTCCTTCTAAACTTTGCTGCTTCCCAGCCTCCAGCTCTAATTCCTCTCCACCAAGGGATTCAGACCCAGCCCCAGAGGCAGGGTGGGAAACAATTTGGTATGACTGTTATCTCTTAAGAAGGGAAACAATTAGCAGTGAGTTGAATTAATGATAATTCATAAAGTAAGGAACCGAATAATGCAATTATTAATTCAAGGGAAAACATAAAGTTGTTAACAAAGTAATAGCTTGCCATTTGGCTCACTTCTTCCTAGCAGACATATTTATTATATATACATATAACTGACTATTGATATAACCCAAATTACAACATGATTACTATTTTAAATAATTATTAATATATAATTACTGAATTGAAAGGAAATGTGGGTGTGTAGTGGGAGAGGGTCAGAGGTAATAGAGATGGGAGGAAAAGAACTAAGTCTTTATTTTCCACGGGGTAAGTTGAGATACCCAAATTGAAAAATCACAAAGTAGCCATTCACCTAGAGATACAGAAAAAAGTATCCCTTCAAAACAACTAAAAGAATCAAAATATTTGCCAGTAGAGAAGGGGAAATGAGAGAGAAGACCTGAGTATTAGTTGTGTATCTTAACTTACATTAAATAAGCAAACAGCTCTTTAAACTGTATGCATATATAACTGGTGGGGGGTGACTTAAGGGAAAAAAGGTTCAAGGAAAAAAAAACAATCATTGGGAAAAAGAAGAGGATGGATATCACCTAGAGGCCCCTTTTTAACACACTGGTTTATTTTCTTCCTGTATTTCCTCCTCTATTGTGATTTGTGATTTGTTTTTCCCCCTTCTTCCCTCCCTCTCTACCAATGATAAACGTTGCTATAATTATATATAAAATTGATAGCTAACTTATTGAGCCTCAACCTACACAGCAGACGCTGTTCTAACATACGCTTTGTATGGATTATTTCATTTGATTAACTCAACTGTGAGTACTGATATTTTAACTTACATCATAATTCTTGTGTTATGGTAGCATATGGGCTTCATAATCACCTTTTTCATGGTACAATACTGTTCCACCCAGTGGAATATTTATCTTTTCCCCAAATTATTAGACTTTTAAGTTGTTATTTTGATTATTATAAGGAATACTGGGATGATATACTTTTCCCCAAAGCATTTTCCTGACATTTATGCTTTTAGGATAAATTTCCACAAATAGGATTACTGGGCCTAAGGGTATGAACATGTTACCAAGTTATTGTAAGGTGTCCAGAGCACTTTTGTGTTCTTTGTTTAATGTAATGTGATGCTCCGTGTAACTCTGAGGTAGGTGGGAGGGAGATTCACTGCCATTTTACAGACAAGATTATTGGGAGCTAAGTTCCCAAGATCACACGGGTAGAGGAGGAGCCAGAAATAAAACGCAAGTTTCCCAACTTTCTCTAGATTTCTCTTCCCACTGTGCCCTCACCAAAGAAATGAAACTCAGGCTGAACTGTCCCTGCCACTTTCCTTCCCAGCCATCTTAGTCTTTACCTAGTGGGGCTTCTCTGTCATAGGCCTTTTCCTTTCATGAAGGCCATTTTGCTTTAGGATCAGTGGTCCCCGGGACTGTCTTGAACTACTAAAACTACTTCTCGATAGCCATATACTTTCTCAAGATATAGAAACTATCCAATCATTTGTATTTTCTCATTTCCTTTTCTTTTTCAAATGAATGATCAAAAAGTAACTTCAAACATGTCTTTTTCAACCACAGAAGAAAGTGAGTCCTGCTTTGCCCAACCCAAACCATGCACACTGGGAAAAGAACCTACTTTTCATGGCAAGATACAAAAGGAAAGCCTTCCTCCATTAGAGAGACTCAAGAGTTCAGAGGTGTCAACAGCTAATGGTGTTAAATCCCTCCATGAACAGCCCCTGAAAAAGGATGCTGCAGAGTCACCAGGATCCACAGAGAAGACACAGCCTCTAGAGGGGTCCAAGGAGTCTGGGCTGCCTCAGCCAGGTGGCAAAGATGATGCTCCAGGAGCAGGAGAAAAGCAGAAAGATGTGGAAGCAGTGACAGAGACTCCGCCTTTAAAAGGCAATGCTGAGACTGAACCTTTAGGAATAAATGCCAGGTGTCAGCCTTTGAGGACAGCAGGACAGAGGGACCCTCCCAGAGCAGTGGAAGGCCCTGAGACTGCACAAACTGTCAGGGAAATGAAACCTCTGGGAACAGCTGAGGAAATTGCCCCTCTGGAAGCAGCTGGAGAGTTACAACCTCAAGAAGCAGTGGGAAGGAGTGAGCAGCCTCAACTGCCAGAAACAGTTCCCAAAGAAGATGAGTCTCCAGAAATTTTGGAAGGAAGTCACTTTGTGGAAACAGCTGAAGAGCAGCCACTTCAAGAAACACTGGGGGAAAATGAGCAGTCTCAACTTCTGGAAACAATTCCCAAAGAGAATGAAATACCCGAAGTATGGGGCAGATGTCAGCTTATGGAAATAGCTGCAAAGAATGATTCAATCTATAAAATCCCTGAAGGCCCAGGAAACGTGGAGCAGATTCAACCTGAAGGAGTCATTGGAACCATGCAGCATCCAGCAGAAATTCTAGAAACAGGGGCAAACGTGGGAATGGTCAGGAGTATTCATACCAATGAAGAGGATCAACACATTGAAGGTAAGGATTATACAGTCAAAGATTCAGGATGTTTAGTTGTACACCAAAGGAGGTCAGCTCTGGGGGTTAGGGGGTGACTGACACAGCCACTGAAATACCTGCTTCAGGTGGTTGAAGTTCATTTGACCCAAACCAAAGCAGCTTCCATACCTGGACTACAGGCATTTGGCTTTCCAGCAAAAATTTCCTAAAGCATAGTCTGAGCCCATGTTTTAAACCTAGAGTTTCAATGTTGAATAGAATCGAATATTGAAGGTAACATGTGAAAATTTCTGAATTCTTCCAAGTTCATTCTCAATCAGGCCATATATGGTATGAGGATCCAGAGTACAGATGAATACATGGTGAGTGGAGGAACTGACTTGCTGTGCAACAGTGCACAAACAATGGAGTGTACTTGTCATTTTTGCCAATCTTACCCTTAGAGAATTATTGTCAGTCTGCTCTTGTCCTCCTATAGTCTTCTTATCTTCATGAGAAGGTTAGAGGAAATGTATTATGTCTTGGCATATGGTGTTTTTTTAAATGTACTTTACCAGCATAAAACAAGTGATACCTATATTGTTCTTTATTGGAGTTATAATTTTAAAAAAACAACATTTCTTTTGGGGCATGATTTACATTTTGGTAAATTTTAGCCTCATACTGCAATATAATTAAATGAAGCATTTATCCATTGGTCTGTTAATTCTTCCATATATGAATGCAGCAGTTTTCGAGGGCCTAATCATATGCCACGGCATGGGGTGCAGACAGAATAAGAGATAGTCCCTATTCTCAAGGGGCTCACAGTCCAGTGGGAAGAAGGCAGAATTTAAACAAATTACCACAGTCTATTGAGATCTGTGCTTTAGTGAAGGTATATAAAGGTGTCCCAGGGATAACAAGGGAGAAGCAAGTGAAAGCATGTATTTGTTAGGTCGGGTTGGCAAACTCAAGTCTTTTAGGGCCTAGGATAATGACAGTAATGGAAATCAGGGGCAAATGGGACATCATGGGGTGCCCCAGGGGACCATGGTTAGCACCAAGAGCACAGTCCTGTCAGACGAGGCAGCTGCTTTGTGGTTCCACCCATGAGCATGGGTCCAATGTTGCCCAAACTGACATCTTAGGAAAACAGATTTGCATGTACAATGTCCAGACTTTCAAATGTTTGCAATCTTTAAATGTTCAACAGTTGTTTTCTTTTTTTTCTTTTGTTATCATTAATGTACAATTACATGAACATTATGGTTACTAGACTCCCCCTATTATCAAGTTCCCATCACATACCTCTTTACGGTTACTGTCCATCAGCATAGTAAGATGCTATAGAATCACTACTTGTCTTCTCTGTGGTTATACTGCCTTCCCCATGTCCCCCACCCTACATTATCCATGCTAATTGTAATGAACTCCTTTCCCCCTTATCACTCCCTTCCCACCCATCGCCTCCAATCCCTTTCTCTTTGATCACTGTTAGTCCATTCTTGGGTTCTGTGAGTCTGCTGCTGTTTTGTTCCTTCAGTTTTTGCATTGTTGTTATACTCCACAGATGAGTGAAATCATTGATACATATCTTTCTCAACCTGGCTTATTTCACTGAGCATAATACCCTCTAGCTCCATCCATGTTGTTGCAAATGGTAGGATTTGTTTTCTTCTTATGGCTGAATAATATTCCATTGTGAATATATACCACATCTTCTTTATCCATTCATCTACCGATGGACACTTAGGTTGCTTCCATTTCTTGGCTATTGTAAATAGTGCTGCGATAAACATAGGGGTGCATATGTCTTTTTCAAACTGGGCTGCTGCATTCTTAGGGTAAATTCCTAGGAGTGGAATTCATGGGTCAAATGGTATTTCTATTTTGAGTTTTTTGAGGAACCTCTATACTGCTTTCCACAATGGTTGAACTAATTTACATTCCCACCAGCGGTGTAGGAGGGTTCCCATTTCTCCACATCCTTGCCAACATATGTTGTTTGTCTTTTGGATGGTGGTGATCCTTACTGGTGTGAGGTGATATCTCATTGTGGTTTTAATTTGCATTTCTCTGATGATTAGCGATGTGGAGCATCTTTTCATGTGCCTGTTGGCCATCTGAATTTCTTATTTGAAGAAGTGTCTGTTCAATTACTCTGCCCATTTTTTAATTGGCTTATTTGCTTTTTGTTTGTTGAGGTGTGTGAGCTCTTTATATAATTTGGATGTCAATGCCTTATCATATATGTCATTTATGAATATATTCTCCAATACTGTAGGATGTCTTTTTGTTCTACTGATGCTGTCCTTTGCTGTACAGAAGCTTTTTAGTTTGACAAAGTCCCACTTGTTCATTTTTGCTTTTGTTTCCCTTGCCCAGGGAGATATGTTCATGAAGAAGTTGCTCATGTTTATGTCCAAGAGATTTTTGCCAATGTTTTCTTCTAAGAGTTTTATGGTTTCATACTTACATTCAGGTCTTTGATCCATTTTGAGTTTACTTTTGTGTATGCGGTTAGACAGTAATCCAGTTTCTTTCTCTTACATGTAGCTGTCCAGTTTTGCCAACACCAGCTGTTGAAGAGCCTGTCATTTCCCCCATTGTATGTCCATGGCTTCTTTATCGTATATTAATTGGCCATATATGTTTGGGTTAATATCTGCAGTCTCTATTCTGTTCCACTGATCTGTGGCTCTGTTCTTGTGCCAGTACCAAACTGTCTTGATTACTATGGCTTTGTAGTAGAGCTTGAAGTTGGGGAATGAGATCCCCACCCCTTTATTCTTCCTTCTCAGGATTGCTTTGGCTATTCAGGGTCTTTGGTGTTTCCATATCAATTTTTGAACTATTTGTTCTAGTTCATTGAAAAATGTTGTTGGTAATTTGATAGGGATTGCATCAAATCTGTATATTGCTTTGGGCATGATGGCCATTTTGATGATATTAATTCTTCCTAGCCAAGAGCATGGGATGAGTTTCCATTTGTTAGTGTCCTCTTTAATTTCTACTAAGAGTGTCTTACAGTTTTCAGGGTATAGGTCTTTCACTTCCTTGGTAAGGTTTATTCCTAAGTATTTTATTCTTTTTGATGCAATTGTGAATGGAATTGTTCTCCTGATTTCTCTACTAGTTCACTGTTAGTGTATAGGAAAGCCACAGATTTTTGTGTGTTAATTTTGTATCCTGCATCTTTGCTGTATTCCGATATCAGTTCTAGTAGTTTTGGAGTGGAGTCTTTAGGGTTTTTTATGTACAGTATCATGTCATCTGCAAATAGTGACAGTTTAACTTCTTCTTTACCAATTTGGATTCCTTGTATTTCTTTGTTTTGTCTAATTGCCATGGCTAGGACCTCCAGTACTATGTTGAATAACAGTGGGTAGAGTGGGCATCCCTGTCTTGTTCCTGATCTCATAGGAAAAGCTTTCAGCTTTTCACTGTTCAGTATGATGTTGGCTGTGGGTTTATCATATATGGCCTTTATTATGTTGAGGTACCTGCCCTCTATACCCATTGTGTTGAGAGTTTTTATCATGAATGGATGCTGAATTTTGTCGAATGCTTTTTCAGCATCTATGGAGATGATCATGTGGTTTTTGTCCTTTTTGTTTATGTGGTGGATGATGTTGATGGATTTTCAGATGTTGTACCATCCTTACATCCCTGGGATGAATCCCACTTGTTCATGGTTTAAGATCCTTTTGATGTATTTTTGAATTCGGTTTGCTAATATTTTGTTGAGTATTTTTGCATCTACATTCATCAGGGATATTGGTCTGTAGTTTTTGTTTTTGGTGGGGTCTTTGCCTGGTTTTGGTATTAGGGTGATGTTGGCTTCATAGAATTAGTTTGGAAGTATCCCCTCCTCTTCTATTTTTTGGAAAACTTTAAGGAGAATGGGTATTATATCTTCTCTGTATGTCTGATAAAATTCTGAGGTAAATCCATCTGGCCCAGGGGGTTTGTTCTTGGGTAGTTTTTTGATTACCGCTTCAATTTCTTTGCTGGTAATTGATTTGTTTAGATTTTGTGTTTCTTCCTTGGTCAGTCTTGGAAGGTTGTATTTTTCTAGGAAGTTGTCCATGTCTTCTAGGTTTTGCAGCTTGTTAGCATACAGGTTTCCATAGTAGTCTCTAATAATTCTTTGTATTTCTGTTCAGTCCATCGTGATGTTTCCTTTCTTGTTTCTGATTCTGTTGATGTGTGTTGATTCTCTTTTTCTCTTAATAAGTCTGGCTAGAGGCTTATCTATTTCATTTATTTTCTCAAAGAACCAGCTCTTGGTTTCATTGATTTTTTCTATTTTATTCTTCTCAATTTTATTTATTTCTTCTCTGTTCTTTATTATGTCCCTCCTTCTGCTGACTTTAGGCCTCATTTGTTCTTCTTTTTCCAATTTTGATAATTGTGACATTAGACTGTTCATTTGGGTTTGTTCTTCCTTCTTTAAATATGCCTGGATTGCTATATACTTTCCTCTTAAGACTGCTTTTGCTGCGTCCCACAGAAGTTGGGGCTTTGTGTTGTTGTTGTCATTTATTTCCATATATTGCTGGGTCTCCATTTTAATTTGGTCGTTGATCCATTGACTATTTAGAAGCATGTTTTTAAGCCTCCATGTGTTTGTGAGCCTTTTTGCTTTCTTTGTACAATTTATTTCTAGTTTTATACCTTTTTGGTCTGAAAAGTTGGTTGGTAGAATTTCGATCTTTTTGAATTTACTGTGGCTCTTTTTGTTTCCTAGTATGTGGTCTATTCTGGAGAATGTTCCATGTGCACTTGAGAAGAATGTGTATCCTTTTGCTTTTGGGCGTAGAGTTCTGTAGAAGTCTATTTGGTCCATTTGTTCTAGTGTGTTGTTCAGTGCCTTGTGTCCTTACTTATTTTCTGTCTGTTGGATCTGTCCTTTGGAGTGAATGGTGTGTTGAAGTCTCCTAAAATGAATGCACTGCATTCTATTTCCTCCTTTAGTTCTGTTAGTATTTGTTTCATATATGCTGGTGCTCCTTTGTTGTGTGCATGTATGTTTATAATGGTAATATCGTCTTGTTGGACTGAGCCCTTTATCATTATGTAATGTCCTTCTTTATCTCATGTGACTTTCTTTGTTTTGAAGTCTATTTTGTCTGATACTAGTACTGCAACACCTGCTTTTTTCTCCCTATTGTTTGCATGAAATATCTTTTTTCCATCCCTTGACTTTTAGTCTGTGCATGTCTTTGGGTTTGAGGTGAATTTCTTGTAAGCAGCATATAGATGGGTCTTGTTTTTTTATCCATTCAGTGACTCTTTGTCTTTTGGTTGGTGCATTCAGTCCATTTACATTTAGGGTCATTATCGATAGGTATGTACTTATTGCCATTTCAGGCTTTAGATTCATGGTTACCAAAGGTTCCAGGTTACTTTCCTTACTATCTAAGAGTCTAACTTAACTCACTTAGTGTGCTGTTATAAACAGAATATAAAGGTTCTTTTCTATTTCTCCTCCTTTTTCTTCCTCCTCCATTCTTTATATATTAGACAAAAATGTACTTTTTGTCTATCCCTTGACTGACTTTGAGGATACTTAATTTAATTTTGCATTTGCTTCATAATTAGCTGTTCTACTTTCTTTACTGTGGTTTTATTACCTCTGGTGACAGCTATTCAGCGTTAGGAACACTTCCATCTATAGCAGTCCCTCCAAAATAGACTGCAGAGATGGTTTGTGGGAGGTAAATTCTCTCAGCTTTTGCTTATCTGGAAATTGTTTAATCCCCCCTTCAAATTTAAATGTTAATCTTGTCAGATAAAGTAATCTTGGTTCCAGGCCCTTCTGCTTCATGGCATTAAATACATCATGCCACTCCCTTCTGGCCTGTAAGGTTTCTGCTGAGAAGTCTGATGTTAGCCTGATGGACTTTCCTTTGTATGGGTACTAGGTCTTCACTAAATGTTTGATAAAATTCAGGAGTGAAACCATCTGGTTCAGGAGTTCTGTTCTTAGGTCGTTTTTTTATTACCAATTCCATTTCTTTGCTGGTAATTGGTCTGTTCAGATTTATTGTTTCTTCCTGTGTCAACCTTGGAAGGTTGTATTTTTCTAGAAAGTTGTCCATTTCTTCTAGGTTATCTGGTTTGTTACCATATAACTTTTCATAGTATTCTCTCATAATTATTTGTATTTCTGTAGTGTCTGTAGTGATTTTTCCTTTCTCATTTCTGATTCTGTTATGTGTGTAGACTCTCTTTTTTTTCTTGATAAGTCTGGCTAGGGCTTTATCTATTTTGTTTATTTTCTCAAAGAACCCGCTCTTGCGTTCTTTGATTCTTTCTATTGTTTTATTCTTCTCAATTTTATTTATTTCTGCTTTAATCTTTATATTATGTCCATCCTTCTACTGACTTTCAGCCTCATTTGTTCTTCCTTTTCTAGTTTCATTAATTGTGACTTTATACTCTAGTTTCATTAATTGTGAGTTTAGACTGTTCACTTGGGATTGTTGTTCTTTCCTGAGGTAGGCCTGTATTGCAATATATTTCCCTCTTAGCACACGACCTTTGCTGCATCCCACAGATTTTTGCCCTGTTGAATTATTGTTGTCATTTGTCTCCATATATTGCTTGATCTCTGCTTTTGGTTGGTCATTGATCCATTGATTATTTAGGAGCATGTTATTAAGCCTCCATGTCTTTGTGGGCTTTTTTGTTTTCTTTATGTAATTTATTTCTAGTTTCATACCTTTGTGATCTCAGAAGCTGGTTGGTACAATTTCAATCTTTTTGAATTTACTGAGGTTCTTTTTGTGGCATAATATATGATCTATTCTGCAGAATGTACCATGTGCACTTGAGAAGAATGTGTATCTTGTTGCTTTTGGATGGAGTGTTCTGTAGATGTTCCTTAGGTCCATCTGTTCTAATACATTGTTCAGTGCCTCTGTCTCTTTACTTATTTTCTGTCTGGTGCATCTGTCCTTTGTAGTGAGTGGTGTGTTGAAGTCTCCTAAAATGAATGTATTGCATTCCATTTCCTCCTTTAATTCTGTTAGTATTATTTTCACATATGTAGGTGATCCTGTGTTGGGTGCACAGGTATTTATAATAGTTATATCCTCTTGTTGGACTGACCCTTTATCATTATGTAATGTCCTTCTTTATCTCTTGTTACTTTCTTTGTCTTGAAGTCTATTTTGTCTGATACAAGTACTGGAACTCCTGCTTTTTTTTCTCCCTATTAGTTGCATGAAATATCTTTTTCCATCCCTTTACTTTCAGTCTGTGTATGTCTTTGGGTTTGAAGTTAGTCTCTGTAGGCAGCATATAAATGGATCTTATTTTTTTATCCATTCAGTGACTCTCTGTCTTTTGATTGGTGCATGCAGACCATTTACATTTAGGGTGATTATCAATAGGTATGTACTTATTGCCATTGCAGGCTTTAGATTCGTGGTTACCAAAGGCTCAAGGGTAATTGTTTTACTATCTAACAGTCTAATTTAACTCACTTAGTATGCTATTACAAACACAATCTAAAGGTTCTTTTTTTTTTTCCTCCTACATTCTTTATGTGTTTGATATCATATTCTGTAATCTTTGTCTATCCCTTTTTATTTCCTCTGGTGACAGCTATTTAACCTTACGAACACATCCATCTATAGCAGTCCCCCCACATGCCCTGTAGAGGTGGTTTGTGGAAGGTAAATTCTCTCTGCTTTTGCTTATCTGAAAATTGTTTAATCCCTTCTTCAAATTTAAATGATAACCTTGCCAGGTAGAGTATTCTTGGTTCGAGGCCCTTTTTCATTGCATTAAATATATCACACTACTGCCTTCTGGCCTGTAAGGTTTCTGTTGAGAAATCTGGTGATAGCCTGGTAGGTTTTTCTTAGGATGTGATCTTTTTTCTCTGTCTGGCTGCTTTCAAAAGTCTGTCTGTCTTTATCCTTGATCTTTGCCATTTTAATTATTATATGTCTCAATGTTGTCTTCTTTGGGTCCATTGTGTTGGAAGAGCTGTGCACCTCCATGGCCTGAAAGACTGTCTCCTTCCCCAGTTTGGGGAAGTTTTCAGCAATTACCTCCTCAATGACACTTTCTATCTTTTTTTCTCTCTCTTTTTCTTCTGGTACCCCTATAATGCAAATATTGTTCCGTTTGGATTGGTCACACAGTTCTCTAAATATTATTTCATTCTTAGAGCTTCTTTTTTCTCTCTGTGCCTCAGTTTCTTTGTATTCCTCTTCTCTAATTTCTATTCCATTTCCCATCTCTTCTACTACATCTATTCTGCTTTTAAATCCCTCCATTGTATGTTTCATTTCAGATATGGAATTTCTTAATGATTGAATCTCCATCTTAAATTTGTTCCTGAGTTCTTGAATATTTTTCTGTACCTACATAATCATGTTTATGATTTTTATTTTGAACTCTCTTTCAGGAAGATTGGTGAGTTCAGTTTCATTTGGTAGGTTTTCTGGGGTTTGTGAGATTTTGGTCTGAACCAGGTTCTTTTGACGTTTCGTATTTCTATGTCATGCCCTCTTGTTCCCAGCTGAGTGAGGTTGGGGGTCGTAGGGGAGCAGAGCTGGTGCCTGGGGGGAGCAAAGATCTGTGTCCTGATTCCTGTCTGCAGTGCCTGTCTCCAGTGTCAGAGACAGTGGGCCGAGCACACAGATGTAAGCCTCTATGCTTGGCGTCTCTAGCTGTTGTAGGCGGGTCCTCCCTCTGGCTGGCCTGAAGCCAGCACAGTGACTCGGGTTTGCCAGCAGGTCCTGTCAGGCCAGGAGGAAGGCTCAGCAGGCTGCCTGTCACAGTGGGCGGCCTCTGAGCTGAGTAGCCAGCCAGGGGGATGGGGCACCTGAAGCCCCTCAAAGTTTCCAACCGGCTGGGCAGAGCGCTGGGCAGAGCGCGCTCAGACCACCTTGTCCAGCTTTCCCCCACCCCTGCACAGCAAGCTCCGTGCAAACCCCACCCCTTCAGCGGCCCTCTTGCTGCTAGGAAGCCTCTCAGACTGCCTGCCTTTCCTTTGTCCCAGAACGGCCGGATGTGGATCCCCTGTTGATCCCCTCCTCCACAATGGCCGGAATCTCGTCTCTCAAGCACTCCGCCTGTCCAAGCTCCCCATCATCCAGAGCACCACACAATGTAGGTTTCTGCTCCCAAAGCAGATCTCCTGGGCCGGGTGTTCAGCAGTTCTGGGCCTCCACCCCCTCCCCTCTCCATTTCTCTTCCTCCCACCGGTGAGCTGGGGTGGGGGAAGGGCCTGGGTCCCGCCGGATTAAGGCTTTCTTATGTTACCCCGTTTCATGAGGTCTGCTCTGTTCGTGAGGTCTGTGTGCAGTCTGATTCAGCCTGTTTCCTTTTGCTGTTTTTGGGTTAGTTGTATTAATTAACTATATTTTCATACTATTTGTAGTTTTGGGAGGAGTTCTCTGCCTCACCTCTCACACCGTCATCTTGAATCTCCCTAACCGAGTCCTCAACAGTTGTTTTCTTTCAACAGCATAATGGCCAAACAAGATAGGTCTCTGAGCACCCCTAGACTGCCTTTTGATTTAGATATAAATGGAACTTTCTGTGATGTGTCCTAGATAATGTGTACCCTGATTTTTTATATAAGAAAATATCAAGACTTGGTGATGTTAAGTGACATCAGCCATTCAGAGGATCTGAGAGAAGCAGGGCAATCGCCTTTCTTGACATCATAAGAGAAACTTACTGTTTAGAACTAAGGTCTGAAATTGGAAATAAGCTGTGGGGGTCCTTTTATTGTTAATGCTAAGTGAGTGTCTCTTAATATCTCCTTTGGTTACTTTTCCAGGTGAGACAGGAGAAAAGGTTGAAACAGAGATGGAGAATGAGAAAGTTAGTGAAGGCGCTGAAACAAAAGAAGAAGAAACAGGAGAAGTTGTGGATCTTTCAGCGGCTGCATAGAAGATGTGGTGATAGATGGGTGGACAGATGCAGCGTGATTTAAGAGAGAAGACAGAAATGTAGTGAGACTTGTGATTACAGATCTTATCTTTCAACATCTACCTGTTTATACGAGGAGTGTGGTTATCATGTTCTTTATTCCATTGTTCTGTAGAACCGCTAAGCTGTAAACAGGTTTCTTAGCTACTTAGAATAGTTATACATTTAAAACTACAATAGGCAGAGCCAGTAACAACTAGGGCATATGATAATTTAAGAGTGTGAGGGTGTTTACTTCCTTGTGGCAATGGGTCCATTCAGTATAGAAAATGAGACTCTAAAAAGAAAGTATAAACCTTTAGGTAACTAGAGAAAGGAGTTAGTAAATTTTAGAGAACTCAAAGTCACACAGTTATAATTATGATGGAATAAGAACAACAGTGGGGCAAACTATACCTCATATTTCTTTCCTATCACAGAATTTAAAGCCGGTAGGAACCTTGGAAAGTATGTCATCTAATTATCCTCTTACCCTCGGTCTGTCCACCACCATAGATCCTTGTTTATCATGGTATATGCTGACAAAATCCTTGTCAAAGGAATGCAGACTCTGGTGCTGTTGAATGATTAGGCATTTTCACAATGAAAGGCTGCACATTTTCCATGTGCCATTTTGAGTCAGCTCTTGATTTTACATTTAGGTGAGGTGTTTTACTTGATGTTATCCTTTGTATTACATTTACCAACAGAGGGTGCCAGTTGCAAATCGAGGAGATGCCAGGACCTGACTCCAAAACTCTTGGCCAGAAGTACTCTGTACCCAGCCTCCTGGGTTGACCCACAGGATAGGGGTGCATGGTTAGCCTATGACCTCATTGCTTTTTGCATTTAGACTTTATCGAGTAAGAGCTCCTAGCATAGCTAGTAGCTTTTGAGCAGTCAAAATACCCACATCACTCTTAACAAATGCTTTATTCCATGCTTAGCCTTGAATTAAAAATGGTTTTTAAAGAAAAATGTTTTTCCGTATTGAACTAACCAAAGAGTGTTGGATAGTCATGGTCAAGTACCTCTAGTAGGGCTTGTATCTGTGCTCTTTTGGAAAATACACTAGCTTATTAGAGCACGTAACATTACAAGCATCTCATTCTTATAAGGGCAACTTGGTGACCCAATTCTAAATTGTTTTACAAAGGCCAGCAACAGGAACGTCATAAAGCCATTCATGTAGCACAGACACATATGTAAGGTAAAAGGAGAATGATCCTTTTCTATCTACCTACACTAAACAGCAAGGCATGGCTGTGTCTAAAAGTCAAAAGCATTTGATCACAAGTTTGTCAGCTCCTCTCCTCCCAGAGCTTACAAAGTTAACAAGCATTTGGTTATAATCTCAAGGTTTTAATTGCAAAAACAGAAACAATTTAATCTATAGAGCATCTGACAGCTATGGAATTTCTCTTTTTAGTTCCTGTTACTACCAAGAAAAATTAGGGAATTCCCTGGTGTACTAATTCAAGGAGAGTCAAATTGGAGGCCTTTAGAGCTTTACGTCAGTAATACCACTCAGCAAATTTACTGGGGAATATTTGAGATATTGTAAGCTAAAAACCATATAATTATTTCTGTGCCTAATGAAAAACATCTCCAGACATCAAAGCCAAGCTTTAATAACTTTTGAAGGTGGAAGAAGGGCCAGTCTATATTATATTACTCTAAATTACCCTTTCAGTTTAGTAATGTGCTATAAGAACATGAATAAACATGCTACTCCTACCCATTATTGGGGACAGAGATCTGCAAGCCTACACCAGTTTCCAGAAAAAGAGTTCTGAGAAACCACTTAGGGATGCTAATTTTGGTTTGAAATCTGCCTTCCTATTTTTCTTGTAGAATATAGGTAGTTTTCAATTTTTCTTAATAAAATAGGAGTAAATATGGCAGAACATCATTCAGGTTATCATGTAAATTTATGAAAAAAGTAATGTGTATTATGTTGAATTGATATATGCAACCCTGATTGCAAACACTTAAAAAAAACGCACTCAATGACAAGAGCAGCAGCTCCCCTGACAGCTGTACTGGTGTGAGTGCCTTTGAGTTGGGAGGGAGTTTCAGCCCCAGCACCTCACAAGGAAGTCTTAAGGCCCAAAGGTGGCTTTTCCAACCTTCATCACACTCACAGCAGTTCAGTGAGAGGACAAAGTAATGGTTGCTTTCAACTAGTAGTTGTTTAGTGAGTCAGTGTGGATTTGCTTCAATTTTTCTGTATCATTGTTAAAAATTATTTTTGGTAAAAATAACACTGCTTTCTTTTGCGTAAGTGCTTCAATATGGCACATGACTATTTAGGTACTAATTGCAAGGAAGGATTCCTTTGTTATTAAAATAGTACTTTCTTCTTAGTATAAAATGAATACATGTTCATGGTAGGAACTTCAGAAAATGCCAACTTTAGAAGATGAAATCTAAATATTACACATAACTCAGTAACTCAAAAATCATGTTAA
This sequence comes from Manis pentadactyla, assembly GCF_030020395.1. Lineage (NCBI taxonomy): Eukaryota > Metazoa > Chordata > Mammalia > Pholidota > Manidae > Manis > Manis pentadactyla. Next base: position 42,062,905 of record NC_080021.1, on the reverse strand, counting down.
TTTTATTAACATGGGATTATTATTATAAGTGTTGCAATAACAAGTTAGCCAAAGCACAACTACTAATAGAATTTTAAGTCTATTGAACCACGAGCGCAGCACCTCTGGACTTTCCTCTTTGGAATCTATTGAATAGGTTATAATGTTCCAATAACACTTGCTGTATTAGTAAATATTGACTAGTGCTATAGAGAGAGCAACTAGATGTTTATGTAAACACTTTGATGACCACAATTTATGATAAATAATTTTTGATATCTTAGGAAACAAATGATGAAACCAAATATTTTATTTGGAATCATTTTGAATACTTTTTAATTGCTGATCAAATGTTGGAGAAAATCTTTAAAGGGCAGGAAAATTGCCCTACCGGCCTGGTACAAATTTGGTTCTCTTTAAATATTTGATGATGACACACTCTCTTTATTCTTATACAATCATATTTTCCGCAGAACTAAATATAATAAGTTGTAGGGGAAAATAAGGCCAGAATTTTTATAAAATCATTTTGTACTGCTGGTTTAATATTTAATATCTTGATTGAATAAATGTTATTAGAAATAAAGTGTTTAAAACTTTTCTTGTTTTTTTTTAACTTGTATTTTATTAGAGAAATATGTAAAATTACTTTTGACTCATTGTGTCCTTCCAAAAGAAGAGCATTCTTTAAATCAAACACTCCCATCAAAGGTACAGAATATGACAACAGCAGGGAAATATGGGTGACTCTTTAGATATTGCATGATCATTTATTTAATGATAACATACTTAAAGAGATTGCAATTTCTGTATGTTTGAAAGGCTAACATGCAGAAAATGTTCCTTTTCACATTTAACATAATCTACTGATTCCCCTTCAGTGTGGAAAAAAGACTCAAAATCCCACCCAGCCACTAAGTAACCTAATTTGGGTACCAGCATTTTATTTCCAGCTCTTTCATTCTAGGGTTTGAATTTGAAGTTCTGACCTATTTATAATTGTGCCCCTTAGATTCAGTCTGGCCAGAGTACCAGCTAGAGTGACTAGTCTAAGACTGGGCCCCTAACTTAGCTGCACCAATCAGAGGATCTCTGAGAAGCTCCACTGAAGACAATCAGGAAATTATGTCTTTCTGTTGGCTTAGTAACTTAGTGGACTATCTGTCCCCAGCCTGCCGCACCTCCCCTTGAGAGATAGCTGAAGCCAGATTTCTAGAACTCATGCCTAATGTACTCATCCACTCTGGACTTCTCTGTTACATGAGCCCATAAATTCCTTCTTTCCCACCTGTCCTAGTTTGAGTTGGGTTTCTGTCACTTGCAAATAGGAATCTTAATATTAAAAGTAGAAGGAGGTGTCTTATGAGCTGAAGAAAATATTAAATATAAGAGCAGAAATTAATGATAAAGAGAAGACAGATGTAATAGAAAGGATCAATGAAGCCAAAATATGGTTAAGAAAATTAATAAAACTGACGGGCAAGAGTGATTTTTTTAAAAGACCCAAGTAAATCATATTCGATGAAGAAGGTATACTTGAATACAGATACAAGAGATTAAAAAGATGGCTACAAGGGTTCAAATTTAGATGAAGTGTGCATATTCTACAATGTAAATGACCAAAACTGACTGAAGAAAAACCTAGAAATTCTGAATATTTCTGTCAATATGAAAGAATTGAATCAGCAGTTCAAAAAATTTTCCCCAAAGAAAACACCAAGCCCATTTTTATAGGTAAACTCTATCAAACATTCAGGGCTGGACATTTACAACCATAAGCCCTTTTATAGAAGAAAAAAAGGCAATCTTATAGATGAACATAAATGTAAATATCTCAAACAAAAACGTATCACTCTGAATTTGAGGGTATAAAACACATACATTATAAATACATCTGTGTATGCATCTATATAAACATATACTGACCAAGTTGAATTTGTTCTAGGAATGAGAAGTTGGTTCTACATTACAAAAAATTAGTTGTATTTTATACCATATTAGCAAATCGAATGAGAAAAACCATGACCTCTACAGAAAAAAACTCAGTTTTAATAAGCATTTTGAACCCCTATGTCCCCTCAATGAGGCCTTTCCTTCTCACTGACCTTGTTAATCTTGTAATTCTCTATACTCTCCAGCTCTCCTTGCTTTCTTTTTCCCTAAAGCTCTTAACAATATAACTCAATATTTTTTGGTGTTTGCACTTGAAAAAACTGTGGTAAAATGTATGTAACAAAGTTTACCATTTTAATTATTTTTAACTATACAATTTAGTGGCATTAAATACATTCATAGTGCCATGCAACCATCACCCTTATTTCCAGATCTTTCATCACTCCCAGCAGACTCTGTACCCACTAAGCAATAACGTCTCACTGCTCACTGTTCCCCCACCCCTTGCAATCTCTATTTTCTATCACTATGAATTTCCCTAATATATAATTTACTTGTTTTGTTTATTGTCTGTACATTAGCAGTTCCCTGAGGGCAACAAGTGTTGACTGATTATTGCGGAATTCACAGCATTCATGACAATATCTTGGCTTATTAAATATTTTGTGGAAGGAAGAAAAAAAGGAAGGTAGGAAAGAAGGAAGTTAGGGAGGATAGACTTTTTAATTTATTTTTTATTAAGGTATGGTTGATACACACTCTTATGAAGGTTTCACATGAGAAAACAATGTGGTTACTACATTTACCCATATTCTCAAGTCCCCACCTATACCCCCATGCAGGCACTGTCCATCAGTGTAGTAAGATGCCACAGATTCACTATGTGCCTTCTCTGTGCTACACTGTTTTCCCCGTGATCCCCCACACCATGTGTACTAAACATAATACCCCTCAATCCCCTTCTCCCTCCCTCCCCAGCCGCCCTCTCACACCCCTCCCCTTGGGTAACCACTAGTTCATTCTTGGAGTCTCTGAGTCTGTTGCCATTTTGTTCCTTCAGTTTAGCTTTGTTATGCTCCACAAATGAGGGAAATCATTTGGCATTTGTCTTTCTCCACCTGGCTTATTTCACTGAGCATAATGTACTCCAGCTCCATCCATGTTGTTGCAAATGGTAGGATTTGTTTTCTTCTTATGGCTGAATAGTATTCCATTGTGTACATGTACCACCTCTTCTTTATCCATTCATCTACTGAAGGACACTAAGGTTGCTTCCATATCTTGGCTCTTGTAAAAAGTGCTGAGATAAACATAGGGGTGCATATGTCTTTTTGAATCTGAGAAGTTGTATTCTTTGGGTAAATTCCAAGGCGTGGGATTCCTGGGTCAAATGGTAAGTCTATTTTGAGCATTTTGAGGAACCTCCATACTGCTTTCCACAATGGTTGAACTAATTTACATTCCCACCAACAGTGTAGGAGGGTTCCCCTTTCTCCGCAACCTCGCCAACATTTGTTGTTGTTTGTCTTTTGGATGGTGGCCATCCTTACTGGTGTGAGGTGATACCTCATTGTAGTTTTTGTTTGCATTTCCCTGATGATTAGTGATGTGGAGCATCTTTTCATGTGTTGGTTGGCCATGTGAATTTCTTCTTTGGAGAACTGTCTCTTCATATCCTCTGCCCATTTGTTAATTGGGTTATTTGCTTTTTGGGTGTTGAGGTGTGTAAGTTCTTTATATATTTTGGATGTTAACCCCTTGTTGGATATGTCATTTACGAATATATTCTCCCATACTGTAGGAGGCCTTTTTGTTCTGTTGATGGTGTCCTTTGCCATACAGAAACTTCTTAGTTTGATGTTGTCCACTGAGTTCATTTTTGCTTTTGTTTCCCTTTCTCGAGGAGATGCATTCAGGAAAAAGTTGCTCGTGCTTATATTCATGAGATGTTAGCCTATGTTGTCTTCTAAGAGTTTTATGGTTTCATAATTTACATTCAAGTCTTCAATTCATTTCAAGTTTACTTTTGTGTATGGGATTAAACAATAATCCAGTTTCATTATCTTGCATGTAGCTGTCCAGTTTTGCCAACACCAGCTGTTGAAGAGGCTGTCATTTCCCTATTGTATGTCCATGGCTCCTTTATCATATATTAATTGACAATATATGGTTGGGTTTGTATCAGCGCTCTCCAGTATATTCCATTGGTCTATGGGTCTGCTCTTGTGCCAGTACCAGATTGTCTTGATTACTGTAGCTTTGTAGTAGAGCTTGAAGTCAGAGAGCATAATTCCCCCTGCTTATTCTTCCTTCTCAGGATTGCTTTGGCTATTCAGGGTCTTTTGTGGTTCCATATGAATTTTAGGATGATTTTCTCTAGTTCATTGAAGCATGCTGTTGGTATTTTGAGAGGAATTGCATTGAATCTATAGATTGCTTTAGGCAAGATGGCCATTTTGACAATATTAATTCTTCCTATCCATGAGCACAGGATGTGTTTCCATTTATTGGTGTCTTCTTTAATTTCTCTCATGAGTGTCTTGTAGTTTTCAGAGTATAGGTCTTTCACTTCTTTGGTTAGGTTTATTCCTATGTATTTTATTCTTTTTGATGCAATTGTGAATGGAATTGTTTTCCTGATTTTTCTTTCTGCTAGTTCATTGTTAGTGTATAGGAATGCCACAGATTTCTGTGTATTAATTTTGTATCCTGCTACTTTGCTGAATTCAGATATTAGATCTAGTAGTTTTGGAGTGGATTCTTTAGGGTTTTTTATGTATAATATCATGTCATCTGCAAACAGGGACAGTTTAAGTTCTTCTTTGCCAGTGTGGATGCCTTTTATTTCTTTGTGATGTCTAATTGCCATGGCTAGGACCTCCACTACTATGTTGAATAGAAGTGGGAGAGTGGGCATCCTTGTCTTGTTACCAATCTTAAAAGCTTTCAGCTTCTTGCTGTTAAGTATAATGTTGGCTGTGGGTTTGTCACATATGGCCTTTATTAAGTTGAGGTCCTTGCCCTTTATACACATTTTGTTGAGAGTTTTTATCATGAATGGATGTTGAATTTTGTCAAATGCGTTTTCAGCATCTATGGAGATGATCATGTAGTTTTTGTCCTTTTTGTTGATGTGGTGGATGATGTTGATGGATTTTTGAATATTGTACCTTCCTTGCATCCCTGGGATGAATCCTACTTGATCATGATGAATGATCTTTTTTATGTATTTTTGAATTCGGTTTGCTAATCTTTTGTTGAGTATTTTTGCATCTATGTTCATCAGGGATATTGGTCTATAATTTTCATTTTTGTGTGTGTGGTGTCTTTGCCTGGTTTTGGTATTACAGTGATGCTGGCCTTATAGAATGAGTTTGGAAGTATTCCCTCCTCTTCTATTTTTTGGACAACTTTAAGGAGAATTGGTATTAGGTCTTCACTAAATGTTTGATATAATTCAGTGGTGAAGCTATCTGGTTCAGAGGTTTTGTTCTTTGGTAATTTTTTTTTATTACCAATTCAATTTTGTTGCTAGTAATTGGTCAGTTCAGATTTTCTGTTTCTTCCTTGGTCAGCCTTGGAAGGTTGTATTTTTCTAGAAAGTCGTCCATTTCTTCTAGGTTATCCAGTTTGTTAGCATATAATTTTTCATAGTATTCTCTAATAATTCTTTGTATTTCTGTGGTGTCCATAGTGATTTTTCCTTTCTCATTTCTGATTCTGTTTATGTGTGTAGACTCTTTTTTTCTTGATAAGTTTGGCTAGGGCTTTATCTATTTTGTTTATTTTCTCAAAGAACCAACTCTTGCTTTCACTGATTCTTTCTATTGTTTTATTCTTTTCAATTTTATTTATTTCTGCTTTAATCTTTATTGTGTCCCTCCTTCTACTGACTTTGGGCCTCATTTGTTTTTCTTTTTCTTTTTCTTTTTCTTTTTTTTTTTTTGAGGGCATCTCTCATATTTATTGATCAAATGGTTGTTAACAAAAATAAAATTCTGTATAGGGGAGTCAATGCTCAATGCACAATCATTAATCCACCCCAGGCCTAATTTTAGTCAGTCTCCAATCTTCTGAAGCATAACAAACAAGTTCTTACGTGGAGAACAAATTCTTACATAGTGAATAAGTTCTTACATGGTGAACAGTACAAGGGCAGTCATCACAGAAACTTTTGGTTTTGCTCATGCATTATGAACTATAAACAGTTCAAATATGAATACTCATTTGATTTTTATACTTGATTTATATGTGGATACCACATTTCTCTCTTTATTATTATTATTTTTAATAAAATGCAGAAGTGGTAGGTAGATACAAGATAAAGGAAGAAAATATAGTTTAGTGTTGTAAGACAGCAAATGTAGATGATCAGGTGTGTGCCTGTAGACTATGTGTTAATCCAAGCTAGACAAGGGCAATAAAACATCCACGTATGCAGAAGATTTCTCTCAGAACGGGGGGGTGAGGTTCTAAGCCTCACCTCTGTTGATCCCCAATTTCTCACCCGATGGCCCCCCTGTGACTGTGCCTGTCTTAGGTTGTTCCTCCCTTGAGGAATCTTACCCGTCTCTGGCTAACCAGTCATCTTCCAGAGCCATACAGGGAAATGTAAGGTTGGTAAGTGAGAGAGAAGCCTTATTGTTTGAAAAGGTTAGCTTTTTACTTCTTTGCATATTTATGCCGTGTGGCTTCTATGCCCAGCATTTGTCTTGAGGTATCTTTACCACTTGGAAGAATTATGATACTCGGTAAATTTGATATGAGGCACGAATTCTATTCAAGGGTTGTAATTAGGAAGGAAGAAGAAAAGCTATAGAAGTAGCAGGCGGAAGAAAACATGGGAAGATTACTTATTTCTTTGACATATCTTCTTGTAGAGTAACTTCAGCATGTATAGGTTTTAAACTACTAATTAAATTGCACACACACATTAACATAATAGGAGTATAGTTACATAACCAAAGCATACCTGTAATTACCAGCCATCTCCAGTGAAACCAAGAAAACCAGTTAGGCACCTTAGGCATTTGTGAAAACTTATCTATGATATGGTGGATATTGTCCAACTGAACTTGAACAGTCTGAGAGAAATCAGGCAAATTAAAACAACCCATTCCTGGGGACTGTTCACATCCCATATGTTCTTTTAACAGTAAATAGTCTGTAGTTGTAAGATTTTGGAGCGCTACAATTTGCACTTCTCCTAATTCTTGGTTGAGTTCCAACAGTATAGATCCAGTCAAATTTGTTGTTTTACTGTATGGACAGGCCAGCTTAGATATCTCCTTCCTCATTCCCATGGCAAGTCCAGGAACTGGTGGGATGAGTGCATCTACACCTGTAGCAGTGCGTGGATCTTTGTTGGGGTTTTTTGATGATCATCTTCTGGCATGAGTCTTCCAGAGAGTGCTGATGTTGGAAGTTCTTTTTCATATTGTATCTTAGTTCATTTTCAGGGTAGCCCAATTAGGCTTTGATCCTCTGTATAAACACAAACAGACCCTTTGCCTACACTTTTATATGCCCGTTATACCCTTGTGTAGAACTCATTGGAGGTCACCACACAGGAACTGCCTTTTTTTTCTTTGGTATCATTAATCTACACTACATGACGAATATTATGTTTACTAGGCTCTCCCCTATACCAGGTCCCCCCTATAAACCCCTTTAAAGTCACTGTCCATCAGCATAGCAAAATGTTGTAGAATCACTACTTGCCTTCTCTGTGTTGTACAGCCCTCCCCTTTCTCCCACCCCCCCATGCATGCTAATCTTAATACCCCCTTCTTCTTCCCCCCACTTATCCCTCCCTACCCACCCATCCTCCCCAGTTCCTTTCCCTTTGGTACCTGTTAGTCCATTCTCGAGTTCTGTGATTCTGCTGCTGTTTTGTTCCTTCAGTTTTTCCTTTGTTCTTATATTCCACAGATAAGTGAAATCATTTGGTATTTCTCTTTCTCCGCTTGGCTTGTTTCACTGAGCATAATACCCTCCAGCTCCATCCATGTTGCTGCAAATGGTAGGATTTGCCCTTTTCTTATGGCTGAGTAGTATTCCATTGTGTATATGTACCACATCTTCTTTATCCAGTCATCTATCGATGGACATTTAGGTTGCTTCCAATTCTTGGCTATTGTAAATAGTGCTGCAATAAACATAGGGGTGCATCTGTCTTTCTCAAACTTGATTGCTGCGTTCTTAGGGTAAATTCCTAGGAGTGCAATTCCTGGGTCAAATGGTAAGTCTGTTTTGAGCATTTTGATGTACCTCCATACTGCTTTCCACAATGGTTGAACTAATTTACATTCCCACCAGCAGTGTAGGAGGGTTCCTCTTTCTCCACAGCCTCGCCAACATTTGTTATGGTTTGTCTTTTGGATGGCAGCCATCCTTATTGGTGTGAGGTGATACCTCATTGTAGTTTTAATTTGCATTTCTCTGATAATTAGCGATGTGGAGCATCTTTTCATGTGTCTGTTGGCCATCTGTATTTCTGTTTTGGAGAACTGTCTGTTCAGTTCCTCTGCCCATTTTTTAATTGGATTATTTGATTTTTGTTTCTTGAGGCATGTGAGCTCTTTATATATTCTGGACGTCAAGCCTTTATCGGATGTGTCATTTTCAAATATATTCTCCCATACTGTAGGGTTCCTTTTTGTTCTATTGATGGTGTCTTTTGCTGTACAGAAGCTTTTCAGCTTAATATAGTCCCACTTGTTCATTTTTGCTGTTGTTTTCCTTGCCCGGGGAGATATGTTCAAGAAGAGGTCACTCATGTTTATGTCTAAGAGGTTTTTGCCTATGTTTTCTTCCAAGAGTTTAATGGTTTCATGACTTACATTCAGGTCTTTGATCCATTTTGAGTTTACTTTTGTATATGGGGTTAGACAATGGTCCAGTTTCATTCTCCTACATGTAGCTGTCCAGTTTTGCCAGCACCATCTGTTGAAGAGACTGTCATTTCGCCGTTGTATGTCCATGGCTCCTTTATCAAATATTAACTGACCATATATGTTTGGGTTAATGTCTGGATTCTCTAGTCTGTTCCATTGGTCTGTGGCTCTGTTCTTGTGCCAGTACCAAATTGTCTTCATTACTATGGCTTTATAGTAGAGCTTGAAGTTGGGGAGTGAGATCCCCCCTACTTTATTCTTCTTTCTCAGGATTGCTTTGGCTATTCAGGGTCTTTGGTGTTTCCATATGAATTTTTGAATTATTTGTTCCAGTTCATTGAAGAATGTTGCTGGTAGTTTCATAGGGATTGCATCAAATCTGTATATTGCTTTGGGCAGGATGGCCATTTTGACGATATTAATTCTTCCTAGCCACGAGCATGGGATGAGTTTCCATCTGTTAGTGTCCCCTTTAATTTCTCTTAAGAGTGACTTGTAGTTTTCAGAGTATTAGTCTTTCACTTCTTTGGTTAGGTTTATTCCTAGGTATTTTATTTTTTTTGATGCAATTGTGAATGGAGTTGTTTTCCTGATTTCTCTTTCTGTTGGTTCATTGTTAGTGTATAGGAAAGCCACAGATTTCTGTGTGTTGATTTTGTATCCTGCAACTTTGCTGTATTCCGACATCAGTTCTAGTAGTTTTGGGGTGGAGTCTTTAGGGTTTTTTATGTACAATATCATGTCACCTGCAAATAGTGACAGTTTGACTTCTTCTTTACCAATCTGGATTACTTGTATTTTTTTGTTTTGTCTGATTGCCATGGCTAGGACCTCCAGTACTATGTTAAATAATAGTGGAGAGAGTGGGCATCCCTGTCTAGTTCCTGATCTCAGAGGAAATGCTTTCAGCTTCTCGCTGTTCAATATAATGTTGGCTGTGGGTTTATCATAGATGGCCTTTATTATGTTGAGGTACTTGCCCTCTATACCCATTTTGCTGAGAGTTTTTATCATAAATGGATGTTGAACTCTGTCAAATGCTTTTTCAGCATCTATGGAGATGATCATGTGGTTTTTGTCTTTCTTTTTGTTGATGTGGTGGATGATGTTGATGGACTTTTGAATGTTGTACCATCCTTGCATCCCTGGGATGAATCCCACTTGGTCATGGTGTACGATCCTTTTGATGTATTTTTGAATTTGGTTTGCTAATATTTTGTTGAGTATTTTTGCATCTACATTCATCAGGGATATTGGTCTTTAGTTTTCTTTTTTGGTGGGGTCTTTGCCTGGTTTTGGTATTAGGGTGATATTAGCTTCATAGAATGAGTTTGGGAGTATCCCCTCCTCCTCTATTTTTTGGAAAACTTTAAGGAGAATGGGTATTATGTCTTCCCTGTATGTCTGATAAAATTCCAAGGTAAATCCATCTGGCCCGGGGTTTTTGTCCTTTGGTAGTTTTTTGATTACTGCTTCAATTTAGTTGCCGGTAATTGGTCTGTTTAGCTTTTCTGTTTCTTTCTGGGTCAGTCTTGGGAGGTTGTATTTTTCTAGGAAGTTGTCCATGTCTCCTAGGTTTCCCAGCTTGTTAGCATATAGGTTTTCATAGTATTCTCTAATAATTCTTTGTATTTCTGTGGGGTCCATCGTGATTTTTCCTTTCTTGTTTCTGATACTGTTGATTTGTGTTGACTCTCTTTTCCTCTTAATAAGTCTGGCTAGAGGCTTATCTATTTTGTTAATTTTCTTGAAGAACCAGCTCTTGGTTTCATTCATTTTTGCTATTGTTTTATTCTTCTCAATTTTATTTATTTCTTCTCTGATCTTTATTATGTCCCTCCTGCTGCTGACCTTAGGCCTCATTTGTTCTTCTTTTTCCAATTTCAATAATTGTAACATAAGACCATTCATTTGGGATTGTTCTTCCTTTTTTGAATATGCTTGGATTGCTATTTACTTTCCTCTGAGGACTGCTTTTGCTGTGTCCCACAGAAGTTGGGACTTAGTGTTGTTGTTGTCATTTGTTTCCATATATTGCTGCATCTCCATTTTGATTTGGTCATTGATCCATTGATTATTTAGGAGCATGTTGTTAAGCCTCCATGTGTTTGTGAGCCTCTTTGCTTTCTTTGTACAGTTTATTTCTAGTTTTATGCCTTTGTGGTCTGAAAAGTTGGTTGGTAAGATTTCAATCTTTTGGAATTTACTGAGGCTCTTTTTGTGTCCTAGTATGTGGTCTATTCTGGAGAATGTACCATGTGCACTTGAGAAGAATGTGTATCCTGTTGCTTTTGGATGTAGAGTTCTATAGATGTCTATTAGGTCCATCTGCTCTACTGTGTTGTTCAGTGCTTCCGTGTCCTTACTTATTTTCTGCCCAGTGGATCTATCCTTTGGGGTGAGTGGTGTGTTGAAGTCTCCTAGAATGAATCCATTGCAGTCTATTTCCCCCTTTAGTTCTGTTAGTATTTGTTTCACATATGCTGGTGCTCCTGTGTTGGGTGCATATATATTTAGAATGGTTATATCCTCTTGTTGGACTGAGCCCTTTATCATTATGTAGTGTCCTTCTTTATCTCTTGTTACTTTCTTTGTTTTGAAGTCTTTTTTGTCTGATATTAGTATTGCAACCCCTGCTTTCTTCTCACTGTTGTTTGCCTGAAATATGTTTTTCCATCCCTTGACTTTTAGTCTGTACATGTCTTTGGGTTTGAGGTGAGTTTCTTGTAAGCAGCATATAGATGGGTCTTGCTTTTTTATCCATTCTGTTACTCTGTGTCTTTTGATTGGTGCATTCAGTCCATTTACATTTAGGGTGACTATTGAAAGATATGTACTTATTGCCATTGCAGGCTTTAAATTCTGGTTACCAAAGGTTCAAGGTTAGCCTCTTTAGTATCTTACCGCCTAACTTAGCTCACTTATTGAGCTGTTATATACACTGTCTGGAGATTCTTTTCTTCTCTCCCTTCTTATTCCTCCTCCTCCATTCTTCATATGTTGGGTGTTTTGTGCTGTGCCCTTTCTAGGAGTGCTCCCATCTAGAGCAGTCCTTGTAAGATACCCTGTAGAGGTGGTTTGTGGGAAGCAAATTCCCTCAGGTTTTGCTTGTCTTGGAATTGTGTAATCCCACCGTCATATTTAAATGATAGTCGTGCTGGATACTGTATCCTTGGTTCAAGGCCCTTCTGTTTCATTGCATTAAATATATCATGCCATTCTCTTCTGGCCTGTAGGGTTTCTGTCAAGAAGTCTGATGTTAGCCTGATGGGTTTTCCTTTATAGGTAACCTTTTTTCTCTAGCTGCCTTTAAAACTCTTTCCTTGTCCTTGATCTTTGCCATTTTAATTATTATGTGCTTGGTGTTGTCCTCCTTGGATCCTTTCTGTTGGGGGTTCTGTGCATTTCCGTGGTCTGTTCAATTATTTCCTCCCCCAGTTTGGGGACGTTTTCAGCAATTATTTCTTCTAAGATACTTTCCATCTCTTTTCCTCTCTCTTCTTCTTCTGGTACCCCTATAATACGGATATTGTTCCTTTTGGATTGCTCACACAGTTCTCTTAATATTGTTTCATTCCTGGAGATCCTTTTATCTCTCTCTATGTCAGCTTCTATGCGTTCCTGTTCTCTGGTTTCAATTCCATCAATGGCCTCTTGCATCCTATCCATTCTGCTTATAAACCCTTCCAGAGTTTGTTTTGTTTCTGTGATCTCCTTTCTGGCACCTGTGATCTCCCTCCGGACTTCATCCCATTTCTCTTGCGTATTTCTCTGCATCTCTGTCAGCATGTTTATGATTTTTATTTTGAATTCTTTGTCAGGAAGACTGGTTAGGTCTGTCTCCTTCTCTGGTGTCTCTGTGATCTTGGTTTGCCTGTAATTTTGTCTTTTCTTGGTGATAGGAATAGTTTGCCGAGCTGGGACTAGTGACGGCTGGAGGAACTTCCCTTCTTGTTGGTTTGTGGCCCTCCTCTCCTGGGAGAACAGCGACCTCTAGTGGCTTGTTCTGGGTAGCTGTGCGCAGACAGGGTTTCTGCTTCCTGCCCGGTTGCTATGGAGTTTATCTCCGCTGTTGCTGTGGGCGTGGCCTGGCTCGGGCAGCTACTCCGAAGTGGTGGATTCCCGTTGGAGGGGGTGCTGCCGGGAGGCTATTTATCTCCATAAGGGGCTTCCCTGCTCCCTGCAGCCCAGGGGTTAAGGTGCCCAGAGATCCCCGGATTCCCTACCTCTGGATTAAGTGTCCCGCCCTGCCCCTTGAAGACTTCCAAAAAGCACCCGCCAGAACAAAACAACGACCACAGAAAAAAAAAAAAATTAAAAAATTAAAAAAAAAAAAGTATATAAAAAATGGCCGCTCGTATTTCTTTATTCTCCGGCGCCAGCCTCATGCATCTGCTCACGGTTCTTGCTGCCCTGTTTCCCTAGTATTGGGGTCCCTATCCCTTTAAGACTTCCAAAAAGTGCTTGCCAAAAGGAAACAGAAAAAAAAAAAAAAAAAAAATGGCCACTCGCTTTTCTTATGTCCTCTGTCGCCCAGCCTCCAGTGCCCGCTCACTGTTCTTGCTGCCCTGTTTTCCTAGTATCCAGGGCCCTGCACTCTGGCCCGGATGGCCGGGGCTGGGTGTTCAGCAGTCCTGGGCTCCGTCTCCCTCCCGCTTTGCCTACTCTTCTCCCACTGGGAGCTGGGGGGAGGGGCGCTCAGGTCCCGCCAGGCCGGGGCTTGTATCTTACCCCCTTTACGAGGCACTGGGTTCTCTCAGGTGCGGATGTGGTCTGGATGTTGTCGTGTGTCCTCTGGTCTTTATTCTAGGAAGAGTTGTCTTTGTTATATTTTCATAGATATATGTGGTTTTGGGAGGAGATTTCTGCTGCTCTACTCATGCCGCCATCTTGGCTCCACTCCTGTTCTTCTTTTTCTAGTTTCATTAATTGTGAGTTTAGACTGCTTATATGGGATTGTTCTTCTTTCCTGAGGTAGGCCTGTATTGCAATATACTTTTCTCTTAGCACAGCTTTGGCTGTGTCCCACAGATTTTGCAGTGTTGAATTATTGTTGTCATTTGCCTGCATATAGTGCTTGATGTCTGTTTTTAGTTGGTCATTGATCCACTGGTTATTTAGGAGCATGTTGTGAAGCCTCCATGTGTTTGTGGGATTTTTCATTTTATTTGTGTAATTTATATCTACTTTCATACCTTTGTGTTCTGAGGTGGTTGATAGAATTACAATCTTTTTTTGTGCATCTTTTTGTGGCATAGTATATGATCTATTCTTGAACATGTTCCATGTGTACTTGAGAAGAATGTGTATTCTGCTGCTTTTGGGGGTAGAGTTCTGTAGATGTGTCTGTTAGGTCCATCTGTTCTAATGTGCTGTTTAGTGTCTCTGTGTCCTTACTTATTTTCTGTCTGGTTGATCTGTCCTTCAGAGTGAGTGCAGTGTTGAAGTCTCATAGAATGAATGCATTGCATTCTATTTCCCCTTTTATTGTTAGTATTTGTTTCACATATGTAGGTGCTCCTCTGTTGGGGGCATAGATATTTTTAATGGTTATATCTTCTTGTTGGATTGACCCCTTTATCATTATGTAGTGTCCTTCTTTGTCTCTTTTGACTTTCTTTGTTTTGAAGTCTATTTTGTCTGATACTAGTACTGCAACTCCTCCTTTTTTCTATTAGTTGCATGAAATATCTTTTTCCATCCCTTCACTTTTAGTCTGTGTATGTCTTTGTGTTTAAAGTGAGTCTCTTGTAGGCAGCATATAAATGGGTCTTGTTTTTTATCCATTCAGTGACTCTATGTCTTTTGATTGGTGCATTCAGTCCATTTACATTTAGGGTGATTATCGATAGGTGTGTACTTATTGCCATTGCAGACTTTAGATTCATGGTTACCAAAGTTCAAGGTTAACTTCCTTACTACCTAAGAGTGTAACATTTCTTTGTTATTCTTTTTTTGTTTTGGTATCATTAATCTACAATTGCAGGAGGAACATTGTTTACTAGACTTCCCCCATCACCAAGTCCCCCCCACATACCCCATTGCATTCACTGTCCATCAACATAGTAAGATGCTATAGAATCACTACTTGTCTTCTCTATGTTGTACAGCCCTCCCCATACATTATGTCCACTAATAGTAATGCCCCCCCACCTTTTCCCCCTTATCCCTCCCTTCCCACCCATCCTCCCCAGTCCCTTTCCCTTTAGTAAGTGTTAGTCGATTCTTGGGTTCTGTGAGTCTGCTGCTGTCTTGTTCCTTCCGTTTTTTATTTTTTATTTTATTTTTATTTGCACCAATTTTTTTTTCTTGATATCATTAATCTACAATTACATGAAGAACACTATGTTTACCAGGCTTCCCCCCTTCACCAAGTCCCCCCCCCAACACCCCACTACAGTCACTGTCCATCAGCATAGCAAGATGCTGTAGAATCACCACCTGTCTTCTCTGTGTTGCACAGCCCTCCCTGTAACCGCACCCCACACTATACATGCTAATTGTAATGCCCCCTTTCTTTTTCCCTGCCCTTATCCCTCCCTTCCCACCCATCCTCCCCAGTGACTTTCCCTTTGGTAACTGTTAGTTCCTTCTTGGGTTCTGTGATTCTGCTGCTGTTTTGTTCCTTCAGTTTTACTTTGTTCTTATACTCCACAGATGAGTGAAATCATTTGGTACTTGTCTTTCTCTGCCTGGCTTATTTCACTGAGCATAATACCCTCTAGCTCCATCCATGTTGTTGCAAATTATAGGATTTGTTTACTTCTTATGGCTGAATAATATTCCATTGTGTATATGTACCACATCTTCTTTATCCATTCATCTACTGATGGACATGTAGGTTGCTTCCATTTCTTGGCTATTGTAAATAGTGCTGTGATAAACATAGGGGTGCATCTGTCTTTTTCAAACTGGGCTGCTGCATTCTTAGGGTAAATTCCTAGAAGTGGAATTCCTGGGTCAAATGGTATTTCTATTTTGAGCTTTTTGAGGAACCTCCATACTGCTTTCCACAATGTTTGAACTAATTTACATTCCCATCAGCAGTGTAGGAGGGTTCCTCTTTCTTCACAACCTCGCCAATATTTGTTGTTGTTTGTCTTTTGGATGGTGGCCATCCTAACTGGTGTGAGGTGGTATCTCATTGTGGTTTTAATTTGCATTTCTCTGATAATTAGCGATGTGAAACATCTTTTCATGTGTCTGTTGGCCATCTGAATTTCTTTTTTGGAGAACTGTCTGTTCAGATCCTGTGCCCATTTTTTTTTTTTTGTAGATAATTATTTTTTTATTGAAGGGTAGTTGACACACAGTATTACATTAGTTTCAGGTGTACAACACAGTGATTCAACATTTATATACATGGTAATTCTAGGTACCAGCTATCACCATACCAAGTTGTTACAATATTTTGACTATATTCCTTATGCTATACATTACATCCCGATTACTTATTTATTTTACAATTGGAAGTATATATATATATATTTTTTTTTGTGTGTGTGTGTGAGGGCATCTCTCATATTTATTGATCAAATGGTTGTTAACAAAAATAAAATTCTGTATAGGGGGGTCAATGCTTAATGCACAATCATTAATCCACCCCAAGCCTAATTTTCATCAGTCTCCAATCTTCTGAAGCATAACAAACAAGTTCTTACATGGAGAACAAATTCTTACATAGTGAATAAGTTACATGGTGAACATTACAAGGGCAGTCATCACAGAAGCTTTCGGTTTTGCTCATGCATTATGAACTATAAACAGTTCAAATATGAATACTCATTTGATTTTTATACTTGATTTATATGTGGATACCACATTTCTCTCTTTATTATTATTATTTTTAATAAAATGCAGAAGTGGTAGGTAGATACAAGATAAAGGTAGAAAACATAGTTTAGTGTTGTAAGAGAGCAAATGTAGATGATCAGGTGTGTGCCTGTAGACTATGTGTTAATCCAAGCTAGACAAGGGCAATAAAACATCCACATATGCAGAAGATTTCCCTCAGAACAGGGGGGGTGAGGTTCTAAGCCTCACCTCTGTTGATCCCCAATTTCTCACCTGATGGCCCCCCTGCGACTGTGCCTGTCTTAGGTTGTCCCTCCCTTGAGGAATCTTACCCGTCTCTGGCTAACCAGTCATCTTCCGGGGCCATACAGGGAAATGTAAAGTTGGTAAGTGAGAGAGAAGCAATATTGTTTGAAAAGGTTAGCTTTTTACTTCTTTGCATATTTATGCCCTGTGGCTTCTATGCCCAGCATTTGTCTTGAGGTATCTTTACCACTTGGAAGAATTATGATACTCGGTAAATTTGATATGAGGCACGAATTCTATTCAAGGGTTGTAATTAGGAAGGAAGAAGAAAAGCTATAGAAGTAGCAGGCGGAAGAAAACATGGGAAGATTACTTATTTCTTTGACATATCTTCTTGTAGAGTAACTTCAGCATGTATAAGTTTTAAACTACTAATTAAATTGTGCACACACATTAACATAATAGGAGTATAGTTACATAACCAAAGCATACCTGTAATTACCAGCCATCTCCAGTGAAACCAAGAAAACCCGTTAGCTGTGCCCATTTTTTAATTGGATTACTTGCTTTTTGTTTGTTGAGGTGTGTGAGCTCTTTATATATTTTGGATGTCAATCCTTTATCGGATCTGTCATTTATCAATATATTGTCCAATAGTGTAGGATGCCTTTTTGTTCTATTGATGATGTCTTTGCTGTACAGAAGCTTTTCAGCTTGATATAGTCACACTTGTTCATTTTTGCTTTTGTTTCCCTTGCCCAGGGAGATATGTTCATGAAGAAGTTGCTCATATTTATGTCCAAGAGATTTTTGCCAATGTTTTTTTCTAAGTTTTATGGTTTCATAACTTACATTGAGGTCTTTGATCCATTTCGATTTACTATTGTGTGTGGGGTTAGACAATGATCCAGTTTCATTCTCTTACATGTAGCTGTCCAGTTTTGCCAACACCAGCTGTTGAAGAGGCTGTCATTTCCCCATTGTATGTCCATGGCTCCTTTATCGTTTATTAGTTGACCATATATGCTTGGATTAATATCTGGACTCTCCATTCTGTTCCACTGGTCTGTGGCTCTGTTCTTGTGCCAGTACCAAATTGTCTTGATTACTGTGGCTTTGTAGTAGAGCTTGAAGTTGGGAGGCAAGATCCCTCCCCCTGCTTTATTCTTCCTTCTCAGGATTGCTTTGGCTATTCAGGGTCTTTTGTGTTTTACGGCTGCTATTCTTAACTGCCTCTAAGACTACCACTTGGTTGACTGAGCTTTTCAAGTTAGCAAAACATTCCTAAAATAGCTTGAAACAAATACATGGATGTAAAAAGGTTATGGCAGCATTGCTTTCATAATTTTGAAAACATCAAATTGTTGGCAGGAATCGTTAAACCACTGAAGGCATATGCACACATAGGAGCACTCTGCAACAGTTTTGAAGATGAGGTAAATTTTGATGTATTTATATAGAGGATCCTCAAGACAGAAGAAAGCAATCTGTAGAATAATATAGGCAGTAATGTTCCATGTATGTAAACAAGCCAAAACCATACCAGATGATAGGTTTGTAATGAACAGAAAACTATCTGCTCAAACTTTTAGCAGCAGTTCTCTTTGGGGAGGTAAGTGGACTGCAGAGTGAATGAAAGGGACTTCTACTGTTTCATCTGTGTAATTCTGTGCTGGGATTTGTTCTATAACAACCAGGTATTCACTTAGTAATGGTCTAAAAACATTAAAAGACTTTAAAGAACAAACACAAAATGGTTACACACACCCTGAATAATGTAAAATGTACAAAGTCAGAAATAAGCTCTGAGAAGAAAAAACAGTTGGGAGTTTTAATGCCCTGGTTCTTCCTGCCTTTAATTAAGTAATATGCTTTAATGTGTAAATTAAGCTGCTAAAAATAAGTGAACAGAATCACACCAAGGAAAATCTGCATGTTTATTTCCATTAGAAAAATATTATCTATATAAAATTTTGGTCCACTTTCTCCTATAACTCCCTTTACTACTCAAAGTTAAATACTTTAACTTTACTCAAGTAGAAGCAGAATCATATATCTGACATGAGAACTATTTATTTCACATCATTCAATTAATAGGATTTAATGAATTAAATGTGCGCTTTATTATTTCTCAGCAATACTGACTCATCTTTCCTACATGTTATTTCCCTTTACATTTATTTATTTGGGTAACTGTAATGCACATTTCTTTTCCCACATCCAGTAATATGAGTGCACATAAGTGTTAATTTATAACATCAGTAACTGGATTCATCATCTAATCTTCAATTCATGTTCAATTCCCCTTAATATATGGTATTTCCATAATAGCTTCAGGTACTTTAGTCAATCTTACACTTTTCAACATCAATTGTAAAGATCAGATGTTAACTTAAAAACATTATTAAAATTCCAGAAATAAGTATTATAATTATGTGTTATATAAATAACACTTATAGTGATGCTGTTGTGAGAGGTCCTTGGATGGCCACTGCTTCAATCTCCACACGGCCTCCCTGTAAGGAAAATAATGAAGCAATGTTTAGATTATTTTTTTACAAATTAAGAGCAAGCCATAATACCTACTCAAAGCATATCCACCTAACAGAACTACAGTGCTTTTAGAATTAATTTTTACAAAGAAGGAAAGGAGGGGAAAAATAGTCACTAAGAACCTGTGACAGGCCAGGTTACCATGAGAAACACGTTCATACACACTAGCGCATGTGACTCTCCCAGCGGCTCTATTAGACAGGTGATCTCTCAATTCAGAGAATGATATGCTGAAGTTAGAGAAGTTATTTAACCTGCCCAGGACACAAAGCTCAGTAGCAGAGGTTCAAGCCCACGTCTTGTGACTTCAAGTTCAGAACTGCTTCTACTATACCCGATACCTTAATAAGTTTGATGATATTGGCCATTCCAAGTAACAACCAATTAAAGCAATAAAAATGCCAGTCACATAAGATACTTTAGAGGAAAATTACAAGTGGAAGTCAAAATAGGAAAGTTGTGTTGCTAAGGGGCACAGGAAGAGCTTATAGTTAGGTTAGAAGACCAAAATAAGAATGGTGAAAAATATGTGAGCCACTGGTTTTGAGATTATTTTTTCCAATGAAAAGTCTAGATTTGGTATTATACACTAACCAAGTGAAATTTTACTGCAGAACTCACAAACCTGGCTCAGTTTATAGTTAAGTAACATCAAAACAATACAGCAGCTATTTCACTTTTTCTTACAATTGAAGTGCTCTGTTTCTGTTGTGTTCATGTTCATGTGTAGCCTTAATTTTTAGTTTCCTTAATTTTTAAGACAAATATTTGAAAAATTCCTTAATTTTTTCCCCATGCATGTAATATTGGTTGTTTCCTTTTAGACTTTAAGTTCCTAGAACTTAGTAGCACTGACTATTTTCCTTTAAAAAATTTCCCACTACAGTGTTAGTTTGTTGTATTCAGAAAACAACAGAGAAGTTAAAAATTTTGATACATTGGTCATTGCAGACAAAATGGAAGTTCCTATGGCCATGATTCTCACCTGACCCTGGTCACCTTGCTCACTGCACACGTGTGGGCAATACGTTATTATTGACTCTATATAAAGAGCACCACCCAGGTCTCTGCACTGCACGGCTGCAGGAGAGCAGAGGCTGGAGTGGTGGCAGCGCTGAGGACAGAGACTGAGATGGCTGAGGGGACGGAGAGGCCCAGAGGCAGAGATCTGCTTGTTACATGCAGACTTGCTCTGAGGCAGACGGGATTCTAGCACTTGACCTGCCACTGTGGGAATAAAGTTGGGTATAAACCCTTTCACCCCAAGGACATTCAACTGTCATTTTTCAGTCTCCCAAATCAAGGGTGAATTTGCCTTGGGCTGAAACCTTCCGGCAAGACAGTCAGTTTAAACGGTACTTACTTTGGGCAAAGAAGCAACCTGGTAAGCAGCTCTTGCAGGAAAACTACTCTTGAAATCTAAATTTAAAAGAATTTTGTTTTAGTTTTCAGATACCATATCGCTACTCAGCACTGCATAATCAGTAATCTGGTAAGTGCTTCACAGATTTGTCATAGATTTGTTCTTATATATAAGCAACACTGAAAAAAAGCTCCCATTCATATTTGTTTGATTAAATATTTTGCCATATAATTCCTGATATTTAAAACTTTTTAAAGCATCTTAGCTTTCTGGGAAAAAAATGAAAATAGTTACACACATACTCTGACATGTTGCTCTCATTTGACATGAATGGGGTTTTGTTTTTAAAGGAATACTTATAAAATAATCTTGTAAATAGGAAACAGCTGCCCATCTCCAGCCATTTCTGGCAAGTACTTTCACTGCTAACTTTGGTCCACTCTAGGCATTTCTTCAGGACAGAATAGGTTATGAAGCTTTTCCATGTTATTATACGTTTGTCTCATCTCACCAGGTGATAGGGATACTTGTTTTCCCCATTGGACAACAATGTTAGTAACAGACAACTTTTACTGAGCGCTTACGACATGCCAGCATTTGTTCTAATGTGTTTACAGGTTGTATTAACTTGTCTAAGCAGTCCAACAACCCTGTAAGGTTTTATCCCCATTTGCATATGAGGAAACCAAGGCATAAAACTGTATTAAGTAACGAACCAGCTAATAATCCTGAGAGAGCCAGTCACTAGACTATATCGTAACAATAATAAATACGTGTTTAAAGAAATAATTAGAAGGGCTTTTTTTTTTTTCCCATGAGGCACACTGTATATTTCCAAACAGACTATTACTTCTTTTAGGACAGGATCTATAACCAATTCTTTAGCACCTCCTATTACTTTTAGGTCATAATGGAGACTCATTAAGGTCAACAAATTCACTTCTCTTTAAAACAGAAAATAGGAATAAAGCCAAATCACTTACAGTGTTTGTAGATTTCATTGACTGTATTGAAGTCATTTATGTCAGCCAGCAAAACAGTTGTTTTTACCACTAGAAGATACACACACTGCCATTAGGTTTAGCTATTTGGTCTGATCCAAAGCATTACTTAGAAAACAGCATATGGTTCTGTGACTATCTTGATTAAAATGGGACTGAAATTACAACTACTTTAAAAAGCAACAAAGATATGGCATGTCATATTGCTGGATGCTGTGTTCTTCAAAATGACCAAAACACTACCAAATAGAAATGTGAGGTAATATGAAGTTGCTCACCATTAGTGAAGTCACAGCCTGCAGCTTTCAGAATTTCACCCATGTTTGTAAGAGCCTATGAACCAAGGCAAGAAAGGCCTAAGGCATTGATGTTCCAGTAAAGCTTTGATTCAGTTGGATTAATCATCTTTTATTAATACCACCTTACATAGCTTATGTTGCAGAAAATTTTTCCCTGTCTTAGAAATTCTCTTTCTAGACCACCTGTACACAAGTGAACTGCTTCTTGGCTTTCCTCTAAAGGAATGAATCTTTCTGAAATACAATTAAGAAGATGTCTCCTTTTGTGAGTTAAAATATTGAAGTCTTTTCCTCAGGGTCTTTAAAATGTGTGACGTTCTCAGCTGACATCTGCTAAGCTGAAACAGAAATCATTTCTGGTGTTCCTAACTCTGTATCACTTTGAAGGTAAGAATGCTGGTAAGCCTTAAAACATGTTTTCTTTTAAAGCAATATTTGATTTTAAATAGTTCTTCTTTCCTTCTCTCAAAAAATTACAATTTAGTAAATCATGTCTAAATTTAGAACTTTGGCCTTTGGAAGAACAAGTTGTTCACCCTTTCATCCTTGACTTACTGTTTTTTGTTCTTTCTTCCTCTCTACTGGTCATACTGTAATATCTTTGTTTTTTAAAAAACAATCTTCTAAATAGGTACTACATGGATATGGCAAGAAACTCAAAAGCTTAAAGCATCTGCAGTGAAAAGATGTCTCCTACTCTTCCTATCTCCCCAGTTCCCTTCATCAGAGGTGACCACTGTTTCCAGTTGCCTGTATCTCCTTCCAGAGACAGTCAGTGCTTCTACCGGCACAAATACCCCTCCACACACAGAAAGGGCAGCAGACTGTGCATGCTGCTCTGCACCGTGGCTTTTTATCATGTCTCAATTTATCGTGGAGATCTTTCCATACTAATTTAGTTGTATGGCTCTGGCCTGGTTAATTTAACTAGCTCTTCATGGATTAATATTTTCCTAATTTTGGATATTAAAAATGACTCACTGAATGCATTAAATTATAATTTGATTCTATTTATTAGGTTAGAATTGTTATTTCCCATTCTTATTTTAAAAAACATACTGTGTGTAACCTTTGATATTTCTCTCTTACTAACAAATGTTGACTTTTAGTTCTGTGGTGGTGGGGTTTTTTTGAGGGTCAGTGGCCCTGATAAGAAAATTTCCCAATCCATGTGGAAATGGCAAGATGTCATCTGATTTCAGTAATTCAGGGGTTTCCCCCTGCCCTGGTTTTACTGAGATACAACTGACATATAATATTAAATTTGTTTTAGTTATTTAACATGACGATTTGATATATGTATATATTGTGAAATGACAGCACAGTAAATTTAGTTAATATGCAATAATTCAGGTTTAAAGTCACCTTGGAAGGAGGAATTTTTTTTTTTTTTGGTTATTAAATGATTCAGCAAATTCTCAACTTTCTACTGATATAAAACTGCCTTAAATCAGTGAGGAACTTAAAAAGCAGTTACCTGGTAATCTCTATAAAACAAATCAGGCATGTGGATTCTTAATACTTTCTAATATTAAAAAGCAGTAGAAAAGAGAGCTTCAAATTGGAAAATGACTTACTTGTTTAGCTTCTTCTGCCACCCCTCCAGGCACAAGCTGTCCATTTGAGGGGTCCATGCCCAGCTGTCCTGAAATGTAAACGGTCCTGTCGACTAATACAGCTTGACTGCAATGAACAGAAATCCAGTTACATATAAAACATAAATATAAAATACAAAATTCAATGCTAAAAGATTTCTTTGCTAGGACACAAAGAACAAAATGTAAAATTAAAAAATTGGTAATTTTTTAATTTTAATGATTTCATTAAAAGTTAAAATTTTATTAAGAAAATAAAAGCACAAGTCATAGGTGGGGGAGAAAATATTTGCAAAACAAGTATCTAAAAAAGGACTTGTACCCAGAATATATATAGAATGCTTATAACTCAATAATAAGAGGACAAACAACCCAATAAAAAATGGGCAAGTGATTTGAAGAGATACTTCACAACAGTAGACATGCGAAGAGTATAAGAAAGATGCTGAACGTTATTAGCCATTAGAGAAATGCAAACTAAAACCATAATTAGATACCACTACAGTCAATAAGACATCACTGATAATAACAAGTACTGGTAAGGAATATGGAGCAACTGGAACCCTTACACATCATTGGTGGGAATTCAAAATAGTAGAAACTTTGGAAAATAGTTCGATAGTTTCTTAAAAATTTAAACATATACTTAACCTACAACTCAGTGATTTCTTTCCTAGAGAACTATGCAAAAGAAATGAAAACACATGTCTAAACACTTTCCGTGAATGTTCAGAACAGCATTATTTATGATAGCAAAAAAAAATAAATTTAAAAGAACACCCATTGATAGATCCAACTAAAGACTACATATTATTTGATCCCACTTATATGAAATTCTAGAAAAGACAAAAGAATAGCAGCAGAAAGTAGATTAGTGGGTGCCTGGGGTGAGGGGCAGATGTAGGGAATGACCACAGATAGGTATGAGGGAATTTGGGGGTGTGTGTGATAGAAATGTTCTGAAACTTGATTGTGGTAGTAGATGCATGATGCTATACATTTACCAAAACTCATGGAACTCTCATTTAAAAATTGGTGAATTTCATACGTAACTTATACTCAATGAAGCTGTAAAACAAAAAATTGCAATGTCAAGAGCCCTCTTACAGTGAAAGGCCTCCCCTCTGTCCTTAACTTCCACCTGCTCAGTTCCCAGCCCCTACAGATAACCAGTGCTCTTCTTTATACAGTCTTCCAAAGTTGTTTCATGCATACATGAAGAAAAATGGGTATATGTTTCCTCCCGCTCCCCCCACCTTCACACAACATATGGTATATTAACCACTCCTCTACTTTTTTTCACACACACAGTGTATCACAATCTGTACCCAACTCTATGTAGACTGCTTCCTCATTCTTTTAACAGTTGCAGAGTATTTCATTGTTGGGTATACTTTAACTAGTAGTCATCACTGATTCTAATACTTTGCTATTGTAAACAAAACTACAGTGAAAACCATCACACACACACACACACACACACACTCATTTTCCCTGAACAAGTGATTGAAACTTTTTTCCTTCTGAACCCCTGAGTTCTTCCAGTGGAACCTTTCTTACACAATGTACAGAATCCTACCTCATATTGTACCTGGTAATGCTCTGATCTTATCACCTGGGGTATGCCAAACTGTGAACTTCTGGAAGGGTGGGGCACTGCCTAACTGTGTTCCTAGCTGTGCGGGGCCTGGGGATCCATCACATTCAAGGGGCACAGGTAGCTTCTGTTGACGTCCTGCTCACCAACCACTTAGTAGCTTAAACAGCTCTGGCTGTCAACTGAGGATCATTTTTGCAAGACCTACTGGCTTATAGTGGGGGCTTTGGAGAGCTGAAGAGGTAGATTTAAACTGGGTAACAGGATTTAGAAAGTCTAGGAATTCTTGTCAACTACCTGGCTCTCTGGCCCACAAAGATCACTACTGAGATTGTTAAAGTGTAAGCTTTTCTCAGCTTGAATAGTATCACCAGCTAATGCTGTTCCTTTTTTTTTTTTTTTTTTTCCTATTTTTACCTTTTTTTTTGGTATCATTAATCTACAATTACACGAGCAACATTAAGTTGCTTCCCCCATCATCAAGTCCCCCCCAATACCCCATTACAGTCTAATGTTGTTTCTTTTAACTGTCCTGTGTAGAATTAGGTTACCCTAGGTCCCTTGCAAAGTACCTTTAACTCTCCCCATATTTGAAACATAGTTAAAGCTCATATGCATTATCACTGGTCAAAACCTTCATGGCAATAAAAAAGAACTCCTTAATTCTTAGAAAATCAAAACTAAGCCCTGGACCTCTGAAACTATTCTAGCTATGAGGGCTCTCTCTTACACATTAGTAAAGAGACTGTTCACAAAAATAACTGGATCCTCCCTGAGCATAAGAACCCTACTTTCCATAGACAAGTTATTAGACTCTAAAAACATAAAAGTGTTTGTTCTATTTCCATGACAAACGGTAATAACTCTTTCAAAAGCATCCTAGTAATAATGCTATCATAATCTATGCCACATGGACTATCACTTCAAAATGTTAGGACTGTTTGGCTGGTGTGCCAGCAAAACCAAAAGCAATGTGATAGCAATGCGCTGCCGGCATCTCTCAAGGTTCCTTCTGATACAGAAAAGCACTAGAGGCAGAATGTCCTGGAGACTGCACACAACGATGCTGGCCGATGGCTTTTCTTTTGTCATCCTGGCATATTCATATGATCCTCCTTTTTTTTGCTTGCAGCTTTACACAGATAGTTGACCCCCTCTTCCAAGTCAACCAGGGGTATTACTGTCATACCTTCTTTCTTGAACAAAGTACACACTCAAGGAAGGTGTTGCACCAGGCTCTATAATTACTTTTTGTTTCTGTAAGATTTGCTTTGGTTCTGAAGTAAAACCACTCTGTGATTAGGGGAGAGGAATCAGGAGGAAAAAGATCACTGGTTTTACTTTTATTGTAATATCCTCTTAATTATTCTTAACGTCTCTCCCTCCAAATTACTATGGAATTCTCTTCTTAAAGAGAGCTGATCAAGTCACTTCCTCTTCAAAAACATTTGATGGCTCTTAGCACTGGAAACCATCACAATCTGGACCTTGGTAAAAGCTAATTTTTACCAAGAGGTAAAACAGAAATTCAAAGTCCAACTCCTAACGAATGTTTCCCAAAGTGTGGGTCATACACAAACATGAATCACAGTAAGGAAATGATTCCCCTTTCAGTTCTCTTTCAATTCTTCTGGGCAGGGGCAGCAAATGAAATGATTGCGACTGAGCTCTGGAGTTTGCTGCCTAAGTTCAAATTCTGTTGCACCACTACTTAGTGGGTAAATTATTTAACCATGTTCACATCAGTTTCTTCATCTGAAAAATAGGAACTCTGCACATAAACCACTTAGAACAGTGCCCAGTGCTCAGTAAGCATCCATACATGTTAGCAGTTATGACTTGAATTGTCTTGAGTACAAAAGGAGAATATCATTTTTAGAAAACAAGTTAAACATCACTTTTAACATAGAGCAGGCCTTGGGTTCTGAGCCAACTGCAGGATCTAGGTAGAATTTAATAACATTTTTTATTTAACTGAGTTTATTTTTTATTGTTACTTTCTATTGGCTTGCTTTCTGTTTAAGAGTACTGTTGTAAACTTTCCTTTTGAAGTTTGTTAAATAAAGTGGGCCATCTCAAAGAAAAGCGGCTAGTAAATAATAATACAGCTGGTACACAGACTTGGCAAATGAAAATAATAGGGTAGAAGTACTTGGATTACTAAAACTTCCTGCAAAAAATCTTTATGCTATTGTATTCTTTGACCTCAGTGACTCAAGTCATTCCCCCTATCTGGAATGTGCTTTACCCCACGACTTCTTTTTGAATCCTTAACAGCTATCCTAAAAATCAAACCTTACAACAGTACTATAAATGGCCAACCCAACCTTCAAGACCCAACTCCAGGACTACCTCTCACAAGGAGACTTCCTAAACCTTTTTCTTCCTCTGTCCCAAGTTCACGTCAACTTCTTTCTTTCCCCTCCTTTGTCTACCCCACATGCCACCTCACTCCCATTCCATTTTATTTCTAACCTTACTGTAACTACTACTGTTCTGCCAAGTAAGAGTGCTACTTCTCATGGTAGTGTGGTATTGAGGAGGGAGCTAGGGCTTGTGCACATCAAGTTCTGTTACTTACAGACCGTCTGACCTTGGACAAGTTCACTTTGGGCTTCAGTGTTCTTGCAAAATGGGGATGGGACTTAGAGAAGGAGTTGTCTCATGGTGTCTGCCATAGAGCATGCACTAAATTAAAATGCTCTTTCCCTTAGATGTGTGAATGTCTATCACACATTGCTTCTTATACATTTTTGTATCCCCTCAAGTGCTTGGCATAATAGTAGGTAATACATGTCTGTTTTACTTCAAATGTTTCAGTTGCATAAGTTTTCCAGCTGTCATTCTTCTAACAGTGAACAGATACTATAAACATATTTTAAAAAGGAAAAACAGAAAAAGGGTTACAGGAGATACTTTAGTGAAAAATTAAAAATAACTAAAATTTTATTAGGAAAAAAAAGTCTACAAGAATGCACAGGATAAGTCCTTCATAATATATATTTTTTGGAATGATAGTAGACATTTCATCCTGGACTGTTAGCAGTGGATTTATTCAATAACCTTTTATGTATGAAGGACCGATTATATCATTTTATCACATGTTGGCTATATTGTCTTGAGAGTGTCTCCAAAGTTTATAATCAAAAAGGGAAAGTAATTCCATGGATTACAAAAATGCAAAGATCTTTAAGGAACTCCAGAATCGATATTATTTTATAAAAGCTCAATAGGGGCATTTCAACAGATATTTTAAACAGAATCAAATATGCAATGCTCATGCTACTCAGTTGGTTCTGCTCCAAAAGATTATCCAAGCAAAGAAAAATGCAGTTAGGAATTACATTCTGTACAGGACCTTCTTCTACATATGTGGCCAAAACACAAACTGATGAGCTACTGCTGACCAGAATACAATAATGTCAAGGACCTAAAGAGTAAATAAAATAGAAAAAAATTAGTCTATAGTAATTTAAAAAAAAAAAATAAAGATAATTCAGCATTCTAAAGAAATAATAATTAGTAACATGCTATTAAAGCATAGTAATACTTCTGCAAGAATGTTAGGCTTAAACTGAATTCAATGATTTTCACTGTCATTTTACAAAAAAGAAAAATATCTGAATGACCAAGACATCAGTCTAATGTCTTCTAATAAGGAAGATAAACATTTAAAAAATTATACTGCTTGTTAAAAATAAAAAAAAAAAGAATGCACAGGATAAGATCAGGTCATTTTAAAGTTGCGATGTGGTAAGAAAATAAAGCTTTGTAAGAAAGGAATTAACCTATTTATATTAACGGTCCTTTGACAAGAGGAAATAAATGTAAACAGTGTAGACTTTCTGGCCAGTATACATATATTTAGCTAGAGCATGTCGGGGGCAATCTTAGATTTGCTAAGCATTTCTGCAAAAAGAACTCAGCTTTTGCGAGAAGGACACACACATCTGTTGATAGGTTTTACTCTTCTGATTTAAAGGAGGGTTAGACAACATTATGCTAAGTGAAAGAAGTCAGTCACAAGGGATTACATTTATAGGAAATGTCCAGAACAGGCAGATCCATAGAAACCGAAAGTAGATTAGTAGTTGCCAGGGGCTGGGGAAAGAAAATGGGGAGGGATTGCTGGCAGGTATAGGGTTTCTTTTTGAGGTGGTTAAAATGTGTGTCTGAAATTATATATAGTGATGGTTGCACTATTTTGTGAGTGTAGTAAAAAGAAACCACTTAACGGTACATGTTAAAGGGTGAACTTTATGAGTATGTGAATTACATCTCGATAAGCCAGTTACCAAAAAAAAATAATAATAATAACAGAAACAAAAAACAGACCACTTCTAACCGGAGGAGCTTTCCTGTTTGGCTGGTCGCCAAGCGAGGCAGCTCCAGGTCGGGGCCAAGTCCCCGGGAGAACAGGCTCCGGTTCCCAGCCGGGAGCTTGCTGAGGGTCTGTGGGCGCGTTGGCCCTTTTTCCCGGTTCAGCATGCTCACGAAGTTGGACCGAAGGAACCTCGAGGACCGCCCCAGCTCTGACCCGTCTGGCCTCCAGGGCCCGAACTCCCGAACTCACACACCTGGAGTCCTGTCTGCGCACCCACATTCCCTTTTACCTGTAGGGACCAATGGCAGCTGGGGCTTTCGCAGTGCTGATCACCTTTCTGATCAGAGACGACATGGCAAACCCTTTTTTACTACTGCCGCTCCTAGAGTGGAGCCCCGTACACTGACCGTGCTGGTGTCCCACCCAACTAACCAGCCTAGCGGCGAGTCCCCGCGGTCAAGTGCGGCCCGGGGCGGATTCGCTCGGCATTCTGGGAATTGTGGTCTCTGCGGGGCTCTGGGCCACGTGGAGGCCGCGGCCAATTGGCGCATGCGCCTTCCAGCTCCCTCGCAGCGCCCGTCGCCTCGCAGGGGTCTGTCACAGAGCCTTGTCATTCTGATCCGGGGAACCCAGGGTTCCCGCCCCAGAGCGCCTGGCAGGTAGGTCCGTAGGGGCTGGTGTCCTCCAGGGTCCACAAGTCTGTGGGGAGTGTGTGTGGTGGCCCCCTCCCGGCGCCCGCGAGCTGGTACGGCTCCCCGTCGCGTCCTCTGTCTCTCAGACCCCACTGACCTCTTCCTTGCTGTCTGCGCCCGGGGCCCTCTCCAGGCCCTGCACCTCCTTCGGGTCCTGTGCTCGAGCCCCCTACGCCTGTTATTTCTCCTCTTTGCCCTGCTGGGCGGAGGCGGCCTTGGGACTGCGCTTTGCACCCCCTCTCGTGACACCGTAAAGGAATCAGATGAGTCATTCAGGTGACCACCCTGAGATCCGGGCCTTGCCCACCTTCCCGCTTGTCTCTTGTTCTCTTTTCTTAAGTGCTCTTCCAGCTTAACAAGGTCTCTATGAGTTCCCCTTTGATCTGAACGGAGCCTAATGGCTGGGATCTAATTTCAAAAAGGAAGATAAGATGCTGGTCCGACAAAGGTCCCAGGGCTGGTCTCTAGGTGAATATTCAGTCATGCTGTGTCAGAAGGGTTGTTACTTAGCCATATATTTCTTATTCTGTCAATAAATGCGTTACAGGCACGCTTCACTCCTTCATTTACACGTGCACGTTTGCATTTAGCAAATATCTACTTTGTGCAGGGCACTCTGCTAGGTGTGGAGATGCAACAGTGAAAAAGATAGGTAAGATCACTGTCCTATCCTGCTTCTAAAACGTGATATAAGAAATTCCTCTTTATTCTCCCTCATTTTGTACCACATACTGCTTTCCTAAGGTTTGGCTTTCCTGTTTCCTGCTGAAGAACCTTCAGAACCTTTTCACTGGTTTAGGCTTTAGCTTGTAATAAAAGACCTCTCAGTGCCTCTTTCCCCTTGCCTACTCAGTTTTGTCCTCTTCTGCTCTCTCTTCCTACTCTCGTCGTCCAGAATTGTCATTCCTGAATTTACACAGTAGATTCCTGAATACTCTTTCTTCCCCATCCAAATTCCAACTAACTGAAATCCTATTTTTCCCTTGACTTTTCCTGCCAATTCACACTTTTTCTTTCCCTTTTCCAGTTTCCCATTGTGTTATACTGGAAAACTTAGTCTTCATTATATGTGGTTTTAGTCTCTAATTGTTTTGTGTTTTAAAAATAGTGAATAGAACCAGACTGCCTGGTTTGAATTCCAACATAATCACAAGGTTAGTGGCCTTGGGCTGCTCATGTTCCTTCTCCGTGCTTCAGTCTCTTCATTTACACAATGAGGATAGTACTAGTACCTCTCTCATAGAATTGTGAGAATTAAATTAGTAGGGCAGGTAGAATAGTACTTGGCACACAGTTCTCAGTAATCATTAGCTGCCGAGGACTACCAAATTCTTTAAGGAATCCTTTTACTACTTTGGTATGTATACACACAGCCTGAAACTTATTATGCACATAGTAGGTACCCAAATGCTTGTTAAATTTTATTAAACATGATGATTAGAAGACGCTTTTTATTTATAAAATAATTCACCAAATGATTATTTAAATAAGGAGCTCTTGGAGCATTACATATCATTTAACTGTATAAAATATTTCCCTTTGATACACTGCTGGTGGGAATGTAAGCTAGTTCAACCATTGTGGAAAGCAATATGGAGGTTCCTCAAAAAACTAAAAATAGAAATATCATTTGGCCTGGGAATCCCACTCCTTGGAATTTACCCAAAGAATACAGTTTCTCAGATTCAAAAAGACATATGCACCCCTATGTTTATCGCAGCACTTTTTACAGTAGCCAAGATATGGAAGCAACCTAAGTGTCTATCAGTAGATGAATGGATAAAGAAGAGGTGGTACATATACATAATGGAATACTATTCAGCCATAAGAAAGAAACAAATCCTACCATTTGCAACAACATGGATGGAGCTGGAGAACATTATGCTCAGTGAAATAAGCCAGGTGGAGAAAGACAAGTGCCAAATGATTTCCCTCATTTGTGGAGTGTAACAATGAAGCAAAACTGAAGGAACAAAATGGCAGCAGACTCAGAGACTCCAAGTATGAACAAGTGTTTACCAAAGGGGAGAGGTATGGGAGAGTGGGTGGGGAGGGAGGGAGAAGGGGATTGAGGGGTATTATGTTTAGTACACATGGTGTGGGGGATCATCGGGAAAACAGTGCAACACAGAGAAGGCACATAGTGACTCTGTGGCATCTTGCTTCACTGATGGACAGTGACTGCATTGGGGTATAGGTGAGGACTTGATAATATGGGTAAATGTAGTAGTAACCACATTGTTTTTTCATGTGAAACCTTCATAGGAGTATATCAGTCATACCTTAATAAAAAATTAAAAATAAAATATTTCCCTTTGAAATGATACCTGTATTAGGACAGATTTCATTTCAAGTTTGAATCACCAACTTTTTAAATCTGGAAGGAATCTGAGGTCATCTGATTAATTAATTACCAGGTTTTCAAACTGGAGTTAGCTATACCAAGGGGTGCTTCTGGTCAACCAGGGATACTAAGTTCTATGAGAAAACGTGACATGTCCAATTTATTTGGAGATTTGAAGGAAAACACTTTTATAAGGCCTAGCACATATTTAGTGCTCATTCAAGTTTTGACTGAATGAATATGAAAACCAACACAAACTATGAATATTAGAAATAGTTGTAAAATTCACTTGAATGTCAAGAGTTGAGATTCTTTCTGGGAACTATTTTAGATTAAATCCTTAGGTGTCATAAGCATGTGTTCTATATTTATTCTTTTCTGCTGTTTGAATTGTTTGAGGACCACTGCTAGATCAATCTGCTACTTTTTTAGTTTGGAACCTAAGCTCAGGTGGGGCTTCCAAAGGTTATCCCAGTCTTGAGTCCCAGCCCTCCTGGCCCACTCTAGTCCTGAGCAGAGCCAGGGTTCCCAGGTAGTGTTCTGTCTTGCTGGATAAGTTCTGATTCAAGCAGGTAATAGTAGGTGGACCACATTGTTTAGTAAAATAACTTTGAGCAGTTCTTAATGCATACTGATCTGATAGATGTTCTTCACTATCCAACTGGTTCTGCAGAACTCCATTTACTTCCTCCGTATTTTTTAATGTGAAAAATGTTTTGGGTATAAGTATGGTTGTCTTTCACTTAGGTGAAAGCAGAATGGAGTGAGAAAATGAAATGACATAAATCTCTGTTGTTTCATTACTTAAGAGTAATACCTGCATTAACTAAGCTCTTCATTTATGCACAGCCCCATGCTGTATGTTATGTACATTATGTTACTTAATTCTCACAGCAACCTTGCGATTATTCCCATTTATGGAGGAGGAGAGAGACTCCAAGAAGGAAAGTAATTTTCCTAAGCTTA
Organism: Manis pentadactyla; assembly: GCF_030020395.1. Classification (NCBI taxonomy): domain Eukaryota; kingdom Metazoa; phylum Chordata; class Mammalia; order Pholidota; family Manidae; genus Manis; species Manis pentadactyla. The sequence goes on along the minus strand of NC_080021.1, from coordinate 42,029,363 downwards.
TACCACTAAAAAGTGTTAAGGAAGAGTAGTTGGATCTAGGTCTTTCTAACTCTTAAACACTACACCACATGGGTTACTCTTAACTTTGTGTTAAGTCTTGCTTTGGATAGGAGGTAAGTGAATGAATCGTAGTTAACTTGGTGGCATTAAGTGGGAGTGGTGTAAATCCTGATGGGCAGCTTGAAAGTTTGTTTTTGGTTGGCATAATGATTGTTGTAACACCACTGGCATTTATTGGGCAGGGACCGGGGATGTTAGGTATTCTATAGCTGCAAAAAGTCCCAGAGTAGCCTAGTACTTAGCTGTTCTACATAAAAGCACAAAGTATTGCTTGCATGGTTTTAAAGTACACTGAATTTTCCAGGAGTGCAATAAATTAAGTCAAGATTGTACTTTTTTTTTTTTTGGTAGTTTACAAGGAGTGTTTACTCATTTGGAAAATTATGTCACAGTAGTATTGCTACCTTGCCTTGAGGCATTAGTGTAAAACACCTATATCACCTTGCCTTTGTAGCTGTTGCATTCGTGGTAATTCTGTGTATAGGTACAGATAAAGACTAGTATTAAACTCTTGAAATGCTTTGAGAACAGCTTGGTTCTGGTACTTTGAGCTTCCTTACCTCTTAATGTCCCCTCCTTCATGCAGGACATAGCAGATTTCCCTACAGTCAGCAAGGAAAGAGTTAATGATATTGCATGGAAGCTTTCTCCAGCTTTATGGATTGTGCTAATGCCTGTGTGTTGTGATTATCTCCTGGATTCAAAATATCTATTCCATAATGTCATCTAGTACAGTTGTGGTGAAATATTTACATATGGGAAATACATTGTTATTTTATTAAAATTAATTTTAGTTCTCCTTTACCTTACAGTTAGGTCACATATTACAGGGCATGTATTGGTAAAAGTGATGTGTCTAGTAGGTTAGGTTATTAATGAATTTCATTTCAAAACAGAAAACAGACATTTCAAACTATTCAGAAAAAAAAGGCAGATGTTGAGTTTGAGAGTTGAACGCTCCTGAGTAAATCCATCAGGCTCTACCAGGTTTTTGTCCTTCATCCTTCTTACTTCACATTGAAATCTTTTTGCTGTTACAAATTAAAGGCACAGCTGGTCTCAGCAGGAAAAATGAAAACATCAGTGATTTATGTTCTGTTTCTGTAGAGGTTATTTCGGAGTAGTGTGTTCTGTATTTCATTGCTTCAGGTGGCCTCTTCTTTCACTTTAAATTTAGATTAAATGATTTAGCTGATTTATTTTTTTTCCCATGGCTTAAGGATCTTATCTCATACCTCATTTTTCATTCTTTAAACAGACTTTCTGCAGTGTCAGCATTGGAATGTGATTTAATTATTTGATGGTGCAAGCTAGAATGTGCTAATATGGGCGCTTCCAACAGTAGAATAACTTTTTCTATTAAATCATGTTTTTTTGGTGTCAGTATCATTCATAGCTCCCCTAGACACCCCTGGTTAGGAATCCCTGCTGAAGATCAATATCATGATAATACTTTGATATCAACCTACCTTTTGTAAATGAAAATTCATTATATTGAAGAATCAAATTTTGAGTCACATGAGTATTTATTTATTGAATTAATTTTTATTTTTGAATGGAAGTTCCTTTCCTTGTACTGAATTTATTACTTTCTTTCCAGAAATGTCTAATGCAAAAGAAAGAAAACATGCTAAGAAAATGAGAAACCAACCCACCAATGTGACTTTATCCTCTGGCTTTGTGGCTGATAGAGGCATAAAGCACCATAATGAAGGGAGAAAACCTTTCCAAGCTCAAAAGCAAGGTAAGTACTTTCTGTACTCCCATTTGGAACAAATTGCTTTTGTCATTTCTTTTTGAGAGTCATTAATTAAATAGTGGATAACCTGAATTAAAAACTAATACAGTTGACCTTAATATTCACACATTTTATATTTGTAAATTCACTAGTTGCTCAAGTTTATTTGTAACCCCAAAATTAATACTCATGGCACTTGGTGGTCATTCATGAACACGTGAAGAATGGGGAAAAAATACTTGCCTCATGTGGCTGTTCTTAGCCGAGGCTCCCAGCTGCCTTCTGGTTTCAGCTTTCGTGTGGAGATGACCAGAAGGTGGAGACTTAGTGGGTGGTACAGCACAGCGCAAAAAGCCACCGCTCTGACTGGGGATTCCAGTTGTGGGGCAGCTGCACAGTGCAGGCAGATCGCTGAACACTCTGAACCTCATTTTCTCTTGGTAAAGTAAAGGAAACAGAATCTACCAGGATGAGTTGCTTTTACAATTTCAGATTATAATCTGAGTGAGGTGTGACTATATATATATATATATATATATGTATATATATATATATGACTTATGTATATGTATTTCATATATATGAAACGTGTATATATGTGTATGAGTTCAGTCATTCAGTATTTGCTAATTCAGTGTTTACTGTGACTTACTGAACACAAACACAGGGAATATCGAGAATTGGCTGTATGTATTTAGAGCTGATTTGTTCTATCTCTATCTTAACAGTTATTACTAATTTACATTTCTGTATTTCCTGAGGGAAATACAGTGCATTTATCATATCTGCATTTAATGGGTTGCTGATTTTTGAACCTTATAAAGTGGTATGATGGAGATAATTAGGCAGAATAGGAAAATGTCAGTTTGGAAAGACCATGCAGGTGACCAAGAACTTTCTGGGAACACTGTAAAGAATAGTGTGCATTAGGTCTGATTAAGTAAGTTTTAGATTCATATTCATAAGATCTAGATTCAGACCCACCAATTGATACCTACCATACCATGTGATAAGCCTTAACACATATTATCTTATTAAAACCTCACAATGACAAACTTCATTAACATGTTTCATGACTATAGGGGCTTAATAATTAACACTATAGTGGCAATAAGCTGGAACACCATAAAATTCTCTACCGATCTTACCCTACATTCATAGTCAGGGATTTGGTGTTGTCTTAGAATGGTCTGAATGCCCAGACATTTGTATAGAGACTTTTGCTTTTATTTCTTTCTTCAGTTGAGCATACATTCCCAGCTTAAGTTTGCCAGAGACTTATGATAAAAGACCGAACGTATAAAATCCTGTGGATTATAGTACTTAAGGGAGCTTATATTTAAAATTCTTGTTGCACTATTTATGTAGAGAAAAGTTCAGTCAATTATATCCAGATATCTTTTATGTATCATACTGACATGATTAGCTAGCATGCTGCCTACCTGCTGTATCACCCTAGGCAAGTTAATTCACCTGCTAGCCCGGGATCCCTCCTCTTTCAAGGGGTGATGGTAATAGTCATCTTAGGGGTGGGTGTAGGATTAAAAATAAGATCAGTGTTACCACCCAACAAATGTTGTTCTCCACTGTAATCCTTAACCCTGATAAGAGTGACACTTTTCACTTTGTTTTCTTTTTGAAAATATACTAGAGCGTCTTTCTGGAACTTCACGACAGTGGCAAAGCAAATTGACCCACCATTCACCACCTGAACCCAATGTGAATGAGCAGTCTTCCTCCAAAGTAATGTTTAAAAAAAGGGGGGGATGGAAAGCAGGTGCCGAGGGCACTTCTCAGGAGATTCCCAAATATTTAACTGGTAGGTATTTGTACAGAAGTGAACTGTGATTATACCATGATCTCTTTGTTTCTAACTCAGCCAGATTTGTAACGCTCTGAGCCCTGCCTCCTGTCTCTTTCCTTCCTCCTTCCACTCTGGGCCCTTCTCCCCTCGAGCCTGAACATTGGCAAGAGATTGCTTGGGCCTGATTGCTGTCTCTTCAGTTTCTCTCCCCTTCTTTCACCTGTCTTCTTATAACTTCTTCTTATTTGTGAACTGTTCCTCTTTGTCTTAAAATCTTTGCCCTCCCTGTTCCCCTTTTTAAAATATAAAATGTCATTTTCACTCCTCAGCATGGCATTCTCCAAAGATGAAACCAAATATAACACATTCTGAGGGCAACCAACACCTTTAACTACCTGTCTCCAGGCCCTTGTCAGGCCTCATCTCCTGCCACTCCCTTCACCCCCAATCACAGAACCCTGTATTCCAGTACTCGCCTTAGGTGTGCTTTTTGGTCTCTATGCCTTCTTGAAACAATTTACTTAAATTTCCTTAGCACTTTTTTTACTCTTCTCCCAGAATGGTCTGTTTTTCAATAGAGAAAATTAATAGTAGTTATGGTCACATATTTGGAAAAAGAAAATATTAAGGAAAAAAAATCCTTGGATTTTTTAAAAAAGCTTTGTTAAAATTTTGCCTTTTCTTTGTTTTCACATGTGATTATTGAACTTAAAAATGGTTGCAATTATATTGCATGTATATATATATATTGCATGTAGGCCTCTGTTTTAAAAAATTCTTTGTAAACTTGTTTTTAGACTTTTTTCTGATTAGAAAAGTAACACTGAATCCTTGTAGAAAAATTGGAAAAGTAAAAGTTTTGGAATAGTTTGGAATTCCAAAAAAATTGGAATAGTTTCACAGTCTTATAACAGAATAACCATTATGAGTATTGATATAATAGGGGGTTGGTGTTGTAGGTGAATTTGTAAACTCTTATACCTTAAATCTGTCTTCCTTCTGATATCTGCTGGAAGAAATATTAATTTAAGACTTGCTTTTAATGATGGTGCTGTTTCCTTTGACAGCTTCCACTTTTGCTCAAGCCCGAGCTGCTGAAATCAGAGCTATGTTGAAAGCGGTGACCCAGAAGTCTTCTAACTCACTGGTTTTCCAGACTCTGCCACGGCACATGAGGCGAAGAGCCATGAGCCACAATGTCAAACGCCTTCCTAGGCGGTTACAGGAGATGGCCCAGAAAGAGGTAGGAGTTTCATTTAGTGTAAAATGTTTAAGTAAGTAGTTCCTAAAAGAAATTGGGAAGTATTAGCCTAATAGAATTTATTAAATGAAAACCAAAACATAGGAAGCTCCTTTTGCATGTTTTTTAGTTTATCATTGTCACTACCTCCAGCCCCTGCCGACTAGCAGGCAGTTGGCTATTATAGCTGCTTTTAAATACAGCATTTGGAGCCCCTTTCTTTAACAGTGGTATGTAGTTGATGTTCCCCTGCAGATTTGAAGTAACATTCTGACCTTATCTGATAAGCAGTGTGAGCTCTGCATCTTGTGGGTTTGCCAGCTTAGGTTTGGAAGTTTAAAAAAAAAAGGCAACATCAATGCCTAGTATTTGTCTTTTGACATTTTCAGTGTTGAAACTCTGAACTTGGATTTAATTTTTGCTCAAGCCTACAGTTTTGGGCTTTACCATAGTTCTTGGCTTGGACATTCTAAGATAATCTAAGCTACCCATGTCTTTACTAATTGATTCAAAATTTATTTATTGAGTGCCTTATGTGTCCCTTTATTATACAGGTGGTGGGGCTAGAGTTCATCAAGATAAAGTCCTTATCCTTAAGGTGCCCCAAACTAATGGAGAAGAGTTTTTTCCATAAAACGTGCTGGGCTAAGGAAAAGAGTAAGAGGGTAAACTGAAGAGGAATTTTGTACTTTCCACATTTAATGTGAAGTCTATTTCCCAGTAATAGCATTTAGCATTTGTCTGTTAGTATCTAATTAATATGAAACGTGTAGGCTTTCCTCACTTTTATATTTTTGGTCCTAAGTTTTGTGTTTTAGTTACAATCTTAAAGGTTAAAAAACAGTATAAACAACAAAAAGCTAGCATTTGATTTATTCTCTTTTGCTCTATAATATTAATAGCTGTACTAAGTTTGTGTTACTATGTTGAACATTTTATAAATATAGTAATCTTCAAGTCCAGGAAGCTTGTCCAGCTAGACAGTGGTAGAACTGTGCTCCTTAGGTTTGCTTATCTCTAAAATCTTCATTATTTTTATTGCTTCCCTTCTCTATTTTCATTGGAGAAATCACCAAGTTAAAAAGTTAAGCAAATTCTTGGTTTTTATAAGATACACTCCACTTAATCTGAGGTTAATTGTTTGAATTCCTAACATTTAACTTTGTTTTTAGATGGTTGCAAACTAAGATCTGCCTCTCTTGAAACTGCAGGCAGAGAAAGCAGTACATCAGAAAAAAGAACATTCAAAAAATAAATGCCACAAAGCTCGAAGATGTCACATAAACCGGATGCTAGAATTTAACCGTAGACAAAAGAAGAACATCTGGTTAGAAACTCACATCTGGCATGCCAAACGATTTCACATGGTCAAGAAGTGGGGCTACTGCCTTGGGGAGAGGCCAACAGTCAAGAGCCACAGAGCCTGCTACCGAGCCATGACAAACCATTGCCTCCTCCAGGTGTGCTTTTCTGACTGGTTTTCTGTTTATTCTTGTTTAAATCCTTCCTGATACAGACATTCAGAATAGTTCGTGGTATGCCGCAGCCCTACCTTTGAGATGATTCATTTTAAAAATGACTGCTGAGCATGAGACACTTTGTTAGATGCTGGAAATGAAGCCGCCTAAAGGTACTGGGAAAGACTGATATTAATCAAATTATCACCCAAATATACAATCGGAAGGGAATAGTATACAGTACTGTGAGCATTCAGAACAGAGGAACAGGAACGCTTCCTCACAGAAGTGATGCTTGAGCTGAGCTGTAAGGGATGAGAAAATAGAAGAGTTGGGAAGGCTAACCTTAGGGTGAGATTAGTTATGGAGAAATAAGTAGGAACTAGATCATACAGGATCTTGTTAGTATGTTCAAGATTCATTCAGCTTTGATTCATTTAATAGGATCACCCATACTGTTTTCCATAGAGGCTACACTGTTTTACATTCCCATCAGCAGTGTGCATGGGTTCCAATTTATCCACATTCTCACCAACACTTGTTATTTTCAGTTTCTTTGATAGTAACCATCCTAATGGATGAGAGCTTTTGATTTGAAGACTCAGCAGCAAAAATCACAGATTCTAGTAAAATTCATTTTACACTGAAGAAACTGGGATACAGATAGTGAAGTGACTTGCCCAGGGTCACACAGCTTGTTGGTGGTCTGTGTCGCACTGGGCAGCTAATTCCCCTGGCCCATGCTTTTTCCACTGTACTCTGCCATCTCTCAAACTTTAAGACAGACACAGGAGTTACTTCTTATTTGAGGCATGGGGCAGAATTTTTGCCAAGGTTATCAGATACTTTCTTTACATTTGATCAGCCTTAAATACTAAAAATAACAAATATTTTTGGATATTTTATGCCAGGTCCAATTTGTATACATTTAATCCTTGCAACAACACTACAAAGTAAGTAGTTATCATTATTTCCATTTTACAGATGGGGAAACTGAGGTACAAAGACATTACGTGATTTTTCCACGGTTGTACAGCCAGTGAGTGGTGAAGCTGAAATTTGAACCCAGGTCCAGAGTTCCAGGCTATTAACCATTACTCTCTGTTGTCACCCAGTTGTACAAATTTGTGTGGGGTTCATCTGGCCTCTGACAGCTGAGAGTAGATTTGTTGTGTGTCTTGGACTTCTAGAAGTTTATCTCATGTGGCTTTTGGCTTCTTGGAATAGTTCCCCTTGTAAATTCTTAAGTATTTGTGTCTCCCTCTTTGCACAGGATTTATCCTACTACTGTTGTTTGGAGTTGAAAGGCAAAGAGGAAGAAATACTAAAGGCACTTTCTCCAATGTGTAGCATAGACACAGGTAAACTTGTTTCACAACCGAGTCCTGTTTCAGCCTTTGAATATCTATTCATTTAATGAGCAAGTGTTTGCTGTAAGCATTTTGGAATTTAAACATATATAAAAATGTGCGAGACAATTCATGTGAGTATGTTAATATAAGGAAAGCTGGGGTGGTTTTAAATCATTTCTAACTTTGTCAAGTGTAAAGTGAGACAAACATTCTGGTGGAGTAAATTTAGTCAGGAAGAAACTCTAAACTCATTAGAGCATTTGTTCAGTAAATACTTCTTGAGAACTTATTGTGCTGAGCTTTGATCTAGGCAGTGATCAGAATCAAAATTCCATCCCATTTGGAAATGGACAGGAGATGACAGTAGGGCTCTCAGGAAATGGTACTGCAGTCTCTACACTTGAAATCATGGAAATCTGTTTTTGTTTATGTCAGGACTGACTTTCGCAGCAGTGCACTGCTTGTCTGGAAAGCGCCAAGGCAGTCTCGTTCTTTACCGGGCAAATAAGTATCCCAGAGAAATGCTGGGGCCTGTTACATTTATTTGGAAGGCTGAGAGGACCCCTGGCGACACTTCCGAGAGCAGGCAGCTGTGGATCTGGCTTCATCCAACTCTTAAATGGGTATAATCCTTGAGAGTATTTCCCCATCACTCTGTTACTGCATCCTTCACTACTGTTGGAAATCAATGCTAGGGAAATTCAAATAGTACAGAGGTTTGGCTGAAAGCTAGGTATCTGAATATAGGGAGGCAAGTTATGTGAATATTAAATAAAGCAAACCTTGACCTCATTTTTCAGTAAGCCATGAGTAGAAGTAGATATGAAAACCAGCCTCATTATGCAAATGGCTTTGAGTGTGGCATTTGTTAGAATATGCTTCTACCATATCTGAATTGGTTCATTGGTGTCTAGGTGTTTGTTAGAGCCTATTTGATAATGAGAAGCTGTTTGAGTAATTCTTATGATTTAAAATATTGCCTTTACTTAGCTTCTCAGTATATTCACTGTTCTTGACTGTAAATTTTCTCTTTAAACTTTTTTTTAAAAATTTGTTCAGAGTAGTCATGTTGTTTTCATTAATCTTTAGCATTTAGGAGTTATTTTTTTTGTTCCAAGTGCCATGCAGTATACTCAGAAGAGTCAAAAAAGCTCTTTGATGATGATCAATTTAGTTTAATTGAAGGGATAAAAATTTAGTTTAATTGAATAATTTAGTTTAATTGAAGGGATAAAAATGTAAATTTTTAAAGGGAGAAGAAAGCAAAAATTAAACCATCTTAAACTTTGTAATGTATTTAAATTTCAAAATGCTAAAGTAAAATGTTTAAATATATCCTTAGGATATTTTAGAGGAAATAAAAGCAGTGTGCCAGTGTATGGAACCCATCAAATCAACTGTCTGCATCCCTGACCCCCTTCTGATACCATCCCAAGAAAAAAGCCAAACTGAACTGCCTGATGAGAAAATGGGCAAGAAAAGAAAATGGGAAGCTGATGGAGAAAATGCTAAACCAATCAAAAAAGTTATAGGTGATGGAACTAGAGATTCACATCAACCATATAATTGGATCTCTGTAACCACAGGCATAATAATCAGGTATTAGTTGAATTTGCTCTGAACCCACTGAATCTTTTCAGTGAAGAATTGGCTCTATTTTCACAAGGCACAGAAATTGTATATGATGGAAATTTCCATTTTGAGACCCTGTCTGTCTTTCAGTGATTTGACAATGGAGATGAACAGGTTCCGGCTGATCGGTCCACTCTCCCACTCCATCCTCACTGAGGCACTCCAAGCTGCTCGTGTCCATACCGTAAGAGTAAATGTGACTGTCATGTTTTATTTAATTATGTCCTTCTTATCCAATTTTTGAAGACTAACATATAATTTGTTACCATTTTGGGCCTTGGCCTATGAATGTTTATTTCTCTCCTTATGCTTATTATCAAAGACTTTGTTATGTTTCACTTCTAAAGAATAGATATAAGTGAATGTGATAAGTAGGTTGACTTGTTCCTGCTTAAACAAGACTACCTTTTACAGCTTGTGAGTTTTGTGAATGGGTCTTAAGTTCTGCTCCATAAGTGGGTAACAGAGAGACCCAAAAAATCCCTGAAAGTATAGGCCAGTTTTTTTGTTCGTACTTGTGTGATGCAGGGGCTAGTTTCAAGGGTCTGTGATCCCTAAAAGGGTGAGGGCAGAGTGTCTAGTGCAGCCTTGATCAACAGAACTTTCTGCGAGGATGATGCTCCTTTGTGCCATCCAGGTGGTAGCTACTAGCCAGCCACTTGTAGCTATTGAGCACTTGAAATATGGTTAGTGTGACTGAGGCACTGAATCTGTACCTTTAACTTTAATTAGCTAAAAATAAATTTAGATAGCTCTCCGTGGCTACAGCTACCACACTGGCAATGCAGGTCTAGAGAGTGGAAACTAGATTAGGAGTCAGATACACCAGGTTCAAAGTCAGTTTGTTTTCCTGTATTAGTGCAATTAACCGTGCAGTTGCTTGTGCCTCTCACAGATTGACATGGTCAAATACGATGACAGATCTGAAAAGATTCCGAGCTTTTAGAAGAAGAGAGAGATTTTAAAAAACAAAGTCTACCTCTCTGTGTTGCTTCCACACCAGCCTGAATCTCAGTCATCTCTTGCCTGAATACTGAAGCAGCCTCTTAACTTTCCTCTGTTGTTCCTGCCTTGCACTCCATTCTCCACGCAGGAGACAGTTATCTTTTAACAATTTATTTACATCATGTTGCTTCCTGATGAAAAGCTTTTTTTAAATAGCTTCTTATTGTATTTAAGATAAACTCCAAAGCTCTGTATACTTTTCTGCCTCTCTGGTCTCCGCTTGCCTCCCTCTCTGCACTTCAGACCCGCTGGCCTTCTTTCAGGTTCTAGAATATGTCAAATCTCATTGCTTTTAGAGCCTCTGCATTTGCTTTTTTTTCCACTGTGAACATTCTGCCTCCATTCCTACTTGCTTGCTAAACCTTCCTTATCCTTTAGGTTTCACATTTTTATCGTTTTCCTCTCCTTTTCTGATCCCCCAAAGTGTGTGAGGCAGCTTAGGGAGGTAGTCTGCTAGAGAACTGCAGGTGTTTTTCTCAGTATGTGAAATCTCAAGAGAAGTGTGATATTGTGTCCTTGCCTCTAATAACAAGAATAGTAATTTACTGTGTTAAATATAGTGACAATTTCCTTGGTTCCCCCCATAAAACGTTCATTCCTACATACCGAAAATGTCAGGGTGGGGGATGCTGTCACAGCCGTAGCAGAATCATTATGTCTGACTAATTATTTGTCTGGTGAACAGGAGTTGTTATTTTTCAGGAGGGAGAGGACACAGATAAGACACCTCACCATTGGTGGATTGAAACCTGTAAAAATCCTGGGAGTGTTTCTCTTCATCACAGACAAGAAGCCATTTTTGAACTGTTGGGAGGTATACAGAGGGAACACAGGGTTGTGCACGGGAAGAAGGGAGAGGGGGAAGGGGGTTAAAGAGCACTTTGCAGTTGGGCTACCTATGTGGTATCACCTTGTAAGAGACTACAGCAGAAAGCAAATGAGAGAGGAGCCTGAACCATGAACAGACGGAACATATTTGACTTTGCTTATCAAACAATAAACAAATGAGACTTTAGTATTACAAATAACTGGCTTTCTGATATTATAGATCAGTGCACATACCAGGTACTAAACTAAAATCTGTTCTTAGCTGCACATGATTGCATTTGGGCATAAACCTACTGTGGTTACCATTGATAGAAACATGCATGTTTATATTGTAAACTTACCTGTTATGTTAATTTAATGTTTTTTGTAAAAAAGGGGGACACATGTTTTTAAATAATTAGCCCAAGCAGAAAGCTTCATTAGGAAAATTTGAAAATACAAGAAAATGTGTATATATCATGAATGACTTTCTTTAATCTTGGGTGTTTTGTTTTGTTTTGTTAAAGGAATAACATCTCCAGCAGAAATTCCAGCAGGTACTATTCTGGGACTGACAGTTGGGGATCCTCGAATAAATTTGCCTCAAAAGAGGTCCAGAGTTTTGCCCAATCCAGAAAAATGGCAAGGTAAAGTTGTTGAAACACTCCTGGGTTTCCTTACTGTATTGAACAGAAACTGTGACACCTCATCTGTAAAAATTAGGGCAGCCTTTACCTGCTACCTTTCAAGGTGATTAGGATCAAAGGATGTGGAATTAGATGATGTATGTGCAAGTATGTTTTACCTGTGAAACATGTAGCCTTATCCTTATGATCATTTTTTCCCCTGAGTTCTTTATTATGTAGTAGAACATGTCTCTCTGCAAACTCTCTGGGTTTTCTGAAAATGTCTGGCATTTTAGAATTCTAATCGTGAGGAAGGGATCGGCACCCGCAGCTGGTCTTGTGCTCCTTGGAAGCCTCTGTCTCACCATACAGATGATCCAGGTTCGAATCCTGGCAAGGCCATCCCAGGTGCTGAAGGGTAAGATGTGTTGGCTTAGACTTAGTAGAGTGGCCTATGGGAGTTGTTTGTCCTGCTTGGCGTTAGGAAGGAGGGTAGGGGCTAGCTAAAATTTTAGTCTAATCTGGGATTTACAACAATTGTGGTAATATCTCATTGTATTTATGAGTTGTTTTAACATGATTAATTTGAAGAATCATTAAAAGTAGCTTTTGAATTTGGAGGAAAAATAAAGGTGCTTGTAGTAACAACTTTAGAATTGTTTTTTTACCTCCACAAGTGGTTAGATCACTTATTAAGGGGACAATGAATTACTCTGTCAGAACTTCACATGAAAGATAGACTGGGTGAGAGAGGAGTTGAAGGTATATAGGCAAGTTAATTATGGAGCCTGAGACTTTAATCAGTGAGTTGTTGCCTCTTTTCTTTTTATAATGGCAGTATGGTTTGATGCAGCCATAAAAGTTGCAGTGTCTGCTACACCATTCAGTGCTGACTATCGTAATTGTCCTGAAGCTATAGTTAAACTCTGCTTCCTTTTTCTAGAGGCCTCAGATCCTTTTTTGGAATGAGGCCGCCTTAGTCCTCTCTAAAGCTTTTATCGTAACATGAATCAGTTTAAGGAAAATTAAAGTCTATCTTCAAGAACCTAATTTAATTTCTATAAAAGCTTACCATCTTGTTAGTCATTGTGGTATTACATTTAAACCTGTTCTGAGTAATTTCTTTGAAGAAATATTGGCATGTGAATTACATAAAGAAGTAAACTTTTCAAGGAGTTAGTATTATATCAGCATTACTAACAAAGGTAATATACAATCTATGATGACAATGACAATTCAGAACTAAAGTTCATAATGGACTTGATGAGCTGGATCAGTTAATAGATGGTTAATCTTTGAAAGAATCTCTGTCATGATGATCTAAAACTTAACTTTCTGAGGTACTATATCTGAAGGCATTCTCTACCTGTTTTGACCTTGACAAAGCAGAACGTCCCTGGTGTTACTTAAACCATAAAGAAAGATTTGCCTGATTTGGATAACAAAAGCTTTATCTTTTTATGTGTCCTGGGAATTGGCTCTGAAAAGAGAAGGTATATGACTGTGATACTGTGATACAACAAGGAATATATATGCTGATCTTTGTCCAAATGTACCTTTCTTGGCTCTTGTCTCCTAAAACCCTCATAATTTCCTAAGTGATAAGAGCCTTAAAGACGAAAAGAGCATCTTTCAGTATTCATAACAGGCTCCTCTGAACCACACCTTAGTTTATATTAATGAGGTGATTCTTGGAAAGTCTCTAAGTAGGGTGGGCTGAGTGCCGGCGAACCAACCATGTGGTCAGAGGTTTGGAACTTTCAGTCCTCCACCTTCCCTGCAACTTCTGGGAAAGGGAGAGAAGCTGGAGGACAAGTCTAATTGTGGATGGCCAGTGATTTACTCAATCATCCATACTTTGTTGTAGCCTCCATAAAAGCCTTCAACAATGGATTCCAGAGAGTCTTGCTCAGCGCATGGAAGTGCTGGGAGGGTGGAGTGCCCAGAGAGGGCAAGGAAGCTCCAGACCCCTTTCCCCACACCTTTTCCTGTGCATCTCTTCCATCTGGTTATTTAAAAAAAAAAAAACCAACACAGTAATGTAGAGAGTAAACTATTTTCCTGAGTACGGAGAGCCATTCTAGCAAAGTACCAACCTGGAGGAGGGGGTTGTATGTCAAACCAATGTACAGCCAGCTGGTCAGAATAAGGGAGTCTGAGACTTTGATTTGGCATCTGAAGTGTGAGCAGCCTTGCAGGACTGAGTCCTTACATGTGGGATCTGATGCTGTCTTCAGGTAGATAGTGTTAGAATTGAGTTAAATTGTAGGACACCCAGCTGGGGTCAAAGAATTGCTCACTCTGGGGAAAACAGTTACACATTTGAGTGTTGGAAGTATTGAGAGCAACACGGTACAGAGAAAGAAACTTTTTTTTTCCAAGGGAGAACCTGAAAGGATGATGCATGTTTTCAGGGGCTTTGAAAAAGTTTGCTTGATCATTTGGTCCTTGAATTTGAATTAAACATTAATAATGTGTTTTTGCAAATCTTTTCAACTTCATTAACACAGCATTTCACTATGTAAGTAATTGGTTTACTGGGTGAGATTTTGAAATATAATTTCTGTTGCACTGTTACTTTTGTATTTGTTCTCCTTAGTGTCTGCTGATTTGATAGGTTACTTTAACTAGTCTTTGTCTTCCAGAGATGAATTTGCTTTAGAAAATACTGCACTTACATTGTGCTCATGGGCTCGTTTTAATCTTTCTCTTTACATACCTTGGTAGTGTGTACCCAAAACACAGAAAGAGTCTTGTTGCCTTTAGAATGAGAGGTGAGAAATTATCTCTTAACTTTTCACAGCTTTTGCAGCACTTTGAGGGCACTGGTCTGCAGCCGACTTTCAGAAATGTCCAGTTACCAGTCATTTAGCCATGATTGCTCTCTTTCTGCTCTTGGGAGAGAAAAAACCTCGTAACTTTATCTGGGCTGCTTTAACTTAAAATAAAGTGAATTTGAACACTGTAACTGACTTATTTGATCACCAAATGAGAAAGCCTTTTATTAATTTCCTTTGCTTCTCCAAGGAAAACTTAAAGTTTTAGTTTAAAAGCTGGTCCTCTTCAAATACATTCAAGAAAGGAGAAGACAAGCTATTTCCTTCAACCTTTAAGCTACAATTCTGGAATTATTTAGTCAGTTAGAAGGCTTTTGTGTGGGTATGAAAGAATCTGCTTTATATGAGTCCTGGAGGAAAGACTAGAATTATATTCAGAATTGATAGTCATGCCTGGCACACTGAAGTGCATGCTGACTCAGCTGGTAATATTCTTTTTCTCTCACTACTGACAAATATTGACCTAAAAGGGCCTTCTCCTTTGCCTTCAGACATACTGTGCTTTGTTTTAAATAGATTCACATTTTAGAACAGTTTTAGTTCACAGCAAAATTGAATGGAAAGTATAGAAAGCTCCCATGTACCCCTGCCCCCAAGTATTCTCAGTCTCCTCCGCTATCAACAGCCTGCACTAGAGTGGTACATTTATCACCATCCAAGAGCCTACCCTGACACGTTATTATCACCCAGAGACCACAGTTTACATTAGGGTTCACTCTTGATCTTTCACATTCTATGGATTTTGACAAATTTGTAACAACATGTATCCACCATTATAGTATCATAATTCAAAAGTAAGAATACTTTTCCTACCCTGAAAATATGCTGTGCTCTGCCTACTCATCTCTCTCTGAATTTGCCTTTTCTACGGTGTCACATAGTTGAAGTCTGTAGATTCTTCAGATTAGCTTCTTTCATTTAGTAATACACATTTATGTTTTCTTACGTCTTTTCATAGCTTGAAAGCTCTTTTTTTTTAAGTCTTTCATACTATTCCATTGTCTGGATGTACCATTTACTTTCTTTCATCTATTTATTTCTTATTATTTTTTAGAATATTTGAAGATGAGGTCCACTTTCCTGTAGCTCTGCACCCTAAGTGTCAGCCATCTCTTTTGTCTGCAGCCAAGTCTGAGTACAGTCCCAATTCTGTCACTCAGATCTCTGGCAGCACTCCACAAGAAAGTGTTCTGGGTAGGCAGAGGCTGTTTGAACTGGAGCTTGTTTGCTTCTAGACAGGCTATGTGAACTTTGGAAGCACACAGCACTGTTACTTGAGGTGCTGGTGGTTATTTTCTCCCTGAGGAAGAGCAGTGTACTGGAAGCAGTTGCTACTTTCAGTAGTTTTATCTCAGATCTTTTTATCAATTTAATATTCTCTGTCTTTGTTCTCCCCTGAAATCTGTCACATTTTGACCCAGTCGCTTCCGACTTAAATTTTTTTTCCTGTCATCAGATCCATGCAGGTATGTACTTTTGAGTGACCTTTCTCTGTTGGCATTTTGACGACCTTAGCCAAAACTCAGAAATTAGTCTGACTTTTTTAAAAAGTTTAATTCTTTAGTCCAACAAAATAAGATTTGGAAGATTTTTTTCCCCCTAGTGTTTACATGACTGTATGTAGGAAGTCTTTTCTATCAATGTATGTTTATAACTGATGAAGTTCCTCTTTTCCCACCAGAGTCCTTTTTCGCATGGTGTGGCTTACTTAAAGGGATGAAACAATATATTTTATGGAGAATATGCTCATTTTAAAAGAATACAAAAATATGTTTTATAGAAAGGAGTAAATATTGAAGTCAATAAAAAAAGAGTTCTTAGAGACTTGAAATAATAGGGCTTGAAATAAAAGGATGATATCTGCTGGCTCACCACCATTGGACCAGGAATTGTATAAACAGCTCTGAAGCCGATAGTGAAAACATGGCTGGTGCTATCATTGCATGTTACCAAGAAATTTTTGCCTGTGCGGTGGTTCCTGGAATTTAATTATCTTAATTGTGGAATTAGGCAGTTATTTAGAGGCAATTTAATGTGGTGTTTGCATCTTCTACACTAAAAACAAATGTCAAGAAATAAGTTGAGGATCTTTTGCTATTTCACAGATTAGGTAACCAACTATAAGAATAACTTATTTCTAACCAAGTAAGTTTTTCTGGAGAAGTTAAGCAAGTGCCTATGAAGTATTCCCTTGTAACAGAAGATCAACTAGCAACATTTTGAGTTTGACTTCATTGATCTTAAGTATGTGGTTTGAAGGCTATTTCTTTTCCCTCTTAGATAATGAGAAAGTTAGACAGCTGCTTCTGGAGGGCGTGCCTGCGGAGTGTACACATAGCTTTATTTGGAACCGAGCTATCTGTAAGAGTGTCACAGAGAATAAAATCTCAGATCAGGTAACTAATGATGTGAGGATTATTGGTAAAGTCGTGAAGAACCATGGAAATTCATCCCTGTAGAGACCACAAAAGTTATTTCACACAATTGATAGGATATCACAGACTTCCTTTTATTTTCAAACAATTTACTGTTCTCTTACTTACAATACATCAATACATACTATGATTTTCTGTTCCTAGAGAAGAATAATCTCTAGAAAAAGTTAATACAAAGACTTTTTCTTGAAGTGATAATCATGATTTAAATACATGCTTTTCTTTTATTGTTTTTTTCCCCCTTAAATGTTCTTTGTCTTTAATTTCACAATGATCGAGCTCCTTCCAGGGCCAGGTATTGTATTAGATGATGGGGTGGATGACTAGGATATGGCCAAAGAAGTACAGGGTACTTTTAGGGGTCTCAAAACAGGGTACAGAGCCTAGACTAGGGAAATTGGGGAAAGCTTCCTAGATGGAGGAGCTGGTATTTGAGCTGACTGGTCAGAATTAACCAGACTTCTTGGGGCCACCAGCCAGGAGCCAAAGCTGCAGTGGAGGAAGGATTGCTGAAAGTGAGAACAGCCTTTTTCAGAGGCCAAAGCCAGGGTGATGTGCTCAGGAGCCTCCAAGTGGATCAGCAGCTTGGAGTCAAGGGCAGGGCAGGAGATGAATCTGAAGAGATGAATAGGGGACAGAGCATAAATGACCTTGAGGCATTTTAAGGATCTGGACTGAAGATGTTGGGTGACACTGGTTTTAAGCAGAGCCGTGACGTGAGCAGACACACACTCTGAGAGCAGGATGGAGGTTAGATGGGGATGGGGATGGGGATGGGGATGGGGATGGGGATGGGGCAGAAGAGCTGGAAAGATGACTTGCGGTTGGATAGCCTTAAAAGAGACCCCGGAAATAGTCCATTATTCAGGTTGTGACGGGGGCCTGAGCTGTGGCAGTGTGCCTGGAATGGGGGAGGAGGGCTAGGTTGAAAACATATTCCTGGAATACAAAACTGACAAGACTGAGTGGTTGATTGGAAGACGGTAAGTGAGAAAGGAGGAAATTTGAAGATTAGCTCCTAATGGTCTAGTTTGGGCTTAGGGACATAGCTAAAAGAGAGTCAGAACCAGGTCTGACTTCTCACTGCTGTATTCTGAGATTCTAGAAAAGTATTTGGCATATAACAGGTGCTCAGCAAATATTTGAGTGAATGAGTCAATCAGTGAACTGTAAATATTTGAGTGAATGAATAAACTGTGAGAGTTGTTGCATCATTCAGCCCCATGGGGAATGAGGGGGAGAGTGAATACAGGGGATTGTGAGCTCAGTCTCAGGTAAACTGAGTTTGAGGGGCCTTAGAACATCCCAGGAGCAGATGTCCCAGCCATAGGCTTCCAACCCAGGGAGAAAAGTCAGGGCTAAAGAGATGGATACTTTGGAATTACCAGCATGTGGATGGCAGTGGAAACTTGACCAAAGATAATAGGAGAGCCAGGACTTGGTCGTGGGTGCAGGAGCACCACGAGGCCGTAGTTAGACTTCGTGGCCTGGAAGCAGCGTCTCACAGTTTTCTCAGTTGAGTGTGAGGCCTGCCTTCTACTCATTTACCCCTCTGCAGCTAGCAAGGAAATCTGAAAGGATGTTATTGTCCACCTCCTACGGTCCACTTAACAAATAATTTATAGTATCTTCTATTTTCAATCCTTAAGACTGGTAAGAAATTTTCTCAAGAGCCAGAATATTTTCCCACTTGGCCTTCCTTGAGTTCTTAATTGTTTGTACCTTTTTTACTTCATGACAATACATCTTAACCAAAATAAATGTAGGGACAGACATTAAAATGTAAGAGATTAACAGAATGAATGTATTTTATTTGATAACTGAATCATCTAGGATATTCTAGCCCAAGTCAAGATAATTTGGTGTTTTCTACCAAAGCATCTGTATTGAGGAAAATCATCATAGGAAGAATACCATGTTCTTAAAATGGCTCACGTATATTTATTGAGAACACTGTTTTCCATGCTTTTTAAAATGTCATTTAACTTTCTAAAGCTGCTTATAACAAGACCCAGTAGAATTTTCCAGAAGACTAGGTTATTTGTCTTGAATTATTTTCTTCCACTTTAGGATTTAAACTGGAAGAGAAGTGAATTGCTGGTGCCTGGGTCACAACTTGTTTTAGGTCCCCATGAGTCCAAGATACCTATACTTTTGATTCAACAGCCAGGAAAAGTGACTGGTGATGACCGACGAGGCTGGGGAAGTGGCTGGGATGTCCTGCTTCCAAAGGGCTGGGGCATGGCTTTCTGGATTCCATTTGTAAGTTACTTTTTGATTCTAAGAGTTGCAACACCTAAAATACATTCCTGATAAATACCAAGTGCTAAAAATGTTCTAGACTTTGTGTAACTTAGAAATTGAATGCTATTTTTCTGCTCTCAGAGCTGTAACCCTGATACATGATATTTCATAAACTCCCTGTAGCCAGGTTTTCATTAATGAGCTGTGTTGACTTATTATGAAATTTTGAGGTTTTAAAAGTGGCCTGATTTTTGGATAGTTATTAACAACAACATGTTGGTTTTCTATTAACTTGAAGAAATTTGTTAGTTTCAATGCGATTTTTATAATTTTCTAGTTTTTAGAAATCTAGAATACATATTTTGCTTTTTAAGTGCTGATCATATATTCCTATTAGCTGCAGTTAAAATTTCTATTAAAATCTAATGCATGTGTGTGTGTAGGGGGGGAGTTGATTAGTTTAAATATTGTTTTGAGCTAGAGAGTATAAAGGACATCTGAGACTATTAGATTCATGCAGGTTTTCATTGTGGCAAATATGCCTAGGGCAAGGGACATTCAGTTAATCATTTAGGAGTGGGAATATTTTTTTAATAATTCTAAGTTTTAAATTATGAAATGTTTCAAGCATACAAAATGTATAGATACTGATACAATGAATGCCTGTGTACTACTCTTCATCCACTATTCCCTTAAGAAATAAACTCAACAGATTTATTGGAAGCACTCCATGTATCCCTTTCCAATTCCATTTCCCTTCCTCCTTCTAAAAGAATCACTATTTTTGTTTTTTGGTGTTTACCAACCATGCATGTTATTATAGCTTTATAAAGTATGCTTGTATCTCCAAATAAAATAACTATTTGACGTTTTTAAACTTTCTATAGCTCAATGTATATGTGCTTTTGCAACTTACTGTGTTCACTGAGCATTGAGATTTTCCCACATTGATGGATGAAACTCTAATTCGTTCATTTTTACTATTGTATAAACTCATTATAGGATTATCACACAATGTGTTTATCCATTCTCTTTTTGATGGACATATAGGTTGTTTCCCATTTTCCCCATGCAAGCAGTTAAGGAGTTTCATTTGTACTGACAGGATCTTTTTGACATGTCTTTTAGATTTATCGAGGTGCAAGAGTTGGAGGATTGAAAGAGGCTATATTGCATTCTCAGTATAAAAGGTCACCTTATATCCCAGGTGATTTCCCAGACTGCCAAGCTGGGATATTGTTTGCTGAAGAGCAAGCTAAGGATCTTCTTGAAAAGTACAAAAGGTAAGAAACTGGCTCCTCTAATTTGATAATGTCTTGGGAGCAAGAAAAGTGCCTGTTCACATTGGCTGCTGATGTTTGCAGTGGCTCTGGTAACTCTTATGTTGTAATGTGGAGTTGTCATAGACTGTTCCTGAGTTCAGAATTACCGAGATGTAGTTAAATCAGGAGACTTAAATTATTGTCTTATATCTGGCTTTTATAGCTCATCCAAGTTAAAAACCCTTGTCTTGGTTATTTGCTTCCATTGCTAATGGTATATACCTCAACTGTGGTCATGAGTTTCAGATGTTTGTTAAGAGAATTTCACTATCAATCCCTGCCCCTCAAAATGGAAATTGTGATTTTTTATAACTGGTTATAGAGGTAATATATACTTATGAAATTTTCATGAAACTATAGTAATGTATAAAAAACTCTATTCCTTCAATCCAGAGAGATAAGCATTGTTTTTACATTTTGGTATCTATCTAGACTTTTTTTCTTCTCTTGTTTCATTGGACAAGTGGCCAGTGAGAAGCTCTACTTCCTTTATACTGTGAAGTACGTGCTCACACTGGGGGCCTGCATTTCCTACTAAACTGTAGGCTCCCTGGAGCAAGAAAACTCTCTTGTTCATTGTGGCATCTGCAGTATCTAGCCAATGCCTGGCACACAGTGAGCCATAATGACTTTATTTGTTGACTGATGAGTGAATGTATAAGTGAATGTTATAGTTCCTTGACTGTGGGCTCCACCATTGTGCTTTCCTGTTCACTGTGGCACCATAAAGACAGGCAGTGTCTGGCTTTTACACTGTTTGTTGAGTGATGGATGAATGAGGGAGGGAGGGAGTGAATGGGGTACATTTCCGGATCATTGGCTTCAAGCTCTTCAAGGGCAGTGGCCTTGTGTTGTGTCTTCTTGTGCTTCCCATACCACATAGCTGAGGGTCCTCTATGGGCTCATTAAAAAATAACAGACCATAATATTTAATCTCACCCTTGAGACTTTGTTATGCATACATATTTTTCATAGACAAAGTTTTTCTCAAAAAATGATTAAATTTTATGTACTATTTTGAAATCTGCTCTTCATTTAACACTATATTATGAATTCTTTTCCCATATCAATACTGTGACTACAAACCAAGTGTTGGCAAACTTTTTCTTTTTTTAATTGAAGTATAGTTGATATACAATATTGTATTGGTTTCAGGTATACAGCAAAGTGATTTGACAATTATATACATTACAAAATACTCATCACAGGAAGTGTAGTCACCATCTGTCACCATACAAAGATATTACAGTATTATTGATTGTATTTCTTATGCTGTACTTTTCATCCTCATGACTTATTTATTTTATAAATGGAAGTTTGTCCCTCTTTATTCCCTTCACCTATTCCATCCATCTCCCCCATTCCCCTCTCCCATGGCAACTATCAGTTTGTTCTCCATGTTTATGAGCCTTTTTTTGGTTTATTACTATTATTTTCTTAGATTCCATATATAAGTGAAATCATGTGATATTTGTTTTACTGTGTCTGACTTATTTCACTTAGCGTAATACCCTCTAGGTCCATCCATGCTGTTGCAAATGGCAAGATTTCATTCTTTTTTATGGCTGAGTAATATTCCATTATATAAATGTATTACATCTTGTTTATCCATTCATCTGTCTGTGGATGCTTGGATTGCTTCCATATCTTGGTTATTATAAATAATGCTGTGGTACCTATAGGGGTGCATATGTCTTTTTGAATTAGTGATTTTGTTTTCTTCAGGTAAATTGCAAGAAGTGGAATTACTGGGTTGTATGGTATTTCTATTTTTAATTTTTTGAGGAACCTCCACACTGTTTTCCATAGTGACTGCACCAATTTACATTCCCACCAACAGTGTAGGAGGGTTCCCATTTCTCCATGTCCTTGCCAACACTTGCTATTTCTTGTCTTTTTGATACTAACTATTCTGTGAGGTGAGATCTCACTGTGGTTTGGATTTGCATTTCTCTATGGTTAGTCATGTTGAGCAACTTTTGATGTGTCTGTAGCTCATGTGTCATGAGCATCTTTTCATCTGTGTGTTTTCTTTAGGAAAATGTCTATTCAGGTCCTCTTGGTGAATGTTTTCTGTAAAGGGCTAGATGATAAATATTTTTGGCTTTGTAGGCCCTTTGGTTTCCATGGTAACTGTTCAGCTCTGTCATTGTGAAATATGCTACACTCAGAGTGATGTCTCCTATTTTCTGAGCTCATTACCTCTCCCCTGTAATAATTCAAAGCAGCCACAGATGATACATAAATGAATGAGCATGGCTGTGTTCCAGTCTCTATTTATAGACACTCAAATTTGAATATCATGTATTTTTCATGTGCCACAAAATATTTTTTTTCTAACCACTTGAAAATGTAAAAACCATTTTAATGTAAAAAGAGACGTGAAAAATATAAAAAGACAGCTCATGGGTCATACGAAAACAGACAGCGAGTCCAGGCTTGGCTCATTTATAGTTTGCCAACCCTTGTTCAAAATAGAACTGAGTAAGTGGCATAAGACTGCAGTATGGCTGTGCTATAAATTTATCAGTGATTCCTTAGGTTATTTGTGATTTTTTTTGCTCTGTGCTTCTTTGAACAGATTTCCACATCTTTACATATTTGTCTGATTTTTTCATTCATTTAACATGTTTGTTTAGAACCTTGTATGTGTCAAACATCTTCTCGAGGCACTGGGGCTGGAGCAGGTGAAGGCAGGCAGTCTGTTCCTGCCTTCACGGAGCTTAGATTCTCAATGGAAGCCCAGGTTTGCAGGCTGGTGGGAGGGATGTAGGAGAAGGGAGGGAGGCTAAAATGCCAAGAGCAAAGCCCTTGAGTCTGGAAGAGGGGATGGCATCCAGGGCACAAGGGGAGGGGTTGTCATCCAGTAGGATTAGGCTCAGTCCTCTCATTCTAATAGGCTGGAAAGCTGCCCCTGAAATGTGAACATAGATTTAGGCAGGATAGACTCTGGCAGAGAGATTAGGTAGTACCCTCCTGATTGTGACTGTCTTAGGGAAAAAAGAGGCAAAGTTATCATCTAGGAATAAGAAGGGGAGAGAGGCTGTCAGAGATTTGAGGAGAGAGGAGTCAGTGTAAACAGTTTTTGGAGAGAGTGGAAGGTAGAATTAATGGGAGAATGTGAGAGATTTGTCAGAAATCTGAGAGTCCCCTGAACTTTTGTGTTTATAGGAAGTCCTTAATCAGGACTGTTGTGTGTGCTTGCCCAGCTATGTTCTGCCAATCAGGTGCTGGCATAGGGTAGGTGGAGGGTTGAATGTAACCAGAATGGGCTTTGCCAGGTGGAGGGAGTTGGCAGTATATGTGATTCTCTTTGCCAGGTGGCAGGAGTGACTCTCGTTAAGAACCTTAGAATCAAAGCTTCTAGGGGAGAGATGTAAGAACAGTGGGAGCAGTGAGGATGTGGTAGAGCAAATGAATAGTAAGTACCAGTGGTTGAGGAATTGTTGCAGGGGAGACGTAATGAGCTCAGAAAATAGGAGGCATCACTCTGAGTGTAGGATATTTGAAATTGATATTTTAAGCTGGAGCAGGTGTAACACCAAACTAAGCTGTGACCCGGAGAGTGGGTTGTTGGGGTGGGTTGGAACATGAGAGATGTGAAATGAGGCAGCCCAGGGTATTAGAAGGATGCTATATGTAGATGCTGAAGCCACTGAGAATGATGACAAGGGTTAGAATGGAGGGGAAGGCAGTGTGGCGGGTGAACTGGGGTGTATGGGAAGTGGCTAGAGGACTTGGCCGAGGAGGGAGAAGCCATGGTTTACTTGGTGGTGTGTGCTTCAAGGGAGCTGGGTCTGGGAGGAGGAAGGAGAAGAAAAATGGTCTAGGGGCACTGGGGGGACACATGCACACCCCAAGGCCCATGCGTTGTGAACAGAAACAGCCACCACTTGAGAGCAGCTGTAGGAGAAAGTATAGACTTAATCCTGTAAGATTTCTGGTTAAAAAAAAGAAGGAGCACACTTCCAGGATTTGATGTACTGTTGACAGATGGCTGTTTGTACTAATTTAGTATTTCACCAGGAGATATGAGAGGTCTGTTTTCCCTCACTCTCAGTAACCCAGGATATTGCCAGTCTCTTAATATTGACAAAACTGAGAGATGAAAAAATGGCATCTGATGGTTTAAAATTTTTGTTTGTTTGTTTACTAGTGAGATGGGATATTCTTAAGTTTTGTTGTGTTTTCTTTGTTTTTTACCATTTTGTGCTTCTTTTTCATAAATTGCTCCTTTATTTCCTCTTGAAGGTGTCTGGATGAGGCAGGTACCCTGGGAGTGTTTTCTACCAGCTGCCCCTCGTAGGAGACCAGATCACATTTGTTCAGTCTCCAGAATATAGGCTGAAATTGAACCCCTGAATGAGTGTAAAGGGTCATTTCCATTTGGGGTCCTAGGGCACCACACACAGTAAGAAGCAAATGGGGGAAGGACTGCCTGGGCACGTGCCGGAGGAGACATATGTGTGATGACATGGTCTGGGGTTCCCTGAGACTCCTCCAGTCTGGGATGGCCAACAGCCAGGCTGCTCCCTAACTTTTGGGGTGAGGAAATACCAGAGCAGGCCCTGGTTCTCACTAGCTTGTTGTAGTTCTTGTGATAGTTGTCAAAGGTTCTCCCTCATTCATACACACATTGCTGGAAAGGTCAGTTAGTATTACCCTTGTGGGAGGCAGTTTGGAATTCTCTCATAAAATTGCAAAATGCTGATACTCTGCTTAGCAGGTCCACACCCAGGAATTCATCCTGTGGATACACTTGGGCTTGTGCAGCATGTTTAAGATCATTTGCTGTAGCTTTGTTTATAGCACCAAAGCTTGGAAATAACCAAAATGTCCAGCAATAGAAGACTATTTAAATAAAGGATGGTATAATCATACAGTGGAATAAGATATACAGCCTTTTACAAACAAAAGAGGGATCTCTTGATATGTTAATATAAAAAGATCTTCAATATACTTTGTTAAATGAAAAAAATTAAGTTAAGCAGAAAGTACTGGATCTGGTGTGCCACCATTTATGTAAAATGGGCAAAAAAGGAAAGAAAGAAGTCCATATATGCTGGTGTATGTACATAAAATGTCTCTGGAAGGATCTATTAAGAAACTGGTAATGATACTGTCTCTCTGGATGGCAGCTGAGTCACCACAGGTGAAGAGTGACAGGGAAATTTCACTCTTTTTGCACCTTTTGAACTTAAAACGTTGTAAAGGCTCAGAGACATCTTCATACAACTCCAGGGGCACCATTTACTTGCAGTCTTTCAGAAAGGGCACTCCTGGGGCCGTGCAGTAGCTCCACGGGGCTACTTTATGGATGCATTATCTATTAAAATAAAAACTAAGGAAAATAGAAAAGCTTGGCCCATAGAGTTAGTTATTATTCTTTATCATATTTCTTGGGTAATTTTTTTGTATGTTTGTTTTTTAACTAGAGATGTTGTACAATGGCCATAATTTTAATTGTCCAATACTAAATTTTTCAAAATTCGTTCTCCTCTTTGATTTTCATTAGACGCCCTCCTGCAAAACGGCCCAACTATGTTAAGCTTGGCACTCTGGCCCCTTTCTGCTCTCCCTGGGAGCAGTTAACTCGAGACTGGGAATCAAGAGTTCAGGCCCAAGAGGAATCATCTGTAGCTTCCTCTCCGAGTGGTGAAGAGAATGACTTGAAGCGAGTTGAGGTGCCTTGTGCGCCCACGCCTGAAAACACTCATCAGTGGTCTGATGAAGTGGGTACGTCCCTAAGTGACTCCAGTGAGCCCGAAGGAGTAACGATGGACACAGGGTGTCCAGCCCAGGCTGCGGAGTGGATAACGGGCCAGGATACTGCTGGGAGGCTCCTCTGCGTTCTTAGGTAAGTATACACCATTTTGGGTACATTTTGGATTGCTGTTTAATCCTGCCCAGGCTACAGGATGTAAACGTCATCATTCCATCATGCAAAAGCCCAAGTGAATTTATGGACTTTCTGAAAGGAAAAATCTCAGTGTATCATAGAGGGCCCAGGGAAGTGGCTAAATCACATTTGATTTGGGGCATGATACTGATGAAAATGATTAAAATATTGTCATCAGTAGACATAAACTTAGGCAGTTGTCTTCTATGTGTGTTGCATTTTGCCTGCTCACAGAGCAATGCCCTCTCCAGTGTGATCTGAGGGAATAACTCTGCAAACTATTAGTAAGCAGTCTTCGCTTTAAGTCACTGAATCAGATTTCTTCTAGTTCCTTTCGAATGATCTGAATTTGTGGCTGATCAGGTACCCATTCTTTGTGATGTCATCATGTCATAGAGGCACTGTGTCAAATGTGTTCTACTCTCAATGCTGCGGCAGGCTATTAGATTTTGCTTATCAGCTACCCTTTATTCTGTGCTCTAATTTATAAAAAGTGCTCATCCTCTTGCCTTATACTTATTTTCTTTACAGTAACCTCATCATTTCATATCCTTCTATTTTCCTTTTCACATTCCTGTCCCTTAGTTTCTTTTCTCATCGAAATATCAGCTCCTTTTTAATCCTCTCACTGTGAGGACAGCCTTAGATTCTATTCCACTGTCTTATTTTTCTCTGATTTCAACTTCTTAAGCCTTTATTCCTTCAGTCTCAGAATAGTAGATACATAAAAAGAAATATGTCATTATGAAAATGTCTTAATATATATTTTTAATTTCTTAAAAATTACAGGTTTGGTCCTTTGCTACAGAGTATAAAAAAATCAGATTAGCTCTAGCGATGCCCATTCTTCTAATTGCATATTTTCTCCTTGAACAAAATATCCTTAAAAGTGTTTCAACCTCATGTAGGAGTAGAAAATCACTGAAACAACTGTCAGCCTGGTGTGGGCCCAGTGTTGGGGACAGCTGGGCAGCCCGGCGAGCTCCGGCTAGAAGGCAGCAAGAACTGACCAGAGAGGCCTGTCTGTCCATTTTGAACTGCTTTCCCAGGGCCCTCGTATGGGTCAGCTTGTCCCTGCTCAGGAAGGGCAGCCCTGAGCCACACACCATGATCTGTGTCCCAGCCAAGGAGGACTTCCTCCGGCTCAGTCAGGATCGGCTCTATTGTGGACCTCAGGAAGCCAAGCACAGCGACCCATTCAGGAGCAAGATCCAGAAAGAGAAAGAAAAGAAGAAAATAGAGAAGAGGCAGATGCGAGGACATGCTGCATCTGAGAGCCTGGCAGGGGGGCATTCTGCAGCCAGGTACTGTGCTCTGACCCTCGGCTTATGGGCAGGCCCTCTCCCCGTTCTGACTTCTCACTGCTCCAGAGCTCTCCTTGGCTTTGTCACACAGGGAGATTTTTCCATGGCTGTTGGCTGTGGAGAAGCCCTGGGGTTTGTTAGTTTGACAGGTTTGCTGGATATGCTGTCCAGCCAGCCAGCCACAGAGAGAGGCCTGGTATTGCTGCGGCCTCCTGCCTCTCTGCAATATCGGTTTGCAAGGATTACTGTGGAGGTGTAAAAGCCACTTTACACTCTTGCAGAGTAGAGGTAATAACTGTTTGCCAATCTCCACCATTGGGGGTTTTGTTTTTTTGCTGCCTTCTGTTTTGAAATATCATGTGAAATTCCTTGGAAACAGGAATAAAAAAGCATTATGTATTATGCAAATGATGAAATTTTTATATCATTCCAGTAATATTCTGTCTTTCCCTGTCCTTGCTGTAATGCTTTAAAATTATTTGGCATATATTGCCAAAAGCTTTTATATTTTGATCTCTTTCCTTGGTCTTTATAAGTCTTTCTGAAAATAACTCAAAGCCCTACATTTGCTCATCCCCTTTTTTATTAGAAACAAAGGGCTGTCAAGTGTATTTGAAAAACCTTATAGTCATGTGACAAGCAACAATGGTTGTTTAATGATTTGTTACACAAGAGGAAGACTACAAACATCTGGCCTCTGTACATGAAATATGGGCTCCTGTCTGGTCCACGTTCAATTCTGTACTGTAATCAGCATTCCTAACACTTTACAGCATAAAGAAGAAAATCATGGAAAATTTATTGCTGCCTGTTTCGAGGCAGGCTTAGTTTATGGCAAGAATGTTGGGATAGAATTAGGAAGGGGGTCTGATTTGTACTGACCCCTTATCCTCTTTGCTGTTGACCAATACGTGATCCTAGGAGTTAATTTTTCTGTGCTTTTTGTTTCTGTAAAGAATTTCTCAAAGCCGTAGAGGAGCATTTCTCAAAAGATGTTTCATGAAACGTGTTATCAAAAAAAAAAAAAAAAAAAAAGATTCTGAGGTCAGATTGATTTGGGATACTCTGGGTTAAACATTGAAGCATTTCTTTTTAAAGGACTTCTAGAACCTTCCACGTGGTAATGTACATTGTTAATCCCCAGGATGTGGGTAATAGCCTACAGTATTTCCTAAATCTTTTTGATTCCAAAGCTCTTTTTCAAGGAGCACTCTGTAGGGCCAGTGTTTTAAGAACATGCTTTGGGGGATGTGGCTGCACAGTGCATTGCTTACCTCTGCAAGGTGATGATGAGAATGATCAGCTGCTTTTAAGACATGAAGGCTGGCTTGTCCAGGGTGTGAAAGAGGTCTCATCCTCTCCCTTAGAAAGGGTGGCATCATCATTGCCTTTTTTCACTCACAGAGGAAGAGGTGCTCATTACCTTTGAGTTGCTATGTATATCTCACTCAGTCCCTTATTTTCCCACCATAAACTTGTAGCAGAGCTTGAGTGGGATTTTCAGAAAAAATGTAAATGTACAGTTAGGTGTTATTCCTTGTAGATGCATTGACTTTTCTCTCCTTGGGTGGTAAATGTCTTTGGGGACGATGCTTTGAGGTGGGATAGAGCACATGTTACAATACAGCAGCCAATGAAACCCCTGATGTTTCTCCTCTCACCACGCCTTGGAACGCATTTGTGTCCAACCCAAATGAGACTGCAACAAATAGTGTAACTTAATGGTGTCTGTACTCAGAATAAATTAAAATGTCACCTGATGTTCAATTACGAGTATTTATTGGACCACTCCTCATTTGTTTTCTGGACTCTAAGACACTTCATCTGTGGCTCTGCTCGCTTCATGACAGAAGTCTGAGCGTGCTGTGAGTCACCTGACCTTTCTCTGTTCAGCACCCTGCCTGGGGCCCGCTGCCCCTCCTCATTACAGGGGATAGGGCATGATTGCTCTGCTTTGTGGAAGGAGGTCAAAGAAGTATGTGGGGAAAGGATAGACTTGACTTCCCAAACTGTATTCCTGGAGCACTGTTTATTTTTGAGAGAAGTGTTCCATGCCTAAATAGATTTGGAGAAAGCTGTATACTCTATCCTTCTATGCAGATTCATAGTGAATGAGTGTAGTCAAGGCTCTGCGCATACCTGTGGGATGGAAATCTCTTTTACGACCCCTCCCCCACTTTTGTTTTGTTCCATACTCCATACCTATTGTCTGGAATACACTTGGCAAAACACTGTACCAGAGTCTGCACACATGCAGTAAATAATCCATTTCTGTTATGAACAGGACTGATAGGATGGTCTTATTCTCTATAGCAATGAATGAATGAAGCTGTTTATTTTGATCCTACAAGGTGCCTGCCCTTGACCACAGCTGCAGAGTTCCTAAATAAGTATGTTAGGGCCCCCCTGCCCTTTTGTGCAGGCCTTCTGAGTTCACCAAGTCAGGAAGTGTTCTAAAAAGGAGAGATGTGAACTTCACACCTGGGAGCCAGCTTCACACCTGAGTTGTGTATGAAACAGAATTGTTTCTTTCTATGTAATTATGCTCTTTTTTTATATGACTCAAGTCATACTTATATTAATAATTCTTATTCACTGTAGAAAACTTAGCAAATGCAGATGAGAACAACAATAACAAAATTTATATCATCTGCATTTTTACCACCCAGCCATAACTGCTGTTACCTTTCTGGCTTGTACCCTCCTAGCTTTCAGATGTGAATAGTGTTAGTTAATTGCTCATATAAAAACCCTGTAGTACATTTGCAGCTAAAGTGCATTTGTCAGTTTCCAATGGAGCTTGATTAGCAGGGACCCCAATGTTCCTACTCCTTTTACTGGAAATAGGCAGCTAGTAGGTAACTGCCCCATCATGTGCTCTAAGTAATGCTGCTCTCTTGGCAGCTACAGCCCTAGGGTGAGTTCTTTCATACAGACAGTGGAAGTGAGGTGGGCAGTTGATGGCTGCAGGGACTCCACAGTAGTCTGAACCATGGTCAGGACTGAGCTGCTTGGCAAATAATAGAAGATAACAAAGACTAGCAACTTCAGGTCTCTCGGAGCAGCAACCCCAGCCGCTCAGCAGTTCTGGTCACTACAGGCTTTCCTGGAACAGGAGGACCACAGTTGCTGGTTTGTTGACAGCAGTGGCTTTCAATCCTGGCTGCACATTAGAATTACCTGATAACCCTAATCTCCTCCCAGAAGGGAATCTGGGACTGGGCCCTAGCATCAGTATTTTCTTAAAGGCTCCCAAGCCATTCTCATGTGTGACTTGGGCTGAGGACTGCAGCTTTAGGAGATCAGGCTACTTGAATCCCCTGCACTTCAGGAAAATGTGTTGGTAACGAGGCTTTGGAAACCTTAAACTCCTGTGCCCTTAGCAGGCCCAGCTCCCAAGGTCTGTTGACTACATTGTGAAGTAGCCATGTGGGGACTTAATGATAACGCAGTGGTGAGAGCTGGGTGGCCCTGAGAGGGGGCATCTACTTGGGGAAAAGGCCTGTTTTTGGAAAAGAAAACAGCCTGGCTCATTATTACATAATCATCACTACCTTGGAGTATAAAATGAGGTCTTCTACTGTTTTGTTTTCTCCCCGTGAGTTTCCTTTCAGATCAGCTGCTCTTGGCCTTGGCTGCAGGTTGGATGTACCTGAGGAGATTTCCAAACCTGGGTGCCCAGGCCCCACCCCCAGCAGTGCGGATTTAACTGATGAGGAGTTTGGCCTGGACATTGGGATTCTTAAGAGCTCCAAGAAGTGACTTGCAGCCAGGGTAGAAAACCACTTTTCCAGACTTTAATATGAGGTTCCAACATAGCTGGGCAAGGACACAGAAACTTACCCGTAGTGGGGAGCTATGCAGGGTGTGAGTAGATGTAGGCTGTCTTGAGCAGGGCACACGGCTGTCATTGATGCCCCTGGTTAGGGTCCTGCTGGATCTGAACAAATAGCCAAGTTCACTTAATGAGATTTTCCCTCCCCACCTTTCTTAAAAGTAAAATTGACCCATGGGCCATCCTGGGTAACACAAAGTAAGAACTTATCCTGCCCATCTGTGTGCTTTCACTTAAGGAATTGTTTACAAACATGGAGCTCTCCTAGTTCCTTCTCTCCAGTTTCAGCCTCACTCACTCTGCATTGAGCACACTGGTCTTTTGGTTCCTTGAAGAGCCAAGTTCTTGGCTCCTCCATGACTCGAGTGACTAGGCGCGTGCTCTGCCTTCATGGAATGTTCTCGCCCCTCCTTCCCCACACTTTCTGCACCCCTATCCCTTCTCATCCTATCCTTCTGAGCTTGAGTTTATGTTTCTCAGAGAGGTCTCATCCTGCCTACATTATTTTCTATCACAACAAGGGGTTTATTTCTCAATGATATCACAATGTATATAGTAATTCTTTTGTTATCTACTTGTTTATTGTCCACTCCATTAGATATGAGCCTCACAAAGGGGAAACCATGCCTTATTTGATTACTGTTGCACCCCAGTTTCTAGCCCAATCCTAAACTCATACCTGTGTTTATGTTTTTGCTGAATTGGTGTTGATCAGCAACGGTGAATTAAAATGTATAGTAACTTATCACGTGCATATATTGTAATGGATTCATGAGCCACTAGATGGTGCCAAAACCTCATTAGAAAACAGCCTGCTCAGGAACACCAGAAGCAAAATACAGTTCAGTCGTGTAGTGTGTCTTTGGAAGAGGGGAGTTTATGAGGCTACAGATCAATTAATATTCTCTCTTTGGGGCTGACCCATACTGTTAAAATCCTAGTGTAAAGAGGCTCCATGAGTTTTAAAGAGGAACCTAGAGAAGAAACAACTTTTAATGTTCCTATCTAAAAATGAATCTCATCCACAATAGACTTGCCCCCCAGTCATGAGCTGAATGCCCCAAATGATGGGGAGCTCATTACTTTACAAGCAGATGCCATCTCCCATGGTAATACTGACGGGCAAACTGCCCCATCAGCCCCAGCTAAAGCCCATCTTCCCTGGCTCCTTACTTAACTCAGCTAACATTGAGAAACAGGCCTTTCATTTTCAGAAGTCAGTTACTAACCTTTTTGTTTTTTCTTCCCCAGGCTAAACAAGTCTCATGTCTTTAGCTTTCCTTCTCTTGTTCCCCACATTTCACAGAGGACCTTAAATTATATTTTGGGGCAGGACAGTTTGTTCTCAGAATCATCCTGCACGGCTGCATGAGCCTCAGGCAGGGCTGCTGGCTCTCCGGGGCGTCTCAGGGGTCCTGGGTCGCCGTGCGCCCTGCCTGAAGCCTCCAGCCTCCTCCTCCCTTGCTCTTCAGGATTTAGCGCTACTGCTTGAGCCATGTGTGAGCTTGGTTTTCCTCAAAGCTGAGCCTGGGATGGCTTACCTGCAGGTAGTTTATTTTAGGGAGTGACCTAAGGGGAACAGGACTGGAGACGGCAGAGTCAACTGAGGAAAGAGTGGAAGCCGATCCAAGCTTGCATTTTTCAGCTGGTTACCTGTAGGGGGTGCGCCTCTGAATTATCCACATGAGACCCAGAAGAAGGACTTTATTTACCAGCTCTCAGTCCTACTGGTCAAAGGTTACCCCGGGGAGTGTTCATTCCCTTGTACCTCCCGGTTTGCACAGGTGCCAGAATGGCTGAGTCTGTTCCGTAGGCATCCCATGGAAGGCCAGCAAAAAGCCCCAAAGGTAGAAACAAGAGGTGTAGCTATGGCAAGGTATTGCTGGGCTACTCCTGTTCCCAGCAGGTTGCTGCAGCAAGGGCTGAACAAAAAAGTGTGCTGAGGGAATGTGGGCCAGGGTAAAAGATGTCTAGCACTGAGCCCTCAGAAGACAGGGTGACTACTTGCAACTGCAACTTTTGAAGAACCAAGGGGTGTATATGTCGGGGTAGGGGTGGGGGTGCATGGCAGGAAGTGTCAAGGGTGCTTGCTGACACTCTGGAATAAGTACCAGCAGTTGGCATGTAGGCTCTGAAATTGAACTTGCCAAAGTGGGGAGCAGTTATGGTCCAGCCACTGCAAATCACACAGGGGATCTGTGCCAAGAGCCTTTCTCCCTTTTGCCAGCATTGCCTGGCGCAGTTCTGAATTATTTCCCATTGTATGCCTGCAACAGTCATTAGGAAATAAATCCCAAGACTATTGTCTGGTAAGAAAAGAACCCAGTGATCTGCTGGCTCTGGGCTGGCTTTCCTGCCAACCTTGCCCAGCTGGCTTCCAGCTTCCCTTCTGCTCACCACCACCACATGACTTTTCCTCTCCCGTCTTAGCAGTTCCTCTCTCGGCTTCCTCCATGCCTGTAGTCCAGTTTATCTGTTTCCTTAGTAAAAGGTCGGGGGAGGGGGGATTGGTTACTATGTAAAACGTGGCCCTGAGACCAGCAGCATCAGCATTAGAAATGCAGCATCTCAGGCCACATCCCAGACATGAAACAGGTCTGCCCTTGAACACAGTCACTAGGGGTTTCATACCCACAGGGAAGTTGTGGGAGCAGTGGGTTGTCAGTGGTTTCTGAACCTGCTTATCATGGGAAGCATTTGGAGGGGTTGCTAAAAACAAAGTTCTGTGCATCTGAGTGTGGCCCTGAAATATATCATTTTTACACAGCTCCATGTGTAATTCCAACAGGTCATTTTTGGGATCATGCTTGAGAATCACTGGGGTAGGCATCTTTTGTGTTTTTCCACTTCTAAGATTCTGATATTTTTGCCACTGACTTTTCACAAATGTGAATGTCACCCTTTTTGGGTGGTATGAATCAGGGGGACCTAAGGTTGGTTGGTTGGTTTAATAGTGAGGCCTACTTTCTGGTTGTTGAATATTCTGATCAGGAAGTTGTTTTTCTTCCGACATCTAATAGATGTCCCTTTAAGTAATTGTGGGACTCTGCTGGGCCCTGCAGGCTCCCACAGCCTCATGCATTGGGGACGCTGTGGTGGCGCCTGGGGTTGTGTTTTGTCACAGCCCCTCAGCTATTCAGCGCTGGATGCATGTGTCTGAGATGCCAGGGCCTGACTCCCTGGAACTGCTGTTGAGAGATGGAGCCCGCAGCTCTGACCTCAGGGGTTAGAGCGCCCTTGGCATTTGGTCTCCTCAGGCATCTCGGATGGCCCCTAGCCATTCCTGTCCACCTACATCAAGCCCACACAGGCCGGAGGGGCCCTTGAGAAAGCAACTCCAATCCTTTGGCCTGGGAGCCTTGCCTGGGGCGTCTGTGGCAGCATCCACCCCCGTGAGAGGAGAAGAGCTGAGCAGGTTTGAGCTAACTGGCTCCAGGAGCTCAGAGCATTGCAAGCTGAGGGGACGGAGGCCGACGTCCCCAGGGCACCCCCCGCCGGACTGAGGCTGCCAGGCAGCCGGAGTCTCCAAACCAAAGACCAATGGCCTTAGAACAACCTTTTGGAGCTTGCTTGGGCTCTCGTTTGAAGCCAAAATAGCTCATCCCATAAATTCCTTTATGTGTCATTAATTGTTTTCTGCTTATCTGTGGCCTGTAGAGTTCTCCCTTTGGCAAAGAATGGAGAGAAGGTAGGAATTGCTTCTTACCAAGAGCAGAGCTTGGCTCCCCAGAAAGCATGTCATTCATTCAGGTGATCAAACTGGGGATGGTGTGGGGGCGGTGCCTCCACAGGGATGGGAGTGGGGGCCAAGGGGAAGCTGGCCTTCAGCGTGGGGTGAATGAGAGTTGGGGTTTGGGGTTTTGTTTTTCCTGGGCTAATATAATCACAAACAGAGGGCTCTGACCCTCCCCAGAGGTCAGAGGTGAGGGTGGCTGTGGGCTGGGTGTCTGCCATGCTCCCAGTCTGAATCTGTGGGCACAAGTCTGAAGGGGGATGGAGAGTGGGAGGAGGGAGCGAAGTGACCCCAGAGGCAAGCCAGGAGCAGGGATGGCTAGGGACCCCCAAATCCCAGCATGACACTTTCTTCATCACAGTCACCAGTGGTCCTCAGTCTCTATCATCCTGAGGCATGGCAGAAATTTCTAACTAGCTTGGACTGTGGAATGGGTTTTTAGTTACTTTATTCAGTCATTAGTAAAGAGGGAACACTGAACACTCACTGTACATAAAGATTTATGTGCAGTATTTCATTTACTATTTATAACCACTTTTAAATTTTTCTCTCCATTTTACAGATGAGGAAATTGAGGTTTAGAGAGGTTCAGTAATTTGCTAGAAAGACAGAGTGGGGTTTGGGCGCCAGTCAGCTAACTTCAAGTCTGAGTTCATAACGGCATGCCACGCTGGGCTCCCTCCCGTCCTCAGCCATCCGGGCCGTTACACACGGGGCTGGTGCTCTGTGCTGGGCTCCAGAAGGGCCAGATAGAACCCCGAATCAGGCATGGACTTGTCCTTAAGCAGTTCAGAGTCAACGGGGTGTTGCTTTGGTGCCATGTGAAGAGGATTTTGGCTCTTCGTCTGGAATGGGAATCAAGTCTTTCTCATCTGATGTTTTCCTTAGATGGCCCTGGGGTCCCAGTAGATTTATTTCATTTTTTTTTCTCTCTTTAATTTTGTTCTGATATGTTGCTATTATTTACGACTCAAGCACCAAGCACCACCCAAACCATTCATCTTGCCATCGTTAGGCGTTTCTGAAAGGCGTATGATTATGTCTCCCAATTGGCCTGCTCGTGTTTAAAACATCAGCCAAAAGAAAAACAATAAAATACACACACAGCCACCTCTCCACCCAGAAAGGAGTGGGTATGCCACTAGCATCCTCTTTCTGAGCCTGGAGAGGTCGTCGGGAAGCAGTTGCTTCTCCTTCTGCTCTGCCCAGCTTTGGTCTTCGGAGGCTCTGCTCATTTAATTCTTTTAATCTTGCCCATAAATCAGTGGGCCTTGCTCCCCAGCCGGCATTGCTCAGCCCTCTGCTCCCGGCCGCTCGCGTGGGCCTCTTTGGGCATAGTTATTCAGTCCCAACAAGGATTAATGTTAATCTCCTGTTCACATGATTGAATCAAGAGTTATTCTTTCCATCTGTCACCCCCCAGGCCAGAGTTGTGTTGTCCTTTCTTCCTCCCACCCGGAGGTCTCCGAGGGCAAACAGTGACACCCTGTCCATGGACACCACAGGGCGAGTGGGAGCAGCTTCTCCACAAGCATCTGGAAGGCACAGAATATTAAGAGATTGGGTGGCAGCTGCAAGGCCCTGAGCAGACAGACGTTTTGTCCGACCCCTTCCCTCATTTTGCCTGCCAGTGGAAAACAGCCCCAGATAGGGAAAGTCACATGTGCAAGCCCACTCCGTCACACAGCTGCTTTGTAGCAGAGCTGGGACCAGAACCCAGGTCTCCCCACAGGGCTAGGTGCTTCTCAGGACCAACTGTTTGTACAAAACATTTTTTTAGACAGTCTAAAACCACAAAGGGAGAGAGCGGATTGGTCTTCTGAGCTGGAATTCTGCTTCTCCTCCTCCTTTCTTTTGATCTTTCCAGCTTTTCGTCAGCAGTTCTCCCCTCTGCATGTGCTTTCAAGGAGCTGCCGGGAATGCTGGCAAGTCAAAGGCTTCCTTCAAGTCCTGCCCCTTCCTGGCTGGAAGACCTCACGCTAGCCACTTAAGTGATCTGACCCTCAGTGTTCTTGTCAATAAAATGGAAATAATGTCTACCTCTCTATCTCAAAGTGAGACTCAAAGGGAGCTATAGAAGCACAAATGGGTTGCATTTTTATTTGTTGAGCACTTGATTCATGCCACTCACAGAGCCTTAGCTTACTTTATATGGATTATGGTCTTTAATCATCGTGGCAGTTCTATGAGTTATCTATTGTGGTCATTTTGTAGAGAGGGAAACTGGTTCAGTGAGGCAAGGGTCCCAGAGCTACCTGGGATCTGTAGAGAAAATGGAAGTTCCTGTGGCCAGGATTCTCACCTGACCCTGGTTGGCTTGCTCACTGCACATGTGTGGGCAATACGTTGTTATTGACTATATAAAGCGCTCCACCCAGTGCTCTGGGCTGCATGGATGCAGGAGAGCAGAGGCTGGAGTGGTGGCAGCCCCGGGGACGGAGAACCCCAGAGATAGAGACCTGCTTGATGCGTGCAAACTCGCTCTGAGGTGGATGGGATTCTAGTGCTTGACCTGCCACCATGGGAATAAAGTTGGGTTATAAACCCTTTCACCCCAAGAACATTGTATTGTCATTTTTCAGTCTCACCAAATCAAGAGTAAACTTGCCCATGGCTGAAACCCACTGGCAAGACAGGATCCAACCTGTATCTGTCAGTGTCCTTAATCAGCATGCTCTTTGGTAAGGATTCGCACGCCCCATCTCTGCCCCCTTGTCTCTTACATGCCTTCTGGGTTCTCACAGTGACCTCCCATTAACGGTCCCTTCGCAAACAGGGGTTTAAGGTATCATGACCAAAATAACCCTGGTCAAGGCAGTGCCTGTCCAATCTCAGAGGATTCATAAGGGGAAGGAGGCGGAATGAGGATGACCAGCTCTGGATCCCTGTTTTCCTCCAAACTATGGGCATGAGAGGATGATCAAGACAGGAGAGAGGCGGCTCCCCGCGTCGTCTGAGAAGGTGCAGTTCCCAGAAATGGCCGCGGGGTGGCGCCATGGACCACCACAGGCGCTGCCGGAGTCGCCGCGAGAGGGGCCTCGTTCGTCCCGGGACTGCTGCTGTGCTTGGCCGTTTGCGGAGGCTCAGGAAAGCCACCCCTGGAGGGGCACTCAGTTTTGGTGTTCAGTGCCGCCGGGAATTGGGCGGGCTTTACGTTCCTTCCGATTCAACAGGCGTTTCCGGAGCTCTCGCGGCAGAGCAGGCTACTCTTGGCGAACCCAGGGGCCTGCAGGACCGCGCTGGCCCCTGGGAGCTCACAGTCCACCTAGGGAGGCAGATGTGCACACCATCG
The DNA here is from genome assembly GCF_030020395.1 of Manis pentadactyla. Taxonomy (NCBI): domain Eukaryota; kingdom Metazoa; phylum Chordata; class Mammalia; order Pholidota; family Manidae; genus Manis; species Manis pentadactyla. Next base: position 41,990,741 of record NC_080021.1, on the reverse strand, counting down.
CACACTTCACAATGAATAGGAAGAAAGCAGGACAATTTTTCGTTTTCTTAAAAAAATGCTAAAACTTGTATTTTCTTTACCACAACCAAATGGGAACTTCGTGCCTTTCCAGACCCTCACTCTCCCTGGCTGCTCACTGAGAGTGAGACATCCCCAATAGAAAGTGTTGTCTGAGATCCCAGGGCTTAGATGAATGCTCTAAAGACCAGTAAAGGCCCTCCCCACTAGCACATCCCATCACTGTAACCAGGCATCCCGCATCTATTGCCCCCTGCACCGCAGATGCCAGCCTCTCTGACCTGCATGCTCTAGCTCCTCCTCAAAATGCGGCTCAGTCTCCCTCAGCATTGCTTTTCCTGAATCCTCCAGAATAGCTGCTCCCTCCTGTGTTGTGTGCTTCCTGTAATTGGGCATTTACCATGTCCAGTAGTAATCTATTCATGTGCCTACGCTGCTAAACTGAAATACCCCTGAGGGCAGGGTCCCCGGGCTGGGATCGCCAGCACCCGGTGCAGGGCTCAGCAAGTGGAACATGCTTGTTAGGCACTTACTCAATTTAACTGAGTTGCTTGAGAGAGAATGCACCAGATTTTTTAACACTTATTACCTAATTCAATGCAAACAACATCCCTGTGCACCTGGTACTGTCAGCACTGTTTGATAGACAAGACAATGCTATTTGCAGCAACAGATAAACCCTGAAATCTTAACAGTTTAACGCACTAAGCAGTTAGTCTCACATCACAGTCTGATGTGAGTTGGACAGACTTCATCCACGATGAAGCCACTTTACCTAGAGTACATCTCTCCAAGACCTCTGTTTTAGTCTGCTCAGGCCGCTGTGACAAAGTGCCACAGCCTGGCTGGCTTATACCGTAGACATTTATTTCTCACGGTTCTGGAAGATAGGAAGAGCAAGATTAAGTGTCAACAGATCCAGTTCCATGTGAGGGCCCTCTTCCCAGTATGCAGAGTGCTGCCTTCTCACCATGTCCTCACATGGCAGAGAGAAAGAGACAAAGAGGGAGAGGGTGCTGGTCTCTTTATCTTCTTTTAAGGACATTAATCCCAGCATGGAAACTCACCCTCATGACCTCATCTAAGCCTGATCACCTCCCAAAGTCTCCACCTCCAAATACCATCACATTGAGGGGCAAGACCTCAACATACAAATTTTGTGGGGACTCAAATATTCAGTCCCTACAGCTGCCACTACATGGGCACATGGGTGGCCTTGCCCAGAAGTCACTTTGCTCAATTCATTGGCCAAAACTAGCCATGTTGCCCCAATATGAAGGCAAGCGGGCTACTGAAACACCTTAGGAGCACATGCATATTTGGTGAGCACTATTGAACCCTGCCACAAAATCACATGCACACTTACATACACACATGTCCACATACAGATGCATATACATGAGTAAACACACCTATGCATGCTCCAACACACACACTAAATATGAAACAACCTATATAGACACAGGGAGCCGGCAGAACAGCATGTGTCCAAAACATACAAAGAAAAGAAAGTGCATGTGTAAAACAATCTGTATGTTGAAAAGTTAAAATGGCTGCATTTCTTAATGTAGTTTTTTCCCCACCATTATTTAGTAAAGCATTATGCTTAGGACTGAAAAAAAAAAAGTGTTTTGGGAAAAAACCTGAAGAGCAGCAGGCAGAAGCAATGATGACACAGAAAGATGATAATGTTCTCTATTTTTAAGGATAATAATTCTGGAGACAAGCCGTTCTAGGGCGGTTTACAGTGGGAGCAGCAAGACATAGTCTTTGCAAGATTTATCTTGAGCACCAAGGACAATTGTTGTATTTCGTATATTTTGCATATATATAGAAACAGGAGAGGCAGGAAGGGGGTGACTACAGTACCGCCTCAGGCAGCTTTGTGCTGCGCCCTCCATGTGGGTGTTGATGGCTGACGCAGAAGTTAAACCAACTTCAGGGAGGTTACCCGATGACATTTTGACATTACAGAGACTGTAGGTGACATGTCTTTGTGGGAATTAAAATATTTGGGCCAATTATAACAATAAACATGCCTTAAAAGGAAAAAGAAAAGTTTTTAAGCTCTCAGTGTTGACTGATCTCCTTCACCCCTCAGGGGAGGCCTGTAATGATGCCTGGGAAACAAAGACATTCTTTCACTTGGGCTTTTCTGGCGAAAATGAGATTTCCTGGGAGCTTTGGATTTCACTCCAACAACTCAGTCTAGCTTGATAAACATTCCCGGAGTGACCGCTGGGCCTTGGCTCCTCTCTGGGGGCTCAGAACACGATGTTCTCTTGGTTTCTGCCTGCAGGGAGCTTGTAGTTTGGCAAGAGAGAGAACACACAGCCTTAGTAACTAAGACAACAAGGAAGGTGGGCGGTCCTGTGGAGGGTGTGTGTTCTCACCCATGCATGTGTGTTGGGGGGCGGTCTTCAGACCAGGCCTGGAATGTGGGTATGCCTTAGCACTCTGACCTAGAGGGGCGCACAGGAGGTCTTCCAAGCACTGTGATGTGCTGCAGAGCGAAGGCCCACTGGGAGGCTGGAAAGGGGGGCTGGAGCCATGCCTGGCCACTCCGAGCGCTGCCACCTTGACTTCCCTTGGCCATCAGTAGCCCCCGCAGCAGCACCTGGACGGTTTAGGAAGCAGCATTTGCAGCTGGGCTATAGCTGACAAGAATGGAGAAGGACTGGAGACCAAGACAACAGCTTGGAGAGGTGGGCATGGCCTCAGGGACAGGGGCTCGTCCCTGTGGGGTGTGCCTTCAGCACCCTGGGAAGCTGCCTGAACTGGAAGGAAACATGATCGTCACCAGCAGCCATCATGGCCGCTCCCTGAGTGTTCGCCTTGTGCCAAGAGAGACACCAAGGGCCTTCCGTGTGGAGCTGGGAGTCAGGGAGCCCGGGTCTACTTCCCAGGTCACCCCTCTGGCAAGTTTCTTGACTTCTTTAGGCTCAGTTTCCTTATCTGTGAAGTGGAACAGACAATGGCAAGTATTGGCTGGGTGTCCACCATATGTCAGGCAGTTGGTTTCTGAGCCTGTGCCGTCATCCACAGAGCCCTCCAGCCCCATGTGTGCTGAGAGAGGGCGAGAACAGTAAAGCCATTAGTGTTGCACCTGGCACATGAGACCGCTCAGTGTGAGCTGCCATCATGCACTGAATGTATGTAGGGTCCTGCAAATTCGTGCTGCAGCCCTAGTTCCAGGTGTGATGGTGCAGAGGTGGGGCCTGTGTGAGGAGGTCAGTGCCCTCCTCGGAAGACACAGCAGAAGCGTGCAGTCTTTCTCCATGCTCGCACAATGAAAAGCTTATGTGAGCACATCGTGAGATGACAGCCTGCTACAAGCCAAGAGAACAGACCTCAGAATGAAACCTGCCATACTGACATCCTGATCTTGGACCTCCACCTCCAGAACTATGAGAAATAGATTTGTGTTGTTGAAGCCATGCAGCCTGTGGTATTTTGTTACGGCAGCCAGGGCAGACTAAATCAGTCACCTAACCTAAACCTTAATTCCCCAGGTCAGTCTCATTAGACCCATTCTCTACAAAGGGAGTTTAAGTAACATGATCTGGCTGACACAGCAGCACAGCCCCAGTCTGAACCCAGGCTTGGACCCATGCCGCGCAGGGGCAGGTGAGAAGCCTGTAGCCGGGGCTCAGGTCTCCGCAGCCTGACGTTTTACTCTACTGCCCTTGGCGAGTCTCCTTCTTCAGTTCAACTGAGGATTTTCTCCTGTGAAATGAGAACGGTTTGGAAAGGTTACGTGTGCCGGCAACACTGAGTATGAGCAGGCGAAGGCTGTCTGTCGGGATTCGGCCCAGACACGGAGGCAGTGTGAGAGCGTCCTGAAATGTGCAGTGGAGCTTCACAGGATGGCTTCTCTTCACTGAGTATTATATTATTAATAGCCGCTACAGAGTAACTATAACAGAGAATAGTATGATGGTTCCTCAAAAAAGTAAAAATAACATTACCATTTGATCCAGTAATTCCACCTCTGGTATATATGCAAAAGAACTGAAAACAGCAATGTGAACCGGTATTTGTACATCCATGTTCATAGCAACATTATTCACAACAGCTGAAAGGTGGAAGCAACCCACGATCTGTGGATGAGTGGGTTACCAAAACATGGTATGGACACACAATGAATGGGTCATTATTCAGCTTTATAAAAGATATTCTGATACAAGCGGCGCCATGGATGTACCTCAAAGGCATTATGTAAGTGAAAGAAACCAGTCACAAATGGGCAAGTACGGTGCAGTCACTGCTAACAACTCTCATGGTAAGAGGAACGAGCTGAAACATCAGGCCAAGAGGCCAGCGCTGGCCATTGGGAGGCTGTTCCCAGGGAGGGCTGCTTGCCTGCATGGAGCTGGTGAGGACACCACTGAGGTTTCTCTCCCTGGTTAAGGAGGCGACAAGAGAGAAAGCCGCCAGCCTGTGATCGCGCCTGGGCTTCATGCTGGTGAATGGCAGGGGGGGTCCGTGTGCTCCCAGCCATCTGCCGGCCCCACCGTCCCGGCCTCCCCTCCTTGGTGACAGCCGGACAGCTGTGGCACGCGGCAGTCTGCGGCTGTGCTGTCTGGGTGCTGGGGGTCAGAAGACCTGGCCGCACCCTCACTTGCAGTGACCCTGAATGAGGTGCTCAGCCCCTTTCTGCCTGTTTGTCCCACTACACAAGGACCAGGGAAGCTCACCCCATTGGTGTGTGGAGCGGTGGCTCCTCTGTGAAGCCCTCCTGGCCTCCCCAGCATTTCTTCCTCTCTGTTCCTGTGGACCTAGGAAACTCCCCCCTGGGAGTGTAAACCACATGAAATTGCAAACTTGGGATGGGAGGTCACTGCTGGGCCCCTAGCATGTTGTTGGAACCACTGTTCCAGACGTGAACGGTGAGCCGTGGAGCCCTGGGCATGGAGGGAGAAGACCCTTGCTCAGCTTCTCCCTGCTCCCCTTGGGTCTCGCTTCCCTTCCTGCCTCCTCCACCTCCCCCATTCTCTGGCATGTCTCTTAGCCTCCTCTTAGGCATTCCCTCATGCCTGGGGGAAAATAAACCTGGTTGGAAGGGATCAAATGAAGTCCATTCCAGTAAGGTAAGAATTAGGTTCACAAGATTTTGTTGCTGCTATTCCCAGAGGCCCTTGCACCCTGCCTGTGGGCAATGACTTGATGTCACAAAAGGCAATGTGGTAACTGGCTTTCAAGAGAGCTCCGGTGAATTTCGCCTCTGTGTATTCACACCCTGTATGGCCCCCTCACGCTGAGGCAGGGCTGGCCTGTGCGATGAGCAGACTATGTTAGAAGTGATGGGAGGTGACTTCAAAGACTAGATCAAAGAGGCATTGTGACTTCTGCCTTAGTCCTTGGATCATTTGCTCTGGAGGCAACCAGCTGCTCTGCCCTGAGAGACTCAAGCAGTCATATGGAGAGGCTCACACAGGCAGGAGCAGAGCCCCCAGGTTGAGAGACAGCACCAACTTGCCAATCAAGCATATGAGTTACATTGGAAGCACATCCTCTAGCCCAGCCAAGTCTTCAAATGACTGCAGCCATACCTGGTATCCACCTGCAGCCTCATTAGAGACCCTAAGCCAGAAATGCCCAGCCAAACTGCTCCTGAATTCCTGACCCACCGAAATGATGAGAGATTATCAGTGGTTTTGGGTGTTTAAGCCTCTAAGTTTTGGGGTGATTTGTTATGCAGCACTAGCTAACTAATGCAGACAGGACCCAACTGGAAGAATTTTAGACATTAAGACCCTTCCTAGAATTTAACTGCTTACTCCTGGAGTAAGGCTGGTACAGCCTGCTCTAGGGGCACTTTTAAACCATATTGCTGCCACACGCACTCCATGCTGCTGCTCCCCTGCCTGCCCCTCGCCTTCCACAGCCTTGGGGTTGCTCAGCACTGCCTCAGTGTCACCAGCATTCCTCAGTGGTGTCACCAGCATTCCTCAGTGCCTGCCCCCGGGCTCAGCGCCGCTAGCTCACCACCTCTGCTTACTTTCAGCATCTGCCTCAGCCCCCAGGACAGCAGGTTTGGGTGAGGCTCACAGAGCAACAGACGATTTTCCTCTGAGTCCCTTCAGAGTGTCAGCCATGGGCCGTGTCTATTTTGACAAAAAGAGCTGAGAGAGGATTTCTGCTTGGGATCAGGAGGGGACCACTGCAAATGCTGAGACATTTTAAAACACTGTGTAAGAGAAATGGCTTGTGTTGCTCCTAAGTTCTAAGCAAAAGGAGCTACTCAACCAGACAGCAAGGACCTTGGGAGCAGCACTGCGTGCCTTTGCTCCCTTTCTCCCGCTGGCTCGTTCACTCCTCAGCCATTCAGCAGCACACATGTGAGCACCAGCTGCTGGGCACTGTGGTAAGCACAGGAGCAAGCCACACAAGGACCCCTGCCCTCAGGGAGCTTACGTTTTGTTTGGGGAGGTAGATGATAAGCAAAATAATAAAATGTATTCAGTTGAATATTTGAGAGCAGGAAGTGCTGTGAAGAAAACAAAAGCCAGGGCAGAACAAGTGTCGGGAGGCGGCTGCGGTGTCAGTGAGTCAGGAAGGCCTTCTGAGCAGGTGACAACTAAGGCCTGGAGGAGGCAAGGGCAGGGGGGCCATCAGCGCAGAGGCCCTGAGGTGGGGGCGCCCGGGATATTAAGGGGCAGCAAGAAGCCCGTGTGGCTGGAGCAGTGTGTGGGGGAGAAGATCACAAAGTGAGGGGTCACACTGAGCACCCTGGCTTTTACTCTCAGTGAGCTGGGGGGCCCTGGTGGGGTCCTGAGCACCAGGGCCTTTTATTGAAGAACACATGCTGCCTGCGTCTCCACCCATCTCCTCTCCCCAAGGTGTCCCCCAAAGACAGAGACAAGAATCTAAAGTCTGAGCCCCCATCTGCTCACACAGGGCCTTCAGCCTTCCCCCCAAGGGGCCCGGGTGTATCAGGTACAGGGCACAGGTGCACAGGTACTCCCCTGCGCCAAACCCGGACATGCTCTTGGGGGAGCCCCTCGTGGGAGCAACAAGGCGGACGCTCCCGCTCCCCAGCAGGAGGTGGAGTGCAGGGTCGGTGCTGGGCCAGGAAGGAGGCCATGTCCCCTGACCTTGGACACCTTTGGCAACTCTATGCACAAGCCACATGCCATGGGCCCCACGTAACTTAGGCTCTCCACCAAGCAGCCCCCTGGGGTGTGGCTCTCAGCTGTCCAAGTGCTCACACCCAGAAAGCCACCACCTCCCCCCACTCTGTCTTGTCACTCTTTTGACCAACATGAACTCCATCCTACTGTTTTGATACAAAGGATCTGGATTCTGGCAGGGGTGAGAGTTGACGGAGTGCTGATACCACCAGTGGTATTGAGGGGCCTGCGCCAGCTGGATGGACACAAGTGCTCTGGGATGCTTACACTCGGCCACTGGCATTACTGCCTCCGAGATCCTGTCCATTCCTTCCTCCTCTCAGCATATTTTGTGGCCCCATGGCTGGTTTGCAGCTCTTGGAAGGGGGCTACTGGGTCTGTTTTCTGGAGGCCCTTATCATTTCTGCAGCACCTACCAGAGTCTTGCCCATGTAGACTTTCATTAATATTTACTATCCAGGTCACATCATAGGCACTTGGTCACTTCTGGATATAGCCGAAGACAAACTCTGTCTGGTGATCTCAGTCTCTTTGTGTGCTTGTGGCGTGCACATCATACATGCATGTGCGTGGTGCTCCATGTCCCTTCCCTAAGCTGTTTTCAAGCTTGGCTCTTATCCTTGCTGCTCTGACATGGTCTCTTTGCTATTGTTTCTTCTTTCTGCCTTGGGCCTCATCTGAGATAATCTTCGAGCCCTCTTCTCCCTGAGCGGGGCTATGACTCACAAAGCCCCATACTGGAGAACAAACAGCCCTTCCAGCTCCCACCTCCGCCCTGTGTCCGGGCACTCTCTCTCCAGCAAGGATGAACCTTTATTGCAGCAGCGAGTCAGGGTTTGGTTCTGGGTTGGTGACGTTATTAAAAACAGATTTAATAATGCTCCCAGTAGTGAGTCCGCCTGTCCAGTAATGGCTCATCATAGTCATAAAGCTAAACAGGACCATTTAGGGGTCATCTAATCTCTGCTTTTAGGCATGACCACACCTACGTCATTCCAGGGAGAAGGAATTATCTTTTATTTGTTTTTTTTTTTTAAAGACCTCCAGAGAGAGCTCAGCCACCTTCAGAAATCTTCTGTGGTGATACAATGTTCCCTGGGCCACATTGTCCAGCTGTGCATGTGCATGTGTGCAATGTACACACTCCCAGTCTTCTGCAATGATTTCTGCCCCCCCTCAATCGTCCTTGGCCCCACTTGTGCAGGCAGGGTCTGAGACAGTCACAGCAGAGGAGTGCAGAGAATGGCGGGGGTGGGAGCAGGCAGCATGCACAAAGGTGGCACACCTTGGTGCCTGAATTCCAGTCCGCCTGCCACAGACCTGCTCTGTGACTTAAGGCACACTGATTAGTCTCCTGAACCTCAGCTCCTCAGCTGTGACAGGGAATAAGACCAGTTACTTGGCAGTGCTAGGGTGGTGGGAGATAATATGTCAAGTGCCTCATCCATAGTAAGTGCTCTGTAAAGACCAGCTTTTATTGGGGGTAGAAAAGAAATGATGCCTGGGGAGGCAATGGGAACTTATGGACTTGAGAACCTCCTGAGAACAGAATGTGTGGTGCGCATGGGCATACGTCAGTCAGGCCGAATCCTCCTGGGAGCCTTCTGGGGAAATCCTGAGGCAGCCTGAGAGGGAAGGGGTGCTCGTCCTAGAGCCATTTGCATCCTGGATACTTCCAGCTGACTGGCCATGGCATCCTGTCCCCAGGATGTGGAGGGCATGGGCACACACTGTGTGATCAGTGGGGGGTGATACATGTTGCCTGACTTGATGAGAAGCAACCTGTCCCTGGGCTGTTGGTTTCCATGGCAGCGCTGGGAAGAGCAGCCAAGCAACCAGGCAGTTATGCTTGAAAAAAAAGTATCATTATTTGGGAACCTAGTGACTGTCATAGCTGTGTGAATGCAGAATACAGAGATTCATTTACATAGCAAATATTAACTGAGCATCTACCACATACCACACACGTAGGATACATGAGTGAACATAACAGACAAAGATCCCTGTTCTTGGGGAGCTCACATTGTGGCAGGTGGGGGTGGAGAGGCAGAAATGGGCAGTAAACATAATACATACAAAAATTTTGCAGTATTTTAGGAGTTGAGCCATTCTATGGGAAGAAAGAGGAAGAGAGAAAGTGGTAACAGGGACTAAGACTGCTAAGTGGAGGTGAGGTGTTACGATATTAAATAAGGTGGTCAGAGTAGGCACCTTTGAGAAGGTCACCTTTGAGCAAAGACTTAGAGAAGTTCAGGAATTAGAATGGCAGAGAGAACTGCATGTACAAAGGCCCTGAGACAAGTGCATGGTGTGCTCAAGGAACAGGGAGGAGGCAGTTTGGAGGTGGGTGAGAGCCGGTGATTGGGGAGGGCCTTAAAGGCAGAGGGGGTGTGGACCTCACATCACATAAAGTCTTTGGACTTGGGCTTTTCTACTATGACCACTTAGATGGCTGTAGCGATAATACAGTGGGAGATGAAGGTGATGGCAGTCAGGGGGAGACGAGTCCAGGGTAAATCCTATTTCACAAACAGGAAGACCGGAATCAGATGAGGGCATAGATGACTGTAACTCCAAGTGGAATAACCTGAGTTGCACCCAAAACAATGTAGAAGGAATTCTACGGAGGGAAGGAGCACATCTGGCTGATAAATGATAAAAATCTTCAAGTGTTAGAGATGGGCTTCGAAGAATGGATATATACTGATCAGGAGCAGGGCTGGGAGGGCGATTAGGGCAGGAGCTGCAGCCTGTGAGAAACATGGAGGTGGGGAAGGTAGGACAGAACAGGCCTTGCTCTACCCATTTGAGCTGTGCGGCCTCGGCCCGAAGCATGCATGGGAGTCTGAGGAGCAGAGACAGTGGGCAAACTAGTGGGGAAGCTGGGGTGGTATTCCAGGTAGGATGCATGGAAGGCCTCTAATGGACCCTCTGAAAGGAGGGCAGTACTGGTGGTCTGGGAAAAGGTGGAAGTGTGGGTGGGATGCTGGGGAACGGGGTCGTATGTGACCTGACTGGTCATCGGCCAAAGAGGGGAGTTGGAGATGGCCCTGAGGCCCATGGTGGGCAGCAGAGAACAAGGGTGCCACCAAAAGAAGTCCTTTGATGGCAGGGGTGGAGAACAGAGGAGAGGAGGACGGCAATGGCTGCCTTTGGACACAGCAAGAGTAAGATGTCAAGGGGCAGTGGTCCACCGGGTTTGGGGATGCCAGTCAGGTGTCGGGGCCATGCTCGGCTCCTGTGGACTTGTTTGCTGAGTGGCTCACAGGATCAGTGGGAGGACTGTATGTAACGTTAGGCTTAGAAAAGGGGCAGGAACCAAGTGAAGCCATGTGGCCGGACCTATGACTGGGATCATGCTTCTGGCAAAGGCTGGGTGGTGTCGCTGTCACTGTTATAACTGGATATTGGATGCCACCACTGCTGGTGGCAAAGGATAAATTTCAAATGGCCCCATACTCCAGACACAGTGTCAGGGAGCAGGCATCAACTTCCAGGGGTTGGGGACAGGGAGGGCTGCCTTTCTAGCTGAGTGGAAATCTGGGTGTTATGCTTCCCAGCAAGGCTCGCGCCGTGGAGGTTCCCAGACAGCATGGGGGTCACATGCTGGGAGCCCGAGGAGACGGAAGTCCCTGTGTTAGTTCTCTAGCTCTCCTGTAACCAAGTACCACAACTGGGCGGCATAAAAACAGAACTGCGTTGCCGCACAGTTCCGGAGTCTAGAAGTCCAAGATCACGGTGCTGGCAGAGAGCAATAAGGAGAAACTGTTCCCGCCTGCACCCCGCGTTTCGTGGCCTTGGGTGCTCCTCAGCCTGCTCATGGCTGTCTTCCCTCTGTGCGTCTGTGTGTGGCAATTTCCTGTCTGCGTGAGGACACCGGGCATACTGGATGAGGGCCCACCCAAATGACCTCACTTCTAACTTGATTACCTCTGTAAAGACCTCATTGACAAATAAAGTCACATTCTGAAGGAGTGGGGTTAGGACTTCAACATACATTCTGGGGGGACTCAATTCAGCCCCTAGCAGTCTGCGATAGTAGCATGATGGTTTGGCTTTATAACTTCATTTCACTTCTTTTCCTCTCAAGAACAGGATGGTTTTTATCCTGATGGTTTTAGATAGATATTTATGTAATTGTCAATTTTAAATTATGGAAATTAAATAAATCTGCTTTGCTGTTTCAATCATTCATAAAAACCAGTTAACAAGCTTTGGTTGGTTCTCAGCAATTTCTGTTAATAGACTGTAGATTCAGTGCTCTACTTGAGGAAAGTGTCCCTGGCCCTGGGATGAATGTTTTTTTCCATTATTAACTTTAGTGTTGTGGTGCAAAAGTCAGTCAAGAAAGTGAGGCTGTTCTCATTGCTTTTGGATGGAAAACACACGTGCAGCTCGTGGGTCTGCGTGAAGGGGCCAAATACCAATTGGTAGCAAGGACCTGTCACCCCCCAGCCCACCCAGGAACAGCTGGCTCACCAGGCAGACCTTTTCCCCACATGTTTGACACCCTCGTGATTTTTAAGAAAAGACCCTGAGTCACAAATGTGCTGTCAGGCCTGATGTCTGGGGCCCTCTGCTCAGTCGGTGAGGGTGAGATTTTCCTGTCTTGCCATCTTCCGCCACTGTTACTGACTCTGCTCTTTCCTGAGCTTTATTCTGAAGGAGAATATGGTGTGCCAGGCCTCAGGCCCGCTCTTTCCACAGTCTTTTTATGTTGTGTCACCTACCCTTCCCTCCTACATCTTCCCTCTAAGGCCCAGCAGGCTGGAAATAACAAGCTCTGATTTACAAATGGGAAAACAGGGTGACCAGGAGCAGATAAGCACCCAGCAAATCTGTCTCCCTCTAAACAGGACTAGAGAAAGGAGACGTGGGGATTAGCGCAGCAGACCTTTAAAAGAAACCTACCTGCAGCGAAAGAAAAGGAAATAAAAACATGGAAGAAAAAAACCAAACCCTCCTCTGGGTCTCCAGAGGGGCTTGCTGTTCAGATGTCCAGAGAAGCCCCTGGCCCGGGCAGACAGCTGCAGTGCTGAGTAAACAGGAAATGCCAGGAATCTATTTTTATTTGGTGCCGTCTTTACTTTCCCTTGTTTCAGTGGAAAATGAGTCTGGATTCCACAAAACTCCTTAGTGAACAACAAACATAAGCGGAGGCAGTGCCAAGGCGGTCATTCTTCAGTGGTGGTTTGGACACATTTCTTCTTTGAAGAGACCTTGGAAGGCTCGGGTCTCGCCGGGCAGGAAGCAGGTGGTTTGCTTTAGAGAGAAGCCTGTGGGACGGCAAGTGAGAAGAGTGCCTGTGCCCTGGGTGACGGATTTCTGTCCTCTCCACAGGAGCCTGCTTTCCCGTCAGCAGCGGACCGGGGGGCCTCCCCGCTCAGGTTCCCACATCAGTCTCCCAGGGGCCCTCCAAGCCAGAGGGGAAAGGTGGCTGAGCATACAAAGTCCCTAAAGATGCTCAAACTGTTCCCGGAGGCAGAGCAAACCTGGCACTAGCAATTCCTAGCGTGGCCCAGGGGTGCGGCTGGAGCCTGGGGTGGGGTGGAGAAGCCTTCTTCCACCCCAACCCCGCTCATTTCTCTGGTGCTGCCATAAGGCCCACCTGCTCAGACCTGCCTCTGTGGTGGACAGAGTCAAGGAATAAGGTGTTTTAAGTGTAGAAAATCAGGTGTTTGCTCCACGGTGTTTTCTCGTCTGTGTAACGGGGGTGGCTGATGTTTCTGTCCACATTAAGGCGGCGTCACACCATGCTGCTCCCTGAGGCACCCGTCTCCCCACCCCTCACTCAGCAGATGCTACGGCCGTCCTTAAATGGCCACATGTCAGGTATGACGCCTTTAACAAGAACTGGGTTCTGATGGTCATTAAGATCAAGCCTAGGATCTACCAGGGACTTGTGGTCATTTTCTTGGTCCCCTTCTTCCGCCTCCTACTTCAAGACTGTCCCACCAGTCACGGCCTCCCACCGACCAGTTCTGCACTAGAATCTGACTAGTGGTGAGACATCCTCCTGGCTTTCATGAAGCATTTCTCAGATGGTCATCCTTTCCCCTTATGTGCTAGTGGCCCCGTCTGACCGATGCCTTCTGGAAACCCAGAGAGCTCTTTCGGTGCCCAGGAACGACAGTCCCTCCAGCCAGCTCCAGGGCTATTGCTGGAAGCATGGCCCTCAGGGCGGCAAGCTTCCCACGCCTGGCCTCCCTGAGGCAGGCCCAGGCCTCAGCTCTGCTGCCCAGCCCTGCGAGTCTCTGCTTATCGGCTTACTTTCCCTTCCTCTGCCAACAGATCTGGCTCCTAGCTCTTCTACACTCATGGTTCCTTCTTCCCTATAACTTCAATTCACTGCTGACTGTGGCTTGCTCCTGGTTCTTAGCTGACCCTCTTACGTTCAGGTCTCTCCAGGAAGGCTTCCTGCTTCAGCTTCCATTCCCGGCGCCTTGATTCTCTCCACGTCTCCCTGCAGGTTCTGGAGATAGAGGCTCTGGCTGTTCCAGCACATGCTCCTCTGGGCACAACTTTTCTGGCTGCTGCCTCTCAGAGGACACTGTACAGCTTATGGTCTGGCTGCTTTCAGTCACCTCTGGTAGGTGTAATGTGCCACAAAGGCAAAACTGGAATTCAGTCATTATTTCTTGAATGTTTATTATGCCATCTAATATCGGTAGTGAATGACTAAGAAAGGTACAGTGGGGCTCTCATTAAATTCTGACAGGTGAGTTACTGATTATGTCCTTAGGCCCACCCTACATCCCCAGAAGTGAAGTTAGTGCCATCCTCTATCTCTCAAGCCAAGCCCAAAGCCTTGCGTCTGTATCAGAGCTGTCCCCTCTGTGCCTTCTAACCTGCCTTTCCCATCCTATCAGCTGGCTTCCTCTTCATGTGACCCCACATTACAGATGTTTAGCAAGCTTCCTCTGAGCTACTCAGCTTCTCTTGTTCTTGGGCCTCCTTTGATGTCCAGATTCTACATGTGCTGCAGAGACCAGCTCAATACGTGTATTAGTCTAGTTCTTGGGCTGCTGCCACAGAGTACCGCCAACGTGGTGACTTAAAACAACAAAAAGTTTATTCCCTCTCAGTACTAGAGGCCAGACGTCTGAAACGGGGACCAGCAGGGCTGTGCTCCCTCTGCGGGCTCTGGGGAGAACCTCACTGGGTCTCTCCCGGTCTGGCAACTGCAGGCTCTCCTGGGCTTGGGGCTTCATGGCTCCAGTCTCTGTCTCTAGCTTCGGGTGGCTTTCTCCTCTGTGTGTGTCTTTTCTTCCTCTATTTCTTATAAGGATGCTTGTTATTGGATAGGGTAATCCAGGATATCCTCCCAAGATGCTTAATTATATCTGCAAAGACCCTGTGTCTAGGTAAGGCCACAGTCATAGTTTCTGGGGTTACAAGGTAGACATATCTTTTTGAGGGGACATTATTTAAACCATTATAATCTCCAATTCCCTTGAAGACTGTCCCCTTGCCAAAAGTGACCTCTCTGCCCTCTGGGCACCCATGTCCTTTATTCAAGCCTCTTAAGGCACTTTTCATGTTCTTTTGTATAAGATAGACAGTTTGGTATGAGTGGTGAGAGTGTGGGTTGCAGAGTCAGATGTCCTGGGTTCGGATCTTGGCTCTGCCACTTGCCAGCTGAACTGCACTGGTCTAATCACTTTACTCTTTTTGTCAGGGTCAGGATGCAGTGGCATGTGTAGGGCACCCCATTTAAGAAGCCACTTATTCTTGGAGCCCTGCAAGTGTGGGGGAGGCCCTCTCACCTCCCTGTGAGATTTCAGGAACTTCCCTAAATTTCATGCCCCATGTCCCTCTCTCGCCTCAGCCCCCATCCCTGACTAACTCTTGCCCTGGTTTTTCAATCTGTAAAATAGGGATAATGACCTCTTGATAGAGAAATTATAAGGATTAAATGAGTAGCACAAATAAAAGGTTTAGCACAGTGCCTGGCACACATGAAGAAATCGCTCAAGAAATGAAAGCTGTTGTTTTTCTGACTAGAAGGTAAATTCCTGAAGAGCTGGTCTTCATGTCTAATTCATTTTTATCTTCCTAATAACTTCAAACACTGAAAAATAGTATGTGATCAATTATGTTTGAGCGAATTAGTATTTGCTAAGTTTGAGGCACTTGGTAATTGGGTTAGTAGTAATTGGGCAAACAACTCAAGCTTCGAGTCCCTGGATCAAGAGCTCTTGAGCTGATTCATTTCCTTGTTCGTGTTTCGTGTTCAGGTTTAGTTGAGGTGCTTTGAACAGAAGGACTAGAGCCCAAGCCTCAGAAAATTGCTGAGGTTGTTTTTCAAATTAGAACCATGAAGGAAAAGGCTCCTAAAGTGGGGTGCATGCATGCTGGAAGGGTTAGCTTGCATCTGGAGAGCAGCAGCTCCAATGTGCAAAGTGGCTTTGGTACCTGCGTGCTGGTCCCATCAGGAACGGATGGGCTGGTGCTCGTCGGTTATGCACTTGCCAGCTCCCTGGGAAGGAGATTCTTCTCTGGAACATGGAGACCACCTTGCATCTTGCCTGGAACTCTGTGCAACTGTTGGCAGCATCTGGCCCAGCTGGGTCCACCCGGCAACACCACACTTATTTGATATTGGGATTGATATTCCTCTTTTACATTGCGGTTGGGACTCTCAATAAAGACTGACATGGAAGGAGTTTCCTCCCGTTCTAGCCAAAAATGTTTCCTTGGATAGGACACAGCTCCTGCAACTGATCTGCTCTCCTGGCACAGGATAGCATGTTGTGTGGTACCCTGAGGCTGGTGAGAAAGGGGACAGACTCAAGAATTCCTGGGTGGGAAGGCTCTTCCCTGCATTTACCACAACTGCTAAAACACTATGCTTAATAGCCCATATTTGCATGGAAACTGTGCATCTGTAGAATTTTATTTTTTTACTTCAAGATGGCCATAATTAGAGCCAGACTGTTGATGAGTCTGATGATTAGAAGCAGCTTCTCAATTCCCCACAATCATGTGGGGTTCAATTCTGAGATCTGGTTCTAAAAGTTCAAAATGTGTGGTGTTTATCTAGCAACCTCACTAAAGCACTCTTAGTCACTGGTGCCAGACACATGCATTAGGTTTGCGTTGCCCAGTTTGAGGATCACCTCTATCAGGAGCCACAGAATTCCAGTGAAGTCTGGAATGGTGTTAGGAAGGTTCATGTTAGTAACTGCTATATTTATGTCCATAATATCCCTATTAAATTAGCAAGCATGAGGCAGCCTTTGGTGTGACTGAGCGGGTCCAGTCACCGTTCATGGCTGAGCTGCATGCCAGGAGATAAGGAGCCTGAAGAGGGCTCTTCGCTTCAGGAGCTTGGCCTGGTGTCTCTGCTCTTTGAGTCATGTCCACCACTGCACCGGGTGCTTGTGGAGCCACGCTTGCACATTATCACCACCACTCCTCAACAGCTCTGAAATAGCACTGATCTATGAAGTCTGTCCTTCTCTGTCACACAAGAGAGTCTCCAGGGGCTTGTGGGAAAGGAATGGGGGGTTAAAAAATACATTCTGAGTCACTGCTTGAGAAGTTTATTTTATTTTTCAAGTGATTCTGGTAATGAAAGTATTATAGAGCGAGCAAACACTTAAACTGGAAACCACCAGATGGCAAAGTCCTCTGCTTTAATCTACTACCTGAGAGCTAACTACTACTCATTTCAGAAGCTATTATCAACTGGGCGTGTGATTGGAGATGTGTGATATAGGTACAATGCTCACAAAAGAATCACTGCCTTTAAGAGAGAGAAACTTGGGCACAAATGATCTCATTGCTTCCGTTTGTATCTTACATAAGCAGCAAGATGCTAATGTCAACATCAAGACTTGGTTCCACAATCTTGGAGTATCTAGTTTGTCATGAATCATGAAGTGTCATTTTTTAAACTCTCTTAAATGCCCAAGGAGCAAGAAAGAAGCTGCACAGGAAGGGCAGAGAAGTCTAGATCAGGGTTTGGCAAGCTACAGCCAGAAGACTGGCCCCATTTTTGTAAATCAAGCTGTAATGACACCCAGCCACACTCACCCATTACACATTGTCTAGGCTGCTCTGATGCCACAGCGGCAGAGCTGGGTAGTTGGGACAGATGTTGCATGCTCAACAAACTCCAAAACATCTACTCTCTGCTTCTTCACAGGAAAACTTTGCAGATCCCTGGTCTAGACAAATAGTCAGTTGAGCCAAGTGTTGGCTAAGGGTCCCCAGCTCATAATGTCAAGGACTGGGCTGGCTTTGGCTGTGCTCATGCACCGTGTGATTCAGAAAACCTGACAAGCCAGTACAACGACACTGCCTGTTCACCTTACTTTGGAGAAGCAGTCTGGAAAGTAAAATTAGGTCTGAATATATTTTACATGGACTTATAAAGCACTGCTGGATTGCTTAAATATGCATAAGGCAGTGTCATTTCTCAAAACTTTTAAAAGATGCAAATGTTGGCGACCACTCAAGTATTGGGATTATGCTTGTATCTGTGCAAAATTCTACAATGCTCAAAACCACGTGCTGTTAAATGTAGTCCTACTTCAAGTAATTAACTCTTCAGTCTAATTATGCCCCCAATCTTTGAAACCAGTTTTAAAAAGTCATCAGACACATTTCTTAGCTGATCCTTCCAGTGCCAACATGTTGGACCAATTCAGTAAAACATGCCATAAATTATAAGACTTTTATTTGAATTAAGGAGACACTTTCCACAATGGCAAGAATTGTTACCAGGAGTTCAAAAACCAGACATGGGCTCTAGGCTATTATTCATATATTGGTGATGGATTCAAATCTCCCCTTTGTGGCCACGTCTGGCTGGTCAGAAGTGCAATTATGACAAAGAAAGACTTGAAGCAGCTCAGTTTTGGTCTCAGTACCTCTGAGGTAAACAACCTATACAAATGCAAGACAACTGCTGTAACAGTATGGTTCTGGCATGTCAGAAGTGACCTGAAGGTTTTGAACTGTCATTAAGGATAGGACCTATTATTTGATGTTGGTTACAATGAAGATTAGTTCTTTTCTTCTCATTTAAATATTAGGTAGATAATAAACAACAGATATGATTATGGACTCTACCTGCAAATGGGTCTTAGTAGACATATGTGACTAATAGCACCAGAAAAGCCAGGGTACAGGAGCACCTGCCTTCCCCTCTAGACTCAGAGACCACCTGGCTAGGTGCTGTGTCTACAGACTGAAAATGGCTGAAATCCAGTTTCCTAATCATAACTATCCTTTTACTTAAAAGAATTTATAAAGCTTGAGATAATGACTTGGGGAAGAAATAGTGTGTTAGTGAAAATGTCACTAAGAATATAAACACAATTTTTGAGACTTGTGTTGAGAGTTAAAACATATAAACACACTTGATAAATTATAAGCACTAAACAAATCCAGGCAGTAGGATATGCAGTTTCCAGTTTCAAGTTAAGTATAATAGGACCATACAGCTGAATAAGATGTCATCATTCTATATTTTTATTTTAAAAAACTGGTCCTACTTCTTAATTTTTTCCTTTCTCAATCTTAAAAAGTCCACTAGCCAAGGGCCTTTAGTTTTGGTATGCACCATCACAGACTGCCACTTACAAGTACTAATTTTAAAGACACCCTCAATTTTCAAAGGATGGTTGTTAGAGGGCTAGTTTTCAGAAAAGGTGATTCACCATTCTAATTCAGGAACAGAAACGTGAGATCTTTATGAGAGGCTCATAAAAGATGTCTTAGGAAAAATGAATGTTCTCAAACCCTTGGTTCAGGAGTGGGGTTGTAGGGTGAAGTGTTTCTTTAAATCAAAGCAACTGACACTATAAGCCATGTGGGGAAAGCAGCCTATGTGTTCTGCAGCCAAATCGTGAATGCACATTTTTGTGTGACATTCCTGCTTGGTTTGCCAGGCTCTAATGAAGACCTAGATGGTTAGACGATCACTGGGGAGAGGTCCAGGGTGCGGGGAACACTTCACACTACATTCCACAAAAATATTAGTCTGTCAAAGTCTAAGAAGGCCCTGATGGTCCGTAGGAAGGGGGTGGGGTAAAGGACTGACTAATGCTAGCACATGTCAGTGTAAAATAGCTGCTGACACAAACTGAACACGTGCAATCTTTTACAAAGGTGGTCTGAGTAGCAGGCCAACAGCCATCCCTCTGGCATTCTAGACCTCTTTCTTCTCTCCACTTTGGCTCTTTGTTGAGTCACTCCCATTAGGCAAAGTTCCATAGGATAAGCCATCTGAATCTGGTTGTATTTTGTCCAACATTTGTTTCCCTGTGTAGATAATAATCACAAAAAAATATTTTGAGGTCTTACACAAGAATAACTTCCATAATTCATCCCCTATCTAGGCCACATTTTTTTCCCCTTTTCTCATACTATGCGGTCTCCCTCTAAACAGAAGAGATAAATGTCACGGAAGAAAAGCCCCACGGAACTCCATGCCCTTCATACGTGAGCGTGCGCCATCCACGTGAGAGCACTACCTGCCCACCCCCAGGACCCACGATGCCGGCATGGAAACCAGGGAGGAGCAGCCAGGAGATGAGCACGGGGCAGGCTGCCACCTCCAGACCTGTCTCCCTAGTGTTCTGCCTTCTCCACATTTAGTCTACTGCATATAACAACATAGGAAAATAGTCTTTCACAGTGGCTTCTAAAGCTGGTATTGATCCTACGTATGGGGCTTTGTGAGGTAAAAAGTAGAGTTAAAGGTAAAAGTAAACTTTATTTCCTACCAAAGAACTTCTAACCACACAAGTCACCTATGATGCACATCTCTGCCATGAACGCCAATTGAACGCTCTTAGCTGGTAAGATAGTTCAAATGGGACAGAGAACACAGAATTCTGAGGGCCATATACTCAGTTGCGGGGACAAGGTTGTAATGGTTTTGCTTCAAAGGTTGGGTCTTAACAGAATGGTGGAGGGATCTTTGAGAACACTACTAGTTTTGTCTAGAAACCCAGAGGCCACGCCAAGTCCCTAGCACAGCTGAGACTGTTGGGCGTCAGTGGGCAGGAGAGGAGGTGAGGACATGGCAGACTGTTTCCTGTGTTCTGGATATCGTTGTCTTCTGTTGTCTGCATGACTAAAGCGAGTTATTTCTCAGTGCGAGTGGGGAACTGGACAGACAAAGCATGTTCAGTAGATCAGGATGAATGAGGGAAGTGGGAAGGGAAAACATTCCTCATGCTCAGGTAGCCGTGGAGAATGTCCTGCCCGGCCCACAGAGCACGGGCACCTCGGCCTCCCCAGGACCCGTGTGCCCCTGTGGCCTAGCCCACCGGCCTCAGGTGCTCCCCTCCCGGCTCTCCCCGCAGTCTGCTGCTGGCAGCCATTGTCTGCTCCTTGCCCAGCTTAAGGAAGCTCAAAAAGGAATCTTGCAACATCACCCAAATGAAGAAAACAAGGCCAGTTTTCTTATATCCCCAGTGTTCTGTGCAAAACTGACATTCAATAAATGATTATTAACATTTACAGTTAAAACATCACCTTTGGTTTCATTAAATGTATATTTTTTAAGGATGAGAACTATGTTTTATATTAATTTCATACCCAAAAGGATACCAGCCCTTACTAATTTTTAAGGATAAAATTTTCTATTATAAATTAAATAATTTATAGTTTTACCAGGAATATTTCCAAAATCAATGTAAGACTGTGGCAGATGTTTCTTTTCTCGATTTCTTGTGACCAAGAACACACCAAGGAATGACAGAAAACACCTGTAAGAGTAATATTAATAAGGAACACAAGAACACTGAAACAGTTCATGGCATTAAGTAACTGAGCTCCATATTCTACATGATGACATAAACCTCGTTGGTTTTGTTCTTCCTGTTTCTCATGGTCAGTTGCCTAGAACTTGTCTTAATTGCTGCAGCAAATAATATTTGTCCCCAGAACCAAGACGTAGGTAGCTTCCAACAAATCTCTGCCCCAAGTTTTTACCATCTGGAGGCTAATTTAGGCTCTAAACCCTTTGGGTAGAAGCTAGGTCTCATTTGCTATCCACGCATGCCCAGGTCCATTATTGGCATACAACACAACCAAAACAGTAACTTATTCTTTACTTTTCTAATAAATTTAGTTGTCCTTGGTGATAAGAATAGTCATAATTTCCAGACCCCAGAAGTTCAGCCTCACCCAAATATCTTATGAAATTGAATTTTCAAGACAGATGTTTTTCTACATCGAAAACAGCTCAGGCTCAAGTTCATGTAACAATCAGCATGGGGAACACCGGCTCAAGCAGCAGCTGAGCCAGTTAGGAACCAACAGACAATCCTGTACATTGGAGATATTCTGTCAAAGGTCTGCTCTCTGTTTGCAAAAATGCAATGATGCTCACCAAATCTTCCAGAAGGGTTAAAAAAGCTAGGTACCCAGACATAAAAAAGGGATGCTACCAATCTGATGTTATTAGGCCCAAAGCTAATAGATCTTGGCCTTTTATTCTAGGTGATCCCAAAGGCATCTGTGGCTCCCTGACTGAGATCTAATGCAAGGGTTCCCAGAGTGAGGTGGGTCTAATACAGTATGAAAGGGGTGTGGAGAAGCTACAGAGGCCAGTGGATTTATCTTGACTTTGGCTGGAACTGAAAATCCCCAGTGTTTCAGAACCCACAGAGAGATACCTAAATCACAAGGTCAAAGACACTGAGTCCCATGTATGGTGTTAAATCAAAAAATAGATTTCTTGTAGGAGCTCAGGGAACTGATGTTTCTTATACTATTTTCCAATTTTCTATTCCTCAGGTACAGTGTCAAAAGGCCCTACATAAAAGTAACAGGATTTCATATATCTCACCTCTGAGACAGTTACTCACCCAAAAAGATAGATAAATACAGTGAGAAAAGCTGCTCCAAGGAATTCCTGATAAAATATGATACCTATAACAGGAATAGAAGACAAATTAATTGTAGCATAAGAATATTTATAATAGGTACACGTTGTTTTTCAAATTCTGTTAATACATTATTTTTTCTAAGTATGGTTACCCTTAAAATGCACTTCAGTAGCTTAGTTTAAAATGTTAGTTGCATGCCATATTTATATTTTCAATGATTTCAAAAAGAACATAGATTTCCAAAAAGAACATGATTCCCAAAGGAGTATCATTATTATAAAATCAACACAACTGACATCACTTTTACAAACAGAAATGTCTTATCCAGCCCAGGATTTGTCCAACTGGAACATGCAAGGAAACAAAACTTTCATGACATGTCCCACCTACGGTTTTAGGCCAGGGGTCAGTAAGCCTGACCTGAGAGGCTGGGCGGACCCTGGGGCTTCTGACATAGCATGTGCACTTCAGGCCAGCTGTTGTCCGTGCTGTTACTCTTGGCAAGGCCCTGCGGTCTGCTGGTGTGGCCACACGCTCCCTCAGGCGCTGGAGGACACTGTAGCAGTGACGTGCTACCTCAGCTCCATTCTCATTGCCAGTCTCCTCTCCCATTTCTTTCTTCTGTTGTTCTTTTTTGGGTGAAGGAAAACATGGATACATCCTTTACTCTGAGGAGACTGTCTTCTCCGTTTCTTGGTCTCAATGATTTCTTCTTGGTCTGAGGTCCCAAAGCCTTCACAGAGTTTTTATACATCACTTAGAATTAAATTTTTGTGTGGGTGGTGGTAGCTTTGCTAGCTAGTTGACAAACATTTGCTGAGACTTCTGTACGTTAGCTTTTGTGCTACAGATACCGTGATGGACAAGACAGTCTCTTCTCAGGAGGCTTTCTCAGGAGGAAAGGAAATCTCCTTTCCTAGAGAGTGAACTTATAGAAAGGAGCCACATCTGATGCTAATGAATCTTTGTTGAATGAACATCTCTGAAGCATTATTGCATGTTATTACACACTTCCTCATAATAATTTTAATGTTTTAATGTTATTCTAAGCTAATGTACCATAATGTGCATTTTTAAGGGCATTTTAAGTTACTCTGAATTTTTTTTTGCTTTAGTAAAGTAGTAATAAACTTTTTTGTACATTTTTTTCCCCAGTATTTCAGAATTTTTTGTCGTCATTTTAAGAGGAATTTGTTTTAAAGGATGGAAACATTTTCTTGCTTTAGAATTGTAATAAAATACATATAACATAAAATTTACCAATCTAACCATTTTTAAGCTTATAGTTCGGTTATGGTAAGTATATTCACATTGTTGTGCAACCAATCTCATGAACTTCTCATCTTGCAAATATACCCATTAAACAACAACTCCCCATTTCCTCCACCCTCAGCCCCAGGAAATCACCATTTTACCTTCCCTTTCTTTTGGTTTGACTACTGCAGATACCTTATGTAAGTGGAATCATACAGTAGCTGTCTCTTTGTGACGGGCTTATTTCCCTTAGCATAATGTCCCAGGCTTACCCATGTTGTACCATGTGTCTGAATTTCCTTCCTTTTTAAGGCTGAATAATATTTAATTGTATGATATACCACATTTTCTTTATCTATTCATCTGTCAATGGACATTTGGGTTGCTTCTACCTTTTGGCTATAGTGAATAATGCTGCTATGAACCGAGACATATAAACATCAGTTTGAGTCCCTGCTTTCAGTTTTCTAGACATAGACCCAGAGGTGGAATTGCTGGATCATACAGATTTATGGTTGATTTTTTGAGGAACTTATACCATGTTTTTCACAGTGGCTATCCCATTTTACAGTCCCACCAACAGTGCACAAGGGTTCCAATTTTTCCATGTTTTCACCAACACTTAAAATTTTCTGTTTGTTTCCTAGTGATGTAGCCATCCTAATGGGTGTAAGGTGGTATCTTCTTGTGATTTGATTTGCATTTTCCTAATGATTAGTGATGATAAGTGATTTTCATGTGCTTATTGGCTGTTTGTATGTCATCTTTGGAAAAATGACTACTCAAGTCCTTTGCCCATTTTTAAAATTGTGTTGTTTGCTTTTTTTGTCATGGAGTTCTAGGATCAAAGAGTAGAAACATTTTTGAGGTTCTTGATAAAAACTATGAAACTCAGTTCTGGGAGGGTGGTACCATGCCACCCGACTCCTGAGAGTGCCTGCAGGACTGCAGATTGTCAACAATGGTTATTGCAATGAAAGAACAAAACAAAACCTTTACTAATTTAGTAGGCAAAATATGGTATCACATTTTAAGCTATACTTTTTAATGGAGGCAAAGAGAAGTAAGTCAAGAAGCTTCACCTCTGTTCCACACTTCAGTAACATTAGATGAACTGTTATCATCCTCAGGAAGTTCAGGCCTCCCTGATCATCAACTACTCAGTGCCGAGCATTGTGATCCAGCCCTGTTGGTCCTCCTGCAAAACCTTCTTTTCAGGGGAACTACTCATTCTCCCTGTCCTTAGCACATTAATATTAACTATTAGGCTGTATGCAATGCCTACAGCTCTTATATGGCCTTGTTCTTATTCCTTTCCAGTAATTCTAGGGCACACAAATGTTCAATCTTTCCTTACTTTCTTTTGGCAACAAGCTTAAAGTGCTAAAAAAAAAAAAAAAAAAAGCCTTGGGATATAATCTTTCTCTTTAAAAGTTTCAATTTCAGAAAACAGAAAATGCAATAGTTACTTTTAAAAACTGCTCACTGGCAGTCACATTGTTTGCCATGAAATAAAAAAGATGTGCCAGTTAGGAAACAGATAAATCCCTAATTACCTCCAAAATACATAAACTTTGCAATGGGAAATAAACTCCCAATACAAGAAGGTAGTAAATACATCCTTGAGTCAATACAAGGGAATACCATATCAAGCTTGGGAGGGAAATACCTGAATGTACTATATTTTGTTTTAGACCAAGTTTCAAATTCGTACTTCTTTTTAAAAACTATTGTATCTAATATATAAAAAAAATTGTCTGTAAATATGAAAGAACTGCAATAGTAAAAAGAGGTCAGAATAGCAAAGGTAATGGTGTCTGGCTTTCCCTGGAACACTGGTTTCAATTTTAGATCCTGCTTTCTGATGAAGGTGGCGAAGGGCAGGGAGGAAGTTAATGGAACTGTGGGTGTGTGTCCAGAGACAAGACCAAGAGGACCCGTTAGCTGCTTTGATCGTCAAAAGGGCTGGCAAGGAGAACAGGCCAGAAAGCAGAATGAAGGTGAGTGTCTTGAATTCATAGGAAGCTAATTTCAGCCCCAATATAAGGAAGTACTTCCTAATAAATCTAGTGCTCCAAATACTCAGTGTGACCCAAAGCGGGACTGAGTTGTCTCGGGAGAGAGAGAGCACTGGGGAGCATTCACACAGAGTAGAATAACTTGTCCTAGAGGATGTTATGGAAGAAATTCAGACACTGGCTGGAGGCTACACAGTTCCTTATAACCTAAAGTTTCCTTGATTTTCTCATTTACTCTGAGAGAATGCTTTTGTGTGAGGTAGAATCACCTAAGTTTAGAAAGCCAAAACTCACCTGCAATAATGGCACTGGTTGTAAAGAATATGTGGTTCACTGGCACCACCGTCGTTGTATTGTAGAGTTTCGTGGCTTGATTCAGGAACCTAGAGCAGAAGGCACTACTGAAGCTCTGGCTTTTGGGACGCTCAGCAATAAGTTACCAATAACATCAAGAAATGCATGTTCTTTAGCTACAACTACAAAGGGAAAGGAAGTGCGGTAAAAGGGCATTTCCAATCAGCCGTCATAGCTTATATGCATCTGATGTATGAGATCAGATGTCAGGTTTTATGGTCTGTTTAAACCAACAGCAGTAACAATGAAAAGCAATTAATCATATTCTGAGGCCACAGAAGTTTGAGTTGGAAGCGATTCAAGCTGCTGGACCAGTATCACACTGGGGCTGATTCATTAGGATAGACCCCAGAATCTGTTAAATATCATATCTGGGGAATAGTATAGCTATCCATTGACATGCCACGTGCCAAGAAAGAAGATGGAGACATAAAGGAATGTTTAACGTTTCAAAAACAATGCTCAGTACGCCAGCTGCAGAGCACATGTGGGAGCTCAGCTTCTTACTTTGGCCACCAACATGATTCAGAGCCACACAACTGCACTGTGCTGCCCAGCCAGACACAGAACCTTTTTCTAAAACAGGGCATTCCACTGACATCACCTGGGTACTTTAAAAAAGCACTAATGCTTAGGTCCTATTCTAAACAATTGAAAAAAATTCTAGGCAGCTGCAAAATATGGTTTCTTGTGAGTAGAGCCCAGGTGCACCTTTGTGTGTATATGCAGGCGCATAGATATGTGCATGTATACATATATGTCCGTACACATGGACAAACAAACCTCCTCAGGTAGTTTTAATGGGCAGCCAGTTCTACAGTTCCAGTTCACACAGCTCTAGGGTGAAAGATGCAGGGACTGAAGGGTGATAGGAATGCGGTTTACCTTCAATTGTATCTGCCTTTTAAATTCATAAAGAATGGTTTAAAAATGATGATGCTAATCACTAACTTCCAAAAGATATTACAGCAGTACTAATCAGTGCAGAAGGAGAAAGAGAGATGAAATACAACAGCAAGATTCAGGTATCAGAAACACACTCAGTCATACAAGGAAATGATAAATGAAACAGGGACAAACATTGGGTTTCTCCAGTAATTCTCTATACTCTGGTAACACTGCCTGTGTCCAGCCTGTAACAATTAGCCTTTACTTCTAGCACGTATGGAAGGAACTACTCTCTTCCTGAGTCTGGGCTTTGATTTCCTAGCTGGCACTCGGATGGTGCTTTTTTATAGCATTTGGGATAAACAGAAAACTTTCTGGTTGACTCAAGAGAGCCTAGGAAGCAAAGGCATAATCATGGTGTGGAATGGAGGGGAAGTGATTGGAGCAGATGGAAGTGGGGGGAGAGAAGAGCAGAAATTAAATATGTTCCATGTCACCACTATGAGGCCCCAAGAGAAACATAAAACAATCATTCTGCAATCCCATGGGTTCAAAGAAAATTCTGGCTAAGATGCAAAGTTCTGGGGGAAGGATTTCCCTCCCGGCCAAACGTCTGGTTTTGTCCATCCCCGGGCAATTAATGAGTATGAGCTAAGAAATGAAGGTGAAGGGTTCACGTATTTCCTATATTTAGAAATCCTGAATGTAGACCTGCCCCTTTGATTTATTGCTAATGACAACCTGCGTACGATGGATATTAATTACAAGCAGAAGAGCATCAGGAAAGTATCAAAGTGCACTTAGCTGGATTATGGCTGCACTTTAGAACTCACAAGATGTGAGGGAAATGCTTAGAAAAATTGGATGCGAAAGATAAAGCTAGGCATGCTAGCTGAGGATAAGCTGTAGACCTTTCACCCTTAGAAATCAGTTACATCTAATTTTAATTATTATCTGAAGGCAATAAAGATTAATGCTCAGAGAAGCACAGGAATGTTGAAAGATTAGTGATTATGCAGAAGCTAACTTACTTGACTTGGAAAACACAAGATGCTATCATGACGATAAACATGATATAGAAGATGGGATAAGTTAGTTGCATTTTATCCATCACAGAAAATGTGATCATGCCTGAGACGGCTTTTCCTGAAATAACAGTCAATGAGGCTGAAAAAGAAAACAAAAACACAAAGAAAATACATATTTGAGGTAGAATTACAAATAAATACCTTAAGTTTACACGGTAGAGTAGTATATGCCCCAATTATGGGTTAAGGTGGAGGACTGCTGTGAGAGGTGCAGGGTAAGATTTGACACTAGCCAAGCGGCAGTCCTGTTGCTCAGGCTGTACTTTCAATCTGCTTAAATCAGCTAAAGAGCTGCTGTGTGCCTGTGTGCTTTTTATCTTTGGTGCAAGATGCTTATTTTCTATGTTGAAAGGAGAAAATAGACTGCAGAGGGTACAATTACAAGTAGATGTGAAAGGAGGAAACAATGAAGGGAGGAGATAAGAAAAGTCAGATCATCTATGTAACATTAATGGGAAAATAACTATTAAACTATACTGAAAAATTTTAAAGCCAAATAGATGAGAAGACTGGAAAGTGGAAAGCAAGTCACTCAGTGAGTTTACTAAAAGTTGTACTAACTCTATGTATGAGCCCTTTTCTTAGTAAATGCATAGGAGTCTCATTAAAAATATTTTTTGACAAAGACGCTAATAGGAAGCAGGATCAGAGCTGAGTATTTATTTCTCAGAGCCAGCCATAAATCTGAGATTTTCATAAGCAATGTCTATTTATTTTTTATGCTAAAGAAGAACCTATTCTTATGAGAACAAATTTTTCATAGGTTCCAAGTAGCAATGAAGAAAAAGTGACTTGATAAAGTTATGTCAATATGAAAGCAATGAAGCATTTTCTGGAAACATTTTCTACAGGGAGAAAATAGTGTTTTCTTTTCGTATTATGTCCCTTGAAATTGCTGATGCATATAATTCCATAACTCAGCTGAACCCTACAGAAAGTTGAAAAATAATTTTTACAAGAAATAAAATACTTGTAAGTCAAAAACAATATGATAGAGAAATACTACCTTTGTTGCTGTTGATCTACCTCATCATAATATATCTGAGCTTTAGTCTTTGCAGCTTTTAAGAAAGTATTTTATATATATAAAGAGTATGCTTTAAAAAATAGGTGATGGCAACCAGAAAAGGCCTCCCATTTTCCAAAAACTGAAAATATATTTTAACTCAAAGAGTAACAGGACACACTTCCAAAGTAGGCATTTTCTTTCCATTAAAAGTCCTAATTAACAGAGGAGACCAGGTGGTAAGTTCTAAAAACAACCCCCAGTGTGAACCGAGGCCCTTACAGCTGGGCTTCTCTTCATCATAAAATGTCTCTCGACCTGGTCCTTTGACATATTTTCTTCAGATTACAATGATGGTGACATTTTAGCTAATCTAGGAATTTTAAGTATCTACAGAGATGTGTGTTACTTGATGGTTTAAGTTTGTAAAGTTAGCTCTTGAGGGACCTTGATTCCCTCCTAAACTTTGACTGAAATTAGAATACAATGTGGTTATGGTCTTGTGGTCTGAACAGCCAGGTTTCCCAAAGGGATCATAACAGACTGGTAGTTGAACACACTGTTCTATTAGCCTCAGAACCTCAGGATTCACTGTTTCTATTTTGTTATTATTTTCTGTTTTTATTTCACTGTGATATGAAAATGTGGTCTGTACTATTCAGCTTCCTGGTATTTATCAAGGATTTTTTTTGTGGCCATTTACGTGAACAACTTTTGTAAATGCTACATAAGCACTTGAAAGAAGATGTTATTCTCTCTTCTCAGGATTTAGAGTTCAATATTAGAGCTGCCGGATCAAAATTAAGTATTCAGTTCCTCTATCTTTACATATATTTCTGTCTACTTATCTTTTGTGGGCTAAGAGCAGTCTCCTGCTCCTCTCATATTTCTGTTAACGTAGTTCTCAATACAGCTGCTGCCCAAGTCTCCTGAGTGTCTCCAAGCCCCGGTGCCTCCTCCTCCCGACGCTCAGTCTTCCCAGGATCAGCGACTAAACACTAAAGGGTGGGGGGAAACCAGTATTCTTTGTTGCTTTTAATGCTTCTGCCTTGATTTGAACTTGGTTTCTTTTACTTTCAATCTGAGTTACCTTGTTTTAGACAAAATATATTGTGAAGTCAAAATATTTCACAACCAACAACGGCAATCAAAATAGTGCTATATTAGTAATTCTTATAGAGCTGAACTGGAGCAAACTGACTGAATCCAATTTCAGAATCTTTTCAAAACCAGACTGGGAAGTTTTCTGAAATTCAATTTAGAAATCTTTTTTTCACTAGGTAAACTTACCTCATTTGCATTTATGACCAGAACTGATATGCATGATCTTAATTCCATTATTTTACTTTCCTATTTAAAATTTCCTTTATTGTCAATATTTTCCTATATAATGTTCATTTTCTCTCTAAGTTGTTTGCTTTTGTTCTTCTTATCTGGTAACTTAGAAGGAAACAAATATAAAGCTGCTTTTCTCTTCTTTAGATCAACAGCATGCCTGAATATGGTATAAATTTGTTTCTGTAAGTTAACTATCACAAATACAAATCTTCCAATTCATAGGAGATAATTAGTTGATGAGATGCAAAAAATGAAAGTTCCAGCACCTCATTAATCTTGGGGCTGCAGTCCACCTCAATGGCATAAGTATAATCTACAAAGTCATAGCAAATAACATACAATGTGTGGGTCATCTTACAGGCAAAGAAGAGGCAAAGGGAGAATTATAAATAGATTTTTATAAAGGGAATTTCCCAAATGATCAGTGAGATCTCCTAGTACAGAAATATACAAGTGTGTGTGTGTGCATGTCGTGTGTGTATGTGTGTGTGAGAGAGAGGAAGTGAGGAGGTAGGATAGATTAAAAAATATAAAGTAGGCTTATCTAAGCATCAGTTTTTGGATCTTATAAGGTGCCTCTGGAAAAAAGGAAATAGGTGGGTAAACAATGAATGAAAGAAATGTTATATTTCAGAAAATCATACTGCATACATCTACGTTTCTTAGTAGCTATTGTTTAAAGTTTTTTAAAACAATGCAAACAGGACAGGTTTTAATAACTAATTCCTATTATGAAAGTTTCAGTTGGTCATTTGTTCCTCTTTTAATATTTTTTTCAATTACTTACTAAAAAAAATCTTCAAATTGTCAGAGCAAATAAAATTATGAAGTAAAAATCCTTAAAATATTCTTAAAAGAATTAAACATATGTTGATAATAGTGATGGACATGCAAAGTATAATTTGCATAACTGAGACTCAGTTTCTTTCTATAGATCACAGTTGAAAGTACAAGCAATGAGAAAGGAATAGCATGCTCAAGTATCTTCCTTCAGACCTTCTCTCTCACCACTGCTAGATCAGAGACTAAGGGAACAAAGGACAACCTTACCTAGAAGTGCCACCAGGGTTAGCAGAATCACAATGTGCTTCATTCCTTTTCTTTTATAAACATACAGGAGAATGCAGAAAGCTAGTATTTCTAAAATCTAAAAATGAAAAAGATGAAAAAAAGCCTAAATTATTCTACACGAAATCTTTAGAATGCCACACTTCTCTTTCTGATTTTGCAACAATTCTTGTGTGAGAGTTGAGTGGAGTCCCTAAGGATATAAGTATATGAGAGCAGCATTAGGAGCCTCTGCAATCCCACCCCGGAGCCCTAACAACCCCTACATGCCAGTGACACCCACATCTAGATATCCAGTCCTAACCTCTCTGCAACTCTAGTCTCATTTTTCAAACTATCTCCTAGATATTTCCACTTGCATGTTTAATTGCCATATCATGTGAGAGTGGGCAACATTTAACTCCTGATTGCCTACCTTTTCCACCTGTTCTTCCTGGGCCTCACCCCCTCCGGAAATTATGTCACCACGTGTCCTGCTGCCCAAGCCAAAATCTCTGCCCTTCCCCTGTTTCCCTCCCTCCTGCCACTTCCCACTGACTACTGAAAATAGCTTCTAATTCATCTTGGATTCTGCTCTTGCCTCTATGATCCAGCCTTTCAGCAGCCAGAGAATTTATGTAAAAACACAATTTGGGTAAAGAAATATTACATCCATAGAGAATATCTAAGATATACATATAAGGAATCTACAGTAATATGAGAAGTACTCATGTGCACTTTACCCAGGCTGAGAAAGAGAACCTGCAGTTCCTTCTGGAGTCTCTTGTGTTCCCCTCCTCAAATACGCTCCCCTCCTGCTACAACTCCCAAGGAACTGCTACACTGAATTCTGTGTTTACCATTCACTTTCTTTACAGTTTATCACATTTCTATTTGTCCCCAAATGATGCCATTCACTTTTGCATATGTTTGGACTTGATATAAGTGGACTCATACTTGCTTTCACTTGCTTTTTCCCCACTGTGCATTATGTCTATGAGATTCATTCAGGATGATACATATACTACAAATATAAATTAGATCCAGTCATTCCTTTGCTTAAACCTCCTATGGTTTTCTATTACATTAAGAATAAAATCCAAACTCCCTCCTGGATTACAAAGTCTCAGCCAGCTTCTCAGACCTCATCTTGTACAGCTACCTCATAGACCGTCCAACCTGTGCTAGCCATAAACGGCCTTTTAATTCCCTCAGTTCTTTCCAGCCCTCAAATTGCTTCTGCCTTTGGGCCTTTGCTCTAATTGTTCACACTGCCTGGAATGTTTTTTCCTTGATCTTTCCACAATGTCTTCTTCTAGTCATTCACCTCTCAGCATAAATGTCACCTCCTCTGAGAGGTCTTCCCGACCACTATGATATAACAGAGCCACTCCATCACCTATTGTACAGCATTTTATCATCATCTGGCATATTTCCTGTTCATGTATTTATGTGTTTCTTGTCTATCTTCTCCACTAGCACATCACTTCTATAGGAACAGGGACCTTATCTGTCCTATTCCCTATTCTACCTCTAGTGCCTGGCACATAGTTATTCAAAAAGTATTTATGGAATTAACGAGTAAATTACATCTCAAATTTATTATGAACAACTTGCCAAAAAACCAGACCTAATGTCTAATAAACTGAATGCTCAATAAATACTGACTGAATGCCTAAAATTTTCCTACCCCTTAAGAAAACTATAGTTTAATATTGAGTTCTCAAATTTTTTTTGTATTAAAATATTTTTCTTTTTTGAAATCCTTAAGACAACCTGAAGCAAAGCAATTTCTTTTTTCAAAGAGATGGTATCCCTGGACTGAAACCATAAATATGAATGTTTACCTTTCTGACATCAAACAAGCAAAAATACCACCACTAATTTTTCTTAAAAATTACCAAAGTTTGGCATATCTCCTCAGGCAAGGGAAACAAAAGCAAAAATGAACAAGTGGGACTATATCAAACTAAAAAGCTTCTGTACAGCAAAGGACACCATTAGTAGAACAAAAAGGCATCCTACAGAATGGGAGAATATATTCATAAATGACATATCCGATAAGGAGTTGACATCCAAAATATATAAAGAGCTCACACGCCTCAACAACCAAAAAGCAAATAACCCGATTAAAAAACGGGCAGAGGATCTGAACAGACACTTCTCCAAAGAAGAAATTCAAATGGTCAATAGGCAAATGAAAAGATATTTCACATTGCTGATCATCAGAGAAATGCAAATTAAAACCGCAATGAGATATCACCTCACACCAGTTAGGATGGCCACCATTCAAAAGACAAACAACAAAAAATGTTGGCAAGGATGTGGAGAAAGGGGAGCCCACCTACACTGCTGGTGGGAATGTAAATTAGTTCAACCATTGTGAAAAGCAGTATGGAGTTTCCTCAAAAAACTAAAAATAGAAATACCATTTGACCCAGGAATTCCACTCCTTGGACTTTACCCAAAGAAAACAAGATCTCTGATTCAAAAAGACATATGCACCCCTACGTTTATCGCAGCACTATTTACAATAGCCAAGAAATGGAAGCAACCTAAGTGTCCATCAGTAGATGAATGGATAAGGAAGAGGTGGTACATATACACAATGGAATATAATTCAGCCATAAGAAGAAAACAAATCCTACCATTTGCAACAACATGGATGGAGCTAGAGAGTATTATGCTCAGTGAAATAAGCCAGGTGGAGAAAGACAAGCACTAAATTATTTTACTCATCTATGGAGCATAAGAATAAAGCAAAAACTGAAGGAACAAAACAGCAGCAGACTCACAGAACCCAAGAATCGATTAACAGTTACCAAAGAGAAAGGGACTGGGGAGGGTGGTTGGGAAGGGAGGAAGAGGGGAATAAGGGGCAATATGATTAGCACACATAACATAGGGGGTGGCACGGGGAAGGCAGTATAGCACAAAGAAGACAAGTAGTGATTTTATAGCATCTTACTATGCTGATGGACAGTGACTGTAATGGGGTATGTGGTGGGGACTTGATAATAGGGGGACTGTAGTAACCACAACATTCTCATGTGAAACCTGAATATAAGATTGTACATCAATGACACCTTAATACCAGAGTTTGGGACTTTACTACTTTCAGGGCTGCATTTTACTTACAAGCCCTCTCTAAATCAACATAAATCTCTATTATTTTAATTCAAGGTTTTGCTGGTCAGTTTTTTTCTTCCTTTAGTCCTCTCTGTGGTCACAGAAAGCAGGAGACCCATTATCTTCCTTACTTAAAAACTTTCTCATTAAATATAGAAGAGTAACTCATCCCTTAGTCTCTTCTTTTCCCTGGTAAATTAAACCAATTGTTTTAACTTTTCCTTTTGGACTTATTTGCCAGGACTTTAATTTAATCAAGTTATGCTACAAAAGCTATTCAACTTCCATCTCTTTGCTTCCTGGAAAGGGGCCATCCATACACTGGGTTTCCCAACCTCTACACAGCTCATCAATTGTTAACAGAAATATCCCTCTTGGCTTCTCTCCCCTCAACCACAGGCTTCCATTTCTCATGTGATATAATAACAACCAGCTCACAGCAGTGTTTGGGACCACGGTATTCACTGCTGGAGAGAAAACTCTTCCTGCACTGTGTGCAGGGCATGTTAGCTAAATCTATTAAGCACACTGATTATTAATTTTAGGAAAATGGGGGTAGTTATTAGTTCTAAAAATCACACATGGCTTTTCTGCAAATTCCATCTCTGTGACTTCAGATAAATAAAACATGCATTCCCATGTCATTCATAGAATGACTATAGTTGCCCTGGGTTCTATCTTGTGGCAAGAGATCACAGAGCTCTCAGGAATAAAATATTCAGGTAGCATGAATTAATGCTCATTTTCTTCTAGCAACATTTTTCTCCCTCCCTGAATATATCAGTATTAAAGAGTATCAAGATTTCTACAGGTTGCTGTGACCCAGCAAGAGGCCACTCTGCTGACTGCCATCTCAGAGATTAGAAAGAACAACAGCTCTTACAGTGCACTCACCGCACGCTTCACTTGCACTAATTCACTGATCCTCTAGGAGGTAGGCACTATTACTATCCCCATTTTACAGATGAGGGGACCAAGGTCAGAGGGGTTAAGTGATGCAGCTCTGTTGGGCAGAATAACAGCTCCCCAAAGATGTCCGTGTTCTAATCTCTGGAACTTGTGCATATGTTACTTACATGACAAAGGAGCCTGGCAGATGTGATTATGGCTATGGACCTTCAGATGGGGAGATTTTCTTGCACTAGTCAAGTGGGATATAATCACATGAGACCTGAAAGCAGAAACCCTTCCTAGCTGTGGTCAGAAAGAGATGTAATGTGAGAAAGCCCCGAGTCAAGGAACACTGGTGGCCTCTAGAAGCTGGAAAAGGCAAAGAGACAGATTCTCCCTCAGAGGCACTAGCAGGAATACAGGCCTGCCAGTCCCTTGTTTTAGTCCATGAGACCTGTGTTGGACTTCGGGCCTTCACACCCGCAAGACAATATAAATTTTTATTGTTTTAAGCCACTAAGTTTGTGACAACTTGTTATAGAAGCAATAGGTAACTAATTCAGGCTCTGGCACTTCAGGTCCTTCCAGACGAACAGAGTCTTCAGGATGAGTATTCTGAGCAAATTCAGGGTTTTCTGGATCTGTTCTCCAATATGATTAAATTTAAAGGCACTCATGATCCTGTTTTCAGTGAGTACATTGGCAGTCCCAGGAATGATGTGACAGAGAGGCACAAAATTTCACCACTGGATGCCCCACTTTCAGGACTAAAATCTAAGCCCAGGTTCACCTCATCTTCTCTCATCACATTCTTTCTTGAAAGGATAGTTTCTGATGTGGCTTCCTTGTCCGAAAGAAACAAGCTCTGCAAAGTTTCTCTCTGAGGCCAGCCAGGTTGATCCTTGCTGGTCAGCTTTTATTAGATCTGCATAGAGAGATGTGCAGTGAAATGAACTGGAGTGTGCAACCCAGAGGTGGACTGATGGGTCTTGAATTCTGGCTCTGCCACTTAGTCTTTATGTGACCTTGGACAAGGTACCGCACCTTCAATGCCTTAGTTTCACCATCTGCCAAAGTACAGGGAAGAGGTGCTGATAAAGGCCAGACTGGAGCCAGGGCTCATGCAGACCCAGGGCTCAGCCTCCTCAGTGAGCACCGCTGCTGCCACAGTAGAAGTGTGCCCTACGCTGCACACTCTCCAGATACACTGCCCTATACAGGACTGCAAGTGCTGCGGACCTGCATGCAGACAACAGAGCAAATGAACCTCACACAACGGATACTGAGGTCTTATAAAAACAGACTTCTTGCTTCAGGTTTTTAACACGTGGTGGTGGATTGTAAAGCAGCTTTGCAGAAAGGCTGAGTTAATAATCAGCTTTGGGTATAGGATTGCATCAAATGACAGGTTCAGCCTCTGCTTCTGCTCATTTAATTTTTTTGTCTGGGGGAGAGAAAATGAGCACCAGGCAGGTTATTTTGTGGCAGGTTCTATGTTCACAAAAGAGGTTTCAATCTGAATAGTCTGTTGGAAAATCTGGGTGGGCACAACGGTCACAGTCAAGTCTGCCAAAGAACATGAAGTAATTGAGGCTTAAGGCCGTATTTCCTCATGTGGGCTCTGCAGACCGTGTTAATAAGCGTTACTCAACAAGAGGTCCCTCGAGAAGAGGGCCCCATGGGCAGTAAGCCTGGGGCATGCAGGATTAACAAAATTAAGGCTGCCTCTTTCCTAAAGGGCTTCTAGCTTTGAACATGCTAGCAGAGATGATGAATTACTCAGAGGGGGCCATGTTATGCAGCATCTCTCCAGGCTAGTTGGACTTGGTGAAAATGCACTCATTTTTTGCCTTTTGGCAAGTACCAGGTGGGACTATCCAGCTGTAAATACAGACTTGGAAAGGCTGTTTTAGTGGGTAAGCAAAGGACACTTCATTCTTCACTAGCTGGCCGACACCAGGCTTCTCAAATCCTCATCCAGCCAAAGAATACCAGCTCAGAGGATAGGCTCTTGGCCCTGTTTCTGAGGCTTCCACTTCATGTAAGCTTAAAGGTAGAATGGACATCCACCTGGTACAGGTACACGCATGACACAGTCTGTAATAAAATTTTACAATCCCCTTTTGAGAAATGTAAAACATTGAGTTAAAATATTTTTATTCATTTCATTAATTATTTGATCTTTCCTGAAAGGTAATTCTGAGCTGCATTTATCCCTGGTATAATACAAAAAGAGTTAGGTGAATGATACTTCAAAGAATAATCTTAATTAGTGAAATAATGATCATCGTAGTTATGGTTTGTAGAAAAAGTACAGAATCTGCCACATCCAAGAATTGAATATTACTTAGATGTTTAACACATTTAAACTAAACTTCAGCTCAAGATGTTAGTATATAATTGATAACTTCTAGAGTCTTTAGAGACACAACATATAACGGATTAAATTCCAAACTAAAATAATATGGATCTATTCCCCTTTGAGTCTACTGCCAGTAGTGTTATTCAAATGTGACTTTATTAAAGGTTTATCTTATGTTTTAAATACCTCGAATTATTTATAGTTTCTAGTGACATTTACTTTTAAATATATTTTCATTATTTTACAGGAATATGAGTTTCTCCCAGAACTATAAAATTCCTGCTCCAGGAATTCTTCTTTATACCCTGAATGTCTTATAGGTTGAATGAATTCATGAATAAATGAATGAATGAATTTAAGAGTTGAATTGGAAAAATGCAAAATGCAAAGAATGTCAGTTATTTTTTTGTGGAAATACAGGTTTTAATAAAAAGAAGTTTGGCCTTTAAAAATGTTTTCTCTGGTGTTAAAACAGTGTAAGATACATCATCATCAAGCAATGCTGTTAACTCCATGAAAAAAGCCTCAGTGCATCTTTAACCCAGAAAGGTTCCAACTCAGACTATTTATTTTTTGGTCACAGACTCTGTGACCCTTCTCTTACTGGATGAAGAATTTGTTCTGCCTGTAGCCAAAGAATAATAACGTGGTGGTAAGACTTCAAGTGTAGACTTCCACAAAATACTCAACAAGCCCTTTCAGTGCTTAGACTCGATTGGTGGAAGCTGCGGCAAGCAAAGGACTGGGCTGGGTGGACAAGTAGGAAAATGCAACAGGGCAGTGGGGAGACATGAAGTGTGGCCAACTTGAGGAAGGCTAATCTGAGTCGGAAGGCCCAGTCCTAAAGGGTGACGGAGGGCAGGGGCAAGGGGAGCCTCTAAACAGACAGGGGGGAAGATACTGAGTTCAGTTTTTGAAATATTACATTTGAGGAATGTATGGGACACCCAGGCAGGGGTGAGTAATAAGTAGACAGATGAGAACATAGATCTGTAGCTCACAAGAGGCATGGGAAGCAGATGTAGGCCTGGATTTGGAATTCTTTCTAAAGGATGATGGTGTGGGTGGGCAATGAGATCACCCGAGAAGCCCTGGAAGCGTGTGCAGCATGGATAGATCAGGGTGGCTGGCAGAGAGGAGGAGGTGCCCTCTGAGAGCCTGGGGTGCACTAATCAGAGACAAAGAGGGGAAAAGGAAAACAAACTGGGAAAGCCAGGGAAGTGGGAGGTTCCAGAAGAAGATGGGCCTGGAGTAAATGTTACACATAAAAAACATAAGCACAAGGAGGCTCAAGATGGCAGTGTGAGTAGGGCGGCGGAAATCTCCTCCCAAAACCATATATATTTTTGAAAATACAACAAATAGAACTATGCCTAACAGAGAGGGCAGAAGATACAGTACTACAGCCAGGCTACATCTACATCTGCAAGAACTCAGCATCTCACGAAAAGGGTAAGATACAAAGCCACGACCCGGTGGGACCCAAGCACTTGCCCCACCCCAGCTCACTGGAAAGAGGAAAAGAATCAGAGTTGGGGGGGAGTAGAAGCACATGACTGATAAATAACCAGCCCTAGTAATCTGCACTAGGGGCACAGACACACATTGCATGGTGTACTGGATATTAGAGAAAAGGAAAAGTAAAATCCTAGACGGAGACTGCGAGAGGGTCCCCACAGCCAGCTACTCTGGGACAAAAGAAAAGCAGATGCTTTTTGAAAGTCTTAAAGGGACAGGGGCTTCACAGCTGGATGGAAACGTCTCGGCACACTCAGCCCAGCAGGCTGGGATTCCTAAGGACGTTCAGGTCCCCTAATCCCCTGGGTGGCAAATGCAGCTTTGAAGCCCCTCCAGGTGATAAGGAGCCTGCCATTCGTTCCCCCCCACCGGCCGGCACTGCCCTGCCACAGCAGTGGAGCAGTGGAGAGTGGCCCCACCCACAGCAACCACCCAGAGTCTCCCCCCAGCATGCAGCTACCCAGGGCAGACCCAGAGGCTGGTGCCAGCATGCAGCTGCCCAGCACAGACAGAGGAAGCCAGGGCAAGGCATGATGGGGCGCCATTCTCACAGGAGAACACACCCGGCATGCCTGCCACTCCCTGCAGGGCTCTGGGCTACCATGAGGGCTGGCCCACCCACAGCAGCTCAGGGGATTAACCTGGAGGCTGCTCCCGGCGTGTGGGTAACCGACACAGGCAGCGGAGAAGGGCAAGGCAACCAGCAAGCAGGAAGGGACTTTGTTCTCCCAGTTGACACATGCACCACCTGCCTACAACCACCCCTATCACCACAAAAAGGCAGAAGAATCTGGTCCAGTCAAGAATCACTCAGAAAACCCCAGAGAAAGGGCCTGGGGAGATAGATATAACCAATCTTCCTGAAAAAGACTTCGAAATAAAGATCATAACCATGCTGATGGACCTGTAGAGAAATATGCAAGAGCTAAAGGGATGAACTCAGGAGGGAGATTACAGAAATGAAACAATCTCTGGAAGGACTTAAGAGCAGACTGGATGAGGTGCAAGAGACTGTTAATGGAATAGAAATCAGAGAACAGGAATGCAGAGAAGCTGATGCACAGAGAGATAAAAGGATCTCCAGGAATGAAAGAATATTAAGAGAAGTGTGTGACCATCCAAATGGAACAATATATGCATTATAGGGGTACCAGAGGAAAAAGAAAGAGAAAAAGGGTTAGAAAGTGTCTTTGAAGAAATAATTGCTAAAAACTTCCCCAACTGGGGGAGGTAGTAGTCTCTCAGACCATGGAAGCCCATAGATCTCCCAACACAAGGAACCCAAGGAGGACAATATCAAGACATATAATAATTAAAATGGCAAAGATCAAAGACAGGGACAGAGTATTAAAGGCAGCCAGAAAGAGAAAAAAGATCACCTACAAACAAAAACTCATCAGGCCATCATCAAACTTCTCAACAGAAACCTTACAGGCCGGAAGAGAATGGCATGATATATTTAATGCAATGAAACAGAAGGACCTTGAACCAAGAATACTATATCCAGCACGATTATCATTTAAATATGAAGGAGGGACTAAATAATTCCCAGAGAAGCAAAAGTTGAGGGAATTTGCCTCCCACAAACCACCTCTACAGGATATTTTAAAGGGAATGCTCTAGATGGAAGCACTCCTAAGGTTAAATGTCACCAGAGAAAATAAAATCACACCAAAGAAAGCAGAACAACCAAATACTAACTAAAGGCCAAAACCAAAATCAACTACTCACAAAAGCAGTCAAATGAAACACAAAAGAGTATAGAATAAAACACCTAACATATAAAGAATGGCAGAGGTAGAATAAGAAGGGAGATAAATAAAGAATCACCACATTGTGTTTATAATAGGTTTATAATAGCTTAATAAGAGAGTTAAGTTAGACGGATAGATAGTCAAGAAGCTCCCTTGAACCTTTGGTGACTAAGAATTCAAAGCCTACAATGACAATAAGTACATATCTTTTGATAATCACCCTAAATGTAAATGGACTGAATGCACCAATCAAAAGACATAGAGTAATAGAATGGATAAAAGACAAGACCCATATATAGGCTGCCTACAAGAGACTCACTTCAAATCCAAAGACATACAGAGACTAAAAGTGAAGGGATGGAAAAAGATATTTCATGCAAACAATAGGGAGAAAAAAGCAGGTGTTGCAGTACCTATATAAGAAAAAATAGACTTCAAAACAAAGAAAGTAACAAGAGATAAAGAAGGACATTACATAATGATAAAGGGGTCAGTCCAACAAGAGGATATAATCATTATAAACATATATGCACCTAATACAGGATCATTGACATATGTGAAACAAATACTAATAGAGATTTAAAGGAGGAAATAGAATGCAATGCATTTGTTCTAGGAGACTTCAACACACCACTCACTCCAAAGGACAGATCCACCGGACATAAAATAAGTAAGGACACAGAGGCACTGAACAACACACTGGAACAGATGGACCTAACAGACATCTACAGAACTCTAAACCCGAAATCAGCAGGATACACATTCTTCACAAGTGCACATGGAACATTTTCCAGAATAGACTACATACCAGGCCACAAAAAGAGCCTCAGTAAATTAAAAAACATTGAAATTCTACCAACCAACTTCTCAGACCACAAAGGTATAAAACTAGAAATTAATTGTACAAAGAAAGCAAAAAGGCTCACAAACACATGGAGGCTTAACAACATGCTCCTAAATAATCAATGGATCAATGACCAAATTAAAACAGAGATCGAGCAATATATGGAGACAAATGATAACAACAGCACAAAGCCGCAACTTCTGTGGGATGCAGCGAAGGCAGTTCTAAGAGGAAAGTATATAGCATAAAAAAAGAAAAACCCAGGCATATTTAAAGAAGGAAGAACAATCCCAAATGAATAGTCTAAAGTCACACTTATTGAAACTGGAAAAAGAAGAACAAAAGAGGCCCAAGGTCAGCAGAAGGAGGGACATAATAAAGATCAGAGAAGAAATAAATAAAATTGAGAAGAATAAAACAATAGAGAAAATCAATGAAACTGAGAGCTGGTTCTTTGAGAAACTAAACAAAATAGTTAAGCCCCTAGCCAGACTTACCAAGAGAAAAAGAGAATCTACACACATCAACAGAATCAGAAATGAGAAAGGAAAAATCATGACAGACAGCACAGAAATACAAAGAATTACTAGAGAATACTATGAAAATCTGTATGCTAACAAGCTGTAAAACCTATAAGAAATGGACAACTTGCTAGAAAAATACAACCTTCCAAGACTGACCAAGGAAGAAACAGAAAATCTAAACAGACCAATTACCAGCAACAAAATTGAATCGGTAATCAAAAAACTACCCAAGAAAAAAAACCCCAGCCATATGGATTCACCACTGAATTTTATCAGACATATAGAGGACACAATACCCATTCTCCTTAAAGTTTTCCAAAAGATAGAAGAGGAAGGAATACTTCCAAACTCATTCTATGAAGCCCACATCACCCTAATACAAAACCAGGCAAAGACCCCACCAAAAAAGAAAATTGCAGCTAATACCCCTGATTAACATAGATGCAAAAATACTCAACAAAATATTAGCAAATCAAATTCAAAAATCACCATGATCAAGTGGGATTCATCTTAGGGATGCAAGGATGGTACAACATTCGAAAATCCATCAACATCATCCACCACATCAACAAAAAGAAGGACAAAAGTCACATGATCATCTCCATAGATGCTGAAAAGGCATTTGACAAAATTCAACATCCATTCATGATAAAAACTCTCAACAAAATGGGTATAGAGGGCAAGTACCTCAACATAATAAAGGCCATATATGACAAACCCACAGCCAACATCATACCTAACAGCGAGAAGCTGAAAGCTTTTCCTCTAAGATGGGGAACAAGACAGGGATGCGCACTCTCTCCACTGTTATTCAACATAGTACTGGAGGTCCTAGCCACGACAATCAGACAAAACAAAGAAATACAAGGCATCCAGATTGGTAAAGAAGAAATCAAACTGTCACTATTTGCAGATGACATGATATTGTACATAAAAAACCCTAAAGACTCCACTCCAAAATTACTAGAACTAATATCTGAATTCAGCAAAGTTGCAGGATACAAAATTAATACACAGAAATCTGTTGCTTTCCTATACACTAACGATGAACTAGCAGAAAGAGAAATCAGGAAAGCAATTCTATTCATGATTGCATCAAAAAGAATAAAATACCTAGGAATAAACCTAACCAAGGAAGTGAAAGACCTATAACCTGAAAACTACAAGACACGCTTAAGAGAAATTAAAGAGGACAGGAACAAATGGAAACTCATCCCATGTTCTTGGCTAGGCAGAATTAATTTTGTCAAAATGGCCATCTTGCCTAAAGCAATATACAGATTCAATGCTATCCCTATCAAAATACCAACAGCATTCTTCAATGAAGTGGAACAAATAGTTCAAAAATTCATATGAAACCACAAAAGACCCCGAATAGCCAAAGCAATCCTGAGAAGGAAGAATAAAGCAGGGGGGATCTTGCTTCCCAACTTCAAGCTCTACTACAAAGCCACAGTAATCAAGACAATTTGTTAGTGGCACAAGAACAGAGCGACAGACCAGTGGAACAGAATAGAGACTCCAGATATTAACCCAAACATATATGGTCAATTAATATACATTAAAGGAGCCATGGACATACAATGGGGAAATGACAGCCTCTTCAACAGCTGGTGTTGGCAAAACTGGACAGCTACATGTAAGAGAATGAAACTGGATCACTGTCTAATAACATACACAAAAATAAATTCAAAATGGATCAAAGACCTGAATGGAAGTCATGAAAACAGAAAACTCATAGAAAAAAACATAGGCAAAAATCTCTTGGACATAAACATGAGCGACTTCTTCATGAACATATCTCCCCAGGCAAGGGAAACAAAAGCCAAAATGAACAAGTGGGACATATCAAGCTGAAAAGCTTCTATACAGCAGCAAAGGACACCATCAGTAGAACAAAAAAGGCATCCTACAGTATGGGAGAATATATTCATAAATGACAGATCTGATAAAGGGTTGACATCCAAAATATATAAAGAGCTCACGCACCTCAACAAACAAAAAGCAGATAATCCAATTCAAAAATGGGCACAGGATCTGAACAGACACTTCTTCAAAGAAGAAATTTAGATGGCCAACAGACACATAAAAAGATAGTCCACATCGCTAATCATCATAGAAATGCAAATTAAAACCACAATGAGATATCACCTCACACCAGTAAGGATGGCCACCATCCAAAAGACAAACAACAACAAATGTTGGCGAGGTTGTGGAGAAAGGGGAACCCTTCTACACTGCTGCTGGGAATGTAAATTAGTTCAACCATTGTGGAAGGCAGTATGGAAGTGCCTCAAAAAACTCAATATAGAAATACCATTTGACCCAGGAATTCCACTCCTAGAAATTTACCCTAAGAATGCAGCAGCCCAGTTTGAAAAAGACAGATGCACCCCTATGTTTATTGCAGCACTATTTACAATAGTCAAGAAATGGAAGCAACCTAAGTGTACAACGGTAGATGAATGGATAAAGATGTGGTACATATACACAATGGAATATTATTCAGCCATAAGAAGAAAACAAATCCTTCAATTTGCAACAATATGGATGGAGCTAGAGGGTATTATGCTCAGTGAAATAAGCCAGGTGGAGAAAGACAAGTATCAAATGATTTCACTCATCTGTGGAGTATAAGAACAAAAAAAAAACTGAAGGAACAAAACAGCAGCAGACTCACAGAACCCAAGAACAGACTAACAGTTACCAAAGGGAAAGGGACTGGACAGGATGAGTGGAAAGGGAGGGATAAGGGGAAAAAAAGGGGTATTACTATTAGTAGACATAATGTAGAGAGGGACACGGGGAGGGCTGTGCAATACAGAGAAGACAAGTAGTGATTCTACAGCATCTTACTACGCTGACAGTGACTGTAATGGGGTATGTGTGGGGGGGACTTGATGATGGGGGAGTCTAGTAAAC
The DNA here is from genome assembly GCF_030020395.1 of Manis pentadactyla. NCBI lineage: Eukaryota > Metazoa > Chordata > Mammalia > Pholidota > Manidae > Manis > Manis pentadactyla. Next base: position 41,945,801 of record NC_080021.1, on the reverse strand, counting down.
ATAATGTTCCTCATGTAATTGTAGATTAATGATACCAAAATATTAATAAATAAATAAATAAATCGCCAGAATGTTAAAAAAAAAATACATAAGCACAAAGTTCAAGCAGCAGTAGGAACCAAAAATGTAATTCCATTTGGCAGTTCATGGAGAGGGAGTTACCCAAGTATAATGAATGATAGGTGTAATAGGAGCTGAGAAATTGGAATGGAATAACTTTTTGGTGGTGCGTAAAAAAGAAATAAGGATAGTTTATTAAAGGGTGTGTAATATATAAAATACTGTTTTTCTAACAGAGAATCCAAAGTTTCTTTGTTGAGTAAGAGAAAGGAAGAGAGTGGAAGACTATAGAGAAAACTGCAAACATTTGTGTTACTGTGGCCAGAGTTTAAATGTCACATAGTCTAGGGACTGCCAGACAATAATGTAATACTGTGAAGTTCCTGCTCTAATATCCTGAGTTACACTTAGAGCACAGTTCACCAATAAACATGTCCCTGCACATGCCAATGTCACACTTTTAAATGACAGTTGTATAAAGTAGGATCACACTAACTTACCTGTTTTAATAGCAGGTATTTCCGTTTGACCTGGGAAGAGAGGGGCTTTGGGGGACTTACTTGTTTTTTGTTTTGTTTATTTTTACTTTGAGTTGTCCATAAAACATGTTTTGGAATTTGCCAGATTAAATGTGTGGAAATTGTTCCAGTGACAGGTCACCACCAAAGACGGGATACCTGGGAAATGGGAGAGCTTCTTTTGCTGATTTAGTGTTTCAAATACTTTGGTATTAGTTAAATATACTTATATTTTAGTGAGATATTAATGCTGAGAGGAAGAGATTATATTAGTTCGCTAACATCTACATGTGCCAGTCATATAGAAAATATACTTCTTGAAATAGTGAAATTTTTAGAATTCTTACCACATAGATGAGGAACTGCCAGCCAACAAAGTAATACTGTACTGTTCTTGCAGAGACAGACTGAGTTATATTTGGAGCAAAGTTCACCAATAAATATGTTCCTGCAAATGCCAATGTCATGCCTTTAAATAAAATTGGAAAGACAAGCCAAGTTGAAAACGGACATTTAAGTCTTTTTTGTTGATGCAAACATTACCTACAGATTGAACATTACTTGTAAAAGTGCCAAGAGTCCCCTCCCTATTAAAATACAATTCATCAAACCATCCCTAGATAGCATCATGCATTCCCCTGGTAGCACTGCCTTTAAAGGGGGATATGGGCTACAGAATGGATGGGGAGGACGTAACTTCTAATTTTTGTCAGCTATTCCAGATGAATTCCAAACCCTTAGGAGAAGCTCTCTCCAAAGATGGGAAAGATCAGAATAAATGCATAAGGAGACGTGAAAACACATCCAAGCTAGCTGTTTGTTTCCACGTGGACCAGTAAGTGCAAGATGGATCTAGATCCATCAGAGTGGGGAGGTCCGTCGCCTGATGATCTCTTCTGCACTTACTCATCTTTGGAGCCTTTACACACACACCTGGGTGATTTTACACTTTGAACCCTGGTAAAGGAGAATCTTAATTATTACGATTTAATGGAGTCCCTTTAGCAGAAATAATGAAAGTGAACACTGACTTTGCTGTAAGATTTATTTAATCCAATTTAGAATCTTGAATTTCAGGGGTAGTTTAGTAAAATACCACATAATAAACCTATGTAGGGAACATGTGACTGCCATCACCTTAACATCACTTAAAATAATGAAGGAAAGCAATATGTATGGGAGGAGTAGCCACAGAAGGAGGGGAGAAGGGAGGCCTTGCCCTTCCAAATAACACTGAAAACTGCTTATTTACTAATAATTAGCAGCCTGAGAAAAACTGATACATGTAGCATTTTCCAGATAGCATACTTGAAAACATAATTCAACTGAGGTCAGCATTGCTGTGATATAACTTACAGTGAGCACTGACTCCAACCTGAGCCAATTTGCTCTGTCTATAAAATATCACAGTCTGCAGACACCAATTTCCTGTTCCTCTTAACCAAATGATTAAGAGTTTTAAACTCTAGTTTCTGAGAACAAACAGCATTTGGTTTTTCACATGCTAGACAATAGCTGAGTACTCAAGGTATTGTAAAAGCTATAACATGAGCTTTCTCTAATGCACCAATTTATTCTTTATTACCTTATGAAGGCAGAAATTACATATACAATTTTAAAAGCTATTTCTAATGAGAATTTTTAAAATGAAAAACACTATACTAAGCATTGTAATACAAGGAAAATAATGAAAACCATATATAACAACTTGGGGAAAATTATCAGTCAGCCTTGTCCTTCCTTAGCAAAAAAAAAAAAATGTTTTAATTGTTCAATATTAGATTCCAAGGAGGAAGGGGTTTAAAAATAAAAGTTTTCTAAACTTGGTAAAGTAGATAAATGCCTTGAATTCAACTTAAAAGTCTCAGACAGTTCAAACTTTCTTTTGTGAAATCCAAATTACTTTTTATATTGAGTACCTCTGCCAGTAATTTATCTCATCTAGCTGTATCTAGTGTCAATTAAATTTCTTTTTTTAAGTTTAGTATTGAATGTGTAACACAGGTAAATGGTAAAAAATTCAAAAGATGCACAAGGGTAATCAGGGAAAAGTTAAATCTCTCTCACACCATTATGGCCCACTAGTCCCCCTCCTCAAAGCAAACCACTGCTGTTAGTTCTTGTGTTTCTCAGAGATGTTTCACGTATGTGTGTGTGTGTGTGAGAGTATATGAGTTTTGGTTTTACATAAATGATAGCATATTATACACACTTCTGTACTGTGTTTTTCCTACTTAGCAGAACATCTTGAAGAACACTTCACGCCAGTACAGAAGTGCGGCATCATTCTTTTTAAGTCTGCCTTGATTTCCATTATATGGAGGTGGTGTTATTTAACTGAACTTTCCATTATAGTCCCTGTTCCCTATCTGCTAACACATTTGCATACTGTGCCCATTTCTACCAATGGATATCTTCACTGCATTTCAAAACTCCTCAAAAATGAATAAAACGACTGATATTTTTGCAATTATACTTCCCAAGTAGTTTTTCACATGTGTCATTTCATCCGAGCCTTACATCACTATGAGTTAATAGGTAGCCCCACAGCAGCTCAGTGGGTCACACATTATTTCTTCTTAGTAATCTTAATTTCAGCTACCTCCAACCATCACCAAGGCAGCTCTAGATGGCTGCTACCTGAGATATGCTTGCTTATTGGTGTCCTTTATATTTCTCTATGATTTACTCTCTCTTTTATGAAGTGTGCACCTTTTTCATAAGTGTTTAAGAGTGCTGAAGATAGTCACTAGCAGTTCCTTAAATAAGTTTCCTTAAAATTTATTTATATCCCACCTTTTTCTAAAAGTGGCATGAGACGTCACTTCTGGCTGTTATAGTTCAGTTAAACCACAAATACTCCTTTGGAAAGACAGAGTTTCTCATTAGAAACCTTGCTGGTTTACCTTCTGTGGGCCCATTTGCCCCAAAGGAGGAATCTGGAAGTGTAAGGCAGTAGAGGAGGGGAAGCGGCACCTGAGTTGCTCTCTGCCCATGGAAATGACTGAATTTCAGATCAAGACTTGGATCCTGGAAGTCTAATCCAAGCTGCAGCAGCCCCCATGGAACTCAGACGTCACTGCTACTTGCCAGCTGGAAGAGCTCAGGCAAGTAACTTATCCCTCTGTGACTTAGTCTTCATCTCTGGTTATAAGTTATCTTACCTACCTGTTAGACTGCAGGAGCTGCGCTCTGTGGGAGGCCAGTCTGGTGAGCTGTGTATGTTGAAAAGCCCACCTGAGGCCTGATGTGACAGAGGACCCACCTCAGGTGCTGACTGCTGAGAGTCAGCGGCCGTCTGAGGCAAGCTTAAGAACGAATCCAAAATTGTATCTTTACTATTATAGCCCAGGGATGATCAGGAACTGTCACTGGGACTGTCCCTAAGGGAATAATAATCCAATTTGAGCATGGAGAGGCTGGTCAGGAAGGAATTGGCTGGCATCTTCTGATTAAGACCAATGAAAACTTTTCTCCACTGGTCTTAAAAGAAGGCAGGAGAAAGGAAATGACTAACAGAAAACAGAGAAGAAAACACAAGCAGGATCATGTTGCTTTCACGTTGCTTCCTACCACTAATCTCAGGCACTTGGGGCAAAAGCACCAAGACTGGTTATTAGAAGAGACCAGTGGCGGAGCAGTCAGGCAGCTGTGGGCAAGTTGCAGGTGGGGGGCAGTGACTGGCTGCGGGACACCACCCGCGACTCAGGGAGGTGGTTCCCTTCACCACCCTCACACCCAGACTTGCAGCAAAGACACTTCTCATCAAATACAAGTCAAGTCACTTAGAAATCCACAATGCTCGGGTGGGAGCTGGAGATTTAGCTTCATACAATACATAAATAGCAATAAAATCCTTTCCTATACACTTGTCCTGTGTGCAAAACAGGTAAACAAGCTCATCCCTGCTCTTTATAGTTGGCAGACAAGGGATACTATGAGGGCATAAGCCAAGGGAGAGTAAGCATTTCTTTTAGTTATGTTCTTAAAACTATTGATTTCATAGACAAGTATGGATTACATGAGTTACACTATGATCACCATCATATTCCAATGTGATAACTGTTAAGAGTCATAGCTAATCCTTATAAGCACAATTCTAAATATTTTATATATAACTTAATCCTTACAACAAACCTGTGAAAAATAACTATACTATTATAGTATATTATAGTAGTATATAATATGCATGACATATAATATTGTATACTATTAAACTACTACTGTCCACATTTGGCATGTGAGGAAATTGAGTCACAGAGGGAAAAACTATCTGTCTGGGATTTTCCAGCTAGGTGGGGAGCTTAGATTGGAACCTAGGTAGTCTATTTTCTTAATCATTACACTCTCCCACCTCTTGAATGCATAAAGGACCAGGACTGATAAATGGACAACTCAGGGCTGTCATTCACAGTGTAGTCTTAGCGAGTGGCACCCCAGGAGCTGTAGAGAACACAACATGAGGCTGGGTGCAGCCTCCCTACTGGAATAGAAGGAACTGAATCTTTTTGGCAGTGGTCTCTGGGGTTCCCAACTGGCCCTGAGGTTCCTTTAGAAGAATGTCTCCAAACTGGTGTTCTCTGGAACCAGTTTCGTAAGACAGCTGCCATCAAAAATGGCTTTGTCAAATCTATTTGGGAAGAGGTGAGTTAAACAAATTTTAAAGGCCTTTTACTGGAAGACCCCTCAGATCCTCATTGTGTTAGTGCCCACTGTGAATCTCCTAGAGGAGGATCTGGTTGCAATATTTTCTGAATATATTTGACCATTTATATCATCCCAAAGAAGTGTTTTGAGGAATATTTTATACTTTAGGAAATGCCTGACACTTAACTGGATCCATCTGTGAGACTGCAGCCTGTCAGGAGGCTACAGGTGTTCTGTTGCAAAAGTCTATTGATCTTGTGGACTGACAGTGAAGTATACAAGTGGCCAAAGGGAGAGAATCAGACTCTTGATGCTTCTGTTCACTGCCATCTCTAACCTGCTGGGCTCCCTTCCTATGTAAGCCTTGGATTCTAACATCTGCCTGTATAATTTTTCCTCAAATGACATCCTGTGTCCCAGCCCACCCTTCCCCTTAAGTAAAGCATGAAATCTCCTTTAACTTTGTCCCCACTGTCCAGACGGATGCTGGCTAGTGTCAACTGCCTGTTGTCTAACTTCTAGAATCTGGCTTGACCTGACTTCTGGTGGCCTTCAGAGTTTTTAATATTCAGTTAACCTGACTCCAACCAAGATTGCTGTCTGATTCTCTTGGTCCCTGTAGTATGTCTCCTGATCAGTGGGGGTCCAGCTATTGCTTTTGTGGGATATCAGGAGTCACAGAATTAACTGGACTTCTTAACACTAAACCATTTGGGATGCCTTCCCCTGTACAGTCTCTCCAGATTCCTCAGGTTTAACAGCAGCTAAATCCTGAAGGAACCCTGAATTGGAAAGCCTCAGTAAGGTAGTTAATCCAAATAGTCCTAGACCTACTCTCAGAAAGTCTTCCATTCTTGATGCAGCTTTGAAACCAAAATAGCCAGTCTACCCCCACAATGGGACCTGATGGTCTGTCGGGCTAGGTTAGTATTCTGGGTACCGGTCCCAGACCAGGCTGACCTCTGGTGTGGGAGAAGGAAGGAAGGAGATGGTCTTCATCTCACTAGTAATCCCTTGACTCTATCTGGGGAATCCATTTATAAGTGTCTTGAAGTAACCAAGTTACTGGTGTCTGGAGAGTTTTGATTAATTGACTGTAATTTTTATTTTTATGATAACACTAGCTGGGCTAAAATCAACCAGGATCTCACAGACTATTGGATTCAGTACTTTTGATGACAAAGGGAGTAGAGAGAGGAAAATACTATAGTTTTTGGCTGATTTAAGGGGAGAGAAATCTGGTGCTTTTTTTTAAAGGAAAAAATAATCATTAAAATAATTTAAAGTTATTAATCCAATAAGAATCAGAGCACAGTCCAAAACCTGTCATTGAGTTAATAATAGTTGGCGATTTCTTTCAGACATAGCTTTTGTGAGGTCATTTTTTGCGGCTAGTGGTGAAAAGCTTCATAGCCACAGAGCAACATTTGGTAATAAATTAGTTCAGCTTGTTTCCACATGGCCCCAAAATCTTCATTTGTTCCATCATGAAAAACAAACTTTCATTTGCTTGAAGGAAGGAAAAATAAATGATTTTCTTTTGCAAATTTTGACAATTTAATTTTTACCATGCCTGTATATTAATCTTTTTTTTTAAAACACCACTAACTACTCTTTTCCCTGTTTTGTTTTAGTCCCCGTGAAGGAAAAAAGAATGCATTTTTAGTTTTCAACAGAAAGAGTCAAATTTCTCAAAGCAATAGCATACAGGCCCAAAGAAAATACATGTAACTTAACATATTATTGAGTGAGGTTGGGAAAACGTCCTTCCGTAAGTGCAAAGTGGGTTGTTATATCTCAGATAATGATAATCATATAATATTGCTGTTGGAGGCATGGGTAAAGAATAAGCAACTAAATCCTTTCTTATTCCTGCAATACTGGATTAAAAAGAATTGATCACTTTTAACTACAGTTTTAAACAAATGTGACAGAGTTATATAGCCCACTCTGAAAGCATGAAGATAGGAAGGCAAAAATACCTGACCAGAATTATGGGAAACGTTACCTGGATGAACGTAATTCACAAATAAATCTACATCAAGGTTTCCTCTGATGAAGCAGCAGAGCTGAGTGCTGTACTAGTAGCTGTAATGATAGCTCACATTCCTGAGAGCTTATTATGTGCTAGGTACTGTTCTAAGAGTTTTACATCCATGAACTCATTTAATCCTACGAGGTAAAGATGAGGAAATTGAGGCTTAAAGAGATTAAGGAACTTTGCACACCACTCTCTGACACTAGAGACACCCTTAGCCATTACACTAGTTATATCAGGCTGCCACTATTAGAAAACTGGGCCATCACTTATAGTTATAAGGCCTTGGGCAAGATATTGCCAGTATTAAATACAAACTTATCTTCCCTTTGGCATCTCTCTAAGTACCAGTTCTGTACATGGACTGTTCCTACATTTAAAGGAGACAGTTCATGTAAAACACAGTGCCTGGAAATAGTAAATATTTAATAAATGGTAGCTGGTTATTAAAATAAGAGAAGTTAGTAAAGAATCAAAAATTAAGAGAGGGTTTATTCTATTTGCTTTTTTGGTATGTGTGTATGTGTGTGTGGTTTCTACTCCTTATGTTACATTTTTAGTGTTACCTCTCAGGAGTGAAGTTGATCATAGAAATGATGACATAGTATATTAACAGGGCTTTACAGTTCTCAAAGTGCTTATATGAATTATCCAATTTGATCCTAACAACAGTCTCCTTTATTTGTCAGCAAACTGAGGTTTAGAGAAGTTAAGTAATATTATGTGGCCACACAATTGTTAGCAGACACTGAATCAAGATTAGAACTCATAAGCATGAGTTTAATGTATATCCTTTGATGTTGAGTTAGTTTATTGCATTTAGCAATGTTTAGTTGATCTTGGGTTTTCTAAGTATATAATTAAATCATCTTCACGTACTAATACTTCTATTTCTTCCCTTTCCATAGTTATGACTTTCAATTATTTTTTTCCTTATTGGCAGCAGTTGTAGTACAGTATTAAATACAAACTTATCTTCCCTTTGGCACCTTTGTTAATGCTTCTCATGTTACTCCCTCTGAGTGCCCTGCTCTGAGTGCTTGGATGTGGCCCCTACCTAGGCCATCCAGTCATCAGGACTGATTCAAATGTTATCTCTGTTGGAAAAAATTATTTCTGAGCTTCCTAGCTGGAGTAATCTTTCTTTATTTTAAACTAGTGGTTCTCAACAGGGGGCAAATTTGTCCTCCAAAGGCCATTTGGCAATGTTTAAAGTCATTTTTGGTTCTCATGACTGGGGCAGAGGGTGCTACTGGCATCCAAGGGGTATAGGTCCAGAGGGAGGCTGCCAGCCACCCTATAGCTCAGGACAGCCCCTCAATGATGAATTATCCAGCCTCAAATGTCAGCAGAGCTGAGGTTGAGAAACCCTGTTCTAAACTAAGGGCTCAAGGCATTATGATATTATATTCTGCTTTTTAAAAAACTTGTTTATGTGTATATTTTATCACCAGCTTATTATTTAAGGGCAAGAATTTTTAAATAGAATTTAATCATCATTTTACCACTTATGTTCACAATAATTAGCAAGTCTCCCTTTATAGCCATCTGTATTATGTCATTAAGTGCCTTAGGTTAATTTAAACATTAATAATGATTAACTACAAAAGATGACATATATTAAATAAAATGATTTTTCTTTGAGACATTTGATAAATGAGGAAAATAACATAGGGCCTACTTTTTTTAATTAATAAAACTCAGGCATTGCTGATTCTTACTTCTGATTCCATACAACTCTCCCAAATAAGTCCATAAGCCATAATATATTAAAAGAGAGTATAGAAAAACAATGTATTTGAAAAGTAAAATTCACATATGACTGTATTTGTAAAAACATTTTAAGCATGAAAAATTTGACAAAGTTGACTAAAAACTCCATTAGTAGAATCAAACCAAGGAGGAAAACAAAAAAGTGAAAACACTTTTAAGACATGAGGCTCAAGGGAAACACAATCAGGGAAAACAAATGCTCAACATACCAATGCTGGTGTCACATTTAAAGCTCACATTTTTTAAATACATGTGAGCTCCTTGGAAGCAAGTCAACATTACTTAAAGTACCCAAAGTATCATATTCATTATCATATGTCAGCAGCAATTCAGACAGGATTTTGTCAAGGAAGAAAATATGAATATCTGTAATTCTTTCCACCAGTGATACTTCCAACAAGAGGCAGAAGATAAATATATGATGGCTTTGCTATAGAGCAGAAATCTTTCTTACAGCCAGGAAGACTACTGTTATTTCCCACTAACAGCTATATTTCTAAATAAAATTTTGAAGAGCAATGTTCTATGTTACTTTTGGAAAAGCTAAATACAAAATAGATAGCTAATTGGTACATCTAATTTTTTGTGTGGTTTTCAGTTTTATGCAGTACTTTCATGCAACAATCAACAAACACCTCCTTTGAAGTGGAATAGTCTCTTAGGTAACACAGATGTTTTCTTGGATTTTATTATTCTCATAGACATTTCTTAACACTTAGTTATGTATTACTATTATTTTACAGTAATAATATTCTGTAAAACAGTAATTTGGTCAATAGCATGGGTAGTGGGCACAATGAAAATGGAGGTATTTCATGTGAAAGAGTAAATGGCAGCTCCAAGACAGAATAACATTCACCTCTTAGTGAGATTATATCCATTGTAGAAATTTGTTCCCAGTTTTTAAAGCACATATTTTTTATGGATATTATTATTTATTTCCTGATCCATCAGTGCTACACTTGCATGAATTAAATAATGACTTACCTAGCAAATCTGAGGCTCTCAAATTTTCTTTCAGAAACACAACAGAAATAATGGCACTACCTAGAAAGAAAATGACCATTAGTGGTGTTTTCAATGTAAAAACACATTATGCAATGCCATTTGAAAGAGTTAAGCAGTTTTGTTACTATGCCTAACTAGTTGTGTCCTAGCCAGAGACATCTAGCAGTTGTAGCTGTAAAAACAACTTTTTTCCCCATCATAGTTAAGGATACCTAGAAATTGGCCTGGTTTACAATGGACCTAGAATAGTGACTGGGATACAGTGTGCCTGTGTACAGTGAGGGTTTATTAAGGTGTAGTACATGGCTAAATGAATGAAAAGAAAGGAAGGAAAGAAGGAAGGAAGAGCAGTAATGGCTGGAAAGGCAGAAAGACAGAAGGGAAGGAAGAGGAAAAGAGAGATGGAAAGAAAGAAGCCTTAACTTTAAGTATATGCCAAACTGGAAGTCATCATTTCCCATCTTCCCCTCCTATAATCCCGACTCCCAGGACCCCGCGGCCGAGCGCTGGGACCCCAGGACTTCTCCCAGGCCCCCTCCCTCCCGCCACCCACCCAGCAGGATCCTGGGTTTGCCACGTCTCGGTGTGACTCTCCAGTCCCCCGCTCTCCTTTTCATTCCTAGTCCCTGCCCCAGCTCGGGACAGCTTCACTTCAGTCAGACCTCCCGTTTCTCTCTCCCTTCCCTAAACCATCACCAGAGTCATCTTTTAAAAATGCAAATCTAATGTAAATTCACAGCTTTAAAGCCACTTAATGGCTTCTGTCATTACAGGACAAAGGTCAAGCTACTGAGCAAGATACTCAAAAAGCCGTGACTTCCCTCTTGCCACTCTGCTATGTTTGTACTTGATCCCTTTTATATTCTGTGCCCAAGTTACCAAAATGATGTAATTCCCAGACCACCACTGAGTTTCATGCTCAAGCACTATCATGCGTGCTCTTCCCTCTGTAATTCTGCTTCTATCCTGCCAAGCACGAGCAGACTCACACAGCACTTCTGGATTCCCCCAGACCAAGCTGACCACTTCACCCTTTGCATGATTTCCCCCTTTTATTTGTGATGTGTGATTACCCCCAATATATCTTTTTCATTCTGATTAAGATGTATTTGCGTGTCTTCCCCCAAAGACCGTCAGTTCGTTTTACTCTGAGATAAGTCTATTAAGATCTCCAGTGTGTACATAGCACACAAATAAAAGAATGTTGTGGGATCTCTGCCCTGCATTTGCTGCCTCTCGTGATGTTTCAGACCCCCTTTCCCACTACTGATGCTACTGAACTCTCAACCTCACAAATGAGCTTTGGCCTGCTGCTACGGCCTCAGAAGTGCAGGGAACGTTGAATCTCTGAATCTGTGCATTGTTCTCTTACAGAGCCATTCCTCTATGGCTAAGGGCATGGGGAAATCCCAGCTTGCAATAATACAAAGAACAAAAACAAAACACAACATAATGTGTACTTCAAATTTTTAACTAAAATTATTAGCTGGGTTTTTTAGTTTGTTTTTTAAAGTAAATATCCAGGAAAGCAAAAGCATCATAAAAATAATCTTCACATCTAGCAAAACCTCAGTTAATATGTTCCTGTGTTTATTTCCCTTTAGTTGAAATCAAACGCTAATGAAAAATTTCTTCTTTTAGTTTTTAGTTTGCTCGGTTACCAGAGTACAATTTGCCATGTCATTAAAAATTCTTCATAGATATTATTTTAATGAGTCCATATAATATCCCATTAAATCAGTTAAACTTGAATATAGCTATATCTGGTGTTCTGGCAATTGATATAAACAAAATTACAAATCCATGCCAGAAACCCTTATTCAAGATAAGCTGATGTCCTCCTATGTTTTCTCCATCTTTTTCTCAGCCTAGCTCTCTCATTCAAATTGAGCTATGTTCTTGCAAACTTTTTCTGGGCAGGTTATTTATAGGAATGGAGGTTTCACACAGAATAAACGAAGTGTGCTAAATGTCCACCAAGCATGAGTTTAATTGCGTGGCATGGTTTTAAAACATTTAGGCAATATTTTCTGTAGATAAACTAATGTATAAATACATAGCTCATTACATTAAGAATTGAGTTTGGGACAAATATAAAAATATATGAAAAATTTATCTTTCAGATTTGGACCAAAATAACACAGGGAAACTAATTTCACATGTTAGAGCATTAGAAAAGGTATAAAAACCCAGACCTCCACTCCTACCCCATCACTGACTTCCTGTGTAATTAGGTAAGGAATGTTTCCAAGCTGAGGGAGATAGATTAGCAATAAAAAGTAGGTAAAATATCACTATCTAACACTTACCAAATGCATTCCATTAGGACCCTTGAGTTGGCCATTTTGTAGTCAAGGATTCCAGTAGGAAAGGAGACATTGCTTACATGGAATGAGGAACTTTACAGCTAATAAGAGACTAAAGATAATCTACTGCAGGTCCTAAACTTAATATTTGAGAAACTGAAATAAAAAGAGGTTGCTTATTCATTGATCCATTCATCTAATAAACATTTACATTTCAGCAGAGTTGGAAACAGCACCCACACTTCCTTATCCCCAGTCCAGAGCTCTTTCTAATACACACACTCCACTGCCTCCCTTGAAGGTAGAAAGGCATCATTTTCCTTCTCTTCTTGTTACTAATCCAGAGTTTCATAAATAACTTCACTTTCAGAAGAGGGAAAAATGTTATGTAGGAATAATTTCATTGCTGAAAGCAAAAAAGGATACAACTGTTAACAATAAACATAAAATATACTACATGATATATCAAATTATATCAATGCTATTAAATAGTTATCAGAGTTTTACAAAACATAAATATACTTTTACTTTCTGAAAGAATTTGTCTAATGTACTTCCATACCGATTTTTTTGTTTTACGAGAACATGAGATTTTCTACATTTTTAGATAAAATATGAAGATTTTTAGTTTTATTTATCTGCATAGAAAGTAATAAAAAAGAACATTCTATTAAGAAACATTTACTTGTGACTCATTTATCTTGCAAAACATGGTTAAAAGGAGAGTTGTGCTGAGCAAAAAGACAGTATCTGAGCAACAGCTAATAATATGACTTCTGAGTAAGTAGTAAATTTTTTAAATGAGAAAAAAATAAATAAGCTGAAGTGCTCCCATACATATTTGTAATCAGAGATCTGTCAAACTCAACCCTGTCTAATTGTTGCTATAGCAACCACCATTGCCTAATGAACACTTTCAAAAAGGGAAAAATGATTACACTTTTATTCCAGTAGTAAAACCTAATATGCAAAAACACAGCATTTCAATATTTAAAATCAATAGTTTTAAAAGCATTGAAACAAAATACACTTGGTAAACTAGCAGATTTGTACAAAGTATGATTAGACTGTAGTCACTACCGAGCATTTATATCAGCATTCATGTTAGCTTAGTGCACATTTTTGACTTGGGGCATATTCAGGCAGAGGTTCATGCACGCTTTTCCATTCTGGCCTTCATGGGAGTCTACACAGTGTGTTCCCCAGCACTGCTCTACACAGAGAGTGCTCCCAGAAATGGGGATACAACTCATTACACAGTGTCACACAGTGGCTCCAGAGCCAGACACTGGACTACAATGGCCATAATGCTTTTTTTAAAAAATGGGTGAAAGACAACATATGAAGTATGCCAAACAGAGGTTATTTAGGAGTCAAAAATAAAACAAAGCAGGAATAGTATCTGTAAGGGGAAGGGACAAAAAAATCTTCTACTGTCTTCTCTGGTGCAAAATAGTGTCCCCATGGGGCAGTTCATCAATATATTCCATTGGCCTTGAAGTTCTAATGCTTTATGGCCAGGCAGACTCTCGGCAACAATTATTATGGACTGTTGAGTGAGTCATCTATTCTCTTTCTGGCCACTGTCACTCAGGTTAGCAACCAGGATGGAGATTTCCGAGGCTGACCTAAGGAAACTTACACATGGTCATTCTGACCTGGATCTCCAGATGCAAATAGACTACTGTCCAGCACGGTTCTGGTGGCTGTAGCTGAACCGAGTTCAGAAGTGATGGAGGGTCCCAGTCCTACGGGTAGGTATGTGACCCGGTATTGAGCTTCTGAATATTCCCTGATTTTCTTAGAAATAAACTCCAAGTTTGTCCTCCAGTTGCCTCCTCTCTGATATTACTCAGACTGGGTCAAGGCCTGGCTGTCATTACGGAAGAGCCACTTAGTCATGCGGTCGAGTTTATGCTCTAAGATCCATAGCAGGTCACAAGTTAAAGAAAAAATCAACTACAGATTAATCTAGAACATGAGAATTCAGAAAGATTACACAACTTGATTTGGATTTTCTTCTATAATAGCTACTAATGGGGATTAATAAATAAAAAGTTAAGCATCAAATTTCTATATGTTTACAATCAAACTCAAGGGTAGATTTTTACATGTGAGTTTAGATTTTTGTGTTTGAAGAATGATAGGTAAATAAAAATTCTCTTTTTTATTTTGGAACATTAAAATGTACATGCACTTTTTACTTGAACTCTCTTTCCTCTCAAATAATGATTTTTTTACCAAAGGTTTAATAGTACAGTCGAGTTCAATAGCTATTTAAATATGTTGTAGTATGGCTATTTTAAAATGATATTGTTCACAACTACCCCTTTTTTTAACCTTTTTATAACCATTTCTTTTTTTTAATTGAGGTATAAGTTGACATACATTATATTAATTTCCAGTGTACAAGTAATTTGATTATTTGTTTATATTGCAAAATGATCACATCTGTCACTATATATTTTTCTTGTGATGAGAACTTTTAAGATTTACTTTCTTATCAACTTTCAAATATGCAATATAGTATTATTAACTATAGTCACCATGCTGTATGTTACATCTCCATGACTTATTTATTCTATAACTGGAATTTTGTGCCTTTTGGCCCTATTTACCCAATTCACCCATCCCCTACCTCCCACCTCTTTTCTGCATCTATGAGCTTGGTCTTTTGTTTGCTTGTTTTTTAGACTCCACATTTAAGTGAGATCATACAGTGTTTGTCTTTGTCTGACTTATTTCATTTGGCATGATGTCTTCAAGGGCCATTCATATTGTCACAAATGGCATGACTTCATTCTTTTCTATGGTTGAATAACATTATATCCATTCATCCATCGATACGCACTGAGGTTGTTTCTGTGTCCTGGTCATTGTAAATAATGCTGCAATGAATATGGGATAGCAAGTATCTTTTGGGGTAAGTATATTTATTTTCTTTGGATAAATACCCAGAAGTAGAATTGCTGGATCATATGGTAATTCTATTCTTTTTGAGGAACCACTATAGTGGTTTCTATATAGGCTGTACCAATTTACACTCCCACCAATAATGCACAAGGGTCCCTCCATTTTTGCCACATCTTCACTAATACTTGTTATCTCTTGTCTTCTTAATAATAGCCATTCTAGGTGTGAGGTGATATCTCATTGTGGTTTTAATTATTAGTGATGTTGAGCATCTAGTCGTGTAACTGCTGGCCACCTGTATGTCTTCTTCGGAAAAATGTCTATTCAGATCCTCTGCCTATTTTGTAATTGGATTGTTATTTTATTTTATTATTACTGTTTTTTTGCTATTGAGTTGTATGAGTTCTTTAATTACCTTGTATATTAACCCCTTATCAGATCCATGTATGCAAATATTTTCTCATATTCAGTGGGTTGCCTTTTCATTTTGTTTCCATCTTTCAGATTGTTTCGTTTGCTGTGCAGAAGCTCTTTAGTTTGACATAGTCCCACATGTTTATTTTTGCTTTTGTTTACTTTGCTTTTGTTGTCAAATCCAAAGAATAATAGTCAAGACCTATGTGAAGAAGCTTGTTTCTTCTAGGGTTTCAGGTCTTTCATTCAAGTATGAACCCATTTTGAGTTAATGTTTGTGTATGGTGTAAGTGGTCAAATTTCATTAGTTTGCATGTTGCTGTCCAGTTTTCCCAACATCATTTATTGAAGAGACTATCTTTCCTCATCGTATATTCTTGGCGCCTTTGTCATAAATCAATTGACCATATATGCATGGGTTTATTTCTGGGTTCACTATTCTGATCTATTCATCTATGTATCTGTTTTTATGTCAACACCACAATGTTTTAATTATTATAGCTTTATAACATGGCTTGAAATGATGGGAGCATGATGCCTCTGGCTGTGTTTTTTCTCAAGATTGCTTTAGCTGTTTAGGGTTTTTTGTGATTCTATACAAATTTTACTATTAATTGTTCTATTTATTTGAAAAATGCCATTGGAATTTTGATAGGAATTGAACTGAACCTGTAGATTGCTTGGAAAGAATATTATAACAGTATTAATTCTTCCAATTCATAAGCATGGAATATCTTTCCATTTATTTGTGTCTTCTTCAATTTCTTTCATCAGTGTATTATGGTTTCCATTGTACAGGTCTTTTACTCCCTTGGTTAAATTTACTTCTAGGTACTTATTCTTTTTCATATAACTGTGAGAATTTCTTAAAAGACAAATTTACCCCAAAGTTAAAATAATTAATTTACACTTCACTCAAATGTGATTTTGGATGTAATATTCTTATCTAAGTCAAAGAAAAGAAACTCTGATCCACAGGTCACAAATTCAAATGCCTAAAGAGCCTCTAAAAATGAAAAAAAAAGTGAGGATGTGGGCTGGGCAATAAGGGGTGATGGGCTGTGGTGGTGAGGGTGATGGGCTGGTGTGATGAGGGTGGAGGGCTATAACTATGAGGGGCAGTGGGACTGCGGTGATTGGAATACACAGATCAGTGAAAGATGGCAGCCATAATCCAAGTGCAAGTCCAGTGCTACCAAATCTGACTCTTTAAGACAAAAATCCAGGTTTTGTGTGTCATGCTACAATTTTTAAACATGGGAAGTTAATTTACATTCTTTAAAAATATTGTTTGAGCCAAACAAAACAGAGCAAATGGCCAGATCTGGTCTATAGGACACCTGTTTGTGAACTCTAATCTAGTCTACAAATGAAAATTTCATCAATTTTCATTTCCTGGACATTCAATGTATTTTTTTTTCCAATTTAATTTTTGACTTTTATGATTTGAAGAAAAGGTAGGCTATCTGTTTATAATATAGGAAAGTAGAAGACAAAGTAGTAAAGGAACTCTTTTATAAAGAATAACCCATGACATGAAAAGAACATATTTAAAAAATACTGCCACAAATAGGTCCTCACAGGTAAACATCTGGCTCGTGGGTTCTGACCACTTATAATGGCAACTTTATTGCACTATTTAAAAGCAAACCACAAAAGCACTTTCATGTCAGTCACAAGCAAGCTTCAGACACATGGAACACTGAGCATGCTCACAGGCTCAATCAATGCTAACTGTACAGAGGGCCCGATGCCTCCATAATTATCATTTTCCTTTAGTAACAGAATTGTGAGGAAAAAGTATGTCAGTTACAATGTGCTCCATGGAGTAAGGATTTGAGAATCTGAGGATGTGACAGTTTGAAAAATGTACCTTTATAAAGAGAAAAGTTGTCCTATTATCCATATTGGCAGGAATGAAAGTGCCAAGTAATTCAGGTTAATAAAAAAAATTGCTGTTGTGATTTACTGAAGATAATGAAGAAACTGTTAATAGGTAATTTTTATAATTTCAAATGAGGAAATTTACCTGGATTAAGAACAATAATTCTTTCTTTCCTACATTTTTCTTGACACACGTTAGTGATTAAACTTTAAAAGGCTCCCAAGAAGTAAAAATACTATCACTGACAAGGTTAATTCTGTATTATAAATTTAATAGCACATTACTTCATCATTACCAGTTTCTCCAGGAACACTTAGTATTCTCAAAATATAAGGATGGATAGGAAAGATGTTTCAAATAAAGTTTCTAGGCCTTAGGAATGCTTTCAGCTGAGAGTGCATGAGCAGACAGAAAATGAGAACTTATTTAGGCTGGTTTCAGGGCAAAAATGTGCTTACCAGACAACTCAGCAAGCCACCGAGAAAAGGGATATTTTCTGCATATTTACAACACTAAAATAAATGCCTGTGTGGAGCACCACTATCACAGGCAGCCCCGGAGGTTCTGAGCGCCAGTGATTTCCTGCAGGCTGGCACTAAGCACAGGGCTCTAAGGGACTGAGAATCTGCGGCATCCAGGTTTGTGTGACACTACAGGTCACTTGCTCATTGGTCTGTTTAGGTTTCCTTTCATTTGTTTCTAATAAAAATCTTGGAGACCAAAGTTTCTGCTTGAGATGACTTCTTTGGAATTCCAAAAGGCCTCACCAAAGCTTTCTGGCTACACTATGACCATCGTCTAATGGATTACAGACACATTTCGGCTTACAGCTTCATAACAGCACAATAGGAATACATGAAACAACATATATTTCACATCATGAATTTCAATTTGAGCAAAAGCCAGCATGTTGGGAAAAATTAGAAATGGAAAAGACTTATCAGTCAGATGTCTCATTCTCTCCTCATTGTCTCAGTGCAATTAGTTCTCCAACCTTAATCCAAACTAGTTCAGTAATGGGGTGACTTCTTCTTTTAGGAAAGTACTCCAGGGCCAAGAGATCTTGTTGCTATTAATTTCATCATTCCATATAAAATTCCAAGTCTTTGATCTCAGAATTCATCTCAAGTTTAATCTACTTATTATTCACTTTTATTCATCTGGGCAATAATTAAGTAAAATAGTAAATTTATGTGTCTCATATAGTACTGGGAGAGAAGATGCTCATTTAATATTAGTTTCTCATCTTTAACTATTTCTAAAGTACTCCTGAATTTAACTATGGAAAAAGGTGATATATTCTCTGAATGCTTTCCGATTACTTTTAATCAACATACTCAGAGGCACAGAACTGAAAAATGTGGTGCTTCCATCCTGTTCTATTTCTCCCCTACTCCCGGCCCCTGAAACAATCTTCCTTCATATCCCACTCCCTTGCCATCCCTTAGGCAAGTTAATTTTACATTGAAAAGGTCTACCATGAATTTCCATAATTCTTATGTGGCTTCACCTCCTTGGATTGCAATAACTCATTATTTTTTAATTCTCTCTCACTGCTTAGGTGTAGCATAGACCAGTCATGGGGGTGAACAGAAAAAGGAAAATATTAAATGTAAAGTCACATTTTGTAGATACATAAATGATCTGACTCAACCCTTACAGGACAGGCTTATAAACCTTCAAGTATTTATTTGACTGAATATTCATGAGTTCCTTGCAAGGAAATATAGAATGTTTAACCATTGTGCTTCATCCGGAATTGAAATCTTTCAAGCAAGGTTCTCTTCCAACACTCTGGAACAGAACATCCTATCCTTGTTTTACCAAAATTCAAATGCAAACCAATTCTATACGGTTGTATCGTGTGATTTCCCTATACCACAGTCTTCTGGAGAGAGAAGACAGAAAGCAACCAGACATACAGCCACTAGCCTCTGGGATCTCAGTTGAGGCAAATTGTTGAAGGGGAAATGTTGGGTCAGGGCTGCTGTGCATAGCTAGCAGGTTGTGCAAGGCACAAAGATACATCTGAGGCGGCACAGCCTACATCTCAGATCTTGTCAGCTTGTATATTTCTGAGGACAACCTTCTGACAGATGGCACCAGAGGGTCCTGCACTAATAAAATCATTGTATTATAATAATTTGCAGACAAACAGAAATAATGTATCACGAGAAAGGCAGCCTTTTTCTAATTCACAAAAAGGCATCACATAGACACGAGGAGGGCCCACACAGGTTGCTTAAGAGGGTTTACGTGGAACAAGAAGGAGTAGAAAAATTTGTAAAATTTCATTACAAATTCCACAGAGTATCCAACTTACTCTTAACTACATTTCTGGTATAATAATGAGTTTCTCAGAAAGCATATTCTCAAACTGCAGTTAGACCTAAGAGAAATCTGCCCTTCAGCCCATCTAAAGTTAATTAACAAGTGAACAAAAGTGCTATGGAGCCAAAGCAAGAAGACAGAAAGCTGCACACATATCTTTTGTGTAGATTGCTGTACTTTTCCTCTGACAAACTTCCATGTCTGTGTTTTAAAAGTATTTCATCTTGGTGGGTTATCTGGAAATTCTGATTTTTTTCAACATGTTTTGGTAGGAAATGTGTGGAGGAGTCAAGGGGTAATTGCCGCTTAGTGGCTGAACAAAGGAGCTGTGAGGATCCTACTTTTCTGCTCCCTGAAAATTAACCACCTCATGGCAAGAATAGAAAGCATTTCTTGAATTGGTTCATCCATTTTAAAGAATTTAAGCACCAGTCATCTTTTGGGGCATGGGAGTAAACTCTTCAATAAAGAATAATGTACATTGTTTCTATGCAATAATAATAAATCACAGTGACAACAGCTAGAGTGGTTACTGTGTCAAATGCCATGCTGTGTGTCCAGCACTGTTCTTAGGTATTCCTGTTTGCTCTGTTCTTCCCAGGACAACTTCTGGGTAAGAACTATTTTTATCCCCATGTTGCAGATTAGGGATCTGGGCATAAACCCATTTAATCAACTTGCCTGAGGTCACAGTTTTCCAGCACCAGAACTGAGATTTGAACCCTGACAGTGTGGGCCTAGAGCTTTCGCTGTGACCTTTCTACTGCCCTGTACAATTGGGATGGTATCCAGCCTAGGATCTAGATGAAATTTCTTAATTAATGGAAACAAAAAAAGTCAACATTTAGAATTAACCACACTGCCAGTATCACTACCATATTAGTCAGAATTAGCTTTTGGACCTATTCCTCAGTGAGAAAGACCTTCAGTGAGAGAAGTAGGGTAAAAGTACAAGGTGACACAGGATACAAGGGCTCTGACATGCTCTCTCCAAAAGGTGGACCCAGGCCTGGGCATTCAGATTCACCTATTCATCAAGCATTCCCCAACATCCTAACATCATATCCTAGTCATGGGTGAGTTTTCTAGCCTGTCTGTGTTTCTAAGATGCTTGTAAACATTGTCTTAAGAATTCCCTAGAGGGTTTTCTGCAGAACTGTTGTCCCTTGAGATGCTTCATATAAAAACACTTTATGGTCAGTAGGTTTGGGAAACCTGGCCTACTACATTTGCCTCTGGAAGATTGACAGTGTGCAGTGGGCCCAGGCCAGGGCCCCAGGAAGTCCTACACTAATGACACCTATGTAACATTTTAAATCCAAGAGTTCAGAAATTTGTTTGATTAGGGATTATTTCTTAGAACACCCTTGAAACCACCAGTAAAACCAGCATTTGAGAAACCCTGCATCCAGGTGAGCATGTCAGTGAGCAGCAGCAGGACACAGAGAGATAGGCAAACAAAGGATAGACAGGAAGATGGTTCGAGGCAGGAGTGTGCGTAGAGTGTAAACTCAGATATCCATAATACTTACCATAGAGTTTCTTATATACGAGTTCTAAAAAAAAAATCTCTTCAATTGAGGTTACAAAGGAAGAAGAAATTTTGATTATTTAAGACAAAACAGAACATGTCTGACATATTAGCATTCATGTGTGTAGTGGGGCTAGAACACATGAGCACCCACACAGTCTCTCCTTACTTCCAGAAAGCAAAAAAGGAACACAGTGTGTTGGTATGAACCAGACCACCTCAGAGAGGGGGGAAGATGGAAGAAAGCACCCTTCATTTGGACTTAAGAGCTCCAACTTTTAAAGAACTGTTAGGGATTTTAATTTTTCTTTCTCTCTCTTTTTTAATTTTGAAAGCAGCAAAAGACAGAAGAAAAATCAGAGAAAAATATGCAATCTCCCATGCCACACTGCAACACACATTATCTTTTTTTTTTTTTAATTCAAAGGGAGGTTTGGTTTCTTTCTTGAGGCTCCCAAGGAATAATAGGAGGGAAAATGTTCTAGCATAGAAAATGGTGGGCACTCTTCTGCCATATGATACAGCTGTTTTAAAAATACTTTCTATTTTGCTTCAAGTTGTCTAGAGTTTCTAGAATCTTTACAAAGAATCTCAGGGTGACAGGGGTTTGTTTTGGGGAAAACCCTCAATCACCAGTGGTCCTGTACCCACAACACTTCGCAGTAACCTGTGCAACATTTTAGGTACATTCAGCTCAGGAGTGCTGTGGGAATATTATTTATAAGCATATATTTCTCTTTGCAAAGGTTGTAAAGTAGGAAACAGTTTGCACTTGAGGCTATAAGTTTACTTCTTGGAATCACTTTAAATGGGCAGAGAGGGAGGTTGCTAAAAATGTTCTGAAGTTGAAACATTAATTGGGGCGAAGAGCACACAAAGAAAAATGACCTACAGCATTAAGAAAGGCCCATCTGTCAAGGCAGGGGGCTCAGAGTTCGAAGGTGGGTGGACTGGCCCCACAGGGCACTTGGGAGGACAGGATTCTGTTTGAGGGCAAGGTGGGAAAGCTTAAGTCCCCCATTATTAATGAGTGCTTCGGGAAAGTCATGCTAAGATGAGCAGCTTCACAGTCAGCTGCGCTGAAGGGCCAGAGGGAGCCGCGGCTGCCCTTCATCTCTGGCAGCTCCCAAATTCTCATGTCAGGTCCCCACGGGGCCTGGCTGTACTTCATTTCTGTGAAAGCTCTGATCTTTACAATAAATTCAGCCATTACTCCCCTTTCTTTGAGCTAGAGTTGTTCTCTTTTTCTTGTTCCCCCCCAAAAAAAGGTTTCCCAGGAATGGGTGACTCAAGATAAACGGAGAATTTCAGTGCGATGTGGGACACTCAACCTTCCCAGGGACTGTTCAATAGGCTTGCACATTTTTTCCTTTGACTATTTCATGAAAACTGAACATAAAATACAGTAAGAAATAGAACTAAAGATTAGCTCTAAATATACAGTCATTATGAAGAAAAATACAATATTTTCAGAACAACTGGGGCCTGCAGAGGTCCCAACTTGACAATCTAAATCTTTGATCTGTTCAGATTTTGAGAAAAAAAATCCAGAATGTCCATATATGTGATATGTATTGTGAATACAAGATAAGATATACTTCAATTGCTCATTTTATTAGAATGTTAAAAATGGTAAATGATTACACTAATTGTGTGCCTACTCAGGGTAGTAACAGCATGGTGATTTTAATGGACAATTTTTAAGAAAGCTAAAAAAGTGTTCTTTGCTAAATATTCTACTATCATACATCATGAAAGTATTTTAAATAAAATATTTTAAATGATTAAGACGGGGAAACTACTTTCAAAATAAAATGAAAATTTATTTGAATATATATTATTTCAGTTTAAACTATTTTTTTATAATATCATACAATATTTTAGGAGAAATATGAAAATTGGAATATGTGAGCACATTATGCTTGATCTAGTTGTTATTAGGCAATAATCATCAACTTGTTTCTACTTCAGTGAAGGTTTCAAATTCACAGAAATTTAGAGACATGCTGTTTCCATAGCAGCAGATAAAGAGTAAAACTAAAAAGATTTTATTGATTTTTAACAAGGCTTAGAGAACTTGTTCTCCTTTTCAGCAGTGATCTTTCTTTTTCTTAGTATTTAGCAACATCTGGTATTCTTTTCTCTAAACGTATTTAGTAAATCATATAAATTTTGAGAGTAGGATAATTGTGACATTACTATAAAATTACATATGCTTATAGTAAGGTAGAATCACCAAAATTTAACTTAATGTAAAAGAGAAGCTAAACTATGAAGTCAAGATCAGGCATCAAAGATTTTAACTACATGTAAAGTCAGTTTAAAATATAAATAAAATATAACATTGTGTTACCAATGCTTTTAGATAATTCATTAATGATTTAAAAACATGGGATAATATTGCTGTTACTGTTAATTTATTAAGAATCAGACATTGGTAATCAGACTTTTAAACATAAATGTTACAGCTAAAAATGCAAATCTTTTCGTGGTTAATGTGGTAGCCTGATGTGGATACAACTGCAATTAGTCGTATGGTTGTTCCATGCTAACATGCTAAGAAAACAGCAAATAGACTTTCTTCTTTTGTGAATATGTTGTTTAAGTTGTATGTTTTCCACCAATTAGTCTTCTCCTCTCTTAACATTTCTGTTTGTGAAAACACAGAAAAATGGCTTACCTGTAACAGACATACAGCCTAATGGAGCGATGAGAGTAATGGGGGCAAATCCATAGGCTGCAAAGTTTCCAGTCTCTCCTACAGCCATCAGTAGGATCCCACCCCACCACAACACACTCCTGAAGAATGGCCTCTGGTGTTCTTGGTGGACAAGATGCAGATGAGAATATTTCTGGAAGTAAATGAGAATATAAATAAGGAAACATTTCCACCCAATTAAAACTTGCCTTGAAATTTTGGGGTCCTATAAGTTTACATCATGGCCTTTAAATTTATTTGCAGATTATTACACAGCAATTATTATGGTTTTCTGTTTGTTCCAAACTTAACAGCAGAAGTGACTCACATTGATATTTTATAGTATACAGTACAGTATAAACCAGCATTTTATAGTTTAAAGGGCCTTCTGTTTGTTCCAAACTTAACAGCAGAAGTGACTCACACTGATATTTTATAGTATACAGTACAGTATAAACCAGCATTTTATAGTTTAAAGGGCCTTCTCACATATGAATGTTGCTTGAATCTCATAACAACTCTGTAAAATAAGTATCATTATTCCTGTCTAAAGATGAGGTGTATGTTAAGGGGTTGAGTGACTTTTCAGTTCACTATGTAAAAACACTTGTTTTACAATGTCAAAAAAGTCCAGATGCCAAAATAAACATTCATGAAATAAAGATAATAAATTACTAAGGAAAAACCTTTTGCGAAGGGATCAAATGTATGAGTCAAATAGCTACCACAATAAATACAGCAGGGCAGAATGCAGAGGCTTTGGGGTGGGAGGATTCTTCCTTATATCTGGTTTGAGTATTTCTTTGTATTTGAAACAGAATTTCTGAAAAACTGGCCATTATTAAGTAAAGCCCCATCTCCCAACTGATTTTATGATAACTGAACTTAATTCCTTATAAGAAGTATGTAAAATTCTAGATTACCTTAAAAAAATTGTAAAGAAAATAATAAAAGTACTAGAAGAAACCAAAATATTAACAAAAAGACTTGGCTTATGCCAAGATTATGAACATTTTTCTAAGCATGGTACAATTTCATATGTCACCTAAGCACCTTGCCTAGGGTACACAATAGCACAAAAACATTTAATTTCTTTTAAAATGAGAAGAAGAAAAAGAATGAATGTAATCCAGCCTGGATTATATTTGTCTTTATATCGATGAAGTTATAAAATATAATTTTTTATGGAGGAAGGAGCACAAGAAGGCAAAAGTGTTTGAGGCCCATTAAAGTTGTAATATGTCCCCGGCTCAGATTAGAGTCAGAAAAATAAGCTTTTTCTTACCTGAATATTTAGGGAGACGCTGATTACCAAGTTTCCTAAAATGGCCAGCAAAACTCCAAAAAGGTGAATCTATAAAATAAAATGTTATCGTTAAATGGTCCTTTAAATAGCACTTGAAATTTATTGGGGGAAAAAACAGCCAAAAAATTTAAGTTGATACATTCATTCATTTGGCAAATACTTACTTAGCACCAGAGTCATTTTGAATATGACTAACTTGGAATATGGAATTAAGATTAGTTTTTCACTTTAGTGAAATATTATTTTTTAGAACTAGTCCTGTACTGAATTCTCTAGATATTTACCTATTTGCTAAAATAAAGAAAATAGTTATTAGGTTCTGACTTTTCCCCATTAAGACATTTCTTATTTATTTTTTCTATCATTTTCCTCAGCAAAGCCTTTAACTGGGGTGTTCAATGCCTCAAGTATGGACTATATAATATTTTTCCATGTGTTGTCCTTCTTTCCTTTCTCTTAATATACTTTGGAGGGCTGTGGTTTGAAAGAAAGATCATTGGCCTTGGAGTTGAAAGATGAATCTGAGATTCAGATCTACTATTTCCTAATGGGTGACCTTGAACAAGTCATTTCAGCTCCCTGGCCTCAGTAGGCAAGGGCATGTTAGATAAGGTATTTCTGGAAATTCCTTTACTTCAAACTTCTATGTCTCCATTGGAGACAGACTAGATTTTCCCACCATCCCGTGGTCAAGAATGCACAATCTCTCTCTACAGTCAACTACGTCAAATACGAAACTCCCCCTAATCTGTCCTCATCCTGACCATCCAGTTGTCCATGGCACACTTACTGTACTTCCCGTACCTGGCACAGGACATTCTCCAGCCAGATGCCATACTTTGCTCACGCCATTCATCTCACCGAGGCAGAGTCGCTCCTTTCCTCAGCCCATTCCAATCATACCTCACTCTCCTGGCCTGTTGGGTCCACCTCCTTGAGGCTTCTCAGACCACCATAGCTTCTCTCTACTTTCTCAGACTCTAAATGGAGAACATCCCTTATTTCTTCTCTTATATTCTCGTGTGTACCATCAAGCTATAAATAGATGGCAAATTCTCTGAGGGAAGAGAGCCATGTCTTAGGCTTCTATTGGGTCTTCTACGGTAGCTACTATGCAAAATTAAGGGTTTGAAAAATATTTGCTTGAAGAAATACATAATGGCTTAAAGTAAGAACTACTGAGGTTAAAAAATATGTCTTTACACATTGCCCAAGATGTTTACTATAGATAGAGCATGCATTATTTGATGACTTCAAAAGATGCACTTGGTATTTCTATCTAGCTACAAAGGTGTAACAGCTTCTAGCAGTAAAAATTAGCAATGATATAAGGGATCTTTGCCTCTCTTCCTCTACAGCACACAAACTTCTAGCTAGCTTCAAATTCCAAGGAGTTATTTGAATTTCAAATGAACATTACAACCACAAGGAACCCATTCCAGAATGCAAAATGTCTTTGAAGTTTCAGAACTTTATTTTATGAGCTGAAGTGAAATTCAGTATCTTTTAAAAATGAAGCAGAAAAGTTGAAAACCCATTTAAGTAGATACATAATATCCATAGTCTTTAATCAGTTAAGAATTTTCTTTTCCTAATAAAGGCACTTGGCAGTAATTTTGATCACTCTTCCTCATGGGGAACAATTGTATCATAATACAATGTGTTATTTCCATGCCTTCAATTTACAATCGAGAGCATTTGCAAGTAATCAGGAAAATAAAGATTCAGAAGAACTTTGGGATTGAATGGATAATTATGGAGATATTTCATAATTGTAAAAGTACATTGTTGAATAGAAATAAGTTACTTCAAAATTCCTTAAATCATTTGCTGAGTAGTTTAAAATTCCACCAGGCTGAGTGTTTAGAAATTGGTAAGTAGGATTTGGAAATGATTTATTGGATATGACACCAAAGCACAGGCAACCAAAAAAAAAAATAGATAAACTGTACTTCATCAAGATCAAAATCTCTTGTGCATCAAAGGATACTCCTAACAGAGTAAAAAGGCAACCCACACAATGGGACAAAATATTTGCAAATCATACATCTGATGAAGATTGATATCCAGAATATATAAAGAACTCCTACAACTCAACAACAACAAAATAAACCCAATTAAAAGAATGGGCCAAGGACTTAAAAAGACATTTCTCCAATGGTCAATAGGCATATGAAAAGATACTCAACAGCACTAATCTTTGGGGAAATGTAAAGCAACACCACAATGAGCTACCACTTAACACCCATTAGATTACTGGCTATAATTAAAATAACAGAAAACAACAAGTATTGGTAAAGATGTGGAAGAAATTGGAACTCTTATGCATTGCTAGTATGGATATAAAATGGCACAGCTGCTGACCTCACATGACAACTCAAAATCAAAGACCTAAATTTAAGAGCCAAACTATAAAGTTCTTAGAAGAAAACATAGGGGTAAATCTTTGAGATCTTGGATTTGGCCATGTATTCTTACAGATAAAACACCAAAAGCATAAGCAACAAAAGAAAAAAAAGCTTCACTCATCAATATAAAAACTTCTGTGTTTCAAAGGACACTATCAAGAAAGTGAAAAAGACAACCATATAATGGGAGAAAAGATTTGGAAATCATTTATCTGATAAGGGACTTGTATCTAGGATATATAAAGATCTCCTATAACTCAATAATAAAAAGACAAACAACCCAATTAATAATGGGCAAAGAATCTGAATAGATATTTCTCCAAAGAAGACAAAGGGTTAATAAGCACATGAAGACATATTCAACATCATTAGTCATCAGGGAATGCAAATCAAAACCACAGTGAGATCCTACTTCACACCATATGGCTATAATAAAAAATTCAGATAATAACAAATGTTAGCAAGGATGTAGGAAAATCAGAACCTTTATATACTGCTGATGGAAATATAAAATGGTGCAATCACTTTGGAAAACAACCTGGCAGTTCTGCAAAAAGTTAAGCATGGAATTTCCACTTGACTCAGCAATTTCACTCCTAGGTATATATCCAAGACAGCTGAAAATCTATGTCCACACAAAAGCTTGTAAACAAGTGTCCATGGCAGTATTATTCGTAATAGCCAAAAGTAGAAATGACTCAAATGTCCATCAACTAATGAATAAATGAAATGTAGTATATTCATACAAAGGAATATTACTCAGCAATAAAATGGAGTGAAGCACTGACATGCTATAACCTAGATGAGCCTTGAAAAGTTTATGTCAAGTAAAAGAATTTAGTCCCAAAAGACAATATATCATATGATTCCATTTATATGAAAGGTCCAGAATAGGCAAATCTATAGAGACAGAAAGCATATTAGTAGCTGTTTAGGACTAGGAAGAAGGAGAGGTTTGGCATTGGGGTCTTCTTTTGGAGGTGATGAAAATGTTCTAAAATTGATTGTGGTGATAGTTGTCTAACTGTGAAAAAAATAAAAACCAGTGAACTGAACACTTTAAGTAAGTGAACTAATTGGCATGTACATTATATTTCAATGAAACTGTTAAAAAAAATTTAAAACACAAAGCATTTACATGTGGTAAATGTGCTTTAATGACTACAAAATCCTCATCTGCAATCAAAAGTATCATTGCATACAGTAAGCAGGCCCTTATAAACTTGCCATTTAAATTAAAGATGTCTTGTTTACATCACTACTTCATTCAGAGTGTTCTCTGCTTTCTAGCATTTTAGAATTAGTGAAAGTTCAGAGCACCTCTTCTCTCCCCACCCTTTTTGCTGCCCTCTCTGCTGATGTGGAAACTGTCAGGAAGAAGAACAGAGGGCAGAGAAGGAAAATGACTTGTACAGTGTCACACAGCTACATTTTGGCACATTTTGTACACATTTTGGCACACAGCTACAAACAGGCACATTTTGGCACCAAGGCACCCAGCTCATGTCCGAATCACTATTTCTTCTTAGGCTGCAATAGGTAGCCTTTTGGCTAGTCAATGTCAATTTACCACAATTTTAAAATGAGCAGAATCTGTTTCTTTTTCTCAGTGCAAATAAAATAAAGATAATAATTAGGAGGAAAGTTGATCCACAGCTTAATAATGCAGTTAAAATTACAGGCCAGAACACAAAAAGATGCCCTTAATTTTTGTAATGCTCACTCTTGTCACCTCCATAGCTTAATTTGTGGCTTTTCCAGGATGTATTGGCAAATAGATTGTGGAGGCACCACAAACAATTTATCTAGAATAAGGCTCAAAGTATTAGCACTTATAAGTACTAAGGATGTTTTTGTTTTATTTGGAATAACAATCTTTGAATCCTACTTTTTGTGCCAGAATGGTCTTTAGATATTTCTCATAAAGTTACTGACCTATAATCCATGGGTGGGGCTCTTTGGCCAGATGAAGATGGGATACGATAACAGGAGTGTGTGGAATTGGTAATAGTCTGTTGTAGTCCGGCTTTAAACTCAAACATATTCCTGGCTCTTCCTTCAAAACATAAATTCAGAATCAGATCCCAGTGGAGCTAGTACATAGTTCAAAAGAACCAAAGATTCAGAGCTAGTTTTGAACTGTAATAGTCATATTCAACACAAAATCAGAATAATACTATCTCATTTCCTAGCCATAAAATAGGCCTGAACATGGAAATGCGAGATCTAGTTTCTAGTATCAGAAATGCCACAGATTGAGTAATTAATGTCAACTAATCACTGCAGGAATGACCTCAAGAGCCTGGATATGCAAGGAGATCATATGTCTGAGCAACAGGCGATCAGTTCACTCCATCCCACAGTAAACTCTTAGGACTGAACAGGGGTTGTTTTGCATTTGCCCCTAGTAAACAGGTAGACATATATCTCACCTTCTGAACATTAAGAAGGGACAGGAAGACTTCCTAGTTCTTAGTGATACAATCTTAAATATTGAGGGGTGAAGACTCCTAATTTGTGCAATCTATTTTCAAAGGTATATTACAAGGTAAAATAAAAAACAGAGAGTAAGAGAGAAAAAACAAATGTTTCACAATGTTAACAATCATTGAATCTCCAGGTAAAGGACATATGGTGTTTATTATACTAGGTTTCTTAATTTTCTAAAGGGAAACTCTCAAACAAAGAAGTTAAAAAAATACTTTACAGACTCAATGAAATAAAGAGTATGGGTTCATTGAAAAAGAGTTAAAAGAGGAGGTGACAACAAGAAAAGAAATAAAAACAAGAAATAAAAAAGAAGGTGGCTGAACCAAGGAAAGACATTAAGGAGAAAAACAAAACCATTGCACAACTTAAAACCACATGTAGACACAGCTTGGGAAAAACAACGTGGAAGAAAAGGAAATGAAATGAAAGTGACTGTAGAGAAGGTGGTGGATACGGAAGATAGACAATTTGAGGATGCTCCCATCAGATTCTATTCATTCAATCATGCATCCATTTGGTATCTATTCAGCAACATGCAGTCCTATGTCAGGAACTGAGGAGGCAAGGTACCATCTAGAAGCTCAGAAGTAGAAAAAGCAACCAATAGCAGAAAGACCACTAGCTACCAAATCTATAATAGAAGTATGTTCTATAGAACCCATGGAACAGAAGGGACAGAGTGCAAATCTGCCCAGTTTGGAGAGTATGTTAGTGTCCTGTGGGTGCTGTAACAAATTACCAAAAACTAAGCAGCTTTAAGCAACAAAAATTTACTCTCTCACAGTTCTGGAGGCCAGAAGCCCCAAAGCAATTTCACTGGGCTGAAATCAAGATGCTAGGGCCTCACTCCCTCTGGAGGCTCAAGTGGACAATTCGTTCCTAGCCTCTCCCAGTTCCTGGTGGCTGCTGGCATATCCTTGGTTTATGGCTACATCATTCTAATCTCTGTCTTTGTGGCCATACCATTTGCTCCTCTTGTGTGAAACCTCCCTGTGCCTCTCTTTTATATAAAGACACATGTGATGACATTTAGGATCCATTCAGATACGCCAAGATAATCTCCTGATCTCAAGATGTAATCACAGCTGCAGTAAACAGGATGCCCTGAAGGGCCCTGAGCAGGATGTGCCAGTACAGCTGGGCCGGAGAGGCAGGCAGGGTCTGTGCGCAGTGCTAGGACACAACAGATTCTGGACTAGGGAGGAATAGGTCTGGACTTGACTTTCCAAAGATTTGTCCTGGCTGCGGTGTGGAGGGTGGACTGGCAGGAAGCACGAACAGGGAACAGGAAAACCTAGTAGGAGACTTCCTCAGCAGTCAGAAAGTAGAAAGGGCAACAATGACAGTTAATTATAACAGAGCCATAAAGAAACAATATTCATCTTCACAGCAGCAAATGTTGGAGACAGCCTGTAATATGTAGTGCTTTTAGGTTACTGGATGGGTTGAACTATTCTTACCAGTAAACTCCTTTGCTCTTGTAGATAATTGAGTTGTCTGCAATACTAACTGAAACTGTTAAAACTATAATCCTATATGTAAAAAAGAAGAAAAATTTTCAGTAGGAAACAGATTATTAATGTATTGCCTTGGTTACTGTATGCTCTAAAGTGATTGCCTGTCTATCCTGAGAAAGTCTCGTGACACTGGATCCAACTCTGGTGATTTAAAGCCAACAGAAAAAGATCAGGGTTACACAGCACAGTGTATCGCTGTTAGTCTCCAAGCTGTTCCATGCCCATTTTTAATCAACCTTAAAACCTGGGCTGAAAAGCCCAACATACTGCCTTCCCATACAACTGAGAACTATTACATTTTGTCTTGTACTCAGGGACACATTTACTTACATAATTGTACATTCATTACTTTTAAAAACTGAACTCCATCAAGGATAAGCCTTACTAAGCTTGCTAAGAAGCTACCATCTTTTTTGCTTTTGAGATAAGTTTCAGCAGAAGAGATTTATGGGGAAAATAATATGTTAATAACACATCCTTCGGGGCTTTTAATACTTTGTTAAAAGGAGAGCAACACTAGTCAAGAAAGGTGAGCTATCAGTTAAGAAGTCTTAAACTTGGTTCTTTTACAAACAAATCAACTCCATATAATATTGGAAAGCAAATCTCTGAAACAAGGACAGACATGCTGCACACCAAGAATACTGATGTATACACCCACACCAATGTAGGCTCTATAAACTATCAAATTTTGCAAGAACATATTCATAATAATAATTTAAAAATATCTGTAATCCTTGTTTCCAAAGAAGCAGGACTATAGTCTGCCTTTTCTGGGACCAGCCCAGGGTTTACAAGGGGCTTCCTACCCAAAAGCTGGAACGTTGTGAGCTCTCTTAGTTACAACTCTCTCCTATGCCTGCCTGGGTTTCTGGAGGACACGTCCCTTTTGAGAGGAACATCTACCTTGAACTCCTCCTGCTGTATTCTACCAGCTCCATGCCCCTGGGGGCTGAAGTTTATGTCAGGCCCCAGCCACTGCCTCAATATGGGGGAGGGATAATGACATTGCCATGTACTGATAGACCTCTGCCAGAGACCACTGTGGCCCTTGCCACCCACCAGATCTTCCTGACATCAAAGCAGGAATCAAGTTCAAATTTACTATACCTCTTGGGCACTGTGACTTGCACTCGTCATTGTCTCTAAAGGGTAGTGCTTATGGCTAAGATAATTTCCTCTATTGTCGAGCCCCCCATTCCTGAGAAAATTCTCACATCCCACTGGTCCAAAAGCCAGGTCCCAACATACCTCATAGCCAACCAACATATGGCACCCACAGGTCACATCGATGGTGATTGTGATGTGGGTCTGTAAGTGTAGCTCAAAAGACTGTAAAACACTCAACATGTAACTCACAATTATTCTCTGCTTTATGGTTGTGACAGCTGCCTATGACATGAGGTCTGCTTATACCTTGCTAACAAAGAACCACACATTTCCCCACCGCTGTGACTCAGGCAGCCATATCCAAAGGTATACAGTATTTCCTCTTCTGCTTTGGCTCTCCTATTTACAATATGTAACTGTACTATGTTAGTCGGGGAGGCTTAATGTAAACAGTCCATCAGATAGTAGAAGCAGAGGTGACTTCACACCAGTCCTTTAAATGCTGCTTTTCAAGTACTTCTAAGGCATTCTGTCTCTTCCTCCACACGCCCGTCTCCCCGCTCCACACACACAATGTATAACACATACACATAGCTTCCTTAGGAAGACCCAGTTCATGCTTCTGATTGCTTTGATAACACTGCCCTGTTGAGAAGAGCTGTATGTGGCTTTAACTGAGTGGAACATTGCCTGCATTTCAGGCACCCACTGTTGATTACTGACCAAGCTTAATGTGGGCTGTGACAGCAGGGAACACTGTGCGGTGACCTCCCAGACA
Organism: Manis pentadactyla; assembly: GCF_030020395.1. Lineage (NCBI taxonomy): Eukaryota > Metazoa > Chordata > Mammalia > Pholidota > Manidae > Manis > Manis pentadactyla. The sequence continues at coordinate 41,912,070 of NC_080021.1, read as the reverse complement.
GCCTGGAACAATGAGCGCTCTTCAAGTCCAGAGGCTGAGGGAGAAATAAAGATCCCCCAGAACTCACAGAATCCACCTCAGACTTTAATGGGATATTGGCAAGAGTGACATGGCTTCCACAACCCCATGCGGCATCGCACTCACACACACCTATTTCACCTAAATCCACTGAACTTTTAGGAGATTCCTACCTACTGGGAAGGTGGTTATTGATAGAAATAGCTAAGCAGGCAGAGGCAAGACAGAGATGAAGCGAGGGACACTGCCTTTGCCAGCTGATTGCCTTCGACTCGTCCATCAGTAGGAAAAGACAAGAGGCCTCTCTAGAATTTCTTTTTTGGGGGGTGGAGGATAAGTCTAGAATTTAGAAATAAGTCACTGCTTAGAGATGATAAAAAATATTTCAGAAATTGATCCTATAATCTAAGTTTTTAAGGAGATTACAGATCAGGATCTACCCACAATCACCAGGCAGGCTAAATAGGAGGCTACTTTTCAGATGTTGATCAAGTGAGGCAGGACACAAGCAGAGAAGGTCCTAGGTGAGCTGGGAGGGGCGTTAGCTCGAGAGCTGCCCAAGAAGACAATAACCCACAGGAGGAGGACTCAGGCCCTCTGGGTGGGCACTGCTAGCAGGGTCACCCAGTATCCCCCGTTTGGGGCTACAGAACCCCTCTTTCATCTAGCCCTCCCCAAGGGTGCCCATGCTCTTCAGGGCACCAAGTTCAGTGACTCTGGTCTTGGTGACCAGTATGGGGAAGGACATGGACTAACTTCATCCAGTCAGACAAATGTGTATTTTTTTCATTGGTTGAGAAATTCCAGCTTTTCCTTCTGGAAGAGAAAGGGAGAATGTAAACTAGAGGGGGTGCGGGGTGAGCTTGCTACAAGTGGAACCAATGACCCTGAGGAACAAAAGCTGTAGAGAAGAGCCAGAAACTGAGTGTTTACCGTGTTGTCAGAGCCTCTGGGTCCAGGCTTAGGTGAGCCCAGGGTTCTTATGGCCTTTTATGTCATCCAAATGATCAATATCCTTTATTACTTAAACCAATTAATACTAGGTTTATGTGCAACTTGCAAACTAAAGCCTCTTAACTTACAAAGCATTCTTGGTAGGGAAGTCAAGTTCAAAAGCAAAACAGACAGACAGACTCTTACTGCAACCTAAAGGCCAGTGGTCCAAGTACTAAAAGAAGGAAACAATTTGAGAGGGGCAAAGAAGGTGAGGTGTGTGATTCAGGAAAGCAGTGCTGAGGCTCCAGGCAGGCAGCATGACGTTCATTTTAGGCAGATCTCATGGGACCTGCCAAAGTCAAGGTGGGTCTCTAAAGGGGTCACAACAGGTCAAACACAAGCTTTGGTGATGTGTGGAGCTCATGACTAAATACATGTTAGCCTCTCTTTACATACGGGATCAGTCCACACTACCTGACATGTGCCAAAGATAACAGGAGACCATATTGGGAATGACCAAGGGGAAGTGTCAAGGTGAGGCCAATGTACAGTCTGCACATGCTGAGAGCTATATGGAGGTAAAGTGAAGTGTTGTCTACCAGCTCCTAGGTAATCAGGACACTCTGGTGGCCCAGTATAAACTGGGTGAAGAGCTTTGGCTTTACATAAAATATGTCATGGTGGTGGGGGAGGGTTATAAAAGGTATAAACTGAATACAGGAATATTGGAACTTCAGCAAAAAAAAAGACAAAAAAAAAAAACCAAAAAAAAAAAACAACCCAAGCTAAAATAAATGATATGGAAGTCTTAACATTAACAGTGCATGAGGCTTCCCAGGCTGCAGTGCTGATCCTGCTGGCTGGTTAAACTACAGTCAGGGTCTGGAGATGTGATCACACTACTGCCACCAAATACTTCTCTCAGCTATTCCCAGTGTTACACACCCATCTCCTCAACTCAAAAGTCTGGAAAGTGGCAGAAGACATGGGAAGAATCCTTGCCTTAGTATTTCAAGATACAAGGGTTCCAATTAGAAAATAACTGCAATTAGGAAGTGTTCTGGAATGTGAATATGTCTGGACAGTAAATGGCAAAATTTCCCATAGTCTGAATTTTGTAGATTGCATCAATAAAATTTTACAACTAGTTAGTATGAATCAAGCCATGAAGAGGCTATCAGGTACATTTAAATGCATTTGGTCTGCCAAAGTCACAGGAGCACTAAGACTCCTGTTTTCTTCCTTCCTTCTTGCTGCCTTATTCATATACCTCACAGAAAATCTTATAAAGGGAAATGCCAAGTTGGATATGTAAGGAAGGCAGAAAAAACAATAAGAAGCATAAACAAAACAAAAAAGGAATTTTTCTTGGAAAGGACAGCCACCTCTACCTGCCCCTTTGGTTATTTGTAAGCTTTGGCACTTTTCTTTCTTTAAAAGACAGTCAGAAAAAAAAAAAAAAAAAGACAGTCAGATGCAGCTACCAGCAGAAAAGACACAGGTAGCTGCAAAGCAAAATCAATAAAAGGGCAATGTAATATTCAATGTGCTATTTCTTTAATACAATGAGACAAGTCATATTCATTTCCCCCTTCACATTTACTTTTACCGTCACATGCTTTTCAAGCCTTAGTTTCTAAGCAATAGGCATGGAATAAAAATAGCTTTTCCATTAAACCTGCTTGCTGTAAACTCTTGGGGCAAGTTATTTAATACGTTTCCTTCCATGAACAGTGAGGATAATATGTACCTTACGAGGTTGTTGGGGAACTCCAATGAGATAATAGCTATAAAGTGTCACATAGTAAATGCATAACAAATGTCAGTCTCTTTGCTTTGTCTCTTCTCCCGCCAAGTTGTATCAGTTTTCCTTTAAATATGTTGACTTTAAAAATTCAAGCCATTGAGAATCAAAAGTTCAAAGAAAGGACATAAAAAGTTCAGAATTTTCATTTCACCTTATGTAGAATAAACCTTTTTGACAATATCCATGTGAATTTAGATATTCGGCAATATATATAAACTTAAAGGACCAGCAACTAAACTTCTCTTTTAGAATATTTCCCACATTCATCCTTTCCTGTCCATTCCCTCTACAACCTTGCTGGTTTGGCATTTATTTGTTCAAACAGATAGCAAGAGGGAGCCTGAAGATCTGTTCCAACTCTGATTTTACCAGTAAGGGTAATGCTCAGGGTGATTTATTTGAGTATGTTCAGCTAGTTAACAGCAGAGACTAGACAACAGCCTCTAACACTGGTTGCAAATTAAGAACCTACAGGAGTCAGTAGGTAAAATAGATGTGAGCAAAGAGAGGGCCTTAAATGGGGAGCACAGCTGTTCTAAACAGTGAACTCTAGTTCACAGTTATCATGTGAGAAAGAGGGCAGAGTGTTGCTAGAATTTCTAACATTTCTGGAGATCAGGAAAACTTGAAACTTTATACATGATCTGCTTGCTTTTAAATGTTGACAATGTATTAAATATTTTTTAAACCTCTCTGCAGGTCAAGCAAGACACATCTGTGGGCTGGATTTCATCCATGGCTGGCTAGTTTGAGGACTCTGCATCCTGCTAACCCCAGTTTAAATTTCTTTTATTTAATTTGCTTTGATGCTCATACTCCCTGCTGGAAAAACCTTCAATGGCTCCCATTGTCTCCAAGATAAACTCCAAACTTCCAAACCAATCCTTCAAGGCAATTCATGACTGTATTTAAGATCCAAAGTGTATTTCCACCTTACACTCTCCATCTTCCATCACACCCAGAATGGCCACTGACTTCAACTCTAGGTACAAAATATTCAGAAGGGCACCTGCCCAGGTCTTGTGGGCCATCCTCAGTCTCCAGACTTCACTTTCTTGGGATGCCTTCCACCTGTGTACTCCCATCAGTGAAACTGTCCATTTTTAAGGGTCCAGCTCAAGTACAACCTCTCCACAAACCTCCTAACAGCCCCTGCTAAAAGTCACCTTGCTCTGAACTTCCACAAGACTGTATCTCTCACATGACACTTAAAACCTTCTGCCTTGTTTTGGAGTTACCTGCATGGCTCACATCCCCAAGTACCTATTAACTCCTGGAGGGAGAGTCTGGGTCTGAAGACTATGTTGAATATTATCACAGTGCTTTGTACAAAGCAGGGAGCTCAATAACCATCTTAGAAACATTATCCTTTTACACTGAAAACTTGTGGATCGAACATAAAGACCTTTGCAGAACACCATTGCATTTATACTTTTATAGGCAGATTTCTGAGTGACCTCAAAGGGGCAACGGCTTCACTTTCCCCACTGAACTACTACCTTCTACTTGCTTTGAGGTCTCCTCCTCCAGAAGCACTCACATCTTTGCCTTAGATAATATTGATTCTAAGAGGTCACTGTGAAATATTCATCTACTACATCAAAGTGTTTCAGGGGCGTTGGTCTTTTCCTATGAGTAAGTTTAGTTTATCAGATCTGATGGTTATCACTTGGAATGATACAGAGAGCTGGGCCATCAGTGAACAGTCACAAGCCAAATATTTCAGCTGTGATAAATTATTAAACCCTGGCTATCTAGCAACCAAAGTTAATTTTGAGTGTGGGAGTCCTAAACTTACACATCACACTTTGTTTTTCTAGAACCACCCATATTTTCAGTTAGTGTCAAAAAAGAAAAGAAAAATTAGACTCCATTATTTTTACTTGCCTGGCCGGTGCTAGGAGCACTCAATGAAATGTTTGCTCAATGAATTTAAAATATCACTTTTTACTTTTGCTTGAAACAAATGTAATTACTGAAAGGATAAAACACTATGGTCTTATAAGATGGCCTACATTTGCACAATAATGGGAAAAGTAGTTACAGTCTTCCCTCAAATTAGCTATAGTTTACATGTCAGCTGAGTAATTTAAATTAGCATATTGTGGATACACCCTTTCTAACCTGTACAAATATATACTGTCAAAGGCAACTTGAGCCTTGCAAACAAAGTCCTCACATTTATGTCATGTGATTCAGTGTCAGAGAGCCAAGACAATCTTGAATTCCAGGAAACATTAAAGAAAACTAATGACTTCAGAAGTTTCTACTGTGAAAACAATGTTTTCACCGTTTTTGGACCATGGTAGGTCACATCTACTAACTCTCTAATTTCTTTACCAAAAGAGAAAAATTCATTTTTAAACATTTATCAGGAGTGCTTCTGAAATAAACATATCATAACAGGCTTATAGCATAGACTAGCATCAGCAGCATAGTACAACGGATACACTCAAAGAACTTTCCATCATGAAAAGCAATTCTTTTCTTTGTAACTTCTATGGGTAAGAGGAAGGATAAATGGAGTATGTTACATACAGTGATCAAGAAGTTCTGAGTACCCTCATTTTTCCTGTTTTAATATGTTTTGTGGTAAAATAGACTTAAAACAATACTCTCTGCTGAAAACTATGGTGAACATGCTTATTTTGTCTTTATGTAAATGAACGATCTTATGTTAAAATTTTTAGAGCAAAATTTTAACATTTTAGAAATTAACATTCAAAACATTTTTCAGGCATAAACGGATTCTAGGCCTTTATCGGTTAAAAGCCAAGATTTAGATCAACTGCAACAAATATTTTATAATTATATTGTCATAAAATAAGACCCATGGATTTCTTAAAGAACAAGAGCAGAGTAAAACACACTTATGAAAAAAGGAAGAAGCCTGAAATTCACCATATCAAGATCACTTGACCCCACTTGAAAGAATATAAATGTGGATAGAGGAAGGGCTAGCCAGAGCTCTTTTTCTGATCTCAAAATGAAGCCAAAAATAAATGGGCAGCTCCAGGCCCCTTTTATCTCTCTTGCTGAATGTGTATTTCCAGCATAACTGTCACTGAGGTCAGGCTGTGTCTTCCCAAGGAGGGGCTGCTGCAGGCGCAGCCTGAGAAGACCAGCGTGCGGGAACGAAGAGCTGAGCGGAGGCTTTGGGGCGCACGTGCGCAGGCGGAGCGTCTGGGTCGAGTGACATTTAGTTGCTCTTACTGAGTTCCCTGCTTCCGAGATCGCGGTGTCCCTTTTTTTTCTTTTTTAACTGTAAAATTATCCGGGGGGAGGGAGTATAGGGAGAGGCGATAACCCCACACTCCCAGAATCCTTCCAGGACAAGGCGGATTCAGGCTGCAGAGTCGGAATTGTTGGGACCAAGAGGCCCAAGAACGACCTCGCAGGGATTAGAACCGCAGAGGGGTGCCACCCAGGCCCAGGAGAGGCCGGCACTGCTGCCCAGGGGAGGAAAACCTGGGGTCCTCCAGCTCTCCCAAATCAGGGGTAGTTAAGTCAAAGTGTGCAGACTGGTCAGCAATTCCCACCCGGGCAGTGGGCAGGGGGGCGGCCGAGGAGCGGGAGGCGCCGCGGGCCCGCCGTGCCCGCCGCCGGGCGGAGGTGCGGCCGCCCTTACCTGGTTCCTGCGGTACCACGCGCCCGAAAGGGAGCCGTTGCCGGCGCCGAGCGCCCCGTACGTGAAGTTCCGCGACAGCTCGTCCAGGGCGGCCGAGGCGGCGTCCCCCGGGCCCTCGGGCGCCCGCGCCGCCATGAGGTCCGCTCCCGGCGCTTGGGCTCCGGCTCCGGCTGGCCCGCGACGCCCCGGGAGGAGGCGCGCCCCGCCGAGGCCGCGCCCGGGCCGCGCCGGAGCCACTTCCTGCCGGGTGCCCGGCGAGGCGGGCACCGAGGCCACCTGGCTCCCGCCCCCGCGTGGCGGCAGGTGCGCGCCCGCCTCCCCGCCCTGCCCCGCGCGGCGCCGCCCCCTTCTCCGGCGCCAGGTGCCCGCGTGGAGCTGCCGGCCCGCGGCCTCCCGGGGCTGCCCCGCTCGCCCCGCCTCCCTGGGCCTCGGTGCACCGCGTCCTCACCGGCCAGACTGCCCCCCGGCAGGTCACCGCGCCAGTCGGTGCGCGGGTGTCCGCACCTGTTAGGGCGAGAACGAGACGTCTCCGAGGACCCTTCCAGCCCCAGCGGGTGTTTAGTCAATATTTGTGGAAGTGAATGGGAGAGAAAGGAGACACTGGCTAAACCAAAGCATCTACTTTCATCCCGTCTGTTGCTGGCAATTTCAGCTATCATATGTAGTGTTTCTCACTGTATTTTTTAGATTGTTTGCATTTGGAAAAGCCACGAGTTCCCGAAAATCTTGTGAGGAAAGTGAGAATAAGAATTAGATAATTAAATGTCAGTGGCAACACTTGATAGAGCCTTAAGAATATTCCTGGAATGAAGGAAGGCAGTGGTAGCTGGAGGACCCCAATGTGTATTTGGGACTGGATGGAGTATCCTTCAGATGTAACCAGAAGGAATTGCTGGAAAGTTGCCAACTACTGGATATAAAAATTTAGAAAGGAGATAATTGTTGTTAAAGGGCTTAATGTACTCTAACCAAATGTTCTGGTTTTTATCTGTATTCAATTTCTACTGTTACTACAAATGAGCTGTAATGTACCTCTCACCTTGAGAATTCTATGATTCTATATTGTTGCCTGAAGCACCAGAACTTGTAATTCTTTTGTTTACACAGTGCTGAGATTCCTCTTATATAATATGCTTTGACTGCCAGTACTTCATGAAAGGGAGACCTTCAAGAAAAGAGAATTCCTGCCTGGTGACGAACAGGGAGAAAGGTTTCATTGTTTCTTAGGGAAAATATGCAAATGAAAGAAATGAGAAAAAAATCATTTCAGGTAGAGAAATGACAAGACATCGTTGCGTAAGTTTTACAGATTCTTGCTTGATCTCCCAGTATGTTCAGTGAACTGTTAATATTGTAACTATTCTCAATTTGAAAAGGATCATTTATTTCAAATAAATATCTGGAGGAAAAAGTGGCTATTTTACATTATTTTCTATAACATCACATTATTTTGTATTCATGACTTTATTAATGCTTCTTTCAGTTGAGATGCTTTAGAGTACAAGTAACAGGATTCCAAATAAAAGTGGATTAAACAATAAGCATCTGTTATTTCTGGAGGGAATGTGGCTCCCATGGTTCTATGATGTTATCACTTCCATCTTTCTGCTCTGCCGTCCCTGATGTATTTATTGGTCTTGTCCGTTTTCATGATGGTGACACCAGGCATTACATGAAAACATGACCACATTTGGAAAAAAAAGGAAGGTATTTCTTCTTATACATCCTCTCATTAAAGAGAAAAACCTTTTTCAGGATCTCCCCAGCAGCCTTCCCCCCAGGTCCTGTTATCTAGGACTGGGTCACATGCCCATGTTCTACCTGTAAGGGAGGCTGGGAAAGTGATTCTTGGGCATTTCCAGCCTTCAGAGAGGGGGACGCATTCTTTCAGCAAGGAAGAGCTGGGATGGGGTGGGTGGGCACCTGAAGAGCCTGGTGCAACCACTCTTTAGTATATTGTTTTCTATCAGCCAGATTGTACCTAGTCATACAGTCTCTAAAAAGCAAAATAATAAATGGATCATGTTACTTTCCTGTTTAAAATTCTTCCAAACTTCCCCCATGAACACAATAAAGTTCATACTTCTTAAGCTTGGCTCATGAGACCCTTTATGCATTGGTCCCTATACTCTGCTACACTCAAATCATTCCCATTTTATTTTTTAATTTAAAAAATCATTTTCCATTTCTTTGCATTTGTTTAAAAGCCTCTAATTTTGGAGGAACATGGCACTTGGTGCAGAATAGGTATGATGCACAGGCTGTGATGTGCTCTTCTCCGTATTCCAAGATGCCACCGCAGTTACTGTGGCTGTTCTAGCAGGTGGGGGCGGCTGAAACAAAGAATTCATGACCAGGGTTCTTTTCCACACAGTTCACACGAAGGCGGCAGGAATGCTGTGTGAGCTATCTTGGTCCCAGCAGTGTAGGAGTTGCTGGGGGCTGTTCAGTGCTTTGTAATGGCCTCTGCCATTTGCAGGGTTTCGTCAGGAGATACCCTGTTCACCTGACAGGATGCCAAAAGCCTTTGATCAACCTCCTGTCCTCAGCACTGAAATGGTGGAGGTCTGTTAACTCAAGGAATTCTTCCTCAGTTAATTCAAGGAATTCTATTCTGCTGCTACATCATTGAAGCTGTACTTCACTGTGAACTTAGAGGGCAGGGTTACATTTTGCCCACCTTGCTTGGGCTCTCTCACTCACAGCATCCACAAAAAACTTTTTTTTTTTTTTAGTTAATCTTTAGCATGAATCAGTCAACACTAGTTTCACTAATGATGAGTGTCTAAGAGGCTAAGGTAGTTATTAGGATACAGATTAATTCAGGTATTTCACTTTATATACAAGAGCCAACTTCAGATTAGGCACTTTAATGAGAAAGGCAAAACTTTAAATCTTTTAGACTAACAAGATGATCTCTATACTGGCAATCTGAGCGGTTGTCAAAGTGCCGATGCTAAAAGGCAGACTGACTGGGTCCAAATCCTGACTCTGCTACTTCTCTGCTGTGTGACCTTAATCAAGTTGCCTAATTTCTCTGTGCCTTGCATTCATCATCTGTAAAAGGGAGATAATGAATACTGAAATGTAGAAAGAACTCAGTAAGTGCTGGCTTTTACTATTTCAGACTTTAGGATAGGGGAGGAGTCCTTATGCAAACATGAAAAAATACAGACCACAGAGGGAAAGATTGATTCATGCAGTTACAATAAAATTAAGAACTCCTATACATCAATAGATAATAAAGTATGAAAAGATAAGCCATAAACTGAAAACATTTGTCATACATATGACTGACAAAGGATTCACATCCAGAATATATAAATAACTCCTACAGTTAGAAAAAGAGAACCCAGTGGAAAAATGAGCAAAAATATAAATAGGCATTTCTCATGAGAGAAAATATAAATAGACAATAAATATATAAAATGCTTCCATCTCACCAAAAACCAGAAAAATGCAAAATAAAACCCCAGTGAGAACCATCTTACATCTGTCTGGGTGGCAAAAAAAAATTTTTTTTAATTTTAATTTTGTCTTAGTATGTTTGGGCAGCCAAAACAAAATATCACTAACTGGGTAGCTTATAAACAACAGAAATTTATTGCTAACAGTTTGGGGTCTGGGATGTCCAAGATTAAGGTACCAGCATGGTCGCATTCAGAAAGGCCATTTCCTAGTTCATAATCAGCACCTTCTTGCTGTGTTCTCACATGGTGGGAGGTACTAGGGAGCTCTCTGGAGCCTCTTTTATAAGGCACTAATCCCTTTAAAGGGTACCACTTCCTAAAGGCATCCTCCAACTAATACCATCACCTTTAGAAATGTTAGGATGTCAATATATGAATTCTGGGGAGACACAACATTTAGACCACAGCACATACCAAATGTTGTAAGGATGCACAGCAACAGAAACTCTTACTCATTGTTGATGATACTAACATTGGAAATAGTTTGGTATCCTTTGGTAAAGATACACAGGAACACATATGAATTTCACTCTAAGGTATGTAGCCCAGAAAAACTTTTGTACATGGATAGCAGGAGAGGTGTACAAGGATATCAGCACTCTTTGTAATAGCAAAAAAAAAAACAAAGACAAAAACAACTGGGAACATCTCAAGTGTCCAACAGTAGGGATAGTGGGCAAATGAATATTGATACATTTACACAACTGAGTATTATGAAATTGCCTGCACTACACTGACATGGGTGAATCCCGTAAAAATAATACTGCATTAAAAAGCAAGTCCACAGATTATATACAGTATGATTCAAAAGCATGCAAAACTAGACAATACATTGTTTACGAGTACATCCATACATGAGAAATTCTAATGAAAAGCAAGGGGATAATAAGCATAAAATTTGGATAGTGGTTAAAATGTATTAGAAAGTTTTGTTTTCTAAACTGGGTGATGGACTACATGGCATTTATTTTATTGTTACTATTAAAGACATACATTTATGTCTCTTATGACATAAGTTTTATAAGTATGATATATTTCATACCTAACAAAAGATTAATTCAGAAAAACCACAGGGTTTTGAAGTAAAAGGTACCAAATGTTCAAGGTCAGTAGACCTGGGTTTAGGATCAGTTTTCTGCTCCTTATCAGCTGCACGGCTTTGGGCAAATTGAGATTCAATTTCCTAATTGATAAAGTTGGGAATAATAACATTTATCTCAAAGACTGTTGTAAACCTTCAGTAATAGGTAATGTGAGTGAAAAACACCTTATAGTTTAGTTCAGGTGACCAAATACTTGGTGCCAAGAGCCAAAGTCGCAGGATGAATGAAGCACTGTGCCTGGGCACATAGGCTGAAGTGGACAGACAGGCAGGTAAATGGTAGCCTCAAGTCAGCTTCAGCATAAGAGCTGGGAGAGAGCAAAGATGTGTTCAGCTCTGCTTGGGAAGGCTGGTGCCACCTGTGAGAGCTACCTAGAGGGGGTATGACCACTCTGAATCCTAAAGGGTGAGCTAGCGCAATCCCAAGAAGGGAGATAGGGAATAAACAGGGCTGACAGAGGGAACAGCATAAGAAACAGCAAAGTAGGTATGTTTCCACACTGGTCTTTTGTAGGATGACATATACCCTAAAATAAGGATAGAGGGACTGGCAGGACCAGGAAACTTAGGGTTTTGTGTGTTGGGTTATTAAAGGTGGACTTGACTGTTAATGGAAACCACTGAGTAACTTTAGATAAGGAAGCAGCAGGACAAGAATGGGGCTGGAAGGGCAGGAGGGATGGTTTATGTGGAAGACACCAGAGACAGAGGGAGACTGTAGTGGCTCAGGTGAGGAAAAATGAGAAAGGCTGGAGAGCAGAGAGATTTAAGAGATGTCTAGAAGCCAAACCAGTACAACCTATTGATGGAGTAGGCAGGGGGAGAGAGAAGGAAGGGTCTAAGATTTGGGCTACTGCATACAAAGGCAGCACCACTTACTGACGTGGGGAATAGGAAAGAGGATCCCATCCTGGGGGAAAGGATGAGTTCCGTTTGAGTTGGAGACTCATTAAATGTGAGACACTTGTGGAGCATCCAGGCAGAAAAGGATGTGCAAAATTATCCTAAAATGCAAGGCCAGGGAGATTTGGGGGTCACCTGTGTGCAGGTGGGTGAGACTGGCCAGGAAGAGCACATGGCTTCCATCTTTTGGAGCAGGGTTCAGCAAATCTTTTCTATAAAGGGCCAGATAGCAAATATTTTAGATTTTGTAGACCATATGGTCTCTACCATAACTTTTCAACTCTGGTGTTGTAGTGTGAAAGCAGCCACAGAAAACGTGTAAGTTAATAGGTATGACAATGTCCTAATAAAACTTCGTTTGCAAAACAGGTGGCTGGCTGGATTTAGCCCTCAAACCATAGTTTGCTGACTCCTAGAGAGAGGAGAGCTGAGCAAGGACCATTTGAGAGGTAAGAGAATAGATTTGCTAGGCCTCTTGGCATGTGAGTGACAGGATCCCAATTCAAAGGGAAAGTCAATAACATAACTAAAACCTGGGATGGCACGGATGGAGCCAGGTCACTAGATCCAGAGACCTGATTTTTGGGTAAGGGCTCCACCTCAGGCCAGCTTCACATGGTTGGGGCATGTCACAGCCAACTCCTGGTATCCATCCTTAAAACCTGGGTTCAGAAAGGTTAGGGACACAAGGGAATATGGCAGATGGGTCACTGTTACCAGTTGTTCATGCTCTCACATACAGGGATATTCCCATTATCTATCCTCCCTCCCCACCCCCCAATGCCAGGTGACTAGCATTCCTCCCACTAGAGGCCCCTACTTGGTGATGACAGTGTGACATTCTGGGCCAAGACCTTGAGAGGTGTCACATGTTTCTGTTTGTTCTGTCTTGTGCTCCATCTTTAGAAGAGTATGCCCCGAGTAGCCACTTTGATTGCTAAAAGCCACTGAGGTTTTGAGAGTATCTGTTATATAGTAAAACTGATTGCTTAAGGGTATTTCCAATCAGCTTCATTTAGAAAATCCTGCTGAAAAGCTCTGATTGGCTGTTTTGAGACATGTAACCCATCTCTGGACCAATTACTGAAGACAGAAAGATTCGGTATTATGAGTGGCCTACCTGGGTCATACACCCACTCTATTGAGGGAGGTGAGGGCAACTGTCAAGGAGACAAAAGGGTTGCTGAGCAGGTGAAAGCAATAGCTGATGTTGTGGAGAACCAGCATAGAGCAGTGTCATGGAAACAGGCAAGAGAGAGTAACCAAACTGAGAGTGTGTTGGCTAATTCCATCGGTGACAGAGGACACTGAGGCAATAAATGAAATGAGCTTATTAGCTTTGGCAGTAATGACCAATAAAAGTCATGGGCCATCTTTGCCTGAGTGGTTTCAGGTGAATGTTGAGTGTGACAGCCAGATTATAGTTAATGATGATATTTCAATAAGCTCTAGTTCAATATGGGAATGTTAGTGAAGACTAAAAAGGCCCTCAGATCAGGAGCAGATTAGGAGTCTGTCAAGGGAGAGCCAGGAGTGTTATTTATTTGCACATCACTTTGAAGCCACAGGGGGCTTTGGGGAAGGGGAGTGTTGGGAACATCCACACTAGAAGGAGATGATTCTCAAAGTGGGAGGGAGCCTTCTGGGTGCACCCAGGATGAAAGTGGAGCACAGGTGTGACCTTCAGGGCCTCAGGACAGGTATCTTTGGGAACCAGACGTGAAGGCAGGATCCAAGAAACGTGGAATTTAAAACAGCAGAGAGTTAGTGAGAGATCATGAGGGAGGTGGGAGATACCAAGGGAGGAGGGAGATGGTAAAAGTATCTGGTTTCAGGCCTGGAGAAACATTTACAGAGCCAGGCATAAAACAGGTGTCCAGTTGACAAAATGTAATGCCCACCCCCTTATAGGACTGACCATTTTTTGACTTCTTTCGAGACCTCTTTCCTTACTGCCCCTCATCTGCTGTCCTTCATGTGCACTTTTACTGCCTTTACTAACATCTGATTGTGTAGGGCTTCCCAGGGCTGTGTCCCACCTGGGCTGGTCCTCCCCAGACAGTACCCCATCTAAAGTCTCCCTTTGCCTCATCTTAAATGGTACTGTCTCACATCTCATTCCTTTGCTTTCTACTTTCAAACAGGCATCTGGGAATGAATCCATGCAAATATATTAATATAATAGATCTTCTGTGTTTTTTGCTTTCTAAATGGTCTTGCCTGGTAACATGATGTCTTAACCCAAAAGAGTTAGAGAAAGGAGTAAGAATTTGGATGGATGGAGGTAGGGCATGCAAAATTGCCCCTCAAATCATACCACATAATAGGGTCGTGGCTGATGAGTCTGGTCCTGAACTGAAGAAGGTATTGAGGGAAGTGAGATAAGAACCTTAATTTCAGAAATAAAATATTTAATTTTAGCTATCAATACAACAGATTTTAGATGTAATTGCTCAATGAGTGCCCTGAAGTGAGAAGAATAGGGCTAGACAATGGCCACAAATCTGAGGTCATGAGGGAGTTACCCACATCCTGGTATTACCTTTCCCTTCCAGTTTATAGTCACAAACACTCTCACATCTGTGATTTCACTTGATCCTCACAAAAGCTCTGTGAAGTAGGCAAAACATTTGTGTTCCTTAAAAGTACTTTTAAAATTTGCATTTGTAAAAAGCAAAATAAAAATTTTCAGCTTAGAGAAGTTCAATTACTTATCTAATGTTCACTGCTGGTTTGTGGTGGAGTCAGGACTTCTGCTGCTCAGTAGAGACAGTGCAGGTAGGCAGGCATATTAGTCGGTTCTCCAGGGAGAACAAATCAATGGGATCTCTCTGCCTCTCTCTTTCTCTGTCTCTGTCTCTCTCTCGATTATGGGGACTGAAAATTCCCAAGTTCTGCAGTCAGTAACCTGGAGATCCAGGAGAGCCATAGGTTCTGGTCCAGAACCTGGAGGGCTAAACCAAAGATGAGTCAGGTTTGAAGCAGGAAAAGATCGTTGCCCCAATCCAGAGCCAGGCAGTAGGAGTTCCCTCTTACTCGACCTTTCATTCTATTCCTGTCTTCAGCTGATTGGACAAGGCCCACCCACATTAGGGAGGGCAATCTGCTTTATTCAGTCTACCAATTCAAGTGCTAATCTCACCCAGAAACACCCTAACAGATGCACCCAGAATGTCTGAGCCCATGCCTAGGTACCCTGTGGCCCAGTTAAGTTGACACTTTAAACTAACCATCACAGTGAGCTTCTCAAGGATGGGAGTAAAGGAGACAATCCTATTTGGCATTTCATACTGATAAAATGGCCCATGAAACAGATGTGACACATGTGCCAGGCGGAAGTTTCACCGACATAAAATTTGATTATCTTTACCATTTTTCTTTGGCCGGGAATTTGAGCTCTATAGAAATTTGATTTGTTCTCTAAGTTTCTGTGACCATTCTACTTCAACAAAACTGACTTTCCATCTTCCTTCTCTCCTTCTCATTCTCCTCCACTACCATCATCATCATCAACATTCCAGGTGTAGTGAGTGCCGGCTGCTCACATGGCTCTGTACCAGGAAGGAATTTGGAATTCACAGGGGAAACTAGATCTGTCTCTCTTATGTGCTCTTAATTAAGGTTTAGGACACAGAACATACACATAAAAAGATACATAAGTATAAACCAACTATAAACTAGGTAACTAAGTGCTAGATGCAGGAGGATATTAATCTTAGATTCCAGAAAAAGGATTAGCAGGTTGAACATGGTCTGGAAAGTTTCAAGGAAGTCGTGATCCTCGAGCAGGCCCTGAGGGCAGAGTGTGACCAAAACGAGTGTTGGGAATAAAAGTGGACAAAAGTGGAAAGTGCAAGCATGTACAGAGACAGACAGTGAGTGGTGACGTGGTGGGCACCTGTGCCATTGAAGAGCTTGATGCCTGGAGAGCATCTAGGAGCAACTTGGCCCAGATTGCCAATTAACATTTTTTTAGTGTGTATGAAATTTTCCAGGATCAGCATGCAGTGTCGTCTGTGTTTGCTGGAGGCGTCTCCTCCCAAACACAACTCCCTAAACCTGCCTAGCCGGTCAAGTTTCACAGCTGCTCTACCAAGTCACACACACTACCTCTAAAAAGCCTGGATTTGCACATGATTAAAAGAAAGAAAAGCAATGAAAGAAAAAGCTTCTACCATTTTCATGTGTGCAGTTTTTATACCAGTCATCCTGTTCGGCTGGGTCCACTGCACTGATGTGATGACACTTCTGGTAGTTCTCTCCAAGGGCCTCACTCAGTGCTGTGTTTGGTACTAGGGGTGGGGTGGGGCATAGGATGCGACACAACTGTGCGTGTGATGAGATGTGTAGGCTTTGCCTCCTGTCAGCCAATGGGGCAGCGCCCCAGGACTACCCCCGAATTTCCCTCAGGCCCTCCTCTGTCCTCAGGAGGCAGGGTCGGTTATGGAGAGAGTAATATGCTCTGAGAAACCACATGTGCTACAACTTGGCTCTGCCACTAGCCAGCTGCATGACATCGGGCAGGTCAGTTTACTTTCCTGGCCTGCCTCATTTTCTCATCTGAAGTGAATGGTTTGGACCAGATGATCATATGGAATATTTCCACCTTGGAAGGATGAGCCCAGGTGAACTCTGATCTTCTCTGAATTACATCAAACAGTTTTTTCTTCCCTGGCTGCTTAGGGGAAGAGAGAGTAGTTCTAGAAGGTACTAATCCCTCTCCCCTAAAATATCTTGGGATATCTGGGAGTCTTTAACAAAAGAGCATTGATTGTCACCTACTAGACATGTTGGAAAAAAACAACTTTTGTGGGCATTTTAGAGAGATGGAATATTTAGAGAAAGAAATTAAATGTAGGAGAACTAAGATTCAAATAATGCCACAATTTTGTAGCTCTCTGATTTAGAACAGGTTACTTCACTTTTCTGGGATTCAGATTCCTCGGTGGTATAATAGGAATAATAACAACCACAAGAACCACACTCTTTAGGGTCATTGCGAGGATTAAATATGTTAAGTATCAAGTCATGCATTTCCACATGCTGGAGCCATTAGTGTGACTGGTGCCTGTGTCTCTGTAAGTGTGTGCAGGTATAGTGACCAGCAGTGGTACACTGGATTCAGGCAGACTTGAGCTTCAGCCTAGGCTTTGTCCTTGGCTAGCTGTGTGTCCTCAGTAAAGTTATTTTACTTCCTCAAGCCTCAATTTCTTCCTCTTTATGGGAATAATAGTAGTTTTTTCTCTGTAGGATTATAAATGAAGATTCAGTGAGACAAGGCATTAAAAATGCTTAGCACACCTGACATAGAGTAAACATGCAACAAATTTAATCACAATAACAAACAAACAAAAATAATAATGAATGTGCTTCCTTCCTCCACTGGCTTTCCTTCGATAGCAGTAGTGGAAGAAAAATCAATCATGGAGCTAGATAGCATGCTTCCTGAGTGCAGGACCATCTCCCTCTGGTTCCTTGTAGCTCCAATACTTAGCGCAGTGCCCAGCACAGAGCAGACACTGGAAAGAAACCCTTTACTAATGGAGGAAACAAAGCAGAGATGCTCATAGGTCATCCTACTTTTATTAGCTGTGGCTTATTTTCAGTCTTCAGGCCTATCCCATCTGCTGCCTTAGCAGCTCCACCCAGGAGGACATTTTGAGATGCCTAGAACTCCTCTTAAGTCTAGCCCAAGCTGTCCAAAAGAAATATAATGTAAGCCACATAGGGAAGTTTAAAAGTCTTAATAGCCACATTAAAAAGGTGAAAAGAAACAGGTAAAATTAATTCTAATAATGTATTTTATTTAACTCACTATACTCAACATCATCTGAACACATAATCAATATAAAAATTGTTAGTTAAATATTTAATGCTTTGTGTACTAAGCTTGAAATCTAGTATGTATTTTACACTCAGAGCACATCTCAATTCAGACAGCGCATTTCAAGTGCTCAAAGCCACGTGTGTCTAGTGGATGCTATTTTGGAAGGCCTAGCTCCAGACTAAGAAGGGATCAGCCTCTCTTTCCACCCACCTTCCCCACCCTTCAGTGCAGCTTCCTGTCTGAAGACCCACTTCTTTCCCAGGTGGCTGTCTGGAGAAAGGCTTCCAGCTTCTTAGAAGACATGCCCACTATACTCATGGGTGTGCTTTACCTTTACATGTCTCACCAGAAAACCTGCATCAGACAGAACACCATAACCTCAACATCCATTCCACAAGATACACATATACAACAGGGAATCAATTTTCCAAGAGCCTCACAAACTTATTATCTGTAGTATCAACTCTCATCAACTATTTGACAGAATCAGCTATCATCCTCTTAGCAGACATGCTCTTGGAGAGTTCTGTATACTATGATCTCATCTTGCCTATACTCAACACTCTCTGATAATTCATTTGTACAGTCAATTTGTTGAGTGCCTACTAAGTGTAATGGAGGTGGGAATATAAAAATGAGCAGGAAGGATGCCATGCTTGCACTTGGGAACCTTAACTTCAATTTAGATGGGCAGATGAGTAAGCAGGACCTTATAATAACGTAATGATGGAAATAAATACTCAGTACTCTAGAAGCTCATAGTAGAAGGGCAACTAACCTAACACAAGAATGTGTGTGTGTGTGTGTTGTGTAAGAGGGCAGTCAGGGAACTGGCATCCAGAAATATGAAGGCTGAGTTGAAGTGGGGTGTGGAGCTGGGGAAAAGAAAAGAGCATCCCAGGTGGGGAGTGAGCAATCCCATGTACCAGAAGGTGCAGAGACCAGGTACAGGGGCCTGCCAACTCCCCCCCGCCACCCCCATCATCCAGCTGGAGTCCAGAAAGAGTACATTTGTGGCTTGGTAAATATAGGTGAGGCAAGGGATAACCATGGCAATGGTTTGGCGTTTATTTAAATTCTATAGCAAAGATCCTGGAAACTTCAGCTCTGGCTGATTTCTCACCTGCTTTCTTGTTCTGTATTTATGGCTGTTTACAGGGCATCTCATGTTTCACTTAAATTCAACATGCTCAGAATCACCCATCACCTTCAGTCCTCTACTAAATATTCCAAACTGGCTCTCTGTCCTGATTTTTTGGTCTCTAATAAAGAGTTTAGCATAATTCAGGTCTTCTACCACAGCTAAGACATCTTTCATCCTTTCCATATCTTCAACCCTCTACTCAGGCTGCCACTAAATCTTGCTAATTTTTTGACTGAATATCTGAAAGCTTTTGGTTCAAGTACTTTCTGGCTTCCTTGAAGATAATTCATCACTCATTTTTCTATAATAACTTTAAATTTTCACCAAGGCTATCCAAATTCCAAGTGGTATAACTTGTACTCCTTTGAGATATCATTTTGGAACAAACCAGCAGTTTTAAAAATCACATCAGATTATAAAGTAGAAAAATAATTTCAGAGGTCCAGAAAAGCCCCAAGTAATTTTTATTGGAAAAAGGACAATTCTTAATGTTTTATTTATTTTTTTGATTCTACTGTCTTCTTATATCTTAAAAAAATTTATCAACCTTCCTCCTGAAAGAAGAAGGTTTTATTGCCGACACAGAGAATCCATAAACAGGGATTTCTATTTGTCTAATTGTGTCCCTCCCTTTCTATACAAGCCCTTTCCTGGGTACATTACCTGCATGTTCACTCACCCTAAAAAAATGTTCAACACTGTTTAAACTTGTCCTTGATTACCAAGTATCTTACTTCATATTGGCTCGGCAACTCATTATAACCACACCCTGAAAACTGGACATGGAAAATGTAAAACACAAGAACCAGATTGAACTTTGTGTCTCAGGAATAAATGAGAAGGGAAATGATAATTTCCCCCAGTTGTATTTTGTCATATTTTAAATAAAATGCCCACTTGCTGGAAATTCCATTTCAATCAGTAAGTATTCTGTGAGACTTAAGGACTGTGGTTCAGCATGAAACTACTTGTTAGAGATATGGTAACCATGTTTTCTACAATTAAAAACCAAGACACATGTGTGACAATAGGACAGAACATTCGAAATTAGAAGAACACTGGAAAATTTAGGTTTTATGATTGCCATATTTATAGGAAAATGCAAGAGAAATATTGCCCTCAAATTTACAATTTTACTGGAAACACAGATCTAGTACACATTAATTTACTTGACCACTGAGTAAATAGTGAACACCTAATATAGAAGGTACTTTGTTAGCTGGTAAGATTATAAAGATGAAAAATACAGATTGTTTGTGTTAAATGCTTTCTCAAACAAGGTGGGCTGTTGTGAAGATAAGTTTGTTAACTTGCCTAGGCTCTGGTACTGCTGTTTAGTCAAACACCTCTCTAGATGTTACTGAGAAGGCATTTTTTTAGATGCAATTAACATTTAAATCAGTAGACTGAGTAAAGTAAAGTAGATTACCCTCTGTCCTGTGGATGGGCCTCATCCATTCAGCTGAAGGCCTATGACCAAGAGGTTCCCTCCAAGAAGAGGGAATTTTGCCTGCAGATTTGAACTACAATATCGACCTCTGCTGCAATTTTCAGCCTGCCAGCCTACCTGTAGATTCTGAATTTGCTACTCCTTACCGTGGTCTGATCCAGTCCCTTAAAATAAATCTCTTTCTCATACACACACACACATACACACACACACACACACACACACACACACACACACACACACACACACACAGCCTGTTAGTTCTATTTCTCTGGAGAACTCTATTATGACTCTCATAGGAATTGTTGTTTATTTCCCATTTCTGAAATATGCATTTTAAGCATAATTGCATAGTATCTTTCTTTTTTCTCAAAAATGGTTAACCTCCCACATCACACCATGTCTTCTAGCAATGTTTTATAACATATGGCATTCACTTTGAAGGCCGAACTTGCTGCTGAAGAGAAAAATAAGAAGCCAAGGTGGAATTATCAGATGGAATACAGTTGCCTAGCTTTCAGTAGAATGAGAAGTGAGAGATTGTGGGGAGCTTGAGGAAACCCCAGAATCATTCCAGCTAGGCCGGCAACAGGAAAGAAAGGATGGAAGGGGCTGCTTTGGCCTTCTGATTACAAAATTTGGAGGAAAGAAACTGCATTTGTTTCTTTCCTGTGGGCCTGTGTTTGTGAGTATCTTTATAGGGGCAACAGATGCTGTGGGAAGAAAAAAGGACAATAGAACATAACCAGTCAAAGCATTAGGGATAATAATAAAAATTTCTTGGGAGTGAAAAAGGAGCAAAGAATATCATTTAAGATCTAGAACTGTGAGTTCAGCACTATATTAATGTTTGGGGGCTTTGAGTTTCTATGAGCTGTTCTAGTGGAAAATGGTACAGGTTGATCTGTTCTAAAAGGAAATGTGGGGGCCTTGTAGCAAGAGAATTCTCAATGGAATATGTGGTAGCTGATTTCCACATTGGATTCAAGCATGTAGCAGGCCCACTTCTCTGAACTGGCAGTAGAAAACACTTGGAAGGGGAAAGTCTTACAAATAATTAGACATAATTAGGTTGTCAGCTCATATATCATTATGTCTTGCCTCTCAGGGATGTTTTGCAGATTAATTAGTTAATGTTTGTAAAATAAGCTCTAAGTGCCATGTATCATTGGCATAGAATTTGATTTTCAGTGTGATGAATATAATTAAATCATGTTGATTTCATATGAACTTCCGTCGCAGGGTAATGTCTGTTCTGCAGCGTTCTGGGGGCATGAGCACACGGGTTCTCACACTAGCATTTCATCAAGAAGAGCTCTCGATGTTGAGAGCACTGGCAGGCAGTTTGCATCATGTGTGATAAACATCTCAGACAAGATGAGGCATTTAAAGTGTCAGATTAGAACTGTGGCTTCCGCTGATGAAGAAAGGTTATGTTTGTGCATGATATCCAGTTTGACAGTATAGTAATTAGAAGTGAACACTTTAAAATCAAAATCAGCAGGAGAGAAAACATTGAGGGTCTTACTTGGGGCCATATGTCATTCTTGCCTACTATGTGACATGAATATTAAATATTCTTCAGTTAGGAAATTTATTTTTCATACCCAGAAATGGCTTTAAATATGCCCTATGCACACCTGTTAGTAAGCTCTTCTTAAACAGTATAATTGATTATTGACTCTGAAGCTTTAATATGTATTTGTGTTTTTGCATTTGGTGATATTTGAGAGAGGAGGTCTAGGACAGTGGTTTTCAAACATTTTGGTCTCAGGACCCTTTTTATACTCTTAAAAGACATTGAGGACCCCAAAGATCTTTTGTTTATATGTGCTGTTATCTATCAATGCTTATTGTATTAGAAATTAGAGCTGAGAAAAATTTAAATTGATTTATTCACCAAATATAATAAGCCCATTATTTAATTACCTAAATAAGAGACTTTCAAGAAGGGTGAGAAAAGAAGCATTGTTTTACATTTTGATAAATCTCTTTAATGTCTAGCTTAATAGAAAATAGCTGTTGTTCCATAGCTGCTTCTGCATCCGATCTAATGTGATACATGATTTTGGTTGAGATATATGAAGAAAATTTGGCTTCACATAAATATGCAACTGGAAAAGGGGGGAGTATTTTAAAAGTCCTTTTATATAATTGTGGATATTCCTTTTTGATTTGACACCAGAATTCAACAAGTGATATTTTCTTAAAGGTTAGGTTCTTAAAAGTTGGTGGATTCTGAAAGCATACCGATGACTTTTGGTACTTCATTCCTTTAAAATCCCCGGGTCTATCTTGTGTTTCTATCACACATTGGTTGTTTGGAAAATATTGATTCACCTAGTTATGCATATCTTCCAAACTCTGGCACATATCATTATATAATATCAAACAATCACTTTTGTTAATATCACCATTGAGTTCATTCTAAAAAGTTCTTTAAGCATTGGTATATTGTCAAGTTTTCTAAAATTTTCATTTTCACTATAAAGCTGGAATTTTATTATTGGCAATAAATACTTTCAGTTGTTTTCCTTGAAGCGATAGTCTCACTTTGTTCATTTTAGAGAAAATGTTTGCCAAATACATCTGAATAAGCATAGTTTGTTTTCAAGTAAAAATGGCATGCCCTTAAAAAGCACCTCATTCAACTCACAACAAAAGTCACTTTCCTTGAGACAACCATCATAATCAGGACGCATCAAGGCCTTTATGAGAACTCCCCATTTCCTCCCACAGAATATTAAAACAATATGTGCTCAAGTCAATATTTAATGAAATGAATGCTTTCTGCTGCTCTATCAAGGTCATTTTTAAGCTAATTTGGCCCTTTAAGAAAAATCCACAAATGTTGCAAGTTGGTGCCACTGCCTCAACTGGTGCTAGGGCTCCAGTGGCTTTACCCCTTTGGTCATTGCTCCACCCACCCAACTGTCAGCCCAGTGAAGAGGCAAACGATGCCCTAGTCCTACAATGAAATCCTCTTGAACTTGTAGACTCTCTGAAAGGGTCTCAGGGACCTCTGGGGTTCCAAGGACAGCACTTTGAGAATCACTGGTGTATGAACTGTGTTGAAGATGGAGCAGAGGAGAGAGGCAGGGTATTTTTTTTAAAGCAGCTACTTCAGGGTTAGGTAGGCTGATGTAAGGTAGCATAGTATGGTGGGATTCCCTGCTGCTGCTGGTGTTTAAGCAGCAGGAAGCATATTATACTGCCCTAGATCTGTTTTTCAAACATTTTTGAGTGTAACACACAAAAAAGATACATCTTTTACATTGTAACTCAGTGCTACACACATATATATACACATATATTTACTGAAATGCGACTTTCATGCAATACCACCCTTACAATTTGCCATGCACACCAACATTTTAATTTTGTTCTATTTCATTCTTTTTTAAAATGTTGCTTGTTACCCACAAAATTGATTTCACAACTCACTAATAGGTTGGAAACCACAGTTGGCAAAAATCTGCTCTAAATAAAGATGCTTTCATTCTGTAATGTGTAAACCCTCCTAAGGGCTGATTACCTTTTGGTTGGAGATTAAATGTACCCAGGAGTGTTGAATGGTTTAATGGCTTATTCTGCCATTTCTCAATTCCGTTGTGAATGACTTTAAAGTGTGGTCGAATGGGAAACACTTGGTTTCAAGGATGCAATGTGTATATTATTACATGAAATACCTGTTTATTGTTGTTTTTTCTGATAAAATCTAAATGTTTACCTGGGGCTAATAAAACCTAACACTTAATTTTTTAGCATGGGAGGATAAATATACACAGTACAACCTTATAAAAGAGATTGCATTGAGACTAGTACAGTAGTAATTATTGCTCTCATAAAAAGAACACTTTAGTACATTCCCAGGATTGAGGTTCATATCCTATTTAATATTGCTGACTTCTTCCTCTGTCAATTTTTTGAGAACTATTACTCTGACAGATGCAACTAATTATAAAAACCAAAATGAAGTGGCTATCAATTTTGGTTTTTTTGCTCTAATGGTAAGTATTATCCCTTGTTGATGATATGGTAAGATAGAAGGCACATACCAGAGATAAAGAAATACTCTCTTTGACCTCTTCAGTATTTGGCCCCTCCCACTTCTCCGCCTAGGCTTTCAGGCTATTCCTTCAGGATTTCTCTGTCTCTCTCCCTCCTCTTTCTTCTCTTCTACCAATATTTTTCAGTAGTTTAAAAATATTGAACTATTCTGACCCAATCCTTAAATGTTGGTTTTCCATCTGCTTAAGGTCAAGGTACTCTCCTGGCCTTGCCTCCTCTGCTCAGGCATCATCTACTCCTTGCTTCAAGTGATACGTGGGAAGGATTGGAGCAGGGAGACAGGAAGTGAGAAACTGAGTGAGGTATCATCTATTGCAGTTGTTCAGGAGAGACATGAAGAGGCCCTGAGGAAGTGGGATGCGACTGGGTGTGGAAAAGGAAAAGACCCTTAAGATTTGTCAGTGTTTGAGTGCGGGGATGGAGAAAGAAAAGATGTCTTTGGGATTCTTGCCTGGGAGAACTTGGTAAGATAGGAGGAGATACAAGAAAAATGACGTGATCATCTTTAAAAAAACATATTGTAGATGTTAAACAGGTACCATAATACATAATAATAAAACTTGAGAAAGTTGAGGGCTAGAGGCTTAAGCTAAATCATCTACAGTTGAGCAGTTGTTGAACTCACAGGCATAAATGAAGTCACCGAGGTAGAGAGCGCAAAAGAAGGTGACTAAAGACAGTATTTGGGGAACTTCAAAATTGGAAAGAGCAGAGGATTAGGAGCTCCTGAAGGAAAGGAAGAAATCCAAGGAGTA
The DNA here is from genome assembly GCF_030020395.1 of Manis pentadactyla. NCBI lineage: Eukaryota > Metazoa > Chordata > Mammalia > Pholidota > Manidae > Manis > Manis pentadactyla. The sequence goes on along the minus strand of NC_080021.1, from coordinate 41,886,959 downwards.
GAAAACAGAAGAACGTAACTTATAGAAACAAAGTAGTTTGACAGCACATGAAATGTAGGTTACAGTCCTTTGGGGAAAGGACATTCTCTCCCTTCTGAGAAAAGAGTAACAAAGAACAGTGTTCAAGGAGATGCAATATGTGGAGAGAAAGATCCTAGAATTTGGGAGTCAGCAGCCATGGACTTTCATTTTCTCAAAGCATGTACTATGTGACTTTGGGCAAACCACGAAACACAGATATGAAACCATCAGACAACAACTGAAGACTAATCTGCATACAATATATTATCAGAAATATGAGATATGGAGTAAAGTGTCAGAGGATGAATAGGATTTCAGCACATACAATAGAGGAGGGAGAATACATGACTTAAAAAATGACGGTTTGTCACCTGGAGAAGAGAGAGTTGAAGACATAAATTCTCCCAGGAGAGAATCTTTGTTACCTCCCTTTTCTTTGTTTTGGAACAGAGGAATCTTGTTTATTTGAGATGTTGATATACTGTCGTTTGGTGCTTAATGGAAGAAGTAAGAGAAGGGAAAAAGTATACATGCACATGAAAAGTCTTCCTTTAGGATGAATGATTTGTTCTTTATTTTATTTTATGGGCCCTAAAATGTTTCAGCAAGATTCTCCTTAAAGTACCCACTTAATGATCTCTCCACTTTTTAAGTAGGAGATATGGATAAGTAACTCTCTGTTTAACATAGAGATCAAAAGTGAAAGCCATCTTATGGAGGTCTGGGAGATGCATCTTAGATGTAATATGAATGTGTTTCTTCTTGGATCACAATACGAGAGAAATACAGGGGTTGATTTCAAGCTGAGGGAATACGATCCAGAGGAATAAATTGTTTAAAAGTATTGTGACTTTAAGATAAAATATCAGTTTGGTAGTAAACCAACATTCTTGAGCCATGATGCTAATTCTATGGGGGAAAAACTAAATCAAGCCAACGTTAAGGCATTTTATTCCACTCTCTTTGGGGAAAATCCAGTTACAAGTTTGACCTCTAAGAACCAGTTCCAGAATATTATGGTATTTGTGGACCATGCACTGAACAGGGTCGGCAGTTCTGGTGTGTGGTGGACACTCGTTCATTGCTGAGATGGTTTGTTAGGCATTACTAGAAGCTTCAGAAAGGGTCTCATGTGTGGCTTACCTTCCTTTGAATGAAACCAGTGAGATTACCAGTACTTGCTTTAGTGAGGACAAGTAGAGGATTAGCAGCTTTTCACAATAAAAACCAGAGAGTACTAAATGTGTCATCATTGGGAGGAGGTGCTCTGGGTTTAAGAGGATTTGGACACATACAGAGATCATTACTATGTTATTAAGCATTTATAAGTTAGTTTATATTTGCCAAATGCAAATACAAAAATAATTTCTTAATTATACAAGCATTAAAGTCTTGCATCATTAACCACATATTTAAAACAGCTTTGTATCACTTACAAAAACAATTTAAAATATCAGATTATTGAATTTCCTCTGTTCTAATCCCCAGCTGCCTTACAGCCAAGATTAACCTGTTTATTGTCTTGTAATTAAATACATTAAAAATATAATTCTCCCATTTATCAAAAATCAAAGTGCAGGGTAATGAGGCAATTTGTACATAAATATTCATCAATCTAATGTTAAAAGTCAAGAATGGAACCCTGATTTTTTTAAAAAACCTGGTCTGTATTTGTACAGTATGCCAGGCAGGCAGCATACTGTTAAGAGGAAAGAAGGTTAATAATAAAAAATTTTTTTAATTACTAGCTTTGAGTTGAATAACAAAGGAGCACCAAATGGAAATCCATCCACCAGCCAAGAAAGGCTATAGTTCACCCCTGTCCATCACCACCAGCCGGCAGATGAGCTCAAGACTCGTGCAAGCCCATCTTGCATTCTCTGCTTATGCCAAGTTCTCGGCCTATGCAGCAGTCTTCATCCTTGCCATGCAGAGAGGTTAGGAAAGGGAGTGGCTGGGGCCCACAGTTCCACATAGCCACGCATCCCACTCTGAAGGAAACTCTGGGGGTTAGCCAACAAAATGGAATTCAAATTTGGAACCAGATCTCACCTGATATATTTTAATTGATTGTCATATGATTGGCCATCTGTTTATAATCTGAGTGTTTTTCTTTGTATGAGAAATGCTTTTGTACAGGGTGGGGCCCATGCTCCTCTCAATTTCTATATGGAAAAAAATATTTTCTATGTTTTCATTGCTTTGCTGAGTAGCTTTCAACAAGCTTTTGGAAAAAGTCTGGGAACAGATTTACAAAGTATCAATTGATGCTATGCTAAAACAATGGGTATTTTATGCGCTGTAAAGCTCTTAGTAATAAGTAATTTTTTTGGTTGTGATCATTTTAATAATAGTAGTAGTAAACTATTTTAGAGACTGGAAGGCTGATAAACCTTTTAAAAGCAGTTGAGATTATTTAAATTCAATTTATACCATAAGGACTAAATCCAAAATATTATTTAGCTTTTGTGATAGTTCTGTAATTTATCTGAATGTGACCATTTAGGTGATTTATAGGAACTGATGCTAACTAGAATTATAGATCAAAATTATTGGTCCCTAAAATTTCTAGAAATGTAGAAATTGCTTTATTTTTTCAGTTCTAAACATTCTAATCTTCACTGGGCCAGTTTTGATTCTTTTGTCTCAACCTCCTTTTTATGAGTCTCTTATCAAAATTTTACCAGTTGATACAGTCTTTGGAGCTGCATTTCTACGGGAAAAGAGCAGAGGTTCTCACACTTTGGCACATCAGAATAAACTTGGGAGCCCCAGCCTCAGCCCAAACCCATGGCATCCGAATTGAGGTCTGGGCATCTTTTCTTGTCACTACTGCTCAGGTCATTGTGAGGCACATCACAGTTTGAGACCAAATGAACTAGACCAACCCAAAGGCCAAATCCTCCCACTGCCTATTTTTGTAAATAACACTTTATTGGAATTGGCCACACCCATCACTTTTGTACTGTCAGTGGCTGCTCTCATGCTTCAGTGGCACAACTGAGCAGTTGTGACAAACCCCATATGGCCCACAAACCTGAAAATATTTACTATCTGGCTCGGTAGAAAAAGTTTCCTGACTCCTTAATGAGATGAATGATGTAAGAAGAAATACGCTTTTCCAGATCTAGCCATTTCAGTTCACTCATTCATTCATTTACCTACACAAATAACTGAAAATCATGTAAACACTCCTGAAGTCAAAGAGGATTTTAAATGTTGGCCTTTAATTTCTTCAGACCTTTCAATTGTATCAAACAAAGAAAGGAAGACTCAATTGAATACTATGTTTTTAAAAATTAGCTATTTGATTAAGATTTTGGGTATTTACTGATTTTCTGACTTGTTGCAAAATGGCATGACTGTTAAACTCTATAATATGAATTTTAGCAGTGATTAAAGTGACATCCAAACATAAGAAAAAAGTAAACCTATTCATCTCCAAGGTGGATAATATTAAAAAGATTATAGAGGCTTAGAAGTGTGTTTGGATTCAGCAGGGCAGTGAAGTGGGGAAAAGGGCTAATGATCTTTTGAGCTATCTGGTCAAAGACAGTGCTTTATAAAACAAGGATGCTTTCTGGTGATATGGTACAAGAATGTCTGTACATAGTATGAAGCATCTTAAAATGTGAATAAATTGGATGAAGTTCCAAAAACAATAGATATGCTCAAGTGAATGGGAGGAGTAAGGGGCAGCAAGGCCTTTGATTTACGCAGCATGATTGCTTCAAGGTGTGCACAGCCCTTCCCCAGAGCTGGGATGGATTTCCCTCCCAGCACCTGCAGGAGATATTGAACTGACATCACAGAAAATTGTCAGCAGAGAAGAGAGACTGATTGCTGGGCTGCAGGAAGGAGCTGGAGAAGGGAGTTAGATTCCTTACACCTTGTTCATCATGTCACTCACTCCCTTCTTCAAAGACCTTCGACGACTTCTTATTACTCAAAGGATTAAAGTCAGCCCCAGCTGGCATTTTAGGCTTTCTATAATCTGTCTCTTATGCTGGTATCACAGAACATTTTCATGCCTATTATCTCATTTGATCTTTGTGGTGCCCCTCATGCAAGTCAGAGGAGGAGGTGGTCCCAGTTGACAGGTGAATATGCTCAGGGGTAGCTGGCTAAGAGAGCGGCTAGAGGTCACACAGCTGTAAGGGGCTGAGTCACGACGGGAACTCCTGTCTCCTGCACCACATGACACGATCATGAATCTTTTCCTCTAAGTTAGACTTGCTCCCCAAAAGCCCTAAGCTTGTCTACCTCATCCTGGCTTTTGGCCCATGGAATGCCTCCCCCTTCTCCAGTGGAATGCTGCCTTTTGAATTCAACTTCACTGTCTCTGCTAGCAAACCATTCCTGAGCTCCAGTATTTAGTGCTCTCTTCTGCTCCTCTGAATTCACACACTTTTGGTTGAGACCATTCCTTTTTCTCAGAATCCTACCATGCTTTGTGGCACCTCCTGCCTTGTTGGATTGTACAGCGGTTCTTGACTCTTCTTTAACTTTGCACATGTGCGTGCCCCAGGTCTTCAAAGGAACTGCAAGGCTCTTTGAGGGAACATCTACGTAGCATGTATTTCTTTTCTCCCCCATGACGCTTTGCATAATGCATAAGGAAGACTGGGACCCAACAAATATTTGCTCGACAAACAAATGATTTCATTCTCATACTATCTCTGAATATGATTAAGAGAAATGAAATGAAATTAGAAAAGAAAGACCAGGTTGAATATCACAAATGCGTTTTTAATAGCAAATTCTTTTGTATTAAATCAAAGTTCTGTAAGGAAAGCAACTGATGTTCCGTGTGTAGCCAAAGCCTAGGTTTAGAGGGGCTGAGTGACCTTAAACTGGGCATAACATAAGCTAGCCCAGAGGAAATTAAGACTTGAAATATAACTGATAAGACAACCCGTTTGTATCTTTTACATCTTTAGGTCAGCAACTCACAGGCAGGTGACATGACAGGAAGCATGAGAAAGAGTTTCCCCAAATGCTGGCCTTGTCATATCCCTACCTTCCTGAGGCCGTGCTGTCATCCTGGCCGGCGCCAAGCGATGCCGTTGCCTGAGGCAAACCTTCCTTGGAGCTCCGCCAAGGTCTTCTCATCTCTCTTTAGTTGTGGGATTAAGAACTAATGTTGTCGCCTTTGGAAACCCTGATAAGGGAGGAAAACAGTTCATGAGGAGGTTTCGCCTCACAGGTTTGGCGCTGGCTACAATGTGGGCCTGACTAAGCCTTCATGACGCCCCCTTCTGCCACCATCACTCATAGGCAGGGCTTCTCCTCCATGTCTCCGTGTGTGTATTTCCTGCCCTGTTACACCGACCCTCGCACCACCGCCCGCCCGCATCCCCAGGACTAGTGCATGAAATGGTTCAGGGTTCATCTTGCCTCCATACTGACCACACCTGTGATCAGCACTCTTGGGCTTCAGAGCCCCAGCCAGCTGGGCAGGGAGGACTGTGTGGTCTAAGCCATATTTCCCGTTTCTGGATGAGTACATTGACCAAGTTAAAACTAAATGCAAGGTTATACATATTTACATTGATAACTTCCTCCCAATTTACTGGGTCCTTCTATCACAGAAAGTGATTATATTAATCTGAGTGCTACCTGGGAAGTTGAATATTTATGTGGTTTCTATTACTTCTGCAAAAGCCTTTCAATTATATTCTACACACATATTTCTTCACTTAAGAGTAAAACAGAGCTGTGTAAAGTGAGCAGCATGTTTACAGTAGATCCCTATGGCTTGCTATCAAATTAGTGGCAAATCAGTATTATAGTAAACAGAGGTCAAAGATCAAACCCACAATTTCATATAAAATTCAAAACACGAGATACAAAATACAAAATTGAAGGCTTGTGCCACGAGACCATCAACTACTCTTAAAAAATAATCAAAACCAGGAAAAGATGAGAGGAAACAAAATTTAAACATGATTTTAGTCCAGGATCTGATGCAAAAGCCAGACCTTACAGAGATTTTTTAAAAACCATGACAATTGAGTACATGTCACTCATTTTAAATGGAAACACACATCAAAAGGTGGCAAGAACCAAAACTTAGCAACTCCCAGATTCTATTCATGGACTTGACACTGAGTTTGGATGAGTCAAAATCTGTCTTCATTTCTTACTCTGAAAAACAGGTTGGAAACTTTTCTTTTACTTCTCTTGATGGACAACTCTGGAGATAGTCAAGCAAATGAGGCAGTGGTAATTCTCTCCTAGACTTGATTAAATGTATTTCTGAAAGGTCAAAGGATTTAATAGCATGAAACTATACATGCCACACCCCATTTTTACTGTGGGCACCTCTCTGCTTTTGGCTTCTAAGCAGGAAGCTAAAAGAATCATATTTATTCCATATTAAAGTGTTCCTTTAAAAATCAAATAATCCCATAAAATTGCTTACCATTTAGGCCTCGTTATTAAAATTGGAGTCCTAGATTAATCAACAGTTTATACCTATCATTATTAATCTAGGATTAATCAACCTTGAGTTAAAACGTAATTTTACTAAAGGCTTAAATGAATAAACCAGGCTAGATCATAGATAGTATGGGGGGAGCAACAAAGCCTTTTAAAATAAAGTTTTGAAAAGCTCCCAAGGAGTTCTGAATATTTAATAACAACTCAGTCAACCATTTTAATTACAACCCTGCTTATTAATTCATAAGCATTTGCTTAATCAATGCCACCAGATGTCAGTATATCCTGTATAATTACCACTGAGTTCTCAAGACCATCCAGTTTTCATTCCAGTTAATGAAAATGATGTAGTGGCCAAATAATTAAGGCTCTCTAGAGGATTATAAATCCTATTCCTCAACATTGGTTATGTTATGGTAGAGGCCCCTCAGTTTAGATGCAAATTCCCAAGTTCCCAATAAATCTCAGTACTGAGGATCTTAAAAGTAGGAATGCCATACTCTAGTGATGTGTGGTCATAGAGCCCAAGCAGCATGCTGAAGAACAGAAACTTGAGCACAGCTTCAGCCAGTCCAGCTCTAGACCTCTACTTCTGTATTTTTCCTAGCCTTTTGACCTGACTTTTCCATTAAGGAAATGTCTTATTGCCTTTTGGTGTTTAAACCAAAAGAGATCTCAGCGAGAAGAATTTTCATTTATGTAGATGATAACTAACTTTTACTGTAAGTATGTGCTAGGACTTTCACCTGTGTTATCTTACTGAAATGACAAGTTGAGGAAGAAAGTTTAAAATGCCCTGTAAGCTTAACATGTGTCTCTTTTTGATAACATAAAGGACCTAAACTAAGTTCTCAAGCCATTCAGAGTTTTCATGTCAGCTAACAAAGCGATGTCATGGTCAAAAAATTAAGACCATGTTAAACCGACAAAATTCTGCACTTTTAGATTATTATTAAACAACAACTGGCCCATTTGCTTGCAGGATAAATCTGGGAGGCTTTTTAAGAAGTAATAAGGATAAAATTTTAAAAGCTATTTAACAGTATGTTGTTGTGAAATAAATGTGTATTTTGATAACTATAAATTATAGAAATGTTTGGGGTATTTGACACTTCGCTTTTTTCATAAAAAAATGGATTTTCTGTAGACAAGGTCCCTGTTGGAACTTCACATTATAAAGTCTCACCATGGAATTGTCCTGGGCATGGACCCCAGGGACAGCTTTGTGAGGCAGCCCCAGGCTTCCAGCTGCACACTGAAGAATATACACTTTATCTTAGGAATAAAAGAATCCTTCTTTATCCTAGAGGCTGATATTGCTATAGATGTTACCCTTGAAAAGAAATCCTTTGAAATATTAATGTTTAGTGTGAGAAAAATTGTTATAGTCTTGGTCGGTATGGATAGGAGAAAGAAAATTTCTTGGGCTCTTCTTAAATAAACATTGACATACCAACAATTGTGTGTGTGAAAAGATAGCTCTGAATTTTTTTATACTTATCTGACTTTAATATCTTTGTGAAATTCACTATAAACAGGTCCTGCTCCCCACAAATGCACATGTACACATATTTTTCTTTGGTGCCTAGAAATTGCTAAACCAAATAGTTAAGGACTCCCTATTTTGACAATGTCAAAAAGGGAATTTGAACTTGGTATATATATACATACACATGTATGTTTTATGAAACAGACCACCAAAATCATTGCATTTGAATATCAGTACTCATGTACCATCATACAGCCTTAGAAATCAGGAAATTTTAACATCAGTCAGACAAATCTTACAATGTCCTTGAATATTTTCCTATAAAAATACATTCTACAAACTCAGTGACAACTATTGATTGAATCAAACATCGTGACAGCTGCACAAGATGTTGGTGTTCATACAGTGATAGTGTCACTGACTGCTCTGCCCAGCCCCAGTGTGCTCTGGGGGCACGGACACACAGAGGGGTAATGAGCTTAGGGTCTCAGGTAAGAATTGACATATGAATCCCACCCATTCCTCAGGCCCCTGGGCATTTGCCCTACTTAAGTCTTAATAATAATAGTTTTGTTGCAAACTATTTTACTCACTAAAACCAGTCTCTAGGCATTAACTGATCTTAACTAATCCTCCTAAACAATGATCAGACAGGTAAACTGGCAGCTATAATTAATCTTTTTAAGTTGGAAAAAGAAACCAAGGGGAAGTAGAAGGCATTTGACGCACACCATCTCATTTATTCTTCATAAAAACATTTGACAGGTTTACCCTGTCCATTTGCTCAACCAGGAAACTGGCTCAGAGAAGTTAATTAACATGCCCAAGGTCACTATCTATTTAAATAGCAGAGTCCGGATTTAAACACAGATCTGCCTGATTCCAGAAATATGGCTCTGTCCAGTCCAAGATATTTTCATTTACGTTACTTATCCAAAATTAAATGATGAAGGATAATCGAATTAGACACAAAACTTAGTACCAATGCACTGGATTATGTTTGAATAAAATCCTCACAATACTGTCCAACAGTACAACTCCCCTGATCCAGAGGATCCTAAATTTTTTTTTCTGTCTTTTATTGCTGGTCCTGATTTATTCCACAGACTTCAGTATCTTCACTAAATTAAAAGTTTGCTTTCTCTTGGAACCTGTAAGCCCCCTGAGACAGTCAGTCCAGCAAGGAATCCCAGCAAGGAGTACCGTTCAAATGTGGTTCTCAGCACAGATATGCACCGTGGTATGTGAGCAGACCATTTGTGCTCATGAATTGGTTGAATGGCATGTGATGAAGGGACATGGACTCAGCACCCCCCTGTTGGCTGGGTGCCCCAAACGTTCTATTCTTCCTGTGTAGCTCATTTCCCCTATTTCCACGAAAGAAGAGAAAGAGACAGAAGAAAAACAAGAGGGCATATACCCTGATAATTTTGTTATCAAGATATGTGAGGTCGATATTGTATCTATCGACAAGTCTAGCTTCAAAAAGCTGATGATGCTTTAAAATTTAGTCTTGTTTCTTCAACATGGGTCTCAATAAACTGCGGTGGTAGCATGTTCTCACACAGACCTTGATCCAGAGGGAGCAATGGGAAATAAACCTCTTTCCCAACCACATAGTTCTGTTTGTTTTCAACTGGATGATTGAAGCAGTTTCTACTCTGGTGTGTAGGTGGTGATCCCCAGTGTTATGGAAAAGAAATAAGATCCTTCGTGGGGTTAGATCCAGGCCAGCCCTGAGAAGCTCACAGAGCACTGGGCCAGGGAGTCTGCAAAGAACACCAGCACGCACCGAGTGGACACCGGCCTCAGGGCCACCACTTCACTCGTGGGGGCGTGGAGAGACGGGGGAGGACGATAATGTCACAGGGTTGCACAAGTCATTACTTATTACTTTCCGCTGGGGAAGTTCATGGGGTTTAAGATGCCGTCTTGGTCAGTGTTTACTCACTAATTGGTCCTGTGAGGGGTATTTAACGCTTCATCCAGCCATAACCTTGAAAGTCACCTCATAAAAATTCCAGCTGTTCTGACACAATGGAAGAGAAGCTCTCATTGTTTTGTGTTTGCATATTCTGTGCGGGAGATGAGGCCGTTTTCTGGCTCATCCCTTTTTGGGTCCTTCGGTTGTTAGTGACCCGAAGCCTGGGTCGCAGTCCTTGAGTCACTCTGGGGGGCCCAGACTTCACAGCAAGGGGGCCCTTCCCAAGCTGGCTGCACAGCTGCTGTCTGAGATTGCCCTGAGCAGGGCCAGAGGCTTCAAAGCCTGAACGTCTTCTGCTTTGGATTGATTTTAGGGTAAAAACACTTCTATGTTCAGGTAAAGGGAAAAAAACGAAGTGACGTTTCATTGACCCAAAATGGGCAAGCTCTGAAACCACAGTGGAACAAAAAGAATCTAGACCAGAAAGAAATTACTGAGATTTGCAAAGATTTGCATTGACAATATACCCTATGCATTAAAAAAATTAGGATACTCAATTTTAGGAGTTTGAGGAGTTTAAAACCTATCAAAGCATTCTCACCATATACCTGTTTTTCTTAATCTAATCATAATATTTCAAAATAAATTGGCTGGCTTGCTTACCTCCCACTGCTCTGATACAATGAAAAAAGAGCCTCCTTCTCTCTTTTATTTTTGGGAAGTATTTTTATCAGTTTATATTCAGCATGACCTTTTGACATGATTCCATCTCTGGCTCTCTATTGTCACAGTACTAGTTCATAATTTCAACATGAATAATAAAATAATAAAAATAATAGTGATAGCTAGTATTTATTATTGATTTGTATGGACCATTACTTTGCTGAGAATTTTTTATACATTATTCGATTTAATCCTCACAACAGTAAGTGAGCAAATAAGGGTAATAGCAAGTCCTTACTATGCGTGATGGTTAATTTTATGTGTCAACTTGACTAGGGCACAGGAGGCCCAGATATCTGATTAAATATCAGATCTGGGTGTGTCTCTGAGAATCCTTCCAGAAGAGATAAGCATGTGAACTGGTGGACCGAGTAAAGCAGATTGCCCTCCCCAGTGTGAGTGAGCCTCATGCAATGCACTGAGGGCCTGAGCACAACAAAAAGGTAGAGGAAAGTTGAATTTGCAAATGCCAGTTGTTTCTTTCTAGTCTAGATTCTTTTTGTTCCATGGAGGTTTCAAACTCTTCAAACTCCTAAATTTTGAATCTGGACTAGTTCATCTCACCTCTGTGCTCAGTCCAGTCTACACCTTTCGCACACCTGTCCCCTCTCCTTGGCAACCCAAATGCCAGTGTGGATTCTCTCCCACTCCAGGGTCTACCTTCCACTCATTTATGATACCACTTCTGTCTGCTTGGAAGATCCTCCTCAATAGGAGCGTCTTCTGATTGCCATTTCTGGGAGGTCTTCAATCCTCATTAATTAATCTGGTTTTCTCTGACAGCTCAGTTTCCTTAAGTTTCTTTAACTTCCTTCTCTTCATTCTCGTGTTCACAGTCTGCCCTTCCAGACCTTCTACAGTGGTCCCTTAAGCCTCTCAGTCTCTTTCCCCCTCAGTTCACTTCAACAAGCATTTGTAGAGGGGCCACCATTTGTTAGGCACTGGACATAAATGAAGATAAATAACACCTAGTGCTTGCTTTCAACAAAGACACCCAAGACACACAGAAACAAATAAATACATCACAGAGCAGTTAAATGATAATTTGTACAGTTTAGTACTTGTACCGGAAGTTTGTACAGAGAGTAAAACAGAGAGAAGAAGAGCCAATCAAGAGAGCATTAAAAAGTGTGGAAAGGCTGGAGGCAATGGGGGCTCAGATCTACTAGGAACCCTCTGAGACGTGGTATAAAGCCCCCTTGGAAATCGTTCCACGGTAAAATAAGGAAGCGGGGGTGTTTATCAGTGAATTCCTGTCCCTCAGTGGATAAGGGTTGTTTCTGGGCTTTAACTCCTGGGCACTTTTGCCTATTCTGTGTGGGGATTACATACTCCTGTGGTCAGAGAAGCCGCTCAAGTCAACACAGATGCTTGAGAAGCAAAGCCATCGACGTGTACCATAATCGTCCACCAAATCTCCAGGTAGCTTCTGGGTAGTCCCAGAATTTATGAAGGAGGCACTGACAGTATTCGCTACATAGACTCAGAAATGTGTGGGGAGGAGCATATTGTAGATCATGAAAATCTCCGTGGAGGTGCTGTCTTAGCCAGGTTTTGGAGGTGAGAAGTTCTCCAGATGGATAAGTAGGGAAAGCGTTTCAGACCAAGAAGAAATGGGTGAGGGCTTTGGAGATGTGAATTAACATGCTAATGTGGGCTACCCCTGTACAGATGAGGTGACTGGTGGTGGTGGGGAAACAAGGGGCACGTTCAGACTGGAGAGATTTGATAAGCATTTGCATTACATCTTTTCAGTAAGAGACAAAAATCCACAACAAAACAGCAAAAGATTTTGTCAGCATTGGCCAGATTGTAGGGATAGTTGGGTGGACAAGCAAGGAGTCCAACCATAGATCTAACATACTCTCCAGATTTATGGAACATATTCTGAGCCCTTTTAAGCCATTGTAGCTTCTGGCAACTAGTTTTCCTTTGGTTTGTTTACCCACTTTGATGGAGGGGAGATTTCCTTTTCCTGAACTTCTCAATTTTACTCTAGTCATTAGCAAAGTCATGTAGAATAAAAATCTCAAGGAAAATGTGGCATTTTCATCTCTTATGAGGAAGTGTAATTTGGGGCTTAAGGAGAACTGAGCCTCTGTTATTGACAGAAGAAATCTGACCCTCACAGGGGAAAATAGAACAATATGGATTGCGATATTCTTACTTCAAACATTTACCAGTGTGTCTAAATAAGTATCCCAGAAATATCTACCACGGGGAGAGCACAATTAACAAATTATGATGATCATATTCCACCTATGCATTTCATCTCTGTTTGAGGTGTTTGGCTCTCTGAGTAGTTCACATAAGCCAGGCCTTTGCTGTACTCTGTGAGCTACCACTAAGCCTTAGCAGCAGCCTTTGATGATATTCTTTCTCCGTCATATTGTGCTTTACTTCATGAGCAAAGAAAAAAGAAAAATGCCAACAACATAAACAAAGGGGATTTTGGGGGTTGTTCTTGTTTATTTAATTTCCTTTAAAAAAAAAAAGGCAGCTGGGGGCGGGGAAGGGAAAGGAGGGTGAGAGAATTTAAAAGCTAATTATAGTATAAAAATCATCCATGAGCTCTGTTCCTGCCTCTGTCAGAGTACCAGCTTTGTCCTTATGCATGAGTCAGAGCTACCCAGGGGTCAAGCTTATGACTACCAAGAATCATTATGGAGTTGGTTGTTTTGTGGAATTCTGGAATGTACTTAGTGTCAATCCCACCCTCCAATGTAGGGTGGGGTTTCTCATCTCGGCACTATGACATTTTGGGATGGATAATTCTTTGCTGTAGGAGTCTGTCCTCACACTGTAGGTTGTTGGGCACATCCCTGACCTCCACGTGACAGATAAATGCCAGATGACCTCTCTCCCAAGAAGTGATAACTAAAAATGTCTCCAGATGTTGCCAGGTGTTGCCTGGTGTGTTGGCCCTATTTGAGAGCCACCCACACAGGGCCACATAATCACTGCCACGGAACACATTTATTCCACAAGATCTCTCTAAGTGGGTCGTCCCAATTTTTTTTTTCAAAAGAAGTAAAGAAATGGGTTTTCACCTTTTGCCCCTTTAGCCTGCATTTGCTTTTCTAACTTCTAGAGTCCTTTTATTGCCTGAAAATACAGATTCCCCTATGACACTGGGTCTTTATTTGATTTTCTCTGTCCTCTCAGTCAGACCATGGCTGCCAAACAAAAGCCAGAACCCTGTGGCTTGGGAACCTTAGGCAAGCTGATAATCAAACATTTTCAGACACTAAAAGAAAAAAGAGAATTTTTCTGATGTCCCTTTTATTTAAAATATTCTTCTATAAATGATGTTATTTTTAATTTCCAGAAAAATCATCAAGGTTGTAATTTTAAAGGCAGGGGCTATTTTTGTTTCTCAGAGTATAATTGTCCACAATGCTTGGCACATAGTAGATGCTCAATAAACATGTAATAGTTAACTATTTGTTAAGATTGATCAACTAGTAGTTAGACTTCTAGTAGCCTCAGTTATAGGAAACCCAGAAATAAGCAAACAGATCTTTAGGTAGGTATCTTTACTTGAGTGGATTACCAGTGAAGAAATAAGTATCAGAAAAGTCCACATACACTTCTCAGTTTAGATCTGTTCCTTAAACATTTATTCAATTGCCGGTATAGTGCTGCTGGAACCCAGAAGTGAAAAAGATGCAGTCCTTACTTTTGAGGCACTTAGAGTCACTTAAAGGCACATCAGTAGATAATTCAGTGCAGTGTGGTACATTCTAAGATAGAGGCTTCACCAGTACAGTGGGAGTCTGGTAGAGGGGCTTTGCTAGGAGATAGGAGGAAGTCAGAAGGTGTGATACCTGAGCTCAGTGTCAAGAGACAACCAGAAGTTGGTCACGTGAAAGGAGGTGGTCTGTGAAGGGGTGGGTGGTGGTGAGGGTTGTCCAGGCAGAGGAATAGCACAAACCTACCCAAACAAGTATTGGTAGGATATGGGAGGGGATCACATATGAGCTGATGTTGTTGGGACTAGGAATGATGGGAGGTGAGTCTGGAGAGACGGAGAAGCCAGGTCACGGAGGGCCTGGCCCCACCCTCTTCTGCATGGGAAGGGCACTGTAGCACTTTTCAGCAAAGGGTGAGGCAGCCTGATTTGTGTCTTGCTGCAGCATGAAGCATGGACTTAAAGAGCAGGGACCAGATGAGGGACTAACCTGACACTCCAGGGAAGAGGTGCTCTAGGTAATGGAATGAGAATAGGTAGCATAAAGAAATGGAACAGGATGAACCCAGAATAGACGAACTACAAGTGGCAACCCCCTGAGCAATAGAAAGCCCATGGGAGATTAGGTGCCCTTTGAGAGATGTGCCTGCTCTGGTGAGCTGTGAAAGTACTCCAACCCTGTGCTACTCTCCCTCAGATTTTAGGTAGAAAAGATAAGCTGTCTTGCCGATATTCCTGACAGAGGACTGGAAGTTCTCAGACTCATCAAATAATTAAAATTGGGTACCAAAGAGGGAGCAGCTGGTTTCCCTAAAGGGTAGTGCTGACGGAATAGGAAGGAAAAGAGACTCAGATTTTGAAAGGAATGGAGGCCTGGGTTCCTAGGCTCAGTGCCTCCAGGACAGCAGGGGTTTGGGGGAGGGGAATGACTTGAATTGGCAAGTTATATGTTTGATGTGGTTAGTATCAGCACACTTGTGAGTATTCATGGAACTCAGGGCAGGGCTAAGATCTGGAGTGCAGGTGAAGGAACCTGGCATTGAGAAGTCAAGAACACAAAAGACTAGAAGTATGTTGGACAGGCCATGCACAAAACCACTGAAACGCCCTCATATAAAGCAGAGATTTGGTCCATGCCTAAGATTTGTGTGGCTTTGGCAAGAGTACACATGGAAGTCCCCCCTTCTCTTCCAAACCCCAGCCCTGTTCCAGTCCAAGTTTCAGGGTGGGAGGCTGAGTCTCACGTCCATGTGACCTGTACCTGCATATCCCAGCTCCACCCGCACCCCTCCAACCAGCAGCCACTCTGTACACACCAGCAGCACTGACCACCCTCTAGGGGATAAATGCATGGAAGAGGCCCTGGTGGGCTTAGGACCATTTAGACAGGGACTCCTAGGGTCCTAGGTACCTAGAACATGGTTGTGAGAGAGGGGGCATAGAGTCTCTATGGACTCCTTCTTTGGCCCTTTGGGAAGGGACACGGCTGTTGGAGGCTAGAGCAGCATCCACTAAGAGATAGGGTCCATGCTGGGAACCCTGGTGGCTTGTGTCTAAGGGCAGTAAAGGCAGGAATTGGGATGGAGAACAAGGCTGTGAGTCAGGGCCTTGGTCTTCAACTTACGTGTGTGTGTATTCCTGCGTGTGTTTTGGGGAGGTGGGTGGTAGTCATGACAAATAGAGGGTGAAGAGGAAGAACCACCCTTGCTCCCACTCTGTTGCCTTAGGATCTACTGCAATGTATGGATACTGCTTTAACAGATTGATTTTCTCATTTTCCCTGGTAACCTTTGGTTCCTTCAGAATTCAAAGACGAGCAAGCAGAGTGGGAGATGTGGGGAGATGACACACTGAGAGGTGGTAGCTGGCAGCAAAAAAGAGACAAAGGAGTCCCCAGATAGAAAAACACATTAGTTGGGGGTCATTTAGTGCCAGGGCAAATAGCCCTACATGCCTCAAAAGCTCCTTGGGACACAACACCATTACAGCATGGAACAATGATGAATGTGCTTTTAGAAGTTTCCATTTTTGGGAAAAAGCATTTGCTTTCAGTTGTCTTAAAAAAAGCATTAATTTAGAGCTCCTCCTCCTTCTCCAACAATTTGGGATAAATTGGGCATCGCTGCAGGTCCCATTTAATCTGAGGCTTTTCTGCTGCCTCTCATCTGGTTCAGAACGGTTGGTCTCCCTCCTCCTCCCCCTCGGGGAGAATTCCACCTGCCCTGGCACAGAGCTGAATGTCAGGGTGCATTTCCTGGTCAGGCAGAATAAAGTCGGCTCGACTCATCTAAGCCCGAAAATGAAGTGACAATTCTGCTGTTATGCCCTAATTCACAGCCGCATCATTAAATTGTTCATCATAGTCTCAGATGGGACTTTTAATTCTCTTACAACAGCTGGCAAATGGCAGGAACAGACACACCCACTCACTGGAGCTGTTTCGGCAGAAGCAGGGGGGAAGAATGAGGATAATGCATAAGAGCAAAGAAGGTCCAGTCACCCCCTCCTCCCAAGCTCTCAACCCTGAATCTTTCGGGTTTCCACTCTGGGGAGCTTGGTGCAACTCGCTGGGAGCTGGGTCATAGCATTGCTCCTAGGAGAGACGTAGATCTCTGGGAGAGCTCTCATGTGGCCACTAAGAGTTGAGTTCATCTCATCTCAAGGGGCATTCCCACCACTTCTCTTCTCACAAGTCCTTTCCTTTTAAGGTCATCCCTAAAAGCAGGAGTGAAGATGGTGGTGCTGCCTCATGCCGACTCAATGTTTAGCCTCTTTCCCTGAACAAAAAGGCATGGGTGAACCAGCCTGGAAAAACAGCCAGGGTTTATACTTCATATTTATAGTATAACTTTTATGGACAGTAGTTCTAAGTGGCAAAAAGCTGACTTATAAACAAACTCCAGTAAGTTGAAGCCATCTTGTTTGTATATGCCTGTGCATTTTTTTGCCTCTATCTCCCCAACACTCATCTGCAGAATCAGCAGCCCAGGCTCTGGGGTCAGTCATGAGTGGGTTGGTGAGATACAGTGATGGTGGTAGTGGTGGTGCTAGGAGAAGAAGAAATGCTAATATGTTTACAGCCCTACTTTGTAGTGCCACTGCTCAAAATAGTCAGACCATGTAATGTCCATGACTATAACCTGCTTTTAGAGAGAGGAATCCAGACTGGTATTATCTACTGGTATTATCAAGGTTACAAAGGCAGAAGGTTGCAGAGCTAGGATTCTAACCCGACCCATGCTCTTACTCAGCATTGGGCAGCATCCCCTACGAGTACCTGGCACTTAAACACTGTGCACTTTGAGGGCTCTGCCTCACTCAGTTTTCCTAAGGTCCAGCTCCAATCTTGTCAGTTGATTCTGAAAACTAGGCTCTGCCTTGTTCCCTGTGACCAGTCTCCTTTTTGGACCTCATTTCTGGTCACAGCATTCTTATTCAATTCTCTGGCATGGAATGCTTGTCATACCCAGGACCTCCATTTCTCTAACACAAAATATTTGCCTTGATCTTTCCAGTACTGCCGTGAGTCTCAGCTACAAATGCCCTTCCACCGCCCATGATACCTTGTAGATTTATAGACCTTCTTATTGCTCCTGATGGACCATCCTGTTGCTGACTTGCCTGCTTACCTGAGCCACACTGCCTTTCTCTGACCTTACTCTTCTATATTCTAGGACCACTTGTAAGCTTTTGACCATCCCTGGTCACACTTCATCAACTTTTCCCATCTGTCCCCCAGTTTTAAACTACCCCAGGTGACACCGAAGCATTTTTAAAAGGACTAGAAGCAAACCTGAATTTTCCTGAAAGGACACCAGGGACCCTGAACCACACACTCTGCTTCTGCAAAAACCAGGGTCATTCTCCCATTTTCCCTTAGAGGCCTGCTTTTTGGAAGCTCTGCCCACCCACTGGGTTGGCAGTTAATGATTTTTCCCATCCTCTTCTGCTCTTCCTCACCACTACCACCCACCTCAGGTTCTCATTTGGCAGCTTTCTCAAATGTACTTTCCATTATTGATTAAATATATAAAGGAGGAGATCTTTATTCATTAGTAATTCTCCCCTGGAATTACTTGCCATAAAGCATTCAGAGTAAGCAAAGAATAGAATTACTGGGGTCCTGGCAGCTTTCCTCCTTGAGCTACAAGGGAAGACCAAGCAGTGTGGAGCCGCAGGTCTCCCAGCCTTTGCAGAGCAGCCGGGAGGTGTGGTGACTCATCACAGCAGAGAACGATGGTGGAGAGAATCGTCTATGAAGACCTGCAGAGTGGATGTCAGGGAAAGTTCTGGAGAAGACTGAGAGAGTTAGATGCTATGGAATACATGTGGGGTGAGAGGATTGGAGATGAGTGAAAAGTTGATTATACATTGTGTGGCCTAGGATTCGAAATCGGATCCCTATCTTAAAGAGATACAAGTAAAGAGTAGTGTGTTTTAAAAACTGCCATTAGGAGGCGGAGCCAAGATGGTGGCATGAGTAGAGCAGTGGAAATCTTCTCCCAAAACTACATATATTTTTGAAAATACAACAAAGAAAACTCTTCCTAAAAGAGAGACCAGAAGACACAGGACAACAGCCAGACCACATCCACACCTGCAAGAACCCAGCGCCTCAAGAAGGGGGTAAGATACAAGGCTCAGTCCGGTGGAACCCGAGCGCCCCACACCCCTGCTCCTGGCGGGAGGAGAGGAGTCAGAGCAGGGAGGGAGAGGGAGCTCAGGACCGCTAAATACCCAGCCCCAGCCATCTGCACCAGAGCGCAGACACAGTGCGTGTGTGGGGTGTTGGAAACTAGGGAAACAGGACAATAAGACCTGTGAGCGGGTCCCTGCAGACGTTGCACCTGGGACAAAGAAAAGCGAGTGCTTTTTGGAAGTCTTAAAGGGACAGGGACCCCAAAGCTGGACGGAAGCGTCCTGGGAAACTTAGTTCAGCAGCAGGGAATCTGGGGATCTCTGGGCACTCTAACCCCCTGGGCAGCAGGGAGCACGGAGGCCCCTCACAGAGATAAATAGCCTCCTGGCTGTTCCCCCTCCAACGTGGCTCCACCATATCGGAGCACAAGCCCGAGGCAGGCCACGACCACAGCAACAGCAGATATAAGCTCCATAGCAGCCGGGCAAGAATCATAAGCCATTTCTGCACATAGCTGCCCAGCACAAGCCACTAGAGGTCGCTGTTCTCCCAGGAAAGGAAGGCCACAAACCATCAAGAAGCGAATTTCTTCCCAGCCGTCACTCGTGCCAGCTCTGCAAACTATCTCTATCACCATGAAAAGGCAAAATTACAGGCAGACAAAGATCACAGAGACAACACCAGAGGAGACAGACCTAACCATCTTCCTGAAAAAGAATTCAAAATAAAAATCATAAACATGCTGACAGAGATGCAGAGAAATATACAAGAGCTAAGGGATGAAGTCCGGAGGGAGATCACAGATGCCAGAAAGGAGATCACAGAAGTGAAACAAACTCTGGAAGGATTTATAAGCAGAATGGATAAGATGCAAGAGGCCATTGATGGAATAGAAACCAGAGAACAGGAATGCATAGAAGCTGACACAGAGAGAGATAAAAGGATCTCCAGGAATGAAACAATATTAAGAGAACTGTGTGACCAATCCAAAAGGAACAATATCCACATTATAGGGGTACCAGAAGAAGAAGAGAGAGGAAAAGGGATGGAAAGTATCTTAGAAGAAATAATTGCTGAAAACTTCCCCAAACTGGGGGAGGAAACAATCGAACAGACCACGGAAATACACAGAACCCCCAACAGAAAGGATCCAAGGAGGACAACACCAAGACACATAATAATTAAAATGGCAAAGATCAAGGACAAGGAAAGAGTTTTAAAGGCAGCTAGAGAGAAAAAGGTCACCTATAAAGGAAAACCCATCAGGCTGTCATCAGACTTCTCGACAGAAACCTTACAGGCCAGAAGAGAATGGCATGATAAATTTAATGCAATGAAACAGAAGGGCCTTGAACCAAGGATACTGTATCCAGCACGATTAACATTTAAATACAAAGGAGGGATTAAACAATTCCCAGATAAGCAAAAGTTGAGGGAATTTGCTTCCCACAAACCACCTCTACAGGGTATTTTAGAGGGACTGTTCTAGACAGGAGCACTCCTAAGACTAAACAGATGTCACCAGAGAAAATAAAACCACAGCAAAGAAAGCCGACCAACCAAATACTAACTAAAGGCAAAAAATAAAATCAACTACCCACTAAAAGCAGTTAAAGGAAACACGAACGAGCACAGAATAAAACAACCAACATATAAAGAATGGAGGAGGAGGAATAAGAAAGGAGAGAAGAAAAGAATCTCCAGACAGTGTATATAACAGCTCAATAAGCGAGCTAAGTTAGGCAGTAAGATACTAAAGAAGCTAACCTTGAACCTTTGGTAACCACGAATCTAAAGCCTGCAATGGCAATAAGTACATATCTTTCAACAGTCACCCTAAATGTAAATGGACTGAATGCACCAATCAAAAGACACAGAGTAACAGAATGGATAAAAAAGCAAGACCCATCTATATGCTGCTTATAAGAAACTCACCTCAAACCCAAAGACATGCACAGACTAAAAGTCAAGGGATGGAAAAACATATTTCAGGCAAACAATAGAGAGAAGAAAGCAGGGGTTGCAGTACTAGTATCAGACAAAATAGACTTCAAAACAAAGAAAGTAACAAGAGATAAAGAAGGACACTACATAATGATAAAGGGCTCAGTCCAACAAGAGGATATAACCATTATAAATATACATGGACCCAACACAGGAGCACCAGCATATGTGAAACAAATACTAACAGAACTAAAGGAGGAAATAGAATGCAATGCATTAATTTTAGGAGACTTCAACACACCAGTCACCCCAAAGGATAGATCCACTGGGCAGAAAATAAGTAAGGACATGGAGGCACTGAACAACACACTAGAACAGATGGACCTAATAGACATCTATAGAACTCTACATCCAAAAGAAACAGGATACACATTCTTCTCAAGTGCACATGGAACATTCTCCAGAATAGACCACATACTAGCTCACAAAAAGAGCCTCAGTAAATTCCAAAAGATTGAAATTCTACCAACCAACTTTTCAGACCACAAAGGTATAAAACTAGAAATAAATTGTACAAAGAAAACAAAAAGGCTCACAAACACATGGAGGCTTAACAACATGCTCCTAAATAATCAATGGATCAATGAACAAATTAAAATAGACATCAAGGAATATATGGAAATAAATGACAACAACACAAAGCCCCAACTTCTGTGGGCCGCAGCGAAAGCAGTCTTAAGAGGAAAGTATATAACGATCCAGGCACACTTGAAGAAGCAAGACCAATCCCAAATGAATAGTCTAACATCACAATTATCAAAACTGGAAAAAGAAGAACAAATGAGGTCTAAAGTCAGCAGAAGGAGGAACATAATAAAGATCAGAGAAGAAATAAACAAAATTGAGAAGAATAAAACAATACAAAAAAATCAGTGAAACCAAGAGCTGGTTCTTCGAGAAAATAAACAAAATAGATAAGGCTCTAGTAAAACTTATTAAGAGAAAAAGAGAATCAACACACATCAACAGAATCAGAAATGAGAATGGAAAAATCACGACAGACTCCACAGAAATATAAAGAATTATTAAAGACTACCATGAAAACCTATATGCTAACAAGCTGGAAAACCTAGAAGAAATGGACAAGTTCCTAGAAAAATACAACCTTCCAAGACTGACCAAGGAAGAAACACAAAAGTTAAACAAACCAATTACAAGCAAAGAAATTGAAACGGTAATCAAAAAACTACCCAAGAACAAAACCCCCGGGCCAGATGGATTTACCTCGGAATTTTATCAGACATACAGAGAAGACATAATACCTATTCTCCTTAAAGTTTTCCAAAAAATAGAAGAGGAGGGACTACTCTCCAACTCATTCTATGAAGCCAACATCACCCTAATACCAAAACCAGGCAAAGACCCCACCAAAAAAGAAAATTACAGAGCAATATCCCTGATGAATGTAGATGCAAAAATACTCAATAAAATATTAGCAAACCGAATTCAAAAATATATCAAAAGGATCATACACCATGACCAAGTGGGATTCATCCCAGGGATGCAAGGATGGTACAACATTAGAAAATCCATCAACATCATCCACCACATCAACAAAAAGAAGGACAAAAACCACATGATCATCTCCATAGATGCTGAAAAAGCATTCGACAAAATTCAACATCCATTCATTATAAAAACTCTCAGCAAAATGGGTATAGAGGGCAAGTACCTCAACATAATAAAGGCCATATATGATAAACCCACAGCCAACATCATACTGAACAGCAAGAAGCTGAAAGCTTTTCCTTTGAGATCGGGAACAAGACAGGGATGCCCACTCTCCCCACTGTTATTCAACATAGTACTGGAGGTCCTAGCCACGGCAATTAAACAAAACAAAGAAATACAAGGAATCCAGACTGGTAAAGAAGAAGTTAAACTGTCACTATTTGCAGATGACATGATATTGTACATAAAAAACCCTAAAGACTACACTCCGAAACTACTAGAACTGATATCGGAATACAGCAAAGTTGCAGGATACAAAATTAACACACAGAAATCTGTAGCTTTCCTATACACTAACAATGAACCAATAGAAAGAGAAATCAGGAAAACAACTCCATTCACAATTGCATCAAAAAGAATAAAATACCTAGGAATAAACCTAACCAAAGAAGTGAAAGGCCTATGCCCTGAAAACTACAAGACACTCTTAAGAGAAATTAAACGGGACACTAACAAATGGAAACTCATCCCATGCTCTTGGCTAGGAAGAATTAATATTGTCAAAATGGCCATCCTGCCCAAAGCAATATACAGATTTGATGCAATCCCTATCAAATTACCAGCAACATTCTTCAACGAACTGGAACAAATAGTTCAAAAATTCATATGGAAACACCAAAGACCCCGAATAGCCAAAGCAATCCTGAGAAGAAAGAATAAAGTGGGGGGGATCTCACTCCCCAACTTCAAGCTCTCCTACAAAGCCACAGTAATCAAGACAATTTGGTACTGGCACAAGAACAGAGCGACAGACCAGTGGAACAGACTATAGACTCCAGACATTAACCCAAACATATATGGTCAATTAATATTTGATAAAGGAGCCATGGACATACAATGGGGAAATGACAGTCTCTTCAACAGATGGTGCTGGCAAAACTGGACAGCTACATGTAAGAGAATGAAACTGGACCACAGTCTAACCCCATACACAAAAGTAAATTTGAAATGGATCAAAGACCTGAATGTAAGTCATGAAACCATAAAACTCTTAGAAAAAAACATAGGCAAAAATCTCTTAGACATAAACATGAGTGACCTCTTCTTGAACATATCTCCCCAGGCAAGGAAAACAAAAGCAAAAATGAACACGTGGGACTATATTAAGCTGAAAAGCTTCTGTACAGTAAAAGACACCATCAATAGAACAAAAAGGTACCCTACAGTATGGGAGAATATATTTGTGAATGACAGATCCAATAAAGGCTTGACATCCAAAATATATAAAGAGCTCACACACCTCAACAAACAAAAAACAAATAATCCAATTAAAAAATGGGCAGAGGAACTGAACAGACAGTTCTCCAAAAAAGAAATTCAGATGGCCAACAGACACATGAAAAGATGCTCCACATCGCTAGTCATCAGAGAAATGCAAATTAAAACCACAATGAGATATCACCTCACACCAGAAAGGATGGCTACCATCCAAAAGACAAAAAACAACAAATGTTGGCGAGGTTCTGGAGAAAGGGGAACCCTCCTACACTGCTGGTGGGAATGTAAATTAGTTCTACCATTGTGGAAAGCAGTATGGAGGTTCCTCAAAATGCTCAAAATAGACTTACCATTTGACCCAGGAATTCCACTCCTAGGAATTTACCCTAAGAATGCAGCACTCAAGTTTGAAAAAGACAGATGTACCCCTATGTTTATCACAGCACTATTTACAATAGCCAAGAAATGGAAGCAACCTAAGTGTCCATCAGTAGATGAATGGATAAAGAAGATGTGGTCCATATACACAATAGAACATTATTCAGCCATAAGAAGAAAACAAATCCTACCTTTTGCAACAACATGGATGGAGCTAGAGGGTATTATGCTCAGTGAAATAAGCCAAGTGGAGAAAGAAATACCAAATGATTCACTCATCTGTGGAGTATAAGAACAAAGGAAAAACTGAAGGAACAAAACAGAAGCAGAATCACAGAACCCAAGAATGGACTAACAGTTACCAAGGGGAAAGGGACTGGGGAGGATGGGTGGGTAGGGAGGGATGGGGGGGGAAGAAGAAAGGGGGTATTATGATTAGCATGCATAATGTGGGGAGTGGGAGAAAGGGGAGGGCTGTGTAACACAGAGAAGACAAGTAGTGACTCTACAATATTTTGCTATGCTGATGGACAGTGATTGTAATAGGGTTTGTGGGGGGGGACTTGGTATAAGGGAGTGCCTAGTAAACATAATATTCTTCATGTAATTGTAGATTAGTGATAACAAAAAAAAAAGAGAGAAAGAAACGGGGGATTACTCCCTGATAGGATAAAACTAACTGCAAATCAACGATTAATGTATGCTTTACATATCCTTAATTTTGATCTTTCAAAGGGTGTCAGATGAGCAGCTATGGAAGTACATTTTTCTGATAATATTCCTTTCTCTTAAAAAAATAAAAGCAGTTCCTGTGTGGTGATCTCCAATGGGTTCTTCACAATGGTATAAAGGTCATATCAAAGTGTGGGCAAAGGGTTTGTTTGTGTTTATACAGAGGATCAAAGCCTAATTTGGCTACACAGAAAACAAATTAAGATATGATATGAAGAAGAACTTCCAACATCAACATCCTCTGGAAGAGTCATTCCAGAAGATGAACATCAAAAAACTTCAACAAAGATCCTGGCGCTGCTGCAGTTGTAGCTGCACTCATCCCACCAGTTCCTGGACTTGCCATGGGAATGAAGAAGGAGATATCTAAGCTGGCCTGTGCATACAGTAAAACAACAAATTTGACTGGATCTATACTGTCGGAACTCAACCAAGAATTAGAAGTGCCAGTTGCAGTGCTCCAAAATCATGCGACTATAGACTATCTACTGTTAAAAGAACACGTGGGATGTGAACAGTTCCCAGGAATGTGTTGTTTTAATCTGTCTGATTTTTCTCAAACTATTCAAATTCAGTTAGACAATATCCATCATATCATTGGTAAGTTTTCACAAATGCCTAGGGTACCTAAGTGGTTTTCTTGGTGTCACTGGATATGGCTGGTAATTGTAGGTATGCTTTTGTTATGTAGCTGTATTCCTATTATGTTAATGTGTGTGCACAATTTAATTAGTAGTTTAAAACCTATACATGCTTATGTTACTCTACAAGAAGATACGTCAAAGAAATAATCAATCTTCCCATGTTTTCTTCCGCCTGCTACTTCTATAGCTTTTCTTCTTCCTTCCTAATTACAACCCTTTAGTAGAATTAGTGCCTCATATTGAAAATTACCAAGTATGGTAATTCTTCCAAGTGGTAAAAATACCTCAAGACAAATGCTGGGCATAGAAGCCACAGGGCATAAATCTGCAAAGAAGTAAAAAGCTAACCTTTTCAAACAATATTGCTTCTCTCTCACTTACCAACTTTACATTTCCCTGTATGGTCCCGGAAGATGACTGGTTAGCCAGAGACGGGTAAGATTCCTCAAGGGAGGAACAACCTAAGACAGGCACAGTCGCAGGGGGGCCATCAAGAGAGAAATTGGGGACCAACAGAGGGGAGGCTTAGAACCTCACCCCCCGTTTTGAGAGAAATCTTCTGCATCCATGGATGTTTTGTTGCCCTTGTCTAGCTTGAATTAATACTTAGTCTATAGGCACATACCTGATCATCTACATTTGCCCTCTTACAGCACTAAATTATGTTTTCTACCTTTATCTTGCATCTACCTATCACTTCAGCATTTTATTAAAAAACAAAAATAATAATAATAATAAGGGAGAAATGTGGGATTCACATATAAATCAAGTATAAAAAGCAAACGAATAATCATATCTGACTTGATTGTTTATAGTTCATAATGCGTGATCAAAACCGAAAGTTTCTGTGATATGACTGCCCTTGCACTGTTCACCATGTAAGAACTTATTCACTATGTAAGACCTTGTTCACCATGTAAGAACTTGTTTGTTATGCTTCAGAAGATTGGAGACTGTTGAGATATAGGCTTGGGGTTGATTAATGACTGTGCATTGAGTCCCCTATACAGAATTTTATTGTTGTTAACAACCATTTGATCAGTAAATATGAGAGATGCCCTCTCAAAGAAAAAAAAAAACTGCCATTAGTTTCTGAAGTGTATTTTCTTTGAATGTGATTTTGAAAAAATACTGGGCCATGTGGAACCCTAGAACCATAAAAAAAAAAATCCCATTTGAACATTGTTCCAGGCCACTGATGAAAATATAATTCTTTTGCAAATCATCTGACAAGTCCTTAGAAAGGCACTGTTTCCATCTGGGAATGAAATTTACCCTGATACCCCCACATTTTCCAGTGCCACAGACCTCGTCATCTGGAGATCTGTCCCATTTTGTTCCTTGGCTCCGTGTCCTGGTTCAAATGAAACATGGATAGTTACCGATCTGAGAATCCCCACAAAGTCAGGATTCCAAGAAAACCCTTCAGGCCAGAAGGAGAAAGGGCAACAGTTTAGGCACACTCACTTTTCCCCTTGGCAAAGAACTGGGTTCGTTTCCAAGAGGGGCCTAGACAAACTCCATCTCCCATGTTGGGAAAGCAACATGGCCAGAGCAGGAGAGCATGAATAGAGGGTCTGGGATCCTTAGCAATTTCTCACCCTGTGATGCCAATCCCATCACATGTATTAGTGAGATATGGAATATCTGAAATCCTGCATTGCATCTCCAGGTCAAAAAAGGATGCATACAATAAAAGATCTGTCAAATATTTTGAGATCCTTAGGAACACAGAATGTTAAAGCTGAGAATGTGGAAATGGAAAGTTTTTATTTAAAACAAAATAAAACATTGTAAGTTACTAAGCCTGAAGTGGTTTGAGATCTATGTATGCTGGCTCTAGCAATACATGTCCAAACTACCACAAGTCCTCTTGACTCTCATAATGCAAAAATGAGCTCATATTTATTAAGTAGAAGTAAATAAAGTAGCTCTCCCCATACCAACACCATTTCTTTACTCTCAGCACTTACACTGAAGGCACTGGATAATCAACTGATGATTTTCTCCATTTCTTCTTAGTAGGAATCCTATTTCTTACCACCTTTTCCTGGTTTTGTTCTGTCTAGGGCTTTGCCAATGAGGAAGAAGCTTTTCCACAATACTGGACACCAGACACAGAATTTTTGGAAGACAATGGTGGTGGCAACATAGTTTGCAATCCATCTGAATCACCTCATAAAAACTGACAGTGCAACTATATAGCAAAATTCATGGACAACACTTAAACAAAACTAGGT
This sequence comes from Manis pentadactyla, assembly GCF_030020395.1. NCBI lineage: Eukaryota > Metazoa > Chordata > Mammalia > Pholidota > Manidae > Manis > Manis pentadactyla. Next base: position 41,859,084 of record NC_080021.1, on the reverse strand, counting down.
GATAAGGTGTCCCCACCAACCTCAAAATACAAGTGGATGGAGATAAACCACCCATAGCCACAAAACCTGCATAGCAGGATCTGTACAGGAGAAAGAAGAAATAGCTAGGCAGGATTTGATGAACCTGAGAACAACAGGTACACACTGGAAAGCAGTGGGCAAGTTTGAGAAGGGCAGCTGAAACTGGGCAAGCGTTGATTTTTCAACACCAAGTGAATAAATGCAGCCTGTAGTAAGAATGGCTGGAGAGGCTAGATCTTTCTAGCCCTTGGAATTCTCAAAACTAACTCAGAGCTCCCCTTTGGAGCAGAGCCACACAGTTAGGAGAAACGTATAGGAATGGAATCAAAATGGATACATAGACATAGACGAGAGAACAGGATGAAAGAAAAAGTCCAATCCAATGTGAAGGGAAAGAACAGATCCTGCAAGTGTCAGAAAACAAGCTCATGTATTTATTAACACTACGGACAATAACAGAAGGGGAGCTGTGAGCAGTTAGAAAAGCTTTCCTGAATCTCATTTCCTGCCTCATTCTTAAGGCTCAGAAAACTAATGTCACAGAAAAATAAGCAACAGTCAAAGCTGATACAAAATTACTATTTACAAACAGAAGACAATGAGACTAATAAGCCTGCAAATAATAAAAACACCAGAAAGAGGTGTCCACAAAACAGACCAAAATTATAACGTATTACTTCAAAATGAACCAAAAGACATTAAGGAAATAATTTAAGACTTGAAAGAACTACAAAAGTCAGAAATAGGAAAAAGTCAGAAATGAGCTGACAGAACTTGGGAAAGATGTAAAAACAAAAGGAAGAAATTATTTTAGCAACAAAGACTAAACTATAAAGAACAATGAGAACAAAAAACACAACAGATAATTCCCCTAAAAGAGAAGTGAAAAGGGAAACATTTTTAAATAAAAAAATGAAGAATGAGATAAAAAGAATTTGAGAAAAAAAGAGTAAGTATTGAAGATAGGCAAAAAAAAACCCAACATAGTGATAACAGAAATTCCTGAAGATGAAAATTATGTTGAAAAACTGTATCACTCCCCTGCTTTAGGCCAAGATGGAATAAAAGGGACTGGATTCACTCTCCAATGTGAAACAACACAAAATACTAGACAAAACATATGAACAATAGTTTGAAGACACTGGACATCAGGCAATGCAGGACAGTGATGCCTGAGACGGAGGAAACCACTGAGGTGAGCCCGGTGATTTCCCCAACTCACTGCCCTGTGAGACTTCCCAGGCTGTGGTGCCAGGAGGGGGAACCCAGAAGGGGCCTGGCAGATTCTTTAAGTTGAGGGGACAAAGGGATGAGCCCAGGGAGCCCAAAAGGAGCTAGAGTTAGCAGGACAGAGTACCTAGAAGAGAGCTGAACAGTGGTGAACTCTGAGACCTGAAGAGGGTTCCGGTAGTGTATTCAGCAGAGCACTGGTCAGTATTACCTGAGGCTGGGGAAAGAGCCACCTGACAGGATTAGCGGGAACAGTACCTCAGGCCTGGGAATTAAGGCTGTTCTGAGCCAGCATGCAAGGAGGCAGGAACATACAACCCATAAAGAGAACAGTCAGTCAGTAGAAATCAACTGAAAACTGACATGTGTGTATATATAAGTGTTTAAAATTATTAAATCTCTTTAAAATATAATAGTTTAAACAAAAATTATAGCAATGCATTTCAGGATTTATAACATATATCAAAGTGAAGTGTATGTCAACAGAAGCACAGTGACCAGACAGGGAGAGTAGAAGTAAGGGCCTCATCATATGTGTAAAATGCTATAATGTCACTTGAAGATAGACTATGATATGTTAAAGATGTATATTATAAACCTAAAAGCAACAACTAAATAATAAAGAGCTATAAGGATAGAAAAAGATGTATGATACTAATAGTGATCATAAAGAAGCTGGACTTCTGTGCATCAAAGGACACAACCAACAGAGTAAAAAGGCAGTCTACAGAATGGGAGAAAATACTTGCAAATCATTAAGGGGTTAACATACAGAATGTATTAAGGAACTCATACAACTCAATTAAAAAAAACTTTAAAAAATGAGCAAAGGACTTGAACAGACATTTCTCTAAAGAACATATACAAACGGCCAATAAGCATACGAAAAAAATGCTCAACATCACTAATCATTAGGGAACATTAAAATATAATTATTACCTGTTACACTAAGCCTAAATGAAGGCTAAGAGGGAGGGTAAAATATCTAACATCTCTATGCTCTGACAATGTAGATACAACTATTTTTTTAATGGAGTGAAGGGAGAGATCATATACAAAATTTTAAAAATATTTTTGGTCATCACAATGATGGCAGGAGTTATTCTGAAACTGTTTTGTAGGATAAAACAAATGAGTAATTATGGGATATTCTAATTCTATAATCCCCTATGTCCTTAGAAGCAGGACTCATGACATGGAAGGAAGAGGAGCTATACATTGAAGAGGTTAATAAAAGCTCTGTAATCCAATTTTTTTCCATTATATATATACACACACACACACACATATATATATATATGAAATTGACTAATCCTGGTCTCATTTCCCTAAGGACATCACCAAATGGCTGATTAACTTGCTAAACATATCTATGGCTGTTAATGGTGTCAGGTATTATCTTTTCCATCAGGGTTAGTATTTTAACGGGAATCTTCCAGACACTCAATGTCCTTGACCTAAGTAATTATCTTCTGCGGTGGATGCTCATATTTTCCCATACAGCATTCATTCTCCCTTGCCAACCAAGTGCTGATTTTATGTGAGAATCAAGTGCCTATGTGCTAGACACACAGACTGAGACTCATTCTCTCTCAATTTTGCTCTTGCACACTTTATGGGGTTTCTTGTGTTTACTTCTCTCTGCATGTCTGGCTTGTTCTTATCCTGCAGTTTATCTTTATAAGTTTCTCTGTACATATGGCAGCAAATGTCTTTGCTGGAACTCCCAAATTTACATTCACCATACAGACTAGCTGTTTCTGAACTACAATTCTAAATTTCTGTCTCAGCTTTGGTTAGGTGCATTTCTCTGATCTAATCTAGGGAGGGCTGTGTAGAGCCACCCCTACAAGCAGGTAGTGGGTGTAGCACTAAGAAAAGAGGTACACGGACTGGGTTGACACCCGAAGGGATCCACCTCAAGCCTGACTGTGTCGATCCATCCTGGCTTCCCAGGGCTATACCCAGGGCTATGATGTTATGGAGGCCAAGGCCCAGAAGGGTTGCTAGCTGTACAGATACTGCAGAAGAACCTCCACAGTTAGGTAGACATGTTGGATGTAACATGCGTCCACACCACTTGCTAAGTTTTTCCAGTTCTCTGTCTGCTAGGCAGGTAGGATTTAATTTTCTCGCACCCACTGAAGTTAAATGGCGCCATGTGACCAGTTCTGGCCAATAAGTTGTGAGCATTCAGTTCCTTGTGAGTGATCCTTCCAGATGGCCTTTCCCTTTGCCACAAGCATTTCAGACAGTGGTTGTGCTGTCAGGTGAATCCCAGTGTAAATGTTACAACGCCATGGGCCTGTGATGGACATGTAATAGACACAGGAATAAATCACTGAGATTCGGGCTGCCTGTTAGTGCAGCATGCCTACCCTACCATGGTTGACACCATGCGAACTAGACTGGGATCAGCATCATTTCTGGGAAAAGGCAATTAAAGACTGACTCACAGCACCAAGTCTGTCACACAGACCCCTCTCCCCTCCCCTGTCCTGAGTCTCCTATAAATCTTTTATCCTTACCCCAAAAAGAAAAATGCTATTGCCTGCAGTGATAACACTAAGAAATAATGCAGTTGAGGGATTTTATTCCCACTTGGACAGGGGTGGTGCCCAGGGGTGTGCAGACATAGGAGAGTTTGGCAAGCAATCCAGACTCAAAATGAGCTCTCCTTTTGTTGAGACTCAGCCCAGTTTTCAGAAGGACAGGGGTCCAAGCAGAGGATGCAGCATAACCTCAAGCAACCAGGTAAGGCTCCTGAGGCTGTCCTTCCTACAAAAGTGATGGAAGAGAGGTTTAGGAGACTGGAAAGCCGAGCTGAAAGCCATGGGTGCTCTAGCACACATGCAGATCCCAAATGTGGGAATGCTATGTGATGATTTTATGAAATATAAAAGTCAAATGAATTTTTCATGAAGAAGTTATCTTCCCAAGATGCAATAATGGAAAATTCCTTTCAAGAACTAGTGTTTAGACAAAAATGCGCAGCAAATTGCATTGTGATTTATTTGTCAATGTTTTTATAGGTTAGGCGTTACTTTCTACCCCACAGCTGGAGTCAATTTTTAATATTTAAAAGTGGAAAGAAAGCAAAACCTAAACACATCCAGAGCTGTCTGTTTTAGATTGAGCTTTTCCCAAACAGTGCTGTTTAGAACTGAACCTTGAGCATGGTCGGTCAGCAGCCAGCTGGCACTTACTTCTCTGCAACATAGAATTAAAATATCTGGGACTGGGCAGATTACATATAAGACCTCCTAAATTGTAGTTGGTGGGTCTGTTGTTTATAACTGTTCTCAAATGCATGTAGCCTGTCTGCGCTCTCGATTGAAGAAGGAAAGAGTCTTTGTGCTTTCTATTCTGGGCTTCCCTTCATACTCCAAGCTCAAGGTGCTGTGAACATAATTTTCAAGTCCAGTGGTTTTTGAATCCCTTTGATGGCTGGTTCAGAAGGGATTCCACAGGACGGTCTCCTTGGTGACTTCCAGTATATCAATCAGCTGCAGAAGCAGCCTGGCATCTCTAGACTTTGACATTCACAGTTAGTCTGGAAACTACCTGGGACCCATCTTCCTGGGCCTTCAGGTGTGACTATGATTCCGGCCTTGAGGGAGGGTGCTCAGGGCAAGGAATCAAATCACAAAAGAGATCAAGGCGCAAAGCCTAATCCCATTAATCATTCTCTTGGGCCCAGTCTGCAGACTCAAACAGGGGCCTCATTACGTCTGGTGACAAAAAGCTCACAAAGCAAAACTGGGTCTGTGCTTTTGGGAACACTGTCGTGTGGAGTTCCCAGAAGCACGGCATTCATACTGCAGTGAGTGGCACATCATACTTCATGCTCTACTGCAAGCCCCCATTGTTGAAGCCTTCAGGCTGGCACTGGCTGCTCCTAAGGCTGCCATGTGTGCTTACCAACAAAGGGTTCTGTAACACACAACATCTGGAAGGAGGAAAAACAGCCCTAATTGTGACAGGCACAATCCCTTTGGGTAAGTGTTCAAACCCCTCCGATGGAGGAGGTGTTTCTTCTGCCTTTTCCCTCCTTCTCCCTCCTGATCATTCTATAGCCAAGGCCCACAGGAGGAGTTGACCCATTTCCAAATGTGTGCATTGGTCCAGCTGAATCAGCCAGTGGAGGGCCTTTGAGGCTGCTGTCAACATCTCCTGGTCAGGCTTTGAGAAGCACCAACCACTTCAGAGACAAGCTTTGGTTACAAGGAGACTCAGCAAACCTTGGAAATGTTCATATTGCAAGCATTTGGGGCTCAGCTTTAATTGTAGCCTTTCCCCAGGAACCATGCTCAGAGTCTTCAGCAGGAACATCAGCATCAAGAGAACCCCTTCAATTAGCCCCCAAAATTCACAGCATCAACAAAGGAAGGGCTAGGGAAAGGCAGTGATTATTCCCCATCACAAAAGGATTTTTCGCCTCACAAAAAAGGATTTGCCATGGATTTCCTTTTAAAAGTGCACACCCCAACAGCACTCACCATGTGATTCAATTTAATGCACAAATCTCCAGGAACACACCCAATGCCCAGGATGAGGTACATGGGCAAGCGCTCAGGGGCAGCAGAACCATCCACCAGCAGCGGGAGCCCTTTCCCCGGTTCAGGCAGCCAGCAGGGGTCTCCAAATCACCTGGCCATTACCTAGTCAAAATCACTGCTGGGGCTTCCAGAGTGAAGAATCAGGGCTGAACCCCACTGTCCAAAAGAGCACAGACACCCAGTGGGTTTTTGATGTCTCCTGCAGGCAGTGGGAAACCACTGAAGCATTCTCAGAGATGTATGGAGTCATCTTGCCTTTTTTGCCCAATGTCTCTGACATCTTTGGGGAACCCATTTTCAAGAATGGTGTTCCCTGCATTTTCAACTCCCCTTAAAGTGCATTACAGTGGTGACCCATGATCAAATGGCCTCAGGGACCAAGGGCAGGTTCCACTTTAGGAGAGTTTCTCAGGAAGTGAATAGCTTTGTTTTGTTGGGAGCTAGAGAAGAGACAGGCAAGGTTTGGGGAATAGGAAGGAGGTGGAGGAAGAGATACTATCGTTTTATGTTACCCTGGAGCTCCAAGCCTTGAAGCAAGTAGCTTGAAACTGAAAATGGTGCTGTTTAAAAGTCAATGGGCAAGTCATTCTGAGAAGTGGGTTGTGGAGATAAGCATCGGGAGGAAGCTGCACTGTTCAAAGTTTGACTGCGTCCAGGAAACCAAGACAAGCATAGCCACCCATTAGCTGGACGGCAGTGCACACACGCACATGCTCCAGGGTTCCAAACACTGTCCAGAGACAAACATCTCACAGAAGCAAATGAAGAGTGACTTTTCTGAAAAAAGATCTGGGGAAATGATATTTACTTCCTGCACTTGGGAACTAAGTCACGATATTCTTGGGAATAGACATGAGGGAGCTCTGGAGGGCAAGTCTCTTTATTCTCACTAAATAGTGATAAGTAAAGTAAATGTCAGAGAGCTCCAAAAGGCAGAGGAGCCCAGGCAGAAATGATGAAAAGGAGAAATTAGTGTTCTGGTGAATACTTTATACCAGAGTCAGGCCACCATGATCTCCTTCCAGAATGACTGCAGTGGGTTTCCCACCTCTGGTCTCGATCCCCATCCCGCACTTACCCTCCAAAGTGCTGCCGAGAGGATCTTTCTAAGCCTGATCAACTTAGAATCCTTCAGTGGCTCCCTATTGCTCTCAAGATAAAGCCCCAACTCTTTGATATGAGTCACGAGGTCTTCCATATTCTCATTCTCTGAGGATATCTCCAAACCTTATCTCTTGCCCTTTCTGCTATAGGCATTCAGAAAATACTTTGATTCCTTGAATGTGCCACATTTTCAGTGACACAGGAAAGGTAAAAGGTATATTGTACTGTACCTTGGGACCTTTCCCCCTATATTAGCTAGAACTTGTCCAGACTCAACATCTCTGAGGGGCTCCCATAGACTGGGACACCTGCTCACTTCTGCTCCCCCTTTGCTCTGTCCCTGTAGAATTTTTGCTCTCCCTCTGGATCATTGCACATTCCCAGGGCTCTCTTCCCTGGCCCTCTTCTGTTTTATTCTTTGAATGTTAAATCAGGCATTATTTCATTAGGGAGGCCTTCCCTGACTCCTAAAACCAGGAAGGACACTCTGATGTCTCCCTCCCATGTCACCCTGTGCTTATCCCTGTTGTACCTTTTGCACACTGTGCATAACTATGTTGACCTGTTCATTGGCTCCTCTAGACTGTGAGCTCCATAGAGGTAGGACTTTTCCCCTGCTGTGTCCTGATGCCTTGTCCAATGCCTAGTCATACCACAGGAGTGCAAATATTTTCTGAATGAAACTATTCTTTCCCCCAGAGTATCAAAAGACTACCTTGGATTTTTGGGTCAGTTTGTTCCTGATCAAGTAAGATCTATTATCAAGGAGGCCACAGTTTGACCTGTGAATGGTGCATCCATTGACAGATGGATCTGGCTGCTCTGTTTGTGCTGTAAGGAATATCCTCCTGTCTCGAGAGCACCTTCTTGCAGGTACTTCCGTTACCTTAATATTTTATTATACAGCCATTTTCCAGGATATAAGGGCACTGTTTCTGTTTAACCAAATGTCAAAGTAGAAGAGTCAAGGCCAGTGGTTCACTTGGCATTCCAGCAATCAGAAAGCTTTGTTAACAGGCCAGTTGGGCTGAGACCATGTGATTACAGGTTCTCAACTCTACTTTTATGCAAATAGATGTGTAAGCAAATAGAGATCAGGTACTGCAAAAACATTTTCTAGGGGTGCCAGAGGGTCACGAAAATAAATGCTCAGTTCACTCTTTTACACTTCCCACATCTATAGGACCTGAGCTCTGCAGGTATTGAATCACAAGGTCAGGATTCGATCCCATGAATCTGATAATCTGCTATGGTCAAACTCCTGAAGACTTGGAAACCTGCAGGATGTGTACAGCCAGAGTATTAGATTACACTGAACACCTCAAACCCAACCAGAGTGGATGACAGAGAGATTCTGTGTTGGACCCTAATGAGTGCTTGGAATGACCAACACTCTGGGAGGCTGAGAGCTGCTCACTGGGAGTTCAAAGCGCACAGGTCCAGGGGCCAAGGCTGTGCCTCCTGCCCACAGGGGCAGCGGCTTCAGAGAGAAGAATGCAGTGTTTCTTTTTTAAACCAGGATGATATTTATTTATATACACATTATATATAATATGTGGTTAAGAGCACAGACTCTGGTGCTAAGCTGCCTATCACTTACTGACTTTGTGGACCTTGGGAGTTACTTAACCTCTCGGTGCCCCATTTTCAATTGTAGAATGGGCACAGTAATATCTATCTCTCAGCATTGTTGGGAGGATTAAATTAACTAATGAGGTGCTTTGGACAGTGCCTAACACAGGGTAAGCATCACCACAAATGAGAGCTGTAATTATGACCTTAACAAGAAGGGTGAACATACTTTAACATCTGTTTGAGTCACCTTAAAGTTGTAAGAGTTCAAAATAGCCCTTCAAGCCCCCTGCAGATTTGACAGCCATGAGTAGCAAGGTGGTGTATCTTGTGTAAACGGTGTGTGTTTCATGGGGACACTGGATACTTTGACCCCTGGCATGCTGACTTTCAGAGGGGACCTAGTAGTGAAGTGGTTTTTTGGTCTGACCAGGCTGGAGCAAGCTGAGGGAACAGGCTTTCAGAATGTGGCCCTGTGCTTTGGGAACTAGGGAGCCACAGCGAGTTCTGTCACTTCTCGACTCAAGTAATAGAGCATTTTGAACTCCAGCCAGTCCCAAAGGCTTGATGAGCTCAGTTTAGTCCTTGCAGCCAGCCCGAGTCCTCTGTAAACTGCCTTTGCAGATGCTGCGCAAGCTCCTTATTGGAGCCAGTTAGATAGGATTCTGAGTGGTGAATGTCCCTCTGGGGAGGCTTATGCCTAAGTGTTCCTTCCCACAAAGTATTTGAAGGTAGGTTGACCCAGGAAGAGATTTACTTAGATGAGAGTGAAGGAGGCTTGTTTGAAGGGTATTCAAAGTCCCTGTACAGCCCCTTTTGGGTGAACACTGAACTGAGCTCGGATGAAAGCAGCTCAGTGGGAAGAGGGGAAGAAGTGCCCAGATTTGGGGTCTCTCCTGAGTGAACACTGAAAGGACTCGACAGGTTGGATGGAGTGTGCGGTGGGTAGGAGAGAAGAGCTCCAAGGCTTTTTTTGGAACAATGGGGTGGCTGGTGGTGCCGCTGTGTGAATGCATCCTTTCCAGGCTGAGCTAGCGGGGCTGTGACAGTCCTGTGGGTCCTTCCTCCACCACTCCACTCATCAAAGCTCCCCTCCCCAGAAGTCAAGACTGACCCACTGTCTTTTAGAGGATCTAGGGTAGTGGGGGGCCCTTTGGGGAACCCTTCCCTGGGGTCATTTCGGTATCCAGCAAAATCTCTGGGTTCTAGATGGTTGCTGGGATGACGTCTATCCCTCCCTAGATCTAGGTCAAAGGTTGCCCCCAGCAGGGGAGCATCTGCTCCTTCTGCCTCCCGCAGAGTGCCCTGCAGTGCAGTTTTAGGAACTGGGGTAAAGAGGAAGTGTGGTGCTTTCATCTGAATTACTATCACAAAATCAAGGCTAAGCCCAGGACTGGGTGTGAGGCTGTTTCCTCCTCTTCCTTAGCCACATCTCTTCCCTGTGTCTGCTCCCTCAGCCACCAAGAAGGATAGTCTGAAGGTCTAACTTGCAGAAAATCCTTTCATATCTGACAAGAGTTAACTATCTGTTTCTAGAAAGCTCCCACACAGTGATGCGCTCTCTCTCTGTCTCACTCAAACACACACATACCCACACACACACAATTTTATTTACAGTCCAGGAAAGGCCCATACATTCTGAATATATACTCCACCCTCCCCACAAACCACTGTAAAATCCTAAAAACCTACACATGCTTGTAAATAGATCATCCTTAAATGGAGCAGGATCTCTGAACACCCCGTGAGTCATGCAGCTAAAATGTTCCCCAGGGGACCCGGCTTGGCAGCACATTTTCCTGTAAAAAATTGAGTTCAGAGCTTTCCATGGCACCCAGCTCGATGCCAGGAAGAGCCCATCTGTGTTTGGTGGGGAAGCCAGCAGTCAGGAACCTGTGAGCCAAATGCTCTGCCCTTCCCCGGGTGGAAACACTCCCCAGGAAGTCACTCAGCAGAGCTTGTGAGGAGGCCCTGCTGCCGGAGGAGACCACCGCGCAGCAGACGAGGAATGGCGGCTCGGTTCCCGCACAGGCCCGGCCCCCCTGTGCTCCCCAGGGGGATGCCTGCTTTCACTGGGCCTCTGTTTCCTTGTCTTTGCAAGGAATGGGCTGGACCAGATTAAATCCAATAACCCCTGAGTGCCAGACTTGTGCTGTGGAAATGAAACTTTATTTTAAAGGCTAAAATTCAGCTCCAGCCCTCAAGGAGCACGGAGCCTTGTGGATGGATAACTCAGACTTCATGGTCAGAATTCGGGTCCCCAAGGAGGCTGAGGGCCAGCCCTCGCAGATGTAGGGGGCTGTGTTTCCCTGACTAGAGCAGTCTTAGGTTGGGGTGAGTGGAAATGATATCACCACAGAAGTGGCACAGCCAAGGGAGGGCCTGTGGACTCCTCTCCTTCCGTTTTTGGCCATCGCTAAACTGTGGAGCCTCTAGATTCACACACACCACCAGACACTAGAAAAGTGATGATGGGAATGGGAAGCGTGTACTCAGAGGCCCAGATGTGGCCCTGGCCTGAGCTGTCCCCCACTGAGACAGGCAGACCTTAGCAGAGAAGCCCGAAGCTGAGAGCAATAGGCTTAATGAGTTGGTGGGTTTCACTTTGTCTGCTGTAGGACCACTGAGGGTGGCAGCCAGCCTGGGGGTCTGCACAGAGCCTAGTTAGTGGGACAAGCACTGTCTCCCACGGGCCCCAGGCATCCGCAGGCTGAAGGTCAGTCTTGGCAGTTACTACCTGCAGCTCCTGGGTCTCACACAAGGTCCTTCTCCCTCCCACTTACCTGCTTTCTATCAGCTGCCTACTTCCTGTCACCTCTGTGCACTCAGCATCCATGGCTACCTATGAATTCCCACTTGGAAGAAACAATGGGGCTTTATAACCACTGGCCGACAGCTCCCTCTGGTCCCACACTGAAGCTCCTGCCTCCTTCTGCCCCTTGGACTGCGACTGGGAAGGCCAGCTAGCCTCTTGACCCAGAGGCTCAGCAAGACCCCAAATACCAAGACTTACTCGTTTTTTCTTCCCTGATTTCCACTTCTTTACAAGTGACTTATCTCTAGAGGCAGCAAAGGCCAGGACTTTTTCTGTTCTTCCAAACCAAACACTGTGACTGGGTTCTTTTAGCTCTTAGGCTTGTCAGTCCTCATTTCCTCACAACTGCCGGCCATCTTTCCCCTACTCTGAGCCTTGGGGGACTGACCCCTGTGGACTACATCTCCCAGAAGCCCTTGTAACTGGCTTCCAGGTTTAGCCCATGGGAGTCACATGGAAGAGGTTAGCGGCTGTGAGCAAGGACCAGTCATGGTGTTTCTTCTCCCCAGTTCCCTGTTCTCTCTCTGCTTTGGTGCTGTCTCTGGCTTTAGGTGAGGCCCTCCATGGCCGGAGCTTCCACCAGGCGGCCCCTCCTCCACATTTCAGTTTTCACCGGGCCACAGTTAAACTATCATCCCCTCCCAGAGCCTCCGGGCGATAAAGGCTTCCCACTGTTGCTGGTCCCTGGGAGCTTCACCAACTTTGCCTGCTCCCGCAGCCCTGCCCTCACTTCTATCATAGTACCCAAGCTTACTGGGGTGAATTCTGTTTTCTGACCATCTGATGCAATAATTCTCTAAATTCACAGTTTGACTCACTGAACTTTAAAAATTACATGACTTTTCCATCAAGTTGATGAGTGTGGATGCTTCGCATTTAATATTATACTTTCTAGAAGTTCTAGAACAACTCTAGACAGGTTAAATTCCTTGCTAGAGCCATGAGCCATGGCAAGAAGAGGCACTCGCTCAGAGACGAGATAAAAAGGTCTGCCAAGAACAGCACAGGTTTCTCCCGTTATTGATGGGACTCCTGGCTCCCACTTCTTACTGAGAAGAAGTGCGGGACAGCCAAGGCCTGGGAGAAGGCAGTGAGGCAGAGTGATCCGGCCTTATTTTTAAGGGGAAAAAAAAACCCTGGAAGAATCCATGTGCCTGCCACCTGAAGTGAGCAAATGCTTACTTTAAAAAATTTACTTCAGATCTTTTTAAACAGAAATAAAACATTACAGAGTTAAAATACCCTATGTCCTCACACCAGACCTGTTACCCTCCCTCCCTTCCCACACTGATGAATTCCATGTGTCCCCAGGCTTTATCTTTACATTTTATTCTACATTCTAAGTTTTAATAAACAATATATCACATTGCTCCATGTTTTTAAACTTGTATGGAAAATGGTATCACTTTATTAATATTATTATTAATAATAATATTCTGCAACTTGCTTTTATTAATAACCCTTGTATTGTTGAGAAATAGCTCTACTGTTACATATAGATTGGATCCATGCATTCAAGTTGCTATAGAGTGTTCTACCATATGGGTGCTCTGCAATTTATTTAGTTTACATATGCTCTGGTAGGCATTTTATGGTTTTTAAATGTCTTGGTTTCTATAAGTAATGTTTATAAAACATGTACAGAAGTGTCTCTAGGCTATATAGTGGGGTGCTCAGTCAATGCATATGTGTATTTGCAATTTTATTAGAGTTTGCCAAAATTGTTTTCCCAAAATGATTTTACCTACCTGCTGAATTCCTGTTTCTCTACATTTTCACCAGTATTTTGTATTGTCATAACTTTCCATTTTTACCAAGGTAAAAATATGAAATTGAATTTCCTTGTTTAAATTGATACCCCTGTTTCCTGGTGAGGCCCAGACATCTTTTCATGTGTATATTCTATATTTGGAGTTCTTTTGTAAACTGTTGGTTTATAGTCTTTACTCACTTTTTGTTGGGATCTTTGTCCTTTTTAAAAAATTGACTTAAATGATTTCTTTACATATTTCAGATATAAATCCTTCTCTGTCACTTGCCTTTTCTTTTCCTTTTCAGAAGTTCTAAATTTGGACATTTTCCTTTTTGATTTCTGATTTTTATGTCTTATAAAACCTTCCCCATGTCCATGTCATAAAAGCCATCTGGAGTTTATTTTTGGGTGTGGTGTGAGATAGGACTCTAATCTAATTTTTTTCCCACAAAGGAAGCTGGTTATTGTAACATTTTTTGAATGGCTCATAATTTCTCCAACTAATTTATAATGCTTCCTCTGTCATAAACTAAAGTTCAAATTATGTTGGATCTATTTCTGGGCTTTCTATTCTGTTTTATTGATAGATTTGCTATCCCTGCTCCCCCTTCCTACTCACTCTTGTTGAAAATGATAGATTAAACCCACAGCCACCTACCTCCACTCCCCTTCTCCAACATCTCCCTCCTCAATTTTGCCCTGAACTCATCTACTAGACCTATCTTTCCAACAGTCACCATCACCTAACTTATTGAGTGCCTACTGTGTACTAGGCTAGTCCAATGCTAACTGCACATGCATTACTCATTTGCTGTTCACAGCCCTATAAGGCAGTCCCTGTTTGGCCAATTAAGATGCTGAGGCTCAGAAGTTGAGTGACTTGTCGATGTCATGCAATCTTTAAAAGACAAACCTCTTTGTCCCCAGTGTGTTGATATCACTCTATGTTCCTTTCTAGCCTTCAAGACCTCCATAATCTAATCCCCGTCTAATCTCAGAATGCTCCCATCTATAAATAGGGATATTAATACCGTATTGCAGGGCTGTCCTAAGAATCTTGTGAGATTGTAAAAGTGAAAGCACTTAGCACAGTGCCTAGCACATTATAGGTACCCAATAAACACCAGCTAAATTTGAATAGGAAGCAGGCAGCCATTGCCAAAGGTTAAAAAATAAATTAATTAAAGTTTACCCCAGCCCACTTTTCCCTTCTTTAGTATCCCAGAGGCAACTGAGCAAGAGTGAGGAGGAGTGGGTGGGTAAGAGTGGAAGTCATCTTTGGATAGCTCCCCCTTCTACTCTGCTTTCTCTAGTTAGGGACTTCCAAGAGCAACAGAAAGACTGACAAGGGGAAGGTGAAGATAGGAAATCCTTAGAAATCTTATTTATTCCTGCTGAGCCTCAGGGCTGAAGATCAACATCTGTTGAGTAGCTCTGGACTTGCACAGCAAGATTGCCTATGGAATGGCCATCGTGGCACAGGCTTCCTACCTCCAGGCACCCAAAGCTGGAGGAAGGCATCTTCCACTTTGGGCTGCCTGGGCTTGGACCACAGCCTGCACCCTGTTAGTGGTTCCCATGGCAACAGGGCAACTATAGGCCTCCCTCAGAGGAAGCAGGTCAAACAAGAAAGCCTTTCCAGGCAGCTCTTGGCTAATGGGAACCACATTGATGAAGGAAGCTGATTGACTTGACAAATCCAGGGCTAGCACACAGGCTCCCTTTAATGCTGGAGGATTAAGGTCACTTGCAATTTTCTTGCTAATTGAAGTTTTCGTAGGAAAAGCAAACACATATATACACATGTATGTATGTATTTCCACGCTGATTCTATTTCAGAAGCTGTGGGCTGTACACTTTGGTTACTGGCTTTCTTTGACTCCACAACTCACATCTGCACTGTGTCATTGGTGGCTATGGCCATGGCCCCAGGACACTGCAGAGATCAGAATAACAGGGAAACAACAGTGGGGAGGACAGTGCCCTCTCTCCCTTGTTTAACTTGGAAATCCTGCCTGAGTCTTATAAGAAACAATATGTTGGGTCCTAAAAGACATGAGAACTACATCAGGTACTGAGAAAGAAACCCAAAAGGCCACAGCCCATTTTTCTTTGCTGGTGGTCTGGCCTGGGGTGCTGAGGCAGCTACTGACTGCCATGGGTGTCTCTGGACATGACCGATTCAGAAAGGGCAGGATTTTCTGCTTAAACAGTCCCTACTATTCGCCAAAACCAAGTGAGGTCCCTGGACCTACAAAACCTTTATGTATGGTTGAGAAGAAAGGAACTCCCAATATATGTTTTAAGTTACAAAGGTTTGAAGGAGAAGCTGTCCGTTATAGGGGGTCAAAGGGACCTGCCTTCTTTAATTTGTTAACATGGTAGCACACAGGTTCCCAGCCTGTATCACACCCACACCCAAACACATGGCAATGCTCATATGCACACTACACCTCCAGGGACATGTCCAGAGCTAGGCTAATTCCAGGGAGTGACATACCCATTTCTTCTGCATTCATGAAAGCCTACTGGAACACAGGTGAGCTTCAGTAATGTGTTAGAAAAGGAATTCACTCACAAAGCTCATTCTTGATTATTTGTAACAGATTAATTGTGATCCATCTCAATACTAATGGTAGTAGATCTGATTTCTCATCCTAGTCCTGGCACTAGCTCAGTGACTTTGGGTAGGGTACTTCTTTGAACCTTGGTTTCCAAATCTGTGCAAGTGTGAGGTTGGGCTGTGGCCTCCGAGGGCACTGGCAGCAATCAGGTTCTCTAGGTCAGACTCCTTCTGTGCTTTGTATCAGTGTGCATATGCCTGAAGTCCCTGGAAATCAGGACAGAGCAGAATTTCCCGGCCTCTGGGCACTGTAACTTCTCCCCATGGAGGTTTCGGCTCCTACCCCCCCCCCCCACTACCACACAACCTCCTAGGTTCCACCCCTTCTTCCTAAAATTCTGCCCTTGGGAAAGATATGCTAATTGTGTGCACACTGGGTATCAATTACTAAAGGGAGAGAAGAGTTGTCTTTGAGCAGAAGAATGAAGTTTTGAACAAAAGGAGAATCACCAGAGAGATGAAGCGGAAGGTTTTGGGAGCAAGAACCCGAGATACACAGAGGCTTATTGCTGATGCCCCACATTCCACTGTTAGCAAATAAGTCCTTTTGCTAAAACTACTGGGGGCCTACTCCCCACAAAAGTAATGTATTAAAATTCAGAAGTCATTCAGACATTGGTGGGAAAGAGTTATTCAGTTCTTTTTTTCAGTGCCTTTTTAATAAGGATGGGGAGGAGAGAGTATAAGGGTAGGCAAAAGGTTAGGGGACTTAGCAGCTGAAGGATGTAAGAGGAATATCCTGAAGAGGAAAAAAAAACCCCCAAAGGGCAGGCTTGGGACCTCAGTAATCTCAATACCACACAATTTGGGTAGGGGCCTGCTCTGAACTGGGAACTCCCCTGCAGGGGGTTGGGGGCCCACGCAGGAATCAGAAGAGGTAATTACAGGCATGTTAGAGCAGCATGGGCCTTGGAAATCAAGGAAAAGAGGCTGTGTGAGTCACTCCATAGAGATAGGATGGACTGCCACCCCAAATTTGGTTCAGAGGTTGAGGTTGATGACACCATACATGTACCAAGGGGGTATTATTACAAAACATAGTGAGGCTTTCTAGTTAGAGCAAGACACGCTTCTAAGAAAATCCAAAAATGTCTTGGGATTTTATGGTGGTTAGGGGGTGGGGTTGGGGTGAGGGCTCCTACCTGCTGGAAGGGGCATATATGGTTTGAACTCTCCATTGGTGCTAAAAAGAAGGTGTGCCTGGGCATTTTTGTCAGTTTGCCCATATGTGGGGCATAAGGGGAAAGAGAGTGAATGGGTCTTAAAAAGCTGTCAGTAGTTGAAATCAAAATGGGATTTGTTTATAAGCCAGGGATGAGCAGTAGATCCTGTTTGTCTCCATGGCCTATCAACACCCTCCCTAACAGTTCTAGCTCCTGGGAAGCCTGTTAGAATATTTCCTGAGTCACACTGCAGACCTCTTGGTGTGTGTGTGTGTGTGTGTGTGTGTGTGTGTGTGTGTGTGTGTGTGTGTGTTAACACTGACCCCAAGCTTCAGAGTCTTGTATAATGAAATGACTGGACCTCTGAATCAAAACTGGCTCATTTGGGGCCTGAGAAACTGAAATATGCTAAAGGGAACAGGAGCTCCAAAGGTAAAGCTGATCTTCTCATAGCTACTCATCAAATGCATATCATCCAGGGTAGGAGTAGGAATAAAACCAAAAAGACATGCCAGAATGTGAACTCAAAAATGGGCCATCATTCCAAGCTGGTCTTGAGGGGGCCACACACCAACCAGAAATGCTGGCACTACCTGTCTGTTTCTTAGAACCAGCTCCTCTTTGGGCAAGGCTTTGGAGCCAGGTAAAAAATAACTTCCTCCTTTGAGTCACAGTTTTAGAATTGTAAGCGGTATCTATCAGGAGACAAGGTCTTTGGGTTCAGTCAGGGCAGTTCAAATCCACAATCGTTGGTTGTTTATTTCCTGTCTAAGCCTCAGCTCCCTCCCCTGCGATATGGGGATGCTAATGTACAGAATGTTGTCAAAATTAGGGTATTATGTGTGAAGGACCTTGAACAGAGCAGGCACTTAACACCTTCTACATTTGTACTTGGTTGTGTGTTCTAGAGGACAAGAATTGATCGTATAATTTCTTGTACCTCCAGGGTCTAGCACAAAGCCTGGTATATAGTAGGTACAAAATAAACATTTGTGAATTGAACTAGTGAAGTGATACTGATATTATTCATCCTTCTGATCCATCTACTAAGCACAGGAAAGGGAAGGAAATGGACACATCACTGAACGCTTACTATGTACACTGTATCATTTCATTCTCAACACAACTCCAAGTGCTGATGGTCTATGCTGACAGGATAGGAAAAGAGAGGCTCCAAAAGGTGAAAGGATACTCCTAAGGTTAAACAGCTAGTGCGTAATGGAGAGGGCTTCCCCTTGAAATCCCACATTCTTTCTCGGCCAGCAGACCACAAGAGGTAGGAGGCCCTGTGAGAGTGGTGCATCAGAGGGGAGCCACCAGGCAGGAAAGTGTGCTGACATTTTCTTCAAATGTTCAACTTGCCTCAATAAAAACACTTCCCAGATGTTTCAAGGACCTGGCAAGTCTTCAGTCACAAAGTGAGGGATGGTCCCTCCCTTGTAAGGGAATAGAACTATATAGCCCGACCTCTCTGGATCATGCTGGCCAGCCAGGGCCTCAGCCACCCTGGGAGCTCCGAGGCCAGGCTTACGGTGAGGCAGTGTGCTTACCCACCCAAGGCTCAGGTCATGGTGCATGCCACGGACTGAATTGTGCCCCACAAAAGGACATGTTGAAGTCCTAACCCCAATACTTGTGAATGTGACCTTATTTGGAAGTAGGGTCTTTGCTGATATAATCAAGTTAAGATGAGGTCATACCGAATGAGGGTGGGCCCTTAATCTAGTGTGACTGGTGTTCTTTTAAGAGGGAAATTTGAGCACAGACACCCATGCAGGGGAAACACCATGTGAAGACAGAGCAGAGATGGGCTGGGTGCAGCTGCAAACCATGGAGCGTCAAGCACTGCCAACTATGCCAGACACCAGGGAGCAGCAAGGAAAGATCCTATCCAGTCCCAGAGAGCATGGCCCTACGGACACCTTTGTGCCAGGCGTATAGGCTCCGGAATTGTGGGAGAAAAAATTTGTGATATCTGAAACCCAATCTGTGGTACTTTGTTAAGGCATCCCTGGGAAATGAATACAGAAGCTCTTCTGGGAAGCCTCCAAGTTCCAGAGCCTGGTGCCTCAGCCATCAGCTGGGGAGGCCCACAGATTCCATCGGTCAGGGCTCTGCAGCTCCCCCATCCTTCCACCCAACCCTGTGAGACCAGACAGACCAGCTCCTGGACACACATCTTCCCAGTGGGCTTTTTACTCAACACTTAGCTCAGAACATCCTTCGTGGATTTGAGAAATGCCATTTTCTGTTAACATAAGCACCAACATCCTTGCTACTCTTTATGTACCACTCCAGTGTAGGCGGAGGGTCTAGCACGTTTGCTCCACTCTAGTCTGGAGAACAGAGGTCCTTGAAACTCCGTGTGGTGCACAGGGAAGAGGAGGTTTGGGAGAATAAGAACACAGATTTTGGATTCAAACACTTCAGATTCTAGCTCTTCTCCCAACAGCTATGTAACTTTGGGAGAGCCACTTGGTCTCAAGGCTCACCATCCTCATCTCCAATATGATAAAAATTACCCACACACCACACGATTAGAGGATTAAAGGACATAATGTGCATGAAGTGCCTGACACACACAGAGTAACTGACAAATATTGTTACTATTACTTTTATCATTATTGTTGTTATTATTTCATCTTGATTATTAACGTCCTTGCAATGGGACTGCCCATACCATGAACTACAGCATTGTAAGAGGGGAGAGACATAGAGTCAGAAATGAAGGGAAGAAAATTCATCGAGTTGACTGCCCAGCTCATACTCCTGTTTTCTGGAATGGCTCCTCCCACCATAGTTGTTACTCCATAAAAGGCAGGTATTATTTTTACTTTCTTATCATTGCTGTTTATGAGGCCATTGTCTGAACCAGATCAGTACCATTAACAGCTCCTCCTCTGCTGCAGCCTGTGTCAAAGTCCCAGGCACCTGTGGTAAATTGGATTATTGCTCCTAATCTTCACTCCCCTGTAATAGAATTACATATATATATATATACACTCTTTTCTATGCAAAATGTATTTCCTCTCACTGTGGGCAGAACGTGCTTTCTGCATGACTGCTTTAGGCCAGTCGGATGTCAGCAGTCATGACATCAGCAGAGGCTCAGGGTCTGGCTTCTCCTCTTGCATTCCTGGTAAGATCTATTGAACCCTTGTATATGTCAGGCGCTACTCTTGATTATCTTACTAAATTGCCACAACTCTGTAAGGTCAGTACTGTTTTCATGCCAATTTCCACACATAAGAAAACTGAGGCCAAGAGAGATTAAGCAGCTTGCCCAAAGTCAGACCATTATGGACCCATGACTAAACCCAGGCAGTGTAGGGTGTCTGACCATTACACTTCACCAGCCACTTCATAGCCTGAAGAATTTGATAGAAATTCCTTTGTCCAAAGACACAAAAAAGATGTCGGGAGAAATTCCTCTGTCCAGAGACAAAAAGCTAGTATCTTCTCCTTTTCCCCAAATACTAGCAATGTTCCATACACCATACCATGTGTTTTATATATCTTGTCCCTCCATCCTTATAACCACCTCATGGGTTTTACAGATGAAGAAATTGAAGCTCAGAAAACCTAAGTGGCTTGCTAGAGTCACACAGTTGGAAAGTAGTAGAGCTAGAATTTGACCCCATCTTGAATATCTAACCCCAAAACCTGTACTCTTTCCATCTTCTCAGTATATCATCCTGTATCCTCCCTCTGCTGATTATTAAATTATGGGAACCTCTGTTTCTCTACATCCAAAATGGAATAATCAGTCTAGAATCTAGATCCTCTTGTTCACATTGGAGGAGTGTGCTGAGAAGAGTAACAATCATGTGCAGGCTTGGTCAAGAGTTCACGCTGACCAAAATTTTGTATTATTTTTCAAATACATGGCTAACTTTCTGGAGAGTGTGATGAAGGGAATATTTACAAGTCTTTACAGAAGGCTGAGGATCAGTAAGGGTCAAATGCTGGAATTAAAAAGCATCCTGGGAATAGAGTGTCAGGGAGATGTGGATTGGCTAGTATGACTGGTTGTGGGGTAGGTGTTGAGGACCAGAGGCCATGGGAAGGACCAGTTTGTCTAAGCCAAAGGTCCAAGCACCCGCCTCTGGTGTGTGATGGCTTTACAGGATGGAGAGCCAGGGCCCAGGGACTGGATGGGGGTACCACACTAAACCCACACTGAAATGAAGCCATGTATTCTACAAATATTTACCAGATAAGCCAAGCACTCTGAGACAATAGCAGTTTGAATCTGGCAAATTGCAATGGGGCTGTGTGTACCAAGTACCTGGCTGGATACCTCAGGTAGTAGACCCTCCCTGCCCTTTGGAGGGACAGTCAGAGAACAAATCCTTCCTCAAGGATTTTGCATGCAATTTGTGAAAGTTATCACTTAAACCAAATCTAAGCCTGAAACTAAATCTTCTCCTAGAATTTAGGAGCCAAAGAGGAACCCTTTACTGCTGATGTGGGAAGAGCCCCAGGGCACATTATTAAGTAAAATAAATACTGTGTAAACTATGTTGCTTTTGTGAGGAAGAAGAGGAAAATTAATATATTTGTTTGTATATACATAAACTAGAAGGATGTATGAGCAACTAGTAACAGTGGATATCTCTGGAAGAGAGAGTGGGTAGGAACAGGGTGAATGGAGATAGGGGGAGGAAGAATTCATTACATACTGTTCAATATTTCATTTTTAAAATTAGTACACACACTAAAATTACCCTTTTCTGAGTCTTTTCTTTGTAGAGTTCTATCAATTTTAACATATGTATAGACTCATATAATACCACTATAATCAGAATACTAAACTATTCCCTCACCCCAAAAATCTCCCTATGCTATCTCTTTAATGCACTACCTCCCACTACCTTTAACCCTTGCCAACCACTCATCCATTCTCCATTCTAATAATTTTGTTTTTTCAAGAAAGTTATGTCAATAGAACTGTGTAGTATGTAAGATTTTGAGACTGCTGTTTTGTTTTGTTTTTTCTCTCAACATATCTTTGGGATCCATCCAAATTGTTGCACGGATCAGAAGTCCATTCCTTCTTATTTTTGAGTACCAGTCCATATATGGATGCAACACAGATTCCTCTTACTGCCATTCACCCAATGAAGGTCATTTGGTTTGTTTCCACCCTGGGGCAATAATAAATAGATGTACTATATATTGTTTCCACTCTTTGGGGGAAAGAATTCAATCTTGCACCATTAAGCATAATGTTAGCTAGAGGTTCATTGTTACTGTACAGAAATGCAAGTGATTTTTGTGTGTTGACTCTTTATCCTGCTGCTTTGCTATTCATTTAATAGTTCTAACACTTTTTTTCAGGTAGAATTTTTAGGGGTTTCTCATATAAGATCATATCATTTGCAAACAGAACATTTAACTTCTTTTCAGTTAGGATGCCTTTTATTTCTTTTTCTTGCCTAATTGCTCTGGCTAGAATGTACAGTACCATGCTGAATAGAAGTGGTGAAATCAGGCATCCTTGCCTTGTTCCTGATCTCAGAGAAAGCTCCAGTCTTTCACATTCACTGTAGATTTTTTTATATATGGCTTTTGTTACATAGTTTCCTTCTATTCCTAGTTGTTTTTATCATGGAAGGGTGTTGACTTTTGTCAAATGCTTATATATATATTTGTATATATTCCCTTTTTATATATGTAAAATTTTTTCCTTTCAACTGTCAAATACATTTTAAAGAATACAAGAGGAGAAAACTAGTATTTTATATTTACCTTTTCTATTCTTCCTTCATTCTTGATATTTCAATTTCCTTCTGGCATCATTTCCCTTTTGTCCAAAGAGCTTCCTTTAACAAATATTTTAGGGCATATTTTCTGGCTGTGAATTCTTAGTTTTCCTTCATCTCTGACTGCCTTTATTTTGCCCATATTTCTGTAGAATATTTTTGCTGAATACAGAATTCAGGGCTGATACTTTTCCTTCGGCATTTAAAAAATATTGTGAGAATTCTTTTGGCCTCTATGGCTTCTTATAAGAAATCTGCAGTCATTCAAATTGTTGTTCCTGAAAGGTTATGCATCATTTTTCGCTGGCTGTTTTAAGATTTTTTTGTGTTTGGTTTTTAGCAGTTTAGCTACAAAATGTTTGGATATGTGTTTCTCTAGGTTTATCCTCTTTAGAATTTCCTTGATTTCTTGAATCTATAGGTTTATATCTCTTACTTAATTTAGGAAGTTTTCAGCCATTATTTCTTCATATATTTTTCAACACTGTACTTTTTCTCCTTTACTTCTGGGACTCTTGTGACATGAATATTAGATCTTTTGTTAATGTCCCACAGATATGGGGGCTCTGTTAATTTTTTTCTATCTTTTTTCTCTATTGCTCAGATTTGATAATTTCCATTGATCTGTCTTCAAATTCATTGACTGTTTCATCTATTACCTCAATTCTGCTATTCAGTAGCAGATATTTTTATATGTTATTATTTTTAAATTTCCATTTGGTTCTCCTTTATATCTTTTATTCTTGACTGAGTCTTTTTTAACATTTGCTGTGAGAATGCTGATGACTGCTTTTTGGAACATTTACATCATAGCTGTTTAAAAGTCTTTGTCAGATAACTCCAATATCTCTATAATCTCAACATTGGTGTCTATTGATTGTCTTTCCCCATGCACGTTGAGGTTTTCCTGGTTATTGACATGCTGAGTTATTTTGGATTGTATTCTCAACACTTTGAGTACTATGTTATGAGGATCTTGGTCTTATTTTAAATTTCATGGAAAATATTTTCCATGTGTTTTTGTTTTAGCACACAATTAATCTGTTTAGTTTTAGGTTGCAACTTTCAGTCATCTTCTATAGGCTATGGTTCCAATATAAGTTCAGTTCTCAAAAGTTTTTGTATTACTCTACAGATCTGCCCAAGATATGCACCACCCAGTAATCACTCTGAGACCCAGGCAGTGCTTTATCAGCTCACTTCTCAAAGTCTGTGGTATACCAAAAAGGATCAGATCAGTGCTGCTCAAGGGTGAGCTCTGGAGTCCTAAACATCTTTATTGGGTCATCTTCCCAAGCTCCTCCTTCTCCATAATCTTCCAGAGACCTTTATGGTTCTCTGGCCAGACTTGGGGCTCTAGTTGCTCTGTTCTTTTGCATATTCCCACAGCTTCCTCAGCTGGCCTCTATCCTGGCCCAAATGGAGGGCGGACAGTGAGAGGGATAAGAAGCAACAGGGGTTTGACCCATCCTCTTGGAACTATACTGCTACCAGGGAAGACGATGCCTCGCCCTTAAAGCTTTGGGTCTCATGGGTTCTCACAGGCTGCTACTGCCCTTGCAACAAGATTCCCTGAGGGCTGGGGAACATGAGAAGGGAGATAAAAAAAAGTAAAATGGGACATTTCCTTACCTTATGGCACATTAGAAGTTCCTTTGTCCCATCCTTGAGCCATAGCTAGAGGACTTCTCCGAAAGCTCTCTCTGCTCAATAGTGTTTATTTCTGGGTTTCTGGATGCTTTGAGTTCAGGTCATGGGATGCTGATGGGAAAAAAACATGGTGAACTTATCACTGGTGAGATTTGATGGTATTTTTAATTCTGGTGTTTTTCCTCCATCTGCCTGCTGCTATTTACTTTTCACAGTCTTCAAATCCTACATATATTCTGTTCAGGTTTTATAGTTGTAGTCAGTGGGAGAGAAAGGGTGAAGCATACTTGATCCATCTCACACGGTACTGGAGCCCAACATATTTATATCTACATATTGTATGAATATCATCTATTCAAAATTTAAATCTAAAAAATAGTCAAATAACTTTAAAAAGGAAAAAAAAAACTTTGTGTACAACTGAGGTACACTGTTATACCACCAGGCTTTATGAACACTGAAAGAAGGTGACTGGTAGCACCTCGCTCTTGTGGGCCAAGAGGTTTAAACACCAGCACCCGACTCTGCTGTCCTGAGAGAGCTACTTCTCTCCACCGGTGGAAAGCAGTCCCAGCCTCTTGATCATGGGTGATCAGGAGCACTGACTAGGTGTGGGCTTGGGGCACCTCCAGCTTCAGCCACTTCCCCACCATTGAGGCTTCACAGAATGTGGACACTGCAGGCCTGAGGAAAGGAAATGTGTTTCTTTAGCATCTGGTAAGGTGAAGCTCCAATGAGTCTTTCCTGCCTTTTGTGGGAAAGTTGTTAATTCAGAGACACAATCCAAGCCAGTGACCACACCTGTTGGGTGCCCAGCTTAATTCCAAGGAGGAATCTTCCATAGCAGGGCTGCATGAAGTCACACAGATCCTTCAAATCCAGGGGAAAAGGGCTGAGAAGAAGCAAAAGTGCTCCAGAGAAGTCACAGATTCCAGAATGAGCTGTGCTTCACTGAGCAGAACTAGTCCGGGAAAGGAAACAGAAGATGTTTAGATGGCAAAAGGCTCCCGTAGGACTGAGAAGCAGACCCCACAGCTCCTAATTACATCCAGCCAAGATGTCCACCCTGATGTCTGTGAGCTTGCAAAGGGTCCACCTTTCTCTTCAGTCAGGAGCTGAACAAATATCTCTAGCACTTGGCTTTCTGAAGAGTTACTTTGTCATTTCCTAAAATGTGTCCCAGCACTCTGCTTGTCTCCTTTCCTTTGCTGGCCTTCTATCTATTTCAGGATCAAGATTATTAGGTGCCCAAAACTTGGGCCCCAGAATCAGATAGACCAGGGTTCATATTTTAACACTGTCGCTCGCTAGCTGTGACTCAGGCAAGTTATTTACGTCCCCTAAGCTTTGGTTTCCTCATGCTTAGGGTGGATATAAGAATGGTGCTCATACTGAAAAGAGTATGAGGCAAAGTGCGTAAAGCCCTTAGCCTACTGCCTGACACATAACATATACACTCAGTGAACGGTAGGCATCCTTCCAACGCCCTCCTCATGATCGTCACTCACTGTGATTATGATCATGAAGGCTCCCCCTCCTTCTCTGCTCTGTCCGGTATTGGGAGGGCCCGGGTTGGAAAAATCATGAATAGAGCATCAGTTGCAAACATATGTCCCATATACAAAACACAGCTCCCACAGCTCTGCTCCTCAGGATGGGACATTTCCCACCATGCACGCTTTGGTCTCCTCGACCCCACTGGCCTGTTGCAATCTTTCTGAAGCTCAAAGATTGGCATGAAAATCCCACTGAGAACTCTGTGGGATTTGGGGGTGGAGTAGACAGGAGGAGGAAGCTGGGGCATAACCAGGGTCCCAGGAGGCTCAAGGCCCAGCTTCTGGGCCAAGGTCTGTGGGTTCACTGAGTGTTCGTCTCAGCTGGTCTGCTCCCAAACTTGGGAATCCATGCAGGAATGTTATTTGGAAACAATTTTCACTTGTTGTACCACACAAATGGTATCCCTCTCTGTTCTGTGTCAGAACTAAGCTACAGATTGTGGCTGGTGAGGCAGCCTTGCCGAGCCTGGTGCTCTGGCTGCTAAAGGATCGTACTGTCTTGTAGAAGTTGGACTGATGCCTATGGCTATCACCTTTTCTCATTACAAACATGATCTTTTTAAATGAAAAAACTTGCCCTACTGTCCATATTTATGAACTCTTTGGGTGGGGAAAAAGGAATTTTTCCCAGTTGTAAATTTTTAATGAAGGCCTTTTTAAAAAATAAAATTTTGCAGTTCTCAAAAAATAAAAAAAGCTTGCTTAGGTGTGGGCATGGTGGGGAAGCACCATTTGGGTAAGCCAAGTAGCTCAGGCGTCAACATCTGAGGGGTTTCCAGAATCATAAGAGTATTTACAACTGCTGAAAAGCTCCTTCAAGGAAATGTAGCTTCACGAAAATATGTTACTAAACTCAAAAGTTAATTTTGTATTCCTCCAACAATGGACTGATCTGTTTGCATAATTTCCTGAAGTGCAGACACTAGGTTACATAAACCCTATTTGATTTTTAGGGAATAATTAGCTGAAAATACTTAATAGCAGGTTTCTTTTCAGGCATGGAGTATTAGATAATACAATCATCCTATTCGAAAACTTTATTTTTTACTAGTATTCAAGTAGACCAAGTGCTGTAGAAACCTGCACCAGGCCTTGTGAAGTCCTCCCACACTGCTCTGGCCACCCTGGTTAGCAATGACCTGTGGTGCAGTTGGGAATTGGCCTCCGCCCTCATTTATCCTTCAAGTACCCCAGGATGGGACAACTGGTCATGCCAGCCCCAAGGTCACAGGTGCAGGGCCACTAAAACCACACTTTCCCTACTCCCCAGGATATTCAGACCCTCAAGTTCTCTCATTCTTAAAATTATTATAAATAACAGATAACACATGTTCATTGTAGAATATTTGAAATATACAGAAAAGCAAAAAGTCGAAAATACAACTCATAATCTTAACACCCAGTGATAATCACATTAATACTTTGATGTCATCTACTTATCTTTCTATGTACTTAAAAAACAATAATCTTCTATTTTTGTACACTCAGGTAATTTTCGATGTCCTGATAAACAATTCCCTGCTCTATGTCCTGCTAACATTTTTGCTCACATCTTCTATTATTACCTTAGGGTAGATGTCATTTCAAGAAATGTCATTACTGAGTCAGAGTTTGCCCATTTTTTAAGCTTTTATTCAAGTTGCCCTCCAGGTAAATCATATCTACTTACTCTCTTTTCAGCCATGTATGGGATTGCCTGTTTTTTCAGACCCTTACTCGTGACAAGAATTGTAATTTTCTAACAAATTATACTTTAATCATGAAAGTATTCTTTTGATTATTGATATATATAAATATATGACATATTATAATGTCATATTATATATAATATAATACACTATATTATATACATGTTATATAATATATACATATCATGTGTGTGTGTGTGTGTGTGTGTGTGTGTATTCTACTGGTTCTTTTGCTCTGGAGAACCTGACCAATTACCCCCATTTTCCAGATGAGAATATGGGGGCTCAAAGAATTTCAGTCACTTAACTTAAAGTCACCAGCTGGTAAGCAGCAGAATGGAATTCTTGTCCGTTCACTCCCCGTGGGCTCTGGGAATGCACTGCAGCAGGGGTGGCACTAGGGGAGGCGAATGGGTGAGCCACACAAGCGCAGGGCCAGATCTTGCCTTTACTTAAAGGCTTCATCATTTTTATATCATGAATTTTTTGTTTTAATTTTCATTTTAAGAATATATTGCATTAAAATATTATGTATCTTCAGTGTTGATTTTTTTGCACCCTCCTCACCTTTACATTTTGTGCCTTAATGTCCCGTGCCTCACCCTAAAGGCAAAAGACCTCCATCCTTTTCAAAGAAATAGAGGTGGGGATGGGGGAGAGGGGAGGCTTGCGGACTGAGTGCAGACAGGGGTCAGGAGACCTGGGCTGGATGCAGCTCCCAGGTGACTCTGTGTGGCTCTGAGCAGTATGCTTGGTCTTTCTGTGCTCTTGGCCTGTCAGAACGGATCTGCTTCTCAGAAGCAGGGCGAGAAAATGAGCATGGTGCTTAATATGCCCATTCTACATAAGAGAGATGTTCCGCATAAATGCACACGATTTTGATGTTTGGTGATGAGCAGTGTTCCAAATTATCGCGGTCTACATATCATTTTGTTTAAAAGGCGCACTTCCTTCCCAGCCCAGGCTCCCAGCACCCAGGGGGTATCAGGCAGATGAGCTGTTCCCAGGCCCAGGGTGGTGGGGAGAAAAGGCTTCTGAGTTCAGGCCGCCTCCTCAGCCCAGAAACAAGCCTTTCTGGCAAGATCTGTGTTTCTAAGATGGGAGGGAGAGGAGTCGGGTGGGGATGCCTGAGGGGAGGCCACTATTTGGCTTTCTGACCTGAGACGCCTGCCCAGGCTGCTCGCTGAGACGGGGTCTGCCCGGTTCACCCAAGGCTCCTACATCCCCTAGCCACATTCTAACCATTCTCCCTTCCATGATGCATGCCCACCCCCCTTCCTGGACGGAGGCCTGGCAGCTAATTCCATTCCCGCCCACTTTGTCCACTCCAGTGGCCACATGACTGAGGGGAAATGGCAAGAAACTCCAGTCCTGAAACTGGGCCCAACTGATAGGTCCCAGTTCCTGGAATACAGCAGAGAGGCGGCTGGCTGGGGTGGAGGCCAGCCTTCCCAGGGCTTGGGCCCTGTCCTGCATGGCAGGGTTTCAAAGTCCACGCAGGCCCCAGCTGGGCTGCCTGCTTCCCACAGAAGACAAAGAAATGCAGGAGCCAAGGCCTTCTCCTTACCCAAGGAGACTTTCTTATTCCCCAGCCTGAGAGGCTCTCCCTGCTCCTCACCAACCTGGTTTAGGTGCTCTCCTTCCTCAGGGCACATTCTGTCTTGGATCAAAATGTCTGTGCTCTCACTTGCCATAGAGGGGCAGAATCTGGTCAGGAAGGCATTTGTCTCACCTGTCTTTACTAGTAATAGCTGCCAATTGCTAAGCAATTTCTACATATGCATTATCTTATTTACTCTCAACCTGGGAAGTAGATAGTACTGTATTACCATTCTGCAGACGGAGAGACTGAGGCTTCAGGGGGTAAAGTAATTTGCCCAAGGTCACCAGTAGATGACCAAGACAAGCGTTGAGCCTGTGTTTGTTTTTTACCAAAGCTATGTTGAATTAAGTCAGGGGTTTCAGACACCAGGGATGGTAAGAGTCAGGCCAGGCATATGAATGAGAGATGAGGAACAGGAAGGATCTATAGTAAGATAGGAGGTGCGTGTCTATTTGATGAAGCAGGCACTCCACCCCTCTGGCTGCTTTTGCCATATGGGAATGCAGGCCTACTGCAGGCAAAGGGGTTTTTCAAGAAGAGTTTAAAAGCCACATTCTTAGGTTAAATGTCCTTTAGCTTTAAACTTTGGCAATTACTGACTAGTTTGGCAAACTAAATGTTCTTTAGGTTTAATTTTGGCAACTAGTTAAAAATGAAAGCAAAACAAACAAACAACATTACGCAAGCAAACAATAGAAGTCTTTGGGTCATGTATAGTTCATGAGCTAGCAATTTGCTACTTCTGTCCCATGCAGTTGCACCAGACTCTGCTCATGTGAGGTGTGCAATGAATGTTTGTTACAGTAAATGAAAAGTAAACCAGCCCTACTTCTGGAGACTGCTGTGTCTATAGAGGGAAAAAGGCACCGTCTCGAATATTCCTAAGGATGCATAAATTTTTTAAAAGTGTGTTGTCTACTGGGGCAGCAGATGGACAGTCATACACACATATAGACCAGGCTGATATATTTATCAGATGCTCTGAAATGAACCTTCCTCCCAAGTATCCAGAAATGAGGCCATGTCCTGGGAGGAAGAACATGTTTACATGGTGCTAGTCCCACAAAGACTTGGCCTCTCTGAACTGTCCTCTTTGTCTCCCCATCTCTTGCATGTGGAAACATCCCAAGACTCAGCCCTGGGACCCACAACTCTCTGTCTTCCAGAAAGGAGGGATCTCAGTCCCTCTCATGAATTTGACTGTCCCCTCCACACCTCATCCAAGCCTAAATCCAAGTTCACTATCTTTGTCCCAAAATCAGCATGCCCACTCTTCCAGCTGGCCTCATTTCAGTCACTTGTACTATCCTTCTTCTGCTTGGGCAGCTCCAAATCCTAGTCTCGCTCTTGAATCTTTTCTCCTTCCCTCCTTCATCAATCAGCCCCAAAACCGCAGCCAGCATCTCATTCCACCTCTCATCACGTCATACCTGGCCATTGTTATAGGCTCTTAACTCATGTAACTGGGATAATATTTGGAGATAATAACTGAGCCCCCCACCCATTGCTTTTTTTTCCCCTGTGGCCCTCCCCCATTTAAACTAGATTGTGAGATATCCACCCATTTCTTCAAGAGAGGATTGCTGGAGATTAACCAAACAGTCAAGTTCTCAGCCTTTGAATTTCAAAAGAGGCTCAATCAGAGAAAGTTCCCTCTTACACGCCCTTCCCCAGGAGATAAACATTCCCTATGCTGGATACTGGGGAAGGTGTAGAAGGGGAGAAATTGCTTAGTTTCAGAGAAGAAAACCTGTGCCTTCATCCTACACCCAAGATTTGGGGGCATTTCAGAGGAGACAAAACATGTCTCATTTTCCAGGAAGGAGCTGCGCACAGCCCCAGTGCTGAGGTATAGAAATGGCTACATAGGTTGCCTAGATGATAAAATTTCAATTGTCCTTCCAGAATTTCCTGTGGCCCGCAAGAGGTGTGGTAACAGGTCAGATTTCCTTAGATTCCACAGAGAGGAATGAAAGAGCTAAGGACCAACTGAGAAAGACCTCTGAATGAAAGTGAAGGAGGCTGTCTGTGCACAGTTGCAACCCCCTTGGTTTGATGACTGAGCCCTGCCGGGAGGAGGAGCATCTCAGCAGATGCCCAGGTGGGCAACTGGTGGCCAAAAGCCTGCTCTCCTTCCCAGTTCCCCCCACCCACTACTGTAGCACTGACCCCAAACCCTGGAATTCAGACATAATCTTGGGAGTAGAGAAATAGGGAAAAATCTGAATTGACAGAGATTATTAAATTGATTACCCCTCCACCCCTGAGAAGAGGAAATGTAAAATAGGAATTGTGGAAAAATAAAATTGTATTTCTTATGACTTGATCTTGCATCCTGAAATTCATAAGTGCTCCTTGCCAAACTACTCCGTATTCCAAACTATTCTGTATTCTGCAGCTAGATTAATCTTCCTAAAATACCACTTTATACTTTTATCAGTTCAAAAAGTAATTATTGAATGGCTACTATGAGCCAGGAACTGTGTTAGGGAATTAAAAACCTTAAATGGAGTGTCATAAGAAAGATGTAAAGCAACATTACACTGAGATGCCAATTTTCAAGCAGAAATCCAAATGTGTGATAACATACTCTGTTAAGGAGGCTGTGAAGAAGCGAGCACTCAGGGCATTGCACTGGACACTGCAAAATGGGACAATCTCATTGAAAGGGGATTTTTCAATATCTGGCAAAATTGCATCTCCATTTATCCTCTGAACAACGTATCCCACCTGCAAGAATCTATACCAAAGAAACATTGGCAAAAGTATGAAGGCATGTATGCACTTGGCTATTAATTGCAGCACTATTTATATTAACAAAGAATTGGAAGCAACCCAAATGCCTATCAGTAGGGGATTGGCTAAGTAAATTATGGAGTTTATTATTATTAAAATACACAATAGAGGACCATGCAGCTATAAAAAGGAATCAGAAATATTTCTGCATTCTACTGTGGACTGATCTCTAGAATATATTTTTAAATGGGAAAAAAAAGGTACAGAAAACTATGTATTATATGTTACATTCTATCTGAGAAAGAGGATATTTGTTGATTATACACACACACACACACACATTGCTTATATAACAACGTGCATATAAACAAAAACTATATAAAAAATAGTGGTTACTTGTAGATGAGATAGGGAATACAGTGGAGCAGACAGGGATGAAGGTAAGACTTCTGTAGATGTACCTTGTTTTATAGATTTTTTACCTTGGAACAATGGAAAATCTTTACATAATTATAAGGCAAAATTAATCAAATAGAAACATTAAAAATTGAAAGCAATAAATCCTTACTTAAAAATTGAAAGTAAATAAAACAATTAAGCTGGTGTAGTAATTTGGTGACTTAATCACATGGAAAAATTATTGCAAATGCTTTAAAACACAGTAATTTGATTATGCAGCTCTAGTGAGCTATAGTCTAAGGATTAAAAATAAACTAACCTATATGGAAATATTAAACTGTTTTTCAGTAATTATATTGTTAATAATATTTCTACTATTATTTTGAAACATACATATAATAGGATAAAGCAAATAAACAATTCATTTTAGGATTCAAGACTTTCAGAATAATAGAAGAGAGATACAAATATAAAATTTAAGAAATTAGTTAAAAACCATGTGTTTTAAAATTTAATTGGAAATCTCAGCATGAGTCCAAGATACATTTTCTCTTTAAAAGTAAAATACTTATTTCCCTTCTCTGCTGAAAAGACCTAAAGACAATGACCCACCTAGGAATAATGAGCACCCCTAGGGCCCAGATTGTTGTTTCTAAATACCATTTCCCACTAATTGAATTTAGTCAAAAGGTCTTATAGGCCTTTTAAAAAATGTATAGATTCCCTTCTCCCCCACCCTTTTTTTTTTGCAATTTATTTGCAATATTCTAGACTTTTCAGATTTCACCCCAAAGTGTCAACAAGTTCTTTTGTCCCCTTTATGTCCTGGGAACTATGGTTAGATCTTGAGGCTTGATTAGATTCCAGCTCATTTTTGGAATAAGCTTCATAAATGGTGCTGTATCCTTCTAAATGCATCACTTCAAGAGGCATGCAATGCCTGGTCATCTTTTTGTCATTTTAAGATTGATTATTGGGTTCAGGTATTAACAGCCTGATTCATTCATATTGAAATTCTCAGTCATAATTAAATCTAATTAAGTCAGAAAACTTACTGTTTGACAATATTAGGAAATTGTTGTTGAATATTAGCTGATGCCTTTTGCCATTATGATAAAAATCTCACTCTCTGATTGGCATTTACTGCCTTCCACTTGAACCACAAGATTTGGCTTAAGTTCTAGAGGCACCATTTGCTAGGTTGTGCATCCCTGAGAGCCACTATATGTGTCAGAATCATTTATGAAATGGGTACATCATAATATACCATCTTACTAGGTCATTTTGAAAATATGAGATGATGAATGTGAAAAACCATATAAACCATCTCTCATGACTAACCTACATGATTCCTCCAAGTATATCTGAGTCTTTGCCTTTGTTAATATAATTTCCCCCTGCCCAGAGTGTTATCCTTTCTCTTATCTGGATGTTTTACCCTTCCTTCTACCCCCAGCCCAAATTTTACCTCTGCATGAAATCTTCTAGCCACTTGAGGCAATGGTGATTTTTCCCTCTTCTTCTCATAGCCCATATTTTCTCTAATGCTTTCTTGGCACTTTGAAATGACATTTTTGGGTATAACTGTCTTCCCAACTAGACTGAAGGACCCTTGTCAATTGGGACTCTGTCTCATATATCCATTCTCCGTCCACCACAGATCCTAGTACAATGTTTCATACAAGAATGCTTTTGAATATTGTACATCAATGATATTTTAATAAAAAAAGAATGTGTTTGCTGCTGCTGCTGATAGTTGAAGCTTCAAACAAACTGCAGTATTCAGAACCGTTTTTTATAGTGACAGAAACCTAACTCAATGTAGCTTAAGCAAAAATAAATTAACTGGCTCACATAGTTGAATTTTAGAAAGGGCATGGATGTTGCTAGCCCTGAAGGATGACTGTTACCAGGGACTGTATATGTAGGAATCACTGTCACCTCAATCTCTACTACTGCAGACAGTCCTTTACAGGTAACAGGAAGCATAACCATGCACAACTTCCTACCCCACATCTCTTACTTAGTTCTGACTCAAGAGTCCCAGGAAAGGACTGATTGTCTGGCTTGGTCTAGTACCCACCCTTATGCCAACTCCTACAGCCAGGGAATGAGATGTAGCTCCTATTTGGATCATATGGTAGAGATGAGGAGAAACATAGTTGCTCCCCAAATGGGCCACTGCCAGTAAAAGGAAGGAGAGGAATTGGACATATAAACTATGAAGTGCTCTCTATATGAGTTAAATAATGTGTCCACTATGTGAGCCACTTGAGACAATGGTTATACTAGTTTACTAAGATAAAATTAAGTATCCTGTCCATATGGATTATAAATTTTTATTAAGTCAAAGAGAACTAACATTGAATCTACAACTATATGCCAGGTACTGTGTTAGTCATAAAGTAGTAAACAAAAAGTCAAAACCCTTTGTCTTCATCAAATGGGACATGACAGACAATAAATAGTAAGTAAATAGATAGTATGAAAAAGCTATGGAGAAAAATAAAGTAGGAAATGAGGATAGAGAGTGCTAAGGTAAGAGGAATTTTCAGTTTATAACAGAACAGTCAGGGAAGGTTTCAATGAGAAGGTGATATTTAAGCAAAGACTTGAAGGATATGGGAGAGTCAGCCATGTAGACAGGAATAAGAGATCCAGACAGAGGAAACAACAGATGCAGAAGCCCTGAGGTGGGAACAAGAGAGCTGGTTTGTCCGCAGAGGAACACGAGAGGGGAGAATTGTAGGAGAAGACATCAATGAGGTAATGAGGGGGTCTGATCACATAGGCCCTTAGGATAAGGATTGGCCCTTACTTTGAGTGAGATAGGACACCACTGGGCAGAGAAGTGACACGATCTTCCATGACCTTACATTCTGCATGACCCCCACTCCCCCCGCAGCATTGGTTGCTAGGACTTCAGTGTAACACATGCCATTGGGGTAACCTCAGGGCTGATGTAAGAAATAGCCAGAACTGGAATACTTCTGCATTTTCAATAAAACTGCTTCCAGTCATTTACCATTTCTGTTGTTCTTCCTTCACTTTTGAGCTGAGTTTCCATCTGGTATCATTTTTCAGCTATCTGGAGAACTTCCTTAGCAATTATTTTTAAGGAAGTCCACAGGCAACAAATTCTCTTAGTACTGCTTATTCTGAGGATGTCTTTATTTCACTTTCATTCAAGTATATTTTCACTGGATATAGAATTCTAGGATGACACTTCTTTTCTTCAGCACTTCAAAAATGCTGTGCCACTTCTTTCTGGCCAAAAAGCCTTCTGATAAGAAGTCCTCAGTCATTTGAATTGTTCCACTACAAGTGATATGTTGTTTTCCTCTGTATGTTTTCAAGATTTTCTCTTTGTTTTAGTATTTAGTAGTTTGATTATGAAGTGGCTAAACATAAGTTTCTTTGGGTTTATCTTGTTTAGGCACACTCAGCTTCTAAAGTCTGTAGGTTCATGTCTTTCACCAAATTTTGGTAGTTTTCAGACTTTGTTTCTTTGAGTAGTTCTTCTAGCACTGTATTCTTTCCCTTCTCCTGAGACTCTGATAACATAAATATTAGACTTTTTGGTACTATCTGACAGGTCCCTAAGTCTCTGTTCACTTTTCCAACATTTTTATTTGTGTTTTTCTGATTAGATAATTTCTAATGATCTATCTTTAAATTCACAGACTCATTCCTCTGTCACTTCCATTCTGTTATTGAGCCCATCCAGTGAGTTTTTATGTCAGTTATTATTATGATTATATTTTTCAATTATAAATTTTCATTTCATTTTTCTTTATATGTTTACTTCTTTGCTGAGACCTTCTGTTTCTACTCATGTCAAGAGAGTTTGTGTTGCTCCTCTACTTAAAAAGCTTAACATCATGTCAGCTGACAAAAATATATTTACAAGTCCATGTCCACTATCACAGAGCAGGCAAAAAGGATGAATCTAGAGCTGAGAGGCAGCAAATTGACAGCCAGTAAAGGTGGGGCTTCTTCAGCAGATGTGTCTTCTGGTTTCATGCAGTTATTGATATCACCACAGCCCCCATGTCAATAATTTTGTGTAAGTTACACGTTTACCACCGACTTTCTTGAGAAATGGAAATTCAATACTTGATTTTTCATTAAATATGAACCTTCATTTTTTTAGGTTGATGCCAATAATTTTTTAATTAAAAAGTATTACTAAATAATAAATATAATCACTGTAGAAGGATTGAGAGGGAGAGACACAGAGAGAATTTGCCTTTACTTTTGGATCACTTTTATAATAACTGCTGTAATGTCTTTGTCAGATAGTTCCAACATCTGTGTCAGCTAAGCTTTGGCATCTATTGGTTGTCTTTTCCCATACAAGTTGATGTTTGTCTGGTTCCTATGTGCCAAGTAATTTTGAATTGTATCTTGGACATTTTGATTATTATGTTATGAGGCTTTGGGTCTTGTTTAAATCTTATGAAGAATTTTGATATTTTTGTCATATCAGACAATGAACTTGATTAAATTGAGGCCTCAAATTCCGACCTGTCTTCTGTGAGCTGTGGTTCCAATGTCAGTTCACTTTTCAAATTCTCTGGAGTGCTATCTGGACATCTTCTTCCCCAGTCTGCCCACTACCATTTGCTTTTCAGTGTCCTCAAATAGTGTTCCATTAGTTCTCTCTGTTTTACAGCTGCATTCAATGGGCGAGACAGGGTGAAGTATGCTTATCCATCTTAACCTGAACATAATACGCTAATTTAGAGGATAGTCTTTAATATGTTCCTTGATGTGCCTTGTATAAAGATTCATCTCAGAACTCAAGCTTAGAAAAAAACCAATAATGGATTATGCAGATTTCTTTGATTAGGCTCTTAATTCCCCTCTATTACCTGAATACTGAAAAGCTCAGAAAAAATGATTTGGCTCACATAATCGAGCTGCAGTGTCTGGCACACAGGAGATGCTTGGTAAACATAAGTGATCTCTATACCTATCTCTCTATTCTGTTGTCTCCCAAGAACAAAACTTTATGCTCAGTAGAAGAAACCTTTCTCAGTCTTGTTTTTGGATATAATTTTCCTCATTCCCATGCCTTTCATTACTTAACTTTTCTTTCAGTTCTGTGATAGTAGTCTGGGGACTTATTTTCACCATATTAACCTTGTGAACTGTCTCAAATTCTGTTTGTAAACAGTCAAGCCATAAATGAATGAAAAAATATTGTACTCATGGAATGTTTCATCTTACCAAAGCTTCTTTCACACGTGTGTCCATATTTCATCCTAAAAAGCACCCCATGTGAGTGAGGAAGAAAAGGCAACACAAGTCTCTGCAGAGAAGGCTGGTGCGCAGCCAGGGCAGGTTAGCTGGGGGATCCTTCGGGCACCCCTCCTGCTTGGCCAGAGAGAACTGCTTTACTTTTTTTTCTGTTGAATGTTGTTCCAAAGCTAAAAGCAGTTTGGAAACCACACCAGAGAGCTCCAGGTGTCTCTGGGACCCGTGCCTCAGGGAACTTGAAGCATAGGACTTCACCACCAAGCCTTCTTTTCCCAGACTGCCTCAGAATTAACCTATCCATCCCCTTGGCATCCAGAAACCCTGAGAGATGCCAGAGGCTTGATGTCTCTTGAAGAACATAATAAAGAGTTCTACACCTTTGAATCTGACTTAGAATAGGGACTTATCTCTGAATAGGGTAGACTTGTCTACTCGATGGGCTCTTCAACTCCTGTTTCTGTCCAAGAAGCCAAGTATCTCCTCCTAGGTTGACACTGAGAGGCGAGGCACAGAAACCTACCCCAGCTGGTACAGGTGAAGGATGGTCATTGTAACTCTTTCCTATTATTCATCTATATCCTGGGGCTTGTCTTCTCAGTTCCAAAGAAGGGGCAGAATGAGCCTTGACCAAAGACAGGTCAGTCTAAATCCAGCACCTGGGTTAGCTTCTCTTCTTCCTTCTATCCCTCCCTTAGTCACACTCAGGGGACAAAGATTGCAGCCATCTCCCTCTGAGGGTGTGTCCACCCAAGAGGGACTTGCTTGCCTTTGGTAATCCAAGGCAAGTGACACCAGTATTAACAGGAGACTTCTTGAAGAACCTCTTTCCCCAGTTCTTGGTG
This sequence comes from Manis pentadactyla, assembly GCF_030020395.1. Taxonomy (NCBI): domain Eukaryota; kingdom Metazoa; phylum Chordata; class Mammalia; order Pholidota; family Manidae; genus Manis; species Manis pentadactyla. The sequence goes on along the minus strand of NC_080021.1, from coordinate 41,820,743 downwards.
AGCTTTAGCAGCCATAGCCAGGCCCTCTCTTGTTTCTTGGCCTCAGCTTGAATTCAGTCTGTGCCCACCTCCATGGTACTGACTTTACTGAACACGGTCAAGGTCAAAAGACCAGATCTGGGAGAAGGGGTGATTCTGAATGAGTCTGGGCCTGTCATTCAAATTTCCTGTGGTCCATTTGCCATGGACTCCACCTCAACTCCAAGGGAAGTCTGTGGAATGTTATAAATGTGGCAGCAGTCTTTTACTCCTCTCTGTATCCATACCCTAAGCAAGGTGATTTTGTTGTTTCTCCCATCAAGAGGTGGAGTCTATATCTTACCTCCTTGATTTTGGGATGATCCTGTAACTTTCTTTGGCTAATAGAATATAATATAAAAGACATTTGCCAGTTCTGAGCCCAGACCTTAGGAGGCCTTACACACTCCTGCTCTTTCTCTTGGTACACCTGCCTCACCCACATAAATAAGCCCTTGCTAGCCTGCTGGAGGATACAAAGAGACCATGTGGACTAGAGTTAGTCCAGCTATCCCAACCAAGACCCTAGACATGTAAAAGAGTCCAGTCAAGACCAACAAAGTTGATCCATAGCTAGCTGTAGTCATGAGAGGAAACCCAGCCAAGACCAGAGATTTGTCCATTTAATTCCAGGCCAAATTATCATCCTATAGAATCATGAGCAAAAGAAGTGCTTATTGTTTTACAGGCCACTTTTTATTTTGGGGTAGTATATTACCTTGTACTAGCTAACCAATGCATAAGCTAAGCACTAAAAGAGCTATTCCTTGGGATACTGGGAGTGCAAGGTTTTAATGGTAGCTAGTAGACAGAGACAGAAAAAGATGGGTATGGCTGTTAGCAGCAGTACAAGATTGTGCCTTTGGGGACATTACTTCTGTCTCAGCACTGCCTCACACCAGCTCAGCATAACAAGAGTAACCAGACCAGGAAGAAACTGGAAAAATTTCTTATTCCAATTCTAACCCCAGGAGGGCTGGAGGGCTTACAGAGGGGATATTGTGGAAGCCAGAGAGACCACAAAATTTGAATGTTACATACAAGGGTATGTTTGTTGAACTTTTTAAAAAATATCAAATAAGAGATGTTAACTTCCCAAAAGACACAAGAATTAGGACATTTTCATAAACTTACTACACATGAATTCTTCCAAATGGTGAAAAAAAATCACTAGATCATGTTTACTTTATTCTTCTTCAAAGGGTTCTGTATTTTTGTCTATACTGCCAATTCTTTGAAGATAGTTAAGAATGAAAAAGAAATGGGTGCAAAGACTGGCAGCATTTATCACATACTCTTTGTAAACATGAATAGAATTAAGTGCACAACAGCAAATATTAAGTTACTGTGGCAAAGAAGTTTGATGCTTACTCACATTTGGTTCTCTTCTCTTTCCAGGAAAGTGTAGGAATTACACACCTCTGCAGTTCTTGCAGTCAGGGTCAGCCATGTGACTAGGCCAAGACAATGGGCCCGGAACAGCAGGGATGCTGTCATTTCTGAACTGAAGCATTTGATTGTTGGTCTAAGTTCCTCCATCATTCTCACCTGCTACACTGACTGAGGAGGCTGTGTGTCCCAGTAGTAAAGCTGCAGGAATGTGGCATCTCTTCTTGGATCACTGAGTCACCCAATGGAGGGCATCTGCCCTAGAAGTCACCCAGACCTGCAGTGGGTATTGTCTGAATGCAAAATCAACTTTGGTTGTATCAAGCCACTGAAGTCTTGGCATTGTTTGTACCCAAAGCATTCCCTGACCTAGTCTGACTAATAGTATTGAAAAGCTGAAATTTCAAAAATCTGATTAAAGAAAAAATTATCAATGCTGTGAATAAATTACAAAAATGAGGGGAAAAATGTGCTGTTGTTGAATGTAGATTATACATGGTTTAATTTTTGGCAAGCAAGTTCTAGTGTTCAGAGGAGCATCCAAGAAACTTTATGAGCATGAACATGATAATGGGAATTTTATCCATTTGGCAGAGGTCAGAGCAAAATTTGATAATATTATGGCAGAACACTTACATATAATTTAAATATTCACACCAAATAATATTACACCTATTTAGGAGATGAAATACAACACTAAGTAATTAAAATTGTAGCAGATGCAATGAATGAAGTCAGTCTGAATAAGGTAAGAAGAGCTAAATATTACTCTTTATTTTGGCTACAAACCTTGATGTAGGATTTGAGACACAACCCCTGATGAATATGGAATAGATAATTTTTGTTAGACTGGTGGAAACCCAAAATGCCAATATTTCCATATGTAAACACATTTGGGGATTTTTTCCAGCAGATGACACAACTGGAGAAGGATTGTAAACAGTGTTAGTAGACCACTTACAAAAACAATCAAGGATAAAATCATTTGAGGGGCCATGGATATTATAATACTGCAAATATGCATGAAGAACATGACAGATTGAAACAGATGATTCTAAGAAATAATTCTAGGGCATTTTCTATTCCTTGACTTGTGGATATTTTAATCTTGGTAGTGAATCGTACAGCAAAAATATTTTCTGACACCACTGAGTTTTTTTTATACCATCCAGGATCTATACAACTGCTTTCTAAGCTTCAGTGAAATGCTGTGTATTAAAAACACATTTACCAAACATGACTTCGAAACTGTCAAATGCATGATGGGAAAGTTGAGTTTATGCCATGATGGCACTAAAAACTCAATTAGAGACTCTAAGCAGTTCTCTTTTAGAAAATGTTGCTGTATTAATAAAGACATAAATTGTAGATTCAAGCCAAAGGTAAACTTTCAAAAAAGTCTGTTAAATCTATTTGCTCAGGGCTAATTTGGCTAGATGTTTTAAGTAAAATTAGTGCAATACTTGAAATAACACAGGAGCTGAAATTCAACATATTGCCCCAAAAAGCATCCCAAGAGGTTGTGTGTCTGCAGATGCCTGTTGTGTTCACTGGGAGATGAGGCAAAAGCAGGTGAGTTTCTTCCTGCTGGAGCCTAGAGGTTGTTGGAATCTGGACTGGGGGAAGAAGAGGGGTCGAAGCCATCCTCTGGGATGAGGTGAGTCTGCCTGTAGCATGGCAGGCAGGAGACCAATCAGGAAGGCCCCTCTTGAAGGGCCTTTGCCATTGAGATTCGAATTTTCATGTCTGCTGGCTAGTGGTCAGAAAACTTTTCTACATGGACCTTCTATCAACTGAGGCTATCAGTAAAACTTTGTCCAACTCAACAGCCTCGGTGTAAGTCTACACTCAACGCATGAAGTGCAGCTTGTACACACCGCCTGGGAAGCAGTGACCAGGACAGCAAGTGAGAAGGAGGGATGCAGGGAGATGCAGCAACAAGTGCAGAAGTGACAGAGGTGACAAGCCACTACGGTTCCTAGAGCAGAGCTTCCTGCTGCAATTCTGGTGACAACCAAGACAACTTGGTACACTACTATCAAGGCAACTGAACATACTTGAGTCAGCCATTTCGTTCCCAGTCCACAGACAATAACTTTTTCTTGAGTAATTATGATGTGCCAGGCCATATTCTAAGGTCTCTGAGTGCATTAATTAATTTAATCCTCATACCCATCCTGTCAGAGTGCCCACTGTACAGGTTAGAACACTGAGGCCTAGAGAGGTTCTAGTACCTACCCAAGGCCAAATTAAACAGTGGTGAGGACCTTAACCCCAGCAGTCTGGCTCCAGAGTCCACACTCTTAAACAAGGGACAATGGAATCTGGGTGTTATAACCCAGGACTTAAACCAAAGGGCTTACCATGGTGTTCTGAGTTTTTAACCCCCACATACAAACACAATTCTTCCCCCAAGAGAGAAATCCAAAACCTGTTGCCAGCTTGAAACTGCATCAGATCATCAGGGTTTCAGGAATGTTGACATCCAGCCTCAGAACGTGCCCCCTCAGCAGGGTCACACCATCCTTCCAGTAACAGTTGCTTCTGCTCCTCTGTCTCCCCAGACAGATCATGGACTTTTCTGTCTTAGGGTGGGCCCAGTGACTGTCAGTGCCCCACAGCTGGCAGGAAAACCTGATGCCATCTCTCAGAAGAGGGCAAAGGGCATTGTGTTCCTGGGGAACTGGGCAGGACTGGTAGCCCAACTTTCCCTCTTACAGTGGCAGGGGTGGAGGAGGAATCTGTCTTCCCAGAGCCTGAGGACTTGCAGAAGCTTCTTGGGAAGGAGAGTCACCCTCCCATCCAAACCAAAACTCTGGCTTCATCTTAAAGCCCAACTTCCAAAGTCAAAGGATGTCAAAGTTAGGGTGGCCAACTCGTCTTTGCTTGCCCAGTACTTCCCCAGTTTATGCACTGAAAGTCCAACATCCTGGGAACCCGTGGGGTCCCCAGCAAAGCTGGACAGTTGGCATCCTGATCAAAGTAGAAATCAAGAGAAACTCTTTTCACCTTAATATAGCCTCAAGTCTAGAAAGCCAAAACCCCACATTTCTCCTGATCCATGGAAGCCAGGGGGTCCCCAAACCATCACAATTACTCTGCAGACTGGTCTCCACTGCTGTCCATACAAGGGGATGTAACATCCAACAGAGCAACTAGAAGGCACTGAGGACACAGTCCCTCAGTGCGCTCCCCTTTCCCCCGGGGGGCTGCAGAACAGGTGCTGGGAGACAGAGGTGCTTGGCGGCTGGGGCCACTCTCAGCCTCAGGTAGGCTTTCCAGGCTTTTACATCTTTGGATGAGATGACAGTATTCCAGATCCACACGGCCCAGGTCAGAGACACAGGGAGTTGGCTACAGTACTTTTCTCTGTGATACAGAGGCCACAAAGTGAAATCCCGTGAGTTAATGTACAGGTGACCAAACATTTGACAGGATTTGGCCAGGACGGACCATGGCCACCTCCAAGGTGCTCTCTGTCCCTAGTGGGGTCTCCAGAGAGGACTTGGTCCTCAGCACAGCTACGGATATTCACTGTACATAATCCAGACCCCATCTAATGATATGGGTAAATAAACTCTGGACATACAGAGAAAACAAATCACCAGTCCATCAAAATCCTTTGGGTAAATTAGTTCAGCAGACTATACCAGAGACATGCTCTGTGACTCTCTCTCACCCAGAGTAAATAGGGAAGATTAAGCACAACTTGATTGAATCATGCTGAAGCTTGGCATAGCTCAACAAACAGATCAGCCTGAACTCTCACATTAGGAACACATAATCTCATAAAATTTATGACTGTTATTGCTCACCACATATGTTTCTGGGTTACTGTGTGCTAGACTCTGAGCAAGCTGTATCACCAGGGGCTTGAGCGGCCTGCCTGCTGATCCACAACGTATTTCAAAAAAGAAGACACGTTCCTGGTTGACACTCTTTGGCATGATCTTCGGCATTGTCTGGCTGCCGCAGGGAAGGGACTTGGAGGGGGGATATTGGCAATGGGGACAGAAGCTTGCACATGCCCCAAGTGGGCCCCCTGGTGAGCTCTGACTGAGATGCTGGTGGGGAGGGAGGCAAATCTTCTTTCCCTCTCTAGACCTGTTTCCTCACTGGGAAAAGAAGGGGATGGAATTAGGTGATCTCAAAGGTCTTGTGAAGGCTTACATTATCAAGGTCTATGAAAGAAGATCAACGGACAACTTCTTTAAACAGAAATCAGAACCAAAATGTCATCAACTGGAATCAGTAGAGAATGGGGTTGCAGGAAATGTGGGTGTGGCTTTCTGAAGGCAGGGATGGGTACAGGCGGCTATGGAATGCTAGCCCTGAAAATCTGGGAGGAAAAGATAGACGGTCAACTGCTTGGAGAGGTATCTTGCTGCCCTAAGCTAAAACAATTAGGAAATGGTTTCTGAACTTGTATCATCGTGCCACCTTCCACTGCCAACTGATGTAGGCCCTCTTGCCCTCTGGGCCCAAATGCAACCTCAGGATCCTTCTCAACATGAAAGCTGATGCCCACCCACGGGATCTGCAGGTCAGAGAGAGCAGCTTTCCAAACTCGAAGGACCCTGAGGCTCCTTCAGGTTCCAGATCAGAGATTCCAGGTCTGACTGTAGGGACTCAATATGCTGAGTCCATGAGCAGCAGACATGAGAGAGGAGGGATTCTTCGGCCCTAAAGGGCCCTCATTTGCAGGAAGCCGTTAGTCACTGGGTCAAAGTCCAGAGACTCTGGTGATGAAAGAAGAGGCTGAACCCCAAAAGCCCTTGACTGGCTTGCTGGAGCCCAGAGTGGGGCATCCTCACCAAGGCAACCCACATATAGAAGAAAGAGACGCCTGCCCTGCTAAGCATGGTGTCCCTCCGCGCCTCCCCCAGCACCCGGCCCAGGCTCCGCCTGAACTTGTTGCCTCAGCAGTCTCTCGGATGCTTGCTCGCACATTCCCTGACCACAGCCAAGCTCGGACCCTTCTGCCCCTTGGGCCCTCTTCCAGGCTTTTCTCGCTCAATTTCCAGCACTACTAGCTCCATCCAGAAAGAGTTTTGAACAATAAAGTAACATTTTTCTCTCTGGCTCATTCAGTTTCATTATGATTTTCACAGCCAATTCCAGTAAATGTGCTACACTGAAAGTCGCTATTCATTATCCATGCTCTTCTAAATGATATTAGATTTGATTTGAAGTCTACTCTGTTAATATTCTGCCTTTAAAGAAAGAGAAGGGAAGAAAATAGTTTTGTTTTTTCCTGATACTCAGGTGTCAGCTGGGGACTGCCCAGCCCTTCAACATCTGTGATATGTCTTGGTGACAGACTGTAGTTTCCAAAAATGGCCACAACAATATTTCCAATCCCACATGTTCATCCTAGAACCTTGTAACTCCCTCCTCCATCAAGAGATGGAGCCTGTCCTTCCCCCTTGAACCTGGGTGGGCCTCTTGACTGCTTTGACTGATACAATGGGTGACTTTCAAAACTGGGTCAGAAAGGCAATACAGGTCCACCTGCTGCTCTCTCAGGACACATGCCTTTGGAGCCATGAACAGCCACATAAGAAGTCTGGACCCCCTGAAGATGCCCAGCTGGAGGCACCACGTGGAGAGACCACTGAGAGAAATTCTCGAGAAGCCCCAGCTGTCCCAGCCCCAACTGTGAGCCTCTTCAGCTCAGGTGCCAAACACATGGGTGCGGAGGGCTTTGCTGTGACTCTAGCTGTAGCGCTACCTGAATGCAACTACAGAAGGGACCCCAGGTAAGACCCACTCTGCTCAGCCCATTCAACCCCAGACCATGAGAGATAAAAGTAAATGACTGTTGTTGCTTTACACTACTGAGTTTGGGAGGGATGGTTTGTTGAGCAGCAATAGATCACCAGCACAATTTGGCTCAAGACTGAGCAATTCTATGCTCCATGGAACTTGAGACTTCCCAACATTTCTGCTGATTCTGGAAGAATGGAATGGATGGTTCATGATGAGTTATGTGTCCTCAGATGCTGCCTCTGTCCTACCCCGTGTTAACTCTTACATGAAGTCGGGCCCCAATACCCACAACAGTCACTCACACCAAGCATTTGAGTGAGTAGTCGGCTTCATGGAAAATTTAGTCATGTTGCCAAACAGGCAGGCTTCTGTCAACTTGGTGTCTCTTTCCCCAGACCCCTCCCCATTCTCATCCTGCCTCTCAGGTCGCTCTGGGAACCCACATTCTTCTCCCCCTATGAAGGGTGATTCAGCTCCCTCAAGCACCTACTCCATAACTTCCATATTCAAATGGATTAAGGATCCAGCCTTTTCTGGAACCCACTGTGGTCACACAGCCAGGAAATTTTCCTTAGGTGCATGTGCATCATAAAAAATAAAACAATTCAAGGAGCACACAAATAAAGTAAAAATTGCCCCTAAATCCCATTATCCATAGATAATGACTATTAATCTTTTGATAAACTTGCTTATCAGTCGGGCCCCAATACCCACAACAGTCCACAACCACAAACACCACAAGTTTATACAAGTGGGATCACACTATTCTTGCTGTTGTATATTTTCCCCAGACATCATTAGTATCCATAATATATCTACCATTTATTTAGTATCTGGTATGTACGTAGAAGTTGCATAAATGTGACATCACCTAATCCTTATGAAAACTCTCAGGTGCAGGCTCATTACCATTACCTTCTTTTTCCTACGGGACTTTGGTTGAGAGGCAGAGCTGAGATCTGAACCCAGGCCCATCTAACCCTAAAGCCTGTGCTCTTTCCACTGAACCATGGGCTCCTGTATCCTTTTCCAAAACCTACATACCACTGTGGAGAGACTGTCCTGGTCCTGCTTATCTCAAGCCAGATCTAGTGCCCTGACAAACTCCTGTCTCCTGGTTCAGAAAGCCAAAGGAATCAGAGCTCCCTGGGGCCTGAGGCTGGCTGGTTTGCTGGTGGCACTGAGTCTCTGAGAAGAGGGGAAGGCCTGGGTCCTGCAGGAGGGGCAGGGCAGAGCTGGGTAGGAGCCCCCTCCACCTTCATGACTGCTGGATCCAGATGGCCCTACCATCCTGAGTCGGGGCAGGCGCCAGGGAGGTCAGCATGTGTTATAGTTCATGATGTGTCCTCTGCTTCCCTCTGCCCCCAGGAATGTTTATGCTGAGGTGTGAGGGCTGCATCTGTGCAGCTGGGGGAGGAAGATGTGCCTTGGGGGCAGTCTGTGCATGTTCCCTCAGCCCAAGAGAGACCTGGCCAGGTGAGACTTGCTCTCCCGTGGGAAGGATCATGAGCATGTTCTCTGTCAGCCTTCCCTGATGAGCACATTGTCCAGCAGAGCCCTGGGAGACCAGCATCTGCTCTGTCCCCTCCAAGGACACCCTGAGTGGGAGGCGTAGTCCCGGAAGAGGAGGAGCAGCCTCCAGGAAGGGCCTGACCTTTCTTTGACAGCTTTCATGAGCTTGAGCTAATTGTGAAGGAGAATTAAAAACGGAGTTATCAGTCTATCTCCCAGCTGTTCCCACAGCTGTTGACACCTGAGGGAGGCCAAAGCCAGCCAAGTCAGCCCCCAGCCCCACGCCCGCACTCGCAGTCCCCAACTTGAAGGTGGAGTTCCCCTTCGATGCCAGGGCTGTGAGATACTTACAGTTCCGGGTGGTGTTAAGAAGTCAGGCTCTGAATCCATAAGCTCCAGATTTGAATCCTGGCTGCCCACTTATTCAGTGGCAACCCTGGACAGTTTGCTTGATGTCTCTGATCCTGGGTGCCACATCACTTTGGTTTGGTTTCTGCTGCAGATGCAGACCCTGAGAGAGCTATTCCAGTGCAAGGGGTTTAAGTGGGAAGCCAGCAGGGAGCACCGGTAGGCCAATGGGCAAGGAAGGGAAAGTAAGTCAATGAGAGGTGTATTAACAAGCAAGTGGGAAAAACTGAAGCTTAATTCCAGTTGGAACTCCTGAAGATAGTGTAGAACAAATGTCCTGGAATTATCCACCACCTCCGCAGGGGCAAGGGAGCTGGTCCAGCAATTCCTATCAGTTATTGATCGGCTGAGGGCTGCCCCTGGGGCGGGGCCGGGGGTGCCATGTGTTCTTCCCGCCTGCTCCGTGCACAGGCAGAGCAGGCTCCCACAGCTGGAGGAGCCCTTCAGCAGAGTCACAGGATAGGCCAATGGGATGTATGTAAGTTTGCTGGCAATGCCCTTCCTCTTTCTTTCTTCTTCTGGATGATATAGACACATGACTGGAGGAACAGCAAACCTCTTGAGACCCTGAAGTAAAAGCATGAGACAAAGACTGAGAAAATCACTCAGAAGCCAGCCTTGCGCTATGAACTGGGGCCTCCAGACAGCTGCCTCCAGGCTATTTGTGAAAATGGCTCCAGTTGAGTCTTTTGTGACTTGCACCTGAATGTAATTCCTCACTGAAACCAGGTGGGGGAACTTTGACTCTCCTGAGGAGCCTGCCAATGGGTAAATGAGACATAGTTTATGTAGATGTCCTGCCACAAATGAATGAGAATGCCTCTCTCACATGGCTTAAACCCAGAATTAAGCCTGGAATTCCCCATGTATAAAGAAGGCACAGTTGGATGAGCAGAGACAATGGTTGGTCTCAGCCCTGGAGTCCAACACAGAGGAGGAGGCCCCAGTGGTATCCTCCTATGAACCCTAGCCCATTTGAGCTTACTAAGGTGCATAAGAATGGATATTTGGTGGGGGGAGTATTTATGGAGCTGATTTTAGAGACCAGAACAGTAGCAGATGGGAAAGAGGCATCTTTTCCTTAGCCTACTGTAGATCTGAAATTCGGGAAGGAGCGCTCTTTCTAGTGCAAGTGTGTGTGTGCATGTGGTGTAACTGTTGGCCCCTTAGCCTCCCAGCTGGTTGAGAAGAAAGTTTATGCTCTCACATCTCAGTCCTGGTGGGGGCTTCAGGACCTCCAAATGGCACTGCCATCGCTTGGAGGGAAAAGAGAGCCACTATGCACTCACCTTATGTCACGAGCTGCGCCGGCACCCACACATCCTCACCCGCACTGGGAGCCTGCGGTAAAGACGGCCAAAGCTGCATGACAGACTTCAAAGGCAGGGATTGTGATCTCAGCCCTCAGGATGGGCAGGGCCACTCACCCTGGCTTCTATTCCTGCTTCCACAGCTTCTCTCCATATTGCTGTGGGTAAGCTACATACTTTTAGGAAACTCAGTTTACCCTCTGGAAAAGAGGGGCGGTTTGGAGTTGGAGATACATTGGATAATTCTTACTCTGCTTAGTCATCCATGTTATATGAGGATGGAATTAAATAACATGTGTGAATATTTTTCTAAATTGTCAAGTGCCATGACAATTAAAGCATTATAATTATTTTCCACAACAATAATAATAAGCTTAATTTGATTCTGGCATAAAATGCAAATAGCTGAAATTCAATGATGTAGAACAGATCGATTTGGGGAAAATTATCCTCCATCTACATTTCACAAAACTGGTGGAAATGCATGCTGATGCAGCCATGAGAAGGACCAGAGAAAGAGAAAGCTTCATTAATTCAGCAAGTCTGCCCAATTCCTCTTGACTCGAAGGCACAACAATTTATTCATGAATAACTCTGCTGGGCTTAGGGGAAGATTCAATGATTAAAATATATTCTTAAAGCCTTTAAGAGAGTTTAGGCAATCATTTGTATTCTAAATAGGTCTCGCTGACACAACCTCTTTAAAATGTTAGATCACAAAAAAATCCAAAGCCGGAGGCTGGCTGGCAACGCTTCTGCTAGTTTTATAAAATCAACCGTAAGTTCCCATTCTGCTGAGACAATAGGCTGGATAAATAAGCACACTAATCTCTGGATAAATAACAAGAGTTTAGGAATCTAATCAATGAAACCTTCAATCAAGTTAATCTGATACTGCTCTGGCCATTTTTCTGGACCAGTCCCAATTTTAGATCCTCTATCCCATTATCCACCTATGTCTCCTACCATATGACCCAATTTTGTTTGGAAGAAAATGTCCTTTGTTCTGTGGTTTTCTGTTGTTTCTATAATGCAGCTTGCCTTCTTTAAGCCTCATAAACCTAGTATTCCTCTACTGCCTCTATTTTCTCACCAATGACCTAGTATCCCTAAATTGTCTGGTAAGCCCCATGGCCCCATGCACTTAGCAGAAGCTTTCTGTGAATCCACCCCTAATGGTACCCCTTGGGGAATGTTATTTCAGGTGAAAGGGAGGTGCTCTCTCTTGGGGCATCTGAAGTCACCATCCCATGGGATGCAGTGCTGGGTTCCACACCAGAAAGAAGAATGGCATCTCTCATGTTTTGTTTGTGAGCCCTGTGGATAAAATGAGAGTTTGTGTGGCCAGGATTGTCACCTGGTCCTGGTTGACTAGCTCACTGCACACCTGTGGGCAATATATGGCTGTTGACTTGATATAAAGAGCTCCGCCCAGTGCTCTGGGCATGACACGGTGGCAGGGCTGCAAGGCTGCAGGAGAAGAGCAGAGGCTGGAGTGGTGGCAGCGCCGAGGACAGAGGCCCAGAGGACGGCTGTGTGTGATGGCTGTGCAGACAGAGGGGCCCAGAGGACGGCTGTGCAGACAGAGGGACCCAGAGGCAGAGACCGGCCTGCTGCATGCAGACTCACTCTGAGTGAATGGGATTTTAGTGACTGACCTGCCACCTGGAAATAAAGTTGGGTATAACACTTTCACCCCAAGAACGTTTTGCTGTCAATTTCTTTAGTCACACTGAATCCATAGTGAACTTGCCCGGGGCTGAAACCCATTGGCAAGACAGCCCCAAAGCAGCTCAGCTTGTGTGAAAAGCATCCTCAACTTCCTCATGAAAGTAGCCTCCATGGCTTGCTTTCTAAGCCCCTGTGTGCACGGGGAGTCCTCCACGCCTCAGTCTCTCACTGTCTTTGTTCCCAAGGCAACTCTGCCACCATCTTCCCCCATGCTCTCCAGCCAACAAAGGCCAAGGACATGTCACTTTATGTGAGCAGGTGCTCAGACCATCAGTTCAACCAAGAGGGAACTTCTGAATCCCCTTTGGTTTCAGCTGCAACACTCTGAAACATGAATTTTCTGATTCCAGATATTCTGTCCCATTATAATCTATGTGTCAAACCACGTGTTTCAATTTTAAGGCTTGAAAAATATGGTCAGCATGGCTCTGGGGCCTTATCCTGGCTTTAAGTCCTTGGTGACTCATTCACAGCTGCCTTCAAGCTCGGACCATCTTCTACACCTTCTCTGCCAGGAGGAAATGGAGGGAAAGCCTGCACCTCTCCGCCACCCTCAGTGGTCCCCTCCCTGGCCAGAGAGCGCCATGTATCTGGAAAGGAAGAGCTGACCCCAGTCAGAGGCCCAACAATCAGGTTTAATTTAGGATAGAAAGCCACTGAATCAGTCTTATTTATTTTCTCTGCACCTGTGTTTCCTAAGTTTTTCCACATTATTTCTAATTTGGGCTGTTAGAAAAGGGGAAAATTTAAAAATTACTGATCTAGAGATAATGGAATATCTCAGTGCTTACTGCATTAAAAACCAGCCAGCTAAAATGGATTTGGAAGATCTTAAAAGGCAATCTCTGACCCAAACTCTGCCAGTCAAAGTTGGGAGAGTCCATAGGCCAAGGAGCAGCTGAAACACTAACCTTCCTGGTAAAAACACACGTGGAGACATGTGAGCACTGTCCTCCCATCTCCATCCCCTAGAAATAATGGGACAGAGGGGTGGGACTTGCCCTTTCACTGGGGGTCCCCCCGGATGTGCCTGCATGTGGACATTATCTACGGTGTTGCCCACCACCCTTTACTTGCTTGTCTTGCTCATGAATCTTAATAAATGTTTGTCGAATAAAGAGAAGAAAAGAGGACTGGGATAGAACACATTTTGGTTGCTTCACTTTCCTTGGAGAACTAGGTATACATGTATGAATGGGTGGACACATGGATAAATAAATGAACAAACTGTCACTCACTGAATGACAGAGTTGATAGAAAACCTACACCATTTACATTTCTCCCTCTGTCAACAATGTATAATTTATTAATAATACTCAGTGTGTCCATGATATGACCCCACTTTTGTCCTTTACTACCCTCCCTCTTACATCTTGCCTTACGTCCAATAAGTTCCTTGTCCACATACACACACATACACACATGACCACTGAGACAAAACCATCCACAAATGCTGCAGGTGTTAGGAAGAGGAAGAGAGGTGGGTAGTAGATTCTAAGTGCTTCTTTTTTCACTCAATCATTTATCCTCAGATCAGCAGGGGCCTTGATGTATTTCAAGGTCCTGTAACTGGGAACATAATTTCCAACAGCGGAGTCTTCACAGTGATATTTCATTATTATAAATAACAAAGGATTTTTATAAAAATTTATTATATAATAGATGTTATTCATTATATAATAACAAAGCATCCACCACCACCCCCAGAGAAGTTTGGTCAATTAATTTCAATACTTAGATGAAGCTTACTTTTAATCACCCCATCCATTTTTATGTGGCTTATAGGGGTAACCCACATAAATTTGAGTGTCCTCATTGTCCTTTCTGCTATTTCACAGTCTCAAAAGAAATAAACATTCAACTTTTAAATCCTTGAGGAATAATGGAGATTTGAGGATGGATTTTCTAGACTAGGTGGCACAAGGACTTTGCATTATTCTAACTGTTTTTCTCATGAGAAGCCACCAACCCGTACTCCACTCCCTTTGAGTGCAGCAGAAAAAAAATCTTTCATTTTGTTACAACTTTTCCAGAGCCAACAAATCGTTGCCTAACTCCCTTTCAGGAGTACACAGTCACAGTCAGAATATAAATATTGATCTGTGGCCAATGAGTCCCCTCCCACATGCAATGCCTCCCCTCATTCAACCCAGATTCTGCCTTCTTCTCCTTCCCAATTCAATTTGGAGGCACGGGGATTTGAGGTGGTGGGCATGCCGCCTCTGCAACCTGCCCCACCCCCATTGATTATATCAACTCTGAGCCCACCCACCCAGCCTCTCCCACCAGAGTCTCTGACACTTAGCAGTCACCACAGACCACATTTCCTTGCAATTACAAGCTCAAATGTTTCATGCCACAAATAAAGTACAATGTCATTCACCCTCATGTCCAGGGCAGCCTGGGGGTGGAACTCTCACTCACACTGGGGCCTAAGAAGTGCTTCTGTATGACCAACATCACCACTATGGGAGCAACTTCAGTGGTATTTTCTTCAACTTAAGCCTGGGGCTGCATCTGGAGTCCCTTAAATGGGACTGGGGAAGGTGCTCTTCCATCCATCTTGCTTCTCACGGTGAGGTGTACTGGCCTCCCAGAACATCCTGGCTTCCCTAGTTTGAATCCCATCTTGTTCCCAGTAGGTGCCATATTGCCTTATTTTTTGTTCCTCAGACTTGATTAGCCATTCCAACAGAGAATTCAGAAAGTCTCTCCAAGTTTAAGACAGATCACAAATTGTTCAGCCACAATTTGCTAAAAGTTGCTGATCTTTCTCCCGCAAGGATTGATGCAAGTGCTTCTCATTATCCAAGCCAGCTTCCATGGTTCCCTTGGGGAAGCCTTGCTGTAGCAGCTCCTACTGCAGCAGAGGAAAACACCTGTGCTGGCAGTGGAGCCCTAACAATGAACTCCACATATAAATCCTGGCTTCCTAACACTTTACCCTTTACTTCCATTAGGGCAGTGAGGTGGTCAGCCACAAATCAAACACCTGGTGGCTTGAGCACTGCAAATAATCTCTGCTGTTTGGCACTTCATCTAATAATGTCTTTTCTCTGCCGTCAGTGCTTGGCATCCCAGAAACCTTCCAAAAAGCCGCTAACACAATGCAAAGTCCTTTTCTCTCGTTCCTTGCATGGAACTTCCTGTGAATTCCTTATGTTTCTAGTAGGAATCAGCTTGCCTAAACTGTTCAAAGCCAACTTGATTGCAAGCCTCACAGCAGCAGTCATGCTCCAGGGAAGCTGGTCTCAGCTAGAGCATGGCAACAGCTTTGAACTAGTCCAACTGTACTTATCATTGACTTCCTCACTCCTTGCAGAAAAGTCTCTTATATCTTAAAACAGAGTTGGGTTTAATGAGGATTGGAGTAAATGCTAATGTCCAATTTGCAATCTCAAGGAGTTCTTGTAGGCATCGTCCATTTAACCAATTCACAGGACCTTGGATTCATTTAATTCACTATGTGGTACAATCTGTTCTCTAAAATTGTAATTTTAATGTCAAAGTTCCACATTTTCTCTCAGGCTTTCATGTATTATAGTGCTTGTCCCTGATTCACCTATACTTGTCTGTATTATAATTGTAATATTTTGGCAATCCCAGGGGTAGCTGTGGCTCAGATCTATGACTATTATTTTAATCTGAGAAGCAGAAAACTGTGCTTTGGCAAAATCCCACTGAATCCCCCAAATATAATCTGCACAAAGTTGCATCCACTTATGGCTCTTTCTACATGAGGCTACATGCTAAAAGCATTCTCAAATCCAACTTTGAAAGAATGGAGACCACTTGTGACATAAGCCAGCTAGGTTTTCACCAAACTTGATTCTTTTTCTTCTTGGCAACATAGCCAGATCCATTTCCCAGTCTCCCTTGCAATTAGGAGTGGTCATGTGACTGGGTTCTGACCAGTGAAGTACCAGTGGGTCTGATGTGTACCATCTCAAAGCCTAGGCTATAAAAACACCCCACATCCAACTCCATCCACCTTCCCCTTCTCCTGGCTGAATGTAGACAAGCCCTGCAACACTGGAAGGATGTGGGAGGGACAGTGGGAGGGAACCAGTTCCCTGAATCTCGTAGAACTGCCCATCATTTTGGGATAAATATTTCAGACTTTATGTGAATAAGAAGTAGACTATGCTTGAGCCACAATACATTTATTTATTATACTGGTTGGCACTATATTCACTAAAACACCTTAACTTAACAAGGATTTTCTTGGTTGGGCACCACATCACACAGAAAAACTTAAAGTTCTTCTTTCAGACATCTCTTACCTCCTTCTTCCCAACCACTCAATCTCTGTCCCCTTCTAAAAATCGATGTTTTCCACTCATAGACCTGCCCACATCCATAATTCTCTGAGAATCGAATCTACCTCCCATTCTGACCACTTTCATTTTGAGGGGCTGCTTTTAACCTTACCCTGGAATCTTGGTATATTTAAAAGCCTCCTGCTGACACATAAGTTTTGCTTAAATAAATGAAATATGTTCTCCAACAATCCTATTTAGATACAGTAAAAGGAGAATTCATCCCATTCCAGACTAAACAGGACAGAAGATTTTTGAAATTCCAAACTAATCTAATATAAAATAATTAGTGTGGTGTTATTGTACAATGATTATTAGAAAAACATTATTTGTTATATTAATCAAGATAAGAGACACTTTGCTATAGGAAACAACTAACCCTTCAAACCTTGTGATATAACCCAACCAAAATGTTTATTACGGTAGAGAGCAGCGTGATTCGGCAATAGGAGAGGAGGAGCCCGTGATGCTAGGAACGCTTCCTCCCTTGCCCATCTCCCCTCAGATGGGCCTCCCAGGCCTGCCCCATGAAGCATGTCTCCTGAGAAAAGGGGCAGTCCTCTTGAGATTCTTGTTTTCTTTGCTCTTGTTTTTACTAAAGGAAACTAGTTTCGTCATACTGCACTTGTTCTAACTAGAGCTGAAAAATCCAAATGATTTTTCAACACACAAAATCTGCTTCATATCCAGGAGACTGCAGGGCAGCTGTGCTCCATGGGGGTAGCTCGGGGATCCAGGCTGCTTTAATCTCACAGCACCATCATCTCAATATGCTCTTCCACAGCAGGGAAAGAGAACGCGGCAGCTTCTCACACTGACCCAAATAGGACCCGTAACCTCCAGCCAGCTCATTGGCCAGAACAAGTCACATGGCTCCTCCAAACTTGGAGCCGGTGGGGAAACGTCATTCTTTCCTATGTCCAGAGGGACAGGAGAACAATGGGTGATCAATAGGTTCTAGGAGACTCTACCTTTGAAATTTTTTTTTGTTTTGTTTTTTAGTATTTATGCTATTTATGCTAATTTCTCAAAATTTAATCCTGTAATTTAAACATTTTTTGCTAAGTATTTTGCTAAGATTTTCAGCTCTAGTTAGTTAGAATGGGTGCAGTATAAGGAAACTAGTTTCTTTTAATAAAAACAAGAATAAAGAAAACAAGAATCCCAAGAGGCCTGCCTCTTTCCTCAGGAGCTTCATGGGGCAGGCCCGGGAGGGGGTGGGCAAGGGGGGAGGCCTTCTGAGCATCATGTTCCCCGCCTCTCCTATTCCCGAATCACACTGCTTTCTACCATGATAAAAATACCCAGAGCCTCTGTCATTTTAGCAAGATTTAATTAAAACTGCCCTAAATTAAGAAAATCTAGTCATTGTTTGCATTCCTAGATGTCTATGTTTAGTTGAGTCGCACGTAAGCACAGAAATGAAAAACTAGCTTAATTTTTGGCTGCAGGGAAGGGTGTGAATTGGTTTTCTGTCACTTGTGAGGAACATCTTGTGTCTTCCCTCAGCTGGGTTTCTTCCCACCCTCCTGAAGGTCTCTGAGGACAAGCTGCATCTTGGATGTGACCTGAGGAAGCCTCTAGAGCCCACAGATAGACCAGCTCAGAGTGGGCAGGGCCAGGGAAGTCCACCTGAGAGCATCTGTGGCCCAGCCAGGTTTCTGAACGACTGAAAGCTGCTGCCAAGTGGGTCTAGAGTGGGAAGGGGGCTCTCACATATGGGCATTTGTCGCCCCCAGAGCAGAGCTGAATGCTGTGGAGGTGTTCATAAACCTACTTCCGATCTCAAAGAAAGGATCAGGGAAACTTCCAGAATCCCTGGGTGGGGAGGAATGGCTGCAGAGAAGCCATGAATGCAACGTGTAGTAAGAACAAACCTCTAGAGTCAGCCTGTCTTGCTTTGAATCTAAGCTCTGCTCTGTAACCTTGAACATGTTATTCAATCTTTCTGTGCCTGTTTCCTCTGAGATAATCATAACAGTACCTTGCAGGGTCATTGTAAGAATTAACCTAGTTCATAGTTGTGAAATCCTTAAAAGTGCTTGGCTTATAGTAAGTGCCCAAGAAGTGTTAGTTTTTGTAATTATTACAAAGGAGCCCTATCTACCTCTAGGGACTCCCATTGGTTTCCTGTGGCCCGTCTCCCAGACATTGTACTTCCAGAGTGTCTTTCTATTCAAATACTGGAGAGCTTTTGTTTTATTTTACTGATCACTTTGATGGACCGCTGTACAAGCAATGTGTGATCTGCAGGAGGGAGAGCTGTAGGAAGGGTGTGACCCCACAAGCAATCCGAAGTTTGAGTCCAGCAGTAAAGCTGTCGTGGGAACAGCCTAGAGCAGAGAATCTTTCAGCACACCCAGAGCAGACTCAGGCCCTGGAGTAACCATGGAAACGGGAGCCCACAGAGGCAACCAGGGTGTGGGATGGGGACGTGGGTGGATAGATGGATGGATTGATGGCCATGTTGGATAGCTGGGTGAGTATCACCTTCACAGAAGAATAAGGGTCTGGGGAGGCAGCAGCTGTGGGCTCCACTGAGCTAGGGAAGGTCTGGGGAGCTGGGAATGTGTCCTAGGGTAGACAGTTGACCATGATAAAGGACAAGCAGTCCGGGGCAGAAGGGGAATCTTTCCCTGAGATATTTCCCCCAAGTTCCCAGCCTAGAGTAGAGATCAAAGGAGGAGGAGGGGAGTGGGTTTTAGCATCTGTAGCTTCCAAGTCTGGTTTCTGGCCTCGGCAGTCTGTGGCCTGCTTAATGCCCTTAATTGAATGCTGCATCTGCCCAAATCTCTCCTGCTTGCAACCAGGAACTGGGACCGACCCCCTTCCTCAGACGTGTGGTGTGGATAAGTTCAGGGCTGAAAACGTCTGGAGAAACGGGAAGGTCTTACCTGAGGCTGAGATACCATTCCTCAGTGCCAGCTCAGGACTCC
Organism: Manis pentadactyla; assembly: GCF_030020395.1. Taxonomy (NCBI): domain Eukaryota; kingdom Metazoa; phylum Chordata; class Mammalia; order Pholidota; family Manidae; genus Manis; species Manis pentadactyla. The sequence continues at coordinate 41,801,351 of NC_080021.1, read as the reverse complement.
CACAGAGTCGGGGCACCCTGGGCCTGCATCCGGGAGTGAAGTCCTTCCAGCTGGCGGCACCTCCAGTCCCCTCGTGGTAAGCAGTGAGGAGGGACTTTCTGTGCTTCCTCTTCCCACCTTGGGAGAAATGGACCCCGGATGTCTGCCAGCTTCTACTCACCCACTGGAAACCAAGAATGCTGACACCCCTAATTCCTCTTCTTCCTGCAACCTCCTCCATTGTTCCTAGTTACACGGGACCATATGACTGAGTTCTGTCCAAAGGAACGTGGGCAGAAATCAAGTCTGCGCTTCCAGACCTGGCCTTGAATACGTCTCCCCCATTCTTCACGCTCTCCCCTCAGCTCCCGTCTTGATGCAGAGGATCCCTAGAAAGGACCCCGAGGCCCTTGAAGCTGTCAGAGCTTTAGATGCAAGGAACCTGGGTCCTCAGATACGTGGAAGGCTATTCCCAAGCACCCAGTGGGACTGTAACAGGAGCAGGAAATGATCCTTTTATTATGTTAAGCCACTGGGATTGGGGGTTGTTTTGTTACAATAATTAGCCTACCTTAATTAATCTTGCACGTACTTGAGATCATTAAGAGGGCAGATTTTGGAACCAGAGAGCCACGTTTGAATCTAAACACCCCATTTAATGGGCATCGCTAAAATGAGATTAATAACAGTACCCAAGTGAGGGCTGGAGGCAAGCAGAGAGCTTGGCACAAGGCCGATCACATCACAAACACTCAGTAATTGTACTAGTCATGGTTAACATCAGAAGCACTAGCTGTGTGCCAGGCCTTGCTATAGCCCTTTAACGCTTCTTTTATAGTCACAGCAGCCTTGCCAGTTGGGACCATCCTAGGTTTTCAGGATGAGAATCACAGGCATGGGGAGGGTAAAGCTGTTGTGGCTAGAAAAGTGGGACTGGGACCCAAGCCACCCAGCCACAGGGCACATTCCTCAGCCCAGGCCTCCCTCACGGCCTCCCTCACCATCACTCTTGGCTTCCTGTTCCTCAGCCGCTTACTGCGGTGGGTAGCTGCTGAGACACTGCCACTCCCTGCATGCAGGTGAGGGTCTTGAGGTGAACTGTCCTGCTATGGTGTCCGCCAGGGCCCAGAGATTAGGGCCAGGGGGAGGGCTGGGGGTGCAGTCCAGTGGTCTGTCACCCAGCAAAGGGTCAGGAGAGGAAGGACAGCAGAAGTGACACGTCACACGTCTGAGGCAGATGGAGGGGGGGCTCCTGGGTGGATGGGGTTCGAACTCCATACCGCAGGCCTCCAGGAAGGCCTGGGGAGAGGGGAAAGACAGCAAGGGCCCAAAGGCTGGTGAGAGTGAGGCGGGAGGAGCCCCTATGCAGGAGCCATGCTGTCCTTTTACCTCTTGTAGCAGCCTTAAGTCTAAATTTAACCAAGTTCATCTTAGTTCAGCCTTATCCCAGGGTGTCCTGGGGAATGTAGTGAAGGGCCCCAGTGGAGCAGCTTCCAGGGGGGCTCACAGTGAGACCTCCAAAGAGAAGGGACCTGGAGCAGGAAGTTTAAGAGGTGGACCCTTGAGATCCCAGCCCTTTAGGAGCAGACCTGTGCCTGCCAGGCGTGAGGCATCTGGTCCCCTTTTATTAAGGGGCTCAGAGAGGAGCCCTTCAGAAATGACCTCAATCCCTTGCCAGCCTTCAGGGACATGCAGGGATGGAGGGCTGAAGGAGGAGAGGACGGTGGCCTCTAGGGATAAAGCCAAATGGCCTAGGCAAGGACTCACAATAAATTCAGTCCAGCAACCAGAAACAGTGCAAAAACTATATAAGTATTTAGTGTGGCCTCTTGAGAAAACACTGAGGAACTGCATTCACAAAGTAGCAAAACTTCTTAAAATCCTTTGTCCCCCAACTTTTCCCTCAGTGTCTCCCACCAGTCTCCCCCACATCCTCCTTCCCAAGGCCCAGCCCCACTCCCTGGCTCAGGGTCTCCCTGTTCTTCTCTCTCTTCTGCTCTGCCTCCACCCTCAGCAGCCTCTCTGTGCCCCTCTCATAGCACGTCCCCCGAGATAGGCCTGCAGGCTCCCGGGTGCCAGTCCCAACACACCAACCACATAATAAATGCTCAGGAGCCAATCCCTTCCAAGGAGGGGAAGACACTGTGATTATTCCTAATCACAACCTGTCTCCAAGGTAAATGGCTCTGAGAGAGCTTGGGAAGACCTGAAGGAGTCAGGGACAGAGGGAAGACAGTAACAGAGGTATCTGGCCTTTTTGGAACCCCGTTCTGGGCAGGTGCTGACCCTAAAACTGGGGTTGCAGTGGGTGTTTACTGAGCTGAGTAAAAGATGGTCCCTGCTCGTGGGGCTCACTGCTGGGCTGCACTCAGACGCACAGCTCAGTGTCTGTGCCCCCAAAGACATGCTGCTCAGGTTCTCAGTCTTGGCTCCACATTGTGATCACTTTAAGATTCACACAGACTCCCTGTGCCCTATTCCAGAAATTTTGATTTATCTGGCCTGGGGTGAGGCCTAAGGCATCGAGAGGCATCAACTCTTTCAAAGTTCCCCAAGCAATTCCAGTGTACAGTCAGAGATGAGCTCCATTACCTAACTGCTTGGGATAGCATGCAGAGCCTGGGGAACACGGAGCCCCAGCCCCAGGCACAGCAACGCTCCCTCTCCAGCTGCCATCTTGATCTACCAGAAGGAAGGAGAGGCGGGGCCAAGGCTCTGGATGGCCCAGAAGAAGGTCAGATAGGAGCTGGGCCTCCTTCATTCGTCATTCAGACATGTACTCAGTTAACTGTTTAATATGAGCACTGTGAAAGAAATGATAGAAAAGGAGTGTTCCAGTTTACATGGGGCAGTTGGGCCTCTCTGAGGAATTGATGTTTAAATTAAGACCTGAGTGACAAGAGAGGAGTCTCTGCCCTGAGAAGCTGCCCTGACAAGCGGAGAGGGCAGCAGGTGCAAAGGCCCCGTGGGCACAGCGAGGGCGCATGCAGCTGGAGGGTGGCTGGTCGAGAAGAGACCAGGGGGATGACATCTGCGAGCTGGGGAGGGTGCATCAGCGGGTCTTGGAGCTGAGGTAAGGAGGTGGCTTTCATTCTCAGCTGGGTAGTTATTCCCTGGAAGGTTTTCCGGAGGGAATGACGTGACCTGGCTTACGTGTTTAAGAAACACTCTGGCTGTGATGGGGAGGGTGGCTGGTAGGGAGCAGATGGACAGTCCACACCCGCACGGTGGCAGGCACCCCTGCACTCACACCCAAGGGAGAGGGTGAGGGCTCAGCATCTCGGCAGTGGGGAATGTAGGTCAGGCAACCTGACTCCCTCAGCCAAGCCGCCAGTGCAGCCCCCTTGCCTGTCAGAGGGAAAAATCCACTCTGAGATGTGTAGGCTCCACTGAGAGATCGGTGTTGGCAGGGAAGGCACAGATAATAGTTGCCCAGGTGCACGAATCTGGGCCACTCTCTGGGGTCCCTTTGTTCCCCTGCCCAGGGTACTCTTCCCCCCACTTCTCTGCCCTTTTGGGCTCTCCCTGGCAGGCCTTGATGTGTGGTTGGAGCTGGCAGTTGTATTTTAAGATCAGGGCTCAGACCTCTAAATAAACCATAAACACAGCCAGGTTCCCTGCTACAGAAGGAAGGAGACAGTTCCATTTCTCTTCTGCATGGTGACTGGGAAATAAACAAGTGGCTCTGCCTGTCACATACACTTAACCCTCTGCAAAGGCATCTGTCACACCCATAGAGCTTCTGCCTCAGCCTTTCCAAGAAATAACTGATGTGCCCCAAAGTCGGGCTTCTCCTTACAGCCTCCTCCTTACGGCCCCCTCCTTACAGCCTCCAAGTTCACTTTCTGTTCAAGGAGAGGTGGGTGTGGGGGCTTGTCCTTGACCCAGAGAAACAAAGGGCAGGTAGGGGACACTGGGCCCCCAGTGGCTAAGGGCATGGTGACTTAGCTGTGTCAGCTGGGGAGGGAACAAGGGAGAGGACAGGGGGAGGGGAGGAGGGGGAGCGGAAGGAGGGAGGCAGAGCCAAAGGGGGCAGAGAGTGCCTCCTGGTGGAGGGGCAAGAGCCCCAGGGACCTGGACAGAGCCCTGGTGGTCTGCATGTGGGGTGGCAGTGGGCGTGGGAGGAACAAAGAAAAAGAGAAGGCGGGGGAACTCTTTGTCCGTGGAAAACATCTCCCACGACCACAAAGGAAGAAGGAATGAGCAATAACAAAATCAGACAGGAACAGAAGGAGGCAGGAAGATAAATAAGGCAGGGGAGGGAGGAAAACCCCAGTCATCAAACCCAAGCGTTTTGGGGGAGGGTGCCTCCGAATTTAGCAGGAAAGGGTGATTTATGCACTGAGTTAAACCAGGGGAAGAGCCAGGAGTGAGGCCAAGGGAATGGGAGCAGTGGCCATGCAGCAGAAGCGACACAGACTGTGATGGTGAAGCAGAAGCGGGGCTGTGAGCTTTGGGGTGGCCAGAAGCCAGGGCACAGTGAGAGGATGGAGGGGAAGGGTCAGAGAGAGCCACATGGTCCGTGAAGCCTGGCCCTCCAGTGCTGCTGCTGAGGGCACCTTGGCAGGGAGGGGTCACAGGCGTCACCCCCAGGGGATGGGAGGGGCTAGAAAGGGTGAAAGAGGCAGCGGTACAGCCCTGGCCCATGTCCTTAAGTGCACGCAGCTCCGAGGGCAGGCCCACAATCAGCAGCACCCCGATGGGGATAACAGCCACCCAGGGACCTCTAGACTGCCACCTTGCCAGGTGTGGGGAGAGTCAGGGACTTCAAACCCAGCAGACCTTGATAGGGGATAAGGTGAGCATACTCTAGAAAACAGACCTTGAAAGAATAGAGATGGAGACAAAGACATCAAATAACAAATACCAGATACAGATACACACTCTCTCTCCCTCTCCCTCCCTCTCTCTGAATCTCAATCTCAATCTCAATCTCTCTCTCTCTCTCTCTCTCACACACACACACACCCCCCTCTCTGAAAGCATCAGACACAAGAGAAAGGAAGCTCATGTGGCCCTCCCCACCCTTTTCTCCCCTCCCACATGTGCCTTCCTTCCAGGAATCCGCTGCACTTGCAGAGGCCTGCAGGGACATGGGCATGGGCCCTGTGAGCCAACAGCACACCTGCACCCCCCGCCCCCCAACACACACCCAGAGGCAGGTGGCTGGTACAGGCTTGGGGCCACGAGAATGCACTGAAGTCACACTGAGAGTCAGTCCTCCCCAAGATCCAAGGTGCCAAGAGCACTCAAGCTCTGCAGAGCATCAGTTTAGCTGGGTTGGGATTGCCAGGGCCATGAAAAGAGAGGCTGTACTTCCCACTGCAGCTGTGATGGCTGCCCTGTGAGACCAGGGCCACACTTCAGGGGCTTTCCAGACTTCTAACCAAGACTTGTAGCCCACTAGCTCCCTGCTAAGCTCATATAGTGCTCCAGCCTGTGCAAATGGGGACCATGCAAAAGGGCTGAGAGACCAAGGGGAGGGATCTCCCAGGGACTGTGGGTCCATTTCTAGGCTTGGACCCAACAGGCAACATCTCAAGGAATAATTCTCAGATCTGGGCCACAAGTGTCCTGGGGAATGGAGACATAGGTACTAAGAACATCTATGCTGGATCCACACCCACAGTTCCCCTGTCCTCATGCGCACAGTTGTCATTTTATTACATACACATATCCTGTCATAGTACCACTGAATACTACACTGTATATAGCGCACTGTACACACACTGCCCCCAGATTGCCCTTTTTGACACACTGTACACACTGCCTCAGCTCTCAGACATCCCACTCTTATCAACAGGGCATGTGCAGACACTGAAAAGTCCTACTGTCTTCAGACTACACACACACAGCTAGTTCCCTGCACTCCTCTGAAGCCCTCACACCACACCGGCCTGCACACACTAGGTGCCCACACAGAGTTCCCAAACAGCTCTGTGACTCGCTCCCACACCGGTCAGGCCTGCCCTGCTGCCTCTGGCAGCCAGCTAAGCTCAACCTCAGGCTCCTCTACCTCGTCTTCTCTCCTGCTGTCTTTCCCCAACATCCCACTCCCCCAGCTTCAGGAAACTTTTCTTCAGGTCCCTAAAAGGGGGAAATGAGGCGTTCCTTGCGTCCTGCCCTTCCCCCGGACTCGCGCAAACGGCCCCTTGTTCCCCAGTTTGGCTCCCACTGAAAAGGAAAGGTCGCCATAGGCAGTCCCTAGTTGGGCCCTGAGAGGAGGGACGGTGACAATAATAGCTGCCACCAGGGGATGGGTGAGGGACTGGGAAAAGTGTCGGCCCTGAGTGGAGCTGGAGACGCAAAGGGGTCGCCAGGGCGCGCCGGGGAGAGCAGAGAAGCCGAGGCGGCGGCTGCATCTCCAGTCTGGGGCGGCGGCCGTGCCGGGAGCTGGGGCGCGCGGAGCTGTCCGTTCAGCACTACCGCGCCGCACCCCGGCGCAGGGCCCGCGCCCAGGCGCTCGGGCTCCGCTCCCGCTCCACCTCCCGCGGGCGCCTGCGGCGCGGGCTGCTGTCTCTCCTGGGGGCTGAGAGGCGCGCAGATCGAGGGAGGGGGTGCTTTGCGAGGGCTGGGGCCACGCAGCCACCTGTGAGCCTCTGGCAACTGCGGGCAACGGCAGCGTCTCCGGTCAGGGACAGAAGAAGACGCTTGGCGGACCCCGCCCGCCGGCCCGCAGGGCGCACACACAGGCTCACACACACTCACACCCGCGCGCACACGCACAGCCAGCCAGCAGCGGCGGCCGCAACGATGCTAACAAGCAGGTCTGGGAAGTTTCCCGCCGGCCTCCGCCGTGGGCTCCGGTGTTCGCAGGTAAGGGCTTCCAGAACGCGCAGGGCAAGCCCAGGCGGCTCTGCTGGGTGAGGCGCGGCACACGCGGATCGGAGGCACGGCGCCAGGCGGGCTGGGGGGCGGGGGGACTCCAGGAGTAGGGGCTGGGCGTCGGGGACGTCAGGCCAGCTCCCTTCCCCCAGCCCTGGTTTACGGAACCGAGCGGTGAATTTCCCCGCCCCCCTCCCGGAGCTACGCGCTCCTCATCTCAGCCCAGCCCTGCCCGTGAGCATTCCAGGTCCGGTCCCTTCTGTCTGCGGCGAGCGGGCGGGGGCGTCTCCTCCGCCCGCCCACGGGCAAGGTCAGCTTCCTAGGGCTCTGAGAGCCTCCGGGGCGCGATCCCCCGAAAGCTTAAAACGACCGACAGGATCCCTGGGGTGGGGGTGGAGGTGCGGCTACGCTGGTGGAAACAACCCCCTGCAGCCTTTCTCAGGGAGGGGACCAAACCCCACAGCGTTTCCCCCATCTCAGTGTCCTTCAGCACCCAGAGAGCCCCCTCCCCCCCGGAGAGGACTGGGCCCTCCAGAGACTGGTGGGAGAGAGGGAGGGGTGCTCAGGCCCTGAGCATCCCGCTCTCACCGGACGCGGTTCCTTCGGCTTCCAGGTATAGCGCCCCCGCGCGGCGCGGGCGGCTGGGCGTCTCGAGCATGACCGGCCAGAGCCTGTGGGACGTGTCCGAGCCCAACGTCGAGGATGGAGAGATCCGAATCAACGTCGGAGGCTTCAAGAGGCGGCTGCGCTCGCACACGCTGCTGCGCTTCCCCGAGACGCGCCTGGGCCGCCTGCTGCTCTGCCACTCGCGCGAGGCCATTCTAGAGCTCTGTGATGACTACGACGATGTCCAGCGAGAGTTCTACTTTGACCGCAACCCTGAGCTCTTTCCCTACGTGCTGCATTTCTACCACACCGGCAAGCTTCACGTCATGGCGGAGCTGTGCGTCTTCTCCTTCAGCCAGGAGATCGAGTACTGGGGCATCAACGAGTTCTTCATTGACTCCTGCTGCAGCTACAGCTACCACGGCCGCAAAGTGGAGCCCGAGCAGGAGAAGTGGGACGAGCAGAGCGAACAGGAGAGCACCACGTCCTCCTTCGATGAGATCCTGGCCTTCTACAACGACGCCTCCAAATTCGATGGGCAGCCCCTGGGCAACTTCCGCAGGCAGCTGTGGCTGGCGCTGGACAATCCCGGCTACTCTGTCTTGAGCAGGGTCTTCAGCATCCTGTCCATTCTGGTGGTGCTGGGGTCCATCATCACCATGTGTCTCAACAGTCTTCCAGACTTTCAAATCCCCGACAGCCAGGGCAACCCTGGCGAGGACCCCAGGTTTGAAATAGTGGAACACTTTGGCATCGCCTGGTTCACGTTTGAACTGGTGGCCAGGTTTGCTGTAGCCCCCGACTTCCTCAAGTTTTTCAAGAATGCCCTAAACCTTATCGACCTCATGTCCATTGTCCCCTTCTACATCACCTTAGTGGTGAACCTGGTGGTGGAGAGCACACCTACCTTGGCCAACTTGGGCAGGGTGGCCCAGGTCCTGAGGCTGATGCGGATTTTCCGCATCCTAAAGTTGGCCAGACACTCCACCGGCCTCCGCTCGCTGGGGGCTACCCTGAAATACAGCTACAAAGAAGTAGGGCTGCTCTTGCTCTACCTCTCCGTGGGGATTTCCATCTTCTCTGTAGTGGCCTACACCATCGAAAAGGAGGAGAATGAGGGCCTGGCCACCATCCCTGCCTGCTGGTGGTGGGCCACCGTCAGTATGACCACTGTGGGGTATGGGGATGTGGTCCCAGGGACCACGGCAGGGAAGCTGACTGCCTCTGCCTGCATCCTGGCAGGTATCCTCGTGGTGGTACTGCCCATCACCTTGATCTTCAATAAGTTCTCCCACTTTTATCGGCGCCAAAAGCAGCTTGAGAGTGCCATGCGCAGCTGTGACTTTGGAGATGGAATGAAGGAGGTCCCTTCCGTTAATTTAAGGGACTACTATGCCCATAAAGTTAAGTCCCTCATGGCAAGCCTGACAAACATGAGTAGGAGCTCACCAAGCGAACTAAGTTTAAATGATTCCCTGCATTAGCCGGGAAGGACTGTCATCCTCAACCCCCCCCTGCTGAGCTGCCTCTTGCTCCTCTGGCACCTTAGGTGTAAGGAATATGCCCAGACCCAAAGGGGAGAGAGGCATGGGCTATGCACCCCAGGTTGTTTTCATGGTATTTAGAATAAGTCTTGGCAGTGTGTCTGACACCATAACTTTGCACCTTTCAATGAAATGACACTCATTGGTCTTTGCATTGTGGACATAAAATGTTCACCTTTCTGCCAGATGAGTAGCCCCCCAGAATGCTAATTTTCCTGTTCACTGTGTATTCTAGTGCTTGTGGCCCAGTACTGTCTGTGAGTTGTTTGTGCTCCTGTTTCTGAGGTTGTCATGTGAGTTCTGTACAAAAATCCCCCACAAATCTGTCCAGAGGAAACACATCTATGGGGTCAGCGAGGATATGACAAGATTTTGCTCACAGTCATGTGAAAACAAAATCTCAGCTCTTTATCCATTGCTTCCATTTAGTTTTAATACCAAAACAAAGAGAATGTGAAGTTATGCACACATGACCAGTGCAAGTCTCTGATTGTTTTTATAAATGATCTATAGCTTTGTGGCTTGCATGGGTACACCAGTCACCTTTAGAACCATGTATACTGATGTTCATCTCATAATGTTATTCTTTAGAGAATGTTACTCAGTTAAATATGTAGTGAAGATTAAAAATTTTTCCCAAGAACAGATGCATTAGGGACAGGGCTTCAGCTAAGTATCGGCCAAATTACAAGATGCTGAAAGACCTTTTGAATTCAGGCCTCCGACTTTCCTAGGAGAAATTCATTTCTGGCCGAGGTTCCTGGTCTACGCCAATTGACCAAACTTTGCTGTGTCTTAGATATCAGCATGTCTTTTGCGATATTTATTTCTTAAGGTCTTTAGAAATTAGGTTGTATGTCTTTCTCAGAAGGCATTTACTGTTGTCTTGTGTCCTCGAGGAAAACGTTGGATTGCTAGCAAGGGCAGTAGCTTAGAAACTTTTGTCGCCTGCTCTGAAAGCTTGTCAAATAAGAGCCCTTTTATTTCCAAGCAGAATTTACTTAGATAATTTTGCTTTTAGGATACAATCTGTTATATATGATGCTTTAATTGCCCTGTAGTTCCTGTATGACATGGAAACCTGTTGGTGTGGAAGTGTGTACTCAAAATACAGACATGCATGAAGGCTGTATGGCTTATCCAGGATGGAAATATTATAGTTCCTATTTCCATTTTCATGGCCTTTTGTTGGGGGAGTGGGGGTAGAGGCTAGAAGGAAGGAAAGAATTGTAAAACAAAACATCGCTGCTTCATAAAGGGTCATAAATAATCGCAAACTTGAAAAGCTTAGTGCTCTTTAAAAGACCTTGAAACTTTTAAACTTGTGTTGAAGGTTGAGAACTCTTTCCTTTTCCAAACCACCCTCCCGCCTCCTCTTCAGTTAACTAGTGCAGTAACATTGTGAAGGGGAACCTGGGGCCCTTCATAGAAATAGTTCTCTGTTACCTTCTAGGTAATCAGAAGGCTTTCCAGTTGGCTCCCATTATTGTTCAGTTTTTGGAAAGGCTACAGAATCCAGGGGCCTAAGCATGGAGTTAGGCTTTTTATGCAAAGCTTGGACCTTCCCTAAAGAGGTCCATTTTGTGTCTTAGTCGTTGGAAGATAATACATACCTCATGGAGGTGGCAAGGATCTTGTCAAAAGGCTTTGTGTACTTGTAGTTGCCATGGCTACTACCTAGCAGGCAATTTCTTGGATGAATGCACTAGTCACTTACTCCCTTGAGTCCCCAGTTGGGATCCTTCCATCAGGCTGGAGCCTCATGCGGGCAGGGAGGCAGCCACCTCCTAGTGCCTGATGGTCTACCACTTACATCTGTTTCTCAGCAGCATTAGGAAACGTGAGATGACTTAGGGGCATCTGGCCACCAAGTCAGAAGAGCAGGGTTATTTTTCAGAATCTGTACATGAAGTACTTGGCTTTGGCTGATGGCTCCAGAGAATTAACAAAATCATCCCCAGCTGCACTGAAGGCCAAGTGAGGGCTGTTCAGTTTGCCAAGGCTGATGGTATTGGGTTGCCTAGTGTGATATCCATGGTCACATTCACAACCACAAAGCTTGTGAAAAGTAGAAACAAGGAAGGAGGCAGAAGAGCTCAGTCACTTTCATGAGTATTTTTCTAAACAGGTAGGTTTTACCACTAATAAAGAGATCTCCCTAGTAGTTACTCTTTGCAGATGTGGAAGCTAGAACACTTGACTTTCCATTTTGGTAATGACTTTGCTTTTATCTGGTGCCTTTCATTGGGGGAATCCCAAAGTGCTTTAGAGACTGCCTTTTTAATATCCCTTGTACATATATATACTTGTATAAAATATTGCTTTGCCCATCCTGGACCTTCAGTCCCTTCTGAGTATGAGAATGTCCTAATAGCATCGAGATCTACAAGCGGTGGTTTCAGGTAAGAGGCAGAGAGAACAGCTGGTCTAAACACCTGAGTTAATTTCCACAAAGGACGGAGACTCAGAGTGACCTGGGGGAAATAACTTTCCTCTCCTCCACAGTACCAGCAGTGCACAAGTGCTCCCTACTGGGCTGACTGATGCTACTAGGTAACATCTTATGTAGCAGTTTCTTCCGGTCCCTGAAACCAGTCAGGGAGGCCAGGTTAATTTTCTTCTTTGTTTCTGGGGTTAAGAATATAAGTATGAAGAGGCAACTTTGGCCACCAGGCTTTCAGACTGACCCATAAACCTCCTTTAGGGGGACACAGTAGAAGCCTCAGGTCACTTATTTCCAGCTGCTGCCTTGAGAGCAGCTTCACTCCTGACATTTGAAGGTTGTTATTTTCGACACCCATGGGGCAAATATATGGGCCAGGCTTTTCTCATATATGTGATGAGAATTTTGAAAGTGCTGGCTGGGAAGTGGTATCGTCTTTGTTGCATAGATGTCCATTGATTATATAGGTTGGTGTTTTCTGCCAAATCCCCATATTTCCTGGGTTTGCTACTGAAGAGGGGCATGTTGTAATGCCAAACTAAGTTGTAGCTCCTCAGGTAGTAACTGGTATTTAATATTTGGATTTGTTACTTCTACTTATCTTAGTACTCAAATAATTGAACTACCTGCTAATTCTTGCCTCATTTCAAAGAAAATGATTTGTTATGCACTTTGGGATGGTAGTGATGTGTACAGACTGTATGTTATCTACTTGAAGGTTTAGCTGGTATTTCTTGTATGTTTTAACAGCATGACTTATTACAGAGTTGTAATTTTAAAAATTGAGAACGCTGTATTTGCGATGTCAGTGTTAACAGTCATTAACACACTACTGTGCAAGCATTGACAGAGGCGCTGCTGAGACGTTATGGCTGATGGCTGCACTTTATTCTCTGTCTCAACTTGGGAATGAGGAGTAACACTGACACACTCAGGACTCCAGCCTGGAGGAGCATGCAGATTAAACAGCAAAAAGTTATTACATTTCCTTACGGCATTTACTACACATAGAGTGGGAAACACAACAAGGATATTCGACCGTGGGGACCGGGTTTCCTGAGAACTGTCCAGATCTCCTGGGCTTTTTGGGCATTTGGTGGGAAGAGTTGTATTTATTCTTTGCAGGCATGTAGAGGTAGGGTCCCTTTTTCACCAGTATATAGAGCTATCAACCTGCTTTGTAGAGGACTGGTAGTTTATTTTTGGAGCCCTTGTGCAATAGACATTTCTTGCAGGATTTTCCCCTTCCACACTATCTTGCTCAGCACCACTAATGGGTTTGCCAATAGCAGTCCCACCCCACCCCCAGGTGCCATTCTCCCTCCGGCTGTAGTACCTCCTTGACAGTAAATCAGATTCTGGGTAAGCTGATGGTCCAGGTTGGTATGCTGTGAATATTGCTGGGAGATACATAGAACCAGCCCTCAACACCTACTTAACCTGGTAGTGACTTAAACTAGGAGCCATTCTGAAGGCAGCAAACCTGTAGGAAGGTCACTGGGCTCACTGGGCTCTGCTCCTTCCTTTGCCTTCAGCTCTATAATCTTAGGCTCACCACTTAGCCTCGCTGAACCTCACATCCCACTGCTGCAAAATGAGGTTGGATTACATCATCTTTAGAGCTCTGCCCAGCTCTTCATCTCAATGTATAAACAGAATTTCTGCATGTCCCTCTACCTCTCCGTTACAGCAGGGAGCAGATCCCAATATCTTTAATTTATTTTTAAGCAGAGCAGAAGGACTGCTCACAAAGAACCTTCTACTTGCTTTCATTTCTCTCTTCACAGCCAACTACAATAGACAACAGTTCCAGGGACAATGATACCAGAGAAATACATAAGCTGGTGTCTGTGCCAGGTGAACAGTTTGAAAACAATCAACCAGTTTCTCCTTTAGGCTTTAAGCTATTCACATTTAAATCAAAGTCATCTTATTAAAAATCATTAGAGAGGAAAATTAGCCACAGGGCTACCTTTCTGCCATTTTATATTAGTTCCCTTTGCATAGCCTGGGATCTCCCACCCCTTTCCTTAAGTGGACATGGGATGATGGACCACCCCCATCCTCACTGAGGAGCAGGGCCATCTGCAGGCGTTACTGCTGCATAACCTGAAGGAGGGTGTGGCGACCTGTGTTCACCTTGCCCCCAGTCTTCTATGGCTGAGGATGGGCATTGGAGGACCAATATGCAGACCTGAGCAGACACTAAGGGTTACCAAAGTCGTTGTATTCCCATAAAGCAGGGAAGAGTGCATCTCCTCCCTCCAGCAGGGGTATAAATGTATGTTCAGGGATATTTTGGGGCCAGGATGCCTTGCATCTTAAAAAGAAAAACAAACACCTCCTCTTGAGGGAAGAACTTAAATGCTACATTCACATGGTTATTATCTCCTCCTATTTTTAGGAGAATTTTAACTAGAGTTTCTACCCAAGGACCTTGTCTTGGAATCACAACCGACTGATACTGTAGATCTGAAGACGGGAAACATTTCCCTCCTCCTGTGGCCTCATTTGTCAATATCCTCCTCCTCTGGGCTTAATTCTCCAAAGCAAGTGGCTTTGTCTGCAGGTGAAAAGCTGATGCTTTCAGCTATATACAAACAAGGCCTTTAAGACATGGCCAAGGGGAAGGGACATGGCAGAGGAGGAAGGAAGACTCTGTCTGGGGGCTGGTGCAAGTTCTTACATCAGGAAAGGGAAGAAACAGCCAGGGAGAAGAGGACAGACAAGGGGTGCCACGAGAAGAGAGTGAATAAAAGAAAAGAACAAGGGGGAAAGAGCAGACAGTAAGTTAAGGAGAACAGGAGAGGCTCTGTGTAATGAATTATATTAGCCTTCTGTTGAATTCATTTTCTTTCCTGTCAACATAGCATGCCCTGAGTCTGCCCTGAGCCCACCAGTGGCCTCCTGGGAGGTGGTAGAGCAGGAGCCCATGCCCCCATCTCCACCTGGTCCCTCTCCAACCATGGGGGCCACAGGCTGGTGGAACAGAGATATGGGAACTACTGAAAGCCTTTGGGTGAAGAGGGCATGCGGACACAAGGAAAGATGGGGTGAATGTGTCCCATTAAAGATGGGACTACTGGGTTGCAGGAAAGAGGACCAGATGTTGGCCAGACAGAGGAGGTGGTGGGAGTCAGAAATGGAGAGATGGGGGGAAGGGAAAGGGAAGCAACCTCCACCAACAGGGACCCACACAAGCAAAGACAAGGAGGCCCACACAGGCCAGCATGTGTAAGAAACACATAAATCAGCATGGCTGAGAAGAATCACGATACAAAAAAAGCCCAGAGGAAGGCCGTTGAAGGAGCTCAAGCTTCATTCTGTCACTGGGGTGGGATGTCCTGAGCATACTAGTGCTGTCAGAACAGGACTGGCATTAGCCTGGAGGCCTGGGAAGGGCCAGGAGACCTATTTGAGGCCAGATAAGAAGGAAGTAGGCTGGAGAGGAAGGGGCAGGGTGGGTTGCCAAGGAGAGCGACTCTATAGGAGTCTGCCAATGACTGGATGTGGGATGAGGGAGAAGGAGGGTGAGATGGCTCCTGGCTTCTGGCTTGGTGACTGGATGGTTGGGTGGATGGTGCTACCAAAAGAGACAGGGAATACCTGGATCCGTCCCAAGGCTTAGTCCCCTTGCTGAGCACTGGGGACATATAGGCTCAGGTGTGCAGAGGGCAGAGGGAGGCCTGGGATGGTTTTTTCAGCTGAGAAATGGAAGTTGAGGCCATGGGTGAGATTGCCCACAAGGGGTACAAGGAGAAACAGGAGAAAGGAAAGCCACTCTACAGACTGGCAGCCGTAGGAGGAGTGAGATGCAAAGCCCTGCTTTCCTCTGCTGGCCCATTTTGGCTGTCATCCTCTCTCCTTTCCCCTGAGAAATTCCCAGTGGTTGATCTCTGCTGGAAGCCTCAGCTGTCCTCTTCACCCACTTCCTCATTTAACTCTGTGATCAGCTTCTCTTCCTACCACTCTCTGCAAACTGCTCTCTTGAAGATGCTGTCCTAAAAACCAAATTCTGTGGCCCTTCCTCAGTTCTCAAGCTCCCCCTAATTCTTTGACCCCATAGACCAAACCCTAAGCTTTCTGCACATTTAAGTTCTTTGGACATAGCCCACTGCTGGCCCTCCCATGGGCTCTGCCTCTCCCTCTCACAGCCCTCTGGGTCTTCATGCTCCTGCCTCTTATCATCATGCATTTCTCCCAAACTTCTGTCCTTAGCAGCCTGCAGTGCTCTTCACCCACTGTAGCCTCAACAAGGGTGCCAATGATTTGCATGTCTCCTTGCCTGGCCCCACGTCACCTGAGGCCCATGCACATTACCCATGTACATCTGGGAGTCACCATGTCTGGAGCTGGGCTTACCACCTTCACTCCAAGACTGCTCTCCTGCTGCTTTCTCCCTCATTTCTGATAATACAGCCACAGTGCTTTCAGCTGCTCAGGTTGGAATTTCAGTCATGTTTGAATCCTCTCCATTTAGTTAGCCGTTTACTTTCTATAGCTATCATTTCCTGACAGTTGGGCAATTGCCATGCACTACATTAAATGTAAGGGAAATATATGTAAAGAGTATGGCTGTGGCCCCTAATAAGTACAGATTTTTACAGCCACTTTAATATGCATTGGAATCAGCTGGGGAACTTTTTAACAATGTAGATTCCTGGGCATCACTCCACCTATGAAATCAAGCCTTTAAGGGTGGGCCCCTTATTTGTATCTTTACTACAGGTGACTTCTCTGGCTCTGCTGGTACTATGCTCAAAACCTAGCCACAGACATGAAGGGACAAGGTGGAGGAAATGAAAAGTTCTGGGCCCATTAAAGATCTAAGGCAGAGAAATGGTCTGTTTAGGAAGGAGTTGCCTTTAAATGGGGCAACCAGGGGCAGGTGCTAGGGACCCATGAGGCTTTTAACAAGGGCCAGAACAAAGGGCCTGAATATTGGAAGACCAGGCTCGCTACCTGCCCAAGGGTGGCCAATCCTGAGTCCTAGACTCACAGTCTCCCAAAGAGAGTCTGTCCAGCACTGAAGCCTCTCTGTACATCCAGGGATGTGGTATGAGGCAAGCAGATGGGGGGAATGTGGTACAAACAGAATTGGGGTTCTCAGGGAGGTTTTTTTCCACTCAAAACTCTTTTCACTGCCTACATCTCCAGACATTTAAAGAATTGTGAGCTATTTTCAGACCTACTATGAAAAGAACTGAGGTGTTATCAGTCAGACACCCATCTAACCATTTCCTAAGAGGAGAGCTGGCATGACTCACTTGTGATCTGTCAGCTTCGTATCGATTTTTCTGGCAAATGCTGTGCATCTGCCAGGGCTGACTCTACTGGGAGAAGCTGAATGGTAACCCACTGTGTTCAGGGTCAGTCATTATAAAGGCAACTATCATGGGGCTGCAGCCTGAGTTTCTTTTTGTGGAACATGTGGGAGGAGAGGAGGGGAACCGTAATGCACCCCCAGGCTTCCCCACTGCTTGCTGACAAGAGGCCACACAGCGTTCTTCATGCCTCTCACAGATCTGAGATTTGAGAACTGCTTTTGGAATGATGTGCTGGTGGGAACCCATGGAGCCCCAGAAGTAAGTCTGGGTTCTTCCTCCAGGCAGGTGAAGTCACTCACTTCTCCTCTGCCCTCACTCTGACCTGGAACCTAGGAGCCAATGATTTGAGCACATTTAAATATGTTACTGTTTGTCATTTTTAAAACATGAGATTACTGATGAGACTCCCCATTTCTGAAGACGCCCTCTCATGTCAGGAAAATAAACGTTCCAGTCAGTCAAACTACAATATCCTACTGACCCTCTCGTTTACCTAAGCTCCCAGCTCCCATGGGACTATGTAAATGTGTGCCAAAGCTTTGGAACTACCAAGTCCTGATGCTGAGGGACTCGTCTGTGCTGATATTTCAGTAATGAGCCTGACGCCTGGCAACGAGAACCTGCTGCTGTCACACATTCAGAGACTGGGGCAACGGCCCCGGCATACACCCCAGGAGACAAACCGAGAGACAGAATTAAACCCGCCACGAGCCATCATTTAGCTGGGTGCAAAGCCGTGTGCCAAGTCCTGTGGGGAGTGCAGTGGGAATGGCTTCTCCACGTGCCCTCAGACCCAAATTCTTTCACATGTGTGCCATTGGGCAAAAAGGCCCCTCAGATGACCCCTCTAGGGCAGATCTGGACTGTCACAGAGGGCTGTACACATGTGTATGTGTCTGTGCATATGAGCACCTGTGTGCATGCGCATGTTTCTCAGTATCTGTGAGCCTGTATGCATATCTGGGTCTCTGTGTAGATGTGCGTGTCTGTGCAGGTGTGTGTATGTATCTGGGTATGGTTATGCCTCTGTGTGTCTGTGAATGTGAGAGTGAGTGAGAGGGGCAGCCTTACCCTTTAGGCAAGAGAGGTGGAAAGAGCTGCTTTACGGGGCTCACATAGACATTACTGCCATAGAGAGGCTTTCTCTGCATTCCCCCCAATTTAAATGATGTTTTCTACACGCATGTCTCACAGCATCCAATACTTTTCCTCCTTAGCTCTTGCTATCATTTGTCACTTTTGTTTACTGGGTGATGCCTGTCATCCCCTCCTAATTGGAAGCTCCATGAGCACAGGGCTGTTTATCTCTAGTGCTCAACACAAGGCCTGGCACAGAGTAAACACCAACAAATGGTAAGTGAGCCATGGGCCAAGGGGCCGGCATCAAGTGTGGGGGTAGGGACCCCTTAGTTGGAGTGAGGCTAGAGAAATCACAGGTCCTTGGGGAGTTGGTTTGATCTGCTGCATAACTGAAGCAAAGGTTGGGAGGCCTCTGAAACGGGGCTTCACTGCATGGACAGCCTTAGCAAAGCTTCCCAGGCTGGAGCCCTGTGATCTGCCAGTCCAGCAGTGCCACCACCAAGATTGGAAGGGACGGCCTCCCAGCAATGGGCATTTTGGAATGAGCTCCAGAACTGAGGAAGGGCTGCCAAGCTGTTCCCATTGAGTAATCACTAATGCATGAACCAGTTTTCCGGTGAATAACGCCAAAATGGATCAATATATAAGCACCTCTCTCCTCTGGGGCGGGCTCCGACAGCGACGACCCAGAGCTAGGCTTCAGGGCAGCTGTGCCCACTGTGGGGATGCAAGTATCGCTTTGCACTGGTCAGACGAGCACTCCTGACAGTAATGTTTCACTGCTGATCCTCCAGCAAAAAACAAAAACTGAAGACTAAATATGAGCCCTTCACTTACAGCTATCTTCTTTGTGGTTAGCTGAGCAAAATGTGGTCTGCACACTTATTGGGCCTGTCAGTTCACAGGCTGGGGCACTAACGCTGCTGCTGGGGCATGTGCTGGTGTGGGGAAGGAACTTCTAGCGTGAACTTGTCTGCTGTGCACTAGCTGTGAGATGCTGGACATGTTGTGGCACCTCCCTGGCTTCAGAGAAGAGGGGACATCTGAGCTAGGACTTACAGTGTGAGGAGAGGTGTAGGGAAGAGCGTAGGCCCAGATTCCTGGGGCAGGAACACTAAGGACTGTTTTGAGAGCTTGACATGCATTCATGCATTGAATTTACCCAGCAACCCTGTAAAATAAGTTCTATTCTTATTCTCATTTTGTAGATGAGGATATTAAAGTGAGCAGGGGTTAAGGAGTAGTGTTTGGTCATGTTAAACTTGATGAGTTATGTGCATGACATTAAGAATGCCTGGGAATGGAGTTTTAAGAAATCTGGGCTCAAGGAAGGAATTCATGAGCCATTAGCATACAGGTGTTACTGAACTGAGTGTGATGCTGTTGACAAACATCAAAATCACCATAAAAGACAAATCTGCAAAAGTCATCTCTGAGTTTATTCTGAGAATACTGACTGAATATTGATATTGAATTGAATACTGATGGTGTGCTTTCCAGTGGTGCCCTTGGAGATACTTCTAGGTACTAAGAATAGTTCTGAGTAACGATGTAGATATACTTTTATCTCCCCCTGCCCCCCCTGTAGTTCAAAACCTTGTTTTACGGTTATAACATAGCTAAATATAATATATTCATTTTTTTAAAGTTTACAATTCAGTGGTTTTTAACATATTTAGTTAGTTAACCATCACCACAATCAATTTTAGAACATTTTTATCACCCTAAAAAGAACCCCTGTACCCATTATTTCATTCCTTATTTAGTGCTGACCCATATTCTCTGGTATGGGTATACCACATTTTATTTACCCATTCATCAGTTGATGAATACTTTTATCTTACAGTCCAGTACTGTCTGATATTTATTAGAATCACATCATCCAGATACTGTAATTTTACATTTTCTCATGCATGTTCACAAGAGGCATTCATTGTGTAATGAACTTCCTTAGACACTGAAAGTTATTACCAAATATTCTTTCTCACCTCTCTTCTCCTGCCTTCCCAAGCCTCATGGCCAGTTCAAATACCCCTTCATTGAAGCCTTCCTCAAATCCCGCTGCTGTAGGACTCCATTGGTACCTTTCTTATTACACTTAGCACAGACATGTGTCTGTGTGCCAGCGATGCCCGACACCCAGTGGTAAGCATCAGCTCTTGGACAGGAACCGTGTTGCCTTCGTTTCTGTATTTCCACACTTAGCACAGAAGCTGGCACGTGGCTGGTGCTCCACATGTTTGTTGAGTAAAAAAAGTGCACGTCACCAGAGCTCACTGGGTGCCAGGCAGTGTACTAAGGACTTTGTGTGCTTTACTTTAGTCTCATTTGCTTTTCACAATTCTCAGAGTTTGTTCTCTGATAAATAAGGTAGGACTTCTGGTGAGGCTGCGTAACTCACCCAAGGTCATGCAGCGAGTCAGTGGCAGAGCTTCAAAGTCACCTACCTTTGAGGAGTACCTATTTGTAAGAGAGGTAAGCTCTCTTGCCTTTTTATAACAACCTTAAGAACTAAAGAAATGAATGTTTCAAATTGGACAGAGTAAGAATAGGCCTTTTCTGCCAGAAGCTGTTGCTTCCTTTCAGCCCAGTTAGAAATGGTTACCCTACATAGACAAATATTGTATGCTCTTGTACACATTGTACATATTTGGTATCATTGCTTTGGAAAAATGTCAGGGAACTGGGCAAAACATCGGGATTTGCTGAACAAAAATTAAAAACTAGCACCCCATTAGATTTATGTGAAATTGAGATCACTTTGCACTAAGAACTTTCAAAACATTCTGCTTGGGACTCGTGTGATTGCCTGCCACACTTAATTACTGAATCATACTCCAAATCGCTACTTACTGGTTAAAGCAATTAATTTACCCTCAAAATTGGAAAGCCTTGCTGAAACTTTTAAAGGTCCATGTTCATTAGTCACTAATATCAGGCCCTAATATCAGATACAATTTTCAGAGACCACGTTCTAACTTTGTAAACTGATTCATGGTCATCAGCTGGTATGCTTTAAAAAAAAACAAACTATAGACTTTATGAAAGGTCAACAAGGAATGAACTCATGAATTTGCACATTGACTCATCAATAATGGAACAGTTCTACATTTCAGGTTTCCTCAGTGCATCTTGTTTTTTAACATCATAGACTTTTGTTCCAAGTGCATTATGTCTTCTCATTTAAGTATTTTTGCTAAGAATATTCTCTTTCTAAATAGGAAAGAAAGCTGCCATGGAATAAATGGGAAGGCTGAAAAACTGCACAGCTGCAGGACTGCCCACATCCAGCATGCTCTGTATACACTGGAACATTAGAAAGAGAATATTTAAAAGCTGTTAGCTTTAGTGTCAGGTTTTATTTAGCTTCCACTCAACTAATTACATTTTACCTTGGAAAATTCTAAAAAACTTATAAAACAATTAGTTGCTTGGCTTAAACACAGGAAGGCACTGAATTTTCTACTAGAAAAGTTTTAGAATTCATTGGCTTTAAGTGCTCTCATAAAATGGAATAGACTGGTTTTCCTACTGAGGAAATGTGGGGTATGACACTATTTTGTAATTTTTGGTTGTAATCGTTATTTCTATCATGCTAAAAAATCCAATTTCCCTTTGCTCTCTTTTTTTTTCTCTCTTCATATCCTTCTCTTTTCATTGAGAATATGAAGTGGCTTATGAATAGAACAATAAAAATAGGAAAACAGCGATAGGTAGACCAACTTTTTAAGGGATTCTTATCTGTTGGCTGACTCAAGGCCTGAAGGTATGGTGCCTGCCTGATCAGCCTAAATCAGTTGTTGTGAAAATGTGGTGTGAACATGTTGCTGAGGGTTGGGGGTGCGAGGGCCAGGGGCATTATGGTGTTCTCTATCTTGGCCCCTCAAAGAGGAAGGCAGGGGTTAGCCTAGTCTCCAGGAGCCTTGTGCCCTAGAGATCCCTGTCGCTATGGGTGGCAATACTCACCTGTGGAATATTCCAGAGGGTTCTATGAGCAGAATCTGAACAACAAATCCCCTCCACGCACATTACCATATTTTACTTCCCCAAGAACCCTATGAGAAAATTTAAAAATTGCATGATAGGGAACCAGACCTTTCTAAGTATATAGTATCTACTATCAGACTTCCAAATAGTCCTTTTTTTTTCCTTTCTAAAAATCTTCCAGTTTTTATAAATAGAGTATTGGGAAAATGTTAAGTATGTAGGTCATAGAACTCCTTAATCCTATTACCTATAAATTTGATTTTGAGTTTCCTGGGACCAAAGTAAATTAAATAGGGAAATCTAGTCAATTACATGTTTCGTATTTTTAAGGATCAAGAATGCTAAAACCTTAATGAAACAACACTTTAGGGGCATAATTTGAAATTTCCTGATGGGTCTTCACAAATGAGGCCATAAATGTTGGCCTTCATACTATCTCTAAAATAGAAAGGACAGTCTTAAAGTGGGGTGAGAGGGGAAAGCTTAGCTTAACCTAACAACTTACTTTGCTCTAGGTAGAAACAAATACATTCAAAAATTGAATATGATTTTCCTTAGTGCAAATCACTACCTGAGAGTAGGCCAGACCCTTAATGGAAGACACACCTGGGTTCTAGGAGACTCTTTCTGCACCTCAGAAGTTACAACACACTGGCTAATGAAAGAGCCCTTTCCCTCATTCTTGCAAAGACAATGTACTAAACTGAAATGGGTTAAAAGTTTATTTTTTAAGCTACTGTCTATGTGACATATGCCAGGAACTTTGTTAAGTATTTTACATGTACTAGAACACTTGATTTTCACAACTGATGCATTTTTACAGATTAAGAAATCGAAACACAGATTGGCTGGTTATTCTTGCCCAGGGAAACAAAGTGTAAAGGAAGAAGAGCTTGGATTGAACCCAGGTAATTCAGCTTCTTGAGGCCATGTACCTTCTACTCTGCTGATTAATGTTCCTCTACTCAAAGACAGACTTTGGTAAGGAAAAGAACACATTTCAGTTTACAAAAAAAAACCAGCTTTCAAAGCACAAGAACTCCACAAGTATCCCAATAATGAAGGAAAAAAATCCCTTGTGCAACTCATCTTTGAAACGTAAGAACACACACCCTGCTTTTTTCCCATTACATGTAGAAAGGATGTCATTTCAGAAAATGGGGATTCCATTGCAATGGAGAAAAGGTACAAATCAGTAAACAATTGCCCTCTCCTGTTTTAAATAAAAAGCTTCTCCTTCTAAGACAGATCAGAAGGACTTAGCAACCCTGTGAAACACTCTAAAGCCAGAACTCCTGTGTTTATTAGGCAATGTGGTGTGGTGGAAAAAGCAAAAATTTTGGACACAGACAGATGTGCTCCATGCTGGCACTGACTATTTTTGTGACCTCATTTAATTTCTCTAATTCTTTCTTTTCTGAAAAAAAAGCTATGCTTGTTGTTGTGAAGGTTTCAGATAATATATCAAAAGCACATGGCTTAATAGATGCTCAAAAATGAGTTGATGTTATTATTATTGTTGTTACCATGATTACCTGGATGTAAGAGGAGAGGTCAACCTATTGATTAATGATGACATTTTGTTGTTTGAGCTAATTGCATTCAATGAAACTCTACTTATTACCAATTACATCTAATATCCTGGTAAGCACTGTGGGGACACAAGATGGATAAATACCAAATCTCTGCTTTCAGGAACTCTACAAATCCAGTAATGAGATAAACCAAATAATTATAATAGAGATTGGAAGCATTTGAGTTTGGTGGAAGAAAGGGCTCAAATAAAGCAATAATGTAAGATGAAGTCACGTTGGTTGGGGCATGTTGCAGGTCTTGAATGCTAGGAGGCAGAACTCACTCTTAAGTTGGTAGGGAAAGTTCTATAAACAGAAGAGTAACACCCAAAATCCGAATTTTATTTTAAGGAGCTTAAACAAGTAAAAAAAAAAATGGTGCCAGGGAGTCTGGCTAATGATATGGTCCAGCATGAGCTGAGCACAGACTGGGAGTCTGGCTAATGATATTTTTCCAACATAGGTGGAACAACTGAGTTGATCATATGCTTTCCTCTCTTGGGGTCTTTTCATGACTCAGGGAAGTGGTTGGCTGAGGTTGTGGGTGTTTTGTGTGGATATGAAACAGGAGAAGCTGAGGACAAGCCACCACTGAGTGGCATCAGACTACCTAACTGAGGTATACAGACACCCTAGATCCAGATCTTATCAGATTGTCCAAAAACTAAAGAAAAATAGTTCTCTCACTAGAATTCAGATTCCTGGGCTTTGGGGCCAAAAATGAATTATCTAGTACTCTAAATAGAATTTTGATGAAATATCTAATTAAATACTTGTGCCTAATAACAGGTTAGTAATGCAATGTAACTCCAATTATTTTTTAAAATGATATTCTACTTAGAATGTTGTATTATTAGTATTTTCAGGATTTATTTTAATCATTAATCTTTAACATACAGGATAGGAAACAAAAATAGCATTCTTACTGAATGCTAATGTGTCAGTGATATGAAAAGATTTCCTGTGACTAACTTAAAAACATCTTATTAATGCATTATATAATTTCTGCTACAGAAGCTACATATCCTTTAGTGAGTAGAGAGTGATTTTAAACTTTAAGGATGTGATTCAGTAAATAAGTAAAGGAAAGAAATAGAAAAGCATATAAGTGACTTATGTTAAGTTATTTAGCATCGTGTCTGACACAGTAAGTGCCCCAAATAATAGATGCTATTATTTTGAAATCCATTGAAATAAATACATTTTCTTCTCCAATTTACTTTGGCCAAATTAACTCATATTATGAACATACAACTATGCTAAAATAAGCTAAGTGTATTGTAAATCTGTAGAAATGAGTCATCTAAGTTTATTAAGTCAAAGAAAAACTCTCTCATCTACAGGAAAATATATCCAATGATGCTGGCTTTTTCAGCAAGATTAAATCCTCACTTGTTAGCTTCAATTACATTTACAACAATACTGTATTAAAGGACGGGGGTGGGCAGAAAGTACATTTACCTATTTTTGTAATGTTCTCAGCCATCAAATAATAAGCGGCTAATAATAATAATAATAATAATAAGCTTCTTCTTAAACTCATTAAAATAACTAGAAACTCTCTTTCCTAAGCATCATGATTAATCAAGACTTACTGACTTGAAGGTTTCTTTCATGGCTTTCTTTGATTTTTCAAAACTTATCATAAGTTCCTTTTCTTGGACTGGTATGGGGTGGTGTGAGAAGAGAGGAAAAATTTTAAAACAGGTTATCCTGAAATGTTCTGGTGCTTAAAGTTTCTAAAATAAAATAATGCCCTTTGTTCTTCTTTTAAATATGTGTGTGTATTTTTAAAAGATATAAATATAAGAATAGGGTATGAAGGCTATTTACATAAAAATTACAATATTCAAATTATAAAATTCAATATTTACTATTAAAAGGAGTACCCTTGTTGAGACTGAATTAGTGGTTAACAGGCCTCATTGAATTAATTTGCATAAATTTTGTTATTTAGCCAACTGGACTGAAATCTTTATAGGTTTCTTGTTATTTCATGCAGGTAGTTTTTCTTGGATGATAGCAAATCAGTCATTAGATTTCATCAAATCTGGCAAGGTATTAGGTTACTGAAAAGAAAAACAATTAAGAAAGGAAAAAAGAAGAGACGAATGTTCGAGTTGAGCAACTCATCTGATTGCCCCAGACTCCAGTACAGAGGCAGTGAAACACATTTTGTAAATTTAGTCTTCATTTCCAATAGCCTTTATAAATTTTTCAATATTTAAGGTTTCAATATTTAAAACAGTCTTATAATTTATATCAAATTACACAATTTACTGTTTGTAAGGACTCAACAGAGCAGTGACAGTGTTACTTCAAGGCATTACCTAGGGCACAAATGCCATTTTAAAAAGGAACAGGAGCTTCCAGAGATGATATACCTTTCTTGGCAGTGAACTCGCTGGCATTTCCCTCCTTTCCCCTCCAGGTAGATAAGCTTGTTATCCCCTCCAGGTAAATAAGCTTGCACCTCCCTGCTCCCTTGAAATTAGGAGTGGTCATGTGACTGTGGCTGCCCTGACACATCACTGCTGGCTCAGCTAGTGTGCGACTTGTCAGTGCTCCTTCCCTTGCTGTGGCGACCACCAATGCTGCCGACGGTGAGGGCTCCACCAGTGGGGTGTCTGGCTGTGAATGGCAGGAACAGGGCATCTTGCCAACTGAGGGCAGGCATGAGGCACAAGTGAGAAATGGCTTGTGTTATTCCCAAGCCACTGAAGCTTCAGCAGTGTTATCACTACATGATCTATCCTGTCATGATTAATTATTATCTTCCTTGCCTGGAAAAGACAGATTCTAGGTGATGAGTTTAAAAATGACGTAGAGATGAAATGTGCTAGGTGGCACAGTAAAATTTATTTGTCTTTATGATTTATACAAAGTAATTAAACGCACAGAAGAACAAACACCATCAACATGGCCATATGTAGCTTAGGAAATGACTGGTCCCAGTTCAATCATGCAAATGTTCATTCAGCTTAAAAATGAGTATCTTTTTAATAGTTTTAGCTTTTATTTTAGTCCCCAAGGCTTGCACAGTTCTGTATAAATGCTTTTGCTATTTCATTATCATTAGGCACATGATGTTTACCAATTCCCAGGAAATAAATGAAATCAACAAAAAAAGTCCTGTGACAATTGAGCACATTCTCACAGAAATAAATTTGATGAGCTGATTACAATTTGATATAGTTCAGCTATTAGACCTACACATGAAACATGAAACAATATTAACAAATTACATTTGTCTTAAAGATTTATTTCTTTTAAAACAATTATCATACTTTTTTGTGCAAGGATTCCATTGATTTCTTTGGTTTTAAACATTATAACTGTCTGACCTAAATATATATTGTTTGTACCAAATACCACAAATAAAAAAATTAAAATTTCAGAAGGTAAAAATGGAATTATTGCTTCAGTATAAAAAATGCCTGGCCCACTTGGGTAGGACTGCTATTATTGCTTTACTTCTGTTGGAAAACTATCCTGGAAATAAAGGAATGTACCACATAGTTGCCTGCTTAAAGTATAATTTGGTTGCATATTATCAACTATTAACATGCCCTTACCTTCACCAAAGCTATCCCAATCTTGTCCTTAAAGACAAAACAAAGTGAAATAGCATAAATAAATAAGTTTACCTAAGGGGATACAATAAATAGCCTACTAGATAACAATAAAGAATACTGTAACATAAAGCCCTTCAGTGCTGTACAATTAAACAACAGTTTTGGATTTTCAAAGTCTCTAAACACAGCCTTCGTTTTATAACATAGTTTTAGTGCTGGTATGCAGCTGACAGATCTAAAGAACACATTTCTGTTGTTTTCATCATTTAAGAATGAAAACATAGTGGATACAGTTGTAAATTCTGCCTTTTGGGAATTTCTGGGTATGTACCATCATCAGTTTTTGACTATTGTCTAGTTGTAGAGCATAAATCTTAGGGATTAAAAAATGATCAGAATATTCCTCTAATTCTTAGTGGTTTCTTGGTCTCCAGAAAAGTTAAAGAAACAGAAAAAAATCAGACTCAGAAGTTCTGCTGCCTTCTTTTCTTTGCATCCATTGCATCCAGAATGGGTTGTCTTTTTGCAGTGTATCTTTGACGAAGCTCTTCTATTTCTCGTTCCATCATGGGGTCCAGCGCTTTTAACCGCATCTGTAATTCTTCTAAACTTAGATTTTTTAACTGGATATAGGGGAAAAAAGTGAAGATACTAATAGAGTAAAATTATCTACAATAGGTTGAAGTCTAATGAGCTTTAGCACAAATATTTCAGCAAACTCCTTACATCATCTTTGAAATATGGTTCAACAATTAAAATAGGAATTGCTTCCCTGAAGAATCAAGAAACCACATCTTTGAAGAACCCCAAGTAATTTGCAACAAGACAATTAAAAACTCTGCTTTTAGGAAAGAGCAAATGAAAAAAATTAGCTGATGAAAAAATGTATTTTTTAAAAAGGCAGACAAATCCACCACCTCCAACAAACAGACAGATGTTCTGGATATAGTCACTCTAATCTCTCAAATCCTCGCCAGCTATGGAGGACTATGATAATTATGAACACTTGCGGAAATCACCCAGGAATGTGACAAGATCAAATGCAGGTTAAATTAACCAATGTGTCCTGAATTTTACCAAATGCTTAAAACTTAAGTACTGGTTAATCAGAAAATGGAATTATCTAGAATACTTTTATCCCTAGCATTCTGATAAAATAGAGTTTTAAATTTATGATTCAAAATAGCCCGTACAATATAAACAGTGCTGTGTAAGTTCTGATATGGGCTGAGCCAATTTGAAAATGAAGTGCCTGTCAAATTTTCACTGTATACATTACAGCTTGACAATAATGGTATGATTCATCTAAATGATATTTTGCCTATAATGACTTAGTTTGATTACACTGGCTTCTGGGGAAAACACTAGCACATCCTTTACTGGTTTTCTGTGTAACAGTAGGAGAGAGACCTCATGTCTTGTGTGTATGGGGGATAAAATCTGTTCTATGTAACAGGCATCCTGAGCTCTACTGTAATTATCTTTATGTCCAAACAGCAAGATATGGATTATCTTCTGAAAAACATATTTTAGGGATGTTTTATAGGCTTAAGCTGCCCTGAGATATATGACCTAACACTTGGGCTTTTATCTTATTAACATTAAACAAATCTAAAACTCTCATCTCCTTCAGAAACTTTTAAAGCAATGGTGGCAGGCAGGTAGTTTAAAAGTATCTATTAAACCTTACTATGATTAACAGAATGCTATTATATACTCAGCCTCTTGGTGGGTACTCTAAGGAAAGAAAAAAGGTACTCAAGTATTTCTTTGGCTTAAGAAACTTCTGAGTTATTTGGTAGTGTAAGATTAGCAACTATACACATTTAGGGACTGATCCAAGACCCTATGCAATTAAACCCTATTGTATGTGGTACAGATTATAGGGAGAGGCCTTCACTTAAGCCCATGAATAAGCTTCTAATGTGCAAAGTTCTGCATGCTCACATGTACACTTTCCTGGAGAGAGCATCTGTTATTTTTTGTTTTTATTAAGCAGAGTCCCAGCAAAAAGGGAGAAGCTTCATTATAAATTCCATGGAGAGAAAATTCTCTCTGGGGAGCAGTACAAGGACTGTACTGGTCCTTGAGAAGGAGGCTGCCTTGGTGCAGTGAGGAGGGCCCTGGGAGGAGGCCCTGTTGAGGAGGAAGGATGAAGGACCCAGAGAACAATGGGCCAAGGGTGGGGGGTGGGAGGGGAGCCAGGCAAAGCAGGGTTTGGACTTCAGCGAGCCGCGATCCACTGTGGAGCAGGAAAATGATAGAAGACTAAGACAGATTTGGTTTTAATATGTTAAAACTTCCAGCTTATTTCTTGTTTTAAAAAGAGAGGTGTCTTTGGTTATTTTATGAGCCCGGCCAGAAAACACTCTCATTGTTTTATAGCCATATGTGAATTTTAACCAAAAATAGCCTTTTTCAAAAAGCTTGTTCCTCTACTTTACTCACTGTACCTGGCCTAAAGTGACTCTTGGTTCCAAAACCCAAAACCATCCTCAACTGAAAAGATGTGTCACCACTGAGGATAATGAAAAGGATGAGTCACAGACTGAAGGAAATTCAAAAGAGGAGTTCCAAAAATACAGGAATGACAGTGTTACGGGAAAGAGTGCAGGGGTTCCCAGGATGGCGACTGCAAAGGTGAAAACAACTTGCTTTGGTGTACAAGAAGTTCTGGTATGTATATAAAATATGCTGTCACATCACCAAAAGAACTAGCTTGTTATATTCATTTTAAATAATATAATGCATAGTATTACATACCTTCATTAAATTTTAATCCAAGTACTGTTGTATGATTACTATGGTTCAAATCATGGTGGGGATAAAGAATAAGCCAACAGGGAACCTCAAAACTTTGTGAACTGTATAAACAGGCGGTGGCAAGACGAAGGGCCAATAAAGACCATATGCAGCCATGCTTTCCTGAGAAAGACATGCCTAGGATCCAGTTCCATTTCGTCTCCATTTCAGCCCATGGTAATCCTTCCCACATCTGAATTTCTATATAACATTCATGATTTAAACAACACATTAAGTATTTGATACTAGAGTCATGTATTATTTTATAATTGATTCATATGCATGAGTCTCATATCACTACTCCAGATATTCCAAAAAATATTTAAACTTTAGAGATTGTACACACACCTAGAAACTATTAAACTATACTGCTAAAGATGAAAGTGGGTAGGAACAGGAAAGCAGGAAAAATGACTCAAAGAAAGGGGTTACTCTAAGATTAGGAGTAATGACATCATACAAAGCAAACAATTTTGCATTAAGATACTCCATAAATATCTTATACTACCTTACTGGGGCAAACTGTCAAGTTTATAAATATTGTAGTAATAATGGACTGAACTCAGGGGAAGAAGCTACTTAGTAGAAAATCTTTCCTCTTCTAATAGACTTTTATATTTTCTATATGTAAAATTTGTGAAAAACAGATCTGTGACACTAGCGGACCATTACCTGGCATCATTAGGTAATTAGGTGTTCCATATAAGTAAATTCATGAAGTACCTAAATCTTATTTCTTTAAATGTTAAAATTGTTCCAACTATTTTGAACATTAAATCTTTATAAAGTATTTCACAGAATATACTGCCTTCTAAAGCAGAGGACACAGGACCTAAAACCACCTTTCCTTGATGATGAATCATATTAATTTCTATCACTACTGCTATGTATTAGTTTCCCATCTCCTTTCTGGTTCGTTTTCCCTCGAGGGAAAGCTATGGGCTCCTTGTGATGGCCACCATGGGCACATACTCTCCTTTCTCTGCTTCAGGTTTGTTCATCTACCGGGAACCAGAGAAGCAATTAAACAACTCTGTAAGGTGTTACACTAAATAAGAATGTATAGGTTCTGAGAGAAAGCCTGAGGTTATTTTAGAAAAGACAGAGCATGGCTTTAACGCTGAAGCTTGTTACCCTTCTAATGTTTTTTCTTGTTTGTTTGTTTTAATCTGATTTCAGATTTGTAGCTGTGTAAAGTTGAGGTCACCAGAATCTTGACTTCTACATAAAAGATACACATAGCTATGCTTTCAGATCCATCAGAGAACATCAGAGGATTCATTTATTAAAACATTAATATTCCCTATGGACCAAGTACTACAGACAGAGAAATGATAAAGACACTCCCTTTTAGAAGGAGCTTGCAATCTAGCTGGCCAGACAGGTCCATGCAGATAACTTACTGAAGGATGAGTAAGCTGAGAAGATGGGGAATCGGACAGGAGAAAAGGTTAACAGCACGAGCAGAAATGTAGAGGGCACAGAAATGCCTGGCATCTTTGGAGACATCAGCTGACTGCTGGGAAGGATCCATAGGAAGAGGGGATCAAGCAATGAAATAGGGAGAACAGAGGCCAGATGGCTAAGGCCCTTAAAAGCATGGTACTACAAACTTTCTGTAGACAAGCAAGATATGCCAGATAACTGTGCACAATTGATGACATTTCCATGTATGAATGTTCTTTAGAAAAATATCTCCAATAGCAGGTAGAGAAAGTGGATTGCTACATGGAAAATAAATGGAGATAAGATGACTGTGAGCAGGTTACTTCAACAGTTACTGTAATAATAGGATAGAGACTAATAGCATTTATAAGGTAGGGGAGTTTATGAAATTGATTTTTAGTCCTGTTGAGTTTGAGATATGAACAAGGTTTGAAGGTGGAGACATCAGATAAGGATTATAATCTGGAGTTTTAGAGCTCAGGACAGAGCTACAGACTTAGGGAATCATTAGCATTTAGACTCTAATTGAAGCCCTTGTTGAAGATAAGATTATCCAGGACAAGGTCTTCTCCCTGATGTTATCATCTACAGTATCCTACAGAAAACCCCCAAACCTTAGCCTTTGTGGTCAGAGGCTCCTCTCATTTTGTTAACAGAGCATAAATATCAGTAGAGTTCAAAATAATCTAGATTATGGTGTTTGGGCAAAAAAAAAGTGAAGTTGACTGGTAGAATTTTTCACTTTTTATAGTGTAGGTATGATTTACAGACATGAACTTCTGTGTTTGACTTCTGATTAAACCCTAATAATATATTTTAGCACTCTGTATTTCTGTAGCTATCAAGCCTCCCACAAGCATGAAAATGATTTGAGAAAATGTGGCAGAAGCAGCTTTTTCAATCTCTTGGAAAACAGTACTGCTCAATGCTTTAGTAGTAAAAAGATTCACAAACTGGATAAAATTTTTTTATCCTTGGGAAGCAGAGGAGCCTGTGGAACAAAGTAGAACTTTAGGAGCCATGGCTGTGGTTCTCCCTATTATTGCATGAAATATCTTTTTCCATCCCTTCACTTTTAGTCTGTGTATGTCTTTGGGTTTGAAGTGAGTCTCTTGAAGGCAGCCTATAGATGGGTCTTGTTTTTTATCCATTCTATAACTCTGTCTTTTGATTGGAGCATTTAGTGCATAAACATTTAGGATGACTAGTAATAGATATGTACTTATTGCCACTGCAGGTTTTAGACTGATGGTTACCAAAGGTTCAAGGGCAGCTTTTTTTACTATCTAACAGTCTAACTTAACTCGCTTATTATGCGATTTCAAACACAATCTAAATGTTCTTTTTTTTTCTCCCTTCATTTTCTTCTTCCTCCACTATTTATATATTAGGTGTCATATTCTGTACTCTTTGTGTATCCCCTGGCTTTGTGGGTAGTTGACTTAATTTTACATTTGCTTAGTAACTAATTGGTCTACTTCCTTTACTGTGGTCTTATTTTCTCTGGTGACAGTTATTTAGCCTTAGGAGCACTTCCATCTGTAAAAGTCCCTTTGAAATACACTGTAGAGACAGTTTGTGGGAGGTAAATTCCCTCAACTTTTACTTATCTGTAAATTGTTTAATCCCTGCTTCAAATTTAAATGACAAGCTTGCAGGGTAGAGTATTCTTGGTTGGAGGCCTTCTGTCTCATTGTATTAAATATATTAGACCAATCCCTTCTGGCCAGTAAGGTTTCTGATGATTGCCTGATGGACTTCCCTCTGTGCACATTCTTCTGAAGTGCACATGGAATCTTTTCCAGACTAGATCACATACTAGGCACAAAAAGAGCCTCAGTAAATTCAGAAGGATTGAAATTGTGCCAACCATCTTCTCAGATCACAAAGGTATGAAACTAGAAATTAATTATGCAAAGAAAATGAAAAAGCCCACAAACACATGGAGGTTTAACAACATTGCTCCTAAATAATCAAAGGATCAATGACCAATTAAAAACAGAGATCACGCGATATATGGAGACAAATGAAAACAACAACTCAACACCCCAAAACCTGTGGGCTGCAGCAAAGGCAGTTCTAAGAAGGAAGTATATTGTAAAACAGGCTTACTTCAAGAAAGAAGAACAATCCAAAAAGAACAGTCTAAACTCACAATTAATGAAACCAGAAAAAGAAGAACAAATGAGGCCCAAAGTCCATAGAAGGAGAGACATAATAAAGATTAGAGCAGAAATAGATAAAATGGAGAAGAATAAAACAATAGAAAGAATCAATAAAACCAGGAGCTGGTTCTTCAAGAAAATAAAAAAAATAAAACCCTAGCCAGACTTATTAAGAAAAAAAGAGAGTCTATACACATAAACAGAATCAGAAATGATAAAGGAAAAATCACTATGGACACCACAAAAATACAAAGAATTATTAGAGAATACTATGAAAAATTATATGCTAACAAATTGGATAGACTAGAAGAGATGAACAACTTTCTAGAAAAATACAACCTTCCAAGACTGACCCAGGAAGAAACAGAAAATCTGAACAGACAAATTTCCAGCAATGAAATTGAACTGGTAATCAAAAAACTACCTAAGAACAAAAATCCTGGTCCAGATGGCTTCACTGCTGAATTTGATCAAACATGTAGTGAAGACCTAATATCCATCCTCCTTAAAGTTTTCCAAAAAGCAGAAGAGGAGGGAATACTTCCAAACCCATTCCATGAGGCCAGCATCACTCTAATACCAAAACCAGATAAAGACACCACAAAAAAAGAAAATTATACACCAATGTTTCTGATGTACATAGATGCAAAAATCCTTAACAAAATATTAGCAGATTAAATTAAAAATACATCAAAAAGATCATCCATCATGATCAAGTGGAATTTATTCCAGGGATGCAAGGATGGTACAACATTTGAAAATCTATCAACATCATATACCAAATGAACAAAAAGAGGCATAGAAATCACATGATATCTCAACAGACGACGAAAAGGCATTTGACAAAATTCAACATCCAAAATGATAAACACTCTCAACAAAATGGGTACAGAGGGTGAGTACCTCAACATAATAAAGGCCATATACAACAAACCCACAGCCAACATCATATTTAACAGTGAAAAGCTGAAAGCTTTTCCTCTAAGTTTGGGAACAAGACAAGGATGCCCACTCTCACCACTTCTATTCAACATACTACTGGAGGTCCTAGCCACAGCAATCAGACAACATGAAGAAACAAAAGGCATCCAGATTGGTAAGGAAGAAGTTAAACTGTCCCTATTTGCAGATGACATGATATTGTACACAAAGACTCCAAACAACTAGAACTAATAACTGAATTCAGCAAAGTTGCAGAATACAAAATGAATACACAGACATCTGTTGCATTCTTATACACTAACGATGTAGTAGCAGAAAGAGAGATCAGGAAAACAGTTCCATTCACAACTGCATCAAAAAGAATAAAATACCTAGTAATAAACCTAAGCAAGAAGGTGAAAGACCCATACCCTGAAAACTACAAGACACTCATGAGAGATATTAAAGAAGATGCCAATAAATGGAAATACATCACATTCTCATGGATAGGAAGAATTAATATTGTCAAAATGGCTGTCCTGCCTGAAGCAATCTATAGATTCAATGCAATTCCTATCAAAATACCAACAGCATTCTTCAATGAACTAGAGCAAATAGTTCTAAAATTCATATGGAATGACAAAAGACCCCAAATAGCCAAAGCAATCCTGAGAAGGAAGAATAAAGCTGAGGAGATTATGCTCCCCAACTTCAAGCTCTACTACAAAGCCACAGTAATCAAGACAATTTGGTACTGGCACAAGAACAGACCCATCAATGGAACAGAATAGAGAACCTGGATATAAACCCAAACATATATGGCCAATTCATATACAATAAAGGAGACATGGATATACATTGGGGAAATGACAGCCTCTTCAACAACTGGTGTTGGCAAAACTGGACAGCTACATGTAAGAGAATGAAACTGGATTACTGTCTTCCATACACAAAAGTAAACTTGAAATGGATCGAACACCTGAATGTAAGTCATGAAACCATAAAACTCTTAGAAGAAAACATAGGCAAAAATCTCTTGAATATAAACATGAGCAACTTTTTCCTGAATGTATCTCCTCAGGCAAGGGAAACAAAAGCAAAAATGAACACAAGGGACTACATCAAACTAAAAAGATTCTGTACAGCAAAGGACACCATCAACAGAACAAAAAGGCATTCTACAGTATGGGAGAATATATTTGTAAATGATGTATCTGATAAGGTGTTAGCATCCGAAATATATAAAGAGCTCACATGCCTCAACACCCAAAAAGCAATTAACACTACTAAAAAATGGGCAGATGATATGAAGAGACAATTCTCCAAAGAAGAAATTCAGATGGCCAACAGGCACAAGAAAAGATGCTCCACATGGCTAATTATCAGGGAATTTCAAATTGAAACCACAATGAGATACCACCTCACACCAGTTAGGATGGCCAACATCCAAAAGTCAAGGAACAACAAATGCTGGTAAGGTTGAGAAGAAAGGAGAACCCACATGGTTTGTGGCAATGTAAATTAGTTAAGCCATTGTGGAAAGCAATATGGAAGTTCCTCACAAAACTAAAAACAGAAATACCATTTGACCCAGGAATTCCACTCCTAGGACTTTACCCAAAGAAAACAAAATACCTGATTCAAAAAGACATATGCACCCCTATGTTTATCACAGCACTATTTACAGTAGCCAAGATATGGGAGCAATCTAAGTGTCCACCAGTAGATGAATGGATAAAGAAGATGTGGTCCATATTCACAATGAGATATTATTCAGTCATAAGAAGAAAACAAATCGTACCATTTGCAACAAGATGGATTGAGCTAGCGGGAATTATGCTCAGTGAAGTAAGCCAGGCAGAGAAAGACAAGTACCAAATGATTTCACTCATTTGTGGAGTATAAAAACAAAGCAAAACTGAAGGAACAAAACAGCAGCAGACTCATAGAACCCAAGAAGTGAGTAGCAGTTACCAAAGGGAAGGGGTTGGGGATGGTTTGGGGGAGGGAGGGAGAAGGGGATTAAGGGGCATTTATGATTAGCACCCATAATGTAGGTGGGTCACTGGGAAGGCAGTATAGCATGGAGAAGACAAGTAATTAGTGACTCTACCGTATCTTACTACGCTGATGGACAGTGACTGTAATGGAGTGTGTTTGGGGGACTTGATAATATGGGTGAAAGTTCTAACCATGGTGCTGCTCATGTAGAGCCTTCATAAGATTGTGTATCAATGATACTTTAATTACTTTAATAATAAAACCAACAAAAAATTCTATGGAGACTGCTAATTTTTAAATTGTCCCTATAATATCAAACAACCCACTATCTCCCTTATTAATTCTAATCTGAATTAAAATAACTTGGGGGCTAATAAGGATAACATCAGAATGAAATTCTGAGTTTCCTTAATTATTATATTATTATGACAAAAGTCTTTTACTAAAATTAGGTTTTTAAAAATCTTTATAAAAAGTAAGGGAAATCATTTCAGAACTGCTATGTTTATGAATCAACAGAGCTTGGGTAAATCAGCTTTAATTTACATTTTATTTTTAATATAGGAAAGAAATACTACTTATGAGCCACATTTCTACAATACATGGAACCAAAGTAGCTATATTATAGCTATGTTCCAGTTGATTAATTCCAAAATAAAGGCAGAGTAAAGCACAGCCAGAGTATCAATTCTTTGATCTACATTTGTCAGAGTTCAGAATTTGGTAAGATGGTCAGTGAAGAGAAGAATTTTAGAATATGCATATATTATGGTTTAGGTTAATTCTATTTAACAAAATTTAGTTTTGAATTTAATGACAAAATAGAGCTTAGACAACTAACAGTAATTCTTAAATCTTTTGGTCTTAACATTATGAAAGAATATTGCAGGTCTTAACATTATGAAAGAATATTGCAGGATATCTTCACAAACATTTAAGGACACATAACTTGATTAAGTAAATAAATGAGCAGTAAGAAGAACTTGAATGCAAAGACAGGCACAGGACCCAAAACAGCTCGAAACACAGTCATAGAAAAAGAGATGAGTTTCAGAATAATTTTTTTCTATTCACATGAAATTTTGTCTTTCTTGGACATCTGAAATATAAAATATTAGGGGCAAGACATTAATTAGGGCAGAGAATAAAATCAATTTCCATAAAAGGGTTTAAATTGAGATCAGGTAAATTGAATCATATGGGCTGGAGATAAACACATTTTGAAATCTGGGATTATTAAAAACCACTGCATATGACTAAGTTGTTTGTTTAATAGAAGCGTAAACTATAAAGTTGGGTGATGAGTTAAATCTCACAGAATCTTACTGCAAAAGAGAAACTTATAGATGATCTACTCTAACTTCCTTGCATTAGGTGAGGAAATGAGAGCTGGCTTGCTCAAAGTTATACTGGTTAATGGCAGAGACCTGACCTGACCTCTAGGCCAATGCATTCTTTCATCATGCCAAGTTTGATATTCCTAATCAAGCACTGCCAGTGGATTTAAAATATTAAGTCACCACCAATGGGGGATGTGCTGTTGAGAAATTTCCAGGGTCTTCAACCTACACTGAAAGGGAAAATGGTTTTTAAGTATTCAGCTATGAAGGCCACAATGAATAGAAAACCCTGCACATGATGTTTTCATAGAGTAGCTTCTAAAGTGGAATACACTACAGCTCAGCAAAAGGTAGAATTGCCATATTCTTAAAGCATCAGGCCAGTAGAGAGACTAGGATCTGCCAGCTCTTATAAAGTTTGTTCAAAACAAGTGAAAGGCTTTAGAAAAAACTCTAAACTTTTTATAATAATAATTAGATGTGTGGACAGATACTTGTTCATAAGTTAAATGAACAGTCAAAACTACTTAACATTTTATTTGAAAATTGGTGGTTTGGTATGAGGTGATACCTTGAATAAGCAGCTCATTTTGTTAATGATAGCCAAGGATTATCACATTTTATCCAGGAGGTAATAAGAAGATTACAGATCAATATCCACAAATACTGTATTTCTCAGTATCCTTAAAAAAAAAAAGAAACTCTAAGTAAAAGATATACAAATTAGTAACTCACTAGCTCTTCCATAAAACAAAAAACAGTAAAAACAACTCAGCAATATGAGATGTACAATAAGATTACATCAACCCTTTGATAATTTTGACAGTTCAAACTTTTAATAATTAGAATTATTTCTGAATGCTATGAGAAGTATTGAAAAGCTGCTTATTATTGACCAGGAAAAGTCAGTAAATTAGAACTGTCTTTAAGCTTATATAGCCAGTCTAGTACTATAAAGACCTAAAATATCATATCCAAGTGATAAGAAGGGATAACTTTCTGAAATAGTTTTGTCTTAAAAACTCTATGGGAAAAACACATGGATTTTTATATTATTTAATTTTGTTAAAAATAGTCCTAATTACCTGAGAGATTTTTTAAAAAGTCTTAATCTA
The DNA here is from genome assembly GCF_030020395.1 of Manis pentadactyla. Classification (NCBI taxonomy): domain Eukaryota; kingdom Metazoa; phylum Chordata; class Mammalia; order Pholidota; family Manidae; genus Manis; species Manis pentadactyla. The sequence goes on along the minus strand of NC_080021.1, from coordinate 41,762,621 downwards.
AAAAAAAGCAGGAATAGGATTATGAAGTTTTTAAATGCATAAATGTGGTAACATTTCAAGACTTAATGAGCCTATGAGTTACTGGCATAATCAGTCTGTCATAATAAACGCAACACCACCACAATGAAGCAAATGGTCTTACGTGTTAATGTTAACACATTTAGTCAAATAGTCAATCAAGAAAATCCTGTACAAGGTTTGCTGTGTTTACTGGGAAAACAAACTCTTCCTAGCAACTGTTTAAATAAATCTCACAGATGCTACAGACCTTATTAGTGGCCTGTGATTAAAAAAATATGGATTGCTAATACTGTATCCTGACTCATCTATTTTCCCATCTGCTAGCAATTCTAACAGTATGAACTATCAACAGAATAGCTAACAACAATAATTTTCTATGGCAATTTCAATGCTGAATTGCCTATAGCATTTTGTAAGATTTACCAGTACATGCCTCAGACTGTTTGAGTTGTTTGAGGCCTGAAGCAACAAAGTCCTTTTCCCCCCAATATTCCATTTTAGCTCAATTTTTACAGTGTCGAACAGAATCTGGTTTGGTTTTACAAAACACTGTTCACGGAGGCTGGCACACTTATTTTGTTAATGATCAGAGTGGGAAATGTACCAAAGTACTAACAGAAATCCAGTCAAGTCTACTGATTAGTTTAGATATCTGTATATAAACGGGCAAGGGGCCTTCTGCCAATAAGACTGAGTAACAGTGACAACAGGTAGTATTTAAAGTAAAAAAAACAAAAAATTAAAACAGCAATATATTAAGGCATTTCCTGATTTAACTTCTGGCACAGAAAAATATAATAAAAGAGCTTCAAGTCAGTCTAACTACTATGAAACCTGCTTTAAAAAAACCCTACATGTACATTTAATGTATTTATAAAAATAATGGAGATAGTGATAATTTCAGACACTTGACACACTATAGAAGAAAACCTGAATTCTTCACTGTAAATGTCTTATAAAATGTGTTCTTTAAGTGCATTAAAAAGACATATGCACTCCTGTGTTTATTACAGCACTATTTACAATAGCCAAGAAATGGAAACAACCTAAGTGTCCATCAGTAGATGAATGGATAAAGAAGATGTGGTACATATACACAATGGAATATTATTCAGCCATAAGAAGAAAACAAATCCTACCATTTGCAACAACATGGATGGAGCTAGAGGGTATTATGCTCAGTGAAGTAAGCCAGGCAGAGAAAGACAAGTATCAAATTGTTTCACTTTTCTGTGAAGTATAAGAACAAAGAAAAAACTGAAGGAACAAAAAACAGCAGCAGACTCACAGAACCCAAGAATGGACTAACAGTTACCAAGGGGAAAGGGACTGGGGAGGGTGAGTGGGAAGGGAGGGATAAGGGGGAAAATGGGACATTACAATTAGCACATAATGTAGCAGTGCAGGGGACATGGGGAAGGCAGTATATACAGAGAAGACAAGTAATGATTCTATAGCATCTTGCTACACTGATGGACAGTGACTGTAATGGGGTATGTGGGGGGGACTTGATAATGGGGGGAGTCTAGTAACCATAATGTTGTTCAAGTAATTGTACATTAATGATATAAAAAAAGCTGCATTAATATTAAATCTACTGGCAGAGCCTTCCGAAAATAGACACTGTTTACCCATCTGGATGGAGGATTACACATAACCCTGTTCTGAGCTGAGTGGCCCTATCTATGCAGATTGACTGAATGACTATGAATATTCTGGGATTGTACCTGGAAACTGCCATGAAGCTCTGTTTAACCTCAGTGCATCTAGAGTAAAAAGACATTTAGGTTTTATTTTCATTCCCAAAGAAAAGGGAGAAAACCATTTCTTGTAGATCAATGATGTAGAAAGGGGAAAATGTCACTGACTGATCACTTAGAATGCTTGACACTGTCCTAGGCCTTATGCATTAAGTAATTAAGTAATTTAATCCTAGCAATCACCTTATGAGGCAGATATTACCAACCCTGCTTTATAGGTGAGGACAGACCAACTGATCCATCCTAGGTCATACAGCTAGAGGTACTTATGTAGGCATGCAAAGACAATCAAATCCACTAACCTAAGTTTGAATTGGAGCCTATTGAGGGCTTTTCTTGAGTCTCCAAGAACTACAAAAGTACTTCAAAATCCAATTACCACGTAAAACAGTTTTTAACAGGTTATTTATAGATTAAAAACAGTGAAAATCCCATCTTTTCCCTCAGTTTGTACCTTGTGAAGTATTACTAGATGAAGTATTTATAATAATCTATTTTAGCTATAATTGGCCTCATGAAGTAACATCATGTTTATTAAACATTTTTCTATTTAACCAGCTTTCTAGTAAAATAAACACATTTCTATGTAGTGCTTTAGGATACCTGCCATAATTTTATCAATAAAAAGGGAGGTGCTGTTATAAAACTAAGAAGACATGCCCCCTTTACATAGAAGCAATACTTCACCTGTGTCCCTTCACAGGGTCCCACAGTTGCTTTGGTATTGTGTTTAGCTTGATCTGGCAATGAGTGACAAGCTGATGAGCATTACCACAATTATCTTGTCCTGGAGACATCTGAGCCACCCATATAAAAAAAGGAATGATGAAATTTTGCATTCTTCAATGGTAGTTACATACCCTCCTTTTATGCTTTTTAGTTTCTAGTAGGTAGCTTTGCCTGCTAAAAATATCAGGAAAAAGTATTTTCTTGCATAGCTCTGCTATACTCAAAGCAGCTCTAAAATTCTAGGCCCAGGACAACAAAACCTGAGTTACTCAAAACTAACTACCAATTCAGTCTTTCCAGATCAATTAAGGGACAGATGACAAAGTTCCATTACCTCTGATGCCTTATCTCAGTGACTCTGATTAACACTTTGTTGAATATTTAAAAACACTGATAAAGCCAAAAATGAGAGATTAACAAATTATATACTTCATTTCATTAAAAATTAACCATATGACTAGTTATGGAAGATCATGAACACTAAACAAACAGTCCTTAAAATATATCTGTTACTAGCTTATTGGGGTGTCAAATCTTTGTTTAACTAGTATATAAATCTAAAATAGTTTCATTTTTCTCCAATCACACTTTTCAGATGTGCTATCTCAATTTCCCCTGACACATCCCTTAAGGAATCTTGGGCAAGTATCACTGATTTCTGGTCACTTTTAGTTATTAAAAGTCCAGGGAAATTATAAACATCAATCTCATAGTAAATAGAAATCTTGTCCCTCTCCTCAGTTTGGGCTTAAGCAGAGAGTCCAAGAGATTTGTGGTGGGGAGGGCTGATATCTGCTCCCAGAACCTACTCCCCGTCTCTTTCAAGGTCTAGCTCCTCTGAGGTTGGGAGCTGGGAAGGAGACAGGGATCTTTGGATGTACTAGGTTACTTGTCAGTGGGGAGAAGTTTCCCTGCTCAGGCCCTGGTGTGGCTGACCACTGTGGTTTGTGCACAGAAGGGGTATGTGCACCATTTCCTGATGTGGGGGTCAGTACTGTTCTGGTGTTCACCCCTCTCAGCGGGGCAGCTCTCTGGGTTGAGTATTGTCTCCTTTGGCCTGGAAACCACCTCAGCAGCATTTTGACTTCTGACCTCCTTCTTTAGAGCCACAGAGATTGCAGAGATTCTCCAGGGGCTACGGGGACCCAGGAAGGGGGCAGCTCCCCTAGTCTCTTCATTTCTGACATACTATATACTAGGGTCCTCAGTTATCCTGCAGGCCTTGGCTCTACCTGTAGAAGTCTCCTATCTAGAGCTCTTTGGGAAAGAAGAAAGCATCCTCTATGCCTATGTTAATATACCCTTCAGGCTCCCAGGAACTTGTACTGAGTTCTGCTCTAGTGGCACTGAGTTTGCAAGTTCAATCAGCTTAGCAAGCAGCTGGCTGGGATACTAGATGCCAGTCTCCCTTTCCTGCAGGCACCACCAATCTCTATGAATGGCTCTCTGGAAGCCACCCTCTCACCCGACAACTTAAATCTAAGCAAGAAGGAGAGAGCTACTTTCTTCTGTTCCCCTTCCACTAGACCCCTAGATGGTGAATTCCACTAGGATAGGAACTATAAATAGCTTCATCCCCTCCACCTAGAACACTACCTGCAGTATAGTAGGTACCTAATAAATATTTACTGAATGAATGAAAAATGGTGAGGCTCTTAGTAAATTCTGGAGGGAGGTGTCTGGCTTCAATTGTTGATGGTTCTCTTTAGAATATGGGGTACTTCACACCTGCTATTTTTAGCTGTGGACTCTAATGAGAGGCAACAAAAAATGTCCCTTTCACTGTTGTGGTACTTATCTGTTAACTCTTAAAAAAAAGTGTGTGTATGGTATCAAGTAGGTATATTTGCAACTGAAGTAAAGCAAAGAGTATCTGGGAAAACTAGTGTATTAATCTAGCATATTTCATTTATTTCACTATAGGATAGTCCCATGCTCCATTACGTGTTTATTCTGCATATCTGATAATACATTTATTTTGCTCTCACCTTATTCTTTTTCTTTTTAGAAAAATGGCTTCTGTCAAACAATTCTCCAAAATGATAATAAATGCCATAGTTAATGCCTTTGGCATACACATGGAATGAACTGCTCTGGGAGGGCATAATTCTTTCTACTATAGCTGAGTACAACCCTTTATACAATCTTCTACTGCAGCAATTTCACAGTACTGACTCTGATTACTTAAATTATGACCTACTTCATATCATAAAGATGCAATATTTATTTTGCCAAATCTATACAAAGTTTTAAATTAAAATGATTAGAGGTCAGCTGAAAACCACATATCCATGAAACTCAGATTGTAATGTATCACTTTTTTTATAGTGAAGCAACACCTACAAATAAGCAGGGTTCCTAATATCTGAGTTTTGAGGCATCTAAACCTGTAGTTCTTTGAAACACCACACAGTAAGAATCACGGTCTGATTAATTATTATTTATATAACAATATGGACTCAAAATATGCAAAAGTTTTAAAAACTTAAAGAGCAATAGTAAATTTTCATCAAAATTCTTCCTTACTTGCCGCATAAGCCTTAGAAAATAAAATTTACTGAAAATGGAACCATTTTTAACATAATTATTAATTTTAGAATGGCATGAATTATGGCTGGAACAGTATTTTTAATTTTCCAGGTATTGACAGACATGTGTACACATTCAATTAAAACCCTAAAAAGGGATTCAGAAATTTAAAACTGAAGGGGAAAAAAAGGATAAGAGGGCTCTTCTGAAAATGTTAAAAAAAAAAATCCTTGCCCATTTTAACAGCAATCAATATTGTACAAACTTAAAAGCAAAAACCACTAAATGCATAAAACTGAAGCTGACAGCATTTTGCCCTCATCCTTTCATTTATAATTGTTTGAAAATATGTTCATAAATGCTATTAATCTGAGATAAAAGAAAATGAGACCAAGTGAACATAAAACTGGCTGACTATTAATTTAAATGTAAACGGGGGAGGCATCAACTTTCAAATGTAAGTGTAAATGTTTCAGACTTTCAACTTTCTCATTTAGGGAGAGGATAACAGCGTTTGCGGGTTATGTCATCACCTTAGACTGGACACCTAGTATGTATAAAGAACTGAAAATAAAGATAAGGAAGTAATATGCCAGTGTCAATTGCAAACAATAGCTTAGAGTAAAATTTTATTACAAAGTAAAAATTTCACACTTAGATGACTATAATAAATGAATTTTCCCTTGATCTGAGAATGCCACCAAATTTGATTTTTTAAAATTGTTTTTGGTATCACTAATTTAATAGAGAACATGGCATCAAAAATTTATATCTAAGACCACTTGTAAAACAAGTGCATTTTTCTAGCATTTCCTTAATGTTCCTAGAAGGCTTCCAGCTGAACTAGATCCCGCTGCCACCTCTCTCAGAGGCAACAAGACTTTTGGCTTGATGTTCTGGTGGGCCAAACACCTGCTTTCTGGGTGGGCTTGCTACTGATGTGGACATAGAAGCAGAGGCAGAGAACTGAGATGGAGGGGACTTCACAAAGAGTGGCTAATCTCACTTTGCATCTACTGGGAAGCCAGGAGACTGTGGTCACTAGTGGAAACTTGGGGATCAGAATTTGAGCTCTGGTTTGAATAATGTACATTAATATGAAGTAGATTTGCTAGTAAACCTTAGTATTTTATTCCTCAGGATGAAATTTCAGCTCAGCCTTAAAAAGCCCAATTTTAGTAAGGATAAAAGGAAAAATGCATCTTTAATTACCGACTAAATGAAAGCCATACTGTTGGTTTACTTCCTGTGGAAAAGTAACAAAAAAGTATGTGGCTGTTAGATTCAGTGTGTTCTTGAACTTTCCATAAGATGTTGTTAGCAAGTGACTGACATATGCTGTTGTTCCAAGAGTAGCTAATCCACTGGATAATTATTCTGAAATTATATTGTTTTAATATACAATATCATGTAACCAATCCTGAATAAATGACCTAAAAGACCTAGTAACTAGTACCTGGTACCAACAAATGCTGGAATTCTCCAAAGCATTCTTATATAAGAATATTCTGAGTAAAATTCCTTTGCCTTATTAGATTTAGAATGGAGGTACAATATTGGAAATGAAGTAATTTTGAAATATTCTGTACACAAAGGAATTAACCTTCTAATGGATTCAAATACTGCAAATACTGCAATTTGGCCTACACAACACTGCCTGTTTCTGGGTTCCTGTGATATCCAGCCTATTTTCAGGTAGAAACATCCATTTGAATAAACCTCTCCTTGCTATAGTTCTTTTAACCAAACTGCATTATTCTGTAACTGGCCCACCTCTTGTCGGCTGCCAGCCCGCGTATCTCCTCTCCCGACCCCCAGCTGTGAGGAACAGGCATGGGCCTGAGCCCTGAGCCTTGCTAGCCCCCCACAGGTGTGTTCACTGCCTCCACTCCCCTGGATTCACTCAACGCCTTCTGAGTAGCCACCCTCACTTCTTCGGCCCACTGAGGGTGGCAAAGCCAGCTGGCCTGACCACGCCATCAAAAGAAGGGAGAGGACTCTTACATGTTGAGGCAGCTGCAGATTTTGCTGTCTATCTCCTAATTTTTCAATCACCAGAAATCTTGATTTTCACTGGCCTTTAATGAGTGTTATTCTGAATTATGCCAACTCATATTAATGAGGGCCGATTTCCTACCAGGCAGTTTTGCCAGGTTGACAGTTTCCGCAGTCCCTGCCTCTTCTCTGAGTATAAAAAAAGAAGACACTGTCTAATGATTTTTAATAAATAGTGGGATTTTAACCTTGTAGAGTGACCACGTATTGAATAATTGGCAACTATTTTGTAAAATGCCTTAAATCCCATTGAGAAATTAATTTATACACTACCTGAGGGCTAGCAGCAAAAGTGGAAGCAGTAGGATGGAATAAAATTAAATCTCTTAAATCAACTGAATTGTAACCAAGGAACTTCTGAATGGGCAAGCCTCTTCAAAAGGGCAGGGAGAGAAGCTCCAAGAGTCTACAAGTTTAAAAAGGATGGGTCAGGTTTCCAACTCCATCCTTGGTCCCTGAGAACTAAGAAAGATGGACCACTTCAGATCAATGGTATTTCAAACTGAGAAAACATGAGGACACTAAGCTCCCCAGACAGGATTCCCGGCAGTTCCCAAAACCCTCTCCACAGGGGCAAGATCTCAGGAGCCAAGGGAGGGCTGGGTCGCTGGCTATCCGCCACCCTCTGGTGGCCAGATTTGGCATCACAGAGTTTTTTGCCTTTTAAGAGAGAACTGCTTCCCTTTTCTTTTTTAAAAATTATTATTTATTAAAGCATCGTATATTTAAAAACCTTTTTTAGTGAAGGAAGGAAACACCAATACCACCGATGGCTATGAAAAGGTGGGAAACAACTTATTATGTGTAAATTTAGCATCCAAAAAAGCTATTATAATGATTCGAATAAAGAAAATGTTCCTCTAAATTTGTTTAAAATCCCATGGGTGAAGCTGCTTAAATGAAAAGATCTGGCCAGTACTTAGCTACTTAACTTTTAACTCTTTGCAGGGACTTACTTTATAAGCAATATTCTTCTACATATGGAGTCATATTGCTGTAAATTTCATGTGCATAATAGCTAACATATATTGAGTGCTTAGCAATAGTAGACACGGTGCTAAGTGTTATTTCACTTAATAGGTAATAATCCTATGAAGTAGTATTATTAAAAACACCATTTCTTAGAGCTATATTTTCAGAGGCACTGAGAGTTTAAATTTACCCAAGACATTTAGCTGCTAAAATTTGTGGCTAGGATTTTCATCCAAAGCAACCTAATTTTAGAGCTGGCACTTTTAAACATTACACTATACAAAAAGAGATAGGTTATCAGCCATAATAAATTTTTTTTGCCCCCCAAAGGGAGGGCTACTTACAGTTTTTAATTAGATTTAGATGTAGATCAAGGATGCTTAAAACTAAACTAAAACCCCTATGCCAGGCTCAGTGTTCATTTCCTAGAATGCTTATTTACACATACTTTACAGTTGAAGGGGAGTTTACGGTTGGCTATGAGAGCCTGAAATCTAATATTTTCAAATCATAATATGTTTTTAAATATTTTATAGTTTACAATGCATGCTTACAGACATTAAGGACCTCAAAATAATTCTATGACACGGGACAGATAATTCTGTAAACAGGCATTATCCTTACTTTACAGATAAGAGTAATGAGGTTTAGAATGATTAAGTAACACAATTTCCTCAAAATCTAAGATGTCCTAAATGATTGAATGTACAATTAGCCTAAGTCTATGATCTTTACCCTTTGTTACACAGAAAGTAAAAGTGACAATTTTCATGATAAACCAAAGAAAGTTTTACTTATGCTAAGAAAATTTGGGTTCACTTTATTTCTGCCTTATCCACAGTAATTCAATAGTACTTATTTTATTGATGAACTAGTAAAAATCCACAGAAGGAAATGAAAATCAGAAAATAAGAAGCCACAGGAAAAAAATTACATAGGATCATTAAATCCACACTGAGTTGGAGTAAAATGGTCCCAAAATTATGAAGATGAATGATTTAACAAGGTCCTTAACATTAAAAAAACTTTTAGTTTTGTAAATGCCTAAAAACTTGATACTTTTAAAAATACCTCTAAGAGATCATTGAGAGGCATAAATAGCTTTTACATGGCACATCAAGAACATTTCAGAAGTACTATGAAAGTACTTTATTTTTGTTAAAAAGAAAATAGCTAGTGATTCTAACTACAAGACAAAGCTCCAAATTCTTTCCAAATATAAAGCAATGCTGTTTAGAAACATTCCAGCTCACCCATCTTTCATACCTGTCTTTTTTTTTAATGAAGTATAGTTGATACATGACATTATAATGGTTTCGGGTGTACAACATAGTGATTCGAGAATTATATATACATTATAAAATACAATGGTAGGTATTGTTACCTTCTGTCCCCACACAAAGTTATTACAGTATTACTGACTATATTCCCTATACCTTACTTCTCATGCTCATGACTTATTTACTTATTTTATAATTGTAAGTTTGTACCTCTTTATATCCTTTACCTATTTTGTCCACTTCCCACCCCCCTCCCCTATGGCAAACATCAGTCTGTTCCCTGTATTTATGAGTATTTCTATTCTTTTTTATTCTTAGATTCCACATGTAAGTGAAATCATATGGTATTTGTCTTTCTCTGTATGACTTATTTCACTTAGCATAATATCCTCTAAGTCCATCCATGCTGTTGCAAATGGCAACATTTCACTCTTTTTATGGCTGAATAATATCCCACTGTATATATGTACCACTTCCTCTTCATCCATTTATCTATCCTAGGCACTTAGGTTGCTTCCATATTTTGGCTACATCCCTTATTTTAATGGAGGACTCATGCCTCCCTCTCGTCCAAGGCCAGATAGCCTTGATGATCTTAGAAACCTAGCTACAAGGTTATCCTTTCTTCTCCTGTGAACCTCCATTCTCTTAGTTTTTAGCATCAAAATTGAAATACTTTTGAAATATATCCTATCTTAAACAAACCAACCAAGAAAAGTAGCCTCTACTGTCGCTTCATCTATCCCTACAGTTGTCACAAGTTCTCAGACATTTAGAGAAAACAGGCTCTACTTTTCTAAATTGGTAATCATATTTCAAGTCACTCCATACTGTTTCTGTCCCAGTATGCTCTCAAAAGTCAAATTATTTTCTGTGTGATTTGATTCCTCAAAGGCTGTACTTTGTTCACTCTTTCCTTCCTACTTTTAGATCCTAGCATTTAGCAGGTGCCTAACAAATTCTTGTTAAATAAACTAATAGCCAGAAATAAGCATAAGCATATCTCCATAATCTAAGACCTATCTAGCTTTGTAAATCTTTAAATATGTTTAGGGTCTACAGTTCATTTCAATTGCTTAATTTTGAGGTGGAATTTTCTCTTGGCCAGACAAAGGAAAGTTTAAAGTCTTAAGAATCACCAGTGTGTAGTTTTTTAAAAAAGAGTTGTCTATCAAGGGAAAAACAGTAGGTATTACCATTTCCGTAATATCTGCTAATAGTAGATATTAACAAGGGGTGACTCATTATGTAGTCTGTGAATCATCAATAATACATTAATAATAAGAGCTACCTTACATTTCAAAACCACTACAGAGTATTTTGTTGATCAATTTCTCAGTGTGTAACATCACTATGGCATATTTAAAGATATTCAGAAAAACAATTCATATTAATCATTAAAGATGTAACTGTGATGAAATTTCCTGAAATCAGAGTTCATCTGCACATTTACATTCAATGAGCTAAAAATGTCTTAATCAATGTATCAGCACAATTCTCAAGCTTTACTGGGAGACTCAATTCAAATGGTTGGCATCTTAATGTTGGTGAGAGGCCAGAAGGTTGGCGAACTCTTAGGTTCATGTGCCTAAAAGGTCTGTGAGTACCTGTGAGTATAAACCTTGGTCAAAAGCACAAAGAACAGGAGCCAGAGGAGACCAAATGTAGAACACCTGTTTGTGCAGAAAAACAGTGGGGGAAGAGACGGTGATAGTAGAGATGGCCTATCTTAGATTGCCTCAAAAGCCTTTCATTTCTCAAGCACAATGAAAACACTTACAGAGTTGAGTGCAATAGATTGTTTATGAGATTGTTCTCAAGGCTGCTATTTCTTGGAAAGTAAAAAATTATATTATCAGAAACATTAATCCACAGTAAGATTAAATACCATCTGGTAAAGAACAGAATCCATGTAATACTATAAAAATGAGGTCTAAGCAAAAATACCATGCATTTGAAATATTTAAAAATAAAAACAGACAAGTCTCTGAAGGAGGTCTTTTAAATTAAATTGTTATTTAATCATGATAGTTGGTCATGATTAAACATGGTAAACAGAGTTCCATGATGTTCTAAATCATTTTAAAGTGAACTATCTTAGACTGTAAGTACTATCTAGATCTTAGATACCTTACAAGACAAAGGTAGATATATTGTGCAAAGAAAACATCAAGATTTGACATTTGACATTTAATCCAATGTACTTAATGTAAACTAAAAGTTTTTATTCAAACCATAGGGAAAAGAAGTTTCATGTTCCACATGTATTCAACATAATAATATCCCCCATTTTTTCCAGATAATTTGTCAAAACCAGAGGTAGGAGGGGAAGTGGAAATTCAGTGATTTTTTGCAGACGGGAAGACTTGGGAACACCATAGTTCAGTTCAGAGAGCTTTATTGCCCCACAAGCTCTAACACTGGGCAGACCTGGGATTATACTAGTTAGGTGATGAAAGGTCCAAGGTAATTACAGGGTCTAATCACAGCTGCAAAGGGCACTGACATGAGGTCATTTTAATAATAGAGTTATACTTTATATTTATCTGCAGTCTTAAATGGCTATGGGTAAATATTCTGGTTGTGTGGCCCCCCTGTAACTAGGATTTTCCTTCTAATAGAAAAGAGGAAAAAAACTGATTGCAGGTGAGAACTATATTATTGGCCACTCCCAACCACCACTTTTTTAAAGTTGAGAACTGATAATCATGTAACTGGCACATGAAAAAAGAAAATGCAAGAATGGATTTTTAGTGTTGCAATAAAACAAAACTTACCAAAAAAAATCAATGTGGCATGTTTAATAACACGAATAATACTGAGCAGTGATAATTACTCATAAGTGATCTCTAACCACAGCCAGAATCATTTTTACACAGTCAACCCCAAAATTTCCTGTTCCCTAACATCTATAAATTGAATCACTGTTGGTAGTTTCCCTTACCATCACATACATACTCTTTGTATAAGACACTTAACGCCAGGTCTCTAGCAGCAAAGGTGCCCCCTCACTGCCCATGACTGAGGACTGGAGGTCCCTGTATTCCTCCTCTCCAAGAATCCCCCTCATGTGTTCCTCTCCACTAGCAGTTCATGCAGCTACTTCTCAGAGGCTCTCCAACAGAAAGGCTCACCCCTGCCACTCTGACTGCTGGACAGGCTTGGGAAAGCTGAAATTGTAAGAGGGCCATAGTGCAGCCTCTTCACCAACTTTTCCAGGCCAGATGCATGGGGTTCTCATGAGCATGCTGGCAAAACCTACAAAGACCCTTACGACTCCCCAGTGTTTCCAAAGGGATTTCAGATGACTAAAATCAACCTTAGGAAAGCAACAGGACATTTTGTTTACTGCCTAATAATTTATTAAGTTGTGTGACTTGGAGAAAGTCATTTGAGTTCCTTAAGTTTCTAAGCCCCCCAATTAAAATGGAAATATTGCAGCTCATTTTACAGGGTTGTTCTTAAGACTACAAGAGACCACAGATATTAGAGGTCTAGCATAAAGGTAGACTAGCTGGCTCCATGTCCACCTGCCTCACCTTCTTTTCAGACTTTAAACTCTTTCTCTTTTGGCTCATGTACACATGCGTCCATCTGTGCCTGACACTACTAACAGAGCTTTCCTCTATCTGTTCTTCTACACCGTATTTCCTAGTTTCTGCCATCATCTTATTCTGGAATTTTCCTCTCTCCCTAAGTTCCTGATGAGGTGGCAGTGGTACCTGTTGCAAAGTGCATCTAAATTCTTTCATCTCTGGTGACAAAAGAGTGTGTGTCAGGACTGCAGTGGATAAGATGCAGGAAAAAGAATCCCAGTTGTAAGGATGACAAACTTCATCTTTGTCTTTGTTTTAGCCTTGGCAGCTCTGATTGACTTGACTTGGGTGAGGACATAAAGGAATTTTTTTTTGTGTGAGAGTACAGGCATGCAGTTTAGCAGGAAACTTGAGAGGCAGTTAAAGGATTAAACTGTATATCAAGGTTCAGTTTATGGTATGTCAGAGTAGCTCCTAATAGACTAACAGATAACAACTTTAAACTGTGGATGAAATACAAAAATCAACTACTGAAGTGTCTGGAGAATAAACAAAAGCACATTTATTTCCTTCCTCAACAAAACATTTACAATGTCTGGGATATAATCCAAAATTCTTTGACATATCAAGAATCAGGAAAATGTGATCCACTCTCAAAGGAAAAGACAATCAACAGAAACCAACCTTGATATGACCCAGATATAGAAACTGACAGGACTTTAAAGCAGCTATAATTACCCTCAGTGGTGTATGGGAAAATATGCTCATAATTAATGAAAAAATGGGAGATCTCAATAGAGAAATAGTAGATATAACCAAAAAAAAAAAAGGAAATTTTAGAACTGAAAAATTCAGTCAAATAAAAGTATATTGAACATGCTTAGTAGCAGAATGGAGATCAGAAGATCTATTGGAAAAAGATCAACAGAGATTATCCAATTTGAAGAAGAGAGAAAAGACTGAGAAAAACGAACAGAGTTTCAGTGACCTTTGGGACAATATCTAAAGGTCTAATATGTATATTTGGAGTCCCAGAAGGTAGAAGATGAAAGAATGGGGATATATACATGTATATGTAATAGCCAAATACATCCCCAAACTTGGTAAAAGATATAAATTTACAGGTTCAAGAAACTCAGGAGCCATAAAGAGGACTAAAAATAACACCAATCACAAAAACCTATGTCTAGTTTGCTGAAAACCAAAGATAAAGAAAAAAAACCTTGAAAGTAGAAAAAAATGACATACTATATACAGGGGATCCCCTGTATATAACAATTAGAAACATCCTAAATTTCTTTTTAGAAAATATGGAGACCAGAAGACAAGTAGAATAACATTTTAAATGTTCTAGGAGAAAAAAAACATACTTCATTTTAAATATTAAGGCACAAATAGGTTAAAGTAAATGTATGTAAAAAGACATAGCATGGAAACAGTAAACACAAGAAGGCTGGAGTGACTGTATTAATAACAGGAAAAAAAAGCAGTTCACCTGACTAGCTGACACAATATAATTTCAAAAACAAAAACAAAACAAAAAACTCACCACCACCAAGCAAAAAAGCCTCTATAAATGTACCATGTAACTGAATTCAAACTGTATCAAATAATCTAGATGACAATGTCTCTCTATAACAATCTTGACCGGCATACACCACAATTACTGCAGAGGCCACCAAGAGAGGAATCCAGCCTTGGTACACTTTCCACAACTGCCTCCCGCCCACACAATGAAACCCAGTATAAGTCAGTCAGTCATCTATTAATTTAGAGATTCTCTGTTTGGGGGAGAGTCAGGCTACGCTTTTGCATCACAATTGGCTGGGGAAAACACACACACAAGCAGCAAATATGACAACATTTTAATATCTGTTGAGGCTAGGTGGTGAATGTGGGTTTACTACACAATTTTTCAGCTTTAAAAAAATTTTTACAATGAAAAAAGTTGGAGGAAAATTAGCTGAAAGAATTTTATTCAAAGTACATTCCCTTCTCTTTCCTCCATATTTTGATATATTCTTGTGGAGAGGGGGCTGTCAAGGTACCAACTATACATCTTGAAAAAGAACCTTACATGATTTTGATTTACATCAACCACTGCTAAAAAATCCACATGGATAAACACTGTTGGAATTTATGTTAAAAAGTTTCTATCTTGAGATTATAAAGTCCAGTAGGAGTCTTTTCAAGTTCTTAAACATTCAGGATAGCCACTTTTTATTCATTCAACAAATATTCCTTGAAAACCTACTATGTGACAGATGTAGCAGTGGGCAAACCAGAAGTCCTAGTCCCTGTTCTGGTGAAGAGGAGACAATAAGCAAAATAGTATGTGGTTAGGTAGTGGTAAGTGCTCATTAAAACAGAAAATAAAGTAGGGCAAGGGGCTAGAGTGACTAGAAAGTGACCTGAATGAAGTGAGGGAGTGTCTGGGAGAAGAGCAGGCCTGGCAGTGTGAACCAAAGTGCACAAGTAAACTTGACTCTACTTGAAGAACAACACCAGCACAGCTGAAGCAAAGTGAGCAAAGAGGATGGTAGGAGACGAGGTTGGAGAAATGGTCAGGCACCAGAGCATGAATGGTATAGACAGACCAGAGTAAAGATTTCAGATTTGATTTTGTAATGGGAAGGGCCTGGTGTTTTGTAAGCAGGAGAAGGACAGAATTTGATCTACATTTCAAATGAATCCGCCTCCAGAACGTGGAGAGGTAAGAATGGAAGCAGAGAGAACAGTCAGGAAAGAGAACAGTCAACTGATTGTTGCCAAATATAACCCACCACAGTGGAAAATACATAAAGCACTTCTCTTAACTATCCCCCTTCAAAGGCAGGAAAATACATAAGGGTTGAGAGTAAATTTTGTACACTTATCAGTTGCTAATAAGGCTCAGTTACCAGTTTCTGTTGGCTTGAGTTAAGGAAGATCTGTTAGTCAGAATGGTATTTTTTAAATAATAGAATGAAGTTTTGATGATCAAATTTCTCCCTTACTTGTCACCTAGTCCTTTCATACTAAAAAAATTAAAGTAATTGAAGTGTAATATTTATTCAACTGAAGCTAGCTCTACACATTTCTCACACTTCCCTTGAGGTAGCATCAAAGAATAACTTAGAAAGTTATGAAGGAATTTAAATTCAAGGTTCTTCCTGCCTGTTCCATCTCAACACTTTGAAATAAATGTAAACATATCCTAATGTCATTTCATCTATAGTATACACCTTTCTTTCCAAGGACCTCTAAAAAATCACCCTGCAGGTGGATTTTTGACATGCAAATCTTGCAGATAAAATAATACAGCATTCTCACAGATCAAACTTTACAACATTATTTCTCCTTCAATAAAGAAAATAAGAGAGTTTGAATCCTAAGAGCAATTACGGTTTAAACTAAATGTTCTCAAAACAATTTTACATATATCTTTTAAAGTATTCTTTATTAAATTTTAAATACAAATGATGAGACAAATGTTTTTATGGATCCTGTGAAGATATTATATGAAGATCAAAATGAAATATACATGTAAAATGTAGCAATTCGTAATTATGGGGAGGGACTGGACTGGCAACTCTTAGAACAGGTAGGGACTCCCTTCTGGCTTCGAGGTCACAGCTCCCTCTTAGGAGATGGCCCTGAGGAGTTAAGTCTCAATATTTGCTCAACAGCAACTCAATGACCAATATTGGAACAGCACCCCTTAGATACTCTGTGCATGACCTCTAACTGCTTAGTGCCTAACTCTCCACATATGCCAAACAGAGAGGAGAATAATTGCCAGCCACCTCTAAGCAATTCCAGCAGATTTAATGAGACAAGGGGGTCAGACCTCCATGGTGAGTCAATTATTCCCTGGTGGAAGTTATGTTATTTGTGAGGTGCTGTACCTCTAAGGATAATAGAGTATTGTATAAACATTACAATAGCTATTCCTTGATTCCCCAAAATGTTTACATTAAAGCTCTCAGAATAATGTGCTCAGCAAATAACAAATGGTCCAATGTTTTATGAAAAAGTTTGAGTTCAATGGAATGATATCATCATATAGATTTTATGATGTTTTTTCTCTTCTGATTATTAATGAGAGAGAGAACACCAGTTTTTTAAGATGAATAGATTTAAAAGAATAGGAAGATAAGAAGGAAGCTTTCTAACTGAATCCAGACTTATTAAAATGGCTTGGTACCATGAACTGCGTATATCACCGAGCCAAGTCTAGAGTCCACCAATTCCAGGTTGCCCAGGGCAAGGTTAGGGTACTGCCCTAAAAGAAAACACATGGATCTGCTGATGAAATATGATTCAATTATTAAAAAGAAATGTGGCCTAATATTAGTTAACATGATTAATATAACACATATAAATAAAGGCAGTAACAAACACTTAAATTTGGATTAGTGAAGTCACAGGCTCTTTAAATAGTTCACACAGGATGGTCATGCTCTCATAAGTTAAAATGGATAAAATTGATTTTTTACACCAGATTAGCCACACAGTATTAATCATATAAAATATTTCCCTGAAAGTCCTGGCACAAAAAATGGGCCAATGTGTTCTGTTGCGGATATTTTTTTCCAAAGTAAATTTAGATGGGAGGAAAAACTTTAGAAAGCACTCACAAATTTCAAAATCAATAAATTCAAATTGTTTTTAAGGCAGTGAATACACAGGCCTGCCAAATGCTGCAGGAAATTGATGCGCAATCTGTCTGGCAGCTGGACCATGTGAAAAATTTTACAAATGACCTTAAAATAACCAAGACTCTGAAGCCCCAACAAAAATTGTTTCAGTAAGACCATTTTCCTGGTTCATAGAAAGATAAGGAAGTAGGGGGTAGGACAACCAATTTAACTTTGGGTGTGGTGAATTATCTTGGGTTTCTTTAATTGATAACTTTCAATTTAGTCCTGGGCTCAGAAGAAATGGTTTACCATCATCAAGACCAGCTGCTTAGTGGCATGGAATTAAGTTACCCAGGCGAACCCATGGGCATGTCTGAAACAGAGGGTGGGACAGCTCCAAAAAAACTGCGATTGCTATCTCTGTTCAGTAAAAATCAGTTTCTTACTACCCTTTAAAAGCTGCCTCTACTGATCTGGCCTTGAGTATTAACAGACTGAATGAAAAGATTTAGTTTCCCAACACATGTGCCACCATTGCTTAAAGACTTAATAATATAGTCCATTTTATTCTCAGTCCTACAATTTTTCCAAAAAACCAGGAAACATTTACATGAAGAAAAAAATTTCCTTCCTACAAAAACTGGGGGGAAATGCCAAACACTGTCTTTAAAAAATAGTTTTAGTTTGGTACTAAAGAATCATTAACGCTTTGAGTAAGAGCACTAACATTTTATTTTATTGTTAATTTAAAAATTATATTAGGGCATATATAATGAAAAAAATTCAAATAATACCACTATAAAATGAACTAAATAGTGGGAGTCCACTTCTGACTCTCTACTCCCAATCACCCAACTCACCAAGGAAATATGGGATTTAACATATTAACTTTCAGAACTTTTCCTAACATACATATACACACACACACACACACAAATATTTTTACAAAAATAGAATCATTTTTCTGTCCCACAATTTGTTTTTATTTCACTAGAGTGAGTATCATGGACAGCCTTCTGTATCTGTGCATACAAATCTGCTGCTTGGCTTTTAATGGAGGCAGACACACACACACATTTAATTGCTAAATTCTTTCATTTGCTCATTCAATCATTCTACAAGCCTTTACTGAATGTCCAGCATGTTCTGATGGTGCTAGACTGACATGTTAATTGCCAAAGGAAAAAAATCAATTGCAGGTGTTGCCAATATGGATGGGGGGTGCTTTCCTAGAGGAGGGTGCACCTAAGATTAGGTGTAAAGAGAACAGTTAGCTAGGTAAAGGAGGGAACAGTCCACATTAAATTAGAATATAAAAATGCAAGCCTATGGACTTTTTAAACCAATATATGTACATCCATGTGAGTGAATTATTTCATTGTATTTTACTGTTTGCTTTTTTTTGTCAAAGTAAATATAAAGAAAAGAACACTGGAACTAGACTTTCAACAGTGCAATTAATAATGATTAATATAAAAATGCTTTACATAATGGAAAATATAAAATTGAAAAATTTAAGACATTCTTTTTTATCTGTGCATATGTACACATACAGGTACATGTGTCTAAAACACACAGATGCAAGCTATGTACTATAGCATACTAAATACTGTGAAACAAAGTAAATCTGATCTTTTAACCTTGACTAAAGTATCCTTGACTGAAACAAATCTAGTCATTTGATTTATCTAGAAGAATTTTATTTATAAACTCAGTGATTTAGTGGCAGTCAAGGAGACAACCTATATTCAACTAGTCAATCTGATTTTTACATAGAACGATTATTGTTGCCCAAGAAGCAAGATTCATTTTAGTAGTTCAAAATCTTATGGAGTATGTTTTATGGACAAATTATTATATAAGGCTCTGGAAAACAGTCAGTTGAAGACACAGTCCTTACTCTCAAAGGGCTTTCAATGTATTATCAGGGACATATATAGTCACAAATAAGTATAATACAAAATACACAGAGAAAGAGATTAACTCTGAGGAAAATGGATAATGTTAATGGAAAGGATCGGTTTAATCTGGGTGGAATTTCAACTTGCAAACAAGGATGAAGGGCGTGCCAAAAGAACACAGAAAGGTACAAGTGAAGACAAAGAACATGGATACTGCCATGTCCATGTACAGGAAGGTGAAATGGCAGGGTGAGGCTAGAGTTTAGGGGGCACAGAGAAGGCAGAAGTGTGAAATAAGGCTGGAGAGGTAGTGGGGCAAATTACCAAGAAGTCCAGCATTCAACCTATGGGAAATGAAGAGCCTTCAAACATTTCTCAAAGGAAATGGTGTGATCAGAATAATGATGTATGAGTAGGTATGGAAAAGAAAACATGAATAGGGAGACAGAACAGGGCACAATAACAAAGATCTCAGGAAGAGGTAATGAAGAGTTGATTATGGACTGCAGCAGTGGAAATTGGAAGAAAGGAACAGACTGAGACACATTTTAGAGGCAGAGTGAAAAAGGTAAAGAGCCCTGGATTTGAATTTTGGCTCCTCCAAGTACCTGTGTTCTGATACTACACAAGAGTATCTTGGAAATATAGGTTCCTCATCTATAAAAAGAAAAACAGGGAGTTGTCTAGATAAATCATGTCCACTGATTTTTTCAGCATACAAATGATACAAAGAAGAATACAATGTAGCCCACACCTGGTTGGGGAAACATATATAAAAACACAGAGGAAAGAGATTGTGTAATGGCATTAAAGACTATAAAAATGAAGGGATTCAAAGGTGTTTTCACAGAGGTGACATTTGAACCAGGCTACTCACACCTTTGAGGTGTTTTATTTGCACCAGGTTCTTTATTTCCAGTTGGTTCTCCACCTCACCATACTGTAGTACACCACCTGTAGGACAGTGTGTGTGATTTGAATTTTAGAGAGTGAAAGGAAAGTCAAGAGAAGGGGTAGGAAAAAAGATGGGACTAGGGGAGGAAGGGAGAGGAAAAAAATTAGAGGAATATGAATGAATTTTAGGCAAACACCTTCTAAGGAAAAATACCTGAAAGAAAGCCAGATAATATTTAGATGTCCAGTGTGACACAATGTCAAGGCAGCCAAACTGAAATGAAAGCATCTACAGAGCTCCAGATGGCTGTTCAGCCAGGTTTTTTTCAGTAAAGCTGGCCTGAGGCAGCTACTGTCAGCGTCAGTGCTGTGTCTAAACAAGTTTTAATTTAACTTCAAACAACAAAACATGTTGTTCAATATGTTCAAACAACAAAATACGTAGACTTTTGTTTAGACTGTTTGCATGCATTTGTGCACTGCTAATAAAAGCCAAAATGACTTCTCAAGAAAGTGAGAGAAAAACCTAGTTGCAAGGATGTTGTCAATTCTTTTACGTACTGGGTAATTTTATTTAACTTATTCAACAAATATTTATTGAATGCCTACTCTGTGTAATCCAAGAATGGATATGATACAGATCATGCCACCCAGAGTCTAGTATGTTCATTATAAAGGAGAAATTGAAAGATTCAGTGAGAGGTGTAGATAAAATACTACTAGCATAAATTAGGGGGACATTACTTTGAGCTGGGAAGATCAAGGATGGAAGACACTGGCATTAGAAGAGAGGGGACTATGCTGTGATATTTATTTGACAATCATTTAATGAGCACATACAGCACGCAAGCCACTCTCCTACAAGGCAGTTAGATTCTGAGGTGATTTAGTCCAACTCTTCCACTCAACTCACTGGGAAACCAAAGTCCAGAGACCCAAATAACTAATTCAAGCATATCATAAGCAGAGGTAAAATCTGAATATTATCTTCAGGCTGCAAGTCCAGTACTTTCTACTACTTTCGTCTGTCTCTTTCAAAACCCTCAGTCTGAATATTTTGTGATGGACAATCATTGTTTCAAAACACATCCCATTTCATTTCTAGTTCAAAAGTTTCATTTGCAAGCCTAGTTTGTTGTAAAATGCCTCCTGTAACATTTAGTTAAAATTTGCCTCACTTTCTAACCAGTGGCTCCCTCTGGAGCTACATAGAACATATGTTACTCTGTGGCCACATGACCACAATTCACATATATAAAGACAGTGTTCATGTCTCGACTCTAGTATTAGGAATTGTGTGTATCACCACGGCAGGGAACAGGCATTGGGATTAACAAGAACTGGCTTCGAATCCCAGCTTCAACATTTACTAGATGTGTAATCATTAGCAAGGTTACTTAATTTACATAATCTGTGTGCTCAGTTAGAAAATGGATTGCCTCATTGTCCTTTATGCCTCCCACTGAATGTAATAGCTAATAGCTATGATGAAGAATTGGTACAGCTTTTGGTATAACTGAGAATATACTAGAGTCTCTATACCTATTAAGCACTGAATCATTTGAGGGGGAAAGTTACAAAACTGAAAAAAGATGGCAAGGATTTTCTGTTTTTTCTCTCTCTCATGCCCCTGTTTCTCTCCTCTGTCACAGACCAGTCACTGAGTGACAGCTCTAAAATACTGAAGAAAAGCTAAATAACTGTCATGGCTTTACCAGATACAGACAGAGCTGCTGGCAAAAGTATAGCAGTTTTATTGTGATAAAATATTGAAGTATATTTCTCTATTGTATAAGGCACAACTATTCTTCTCTCTTTTTTAAATTAGAAAGAAAGATCCTCGAAGGGTGGGATCCAGAAAGTTTTACAACTTGTACAGTGTCTTCAATGTACTCAAGACAGAAAAAGGTACAGGGCCTGCTCCCTCTGCATTCACAGATTCCCCTGAACGAGGCAGTGTGGTGCTGCCTGTGTTTCCCGGTTATGGGCAGGGGGGTGGGAAGTGGAGGGAAGAACAGAAGATTTAGAGTTGATTCTTTTCCTACTTCCAAATGTTACAAACCAGCTGGTAATGTTTAGTAGCAATAACCTCATCTGCTAGGCACTGCAACTAATTTCCCATATTTGGATAGGAAAAATGTATCATGTCTCAAAGAAAGACATACTGACAGGAAATCTAGTGGCTGACACTAGCGGTAGGTCTGTAGCTCCCGGGTCTGAGGAGGTAGTCAAGGACTCACCTAGATGATCTACAGATGGGACACATAGGTGGTGGAAGCAGACAGAAGGACTTACTGCTCTCAAAATAAGGGCTAAACTAAAACATGGAAGATGAAAATGCAGACAGGCAGTGTGGCATTCTGGGAGCTGTCCCCCAATATCTGTTCTTTCTTCCAAGTAACATTTTTAGCTGAGTACTTGTCCACTCATGATAAAGAGAGTGTTTTCCAGTCTCTCACGCAGCAAGTTGTAGCCATGAGACTAAGTACTGGCTACTGTTACAGGGCAGTTTCTGGGCTCCTTCCTTAAAAGATGGCGGGGCCTGCCCTTTTCCATGCTTTTCTCCATCCTGCTGCCTGCAACACAGATGTCTCCACCTCTGACCACGGAAAGGAAAGCAGCATCCTACCTAAGAATGGTGATTCAAGGAGTGGGTGTCTAGACATATAAATTGTTTTCAATTAAACAATGCTGTCAAAAATACCCATAAAACAATCTTTTTCACATATCTATTTTATTAGATTATATTCCTAGAAGTGGTTAAGAGGAAATAAAAACCATTTTAAAGTTTTTTGATACATATGGCCAAATTGCTCTTCTGAAAGTTTAAATTTACATGCACTCCCTTCCTTCCCAGTCTAACACTGAGTTTATCTTTCTATCATTAAATTGCTAAGAGCTCTTTTTTTATATTAAGAGTGTGAGCACCATATTATAAATGTTTCTCCACTTATTAAATTGTTTTTATGTCCCTTAGTTATATTCTATAGTTTGTATAGTTAGTTCTATAGTTTACTTCATTAGGCAAATTTCTAAGTATGGTTATAAGATCTTTTTATGTATTTGTGTTGTAAGTAGGTTGTTTAAACATATATTTCTCTGTGCTGGTACAGAGGAAGCATTAACTTTTGAATTTATTTTGTAACTGACTCTTACTGGTATCCTTTTAATAATGTTCATAAATGTTGATTCTCTTGGGATTTCTAGTCAAGCGATAATACTTGCCACTTCAAATACTGATGGTATTTCTCACTTCCCTTGCAATATATATACTTCATTTTCTTGTCTTACTGTATTAGATATAACTTTCAAAACAGTATTAAGTAATAGAGTTAACAGAGGTAATAGCTGACGCTCCTACCATTTTCTCCCCCTAAGTCTTAGGTCATTCTTCTCTTTATCTGTGTAACAGCTGGCATGTATCAGTCTTTTCCACCCCTTCTTACACTTCCCCCAGCCCCAACTATTGCAAATTCCTTGAAGGCAAAAACTATGTTTTACTGACCCTTAAAGTAACTCTAGCACCCGCGCAGTGTCTTGCAGAAAAAATAAATCATTAAACCAGTGGTTCCCATCTTGGCAGACCACTGGAATAACACGGGAGCAACTGACTACAAGTTCTATAAACCATTTACAAATGACAAATTCTCTGTTCGTGGGGGGAAGAAATCTAGATATTTTAAAAGCTTCTTGGGTGATTGTGATCATCTACCATGTTTGGGAACTACCAGTCTAATATTTTTATCACTCCCGGAGATTCTGTTTCAGAGCCATGAATTTGATTTCTAACAAATCTTCCTAAATGATTCAGATGTAGGTTTGGAAATTACTGAATTAAAGGTTCAGAGAAGGAATATGAGTTTTTCATTACTTTTTTTCTTAATATGTCCTGTATTTTATATTTTTCATATACAAAAGTGAAAGAAATTGTAAGATATAGAAAGAAAAAGCTAATTTCTCATCTTTACTTCCTTGCAGTAACACTGACCACTCCCTAGTGGTATCCTCCACACCTTTCCCCTTGCTTACACAAAATAAAGTGTGTGTGTGTAGTTTTCTTTTTGTTTTTACCAAAACAAATAAACCAATTATTTTGTAATTCTGGTAGTATATTTAAAATGTTGCAAATAAATGATAATAAATGCTTTCAGGACCATTTAGTATATAATATACATGAAAATCTATCTGTTTTCTCATCTACTACAGACTTAAAAATAGCAGTGAGTATACAAATATTTTCATTTCATTTTTAATTCTTTAACAAGTATAAAAACAACTGTGGAAAACTCAGCTACAAAGTTCAAAAACCACAACTGAAGATAATATACCAAAAGATATGGGTTTATAAGTCAAAATAGCATCTTAAAAACCATGAGGAGAGTATTAATATAGGAAGGCTAAAAATGGCATATAAAGCTTTTTTTCTTTACAGAGATAATAAAGTAACAACTACAAAAAGAAATCCTATTATAGATGTTCTTATCCTTAGCGATTACTCATCTTTTAGATAAAGGCTATTTTTAATTCACAAGCAAAATTAAGCCTGACCCCCACTTAACATGCTTCAACAAAACATAAAAGGTAGCACTCAAATGTCTTCCTGAAATAAAATTTTCTAAAATAGAACTGCTAATAAAGGAAAGATTTATATTAGTGGCTAACACAATTATATTCTAAAAGACCAAGTTATAACTTTGGTGAAATCACTACATTATTCATTTGTTACTAATAAATTTTCATAAAGCTGCTTCTCCAAAAAGCTCAATGAAAAACACTAGTGATTGTTAAATAGTGCAAATGAATTCTAAATTCTCCAATACTGAAAATCAGAAGACAATGTACGAGTGGCACAGAAGAATGAGGAAGTAAAAATAAAAGCAACAAGCAAAATAAGAGAGCTTCCAATATAAAAAATGAATCAAACTGCCTTTCTGATTCATTCCACAAGACTCTTTCTGTAAAATCAGAATTTAAGACTTAAGAAAATGATGTCATCTGGCTGTCAGGAGTTGTCAGAACTATATTTGATTCTTTATTTGACTTGGAATGGGAGAGAGAACAGAGTGGAGAACTAAGTTAATCTAGAAGTGGTGTGAATTTGGGAAAAGGCCTAGAAATCAAGTGCAAATATGATGAAAATAATAATAACTTATGAAGGAAATCATTTTGAGAAAGGCAACAACATTCAGTGAAGTGCTTAAAGGAAGTGATCCTGAAAATAGCAATTTGTTGTTTTTTGGTACAAATGGAATAGACTTGTGGGTAGGGAAATCAGGAAGACCTAAACTGGTAATTCAGGTTTCAAACTGTTAGACATTTGGTAGGAGGATTAAAAAATGGAAAGGGGAGTAATTATTAGGTAGCATCTCCACTACCACACCCCTCCCCATCTCCAAGACAGTACCTACCTTTTTCCCCCAATTGCTCTGATGAGAAAAACACTTCTCTCTCTCCCCATCCAGAGGGGTTTCTTTATCAATGCTCTGGGTCCCATCCTCCCTCTTTCCTTAGAGATTTTATTCCACTGACTATCTTTGGTCAATCCTCAAACTCCTGTCATTAGCTCTTTCCTTTCAGCATATAAAAATCCTCATTTTTCATATCTAAAAATAAACCAAAATAAAATAAGTTTCCTTAACCTTATGCACTACTTTAACTATCATCTTACATCTCTTCTTCTTACCAGCCACTCCTGGAAGGAAGTCTACCCCTTCATTCACTCCTCACCCTGAAGCAGTCTGGCTCTAGGCCTCACCAACTCAGAGGCTCTTTTACTTAAAAGCAACAGTGACCTTCTAAGTGTCAAACCCAATCTCCAGTTTTTTGCTCTCGTGTGATTTAATCTTGCTGCAGTTTTTTAGACATTCATCTCTTTTTCCTTGAAAAGCTCTCCTCCTGTATCTGAGACATCACATTCCTTCTTTTGTTGATGTCCCACTGGTACCAATCTTTGTCTTTTATTACTCTCCCTCTATACTCATGATTTCCTCTATACTCTCTCTATACTCAGTTCAAAACAGACCAACACTTCTGAATTTTTAGCCCAGATAAATAGACCTGTGGAGCTCTGATTCAGAATATGTCTAAGGAGAAGCTCTTTCCAAATGTTTGAGAGTACTTACATGTCCAAAACTGATTCATCATGTTCCCCCTTAAAAAGTCACTCACTATTCCTTAACTTAAGTGAATTGAGCCATCACTCAACCAGTTATTCAAGTAAAACATCTGGGAATCATCTGAGATTCTTCCCTCTCCCTTACTTCCCGATCTAATCACTAAGGACTAGGGATTCCCTCACAACTGTCCCTTTCCATCTATCCAATGGCCTTTGTTCATATACCATTTAGACCATGTCATATTGCAACAGTCTCCTTAATGATTTTTCTACCTCTAATCTCAGCTCCTTGTGATCTAGTTTCTATAGGAAATCCGCTCATTGTAATTTTTTCAAAGGCTCTCAGTTAACTACAAGCTAAACTCTCAACTTCTTTGTATGGTATAAATATACCTGCCTATTCTCCTTCCTCATCCTTACCACTTGCCAACTCAACTTTATGCTCTAGCAACACTTAACATGTTTCCCTCTGTCCAAGTCTTCTGCATGTGCTGTAACCCCATTTTCCCACTCGACTGCCTGCCACATTCTTATATACTCTTAGGTATCTGTTTAAATGCTACCTTCTTTAACAGCACCCCCTTTCTCTATGAGGTAGACTCTGGTGCTTTTTGTACATTCTCAACTGTAGTTTTAAAGATTCTTTCATTAAACAATTACCTATTGCATTATAATTGTTTGCGAGGGCATCTTAACTACTTAACTAGCTTAGATTAGGATATTAAAATAAAACTTTTATCCCAGCTCTGTAGTTATCAAACTAGTCTCCTAACTTACAAGTTTTATAACTAATGCCCAGAAAGATCTTTTAATTTTAAGCTATTTGAAATCAAAGTAGATTTTTAATACATGTATTCCTTTTAATTTAGATCTAATTTAAATAAAAAAAGATCTGCAGCACTAACCCAACAAATACTTCACCGAATAAATATAGCTTGGCCAACTACTATTAGGCAAGAACCACTCCTGGTGCTGGGATACAGTGGTGAACACAACAGTCAGGATCTCCACACTAAAGGAATTTTAAATGTGGAGGAGAAGACATGTATTTAAGAAGTAATTCCTGTAAGTATATAATGAGAGCTTGACAAGAGACTGTAGAAACATTTACTGGGAGGCCTAACCTATCTTTTTCTCCAAGGACATCAACCTTAAACAGAGCCAAGAAAGACAGGCAAAAGACAGGGGTAGTGATGCTAGAAAAGTCTAGGACAATTGAAGTTCAGAGACTACAAAAGGTAAAAACTGTGAGGAAACAGCTGGAGAGGTGCCACAAATCGAGCTGTGAAGGGATTTTTAAGAGAAGCTCATGCTTTGTGCTCCCAGTAACCAATTCTAATTTTCTCCATGAATCAAACCACTAAATCAAACACGTGTTTTCTAAAAGCACTACATTCTGAACCAAAAAAAGAAAAAATATTCTAAATAAAACTCTTCCAAGACTTCCATCTCATAGTATCTGCTGCGACTAAGCACTGAGGAAGTAGATTAAATGAGATGTTTCACTTGCACATCTTCAGGGTGTATGAAAATGAAAACAACTGAGACTCAGAACTCTCAAAAGTTATCAAAATTCTAACCATGAATTCGGTGTGCCAAGAGACATATTAAATGTTCACTTTGGAACAGAAAGAGTATATTTTATCTTTTTATTTGGAATAGAAGATTAGATTCTAATCTTCTTTGGATTTCCATTCAGATGAGCACAGTAAATGGGATCATATTTCTATATTACAGGTACTTTTTTTAAACAGTCTGTGAACACTTTAATTTAAAAGCCATGGACAGCAACCTAGAGGAGCTCTGACCATGCAAAATGTTTTATAAATAGTTCCATGTGCACTGCTCATCTGGAGTCTCACAAGAGATGGATAATAACCTTGTATTTTGTACTCATTTACTCTGAATTAGCCAAACCTTCTGTTTTTAATTACATACTTAATTCACCTAGCATGGTCTAATTACAGAAAACAAAACATCATTTAAACAAAAGGTGGCCTTGAACTTAATCTATCAAAACACCAGTTAGTTTTAAAAGTTTTCAGTTCTTAACAAACTGCCAAGACATGCAATAGCAATTTTCCAAATGTGATCATATGCTTTTATAGCAACAGATATACTACAAAATCAAACATCTGTATATACTTTGAAAACTCAATGTACTGTCTCACTATTAATGCATATCTGTTCAAATTCTTATAGACCTAAAAAAAATCTTAAAGCTGAAGTACTACACAATAATTTTTAAATATTCAAGGTCATTTTGGCTTTGAAATGACAAGTTATCATAACCATGGTTACTTATTTATGAAATGGTCCAGAACTCTATAAACTCATGTGGAGTTTTCCTTGACTCCACCAGCATAGTAGCCCTTTTTCTCTGTGCTACTGTAGCACCTTACATATCTGTCAATCACAGTTTATGATGTTGAATTGTGAATACTGGGTTAAAGATAAGTGCCCTAAGTAGACAGCAAACTTCATGAAAGCAGAACTTAATACTTTTTATATTGATACTTCCAACATGAAGCACAGTGGCTGACCCCACAGCAAATCCTCAACACGTTTGTTGAATTACTATATTTAAACACAATACCATAAAATGATTTCAGTTTGTGGATGACATGATCTTGCATACAGACTATCTTAAGGAATTCACCAAAAAACTACTAGAACTAACAAATGAGCTCTGCAAGGTTGCAGGATGTAAGATCAACACACAAAAATCAATTGTTTGTATATAGTAGTAATGAATAAACCAGAAAAGAAATCAAGAAAATAATTCCATTTACAATAGCATCAAAAAGAATAAATTTAACAAAAGAAGTGAAAAATTTATACTATGAAAACTATAAAACACTGCTCAAAGAAATTAAACAAGACCCAAATAGATGAAAAGGCATCCTATGTTCATGGGCCGGAAGACTTAATGTTGTCAAGATGGAAATACTCTCCATATTCATCTACAGAATCTAGAGATTTAGAGCAATTCCTACCAAATCTCAGCTGACTTCTTTGGAGAAACTGGTAGGCTAATCCTAAAATTTATATGGAAATTTAAGAAGTTCAAAACAGCCAAACATACAATGGAATATTATTCAGCTTTAGAAAGGAAGAAAACCCTTTCTAAAGCTACAACATGCATAAACCTTGAGGACATTATACTGGTGAAATAAACCAGTCACAAAAAGATAAATACTCTATTATTCCACTTACAAAGTAGTCAAATTTATAGAGACACAAATAGAATAGTGGTTAACAAGTGCTGGGGAGAAATGAGAAGTAATTAAATGGGTATAGAGTTTTAGTTTTGCAAGATAAAAAGGGTTCTGGAGATTGGTTGCACAATAGTGTGAATATACTTAACACTACTGACCTGTGCACTTAAAAATGTTTAAGATGATAAATTTTATGTTATTTTTTTCCACAATTAAAAATGTTCAAAAAAATAGCCAAAATAATCTTGAAAAAGAACAACAAAGTTGGAGGACACCCACTTCCCAATTTCAAAACTCATTTACAGAGCTACAGTAATCAAGATAGTGTGTTACTGGCAGGATGACAGGCATATGTATCAATGGAATAGAATTCAAAGTCCAAAAATAAATCCTCACATTTATGGACAAATGATTTTCTAGAAGAGTGCCAAGACAATTCAATTGGGGAAAGAACAGTCTTTTCAACAAATTTTTCTGGGACAACTGAGTATCAACAAGCAATAAAATGAAGGTGGACTCCCATCTCACACTATATGCACAAATGAACTCACAATGGATCAAAGACCTAAATATAAGAGCTAAAACTTTAAGACTCTGGGAAGAAAACCTAAGTATAAATCTTCATGATCTTGAATTAAGTAATAATTTTCTTAGATATGACACCAAAGCACAAGCAAAAACAAACTGGAGTTCATCAAAATTAAAAACTTTTGTTCTTCAAAGCACAAAACAACTCAAAGAATAGGAGAAAATACCTGCAAATCATGTTAAGAAACCTGATACAGAATATATAAAGAACTCTCAAAACTCAATAATAAAATTACTAACCCAATTAAAAAGTGAGCAAAGGATCTAAATAGACATTCCTCTAATATATATGCAAATTGGAAATAAGCATATGGCAAGATAATAACATCATTAGCCATTAGGGAAATGCAATCATAACCACAATAAGATACCACTTTACATCCACTATATGGCCATAAGCAAAATATAGCAAGTGTTTGTGAGCATGTAGAGAAATTAGAACTCTTATATACTACCGGTGGGAATGTAAAATGTTGTAGCCACTTTGGAAATCAGTCTGACAGTTACTCAAAGGGTTAAACCTAGCAATATCATATGATTTATAATTTCATTACTAAGTATATACCAAAGAGAAACGAAAACTATGTCCATACCCAAAAACTTGTGCAAAATTGTTCACAGCAGCATTATTCAAAATAACTAAAAGGTGGAAACAATCTAAATGCTCAACTTAGAAATGGATAACCAAAATGTGGTATATTCATACAATGGAATATTACTCAGCCACAAACAGGAATGAAATGCTTGTGTATAACATGGATGAACCTTGAAAACATGCTAAGTGAAAGAAACCAGACACAAAAAGCCATATAATATATAATTCCCCTTAGATGAGATGCCCATCATAGGCAAATCTATATAGATTTTGAAGAAAGAAAGTGAGTCAACTATCATGAGGCTGCTCTTAGCCTAGTAAATGAAAAACTAGATATGGATCCTATAAAGCAAGAGCTGGGAAGGTAGAAAATAATTCGTAAAAGTAAGCCCAGAAGTTCACAAAGGATGGGAAGTACCAATAATTACAGCTAAGCTCAGAAAGGAGTAATAGTTAGGGGGTACTATGGCTTAGCATGGACTTTTAAAAAATATATGGAAAAAAAATCTCCCAAACCTTTGTTTTTAAGTTCCCGTGTATAAGATGTGGAATGACGAGGGGGTAAAGAAAATGCGTTATCAAGTTCTTCTAGTGTGGCTGGAGCAGGAGAAGGAGGGGGAACTCTTAAGAAAACTATTGATGAGATTAAGAGATCCCAGAAAGTAGTTCCTGTGTTCCAGACTAGAGTAACATGGGTATCTCCACAGTGAATGATAAAACAGGAGAAGAGTTAAAACCCCCACTTTCTTAGGAATTATACAAAGCATGACATGGCTTGCCCTTTAGGACATGTTGTTCATAAAATAAATCATTACTTCATATTACCATATTAATTTTTCTTTATCATTACTTAGAGCATTAGAGAGAATATTTCTGCACTAAATATTCACTATTTATAAACCTAAATAGCTCATCAAATCAGCAAGGAGCTCCTTGTTGCTAACTATCCCAAAGTAAATTATCAGTCCTCACCTTTCTTGAGCTTTAGCAGAATCCAAACCAGTTACTCACTCCCTCCTTAGAATGCTTTCCTCACCTAGCTTCCAGGATACCACATTCTCCTGCTTATCTTCCTACCTCCTGACTGTTCCTTCTCAGTCTCTTTTGCTTGTTCCTTCCCTTTTCTCTTTTCAGAAACAACATAAAGTCACAATTTAATCTTCTGTGTTTATGTTTTCTTAACAAAAACATTTAAAAACTCACCCAATTAAAAAAAAATAGTTTGGAAAATAATATTTTTATTTAAAAAAGAAAGAAAAATTCTAAAAGAAGTGATATACCACATGACTTAAGCAGAAGATTCAAAATTCATAAATACATCAATTCTCCTTAAATCGATATGAAGGTTTAAAAGATTCCAATCAAAATCCTAGAGGACTTTTTGTACAACTTGACATAACAGATTCTAAAATTTACATGGAAGTGCAAAGGGTCAAGAATAGCTAATGACTTGGAAAGGAGTTGATGAAGGTGGAGGAACTTGCCCTACCAGAAAGCAAGATTTCTAATAAGTTTATAATATTTAACAGAGTATGCTATTTATTTATTTCAACAAATAGACTAATGGAATAGAATAGAGAGCCTCCAAATAGAATGTTTCATATACAGACACTTGATTTATGACAGAGATAGAATTTGACCAAGTGGAGAAAGAATAGATTTTTCAATATATGCTACTGGGACAACTAGTTATGAAACTAGACTCCTAAATGACTTGAAAACCAAAGTGATTGAGACTTGTGTATACACAAGAACATGCATATGAATATTTACAGAACAGAAGCTTTATTTGTAATAGCCAAAAACTGGATGGAACCAAGATGTCTTTCAATAGGTGGATAGATAAACAAACCGAGGTATATCCATACAGTGGAATAGTATACAGCAATAAAAAAGAAAAATGGGCCATCAAACCATGCAAAGACACGAAGGAACCTTAAATGCATGTTGCTAAATGAGAAAAGCCAATCTGAAAAGGCTGCATACTATATATGATCTCAATTATAAGATATTTTGGAAAACAAAGACTATAGAGACAGTAAGAAGATCTAATTATGGCCAGGAGTTCAAGAGAAGAGAAGATGAGATGAATAGGTAGAGTACAGGGGATTTTTTAAGGGCAGTGAGACTATTATTATTTGAAACTGTCAGAGTGGATACATGGCATTATTTGTCAAAACCCACAGAACTGCACAATAGTAAGAGTAAACCCTTATATAAGCTATCAACTTTAATTACTAATAATGTATCACTACTGGTTTATCAATTGTAACAAAAGCACCACATTAACACAACTTGTTAAAATTATGGAAGCGGAAAAAGAGAGAGCCTATGGAAACTGTACTTTCTGCTTAATTTTTCTGTAAACCTAAAATTTCTCTAAAAAATAAAGTCCATAAATTAAAATAAAAAATGTGCAAAGTAAAACGATAAAATTTTACAAGTCAACAAATGAAATATACTTATATGCTCTTAAATGTGACCCAAATGTTTATATTAACAAAGAATAATAACAAATTCAATTACATTAAAATTAAGAACTTCCATCATGAAAAAACACAACAGAGAGTGAAAAGATAAGCCATAAAAGGGGAGAGGATATTTGTAGCACCTATCACTGGAAAAAAAAAAAGCTGGATTATATAAATAGCTCCTAAGAATCAATAAAAAAAAGACAAACAAGACAAACAGGAAACTAAATGACTCCAGCAGAGGAAATTAGAATGGCTAAAATCCACAAAGAACACATGAAACTAGATTCAATCCCATTAGTGACCAGGGAAATATGAAACCACAATGAAATACCATTTGACAGCCACCAGATCAGAAAATTTAGAAATCTGGCAATAGCAAGAATTAGTGAGAATACTGAGGAACAGAACTCTTACTGTAATCTGGTACAACCACCTTGGGAAACAAGTGGGCTTAATATAGTAAAGTTAAAGATAGAAATATCCTACCATTCAGCAATTTCTAAACCCTTCTAGAAAAATACTCAAAAGAAATCCTTGCACTTATTCCCTGGGAGACATGTACAAAAATGTTTATAGCACCATTATTTGTAATAGCTAAAAATGATAAATGACTCAAATATTAATCAATAAAGAATACATACATAAAAATGTGGAATAATCACTCGATGGAATATTATATAGCAGTGAAAATGCATGACCTACAGTTTCATGCATCAAAAATACACTATAGAGCAAAATAATCAAATCAAAGAAGATTCCATCTATATAAAATATGATTCCATCTATATAAAGTTCTAAACCAGCAGGACAAAATAACACATTGTTTAAGAATACATACCTGCTACAAAGAGAAGAAAGAGAATAATCACCACAAAAGTAAGAGCAGTGGATACTTCTTTGGGGAGGGAAGGGAGATACACAGGAGCTTCTAAGGACCTGCAGTAATATATTGCTTAAGCTAGGTGGTGGGTATTTGGACATGCATATAGTTATTCTTTAAACTGTATATCTAATGTTTGGTGCACAGGAATTTATATTAAGAATATAAGCACAAATAGAATTATAAAAGGCAACGGGTAGAAATAAATACGAACAGAAGCAATTTTAGAAGTATAAACATAATTTATATATGTTTTTTGAGTCCAATACTTTTAAATGCTACATACCTTGACAAAAAGAGCATAATTTACAGAAAGGGAGAGTATATATTTTCCTTAATACTTTATGATGAAAAATTTTCAAATATCTATAGAAAAATTAAAATAGTAGTATAATGAACAACCAATATATCCTCTGCTTGGTTCAACAATTATTAACATTTTACTACATCTTCTTGATTCCTTTCTCCACACATAGACACACATTTTATTCTGAACCTTAAGAAAGTATATGCAGAACATCATGGTACTTTACACCTAAATACTTCAGCATGCATTTTCTGAGAATAAGAACATTATCACTAAATACTACCATGCCCAAGAAAATGGATGATTAAGTCTATGAGACCCACTAATATCCAGGGCCTATATATTTTCTGAAGAACAGATAGCTTGGGAACCATATATGATAATAAACCTAATTGAAATGTTACATAATAAATTCATGAATATTCTGGGAGAATAAATATTTACTTGCTTAAAAAACTCACTGAGGGGAGGGGCAGAAGATGGCGGCGTGAGTAGAGCAGCGGAAATCTCCTCCCAAAACCACATATATCTATGAAAATATAACAAAGACAACCCTTCCTAGAATAAAGACCAGAAGACACAGGACAATATCCAGACCACATCCGCACCTGAGAGAACTCAGCGCCTCGCGAAGGGGGTAAGATACAAGCCCCGGCCCGGCGGGAGCCGAGCGCCCCTCCCCCAAGCTCCCGGCGGGAGAAGAGCAGGCAGAGCGGGAGGGAGACGGAGCCCAGGACTGCCGAACACCCAGCCCCAGCCATCCGGGCCAGAATGCAGGGCGCTCGATACTAGGAAAACAGGGTAGCAAGAACAGTGAGCAGGCACTGGAGGCTGGGCGACAGAGGACATAAGAAAAGTGCGTGACCATTTTTTTTTTGCTTTTTTGCTGTTTTGGCGAGCGCTTTTTGGAAGTCTTAAAGGGATAGGGACCCCAATACTAGGGAAACAGGGCAGAAAGACCGGTGAGCAGAGGCCTGAGGCTGGCACCAGAGAATAAAGAAAAACGAACGACATTTTTTTTTTTTTTAATTAAAAACTTTTTTCTTTTTTTTTTAATTAAAAAAATTTTTTTTTTTTTTTTTTTTTGGTGGGCATTGTTTTGTTTTGGGGGGTGCTTTTTGGAAGTCTTAAAGGGGCAGGGCGGATCACTTAATCCAGAGGTAGGGAATCCGGGTTCTCTGGGCACCCTAACCCCTGGGCTGCAGGGAGCAGGGAGGCCCCTTACGGAGATAAATAGCCTCCCAGCAGCTCCTGCTCCGACGCGACTCCACCATTTTGGAGTAGCTGCCCGAGCTAGGCCACGCCCACAGCAACAGCGGAGATTAACTCCATAGCAGATCGGCAGGAAGCAGAAACCCTGTCTGCGCGCAGCTGCACAGCACAAGCCACTAGAGGTCGCTGTTCTCCCAGGAGAGGAGGGCCACAAACCAACAAGAAAGGAAGTCCTTCCAGCCGTCACTCGTCCCAGTTCTGCAGACTATTCCTATCACCATGAAAAGGCAAAGCTACAGGCAGACAAAGATCACAGAGACAACACCAGAGAAGGAGACAGACCTAACCAGTCTCCCTGAAAAAGAATTCAAAATAAGAATCATAAACATGCTGACAGAGATGCAGAGAAATACGCAAGAGAAATGGGATGAAGTCCGGAAGGAGATCACAGATGCCAGAAAGGAGATCGCAGAAATGAAACAAACTCTGGAAGGGTTTATAAGCAGAATGGATAGGATGCAAGAGGCCATTGATGGAATTGAAATCAGAGAACAGGAACGCATAGAAGCTGACATAGAGAGAGAGACAAAAGGATCTCCAGGAATGAAACAATATTAAGAGAACTGTGTGACCAATTAAAAAGGAAAAATATCCGTATTATAGGGGTCCCAGAAGAAGAAGAGAGAGGAAAAGAGATGGAAAGTATCTTAGAAGAAATAATTGCTGAAAACTTCCCCACACTGGGGGAGGAAGTAATCGAACAGACCACGGAAATACACAGAACCCCCAACAGAAAGGATCCAAGAAGGACAACACCAAGACACATAATAATTAAAATGGCAAAGATCAAGGACAAGGAAAGAGTGTTAAAGGCAGCTAGAGAGAAAAAGGTCACCTATAAAGGGAAACCCATCAGGCTAACGTCAGATTTCTCAACAGAAACTTTACATGCCAGAAGAGAATGGCATGATATATTTAATACAATGAAACAGAAGGGCCTTGAACCAAGGATAATGTATCCAGCACGACTATCATTCAAATATGACGGTGGGATTAAACAATTCCCAGACAAACAAAAGGTGAGGGAATTTGCTTTCCACAAACCACCACTACAGAACATCTTACAGGGACTGCTCTAGATGGGAGCACTCCTAGAAAGAGCACAGCACAAAACACCCAACATATGAAGAATCGAGGAGGAGGAACAAGAAGGGAGAGAAGAAAAGAATCTCCAGACAGTGTATATAACAGCTCAATAAGCGAGCTAAGTTAGGCAGTAAGATACTAAAGAGGCTAACCTTGAACCTTTGGTAACCACGAATTTAAAGCTTGCAATGGCAGTAAGTACATATCTTTCAATAGTCACCCTAAATGTTAATGGGTTGAATGCACCAATCAAAAGACACAGAGTAACAGAATGGATAAAAAAGCAAGACCCATCTATATGCTGCTTACAAGAAACTCACCTCAAACCCAAAGACATGTACAGACTAAAAGTCAAGGGATGGAAAAACATATTTCAAGCAAACAACAGTGAGAAGAAAGCAGGGGTTGCAGTACTAATATCAGACAAAATAGATTTCAAAACAAAGAAAGTAACAAGAGATAAAGAAGGACACTACATAATGATAAAGGGCTCAGTCAAACAAGAGGATATAACCATTCTAAATATATATGCACCCAACACAGGAGCACCAGCATATGTGAAACAAATACTAACAGAACTAAAGGGGGAAATAGACTGCAATGCATTCATTCTAGGAGACTTCAACACACCACTCACCCCAAAGGATAGATCCACTGGGCAGAAAATAAGTAAGGACACGGAAGCACTGAACAACACAGTAGAGCAGATGGACCTAATAGACATCTATAGAACTCTACATCCAAAAGCAGCGGGATATACATTCTTCTCAAGTGCACATGGAACATTCTCCAGAATAGACCACATACTAGGCCACAAAAAGAGCCTCAGAAAATTCCAAAAGATTGAAATCCTACCAACCAACTTTTCAGACCACAAAGGCATAAAACTAGAAATAAACTGTACAAAGAAAGCAAAGAGGCTCACAAACACATGGAGGCTTAACAACACGCTCCTAAATAATCAATGGATCAATGACCAAATCAAAATGGAGATCCAGCAATATATGGAAACAAATGACAACAACAACACTAAGCCCCAACTTCTGTGGGACGCAGCAAAAGCAGTCTTAAGAGGAAAGTATATAGCAATCCAAGCATATTTAAAAAAGGAAGAGCAATCCCAAATGAATGGTCTAATGTCACAATTATCGAAATTGGAAAAAGAAGAACAGATGAGGCCTAAGGTCAGCAGAAGGAGGGACATAATAAAGATCAGAGAAGAAATAAATAAAATTGAGAAGAATAAAACAATAGCAAAAATCAATGAAACCAAGAGCTGGTTCTTTGAGAAAATAAACAAAATAGATAAGCCTCTAGCCAGACTTATTAAGAAGAAAAGAGAGTCAACACAAATCAACAGTATCAGAAACGAGAAAGGAAAAATCACGACGGACCCACAGAAATGCAAAGAATTATTGGAGAATACTATGAAAACCTATATGCTAACAAGCTGGGAAACCTAGGAGAAATGAACAACTTCCTAGAAAAATATAACCTTCCAAGATTGACCCAGGAAGAAACAGAAAATCTAAACAGACCAATTACCAGCAACAAAATTGAAGCGGTAATCAAAAAACTACCAAAGAACAAAACTCCCGGGCCAGATGGATTTACCTCGGAATTTTATCAGACATACAGGGAAGACATAATACCCATTCTCCTTAGAGATTTCCAAAAAATAGAGGAGGAGGGGATACTCCCAAACTCATTCTATGAAGCTAACATCACCCTAATACCAAAACCAGGCAAAGACCCCACCAAAAAAGAAAACTACAGACCAATATCCCTGATGAATGTAGATGTAAAAATACTTAGTAAAATATTAGCAAACTGAATACAAAAGTATATCAAAAGGATCATACACCATGACCAAGTGGGATTCATCCCAGGGATGCAAGGATGGTACAACATTCGAAAATCCATCAACATCATCCACCACATCACAGAAAGAAAGACAAAAACCACATGATCATCTCCATAGATGCTGAAAAAGCATTTGACAAAATTCAACATCCATTCACGATAAAAACTCTCAGCAAAATGGGAATAGAGGGCAAGTACCTCAACATAATAAAGGCCATATATCATAAACCCACAGCCAACATTATACTGAACAGCGAGAAGCTGAAAGCTTTTCCTCTGAGATTGGGAACTAGACAGGGATGCCCACTCTCCCCACTGCTATTTAACATAGTATTGGAGGTCCTAGCCATGGCAATCAGACAAAACAAAGAAATACAAGGAATCCAGATTGGTAAAGAAGAAGTTAAACTGTCACTATTTGCAGATGACATGATATTGTACATAAAAATCCCCAAAGACTCCACCCCAAAACTACTAGAACTGATATCAGAATACAGCAAAGTTGCAGGATACACAATTAACACACAGAAATCTGTAGCTTTCCTATACACTAACAATGAACCAACAGAAAGAGAAATCAGGAAAACAATCCCATTCACAATTGCATCAAAAAGAATAAAATACCTAGGAATAAATCTAACCAAAGAAGTGAATGACCTACACTCTGAAAACTACAAGTCACTCTTAAGAGAAATTAAAGGGGACACTAACAAATGGAAACTCATCCCATGCTCGTGGCTAGGAAGAATTAATATCGTCAAAATGGCCATCCTGCCCAAAGCAATATACAGATTTGATGAAATCCCTATGAAATTTCCAGCAACATTCTTCAATG
This sequence comes from Manis pentadactyla, assembly GCF_030020395.1. Lineage (NCBI taxonomy): Eukaryota > Metazoa > Chordata > Mammalia > Pholidota > Manidae > Manis > Manis pentadactyla. The sequence goes on along the minus strand of NC_080021.1, from coordinate 41,723,089 downwards.
AACTGGAACAAATAATTAAAAAATTCATATGGAAACACCACAGACCCCAAATAGCCAAAGCAATCCTGAGAAAGAAGAATAAAGTAGGCGGGATCTCACTCCCCAATTTCAAGCTCTACTATAAAGCCATAGTAATCAAGACAATTTGGTACTGGCACAAGAACAGAGCTACAGACCAATGGAACAGACTAGAGACTCCAGACATTAACCCAAACATATATGGTCAATTAATGTTTGATAAAGGAGCCATGGACATACAATGGTGAAATGACAGTCTCTTCAACAGATGGTGCTGGCAAAACTGGACAGCTACATGTAGGAGAATGAAACTGGACCACTGTCTAACGCCATATACAAAAGTAAATTCAAAATGGATCAAAGACCTGAATGTAAGCCATGAAGCCATTAAACTCGTGGAAAAAAACATAGGCAAAAACCTCTTAGACATAAACATGAGCGACCTCTTCTTGAACATATCTCCTCAGGCAAGGAAAACAACAGCAAAAATGAACAAGTGGGACTATATTAAGCTGAAAAGCTTCTGTACAGCAAAAGACACCATCAATAGAACAAAAAGGAACCCTACAGTACGGGAGAATGTATTTGTAAATGACAGATTTGATAAAGGCTTGATGTCCAAAATATATAAAGAGCTCACATGCCTCAACATCAAAAATAAAATAATCCAATTAAAAAATGGGCAGAGGAACTGAAAAGACAGTTCTCCAAAAAAGAAATACAGATGGCCAACAGACACATGAAAAGATGCTCCACATCACTAATTATCAGAGAAATGCAAATTAAAACTACAATGAGGTATCACCTCACACCAGTAAGGATGGCTACCATCCAAAAGACAAACAACAACAAATGTTGGCGACACTGTGGAGAAAGGGGAACCCTCCTACACTGCTGGTGGCAATGTAAACTAGTTCAACAATTGTGGAAAGCAGTATGGAGGTTCATCAAAATGCTCAAAACAGACTTACCATTTGACCCAGGAATTGCCCTCCTAGGAATTTACCCTAAGAACACAGCAATCAAGTTTGTGAAGGACCAGTGCACCCCTATGTTTATTGCAGCACTATTTACAATAGCCAAGAATTGGAAACAACCTAAATGTCCATTGGTAGATGGATAAAGAAGATGTGGTACATATACACAATGGAATACTACTCAGCCATAAGAAGAGGGCAAATCCTACCATTTGCAGCAACATGGATGGATCTGGAGGGTATTATGCTCAGTGAAATAAGCCAAGCGGAGAAAGAGAAATACAAAATGATTTCACTCATCTGTGGAGTATAAGAACAAGGAAAAACTGAAGGAACAAAACAGCAGCGGAATCACAGAACCCAAGAATGGACTAACAGGTACCAAAGGGAAAGGGACTGGGGAAGATGGGTGGGTAGGGAGGGATGGGGGGGAGGAAGAAGGAGGGTATTAAGATCAGCATGCATGGGGGGGTGGGAGAAAGGGGAGAACTGTACAACACAGAAAAGACAAGTAGTGATTCTACAACATTTAGCTATGCTGATGGACAGTGACTATAAAGGGGTTTATAGCGGGGACCTGGTATAGGGGAGAGCCTAGTAAACATAATATTCTTCATGTAAGTGTAGATTAAAGATAACAAAAAAAAAAAAAAAGAAAGAAAGAAAAGGGGGATTACTCCATGATAGGATAAAACTAACTGTAAATCAACGATTAATGCATGCTTTAAATATCCTTAATTTTGATCACTTAAAGAGTGTCAGATGGTTGGCTATGGAGGTACACTTTTCTGATAATATTCCTTTCTCTTAAAAAAAAAAAAAAGGAGTTCCTGTGTGGTGACCTCCAATGAGTTCTACACAATGGTATAATGAGCATATCAAAGTGTAGGCAACGGGTCTGTTTGTGTTTATACAGAGGTTCAAAGCCTAATTTGGCTACCCTGAAAATGAACTAAGATACGATATGAAGAAGAACTTCCAACATCAGCACTCTCTGGAAGAGTCATACCAGAAGTTGATCATCAAAAAACCTCAACAAAGATACAGGCGATGCTGCAGTTGTAGCTGCATTCATCCCACCGGTTCCTGGACTTGCCATTGGAATGAAGAAGGAGATATCTAAGCTGGCCTGTGCATACAGTAAAACAACAAATTTGACTGGATCTACACTGTTGGAACTCAATCAAGAATTAGGAGAAGTGCAAGTTGTAGCGCTCCAAAATCTTACAACTACAGACTATCTACTGTTAAAAGAACATATGGGATGTGAACAGTTCCCAGGAATGGGCTGTTTTAATTTGTCTGATTTCTCTCAGACTGTTCAAGATGTAAGAACACCTTGTAACCATGTAAGAACTTGTTTGTTATACTTCAGAAGATTGGAGACTTTTGAGAATTAGGCTTGGTGTTGATTAATGATTGTGCATTGAGTCCCCTATATAGAATTTTATTGTTGTTAACAACCATTTGATCAATAAATATAAGATATGCCCTCTCAAAAAAAAAAAGAAAAAAAAAAAGAAGCAAATACAGCAGTTCCCCTTTGCTAGGGTTTGGCTTTCCATGGTTTCAGTCACTGTGGATCAGCTGTGATCCGGAAGCAGATGATCCTCCTGATGTAGGGTCAGCAGGTCAGTGGCAGCCTAATGCTACATCACCATGCCAACATCACTCCCCTCACGTCATGTCACCAGTAGGCACTTTTTCATCTCCCATCCTTGCAAGAAGGGTGAGTACAGTACAATGAGGTGTTTTGAGAGAGAGGGAGAGAACATACATTGCTTTCATTACAGTATAGTTACAGTTGCTCTCCTTTAATATCAGTTATTGTTGCTCATCTCTTATTGTGCCAAATTTATAAATTCACTTTGTATGATATGTATGTATGTATCCAGATATGTATGTATAGGAAAAAGCCTACTAGACACAGGGTTTGGTACTATCTGTGGTTTCAGGTGTCCAGAGAGGGTCTCAGCACGCATCTCCACAGATAAGGGAAGACTCCTGTATGGTACAGTGCTGGGATGGGACAAAGCTGGGTGGTGGGTACACAGGTCTCTATTACACTATTGTCTGTACTTTCCTGTAAGCTTGAAATATCTCATAATTAAAACTAGATTCCCAGGTAAAAAAAAAAAAAAAAGCCCACTGAATTGTACACTTTAAATGGGTGAATAATGTATGTGAATTATATATCAATAAAATTACAAAATTTTAAAACTTTGTGGCTTATTTTTTAAATTAATTAAAAAGACAATTTATGAAAAAATGGGAAAATGAATATAAAACAGTTCTTAACAATTTAAGACTAAGAATTACTATCACAATTTGACAGAAATTAAGTAAGCAAAATTATTGGTATGCATATTCTAAAAAAGCTTTCCAGTAAATATTTTAGCCATATGGTCTTGATCTCTTTTAAGATGCAAAAGAATTAGGAAAGGTCAATACTAATGATGTATTCTTACATGCCTTATAAAATGAGTAAACAAAAGCTTAGGGAAATTGATCTAAAAAAATAAGGTTTCCAAAACTCATCCCAAATTTGCCCAATCAAGTCTTTTCCTAATCATCTAACCTGTTTAATGATCTAAGCTGATAGAGATTCAGCATATGATGAAAGGGAAATTAAAGTAAAATAATTACAGGAAGAAAATACCTTTCCTTCACTTGGACAAAATATGTGTAGTCAAGATTACATTTCAATTTCTTAGGCAGTTCTCTAAGGTTTTCCTAAGCACTCTTTAGGTTGGCACATCGATATAAATCTTCTTTTACTTAAAAATTTTTTAAAGACAGCACATGTAATTCATTCTCATAACAATTTCAAATAGAGGTATGTGTTTGTGTGTGTATAAAATGTATATTCACTTAAAAATCTATATTATACATGAAAATACTTAAGCTGTTTTATATAAACTACCTTGTGAAGCTTTTGTGTTCACCTTTATTAATAAATTCACAGATTATTAATGGGTTGGTAAAGTCAATAAAAATGTCTTACGGGGTTAGTAGGGAAAACTACTATGACATACTTTAAATTTTGATATGAAAGACTCTTACCTAGAAATCAAACAGCTTTTAGTAATAAAATAAATGATCCCATAAAATTAAGCCTACAGTTTATTATAGATAAAGACTTTCAAACTTTAAATTGACCATAAATCAAAGTATATACTGAGGAATAAAACAAGACTAGAATGAGAAATACTATGACTAATAAATAGACTTGGAACAAGATTATAAGTAAATCTGAAGTTTACCAATATTAAATAATTTATCTACATATTAAAATTAGTATTCTATATTCTATCAAAAATTCTATTTTTCCACTCATAGGAATTATTTATACCAGTTACTCAATAATAAAAATGTATTTGGAAATTAACAATCTGGTATTTTGCTTACACTTGCTAAAATTTTATTTGAAATACACCTATTGCTCACTGACATTTATTCAAATCTTATTTTATTACTTTATTACTTTAATACTTTAGTAAAAGTATTAACAAAAATGAGTTCTTTATTTTGAAATTTTAGAGGGTTCAATATCAAAATAGTTTATTAAATGGTAACCTAAAATAAATTCAAGAGAATGGTTTAAAAGAGAAAAGCACTAGGCTTTAAAATGAATCCTGTCATTATCAGTGTCTAGATTATACACAAATACAGAAAAAAAATCAGATAAAAAACTGGCAAAATGAAAGAATGTCCTTCATGCTCATCATTCTAATACACAATGAATTTCCATAATGAAGAAAAGATTTCTAGGGACACTAAATGCCATTTTCTTCTGCTGCAAGTAAGTATTAGGAACAGTCAAGTTCAATTTAATGCCTATTCCAGAGGCACAACACAAATATGCAAGTCCTATTTGGTTTATGTCAAAGACAGCTATGTACACTATTTTTCTCCTCCCAATTTCTTAATTAGTTTTGCCAATAATTATAAAATTTTTACCAGGCCAAATAGCCCATGTTCCCTCATCCACAGACTCTCCTTCCTTTTTTTTCTGCCCCTGTAACATTAGAGATTTTAACTGTAAGTCCTAACTAGTTGTAAGACTTATTCATAGATGCTTTCAATGATATGATGAACTAGTATCCTTTTGAGCTACTAATAACTTATACAAGATGCTTAAATCCAGTTTTTTACAGCCAGAATTCACATTTGAATGAACAAGAAAAAACATCAAACAGACAGAAGGTAAATATATCAAACTTATAATTCATCTTACAAGTAATTAATTCTTTGTTAAGTTTAATAAAGTCGCTGGCAGTTCTGGGTAAGGGAAATGTTTGCTTCAATTCTGTAAGCATCTGATTTGACCAGGTGTTAGGCCCTAAAGTCTAACAGCTATATAATAGGTAAAATAGTATGCCCTTTATTTGGAGTAAGGTGGGAAGAGCAGATATACAATACAGGCATGTTTTACAAGCAGGTTCCTTGACCTGGTTGGTTTCTAAAGGGAGGTGAAAAGGCAACAGAGGGTACTTAAAACACTTCTGCAGCATAAATGAAACCTTACAAATTAAAAGGAGGTTTAACTTTGGGGATGTTACTATAGAAAAAAATAATTAGAACATTAAATATTAATTTATATTTAAGCCAGGTTGTCTCAAAAAATATGAAGAATAGTATCTTCTAAACTTAATGTTGATATTATTAATATTTTCCCATGTTCTGGGAATAGTAATTAAAACAAAAAGTAGTTCCTATTAAATAAATGAATAAAATCTAGTGAGACAAATGCTTATTAATAAGTGTCAAATTTGAATCGCTTCAAATGAATACCTAGTAATTTAATATTTACATATCTCAAAACTGCTAAAAGATAATTTTAAAAATAGGAAGTAACTATTACAAATTTTATATACCTGTGAATAATACCTGTGATTTTTTTTATTTATCAAAGATGCAAAAGAATTAGGCGAAATTTCTTTCTATTCTAAAAATAAGAAATAGAATATAAACATACAGTCATGCTTAAGTATTTTAGAGCCTTTTCCCTAAAAGGAAAACTAATGATGCTACTGTAAATACAAGCCAAATATATTGTTAACCACATTAATATGAAATAAAATAAAAGTATGAACTGGTGTCTTTAATGCTTTCTCTGATATTGTTACCATTTCTTTTTAGAATTTATCATGAATTTAAGTAAGAGCTTTCTAAAAATGATTCAAAGAAATATATGGGTGCAAAATTACAATCCACTTTCCCCTAGAAATGTATTATCTACCTGAACATAGAGCATAAAACCTGAGAAACTCATGTTTTAGAAGTACTTCCCCTGCCATTAGAAGCTGGTTTTATTATTCAATATTTAAGTATTAATAGAAAACAGGTTTTCCCAAAATTATAAAATAAATGTGATTTTAGAGGAATATTCATTTAACTTACAGAATATGCATTAAATTGCTACCAAGAGTTAAACTGATACACATGATACTGTTTTTAATATATCAGTTATGAAACAGAAACTGGGATGAAAAAAGCCGATATGTATCACATTTAAAAAGAGCCTTTAGATTTTCAAATGGCTATGACTTTTCCTCTTTCCTTACCTTTCAGAGTAATAAACCTATCTTTCTTTCTAAGCTCCTTCACATGAATTGTTTATTTTCAGTTATACTCTCAGACTCAATTTTTAGAGCAAACAAATGAAAAAATATTACCTTGGAGATACAAGATGAGTAAAACTGTAGAAGTCTTATTGGAGAATTCTAGATAGCAGGAACCAGAACTAAATAAATACATAAATATGTGCTATATGTGTGTAGTACCAACTTAATACTTTATTAGCGTGAAGCTAAAAATTTCTTAGCAAAAAGTTGGCAAAAGTAGACATTATCCTATTATCTAAGTTCTTCTTGGAGAGACTTAAAACTAAATCTTTAAGTAAATGATCTATAAGAATTATTAGTCTGGTCAGGTGATCACATGTACCCAAGGCCCCCAGATACTCTGTATGTACATAGTATGAATTCTGGATGTTGACCAAACATTGCTGTTAAGTCAAAAATAACTTCAATTATTAAATTTTCATATTTTTCACTTTTTATTCTATCACAGTTTCTAGATCAGTGGATCTGGTCAATTGATCTACTGGTGAAATAGTTAAGTGTTTATATTTTTATCCCCATCAGTGGTTTGGGGGCTTCTCCAGGGCAGCAACTTGTTTAAATTACTAGTGCATAGTGCTGGGCATGTAGCAAGGACACAAAAATTGTTCACTGGATACAGTGAATGAAGGAACACACAAAATATTTCTACAGAGACAGAAACATGAAATGCTCTAAAATGTATTATCAAGACAGTAATGTTTATTCTCATCAAAGAATGTTGAGTGGGAATTTTTTGGCTGTCCTTGAATTGAAGATAAATTGTAGCAGAGACAAAAGTGATGCACAGGCACCCCTGACCAAATGCAGCCAAACCACTGCCCTCAGTTTTCTAAGATGTTGCAGAATGAGCCCCACCACTCCCAAGTATGACTCTAGCCTACATGACAAGATAAATCAGGGTAAGGGGTAATGAGGAACACTGGGGTGCAGTGATGGTTAGAGAGCTTCCTCACTCAAGTCAAGCTGGGAAGCACCAAGATCTTACATCATGGACACTGTGGCTCCCTGCAAGAAGGGGAGGCTGGCATCTCACTTCCCAGCGAGACTGATTACTATACAAGGAAACATCAGACTTGCCCTGGTCTGCCACTGGAATAGAATTAAACCTGGTGTAAGTGTTCTTAAATAACTTGATATATGTCCCTGGAAGTGTATGGGAGGCGGGAGAAACATTTTGATCTAAAAATTTCTCTACTTCTTGGCTAGAGATTTCTGAAGATGCTTGGTGGAGCAGCCTGCACCAGCAAGCCTAATACGGCCATAGAAATAATATACCTGGGAAGGGAGAGTGTAAAGAGCTCTTCCACCTCTTACCTACCCACTCATTCCCTGAGGCCCTAGAAATAGAGTATCACAGCTTCCCATTGCTCCATGTGAGGGAACACAGAGAGTAAAGGAAGAAGCATGGGCTGCTGGTCAAGTGGGTCAGTGCCTCACCTCGAGACGGGTTTGAACTGGTGCAGCAGAAAGGAGATTAGCTGCCCATTTCTGAAGAAGGGCTCAGTGATAAAGACAGCCTGGATAAGACTATCACTCCAAGAAAATTGTATGAAAATCCTCTAATCATCAGAGATATTCTGCAGCAGTCAGAAACCAAATTATGCCAGAGTAGGCCACATCATCTTCAGAAGACCAGGTTTAGATGATGACCTGTGCTCTTCCATCCCTCCTCTAACATCCCACCCCTGCCATTTCTCCAAGTACTAGACCCAGGAGAGGAAAAAGGATGCCAACTATCTTTAACCACTTAGGTGGCCTGCCCTGAGATGCAGAATGGGGAATGATCAGGTGAGACTTAAATCAAATTTGAGATTAAAATTTCAAACACTCAGATTTCTACTAACCAAAAGTGACCAGTAAGTTGTAGCATCTATTCAAAGGCATAGTTAAGGAAGAAAAAAGGAAGATTAGAGAGTACATAGTTCAAAGTAGGTGTGAAGAAAAATTCTCAATCATAATATAAAGTTGGTCACTGGGATGGTAGTACAGCATGGAGAATACAGCCAATGGTATGGTGACATCCTTATGTTGAGAGATAGTAACTGCCCTAGTTGGGGTGAGGATTTAGTAATGTGGGTAACTGGTGAACCACTGTGCTGTATACTTGAACTAATCTACGACTGTCTATCAACAATATTTCAAAAAAAAAGAAAGACAAGGTAGGTGTGAAGAAAAAGCCATTTCAGGTTTATATCCAATGAGTTGAAGCTGTTTAAAAAAAGTGCTTCTATACTTATTTATACCTGCTGATGCCAGGATGAATCCTCAAAAAGCTAACAACAAAAAACTTGTTAGTAGAAGTTATTAAGTTCAAGTATAGGTTGATATACTCTCCAATTTTAAAAAAAGCAAAATGTTGCCCACGGTAAATTGTCAAGTGATAGCTGTTACTTGCCTGCTTAAGCTCATTTCAATTTATATCCATAGCTGGATAAAGCCAGTCTTTTCTGCTCACTGCTCCTTCTCTGCCCACCTTATATTTGAAATTCCCTACAAGTCCATTTTTGGTAACCATCTCTCCTTACTCCAGAGCTTTCTCTGGGTGATCTCATGTACTCTTTTCAGACAAATATTTCTAAATCCATAGTTTCATCCTGTATGCAAAACTACCTAATGGATTTATAAGTCCTTCAGACATTATAACCTTAACATATCCACAACAGAACTCATTAGTTCTCCCTCCACACCCAACACTGCGAAAACCTGGTATTCCCCCCTTTTTCTTTCTGTATCTCAAACAATGACATCACCAATCTAATTCTCTAAATTAGAAAACTTCTTCTTTACCCCAATTCCCTATACACAACTGTTATCCAGATGATTCTAATTGATCTAATCTAATCTAGATGATTTCTTAAATCTAGGTTCTATTCTCTAATTCTACAATCTTTTTCTTAATCTACTTGGACAATCTCAACAGTCTTTAATCCAGTCTTTCTGGGTTTCCAGTCTCTTCAATTCGTGTCTACACTTCACCCTGACACTGAAAAATGAATTGGATAAAGAGTTATTTTTAGATAAGAATTCTGTACTAGCTGTCTGCTGCCCACAGGATTAAGGCTAAAAACATGCTGGAAGCTTCAGATTGGCTGTTGAGGCCTTTACAACCTAGGTCACTCTTGCATCATATCCAGTATTACTCAGTTCAGTAGGCATTACCTCCTTTAGGAACTCTGGCCCAGCTGAAGTGTGCAGAAAAGCCAATTCATTCTGGACCCTGCACCTCAGCATACTCCATGTCTGAACCCACATTTTATTCTAATGGTCTTCAGTTTTGCTTCTACACAAGCTTGGGTTTACCTCTTTGCTCTTTTTCTTGATTAATGACTTTATCTTATGACTCAAGCTAACATCTTCACTAAAGGCTTAGTAATAGTGTATTCGTTATGCAGTACAGGGCAATGTTTAAAGTCATATTTCCTGGTTCAAATTTTGGCTCTGTCACCTAGAAGCCATGTGACTTTGACCACTGAACTTAACCTCTCTGTGCCTTAGTTTTCTCAGGTGAGAAGAAACAGGCTCACAAAAGTACCTTCTGCAAAGAGTCAATGTCAGGAAAGTGCTCTGAAATGTACTCAGCACATAGCAAGTTCTCAATATGTATTAGCTGTTTTTTTTTTTTTTTTACTAATACTTGATTTATTATCCAGAAGCAAAAGGAGAGAAAAATTCTGAGCAGCAAAATTATATATGCAGACAAAACTGCACATACTAATTTGAACTTGCAAAGAACCAGTTAGTTAGGAAAACAATTTCAGATGCTGAAGTTTTAAACTTAATGCAATTTCCAAATATGAGTCCCAGCACAATGTGGCACAGTACCCAAATGAAGGGAAGCTTGATAATTTTAAGTGGAGTCAAGAGAAAAAAATGACCGTAGACAAAGAAGAAATTCTTAGGGGTGAGGACAACTGATGTAAAATACAGAAAGGAGCTCACAGGCTGACTAAATTCTGGAAAATAACAAAAACAGTTAATTTCTAGCATGTCTAAAGAGCTGTTGTTAAATGATTACTACCAGACTGCTAAGGGTTGCATAAGATTTTAATAATTTCCTTAATTCAGTTATTTAGAGAATATTTTTCTGGAAGACTATACCTATAATTGTTTAATAAAATAAAGTAGAATTTGTTTACAGACATTAGCTGTAATTCACTGATTTCTGCCAAGGGGGGAACTTGCCAGCGTTTGTTTCTACTGTACCATTTATTGATAAGCTAAGGGAGTCTTTGAATGTTCACAGGATGAGAATGATTAAATGCTTAAAATCAAAAGTAAGTCAACTTGAGGAATTTTGTACCATCACTAATGTTCTAATGAGTTTAAAGACAGTAAATTTCTTTTCACCAAAGAATACAATCACTAAAATGACTTCATGTTTTAGATCTCTCTTGCATTAGCAACAACAATTTACCACTGACTACTCATTTCACTTGATGACTTAGTAAGAGTGTATGGCTGGTTATTAGCTTTTTATATATTTACATATTTGTAGCCTTGATTATTATGTAGCTTTACTGCAGTCTTACATTAAGATAGAGAGTTAAAAGCTAAATTGAAGGCCTGTGAAATTACAATTTTAATACTCTGAGCTTTTTGTAAGACACCTTAGCAATTAAAAGATTTAATTATACTGATATACTGCATATTAAATTAAACAAACACTATTACTTAATTTATGAAGGAAAAAAGTTTCTTTGTTAAGAACCATGAAAATATATCTTCATATGAATTAATTATCAGCAGATAGTGATTACGCTAGTTGGGGTGAGAATTTAATAATGTATATAACTGTTGAATCACTATGTTGTATACTTGAAGCCAATATAATATCGTACAACAACTATACTTTAATTCAGAAAGTCCTTATTCTTCAAAAGGATACTTAGTAAGAGCCTACATCTTTATCCCAAAGAAGAAACTGAAGTGTCAGCACATCCCAAAGAATATCTACAGGTTTTAGCACCCTGAGAAGTCTAATTTCCCTACTACATCAGAACCAAATGAGAGACTAAGAGTCAGACTATTCTGTTTTAAAGTGAATTTTATTTAAAAGACATTAATTATATGGATATAGTTGATCTCTTATAATACAAAAGGACCTAGGACTTATGTCAAAGTACTGTTCAGGCTGGCCATAATGTTTCAAATATTCTTTTCTTTAAAGAGTAAGTTCGTCTGATACATGATGGGTAATTCCAACAAAGCTTGCTTTAAGAGTTTCAAATTTTTCTCTTTGAAAATTTTTCCTGAATGATGGAAGCTCAAAAAAATTTGTCCTGTACATTGTAATACACATGGATGTTTCTGCATGAACTGTTTACTGTTTAAACAGAACTTTGTCACAGTGAACTTGCAGGCTCAGAAACTCAACAACAATAAAAAAGGTATCTGTCCTCCCAAATTATTTTATCTGCTCCTGTATGGTAGTTTGATACTCTCTTTCACTAATCCTCTTAAGATCTGTCTATATTTCTGGGAAGAAGATGTTTCTGCTATGGATGGGTGAAATTATAAAGCAAAACTAGTTTGGTTTTGAATCAAGACAACTAGGTTTTGGATTTTTAAAAAGCTGTTATTTACTTTTCCTAACATAATGAATCTACTCTAATGAAAGTTTTCTGTGTTCATGAGTGAGAGGTAATATGGAAAAAGGTTGCCAAGCTAATGTCAGGACAGGAGAGAAGGGTGTCAGGATTAGTTTGAGCCAACAAACCTAACAGGCTCAAAAAGAACTATGTACTTCTAACTGTGAAAGATATATGTCGGAAAGTATGATGGAAGTTAGTTATAAAAAGGGTTCTGACACTAAGCTACTACGTATATTCTGAAAACCTGAATTAAGTATGAAGTATAAAAATAATATCAGATTTAAAGAAATTTCATTTATGACAATTAAAGTAAAAACATTTCCTTATCACCAAAACCTGATGTATTAACCTCAATCAAACCTAACAACTTTTTTGAAATTAGTGGTTTAAGAAGTAAACACTAAAGGGAATCAGTCTTAAATTAAAAAGTGATAAATTATATTGTTCACTTTTTGATCCTGAATTCCACTCTTAGTTCTTAACATGTCTTTTTGATGTAACCACCCCAACTGTCCCCATTGCTTATTGACTAAACATTCAAAATGAGGTTATGAACAAAAAGCCCACAGAGTCAAAATAACTTCTTCAGACATCAACCTTAGCCATAACATATGCTTGGACTACAATATCTTTGTTTTAAAATGTAGAGTAGCCAATTTTTCAACACAATCTTCTAAATAAATGACATTTTTAAAAGAACAAATTATGAGGAAACTTTATGCTTTTTAGAACTCTTTTTGGTAAGCTATTTTTCTTTTTGCCATGTGCTTTAAACATCTTAATAAATTCCAACATGGTGACAAGAAACCACAGACTGCACCTGTGCTTTCTATCTTAATTAATTCAGTAAGTACAGGCCTGCCCACTTTAATTTGTAAAGGAAATGATGATATAGTGAGTTTTAACTTAAGGTATTAATTACCTAAAGAAGCAGAATTAGCCTAATGTTTCAATAGACCTTGCCTACATACAACCACCAAAAAAAAAATTCTGTAATTATATTAAACAGCATATTTAGGAATAAGCAAGCAAAACGCGCATTCAACTCAGGTGGCCAAATGGACTGAATTATATTGAGGAAAAAAAAACCTGTAGCAGCTCAGAGACACTCAAGTTTCTGTTGTGTTTAACGACCACAGAATCAATTACATTCTGTTTAGTTGCCCAGTGACTAATTAACTATTAACATTTTTTTCCTACTTGTATATAAACACTTATCTTTGAAGAAGGCCACTCTCCTTTGGAAACAAAGGTTATGACTATCTTAAATGCCCCGGTAGACTGATGGTCAAAATCTCATAAAAATTCTAATGGACCTAGACAATCACATGATACAACTGTGCACACGCCACACCATCTGTTGGATACAATTGCCAGCACAGATTTCGTGAGTTGGCAAAGGACTGAAATAGTCAAGAATTCTGTACGTATTTCAAAGTGCAGGCTTCTCATTAATTTTAATTTCCTGTTGGCTCTACAAGGAAAGAGTGAGCAGTGAAAGCACAATGTGCCACATACATACACTCAAGTCCATGCCACATGTACACCTGTAACCATAAACTCTTACACCCAGGGCTATCCACTACAAGGTTTTTGAGATTTTGTGTTTATTTCTTCTTTACCCTAGAAGAAATAAATCTGAAATATCTATAAGTGATCTTTTTATACTTCATCAATACTCTTGCAAGCATCTGGAAATACTTGACAATAATCGTTTAATTAATGCAAAACTAATCGACGACAATCTGCTTGATTAGTTCACTCAACTAAGTGGTTTTCTCAGTCCACACAACTAGGGACTGAAGAGAACAAGAACTTCTTTGACTAAGGAGTACACTACAAGGGAAGCTTGCAGCCAACATCTCTTTAGGAAGCCAAAACACTGTATTTAAGTAGATAAAGCAGATGACAGCACACTGCTTCATGGGTAAAAACTGGTAGATGCTGCTGGCTCAAGTTTTCACCCCAAGGCTTTCTACAGGGCTTGTGCTGCCGAGGGCTTTCCGAAGGCTGGCGTTGCTGCAAGTGTTTTTGTGGGCTCTCATACTCCACAGCTGTCCCCACTCAATTACCCTTTGTAACTGTTGGCTGCTCTAGGAGGGGTGAAAAGCTCCTGAGAAAGAAACATTTTTCCAGAACATGGGATGATTTCTAAAATGCCTATGGGGCCTCCAGCAGTAGGGCTGGAGCTTTTTCTGGGTTTATTGCTTCCTGGGTTTCGCAGGAGCGAAGCTTTTTCTTTGTTTCTCAATAACCATACTGACTTGCCAATCCAGGAATCAGAGGTAAGATTTTAAAAACTTAGGAAAGTTCAAGGCAAATTTACACTTAGAGAAGAGGACTTTTTTTTTTTCCTCTGACACACTTACTGAGGCTTTTTCTCCAGTGCTGCCCTGATAACTCTTGTGTCCCTTAGCTCAAAAGAACAACACAAATTGAATAAATATTTAAGAATCACTGTAATCAAGAACGGTTAACTAACAACTCAGTTTGAGTCAAAAACAAAAATTGGTTTACCTAATTCCTCTTATACTAGTAATAATTGCTGATCTAATTTTTTTCTTCTTTTCAAATTTGGAACCAATATAGTGGGTTAACAGATGGCTTGTAATTTTTTTTTCTTATTCCAAAATAATTACATTACCAAAAATATATCTACTTAAATACGATACTGTTATTCCTGCAAAGCATGATCTACATGCTCTCTACTTCACACTAAACAATCTGGATGCTAAGGCTGTTTGGAAATAATTCTAAGAAAAACTGAAACATTAGACTAGTGCTATAATAAACAGATTTGTCTTTTACATTTGTTTTAGAAATCATCATAGGCACACCCTAAACAGAACTTTTTTAGTAGAGTTAAACATATTTTCCCTTATCTTTATACTACCCTCAAATTGGTGAAATCATAAATTGATACTGTGATCACTTCATTACATCCAGGAACATAACATGAAACAACAGTTCACAGCAAATCCAAGACAAATGCTCAAAGAAAATATGCAAATTTGTTGCATTCAGGCTTTAAGATAAAGAATGCTTCCTACTTTGCACATTTGTCTAGCAGGTGCCTCTCTGTTTTGTCTTTTGTGAATTTGCTCTAAATACAACAAAAAACAATGAAGTGTTCTCTTTAATTTTTCTTTCTTGTAAACTATTTTCCTCAGTGCAAAAGCTTCTCTGTCCTGGAAATATGGTAAAAAAAAATCTGGGCTGTTTTAAGCAACTTGTGTTCAACAGACATAGGGATCACATAAAATCCAGTTCTTTTGGAAGACATACTTGGAGACATCATAAAGAGGGAAGATAAACACATAAACCTTAGCACACTTCATACTTTGATGAGTTACATTTTTAAAAATTCTATATCTAATGTATGATGGAATGAATAAGACCAGATTTCTCTTATCATTACCATCTGGTGTCTTAAGTGGAAATCTGTCTTTGCTTTTAGTCCACTTCCTCACTTGGTAAGCAAAGTATTCCATCAAACTTTGTACTCTTTGCCTCACCTATGCTTCCTGTTTCCTACACTCCTTAAGTCCCTCTTACACATTTTCTTTCATCTTTTACCACACTCAATACTACTCTTAGTGATTCTTTATTCATCTCCTGGCAATCCTTCCCTTATTCAGCTCTTATTTACTCCCATTTACATTCCCCTTAGGAGCTATTAGAAACATTTTCCACTTTCCTCAAAGTGATGAGAGGGCTGAGCAGTTCCAGTTGACAGATGTAGTAAACACTGGAGAATAGAAAACTGCTCTATACACTCCATTCTTTCCGCACACCCTTCTTCAGGCTACCTGCTCTTTATAAGTCGGAAAAGTAATAATTTTGCAAAAATGGGATCCAGTCATATGATCTCTTAAACCTCTTTCCTACCGTGAAGACATTTTCTTTTGTTTTGCTTTGGTCTTCTATTTAGTTCCTCGCCTTAACTAAAATAGTACCCTCTAATCTAGTAAGTCAGCTATTTCTCTTTATTAACCTTTTCTACTGCCTCCCACTTCTATTTGGTTTCTTTTCTTTCCTATTGTATTACTGTATTATCCCAAGCCTGTTTCACATAACTGATTTCCCCTACCTCTAGTTTTTTCCTATCAATAAATCCTGCATACTACCATGAAGACTAATATTCTTAAAACACTTTTCATCATGCCATTTTCCAACTTAAAACCCTTCAGTGACTTTCTACTGCCTAGGCAATAAAAATTCAGACGTTGCAATCTTACCTTCAAGGCTTCCACCATCTGACCTGAACCTCCTTTTCATTTTTCTCTCTGTATTGTTCCAAATGAATTGGAAGGTTTCTACTTCATTTTCACCCCAATACACTTTGTGGTTTCCTGCCTTGAAACTGTTTATTATGTGCATCATTCTTTGAAGCACCTGCCTTCCTTCTTTCTCCTATCCATCTTCCAATGCTTAGACAGTCCCCCTCCACAATATAATTTCATGACTATCCAGCCTTACTGAGTCCTCCTCTTATGCAAAACAACACGGCGTCTGAGTTACTGCTTTGGATTATAACACAATTAATTTACACCTTGTTTTCTTAACTTGATCAGTAAATATATACATTTACAATTTTTTTTTAACCCATGGTGCCTAGTACAATCCAAAGAAGAAAGTAGGAAATATGTTAAATTAGTTTAATGCTTTCTAACAAATTTTGGAATTTCCAGATAGGACTCCAAAATCTACAATAGGCTAAAAATGTTATCAAAAGTTTACTTATAGGAATTGGCCCCTGGAAAATCTGATGCTCTGAGTCACAAAACTAGAATGAGCCAAAAAGGGACAGTGGAAGGCTGCATTTCAAAAGGGGTGTGTGTGTGTGAAATTTTAAAAGTAGGGTACTCAAGTGGCTCTTATCAAAATCACTAATGACCTCCAAATTTCTAAATTCAATATTCTAATTTTCTGTTGAATTTTAATTATGACACTTTCTAGTAGATTGTCTGCAAAGATGATGGAAACAAATCCTATCACTCCACAGGGTCCTCTGTGATAAGGCTTGGCTGTGCTTCCCCTCACGAGATGAAATCTATTTCCTTATCCCATGAATCTGGACTGGCTTTGTGACACAGAGTTTGACTTAATATGGTAGAAGTAACACTATGTGATTTCCTTCTCCCCGCTTAGTTATTTATTATATTGTGGTAAAATATTCATAACTTAAAATTCACCATTTTAACTATTTTTAAGTGTACAATTCAGTGACATTAGGTACATTCACACTGTTGTGCAACCATCACCATCATCCATCCCCAGAACTTTTTTCAACCTTCAAAACTGAAACTCTGTATCTAGTAAACAGTAATTCACCATTTCCCCTTTTCTCTTAGCCCTTTGCAACTATCATATCTACTACTTTCTGCCTCCATGGATTTGACTACTTCAGGTGCCTAATATAAATGGAATCACAGTGTTTCTCCTTTGGTGACTGGCTATTTCACTTAGCATACTACCTTCAAAGTTCATCAATGCTATGGCATGTGTCAGAATTCTCTTCCTTTTTTAAGCTGAATGATATTCCATTGTATGCATATGTCACATTTTGGTTATCTATTCACCCACTGATGGATACTTGGGTTCCCCGACTCCTTTACTATTGTGAATAATGTTGTTATGAACATGGATGTATAAATATCTGTTCAAGTCCTGCTTTCACTTCTTTTGGGTATATGTCTAAAAGTGGGACTGCTGGATTACATGGTAATTCTATGTTTGATTTTTTTGAGGACTCCCTACTGTTTTCCACACCAGCTGTACTTTTTACATTCCCACCTGCAGTGCACAATGAAGGGTTCCAACCCCTCCACACCCTCACCAACATTTTTTTCTCTCTTTCTCTGTTATATAATAGCCATCTTAATGGGTATAAAGTGGTTTTGATTTGCATTTTCCTAATGATTAGTAATACTGAACATCTTTTCATTTATTTATTGGCCATTTGTATATCTCCTTTGGAAAAATATCTATTTGATTCCTTTGCCCATTTTTAAAATTGGGTTGTTTGTTTTTTTTGCTGTTGAGCTGTAGGAGATTTATATATGTCCTGGATGCTAACCCTTATCAGATATATGATTTACAAATGTTTTTTCTCATTCCGTGGGTTGCCTTTTCACTCTGTTGATGCACAGCTTTAATTTTGATATAGTCTAATTTATCTAATTTTTCTTTTGTTGCCTGTGGTTTTGATGTCATACCCAAGAAATCATTGCCAATGAAGCTCCAATATCATGAAGCTTTTCCCCTATTTTTTTCCTGTAAGTTTGACAGTTCTGGTATGTGTAAAGTTACTTTGTGTATATGGTGAAAGGTAAGGGCCCAACTGCATTCTTTTGCATGTGGATATCCAGTTTTCCTAGAAGTATTTCTTGACGCAACTGTCCTTTTCCCATTGAATGGTCTTGGTACCCTTGAAAAAAGTCTATGGTTTATTTCTGGGCTTTTACTCCACTGCTCTCTATATCTGTCTGCCTTGATTACTGTAGCTGTGAAGTTTAAGTTGAAATCAGTAAGTATGAGACTTCCAACTTCCTCTTCATCAGGACTGTTTTGACTGTTTGAGTCCCTTGAAATTCCATATGAATTTTAGAATGGATTTTTCTATTTCTACAAAAAATGTCATTGGGATTTTGATAGAGATTACACTGAATCTGTAGATTGTTTTGTACAATACTGACATCTTAACAATATTGTCTTCCAATCTATAAACATTAGATGTCTTTCCATGTTTTTCCATTTTTTCTATGTACTGGAGATGTCTTTGATTTCTTTCAGCAGTGCTTTGTAATTTTCAATGTACAAGTTTTTCACCTCAATGGTTAAGCTTATTCCTAAGCGTTCATTCTTTTTGATGCTATTGTAAATGGGCACTGTGAAGATTCTAGGCTAAGGTCTCAAGAGACCTTACAACTTCTGCCATCACCTGATGGCAGACTGCTACTGCCAAATAAAAACCCCAAGCTTGCCAGATAGGGTCATATGACCTAGGCAACTGTCATCACAACTGCCAGACACAAGTGAAATAATTTTAAAGAGATGATTCAGCTCCAGTCAAGCTGCCAAATGATACTCGCCACTTGAGAGACCACAGGTGAGATCAGCAGAAGAACCACTTGGCTGAACATAGTCAAACTGCCTACCCACAAAATTGTGAGCAAATAAAACAGCTGTTACTTTAATCCAATAACTTTTGGGGGTGGTAGCAAAGACTAGCTGGACAGAATTAGATAATTTTACTTGCTATTTTTTAACTATGACAATTTATTCATTACTTTGTAGCACATTTCAAACTGTTTGTCAGAGGCTATTAAGATTAATCCCAACTGAGATAAGACAGAGTTCTTTGATGCTAAAAACTACATAATTCATCATGTTCATGAATGATTTAAAGCTTGAATGTCAGCATTCTAAATAATTTACAAAACTTACAAAAATAGCTGAAAATGAACTCTTACCAACAACTATAGAAAGACTTTATTTTCTAATTTCTAACTTCAAAATTGAAAAAACAGTAAGTAGATATTACAATTAATATTTTCAGGCTAACCTGTGCCACTGCTAATATTTGTTAGCAATTCGTACTAAATTTATTGGTGATAGACTTTGAAACTTTATTATCTGACTATTAAAAAACTGAAACAATCACAATATTTAGGATAAAAGTACTTAACATTAAAAATATTTATAATCCCAAAGATTTAGAAGCATGATGACTATGCAAAATGATTAATATTACTTAAAAGTTTTAAAGATATACACATATCTAAACTTTTATGTACTTACCAAAAAATGTACCAATAAATATAGCTACAAAGGATTGTAGTTATTTTATGTGGAAAAAAATTAGAGAATAATATTCAAAGGTAACATAATACTTAAAATATGCTAACGCAAAAATTTACTTGGTTGCCAATGGGTTTCAGCCCCAGGCAAGTTCACTATGGATTCAGTGAGATTGAGGAATGACAAGGGAACATTCTTGGGGTAAAAGGGTTTATTACTCAGCTTTGTTCTTCAGGCTGATAGTTCAAGCACTAGAATTACATCTACATTATGTTACTCTACAAGAAGATATGTCAAAGAAATAATCAATCTTCTGATGTTTTCTTCCGTCTGCTACTTCTATAGCTTTTCTTCTTCCTTCCTAATTACAAGCATTTAGTAGAATTCGTGCCTCATATCGAAAATTACCAAGTATCATAATTCATCCAAGTGGTAAAGATACCTCAAGACAAATGCTGGGCATAGAGGCCACAGGGCATAAATATGCAAAGA
The DNA here is from genome assembly GCF_030020395.1 of Manis pentadactyla. Lineage (NCBI taxonomy): Eukaryota > Metazoa > Chordata > Mammalia > Pholidota > Manidae > Manis > Manis pentadactyla. Next base: position 41,702,581 of record NC_080021.1, on the reverse strand, counting down.
AGTAAAAAGCTAACCTTTTCAAAGAATATTGCTTCTCTCTCACTTACCAACTTTACATTTCCCTGTATGGCCCCAGAAGATGACTGGTTAGCTAGAGACGGGTAAGATTCCTCAAGGGAGGAACAACCTAAGACAGGCACAGTCGCAGGGGGGCCATCAGGTGAGAAATTGGGGATCAACAGAGGTGAGGCTTAGAACCTCACCCTCCCTGTTTTGAGAGAAATCTTCTGCATCCGTGGATGTTTTGTTGCCCTTGTCTAGCTTGGATTAATACTTAGTCTATAGGCACAGACCTGATCATCTACATTTGCCCTCTTACAGCACTAAATTATGTTTTCTACCTTTATCTTGCATCTACCTACCACTTCAGCATTTTATTTAAAAAAATAATAATAATAAAAAGGGAGAAATGTGGGATTCACATATAAATCAATATAAAAATCAAACAAATAATATCTGACTTGATTGTTTATAGTTCATGATGCGTGATCAAAACTGAAAGTTTCTGTGATATGACTGCCCTTGCACTGTTCACTATGTAAGAACTTATTCACTATACAAGAACTTGTTCGTTATGCTTCAGAAGATTGGAGACTGTTGAGAATTAGGCTTGGGGTTGATTAATAATTGTGCATTGAGTCCCCTATACAGAATTTTATTGTTGTTAACAACCATTTGATCAATAAATATGAGAGATGCCCTCTCAAAAAAAAAAAGAATTACATCTACATGCAACAGTGTGTAGTTCTGTGATCCTCCTTCGTCTCTGCCTCGCTCCAGAGTACTGGAAAGAGCTCTTTATATAGTGACTCAGTCAGTAATAGCTTATCGTCTATGGGTGTGGAAGCAGTAGCCTAGTAGCTGGCCAGTTACATCATCAAGCAATTTAGGGTCAGGTGAGGATTCTGGTCATAGGAACTTCTATTTTCCCTACATGACTCCACCAAATTTCTTCTCCATTAAAGAACTAACTTTGAGAATTTACTCTCTCTTAAGAAGTGGAAACAGTTGCTTTAGAAGAACAGTTGTCGTTAGAAGAAATAAGTAATAAGGAGCAGAGCAGAGGAAATAAAGATAAAATTTAACAGAAGGGACTGTAATACACAATTTAATGTAGAAAAATAGGACTATCATTTTTGATAAACCAAGTGAAATCAACACTTAAGTAGAAACTAATTCAGTTAACTTTCAAAGTGGAGTCAAACTTCTCAGTCTATGTCATAAATACCTTTGCATCATTTGTTTTGGAAACTGAATACACTGTCAGAAGTATATCATAGTTGCTTATTAAAAAAATCTTTTGAAACTGTTATCATTTTAGTTTTAAAGAGTTCTAAATACTTTTTTAAACTTGGGCTATTATTTATTTAACTATAAGCAATTATTTACATTTCTCTGCAAGTATATTTCTATAAGCAAACTACAATTTCACCATTCCCCTACCCGCATACATGGCTATCTACTGAATATTAACATACAATCTATAATTTTATATACATACATGACCTATGCTTTTCAATGTGATGATAAAGGATAAAACATAAATGGGATAATTAAAATGTACTTACAAAGTCAAAGTCTCCATCTTGAGGAACTTTCCAGTTATCAGGAAAAACATTTTTGGACATAGGGAATGGTTCATGCATGTTCTGACTGCAGTTTTCATGACTCTTATTCTTGAAGTCCTGTTTATCAAAGTAGTCCATGAATGATGGTCTTTGTACTTGTGGTGAAGTTGCATTTCCTTAGGTAAACAAAGATCACAGGGAGGGTGTAAGTTCTTATATTTAAAGAAGTGTAATTTTTATTGAAATACAATTTTTACTGAGCAGTACAATACATTCACACTGGTCAGATTCAAAGTCAGCACTGTTAATTTAATGAGGAGCAAAGCAAAAATAAGAAGAAAAGAACAAAACTATCCAGGCCAAATAAAAATTCAGCTGATTAGGCAGAAAGTCATAATATTCCTAGATTGTAGAAACATTTCAGGATTTTAGCGGAATCTTATCACAATTTTATTAAAAATAATTTCAGATGTAATTTTTTAAATCTAAGTTTGTTTTTTTTTTAAACATTTTAGCCTGCATTGTTAATGTCATCGTGCAGCACTGTCAGCTGTGAGAAGTTACAAGGACTTATCCAAGTTCCTCTTGCACCTCTTTGCTTCCTTATAGTCTTTCTAGCTGATTCTGCTGCCTCCTAGACTCCCATGGTTTTGCCTACCTTATTTATATTTGTGACTCCCAACTCTATTTTTCCAGCCCAGAACTTTCTCCTCAGCTTATATCCGACTTTCCCACTGCTTACTATTGGACTACTCCATCTCTGCGAAAATCACCATGGGTATTTTTACTTAATCCCCCAAAGTGATAAAGTTGATAATTAAACCAGGCTCTTCTCTTGCCATGATACCAAACTGATCATTAGGTCTTTTTTGTTTTACTTATCAACAGAATTGTTTAAATCAACCCTTTCCCTCTGTCTACCATCACTACTATTTTAGTTTAGCTTCTAATCATTTCTTACCTAGGCCATTGTAGCACCCTCCAAACTGATCTTCTTGCTTCATCCCAGTTTTGATTTTGACTCACACTGACAATGTAGTGACCTTTCTAAATGTAAATCAAACCATGTCATTATTCTGCTTAGAATTGTTCAGTGGCTCTTCATTTTCTAAATTGAATTATGAAAGTGGACTAAAAACATTAAGAATAACTAGATTTTTAAAATCTGGCTGGTATGGTCTTGCTCTATGGTTTTCCAACTGGATTCCTTAAAGTCCTAGAATTACAAAAAAAAAAAAAAAGTTCCCAGAGACCACCAAGAAATTTTTGATACAGTTCTCTAGTCAGTAAGTTACCTACCTTCTTCTTAGAAATTTCCTGCAGTGGGAAGTACATCTCCCCACAAGGAAGCCTATTGGGCAACTCTAAGTTACAAAAAGTATTTTTTAAATGTGACCTTAAAGTCTGTCTTTCTGTAATAGTCTGTAATAATACACATGTTCTAAATAAATTCCCCTTTCATATACTAGTTCCTCAAATATCTGAAGACAGAGATACCAGCTCCTGGCCTCATTGTCTGTTTTATAGGGGAGACATCTCCAGTTCCTGCAGTGGTTTTCAGTCCCATGATTGCCTTGTGTACTTCCTATGGAGATGTTCAGTATCTCCCTGAGCCTCTAAAATTAGACATATTACTAATAGTGATCTGGCCAATCTAGCATGCATTTGCACTAGCATTAATGCAATTTAAATCTATAGTTACTGTTGTGACTATTAACTAACACTGTTGGTCAGAACAGCTATAAGGTAATTTTGGTCAACAAAATACAATTCTAAAATCTTTATTTTTATTCTTTAAGAATATGGGATGAAACTGAATTGATGCTTACTCTAAGTACAGGGAATCTGGAATTCTTTAAATTAAAACGAGAAGAATGGGTGAAAAACCTATACTCTGAAAACTGCAAGACACTCATGAGAGAAATTAAAGAAGATACCAATAAATGGAAACACATCCCGTGTTGGATAGGAAGAATTAATATTGTCAAAATGGCCATCCTGCATAAAGCAATCTACAGACTCAATGCAATTCCTATCAAAATATCAACAGCATTCTTCAATGAACTAGAGAAAATCATTCTAAAATTCATATGTAACCACAAAGGACCCCGAATAGCCAAAGCAATACTGAGAAGAATAAAGCAGAGGGGATTATGCTCCCCAACTTCAAGCTCTACTACAAAGCCACAGTAATCAAGACAATTTGGTACTGGCACAAGAACAGACCTATAGACCAATGGAACAGACTAGAGAGCCCTGATATAAACCCAACCATATGGTCAATTAATATACAATAAAGGAGCCATGGATACACAATGGGGAAATGACAGCCTCTTCAGCAGCTGGTGTTGGCAAAACTGGACAGGTACATGCAAGAGAATGAAACTGGATTCGTGTTTAACCCCATACACAAAAGTAAACTCGAAATGGATCAAACACCTGAATTAAGTCATGAAACCATAATACTCTTAGAAGACAACATAGGCAAAAATCTCCTGAATAAAAGCATGAGCAACTTCTTCCTGAACACATTCTCCTCGAGCAAGGGAAACAAAAGCAAAAATAAACTCAAGGGACTACATCAAACTAAGAAGTTTCTGTACGGCAAAGGACACCATCAACAGAACAAAAAGGCATCCTACAGTATGGGAGAATATATTTGTAAATGACATATCTGACAAGGGGTTAACATCCAAAATACATAAAGAATTCACACGCCTCAACACCCAAAAAGCAAATAACCTGATTTAAAAAAGGGCAGAGGATATGAAGAGACAGTTCTCCAAAGAAGAAACTCAGATGGCCAACAGACATATGAAAAGATGCTCCACATCACTAATCATCAGGGAAATGCAAATTAAAACCACAGTGAGATATCACCTCATACCAGTAAGGATGGCCAGCATCGAAAAGACTAAGAACAACAAATGCTGGCGAGGATGCGGAGAAAGGGGAACCCTCCTACACTGCTGGTGGCAATGTAAGCTAGTTCAACCATTGTGGAAAACAATAAGGAGGTGCCTCAAAAAACTAAAAATAGAAATACCATTTGACCTGGGAATCCCACTCCTTGGAATTTACCCAAAGAATACAACTTCTCAGATTCAAAAAGACATATGCACCCATATGTTTATTGCAGCACATTTTACAATAGCCAAGATATGGAAGCAACCTAAGTGTCCATCAGTAGATGAATGGATAAAGAAGAGGTGGTACATACACACACTGGAATACTATTCACCCATAAGAAAGAAACAAACCCTACCATTTGCAACAACATGGATGGAGCTGGAGGACATTATGCTTGGTGAAATAAGCCAGGTGGAGAAAGACAAATGCCAAATGATTTCCCTCATTTGTGGAGTATAACAACAAAGCAAAACTGAAGGAAAAAAATAGCAGCAAACTCACAGACTCCAAGAAGGAACTAGTGGTTACCAAAGGGGAGGGATGTGGGAGGGAGTGAGAAGGGAATTGATGGGTATTATGTTTAGTACACCTGGTATAGGGGATCATGGGGAAAACAGTACAGCACAGAGAAGGCAAATAGTGAATCTGTGGAATCTTACTACACTGATGGACAGTGACTGCACTGGGGTATGGGTGGGGACTTGGTAATATGGGTAAATATAGTAACCACATTGTTTTTTCATGTGAAACCTTCATAAGAGTGTATATCAATAATACCTTAATAAAAAATTTTTTTTAAAAAGGGTGGGATGAGGGAGATGGAGCTGTCAAGTAAGCACCCTATTTCCCTATCCTTTCTCCAGCTTTTAGATCTCTCATGTGTATTATTTGGTGAATTTAGAGGTTAGGTAAGTTTGCTTAGGTAAGGATATAAGAGAGGTTGAGAATGGCAGTATATATTTATTTTTAAAATTTCATTTCATTGCTTTAAAATGACATGATTTTCCCTATGAAAACAAAGTTTTTATTGACTTCACGTGTATTACATGTTTTTAAAAAAACTGTGGCAAAATACACAGAATATTAAATTTGCTATCTTAACTATTTTTAAATGTACAGTTCACTACTGTTGAGCATATTCATATTGTGGTGCAGTCTCCAGAACTCTTTATCTTCCAGAACTGAAGCTCTACATCCATAAACCAACTCCCATTCTCCTCTCCCCACCTGCCACAGCATTCTACTTTCTGTCACTATTAATTTGACTATTCTAGGTATCTCATATAAGAAGAACCATTACAGTATTTGTCTTTTTGTGACTGACTTACATCACTTAGCTGAATGTTCTCAAAGTTCATCCATGTTATATAGCACATATCAATATCAGAATCCCCTTCCTTTTTAAGCTAAATAATATTCTGCTGTATGTATATATCATATTTTGTTTATCCGTTTATCTGTCAGTGGGCACTTGGGTTGTTTCCATCTTTTGTCTGAATGAATAATGCTACTATGAAAATGGATGTACAAATATATCTTCAAGGCCCTATTGATCATGTTTTTAAGTTAACCAAGATTTTCTCTATACATGTGAAGGCCCTTAGTTGCAAATGGTCTTATTTCTTAATACCTACACAGAGGTCTTTTTCATTTCCTCCCAGGTGTTTTGATGTTTGGGCCTAATCTCTGATCAAGTGAGTCATTCAACACAATGCAAGTGATTAATTATTAGTAAAATATGTTTATTTTTTATTTTCACCCTATGAATTATGTCTTTTAAATGTGTTTCTGTCTTTATCTCTTGACTAAACTATAAGTTCCCTAATGCAGGTACCCAAATCCTTTACCCATATAATTTCATAAATAAGATAACTATGACCATCAGTGTTTTTGACTGTCCAATCAGATGTTCAATAGCTTTGGCCATGAGGGTACTAATGAGGTGGCATGTGGTTTTTCAACATCACTGAAATTAGTAGAGGCTGCCTGCATTTCATTACTGGGACTATGTAGTGGCAATAATAAATTTGAGAAATTGTTTTTACTACTACGATTTTTAGAATGCTCTGTCCTAGTAGAGTCAAAACAAATCTGATATTCAGAATATGCATGTATTAGTAGAAAAATATACAACTGTTTATTTAAAAACTCATCCTCTAATCAGAGCTGCTCAGGCTTTAGAAGACTTGAAAATAAGTGTGACAAGACATCTGGGATCCAAATAGTACCCACTGAAAAAATACTGAGACATTTCATCAAAACAAGGAGAGTGTAAAACACCAATATTTGTAGTAAACATACAGAACTTAGAACTCTCATATCCCATATATAAAACCCATGGAAAAGGAATTCCTTAGGGCAGTTTACCAAAATAACAGCCAAAGCTGCCTTTAAATTTCCCGGGAATTTAAAGAACAGACTTTATTGTTATGTTTAAAATGAATACAATAAAGAAAAGAAGATATAATATTGCAGTGATCAGTAAGTATAACATAGAAATATGTGTTTATGATAATTCAACTTTCTTCCCTAAAACCTTCTACTATTACAAAAAGAAATTGGTTAATTCAACAAGGTTACATTATTGACACCAGGTAGGACACATACATTCCATTAACATTTGCAATATATTTTAAGAACCCTTGATTTGTCAGAGTCTCATCATGATGTTATAAGACATCATTCTTTATCTTCAGAATTGAAATTGGTTCCTAAGGCAACCTTTTATTTCAAAATAGATCCAGGAATTTAACCTTGATTATGCTAAACCTCTGCCCTTTTTATGAGAGTAAATAATGAAATATTACAAGCTCTACAAATTTTCTATAAAATGATTTGTAATCAAACCACAGGGGTATAGTCAGGAGAGAATCCCTTAAAGGAATCCTTTTCTCAATATTCTTTCCTTTCCTTTCTTTTTATTTTTTTTAGAAGAGTAATTTTGTAATAGAATTATTTATTTGTGTTCTAAGCTCTCATTTTAATCAACCAGCCTTTAGATGGGCCATATACATAAAGATCTGAAAACTTTAACATTTGGTACAACAAAGGGTACCAATGTTTATACAGTAAAGTCAGAATCAAAGAGGAGAATAAAAAAGGTTTCATTGGTAACTAACTCCTGAGAAAGTAAAAAACCCATGTAGATCGCCACTACCAACTACACTTGACAGAGAGAAGTTTTGCCGAAGCACATTTCTACGTAACAAAAATACACCACGGCGCTACTAATCCACAGAAGGAAACAGCACTCCCTGACCACAGCCTGCCCCAAACCTCTCTCTTCCCCTGCCCTCTCCAGGCCTACACTGCTCTATTACTTTCCCCTCCAGTCAGCACTGGCTTCACTGCAGAGACTCTTGATACAGTCTTCTGTGTTTTCTCTTCAATGAGGAGATAGAGAACACCCCAGCCCAGAGTCTTTACCAATATCCTAGTGCTGGCTTCTGATATACCAATAACTCTTAATCGACACCTCTGTATCTGAGTAAATGGAAGACTAATCTTTTCCTAATAGAAACTTAACATTTATAAAGCAGCAACTCTAACATGGCCTACGTTTTAAGGGTGGCAATGTGCACAGGAAAGAAAAGAAAAAGAAAATCTCAATCCTTCCCAATACAGAGAGTAATGTGGAGAAAAGTTTATCTTTTATGAAAACCTTCACAACAAAAGGAAATATAGGCTGGTAAGGCACTTCCTTGAGAGATAAGGAAAGTAAGGCAAAGGGTAAAATACAGACAGTATTTTTTTCTGCAAGAGTCACATAAGAAATAAGTAGTGGCAATAGAAGGGGAAGAGGCAGACCAATCCCGGGTGCTGACTAAATAAAAAAAGGAAATCATTAAGAAATTTCATTCCAGGAATCAATTCTTCCATCCCCAAGAGTCCTGTGCTGGTCCTAACCATATTCTAATCAGGAGTGTCTATCCCAAGTCACATGAGCCCCCAATAGTATCCTAGTGTCTCAAAGTGAAAAGGCTGCCTACTGAACTAAGTCCTCCCTTTCTGAGGTGACAAGGTGTCTCTCATAGGGAGAAGTGGCCATGTAATACAATTCTGGCTAATGATGCATAAGATGAGAGTCTCTAGGAAGGCTCTATTTTCTTGATAAAGGTACCACCCCTCTGTTTCTTCTTGTTCTTTCCTCCTTCCTGGAATACACACTTGATGGCTGGAGATCTAGCAGTTACTCTGCAAGCAGGAGGACAGGAGAGTAATACCCTAAACTCCAATGATATCATGAGATCACTTTGCTTTTGGATTTCTTGTTAAATGAGAACAGAAATTAATACTGTTTTGTTTAAACCACTGTTATATGGATTTTCTGGGACATACAGCACAAATTAGACCCCTAACAGATAGATACTTTTCTATTCCCAAGTGGAAGATGTGGGAACAGGTAGGAACAGTAATCTTCAATTTTACTATAGGAACATCCTAATTTGAAACTTGAAATCTATACAGTGGCTTAATTATCACTACATTTCACATACATTATAGTTTTAAGGGTCTTTTACAGGATAACCTAAAAACATATAATAGAATGCCTGTTGGATTCCACACAATAAATTTTGGTAAATAACCTACTCCTAAATTAGAAACAAAACATTCTCACAAAGAGTTAACAAAAGTCTAAAAATCAACTTTAATAAAGGAAGGCAGTCTATTCTACTAGATTTTTCTTTTTGGGTATGCTGACACACAATTTTTTTATTCATTCAAATGTATGTGCTTGTACTTGTAAATATTTCCCACTCTTTTATTTAAAACTTAATATTCACATTTAGAGTATATCTTCTACACATAAAACCTTAAAAAACAGTTTAAAAAATGCCTCAGGAGTTAAATAGGTTAGGTTTGTTTTAAAAGTTAATGGGAGGGGACAGCTATATGTCCAATATTGACTATATGATATGAAACACATGCCCACAATGTTTGGTTGAATCCCCAGAGAGATGCATGTTCCCAGAAGTGGGGCAAAGAACATGATGTTTCTGACTTACACTATCTTTTAAAAAAGGGAAAAAGAAATAGTACGTCCTTCAACAGGAGTGTGAAGCAGGGAATCTCAAGATAGTAACCACTGTCATATGTGATTGTGGTTGCTATAGCAAATACTTTTTTTTAAACACAGAAAGAATAATCACATAAAATTGACACAAATTCCTCCAGCTGCAGCTAAGTTCTGAAATTCTGAAAAATGTAGAAATATTTTTCAAATTTTTGTAATAAATTTAATGTTCAAAATTACCCTGTTTCTCAATTTTGGCCCCAATTCCTTCAACTATTTGCTGTAGAACTAAAATTTCATTAGCCATAAAGAATAAAATAAACACCACTCAATCCCTTTGTGCATGAAAATTTTTAAAGAAAAAATAATTTTCCCTCTTCATGTATTTTCCAAAACAAAAAAAAGGAAATGAAATAGTGTGAATTTAATACCTTCAGGAAACATACCAATCCACAAACAATTATTTATTAATGTTACTAATTTGCACATGTCTTCTAAGTAGGCAAAAAGTCTTCATAGAAATTTAAACATATAAAGGAATTTTTTAAAAAGCTTTAACAAAAAATAATTTGTTTAATTTTTAATTTCTTAGCATGATTGTGACAAAGATATTCAAGTGTAGGGAACAAAATAACAATCATAACTTGTGCATAATATATATGGACAACAAAGGGATTTATGATTATTACCTAATTTGCTCTTCTAAAAATATTTTAAGATGTGGGTGTTCCACCTGATTAATGATCTTGAAAATTTGTCCTTTAATTTGTTGCCAGGAGTACAGTGAATACATATAAAAACCAGAATGTTAATACAGAAGCTACTGACATCAGCTTTTTCTTAACTTCATCAGACTGTATTTTAAAACAAAGGAGGACCACATGGAGAAGATCCAGGGGCTATTCATAAAAAAGAGTAAAAATTTAGAAAATAATACCTGCACAAAGGTTAAAGAGACTGAAATTGTTCAGCCACAAAAAGTCTGGGGATACCGTTTAATAAGTATCCAAGTATGTATGAAGAGTTCTTTCACAGAAAATAGTGGCCAGCTGTTTTCCATCTCCAATGAGGGCAGAATAAAAGGAAACAGACAAATTGAAGCCCAAGGATTTCAGTTAAATAAATGATTTCCTGTGTGAGTAATGAGCATTTTAACAGCCACTGTGTATCTGTGCACACCCTTTCTTCCCAGGCCTTTATGAGAAAGACAGATTTTCATTTATACAAGGAAGACTACTATTTACATGCTGTCTGTGCTCTGTGCTAGTAAAAGAGGTATCCTACGACCAAACATATCTATACTAACAAGCCCAAGCTGGGTCACACATCATTAAACATTTCCAGACCAGAGCACACCGAACAGCAGACCATATTCAATCTCACAGGTTAACTCCAAACCACTGTAGCCACACTTCAGCTGGACACCTAGCACCTCTGTAGAGGAAAATGAAGGGTTCCTAATTACCCAGTAACATCATGGGTGTTTGCACCCAGCCACAAGTGGGACCTGTGGTTCACTACTGTCACCTTTATTGCTATGGCATGGTCAAGATTAATCTTAACAGTTAAAGAGGCATACAACAGTTTTTCATGAAAGATCTCTGGGTATTTTTCCCTATACACTCTACTACCCTGGTTAATTATTTCTTGGCATCTCAAATTCCAAAGTTTACTACTTTGGCTTAAAGTTTTGTAATTGTGGGGGGGAAAAAGTAAATATTGCATAAACATAAAACATTACTAAGCATTTTACACAGCACACACTTCCCTTAAATAGGTTTTAGGAGGAAGAAGGAAGGAAAGGGTCTGAACCAGAGCTGGGAGAGGAGATGTTACTAAGCAAAGAATGGGACATGCAAGTTGTTGCTGAGAGCAAATGGTCTCACACTACAATTTTGTCCAGGTCCATTAGATGAACTAGGGAGTGGGAATACTTAATGTGTAGTCTTCCCTGCTTGGTATCTGTCCTAAACCCTTTTTAAATCAATCTAGAATCTACTTCTAATCTAGAATCCAACTCCTAAAATTCTAAAGTAGAACTTAATTTGCTTTCTTTTACTCATGAAGCCAAACTACATACATGTACTGTCCAAAATGAAACAATAAATTGTGATATATTTTAAAAATCACTATGTGTTATAGGCATATGGGAAGAAGAAAAATTTAAAATATGTACTACTTAACCCAATATTTAATCATTGATAACCAGTTATAAAAGGTTATTATAAGTAAACAATATAAAACTTACACATGACCAGTATTTCTCCTCTTATTCTTAATACAACAGTCTCCACCTACTACACTATCTGGCTCACTCTGCTGAATAAGTTCCGCTGTGTCTCCATCCTTCCTAAATACTCCAGGTGAATTCTAAACACTGAGAGTAGCGAGAAGCTGCTCATTTCCGTGTACCATATCCTGGCTAAGCAGACTTTTTCACGACCAGGAAAGTAAGAAATGAGGCAGAGGCCATGAGCCTGCTACCTTAATTTATCTCCTTCTGACAAGCACAGTTGTTTAGACTTGAGGGTTTTTTGTTTTTTTTTTTTTACAGCTTTTTACTTTTCTAAAATCCTAGGACACAATATCCAAACCCAGCACTTTCTCTGATGGAAGTTAGCAGTGTTGTAAAAAAAAAGAAAATTATATTATTCTGATAGAATTTACTCCCAGTAACTTATGTGATCCAGGTCTCCATTCCTAAAGGACTCACAGATGTTCTTGACTCCCACCCAAGAGGGGTGTCAAGCTCACCAGCCTGTGTAATGATGTGATTTGGGGGTCAAACCTGGGTCTTTATACTGTTTCTACCATTTACTTCATGAAGTCTTGGACAAATCACTTCACATTCACAAGTCTGTTTCCTTAGTAGTAAATCACAGTGACAATACTTCTTTCCACGGTCCTTATGAGGAGTCAATGAGCTAATGTATGTAGAGTCCTGAGCACAATGTCTGGCCCCTATTAGGCCCTCAATTAATGATAGTTCTAACCTGAAGAATTAATCTTTTTCCTCCTTTCTGAAAAAATAAATAAATAAATAACATTTAAATGGCACTTTCCCCATTTTCTCAGGGACATCAAATTTCACACACAGTGGAAAACAGCTCTCTCACCTGCAAGTTATCTCAGTACATATTATCAACCATATTCCTAGTCAGGAGGTATTATATCAGTTGAGGGCTCCCTTATCATTTCCTCATCTTGCCACTCCAATTGCTTGTATTTATAAAGTTTGTGCTACTACGTTAATTTTGGTGATCATTATTCTCTATAGAATCCCCTCTGGTTACCTTACTGAATAAAGAGAGGAGTAAGGTCTTGGAGGAGGCAGGGAAAGGGGGGGGCAAGAGTCTGCCTTGGGAAGGGACAGAACAGAGCTGCTCAATAGCTCGGCATCTCCAGTCCCAGGAAGATCAGGCCTCCCTCACTGGCAGAAAGTTGGCTGGGCTTGCCAGATGCTCCAGCTTCTCAAGTTGTTGGAAAGAAAAACTGACAGAATGAGCAGATAGAGATTATTATTGATTGATTATCTACTATATTTAGAGCATTCTTCTAGGTGCTTTATGTATTTACCCAAATTAATCCACACACACACACACATATAAACACACACACATACAAAGACAGAGGGACAAATCTGCATCATTGAAGCTCAGAAAAGATTATGTAACACACAATTAAAAGTGGTCTGACTGTAAAGCCCATGGTCTAGGTCACATCATTTGGTCAGAAAATATTAATGAACTCTTATGATTGTGCTAGGTATTGTGTTAAGCATTAGGGAGTAAACAGATAATCACACAGAAACAGGCAATTATAATACAGTGTGACAACTGCTATTCAGAGTAAAAGCAGAGGTGAGATAGTAGTGTGTAGAAGGGGCATCCCTAACCTGAGTCAGAAGGGGAAGCGACCCCTTACCTGAGCCTGAGAGGATGAATATAAATTAGCCAAGGAACTGGGAATCCAAACAAAGGGATTGGGCAGGGCAAAAGAGAGGCACGGACAATGCAAAAGCCCGAAGGTAGGAGAGAGGTTTTGAGAGCTGATGAACTGGAAGGATAAAAGATGAAGAGGGAATAATGAGTCATGAGAATAGAAAGGTAAACAGAGACCAGAGCAAATACTGCCTTTTATCCCATGTTGGGCTTTAGACCAAAAGCAATGGGCGGTCATGGGAAGGCCGTAAATACAAGAGAGATGATGAGATCTGTATGGAGGGTATGGATCAAGAATGGGGGCAGGAGATCAAGTAGGAACCCTGCAAGTGAGAAACTACGAGGACTCACACTAGAGAACTGCAGACGGGATGGTGAGAGGACAGAGACATTTAGGAGGTAAAATTGATGAGACTTGATGCTAACTCAGTGAGGAGGTGAGGGAAGAAAGAGAATTTCAGAACATGAATTTTTCTATCCTATTCCAAAGTCCATGTTTAAAGCACATATACAACTTCTCTACATTTTGCATGATACTGTAAATTTTTTTCCTGTGAAATAAGCAAGATCATCTACTGAAACTGAGAGGAGAGGTGGTAGGAAAAGCTAGAGTGAAGGTCTAAAAAAGCCACTTTGTAGAATGAGAAAGAGATGGGCAGAGACATACAGGCCAAAGGAAAGTTCTAAGGGCCCAAATGGGCCTGAAGGTCATCCTCAACTGTACAGATGTGAGATTATCTCCACCAGCCCTCAGCATCCACGGTGAAGAGGCAGAGAAGATTGACTAATAAATTGACAGTCACAGTTTGCCAGGAGCAGAAGAGAGTAAGGCAGAGGATTTAAGGATATGATTAAGAGAGTAGCTGAAGCCATGAAACAGCCCTAACCTGGCTGGAGAGTGCGGCTCTTCATTGGATACCAATAAAAGACAGTTGCCCTTCAGGGCAACCAGAGCTACCTGCCCACCCCAGCTCTATGGGACCGAAGAGTTCCACATAGAAACAGAGCTGAGAGAATCTGAGCTGAACAAGGTAAAAGGCCCTAGTCTCTTTGCTCAAACAACTGCTTTCCCAGAGTCACCCACAAAGAGAGAACTTCCACAACCTCATCAATTTGATTATAATGGATTCCTGACCTGGTCCTAATCCACTCCTTCAGGATAAAAAGTCCTATGTGTTGATTTCCTTAATGACAACCAATCTGCTTGTACTTACTGTCAACCATTCATAATTCCGACTGGCACAGACCAGTCTGGATAAAGTATAACATATAAAAAAGTAGAGATCCATGTGTAAAATTGGCTGGTGCCAGACTGTGAGAGGACTTGGTTACCACGCTGAAGCCTGGACATTACGTGGGTAATGAGAAGGCCCCAGAGAAGTGGGAACGGAAAGAGAAGGAGGGTGAAAGTAATGCCATCACTGTTAAAAACATGTTTGGAGAGTGCTTCTTGGGACACGGCCCCAGGGGCAAGTGCATTTTTTTTAAAAACAGATCAAATTTTAAATATATTTTGTCATTTTTCTCCACTTTCCTTTAAAAGATCCTTTAATAAGTTTCCTTCCTAGAGATCATCACCATATTTTTCATAAGTAAGGGAAACAGGTCAGTAATTTCTAGCTTCATGGAAAAGGTATAAAAGAGTATATGCAAACATAATTTAAACTAACAAGAATATTAAATCAACCAATTACTTTGAAACTCCAATGGAAAAGGTGGTGGAAATCAGAATCTTCAGCACATAATATAACATCCCGGAGATTTAGAAAATCAAAAATATATTGCTATAATCTTTTTAGGGAACAAAAACTCTAAAGGCACACTAGCAAAGGAGGTTTTGACTGACATGCTATAACCTGAGAGCTCATACCAATTAATATAACAACTTTTAAAGAAGATTTAGATCATGAGGAAACAAAACTAAAAGTTATTACATGATTTCAGGAAAAGTAAGTTCTTCCTCTGTAATTTCTTTACATTCTTTTCTATTATTATGCTATAGCATGACAAACCCTGGGTATCACACTAATGTCACTTGATTAGATTTTGGGGAACATGAAAGTCCCACATTACAGAATGATGTCTAAATTGCAGTAACTGAAAATACATGAAAAGTTGACTCACAGCATTTAAAACTTGCTAAACCATATAAAACAAATCCAACTATATAAACTACTATCTGCTCAACTTAAAAATGAATGAACGAAACAGTAGTAGACTCAGACACTGAGAAGGGACTGGTGGTTACCATAGGTGAGGAGGGTAAAGGGGCCCCAAAATTCTCAATCATAATATAAGTTGGTCATGGGGACAGTAGTACAGCGTGGAGAATACAGTCAGTAATTCTATAACATCTTCTTATGTTGACAGTAACTATACTAGTGGGGGTGATGATTTAATAATATGGGTAACTATTAAACCACTGTGTCATATACTTGAAGCCAATATAAGATTGTATATCGAATAAGCAGAAAGGGGATTAAAGATGGCAGAGTGAGAGGTGAGACAGAGAACTACTCCCAAAACCACATATAATATGAAAATATAGTTAATACAACTAATACTAAAAGAGCAACAGGAAACAACGCTGTGCCAGACTGCATACACCTGGAGAAAAGAGACCTCAAGAAAAAGGGTAAAGTACCAAGCCTTGATCCAGTGGGACCCAAGCGCTTTCCCCACCCCAGCTCACCGGGGGGAAGAAGAGAAATGGAGCAGAAATGGGGTGGAAGCCTAGGACTGCTGAACACCCAGTTCTGGAGATCTGCTTTAAAAGCACAAACATACATTGCATGGTGCTCTGAAGATTACTGGGATTGGAAAGCTAAGACAGGTGGAATACTTGGAGAGACTGAGATTCCAGCCATTTGTGGAAAACAGGGATCCATATCCAGCTGCTCTGGGACAAAAGAAAGGCAGGCAGTCTGAGAGGCTTCCTAACAGCAAGAGGGCTGCTAAAGGGGCAAGAATTGCACAGAGCTTGCTGCTCAGGAGGAAGGATAGGTGGATAAAATTGTCCAGGTGCACCCTGCCCAGCAGGTTGGGAACTTTCAGGAGCTTCAGGCGCTCTATCCCCCTGGCTGGCTACTCAGCTCTGAGGCCCCGCACCATGATAGGAAGCCTGCTGTGTGTTCCTCCTGGCCTGCAAGCAATGGTTCGCAAACTGGCAGTCTCTGCTCTGGCATCAGGCCAGCCACAGGAGGCCCCGCCTATGGAAGCTACAAATGCAAAGTACAGAGGCTTCCACCTGTGTGCTTGGCCCACTGGTTCTGACAGTGGAGACAGGCACAGCAGCCAGGGAGCAGGAAATGCTCTTTCCTCCCCACAGGAACCAGCACCACTCCCCTGTGACCCCCCAACATCACTCCAGAGGCTGAGCAACCCCAGAGAGTATAGCTTCTAGTCACTAGAGGGTGCAACATATAAATATGAAATGTCAAAGAAACCTGGTTCAAAACAAAATCCCACAAACACCAGAAAAAGGACAAAGTGAAACCGAACTCATCAATATTCTGAAAGAGAGTTCAAAATAAATATCATAAACATGCTCATGGAGGTACAGAAAAATATTCAAGGACTCAGGGATGAATTTAGGATGGACGTTCAATCATTGAGAAATTCCATATATGAAATGAAACATACAACGGAGGTGTATAAAAGCAGATCAGATGTAGTAAAAGAGATGGTAAATGGAATAGAAATTAGGGAAGAGGAATACAAAGAAGCTGACACACAGAGAGAAAAAAGAATCTCTAGGAATGAAAGAAATTGAGAGAACTATGTGACCAATCTAAACAGAACAATATTCACATTATAGGGGTACCAGAAGAAGATAGAAAAAAAGGGATAGAAAGTGTCTTTGAGGAGGTAATTGCTGAAAATATACCCAATCTGGGGAAGGAGATGGTCTCTCAGGCCATGGAGGTGTACAGATCTCTAAACACAATGGACCCAAGGAAAACAACACTGAGACATATAATAATTAAAATAACAAAGGTTAAGGATAAGTACAGACTTTTAAAACTAGCTACAGAGAGAAAAAAGATCACATATAAATGAAAACCCATCAGGCAATCATCAGACTTCTCAAAAGAGACCTTACAAGCCAGAAGGGAGTGGCATGATATATTTAATGCAAGGAAACAGAAGGGCCTTGAAACAAGAATACTCTACCTGGCAAGATTATCATTTAAATTTGAAGGAGAGATTAAACAATTTGCAGACAGACAAAAGCTGAGAGAATTTACCTCCCCCATCTCTACAGTGTATTTTGGAAGGACTGCTCTAGATGGAAGTGTTCCTAAGGCTAAATAGCTGTCACCAGAGAAAATAAAACCACAGTAAAGAGAGTAGAACAATTAATTACTAAGCAAATGCAAAATCAAATCAACTACCCC
Organism: Manis pentadactyla; assembly: GCF_030020395.1. Classification (NCBI taxonomy): domain Eukaryota; kingdom Metazoa; phylum Chordata; class Mammalia; order Pholidota; family Manidae; genus Manis; species Manis pentadactyla. Next base: position 41,684,751 of record NC_080021.1, on the reverse strand, counting down.
CAAAGTCAGTCAAGGGATAGACAAAGAGTACAGAATATGATACCTAATATATAAATAATGGAGGGAAAAAAAAAAGAAGAACCATTAGGTTGTGTTGGTAATAGCATACTAAATGAGTTAAATTAGACTCTTAGTAGGGGAATTACCCTGGAACCTTTGGTAACCATGAATCTAAAGCCTGCAATGGCAATAGGTACATACCTATCGATAATCACCCTAAATGTAAATGGTCTGAATGCAACAATCAAAAGACATAGAGTCACTGAATGGATAAAAAAACAAGACCCAACTATATGCTGCCTACAAGAGACTCACATCAAACACAAAGACATACACAGACTAAAAGTGAAGGGATGGAAAAAGACATTTCATGCAACTAACAGGGAGAAAAGATCAAGAGTTACAGTACTGGTATCAGACAAAATAGACTTAAAAAAAAAAGTAACAAGAGACAAAGAAGGACATTATATAATGAAAAAGGGGTTAGTCCAACAAGAGGATATAACCATTATAAATACCTATGCACCCAACACAGGAGCACCTATATATGTGAAACAAATACTAACAGAATTAAAGGGGGAAATACAATACAATGCACTCATTTTAGGAGACATCAACACACCACCCACTCCAAAGGACAAATCAACCAGACAGAAAATAAGTAAGGAGAGAGGCATTGAACAACACATTAGAACAGATGGACCTAAAAGACATCTACAGAACACTCCATCCAAAAGCAACAGGATACACATTCTTCTCAAGTACACATGGAACATTTTCAAGAATAGATCATATACTAGGCCACAAAAAGAGCCTCAGTAAATTCAAAAAGAGTGAAATTGTACCAACCAGCTTCTCAGACCACAAAGGTATGAAACTAGAAATAAATTATGCAAGGAAAATGACAAATCCCACAAACACATGGAGGCTTAACAACATGCTCCTAAATAATCAATGGATCAGTGACCAAATAAAAAAACAGAGATCAAGTAAAATATGGAGACAAATGACAACAATAATTCAATACCGCAAAATCTCTGGGATGCAGCAAGGGCCATGCTAAGAGGGAAGTATACTGCAGTACAGGAAGGCCTACTCAGGAAAGAAGAACAATCCAAAATGAACAGTCTAAACTCACAATTAACGAAACTAGAAAAAAGAAGAACAAATGAAGTCAGTAAAAGGAGGGATGTGAATAAGATTAGAGCAAAAATAAATAAAATGGAGAAGAATAAAATAATAGAAAGAATCAATGAAAGCAGGAGCTGGTTCTTTGAGAAAATACGAAAATAGATAAATCCCTAGCCAGACTTATCAAAAAAAAAAGAAAGTCTACATACATAAACACATAAACAGAATCAGAAGTGAGAAGGAAAAGTCAATACAGACACCACAGAAATACAAAGAACTATGAGAGAATTCTATGAAAAATTATATGCTAACAAACTGGAAAACCTAGAAGAAACAGACAACTTTCTAGAAAAATGCAACCTTCCAAGGCTGACCCAGGAAGAAACAGAAAATCTGAATAGACCAATTACCAGCAACAAAATTGAACTGGTAATCAAAAAATTACCTAAGAACAAAACGCCTGGACCAGATGGTTTCACTGGTGAATTTTATCAAACATTTAGTGAAGATCTAATACCCATCCTCCTTAAAGTTTTCCAAACCGTAGAAGAGGAGGGAATACTCCCAAACTCATTCTATGAGGCCAGCATCACTCTAATACCAAAATCAGGCAAAGACACCACAAAAAAAGAAAATTACAGACCAATATCCCTGATGAACATAGATGCAAAACTGCTCAACAAAATATTAACAAAACATGTTCAAAAATACATCAAAAAGATCATCCATCATGATCAAGTAGGATTTATTCCAGGGATGCAAGGATGGTATAACATTTGAAAATTCATCAACATCATCCATTACATCAACAAAAAGAAGGACAAAACCACATGATCATCTCCATAGATGCTGAAAAAGCATTTGACAAAATTCAACATCCATTCATGATAAAAACTCTTAACAAAATGGGTATAGAGGGCAAGTACCTCAACATAATAAAGGCCATACATGACAAACCCACAGCCAACATCATACTTAATAACAAGAAGATTGAAGCTTTTCCTTTAAGATCAGAAACAAGACAAGGATGTCCACTCTCCCCACTTTTATTCAACATAGCTCTGGAGGTCCTAGCCATGGCAATCAGACAACACAAAGAAATAAAAGTCATCCAGATTGGCAAGGAAGAAGTTAAACTGTTCCTGTTTGCCGATGACATGGTAGTACATAAAAAACCCTAAATAATCCACTCCAAAACTACTAGAAAAATATCTGAATTCAGCAAAGTTGCAGGATACAATGTCATTACACAGAAATATGTTGCATTCCTATACACTAACAATGAACTAGCAGAAAGAGAAATCAAGAAAAACAATTCCATTCAAAATTGCATCAAAAAGAAAAAAATACCTAGGAATAAACCTAACCAAGGAAGTGAGAGACTTATACCCTGAAAACTACAAGACACTCATGAGAGAAATTACAGATACCAATAAATGGAAACACATCCTGTGCTCATGGATAGGAAGAATTAATATTGTCAAAATGGCCATCCTGCTTAAAGCAATCTATAGATTCAATGCAATCCCTACCAAATACCAACAGCATTCTTCAATGAACTATAGCAAATAGTTCTAAAATTCATATGGAACCATAAAAGACCCTGAATAGCCAAAGGAATCCTGAGAAGGAAGAATAAAGCGAGTGGGATTATGCTCCCTGACTTCAAGCTCTACTACAAAGACACAGTAGTCAAGACAATTTGTTATTGGCACAAGAACAGACCCATAGACCCATGGAACAGACTAGAGAGCACAGATATAAACCCACACATATATGGCCAATTCATATACAATAAAGGAGACATGGATATACAATGTGGAAATGACAGCCTCTTCAAGAACTGGTGTTGGCAAAACTGGACAGCTACATGCAGGAGAATGAAACTGGATTATTGTCTAACCCATAAAGAAAAGTAAATTCAAAATGGATCAAAGACCTGAATGTAACTCATGAAACCATAAAACTCTTAGAAAAAACTCTTGAATATAAACATGAGCAACTTTTTCCTGAATGCATCTCCTCAGGCAAGGGAAACAAAAGCAAAAAATGAACAAATGTGACTACATTAAGCTAAAATCTTCTGTACAGCAAAGGACACCATCAGCAGAACAAAAAGGCATCCTACAGTATGGGAGAATATATTTGTAAACAACATATCCAACAAGGGCTTAACACCCAAAATATATTAAAGAACTCACATGCCTCAACACCCAAAGAGCAAATAACCCAATTAATAAATGGGCAGAGGATATGAAGAGTTCTCCAAAGAAGAAATTCACATGGCCAACAGACACATGAAAGATGTTCCACTCTGCTAATTATCAGAGAAATTCAAATTCAAACCACAATGAGATATCACCTCACACCAGTTAGGATGGCCAACATCCAAAAGACTAGGAACAACAAATGTTGGTGAGGATGCGGAGAAAGGGGAACCCTCCTACACTGCTGGTGAGAATGTAAAAATAGGTCAACAGTTGTGGAAAGCAATATGGAGGTTCCTCAAAAAGCTCAAAATAGAAATACCATTTGACCCAGGAATTCCACTCCTAGGAATTTACTGAAAGAAAACAACTTCTCAAATTCAAAAAGACATATGCACCTGTATGTTTATTGCAGCACTATTTACAATAGTCAAGATACGGAGGCAACCTAAGTGTCATCAGTAGATGAGTGGATAAAGAAGGTACATATACACAATGGAATACTATTCAGCAGTAAGAAAAAAAGAAATCCTAACATTTGCAACAAACATGGATGGAGCTAGAGGGTATTATGTTCAGTGAAATAAGTCAGGCGGAGAAAGACAAATACCAAATGATTTTCCTCATTTGTGGAGTATAACAACGAATCAAAAGTGAAGGAACAAAACAGCAGCAAACTCAGTCTCCAAGAAGGGACTAGTGGTTACCAAAGGGAAGGGGTGGGGGAGGGCAGGTGGGGAGGGAGGGAGAAGGGGATTGCGGGGTATCATGATTAGTGCACATGGTGTGTGTGGGAGCACAGAGAAGACAAATAGTGACTCTGTGGCATCTTACTACACTGATGGACAGTGACCGCAATGGGGTATATGGGGGAACTCAATAATAAGGGTGAATGTAGTAATTACATTGTTTTTCTTGTGAAACCTTCATAAGAGTGATACCTTAATAAAAAAATAAAGTAAAACAAAATAAATAAAATACATCTACTAGTAAATTAAAAAAAAAAGACCGTATATCAACTATACTACAATTTTAAAAAAAGAGTATCAGAGGCTGATATTCCTGGTAACAGTGCAACACAATCATTGAGTTTGGTTATAGATGACTATATGTCAAAAATAAGGAAAAATCAAAATGCTAAAAAAAACCCAATGACCTTTCAAAAAAATCTGTGACAAAAAAGTCAAACTTTGGACGTACTATTATAATATACTGAATGATTTCTGTGGATGTCAAAGCTAAATATCACTACATAATGTGTGGAAATCTGTAATTTTAAAGCATGATGTCTGATAAATCATCATCACATATCTCTTCCTTGAAATCTAACAATCTAACATGAATTAGATTCCATAAAGACTTATTTTCTAGCCACTGCTTGCTTATCTGTTGATGTTCAACTACATCACTGCATGGGAAAAGTTGTTTATGCAGTTTGCTAAAGAGCTCAGTAGCTCTCTAGAGATAGAACAAAGCACTCCATGATCTCCTGTCTGCTAAGAATCATAAAGCTTGACTGAAAGAATTTTATTAGCTGTGGAAAAGTGATTCTACATGCTGATGGGGAATACATTGTCAACTGTCTTGTCACAGGGCCTTTTTCACCTGTGGGACATATGACTGGTACCCTGATGCTAGCTCTGGAGGTTACAAGCCCCTCCAATGCAGTCAGGCAAGCACACTGTGGGTGCAGAAGGCCTACTGTAGTCAGAAGCCCAGCTAGGAATCCAAGTTTTATGCTGCTTTCCAGGACCAAGGTTCGGGACACCGACCAGTAATGGAAGATATAAAAAAATTCGTATCCCTCTTCCACTTCCCACCCAGGATTAACTATGCGGCAATCTGTTTGCATTTTGTGCTTCCTGACCCTCACTTTCAGGGTATACCACTGTAAAGGGCTATATATACTAGGAATGTGAAAAGAGCAACAGCAGTGAGCCACGTGCCTTGAAACTATGAGGTAAGACTTATCAAGTCACGTCACAGGCAAGTAGCAAAAAGGAAAACAGAAGTGTCGGAGAAAAGTCCTCCCAAAATTCACTTAACAATATTGGCAAATCACTTGAATATTTATAACTTTCTAGGCTCTACAATGCAAGAAATCATGTGTTACTGTTTTTGTGCCATTTAGAAGCAGTCCTGTGTCATGGGGAGATGAGAAAGGGCAGTAGGTATCAAGAGGTAATTAATCTGCTTTTAGCTGTGAAACCACAATGTCCTACAATGTTAACTGCAGTCTTGAAAAGCTGGATATTAAAAAGCAGAAATGCTGAAAGTATCTCAATTGTCGTCACTCTATAAGCAATGGAGATCAAAGAGAATGTCTCAATCGTCTCGCTAACTCCCAGCACCCCTGGCACGGTGCCTCACACCTGACAAGCAGTGGCAAACACACATGGCACTGAATTTTCTGCATGAGTATTCATTCCCTGTCTCTTGATCCTTCTTTCCAGTGTCTCTTCTTTTCCCACCTCATCAGTTATTTTTTCCTTATCTTCTGTCAACTGTGGCTTAACTGATAATTTAGACAACATGAAATAATATTACACTGTATTTATTGGAACAGAATTTTTGGTTCACTTTTTTAATTGGAAAAGTAAATGTCAGGAACAGTATTTTTTTATTCCCTAAAATACTTTGCAAATTAAATTATGTGGTTAGCATCCATTGACAGAATTAAGTTCCATAATCCTATAAAGATGTGCTGCTTTCTGCTATATTAAGGATTTTTAAAAAAATTTGTGCTGTACTCTTCTGATGATTACCTAAAGTGAAGAAACAGTATTTTCCACAATTGGCTATAAAAAGTAACAAAGAACTACCCTGGTGTGTATACTTTGAATATAGAAAATTAATATTCAATGGAAAAAGCCACATACTTTTCATAGTTCCGTCGTCTTCTTCCTCATCCTCACTGTTTATAACCATGGTCCCCAGGTCAGATTCTAACATCGTGCTGCTGTGCTCGATCATGGTCTGGGCCCCTTCGCTCATTGTGCTCGTGGCCCTCATTGTGCCGGCACTTTCTGAACTGGTCTTCACCATGGTGTGGGAATCCAGCTCATCCTCATCCTGCAAAGCAAAATACTGCAGTGAAGAAAGACTTCTAAGACAGCTGGAGTTCTTAATTCTTCACAACAGTATGAGCATGTTATACTTCTAATAATGAAAAAATGATACTGTTAACTAATTTTAATATCAGGACACATATATAAATGTTACCGTAAGAGCCAAAGTCATCCAAAACAAGCTAAAGCTTTAAGTAATTAAAGCTCAAGCAACAGAAATTGATGAACTGGCTGCTAGTTGTTTTTAAAATAAGGATTAAGATAGGTAAACTTTCAACAAATGCATAACAAAGGGTATGTGACAAAATAAACATAAAAAAGCTACCTTAAAGATAGAACATGTTGGCACTACTGTAACAGCCATAAAAATGTTGCACAATGGCCAATAGCTTTTTAAAAATTGTGATAAATACACATTTACCATTTTAATAATTTGTCAGTGTATAGTTCTGTGGCATTAAGTACATTCACAGTGTTATGCAATCTTTACTGACTGACATCCATTTCCAGAACTTTTTTATTATCCCAAGTAGGAATTCTGAACCTGTTAAAAAATAACTCCTCATTCCTCCTTCCCCCAATCTCTGGTAACCTCTATTCTACTTTCTGTCACTATGAATTTGCCTATTCTAGTTATCTTTTATAAATAGAATCATGCAATATATGGCCTTTTTTGTCTGGCTTAGTTCACTTAGCATAATGTTTTCAAGGTTCATTCATGTTGCTACATGTATCAGAATTTCATTTCTTTTTAAGACTTAATATTCCATTACACATATACACACACACACACACATTTGGTTTACCCATTCATTTGTTGACAGACATTAGGTTGCTTATATACCTTTTGGATATTATGAATAATGCTATGACAGTGGTGTACAAGTATCTATGTAAGTCTCTGCTATCAATTTTTGGCAGGGGGTACATACCTTGAAGGGCAGTATAATACCATATGGTACTTCTATTTTTAATTTCTTGAGGAGCTTCCAAATTGTTTTCCATAGTGGCTACACCATTTTACACTCTCACCAACAGTGCACAGCGTTCAAAATTCTCCACATCCTTGCCAATACTTACTACTTTCTCTTTTTATGATGTAACAGCCATCCTAAAGGATATGTGGTATCTCACTGTGGTTTTACTTGCATTTCTCTAATGACTAGTGAGGTTGAACACCTTTTCATGTGCTTATTGGGCATTTGTGTATCTCCTTGGGAGAAATGTCTGTGCAGCTCCTTGGTGCATTTTTGTTATAAGCTGCTTTTAGTTCTTGATTACAGGAGTTCATTATATATTCTAGATATTAGTCTCTCATCAGATACATGATTTGTGAACATTTCTACCCATTTTGTAGGTTGTCTTTTCACTCTGATGGTTTCTTTGATGCAAAAGTTTTTAACTTTGATGAAGTACAATTTATCCATATTTTATTTCATTACCTGTGCTTTTATAATATCTTAGCCAATTAGAATGCTTTTAAATGTAAATTCACAAAATCAAATCAGTAATATAAGTCTGAAAAAAATGCTCTTTAGAATATTCACCAAAAGACAAACAAGGAAAGGGCCATAAAAATAAACTAACAAAATCTGTTTGAGAGACCAAATAATCTCCTATTTGAAAAAACTTGATCATACCCTGAAATTTATTTATATCTATTCTGCTTTAAGTAGAACAAGCAAGCAAAACCTAGTTCTGACAAAGTTCAAAATGCAAATACAGTGAACAGGAACAGCCATGTTGTTCTCAGCTGTTCAATAGACTTCCTCCTCCTAAACCTACATGATAGATTCAGCATTGTATCTCAAGGTTTTTTGCTCTTCTTTCATGACCTCTCTTTTTTAGAAGACTCTGTCTTTCTTACGCCTTCAGCTATGTACAAACGCACCTTGTTTTATTGTGCTTTGCTTCACTGAGCTTCATAGATACTAAGTGTTTTTATAAATTGAAAGTTTGTGGCAACCTCTATGTCAAGCAGGTTTATCAGGGCCATTTTTCTAACAGCATCTGCTCACTTTGTGTCTCTGTGCCACATTTCAGTAATTCTCACAATATTTCAAACCTTTCCATCATTATTATATTTTTATGGTGAACTGTGATCAGTGATCTTTGATGTTACTATTATAATCATTTTGGGGAACCACAAACCCGTGCCCATATAAAACAGTGAAAACTTCATCAATAAATGTTGTGTGTGTTCTGACTGCTCCACTGACCGGTCACTCCCCCATCTCCTCTCCTTGGGCCTTCCTAGTCCCTGAGATACAACGATATTGAAATTAGGCCAATTGGTAACCTTACAATGGCTCACGTGGTCAAGTGAAAGAAGGAGCTGAACATCTCTCTTTAAATCAAAAGCTAGAAATGATTAAGCTTAGCGAGGAAGGCACATTGAAGCCAAGACAGGCTGGAAGCTGGGCCTCCTGCACCAAACAGCCAAATTGAGAACATAAAGGAAAAGCTCTTAAAGGACATTAAAAGTTAATACTCCAGTGAAGTCAAGAAGGATAAGAAAGTGAAAAGGCCTTACTGCTGATATGAAGAAAGTTTTATTGGTCTGCATAGAAGATCAAACCAGCCACAACATTCCCTTAAACCAAAGCCTAACAGAGCAAAGCCCTAATTCTCTTCAGTTCCACAGAGGCTGAGAGAGGTGAGGAGCTACAGAGGAAGTTTGAAGCCAGCAGGATGAAAGAAGGAAGCCATCTCCATAACATTTAAAGTGCAAAGTGAAACAGCAAATGTTGTGTAGAGGCTGCAGCAAGTTATTCAGATGATCTAGGTAACATCATTAAGGTGGCTAAACAACAGATTTTCAATATAGACAAAACAGGTTTATACTGGAAGAAAAAAACACCTAGGACTTTGATAGCTAGAAGAGGAAAAGTCAGTGGTTGGCTTCAAAGAATAGGCTGCCTCTCTTCTTAGGGGCTAATGTAGCTGATGACGTTAAGTTGAAGCCAATGTTCATTCACCATTCTGACAATCCTAGGGCCTTTAAAATTTATGTACAATCTACTCTGCCTGTGCTTTATAAATAGAACAACAAAGCCTGGATGACGGCACAACTGTTTATAACATTTACTGAATATTTTAAGTCCATTGTTTGTTGCGACCTACTGCTCAGAAAAAAAAGATGCCTTTGAAGATGTTACTGTCCATTGACAATGCACCTGGTCACCCAGGAGCCCTGATGGAGATGGACAAGAGATTAATGCTATTTTCATGCCTAATACAACTTCAATTCTGAAGGCCATGGAGCAGAGAGTCATTTTGACTTTCAAATTTTATTTTGGAAGAAATACATTTTATAAGACTACAGCTGCCTTAGATAGTGATTCCTCTGATGGATCTGGCAAAGTAAATTGAAAACCTTTTGTAAAGGATTCACCATTCTGGCTGCCACTAAAACATTCATGATTTATGGGAATAGTCAAAATACAAACACTAACAGGAGTTTGGAAGTTGACTCCAGCCCTCATGGATGACTTTGAGAGGTTCAAGACTTCAGCAGAGGAATTAACTGCAGATATGGTGGAAATAGTAAGAGAACTAGAATCAGAAGTGGAGCCTAAAGAAGTGACTAAATTGCTGCAATCTCATGATAAAACATGAACAGTTAAGGAGTTGCTCCTTATGGATGAGCAAAGAAAGTGGTTTCTTGAGATGGAATCTACTTTTGGCGAATATGCTGTTCAGACTGTTAAAATGACAACCACAGGATTTAAATTACCACATAAACTTGCTGATGCAGCAGCAGCAGGGTTTGAGAGGGTTTACTCCAGTTTGAAAGAAGTTCTACTTTGGGTAACATGCTATCAAACAGCATCATATGCTACAGAGAAATCTTTTGTGAATGGAAGTCAACTAATGTAACAAACTTCACTGTTGTCATATTTTAAGAAATTGCCATGGCTGCCCCAGCCTTCAGCAACCTCTGATCAATCAGCAGCCATCAAAATTAGGGGAAGACCCTCCATCAGCAAAAACATTAGGACTCACTGAAAGCTCAGATGACAGCATTTTTTAGCAAGAAAGTATTTTTAAATGAAGGTACCTGTGGTTTTTTTTTAGATATAACGCTATTGCACACTTAATAGACTACAGTATCATGCAAACATAATTTTTATATGCCCTGGGAAATCCAAAAGTTCATCTGACTCCCTTTACTGTGACACTTCTGTATTACTGTTATTGTGGTATCTCTGAAGGATGCCTGTCTTGTGTTGAGGACTCCCAAATCCTGAAATCTTCCTTAGTTTACTTACCATTTGAATGCTTAATGATGTTTAAAACTCGACAACCCCAAATCAAATTTATTTCATTCATCCTTTTAGCCCCTCCTGTCTGCTTCCATCCCCCACACACAACCACCACCACAAAGCAGTAATCTTCATTAACAGTCTGAGAGTAAAATTTCAATGTCTTATTAAGTTTATTCTCTCTTTCATTCCCTACACACAATCAGTCAACAAGTTCTTCAAAAAATTCTCTCTCAGTTCTATCTCTTCCCTTCATTCCCACTGTGACTGAGTAAATTCCTCAGTGACCTCATACCAGGGTTACTGCAGGAAAAGCTTACTGAGTGAAAACTCTCTCCCACCCTGATCCTCTAGAATCAGATGAGTGTTAGTCCAAATCCTGGCTCCAATCACTTACTAGACACAGAATTTTAGGCAAACTATTTAAACTCTCTGAACTTTAGCTTCTTTCATTGGTGTTATGATGATTAAATGAGAAAAGGAATGCAAAATGTCAGCATGCTACTAGGAACAAAGTAGTTTCAGGCTTTCTTCAAAGTACACACAGTAAGTACACCGATCCTTCTTAGATACTATCTGTATCACAATAGCCTTCTACTGAAGAATGCATAATGGCACCCAGTTCTTGCCTGCATTAAAAGCTACATGCTGCCTAGATTTTAATGTCTTCTATGTTTTTATTTTACCTGGCCAATCATATTTTCCATTGTTTCCATATCCTCAAATATAGTCAGGCTGACCTTAACTGAGTCTCTAGCATCCACAAACCTGTATCATGCTACGTTCATTAAGACTTCTTTCTGTTCACATGTCTTCTCTAGCCAGAATGCTTTTTCCTCTCTATTTTAACTAAATTCTCCCTAGTCCCTAATCTAATTCAGTCTTTATTGGTTATCCTCTTTTCCAAACTTCTGTAGAATTGATCATCTGCATTACACACTTCTGCATTTAAATTTATGATTTCATATTGTGAGTAAGTGTTTTGTAAAAGCTTTTATAAATGTAAAGACCTTATGGATAAGAATGCTTTAAGGCACTTCTGAATCTACTAAAGTGTTTCCTTCAATATGCCATTAGTATTCATTATATATTCACTTTTTCACAAGCTTCTAAAATCATGGACCTCTAATAATTCAACACCTCATTTTATATCTGAAAAGACTGAGGCCCAAAGAAAGTAAGGCACTTCCTCAAGGTCATACACCTTCTTAAAAGTGGAGCCAGAACTAATAAACTAGTTACTTTATTTCTTAGTCCATTATACCACTAAATACACATACTTTACTTACATTTAAATTTTAATCTACCTGAATGCTAAAGTTAGAGGTGCAGGCTTACTGTTTTAACAGCTTAGGTCACCTGCTCCTATTCCCAGATTCCCATCCAAATTATTCAGTCCATCCTATTCAAGGCTACTGTCCTCATTCTCTTGGACTATTAAAACAGCCTCCTAGCTGTCTTCTTAGGTTTATTCTCTCTTTCACTGTTTTTTATTCTTTCACTGTTTCCACTCTTGCCCTCTTCCATCTCCCCCACAACAAGCAGATTGATCCTGTCAAAAGACAAGTCAATCACATCATGTTACTTTCCTGCCGAAAACCCTGCATTTGGCTTCCTACCACACTTAGAAAAAAAAATCTGAAATCTTTATTGGCCAAATGTGATCTGTCCCAGTAATATCTGCCAATTCCATCTACTATCACATTCTTTCTCCCTCACCAAGTTCCAGCCAGGCTGGCCTACTTTGCTGTTTCTTGAGCATTCTAGACATGCTCCTCCTTGAGCCTTTAAACTGGCTGATCTCTCAGCCTGGAATGCTCTTGCATAAGACAGCTTTATCCTTTACTTAACTCAGGTCTCTATTAGATGTCACCTCCTCAGTGAGACTTTTTCTGACCACTAATCTAAAATCAAAATCTTCATCAATCTCTTACCTTCTATATTCTTCACAGCCTGTATCTGGCCTTCTTTATCATTAGAACATAAGTTTGATAAAGGCAGAAGACTTCTTTTTCACTGATGAATCCCCAATACTTAGAACACTGGCATATAGTACATATTTGATAAAAATTTATTTAATGAATGAATCAATTATATTTTCACTTATCAATTCATCCAACAAGCATTTATTGTAAATGTATAGTATGTAAAGGAATGGATCAGGCATTGTAAATACAAAGATGAGGAATGGTTTTGCTCTGCTTTGTTTTTTTTTAAGGAGTTTAAGGTCTAAGAGAAACTGACTGACATGGTAATTTATTTACTTACAAGGTATTTTATTAAGTGCTATAAGAAAAGTATTGGCAGAGTACAATGGGAATACCATGAGAAGAGCTTCTAAGAAATGAAGGAAGCCTTAAGAGAGGAGGCTGCCCTTAAATTAGGTCTTAAAGGATGAGTAGACCACATGTTTAACATATGCACACATAAACGTGGGTAGATGCATTATATTACAACTTGTTTTTACAAAAGCCATGCACTTAGGCATCCTTTCTGAGCTCAGACACCCTAAGACTGAATTAGGTGTCATACATTTGTATTGCCATAGCACCTTGAGCATATGCTGATCACACAGTTATTATACACTAGTGCAATTATGTGTATACCTGTTCAAATCCCGTTGGACTCTATAATCTGTAAAAACAGTAACAATATCTTGTTAACAGCTATATTCCTGGTATCAGTATAAAATCTTTTTCTTGTTACGTAATTTATTAAATTAATGTTAACACCCTCATTATGAGGTAGTGCCAAAGCACAGAACTAAGGCCAATGTTATGCAAGGTTCTAGTGCAGATCTTTGTTTAAATCCACTTGTTATTTTAAAACAGAGAATGGCTATCAAAGACACTTTGGCAGGAAAATAATGCTATAACTAGAATTATTCAGTTGATCATTCATCTGACAAACACAGTTATCATCAATGAGTTACAAGCACTACGCTAAGGAATTTTTGTAAGCTACTGTCATTTAAACTTCCTATTAATTCTTTGAGACATTATCCCCATCATGAAGTGATGAACATGGACTTTTAATGGGCTTAATAATTTATCCAAAGTCATAAAACAAATAATTGGAGTAGCAAGAATTATAACCAGGTTGTTTTGATTCTAAAGCCCAAGATCTAACTTTAAATTACACAAGGTTTTTAAGCTATCTACAGCATTTCTCCAGTCTAGGTTAGCTAGAGCATGTTTCATTTTGCTAAGAGATAAAGAAACTGACATACATGTAAACTAATTAACAGTTGGTCAAAACACTAACTTTAAAAAGTTGGAATTTACTCTTTCCAGTAGATCCCACTAAGGAGGAAGAAGAAAGGTTGACTTTCTAACAGTTCTTTTTAAAAATCTTTTTAAATATCTTATTCTGTCATGGCTGCAACCAGTTTATTCCCAAAATACTGAATCTATTTTTATATCTGTGAGTCATTTGACTCTTTTCCTTGTAAGAGTCAGTGCTGTGACCATTAAACTTAACAAGAAACATAACTTCCAATTCGCATGAAATAATACTTTTAGTATTCCTATATTCTATATTAGAGTTTAATCTACAAAAGAAAATAAGCTTGTGCCTCTGGATCACACAACTGGCTTAGATAATCTATACAATTACAAAAACATTGAATCAAGTTTGGAATGCATCACCTTTACTACATATATTTCATTTACATAATCACTTCTAAAGGATGTTAATCTGATTTACAAATTGACAGTAAAAATAAATTTAAAAACTGAGTGAGCACTCAATTCAATAATGAAAGGGTGGCCCCAATCAATGATTAATAAAGTACAGATGGAATGAGAACTAGTTTATATGAAATTAGAAAACTCAAACACCAATAATTTGATGATGGTGTTGAAAACTTTTCAGCAACATTTTTTGCTTTTTAAAAATCATTAACTCTGGAATTATTCTTGATATTTTAGATTATTATTAAAATTTATTTAATACTTTTAGCATATTTATGATAAAGTTATTTATAATGTTTTCCAAGGTTATACTTCATTTATACATATTGTTATTCCTCACAAAAGAAAAGCAGAAAAAAAAAACATGCTGATACTTTAAAGAAAAAGGTCTGCAGAACAGATGCTTCCCCACTGTAGAAAGCAGCTGATTCCAGTAAAGAATACAATAGCTTTCAATCAGTGGTCATCATGTGCCAGGAATGCAAAACAGAGTGCTGATGATAATCCAGGTTATGAATCATAAAATCCACATGGAATACAAATATTTGAAAACATTATTAGGAAATCCTACCCACTGCTAAGACAGATTTATGCTATAACAGCCTGAGAAGTAACAAGAGACTTTGCATTAAGTATCTTCATATATGCAATATGTACTAACTTAAAAGATCTAAATATTCAGTTACTCTTTGATTTTAAGGCTATTTACACAAACATTTTAGAAAGCATTTGTCATTTGTAACATTAATAAGATAGACCATTCCTTAGTTAAATAAGTATCTTTCCAATTGGAAATATTCTAATTATTTTATTTTTCTTGAAATGATATTAAATACATCTTTACTGCTAATGCAATTACGTAAAATTAAAAAGCAGTGATCTTAATGGCTTTGATTCAACTATACAATTCTATTGAGTATGCATTCTGCCAGCCCATTAAAAAAGATATTTTTCAGGAAAAAAATGAATGTGTAAGATAAAATATATAAATGAACCAATTACACAAAAAGTTGTAATATTACAGTGTTCTAGATGTCTTTAAAAACCATTTAGAGATGCTAATCAGGGACAGCACTGAAACAGCAAATAGTAAATGTAACAATTAACATACTACAAATGAGCTTTCAAGATATTAAGGAAAAAATCCCAAGGGCTCCAAAAGGAGCTGGGAACAAGAGTGAGAATAAGCTAACTGACTTCAGAGGCTGCCTTAGGGGGCTGTGATGATGGCAGTGGGGTGGTGGGGTATCAATTTTAGTGTCTCAAGAGGGGTTCTCTCCAGAGTAGAACTAAAACCTCTGCATAAAGTTGGGTATCTTGAACATCAACATCCTCAGTGAAAGGTAGACAGAAAATGCATTCACAAGCAAAGGGATGCCATGCAAGCTTGTATGACACACTATGGTCATTAGGCAAAGATGGGGGTGTGTACTGGGCGTGCTTCCCTTTAGACTGAGCAGACTTGGGTTGAGCCTTCTAACATTACCCACATGCTGAGAAATTAACTTAATAAAGTCCCAGTATGGAAGCCTGGGGCCTGACAGAAACAAGACTCCATCCCAGAGGGACTCATACTTAGCCTTCAACCCAGAATTCTCATCATTCTCAGATATAAAGTCCAGCTAAACTTGAGCCTCATGATCCAAAAGATAAACAATGAATAAACAAGCTACAGAAAATGTGTAGAAGCAACAAACAAGAGAATTAAGACTCACTTGCTCCTTAGAATTAGCTTAGTCCCCTCAGGAAGCTGGATCTTTCCAAGATAAAAGTTTCTAAGACGAAAATTAGGTAAGTGTATATACTGACATTCAAGCTGGGGAAAAAAAAGCACAATGGTAGAAATATTCTGACCAGAAGGGAAAGAGTGAAGTGGGTCTGACTGCATCATGGATGACTGACCACCTCTAGAGGGCTTTAACCACTGCTAGTAGCATACGGTGCTTCGCAGAGGAGTCACAGGTATGTCAGAAGCTAAAAGATGAACTGGAAAAGGAGAAGGACTGGAGAGAGAGTCTAGAATCAGTTAGTTTACACTAAAATTCAGTCTGAGGTAATTAGAGCCTGTACTAAATAAAGGTCCTATAGAAACAGAAATGACAAGTTGAATACAAAAGGAATCATAAAAAAAGAATCAACATATTCTGGACAGTCAAATATAATGGATCAAAAATAACTAGTATTCTGAACCTAAAGGGACGAAACTGACTCTGAAGAGAAAATTGTAAAACATTCTAATCTGAATAGATGAAGACAGAAAACAAAATAGGTAATTCTAGCTATGTGTAACCAAAAAGTAACTTAATTGATTTTGCCACTTCAACTCATGATGAAGGCACTGAAATGACTAATTTGTGGTGAAACAGTCAAAAAATCAACAAGGCATGTGCAGTACAACTTCAAGGAAATGAGCATACAAGTGGGGAAAATGGAATCTTTTACTTCTCTCCCTATGTATAACTAAATCAGGTCTTGGTGGGTTGGTGGTTATGCTAACAGGCTAACCTGTATCAATAAATACATTTTAATCATTACTTGAGTTAGAAAACACAAAAAGGGGTACTATTGTACATTTGCTTATATGTCTCATCATGGAAGAGCTCTGTGTACCATTAAACTAAAAACACTCTACCATATAAAGGTAAACTACTGATGTGACCCAACAGAGCATTATTTTAAAATTCCACTTCCAAATACGGTTATAAGATACTACACCACTGCTTCTGTTCTCAATATACCCTGCAGTCTTTATTGCTTTTGTGTTACAAGTGAAATGGCCCACAGTAGAATCATCTAGTTAACTTGGTATCACTAGTAGCATATTCAATCCAAATGAGCTAAGAACTACTGAGAAAACATGAAAAATATTCTCCTTCAAACAGATGCCTTTCAGTACTGCTTCTGACAGCCTCAAAAAAGTAATAAACTGGTAGTCACCAATTAACCATTACTAAAACTTACAGAACCTGAAAATCTGTACAAAGAATGAGCTTTTTTCTCATTGCGATTAGAAGGTGGTCCTCCTATTTCACCACAAAAGCAGCATAAGATTTTATATAGTTGCAGTCTTTGATATACCTGACTTTAACAAAGAGAAACTTCTGCCTTCATGGATCCTAACTTTTTGCATGTTCACAGACATGTTTTAGAGTTACATCAAAGCTTTCAGCTCTCCAAAAGTCATAAAAGACTTGTTCATTAGTACAACAAACTGACTGGTGAGGAGGCATGTGGGCAGCACTTCAGAGGCCCCATGGTGCAAGGCTGTACAAGTCCTTGGCGTTATATTAAAAGTTTTCAAACAAAAGATTATCTTACACCCCTGTGCACAGTACTGATATACAATAGAGCAAATTAAAAAGTAAAAGCAACCTTAACCATGACTTTTCTTTTTTCTCTCACAGCCAAAACCATGTCAAAGGATTAGCAAAATAAAGATTATAAAATCAAATATTTTAAAATAAAATACCTTTAAAAACTGTTATTACAAGCAGTTTATACAAAATCCACAAGAGGGCACCAAAGACAAAAGACCAGAACAATTTCATTAATTGGAGATTTATACATATAAAACATATTAATATAATAGGTTATTACATGTATTAACATACTATCGATACCTTTCAAATACCTAGTTTTAACTGTTATGTTTTAAAACATAAACCCTGCCATGTCATAACTTGTATTTTTAAATAACCAATATTTATATTAAGGGACAGGTAGTCTATATTCAGTAAATTCCCCAATGACTTGCATAAATAGCACAAGCTCAGTGAACAACTTCTGATTACACAAAATTGATAGAAACATACAAGAAATATCAAATATTTGTATTACTTTATCATTGTGTTCTAAATTGTTTTTATATAAAAAGATTTATGGTAGTGTATTTATGACTGTATCCAATGTTCATAAAACAAATATAACTAAGTGCTAATTTCTCCTTGAAAATAAGTTTTTCTTTTTCCCACAGTGTCTTCTTTACTCTTTTTGTTTCATTAATATAGTTAAAGTTTATCAGCTAATACAAACTTTAATATATAACTAATGGAAGAAATATCACTTGTATAGTTAGAAATGATAATATTATAAAATGGTTTGGAGGAATCAGCTTCCAAAACACACAATTCAGAAGAACACTGCTTGAAGCACATGAAAATAACAATAAAAATTTTTAATGTGCAGTTTATATTACTGAAACTCCTGATACAAATGAAATTCTGGGGCTGAGTAGCAGAGTAGCAGAAAACAAAAAACCCTCCTAC
Organism: Manis pentadactyla; assembly: GCF_030020395.1. NCBI lineage: Eukaryota > Metazoa > Chordata > Mammalia > Pholidota > Manidae > Manis > Manis pentadactyla. The sequence continues at coordinate 41,666,123 of NC_080021.1, read as the reverse complement.
CCCCAAATCAAATATTGTAACACTTGACTTAAACATTACTGAAAATACTTCATGTACTAGTATGTGTCTTATTTTTTAATTGAAAAATACATTCTATATTAAAGATAATCTTGTGGCATTATGCTAAATAATGAGGGAGTAAAGTCAGGTAAAACATATCATAAGGCATTTTTGTACATATATATAAAGTATAAATATTATATATATATGTTTTATATAGATAGATTTGTTGTTAATTCAGTAAATTAAATATTAACATAATAAATACTTAATGTGTGCCAGGCAGTGTGCTAAGATATATAGTCTTGGTCCTTAAGAAATATACAGTTTAGTGGAGAGAGTTAGAAAGCATATAGATAAATACAGTGAGACAAATATTCTCAGAGTTAAACACAAGATACCACAGGAGCACTTGATGAACTGAAGCTTGAGAGAATGTCATGAGAGGTTCCCCTTTTCAGAGGACTCAATGCCTAAGAAGATGTCTGAAGGATAAAGAATCAATCAGGCAAATGAAGGTGAAGTAAGTGGTAATCTAGGCAGAAACAGTTTCCTATGATTTTCTTTAACACTTTTTGAGCAATTCCATTTTTACTTATGGTTTCACTACCAATAGCCAAAAGCCTGCTAATTTCCTAAGTGCCTGAGCTCTCTCTTGCAGTTCAAACTTGTATATCCAATCCTGCTATACAAAATGACTTGGATGCCCCATATGCACCTCAAATTAAACAAGTGTAAAAGTGGTCTCACATTACCCAGAAAGTCATTGTAGAGAGAGTACTGCTGGAGAATGTTTCAGACACAGTAAAGAGATGGAGAGAGAATGTGTTGAATTAAATAAATAAAGGCTCTAACTAGTCTATGAAGAGCTTTGGTTGTGATTAATTTGTTACTGACTTTTTCCCTTATTTTTTTAATGGTCAAAATATAACTCAGAAAAAAAGATAGTGGAGTAGGAAGACAAGGTGGAAACCATCTCCCACAAACACACCAAGGAAGCAATTACAGACAACAAAACCTGAAAACAACTTGAAGACTGCAGAGCAGACCACCTACACCTGGGGAAGAAGAGACAACCACACAGAGAAGGGTAAAGTGGCAGAGCCGTGATCAGGTGGGACCCAAGCCCTTCCCAATCTCAGCCCACAGGCTGAAGGAAGAGGAATATATGGGGAAGGGACAGGTATCCAGGAATGCTACACAACTTGCCCTGGAAATCTGCTCCAGGAGTTGCATTGGGTTCTGGTGATTAGTGGGTCTGGACACCAGGGACAGCTGAAACACACTGGGAGGCTGAGACTCAAGCCACCTGTAGAGAACAGGCATGCTCTACTAGTACCACTGAGACTGAACACAGAGGCAACAATTCGAAACACTTGCCAGCAGTTGGACGTATGCCAGAGGGGTGAAGCTTGGAAGGAGCTCTCTCTGCAGGAGAAAGGACAGGTGGACGATACCTCCCCAGTCCAACAGGTAGGGAACTCTTGGGAGCCCCAGTCACTTCATCCCCTTCACTGGCAGCTCAGTACCAAGGTGCTTCTGCACATTGCTGGCATGCCAGCCCACTCAGCAAAGCAGTGCCAGACACTGCTGCCAGGAGGGCAAAGGGAGACTCACCCAGCCTTCTCCACCCAGTCTCAGTCCAATTAGAGAGGCAACTGTAGCAGCCAGCTCTGAGAGTTCCTCCCTCCCCACAGGAGGCCATATCCGGTCCTGTTTGTCTCACTGCAGCTAGGGAAATCCAGCAAGACTTGTGACAGCAATTGAGTCCTGCTATGGCACAACTGGCCATCTCTGAGAACCCATGCACCATCTCATCAGTGGGGCTTGCTGCCACTGTCACACACCTGCACACCCTGCCATGGTGCAACTCGCTATGTGAGCACTCTGCCCACCCTATTATCCCAGAAGCCCCAGCATAGCTGCATGGCAAGCAGAGGTCAGCCCCACCTACAACGAGCCCAGCAGAAGCCATTGCTCTGGTCACAGAGGGCCAGCTTAGGCAAACTTTATGCCTCAGAGTATTGAAATAAACTACTGCCAGAAGACAAACATAAAGGCAGGCATGCCCACTGCCAACCAACAGAAACTGGGACTCTACCACAAAGAAGAACCAGGCACAGGAGAGGAAAGAGTCTTGAGCTCCTGGGCACCATAGGATAGCTTCTGCATAAAGCCATTATTCTCTAGACCAGGAAGCATAGCAGATCCATCTAATTCAATGGAACAAACAAATACACCCTGACAAAATGGGGAGGCAAAGGAATATGATCCAAACTAAACTACAGGAAAAGACAACAGAAAGTGGGCTAAATGAAACAGACATCACCAGCCTTCTTAATAAGGATTTCAAAGTAACACTCATAAATATATTCACTGATCTACAGAAAAGTATTGAAGATCTTAGGGAGGACTTCAACAAAGAGAGAGAAGAACTGAAAAAGAGCCACTCAGAGCTGAAGGATGTAGTAACTGAAATGAAAAATACAATGGAGGGAATGAATAACAGATTGCTGCAAATAGAGGAGACAAACAAGGAGATGGAAATTAGAGAACAGGAACACACACACAAAAAAGAATCTCTGGAAATGAGAGACTGTGACAAGAGCTCTGCGAAAATTCCAAACAAAACAATATTTGCATAATAGGCATATCAGTAGAATAGAGAGAAAAGGGGAAAAGTCCCTTTGAGGAAATAATTGTTGAGAACTTACCCAATCTGGGGAAGGAAATAGACACTCAGGGCGTGGAAGTACAGAGGGCCCCTAACAAAAGAACCCCAGGAAGACAACATCAAAACTTAATAATTAAAATAGAAAAGATTACAGATAAGAAGAGAGAATTGAAAGCAGCCAGAAAGAGAAAAAAGATCACATATAAGGGAAACCTCATAGTCTATCAGCAAACTTCTCAGAAGAAATTTTACAGGCCAGAAAGGAGTGGCATGAAATAGTTAATGTACTGCAACAGAAGGATCTTTCACCAAGAATGCACTACCTAGTAAGATTATCATTCAAATTTGAGGAACAAATTAAACAATTTCCAGATAAATGGAGGCTCAAGGAATTTATAACAACTAACCAGCACTACAGAATATGATAAAGGACTGTTGTAGATGGAAATGTTCCTAAGGCTAAATAGTTTTCATCAGTGAACGTAAACCCATTAAATATAGTAGACCAATTACTTACCAAGCAAGTACGAAATTAAAACAAAAACAAAAGTAGTAAAAATAACTATATGCAAAATCACTCAAAGGGTACACAAGAAGAGCAGATTATGACATCTAATACATAAAACTTGGAAGGAGGAAGAAGAAAATAAATACTTTAAGACTGCATTTGAAATAGAGCAATCACCAATTTAATACAGACTGTTACATAGTCAAGAAACTATCCTTGAACCTTATGATAAGCACAAACCTAAAGCTATATAATAGATACACAAAAAAATTAAAACAAGAAATCCAATCATGACACTACAGACAACCATAAAATAACAAGAGAGGGGTACAAGAGAGAAGACAGGAACAGAGAAGAACCATAAAAAAAAAAAACACAAAACAATTATTAAAAAGGCAATAAGTACATACTTAATAAAAATTACCTTAAAAATAAATTGACTGAATGTACCAATCTAAAGACAGGGTGGCAGAATGGATTAAGAAACAAGACCCATCTATATGCTACCTGCAAGAGACTCATTACACACCTAAAGACACCACAGACTAAAAGTGAATGGATGGAAAAAGATATTCATACCAATAATACGGAGAAAGAGAGAGGCTTAAAGATGGCGGCATGAGAGGTGAGACAGAAACCACCTCCAAACCCCACATAAACCACATATAATATGAAAATATAGCAAATACATTTAATCCTGAAAGAGGAACAGGAAAGAAGGCTATGACAGATTGCCTACACCTGGGGAAAACAGCAGACCTCAAGAGAAAGGGTAAAGTACCAAAGCCATGATCAGGTGGGACCCAAGCCCTTCCCCCACCTCAGCTCACCGGCAGGAGGAAGAGAAATGGGGCAGGGAGTGGGTGGAGGCCTAGGACTGCTGAACACCCAGCCCTGGAGATCTACTCTGGGAGCACAAACCTATATTACATGGTGCTCTGAAGGTTAGTGGGGTTGGAAAGCTAAGACAGGCAGAATACTTGGAGAGACAGATTCAAGCCCTTTGTGGAAAACACATATCCACAACTGGACACTCTGGAAAAAAAGAAAGGTGGGCAGTCTGAGAGACTTTCTAACAGTGAGAGGGCTGCTAAAGAGGCAAGGATTGCACAGAGCTTGCTGCTCAGGAGAAAGGAAAGAGGGACAAAATTGTCTGGGTGCACTCTGCACAGCAGGTTGTGAACTTTCAGGAGCTTCAGGCGCTCCATCACCTTGGCTGGCTATGCAACTAGGAGGCCCCCCACCGTGATACATAGTTGGCCGTGCCTTCCTCCTGGCCAGCTTGCAAACTGGTTGCCCCACCTTTGCACCAGGCCAACCACATGGTGGTCCCTCCAGTGGCTACAAGCGCAAAGCATACAAGCTTCTCCTTGCATGTTTGACGCACTGGCCATGGCAGTGGAGGCAGGTACTGAAGCCTGGAAGCAGGAAAGAGCTCTTTCCTTCCAACAGGCATGAGCACTGCAACCCCAGCCATCATTCCAGGGGCTGAGCAGCTTTAGAGAGTAGAACTTCTGGGCACTAGAGGGCACAACCTACAAAGATGAAATGTAAAAGGAACCTGGTTCAAAACAAAATCCCACCAACACCAGAAAAAGGACCAAGTGAAAGTAAACTCATCAATATTCCTGAAAGAGAGTTCAAAATAAAAATCATAATCATGCTCACGAAGCTACAGAAAAATATTCAAGAACTCAGAGAGGAATTCATGAACGGATACAAACTTTCAAGAATACAGTATCTGAAATGAAACATACAATGGAGGGATTTAAAAGCAGATTAAATGAAGTGGAGAAGACGGTAAATGAAATAGAAATTGGAGAACAATAATACAAAGAACCTGATGCACAGAGAGAAAAATGGAATTCTAGGAATGAAAGAATAATGAGAGTACTGTGGGACTAATCCAAACTGAACTATATTTGCATTATAGGGGTACCAGAAGAAGAAAACATAGAAAAAGGGAAAGTGTCTTTGAGGAGCTAATTGCTGAAAACTACCCCAATCTGGAGAAGGAGATAGTCTCTCAGGACATGGAGGTGTGCAGATCTCCCAACACAAGGGACCCAAGGAAGACAACACCAAGACATATAATAATTAAAATGGCAAAGATCAAGGATAAGAACAGAGTATTAAAACCAACCAGAGAGAGAAAGAAACAAGATCACATACGAAGGAAAACCCAATAGGGATCATCAGACTTCTCAAAGGAAAACTTACAAGACAGAAAGAACTAGCATGATATATTTAATGCAATGAAGCAGAAGGGCCTGGAACCAAGAATACTCTACCCAGAAAGATTACATTCAAATCTGAAGAAGGGATTAAACAATTTCCAGATAAGCAAAAGCTAAGAGAATTTACCTCCCACAAATGGTCTCTACAGTGTATTTTGGAGGGACTGCTATAGATGGAAGTGGTCCTAAGGCTAAATAGCTATCAGGAAGGGAGATAAAACCACAGTTAAAAAAAAGTAGACCAATTAATTACTAAGCAGATCCAAAATCATATCAACTACCCCCAAGTCAGTCAAGGGATGGGCAAAGAGTACAGATATGATACCTAATATATAAAGAATAAAGGAGGAAGAAAAAGGAGGAGAAAAAAAAAAAGAACCTTTAGATTGTGTTTGTAATAGCACACTAAGTCAGTTAAGTTGGACTGTTAGATAGTGAGGAAGTTACCCTTTAACCTTTGGTAACCATGAATCTAAAGCCTGCAATGGCAATAAGTACATACCTATCAATAATGACCCTAAAGGTAAATGGTCTGAATGCACCAATCAAAAGACACAGAATCAATGAATGAATAAAAAAACAAGACCTGTCTATATGCTGCCTACAAAAGCCTCACTTCAAACCCAAGGACATACACAGACTAAAAGTGAAGGGATGGAAAAAGATATTTCAGGCAATTAATAGGGAGAAAAAAAAGGGGGTTGCAAAATGCATCAGACAAAATAGACTTCAAAACAAATAATGTAACAAGAGACAAAGAAGGGCATTACATAATGATAAAGGGGTCAGTCCAACAAGAAGATATAACCATTATAAACACCTATGCACCCAACATAGAAGCACCTACATAATGTGAAAAAAATACTGACAGAATTAAAGGGGAAAATAGAATGCAATGCATTCATTTAGGAGACTTCAACACACCACTCCCTCCAAAGGACCGATCAACCAGACAGAATATAAGTAAAGAGACAGAGGCATTGAACAACACATTTGAACAGATGGACCTAACAGAAATCTACAGAACACTCCACCCAAAAGAAACAGGATACACATTCTTCTCAAGTGCACATGGAACATTTCCAAGAATAGATCATATACTAGGCCACAAAAAGGCTTGGCAAATTCAAGAAGTTTAAAAGTCTACCAACCAGCTTCTCAGACCACAAAGGTATGTAACTAGAAATAAATTATGCAAAGAAAATGAAAAATCCCACAAACACAAGGAGGCTTAACAACATGCTACTAAATAATCAATGGATCAATCACAAAATAAAAAGAGATCAAGCAATATATGGAGGCAAATGACAACAATAACTCAACACTGCAAAATCTCTGGGATGCAGCAAAGGGTGTGGGCAGACAGAAGTACACAGCAATACAGGGTTACCTTAGGAAAGAAGGACAATTCCATATGAACAGTCTAAACTCAAAACTAATGAAACTAGGAAAAGAAGAATGAGGCCCAAAGTCCATAGAAGGAGGGACAAAATAAAGATTAGAGCAAAAATAAATAAAACAGGGAAGAACAAAATAATAGAAAGAATCAATGAAAGCAGGAGCTGGTTCTCTGAGAAAATAAACTAAATAGATAAATCCCTACCCAGACTTATCAAGAAAAAAAAAAGAAGTCCATACACATAAACAGAATCAGAAATGAGAAAGGAAAAATCACTACGGACACAACAGAAATACAAAGAATTAATAGAGAATACTAGGAAAAATTATATGCTAACAAACTGGATAACATAGAAGATATGGACAACTTTCTAGAAAAACACAACCTTCCAAGGATGACCCAGGATGAAACAATATTAGAACAGAACAAATACCAGCAATGAAATTGAATTGGCAATGAAAAAAACACCCTAAGAACAAAATTCCTGGACCAGATGGCTTCACTGTTGAATTTTATCCAACATTTAGTGAAGACCTAATATCCATTCTCGTTAAAGTTTTCCAAACAGTAGAAGAGGAGGGAATGCTTCCAAACTCATTCTATGAGGCCAGTATCACTCAAATACCAAAACCAGATAAAGACACCACAAAAAAAAGAAAATTACAGGCCAATATCCCTGATGAACATAGAAGCAAAATACTCAACAAAAAATTAGCAAATTGAATTTAAAAATACATCAGAATGATCATCCATCATGATCAAGTAGGATTTATTCCAGGAATGCAAGAATGGTACAATATTCGAAAATCCATCAAACACCATACACCACATAAACAAAAAGAAGGACAAAAACCATATCATCTCCATAGATGCTGAAAAGGTATTCAACAAAATTCAACATCAATTCATGACAAAAACTCTCAACAAAATGGGTATAGCGGGCAAGTACCTCAACATAATAAAGGCCGTATATGACAAACCCACAGCCAACATCATACTTAACAGCAAGAAGCTGGAAACTTTTCCTTGAAGGTTGGGAACAAGACAAGTATGCCCACTCTCCTCACTTTTATTCAACATGATTCTTGAGGTCCTAACCACAGCAAACACACAACACAAAGAAATAAAAGGTGTCCATATCGGTAAGGAAGAACTCAAACTGTCACTGTTTGCAGATGGCATCATATTGTACATAAAAACCCCTAAAGAATCCACCCCAAAACTATTACAACTAATAACTGAATTCAGCAAAGTTGCAGAATACAAAATCAATACACAGAAATCTGTTGCATTCCTGTATACTAACAATGAACAAGGAGAAATAGAAATTAGGAAAACAATTCCATTCACAATTGCATCAAAAAGAAAATACCTAGGAATAAACCTAACCAAGGAAGTGAAAGATCTATACCCTGGAAACTACAAGACACTCATGATAGAAATTAAAGAGGATACCAATAAATGGAAATATATCCCAAGTTTATGGAAGAATTAATATTGTCAAAATAGCCATCCTGCCTAAAGCAATCTACAGATTCAATGCAATCCCTATCCAAATACCAAGGGCATTCTTCAACAAACCTGAGCAAGTAGTTGTATAATTCATATGAAACCACAAAAGACCCTGAATAGCCAAAGCAATCCTGAGAAGGAAGAATAAAGCTGAGGGATTACACTCCCCAACTTCAAGCTCTACTACAAAGCCACAGTAACCAAGACAATTTGTTATTGCACAAGAACAGACCCATAGATCAATGGAACAGAATTGAGAGCCCAGATATAAACCCACACATATATGGCCAATTCATATACAATAAAGGATCCATGGATATACAATGGGGAAATGACAGCCTCTTCAACAGCTGGTGTTAGCAAAACTGGACAGCTACATGTAAGAGAATGAAACAGGATTACTGTCTAACTCCACACACAAAAGTAAACCCAAAATGGATCAAACACCTAAATGTAAATCATGAAACCATATGACTCTTAGAAGAAAACATAGGCAAAAATCTCCTGAATATAAACATGAGCAAATTTTTCCTGAACACATCTCCTTGGGCAAGGGAAACAAAAGCAAAAATGAACAAATGGAACTACATCAAGCTAAAAAGCTTCTGTACAGCAAAGCAACACCATCAACAGAACAAAAAGGCATCTTACAGCAGGGGAGAATATATTTGTAAATGACATATCCAACAAGGGATTATCATCCAAAATATATAAAGAACTCACATGCCTCAATAGCCGAAAAGCAAATAACCTGATTAAAAAATGGACAGAGGATATGAACAGACACTTCTCCAAAGAAGAAATTCTGATGGCCAACAGACACATGAAAAGATGCTCCACAATGCTAATCATCAGAGAAATGCAAATTAAAATCACAATGAGATATTATCTCTCACCAGTTAGGATGGCCAACATCGAAAAGACTAGGAACAACAAATGCTGGTGAGCATGAGAAGAAAGGGGAACCTTCCTGCACTGCTGGTGGGAATGTAAATTGGTTCAATCATTGTGAAAAGCAATATGGAGGTTCCTCAAAAAACTAAAAATAGAAATACCATTTGATCCAGGAATTCTGCTCCTAGGAATTTACCCAAAAAAGCAAGATCTCAGACTGAAAAAGACATATGCACCCCTATGTTTATTGCAGCACTATTTACAATAGCTAGGAAATGGAAGCAACCTAAGTGTCCATCAGTAGATGAATGGATAAAGAAGAGGTGGTATATATACACAATGGAATCCTATTCAGCCATGAGAAAAAAACAAACCCCACCATTTGCAATAACATGGATGTAGCTGGAGGGTATTATGTCAGTGAAATAGGCCAGGGTGAAAAAGACAAGTACCAAATGATTTCCCTCATTTGTGGAGTATAAAAATGAAGCAAAAGTGAAGGAAGAAAACAGCAGTGGACTCACAGACTCCAAGAAGGGACTAGCGGGTACCAACGGGGTGGGGTTGGGGAGGGTGATTAAGGAAGGAGGGAGAAGGTGATTGAGGGGTATTATGATTGGTATACATGGTGTGTGTGGGGTCACAGGGAAGGCAATGTAGCACAGAGAAGACAAATAGTGACTCTATGACATCTTCCTACACTGACGGACATTGATTCAATGGGGTTTTGGGGGTATTTGATAATATGGGTGAATGTAGTAACCACAATGTTTTTCATGTGAAATCTTCATAAGCATATATATATCAATGATACCTTAAAACATAATAATAAGAATAGGGAGAAAAAAGCAAGAGTAGTAGTACTTATATCAGATAAAATTGACTTCAAAACAAAGAATGGAACAAGAAACAAAAAAGGACTTTACATAGCAATAAAGGGATCACTCCAGCAAAAGGACATAACAATTATAAACATCTACGCATCCAACATAGGAGCACCTAAATAAGCGAAACAAATACTAAGAGAACTGAAGGGGAAAATAGACTGCAACTCACTCATATTAGAGGACATCAACTCAACACTTATACCACCGGAGAGATCAAACAGACAGAAAATAAATTAGGAAACAAATGCACTGAACCACACATTAGATCAGATGCACTTAACAGATACCTACAGAGATTCCACCAACTCAGCAGGATACACATTTTTTAATTGTACCTGGAACATTCTCCAGAACAGATCAAATACTAGGACCCAAAAAGAACACCAATAAATTTTAAAAGACTGAAATTGTATCATGCGACTTTAGACCAAATATTATAAAACTAGAAACTACACAAACAAAACAAAAAACACTATAAAGACATGGAGGCTGAATAACATGCTTTTAAATAATCAATGGATCAATGAAAAAATTAAAACAGAAATTAAGTGATACAGGGAGACAAATGAAAACAAAAACACAACAGTGCGAATTTTCGGGATGCTGCAAAAGCAGTTCTAAGAGGGAATTACAGGTAACAATACAAGCCTACCTCAAGAAAGAAGAACAATCCCAAAGAAACAGGCTAAACTCACAATTAATGAAACTAAAAGAAGAACAACAAAGAATCCCAAAGTTAGTAGAAGGAGGGACATAATAAAGATCAAAGCAGAAATAAATAAAATAGAGAAGAATATAACAATAGAAAAAAAATGAAGGAAAACAAGAGTTGGTTCTTTGAGAAGATAAACAAAAGAGATAAACCCCTAGCCAGACTTATCAAGGAAAAGAGAGTAAGCAAACAAAATCAGAAATGAAAAAGGAATGTCACAATGGATACCACAAAAATACAAAGAATTATTAGAAATGTCTATGAAAATTTATATGCCAATAAATTGGACAAACTAGAAGAAATGGACAAATTCCTAGAAAAGTACAACCTTCTTAGACTAACCCAGGATGATAGAGAAAATCCAAACACACCAATTACCAGCAATGACACTGTACTGGTAATCAAAAAAAATTCCCAAACAACAAAAGTCCCATACCAGATGGCTTCACATCTGAATTCTACCAAACATTTAAAGAGGTAATACCCATCCTTCTTAAACTATTAGAAAAAAGGTAGAGGAGGGGGGAATACTTCCATACTCATTCTATGAGGCCAGCATCACTCTAATACCAAAACCAAAGACACTACAAAAAAAGAAAATTATAGACCAATATCCCTGATGAACATATATGCAAAAATCCTCAACAAGATACTAGCAAACTGAATTCAAAAATACATGAAAAGGATCATCCATCACAGCCAAGTGGGATTTATTCCAGAAATGCAAAGATGGTACAATATTTATAAATCAATAAATGTCATACACCTCATTAACAATAAGTATAAAAACCACATGATTATCTCAATAGATGCTGAAAAAGTATTTGACAAAATTCAACATCCATTCATGATAAAAAACTCTCAGCAAGATGGATATAGAGAGTATGTACTTCAACATAATAAAAGCCATATACTACTAACCCATAGCTAACATCATACTAAATGGCGAAAAGCTAAAAGCTTTTCCTCTAAGATCAGGAACAAGACAAGGATGTCCACTCTCACCAGTCTTATTCATCATAGTACTGGAGGTCCTAGCCACAAATATCAGGCAAGACAAAGAGATAAAAGGCATCCAGATTGGTATGGAAGAAGTTAAATTATCACTATGTGCAGATTACATGATATTATCATAGAAAACCTTAAAAATGCTACCAGGAACTACTAGAACCAATAACTGAATTCAGCAAAATTGCAGAATAGAAAATTAATACACAGAAATCAGTTGCATTCCTATATACTAACAACAAGCCAGCAGAAAGAGAAATCAGCAAAATGATTCCAGTTACAACTGCCTCAAAAAGAATAAAATACATAGGAATAAACCTAACTAGGGAGGTGAAACACCTGTGCTCTGAAAACTGTAAGACACTCATGAGGTAAATTAATGAAGACACAAATAAATGGAAATCTATCCAGTGCTCCTGGATAGAAGAATTAATATTGTCAAAATGGCCATCCTGCCCAAAGTAATTTACAGAGTCAATGAAATCTCTATCAAAATACCAACAGCATTTTTTAATGAACTAGAGCAAATAATCCTAAAATTCATATGGAACCACAAAAAACCCCAAATAGCCAAAGCAATCCTGAGAAAGAAGAACAAAGCTGAGGGGGATTATGCTCCCTGACTTATACTACAAAGCTATGAGAATCAAAACAGTATGGTACTGGCACAAAGACAGACCCATAGATCAACGGAACAGAACAGAGAGCCCAGATATAAACCCACACATCTTTGGTCAATTAATATACAATAAAGGAGCCATAAATATACAATGGGGAACAAAAACAGCCTCTTCAATAACTAGTGCTGGGAAAAACTGGACAGCTACATCCAAGAGAATGAAACTTCATTACTGTCTAACTCCATACACAAAGGTAAACTTGAAATGGATTAAAGACTTAAATGTAAGATATGAAGCTGTAAAACTCTTACAAAGAAAGCATAGGCAAAAACCTCTTGAACATAAACATGAGTTAATTTTTTTCTGGACATATCTCCCTGGGCAAGGGAAACAAAATCAAAAATGAGTAAGTGAGACTACATCAAACTAAAAAGCTTCTTCTGTACAGTAAAGAATACCACCAGCAGAACAAAAAGGCATCCTATAGTATGGGAGAATATATTCCTAAGGGATTTATCCATAAGGGGTTAACATGCGAAATATATAAAGAACTCATATGCTTCAACATCAAAAAAACAAATAACCTGATTAAAAAATGGGCAGAGGACCTGAACAGGCATTTCTCTGAAAATGAAATACAGATGGCCAAGAGACATGTGAAAAGATGCTCCACACATCACTAACTGTCAGCAAAATGCAAATAAAAACCACAATGAGGTATCACCTCACACCAGCTTTAACAGCCACTATCCAAAGCCAAGAAATAGCAACACATTGGTGAGGAGGTGGAAAAAAGGGAACCATCCTACACTGTTGGGATGAATGTCATTTGGTACAGCCACTGTGGAAATCAGTATGGCAGTTCCTCAAAAACTAAAAATAGAACTACCATTCGACCCAGAATTCACTTGGAGAAAACAAAACCCCTGATCCAAAAAGAGATGCACCCCTATGTTTATAGCTGCATTATTTACAATAGCCAAGATATAGAAACAACCCAAGTACCCATCAATAGATGAATGGCTAAAGAACATGTGGTACATATTCACAATAGAATATATTCAGTCATAAAAAAGAAAGAAATTCTGCCGTTTGTCACAACATGGATGGAGCTAGAGGGTATTATGCTAAGTGAAATACACCAGGCAGAGAAAGACAAATTCCATATGATTTCACTTATTTGTGGAATATAAAAAAAAAATTGAACAAAATAACAATAGACACTAAGAAGTGACTAGTCATTACCATGGGGTGGGGCTAGGGTGGGTGGCTGGGGAGGGTTATTGGGTAAAAGGGCACAAAAATGCTCAATCATAATATAAGTTGGTCATAGAGAAGACGGTAGGGCAACATGGAGAATATAGCCAATGATTCCGTAACATCTTTTCTATGTTGACAGATAGTAACTGAACTAATTGGGGTGAGGCTTTCATAATGCAGGTAACTGTTGAACCACTACGTCGTATACTTGAAAGCAATATAAGATTGTATATCAACTGTACTTCAATTTAAAAAATAAAGATCTGTGATGTCAAAAAAAGATACATAAATGGCAAATAAGCATTTAAAAGGATGCCCAACACCTGTCATTAGGAATTAGAAATTACACCAGCAACAAGATGCCACTGAACACTTATTAGAAGCAAAAGACTGACAATATAACTTGCTAGTGAAGATGCTTAGTAACAGAAGCTCTCATTCACTGTTGGTGGGAATATAAATTGGTATGGCTTTGAAAGACAGTTTGGCTCTTTCTTACAAAACTAAATATCCCAAAAGATACAGCAATTACAGTCCTAGGCCAACTGATTTGAAACTTACATCCACACAAAATCCAGCACAGAAATGTACATAGAAGCTTTTTTTCATAATTGCCAAAAACCCTATGTAACCAAGATGTCCTTCAGTAAGTGAATGGATAAACAAACTGATATATCCATGCAATGCAGTACTACTGAGAAAATAAGCTAATAAACCACAAAAAGACATAGAGGAATCTTAAACTCATTTTATTAAGTGAAAGAAGCCAGTCTGAGAAGACTACATACTGTATGATTCCAATTGTATGTCATTATGGAAAAAACAAAACTACATAAGGTAAACAGGTGAGTGACTGCAAAGGTTTCAGGAGGAGAGAGAGAGATGAATGGATGAAGCACAAGGATATTTCAGGGTGGTGAAACTGTTGTATATACTGCAATGGTGGATATATGACACCACACATTTATCAAAACCCCTAGAACTTTACAACATAGTGAACCTTTACATACACAAATTTTAAAAAATCATTTATGAGGTCAGGAGATCCCAGGATGGAATGCAGAATGTCACACACACACACACACACACACAACTGTATTACAAATGTATGAAAGAACTTCACTGAAGGAGGTGGGAAAAAACCTAGTACCCTTGGAAGTGAGTTTAGTTTTATATAAGACTAAAAAACAAAAGGACCTTTATATAAGCATTGTGTTCTACTTGGTAAAGTTGTTTTCCATGGGGATATAGGTTAATAATTGTGAAGTTACTTTACATGTAAACAGGAACTGAAACATTTTGTAAATTCAGCGGGAGAAGGGAGTTTTATAAACAAACAAGGGGAGGAAGAATGATCCCTGAGGTAATCATGGATTAGAGTCAGATTAGTCAGAGGTATCAGTGTAAATTCATGCTTAGCTTAACAGAGATACAGATGTAGATATATATACATATACATATACATACATATATATATGTATATATATATATAGTTATTGGCATATGTACATATCCAAGTTAATATATATCTGCTTGCTTTCTCAACTGAGAGGGTCTGTAAGTGACAGTGCCCCACAGTAGTAATTATACACGTAGAGTCCAGGTCTTGGTTTTGAATACCATTCACCAATTGAAGGAACTAGGCTCCTAGGATTCTAGGACTGAGGCAGGAAATATACAAGATGAACCCAGAGTAGTTTTTGTATTTTCAGAGAGTCAGGAAGTCCTCCAAAAAAAAAAACCCAAAAACAAAAATCACCCGCAATGACAGGATTATATCAAAGGGACAAAGATGACAACTGAAAGAGGCTCCAAATGGCCAAAGCTGGAAGGATCTGAGCAACAGAATAAATAAAATAGTATTGGATTATAATCCAAAGTGTTAATTAAATAATCATGAGCCAATACTGATGACAAATGATTGAATAAATGGGAATATCAGACAAATCTCCTGTGTAGAAGAATTCCAAATAATTTGTTGAAATTCTGCCCTCAAGGAAAGGGAGTGTAACTTCCCACTCCTTAAGTGTGGGCTGTGTATTGTGACTTCTTTCCAAAGAGTACTGTGTGGAAAGAGGTTTAGAGTAATATTATTGTGGAGAAACCTGACAAATGCTACCTCAGTCAGGTGACCATGTGTAATATCAACAGTAATAAGTCATATTGACAGAATATATTTGTGATATTGTAATATAATAAAACACATATATCCCGTCTTTATCCCCAGTTCCTGATACAGAACTTCTAAATCACCTTATAATTTCCTGAGTGATAGATGTGGGAGAAACATCTGGTTATTCATAATAAGCCCCTTTCAAGCTTGAGTTTATGCTAATGAGGTGACTCTTGGAGGAGGGGGTTGGTTGCCAGAGGAGCCAACCATGCATTTAGAGGGTTGGAACTTTTAGGCCCACCCTCCGACCTCCAGGGAGGAGAGAGGGGATAGGAATTAAGTTGATCACCAATGGCAAATGATTTACGCATCTCTTCCACTTGGCTGTTCCTGAGTTGTATCCTTTACCAAAAACCAGTAATACTAAGTAAAGTGTGTTCCTGAGTTCTGTGAGCTGTTATAGAAAATTACTGACTCTTGAGGAGGAGCTGTATAAACCCATTTATATCCAGTTGGTCAGAGTATGGGAGGCCCGGACTTGCAATGGGTTTCTGAAGTGAGGGGATGTCCTGTGGGACTGGACCCTTAACCTGTGCAGTCTGCACTAACTCCAGGCAATTAGTGTCAGAATGAATTGAACTGTAGGACACCCTGTTCGTGTCTGCAGGTAAATGGAGAATTGCCTGGTATGGAAAATCCACACATTTGATGTCAGAAGTGTTGTGAGTGGAGGAAACAAGTTTTTTCTTTAGCCTAGCCTTTACCTCTGTGGTCTTCTCCCCCACAAAACCAATAACCCTAGCGTCATCATAAGAAAAAAACATTAAACAAATCCCAATTGAGGGACATTCTACAAAATTCCTAACCAGCATTCCTCAAAGCTCTCAACATTATCAAAAACAAGGACAATCTGAGAAACTGTGACACTAAGAAGAGCCTAAGGAGACATGATGACTAAATGTAATGCGGTGTGATCCTGGACGGATCCTGAAGTAGAAAAATGACATTAAGTAAAAACTAAATAAATCTGGATAGAGTACGGACTTTAGTTTAAAATATTTATCAATACTGGATCATTAATGTTACAAATGTATCACACTCACATACGATGTTAATAATAGGGGAAACTGAGTATGGGATATATGGAAATTCTCTGTACTGTTTTTCAATTCTTCCGTAAATCTAAAACTATTCAAAAATAAAAAGCTAATTTAGAAAAAGAAAATGGAGGAAATCCTTCATTTTTTAACTCAAATAAATACTTGCCACAAAGCCCAACACTAGAACTAGGGGTCAACAGTTTTCACCCACATTAGAATCAGCTAGGGAGCCTTTTAAAACTCTGAGGCCTGGGCCTCAGCTTATAGCAATTAAATCAGAAATTTCTCAGAGAAAAAACCAAGCATGGTTACTTTTTTCCTCGAAGGAGCCACATAATTTAAATATACAAAGACAGAGATGGAATGATCTAGCCACTTGCTGAATATTCTACATATTATATTAAATATCACAGACCCCAAGGAATTATTTTTCTATTAGTGGTAACTAACTTTACAGACTTTATACAGACTTTCCGTGACTCATGTAAACAGTTTTTTGTACTGACAAGAACGGAACTCTTAACCAGAAACTTTGTTGGAATCTCTTTTCAGAATAAGATATTTAGAGAATATTTAGCAAACTTGAATATGTAGATGCTTAAAAAAAAATTCCCTAAGCATACTTTATTTTAAAAATGGCATCCTTTATTAGGAAAAAAAATGTAAACTCTTATGCAGCAGAAACAATTCACATAGGTTTGCTTTATATCCTATTATGCATGCTCCTAAGTGACAACAAAATGTATTTGGAAGTTGTATTGATAGAAAGAGGAACTCTGTTGGTAGACACTCTTTAGAAAGTGGACTTTCTACAGGCAAGTCAGGTATTTACAGCAAATAGGAACAAACAGTTATGTTATTTAATCAACTCATATTAAAGATTTGGGAATAACTTCCACTAACATCTAGAAAACAATTTTTTTCTACTAGGTAATACAGTTGACCCATCTGAGCACCAAATTTATATCACATGCTCAGAAATGCCAAAAAAAGACCTTTGTCATGTCAGGCAATGCTTAAATTAACACAAAAACTCTGATATTGGGATTAACCTGCTGCAGAAATCTCTGTTTGCAATTTGTTTAATTTTTAAAATCTGTACAATTACCTCAGCACCTATCAAAACATGTCAATTTGTCAAGATATATTCTCATCAGACAAGCTTTTTCTATAATAGGTATAAAAATCAAATTCATAAGGCACTATTTCTAATCATATTCCTTATCTTTCCTGAATAAAAAAAAGTTAAAGAGGTTTATTTATAATAGTTAACCAGGACACAGGTGTATGTCCCTAAATTTTTAAAAACAACATATCTTGAAATGGTTATCATAAATACTGTTTCCTTTTCAAAAGTCACATTGAAGGTTGATGGAAATGTCGATTTAATTTTAGGCCATAATTTTTCTCCATCTGTAGTAAACTGACCTGTGTGGAAGAAAATTAAATTTGGAAAATTTGTAAGTTAATATTGGTGTAACTGATAAATTCCCTGAAAATTACACTCACTCAGAATGGAAAAAGTGGGATCCACAGTGAGCTCAAGTATTAATACCCAAATATTGAGTATAAGTATCTCTTATAGCAACTAAATATGATGAATTTCACAGCTCTAGAATTTGAAATCAGGAAAAATTCAATCTACATTACTTCAAAACTTAGCTTTATGAAATTCTTCAATGATCTGAGGACAAACTGTCTCAGTGTCATATTAATCTAGTCACTGGTAAGAACCAATCCAATGTCAGGACTAAAATTAGCTACCACAGTCTGTCAAAGAATACAGGTACTCTGGGATAAAAGTAAATGCAGAGGTAAAACTGGCACCACAGGTCTCCCACATGCAGAATAGACCATTCATTTTTGAAATAATCAAAGAGGAGGGGAAAAAAACAAAAATGTGGGGGGGAGGAAACTCAGTGAAAACAACTAGGACATCGAACTATCCATCCCAAACCTTCTGCCATGTCCTAAAAGATAGCCAGTCCCCAGTACCATAACTAGCAGGAGTTGGTCAAATAAATGCCCCAAGTTGAAGCAAATTCCAAAACAGAACCAGCAAATTTCACAGACCAAAGGTAACCAAAATGAATTATGAATGAAAATCAGGAGACATTACAAAGCAACAGTCTTTACATCACAGATACAGATGTTAAGGCAAGTCATAGCATGAATCAGAAAATAGCTCATTATTCTGCAACTATTTTCATAGGGTGGGGCTGGAGGTCTGAGACTGTACCTTTATTCCACCATCTAAAGAAAACTATTTTGTAAAAGAAACAGTGACTCAGAAAAGAAAAAATATCCATTTACTTCTATTCTAACTACTAATGTGATGACTTGCCTTAAATTTCCTTGATTTCTTGTAGTATCTTTCAGAAGTTTTTCCTTTCCTTCCTAGATTACTTTGATTTACAAATTATCCAGAATAAGTAAGAATTGAACAAGTTATATAAGTTTTCTTTGAATTGTGCTAATTTATGGGTACTCAAGGAGTTTATAATCATTATAACATATGTAGTGTTTCATAAATTTCATTGTAAAGATACTAAAAATCATGTTAAAAATTCAGTACTTAAAATTACAATTTCAGAATACCCAAGAAATAAATGACAGGAGTTTCCATTAAAATGGAGGATTGACCAAATGGGTTTATACCTATCCCTCCCAAAACTCTTCCAAAATTACAATAAAGGCACAGAAAAGCATAAACTCATAAAGACATAGAGCATGGGGGAGGAGACAACAGCAACCAGGAGATGATAAAAAAAATCTGGAAGCTAGAAGTCAAATAAATATATAAGTAATAGCTAACTTAACATATCAAAGAAACCCAAAACCTAAGCTTGCAAGGAGAAAAGTCAAAAGAACCAAGCAAATTCAGGCCCCAGAGCCATGGATCCTAACATCTTTTACAGTAAGGTTCACAAGTCAACTAGTTCTACTCTTACAGAGTTTCCAGTAGACAATTTTAGTGTTTATCTCAAACATTTAGTTTATAATCAGTAGACCTTTGAAGAAAGCCCATAAGGTGAAAAGTCAGAGATCAAAACAAACACAAAGGAAACACAGACAAGGGCAGACAGTTGAAGAAAACTCAAAGTGATAATGATAATGTAATAAAAATGAGAAAAAGGAAGATATCTTAGAAATTAAATATTTGATAAGGAAAAAAAAGTGTTGGATGATAAACTTGAGGAGACCTCCAAAAAAGAACGAAAAAAATAAAAAAACAGGGAAGATCATTGAAACATAAATCTAACAGGTACAACAACCAAATAAAAGGAGTTTCAGAGAAAGAGGAGGAAGGAGACAGAAAATTATCAAGAAACAGCAAAAACAAAATTACACAGAACTTAAATAACAGGGAGAAGGGAAAATCTAAAAATCTTTTGTAACATTCAAAGGATTAAGGATCAGATTGTCATCTGTCTTCTCATCACCATTACTGCTGAGTTAGAAAATAAAGCAAGACCTTCAAGATTTTAAGGTGACATTATTTCAAATGCAGGCTTTTATAATCAATCAAGGGTAAAGGTAGAATGAAGACATGGTCTGATATGCAAGGTCTGAAGAAAACTGGTAAGGTCTGGGAGCTTCTGAGAGATACAGTTCATCAAAATAAAGAAGTAAAACAATGTAGACAAGATCCAGGGAACACAGGATCCACAACAGAAGAAAAGAAAAGGAGAGTCCCAGGATGATGCTGAAGGGAAGTCTTAGGATGACAGCTGCTGAAGACAAGAAAGCAGCTGGTTCTGATGAGAGGAGGAGAGCTAAAGAAAGAATTAGTCCAGGAAAAAGTATGATATTAATAAATGATCTGTGCTTGAACATACACAGAGGATTTTATAGCTCCTGCAGAGAGTGTGGGGTTGTAACATTTGAGGGCAAATTAGTGATAGGTTCATAGAAAAATTAACAGAACAACAAACAATAACAAAAACATATAATTACTAATTCCAGAAATCACAAAAAGAACAATGTAATCACACTATATTATTATGTTTCCCTGGAAACAGTACTTACATAGTCATAACAATGTAAACACTGAGCAAGGACTTTTAAGAATTATAATTTAATTATATGGGGAAAATGAGAAATAACAAGTTAATGAATTCTTTTAATGAATTTCATTTTGTAACCAATAATTTTACCTCAAATATAAAATATCCTTACTAAATCTGATTTACTAAATCTGCTACAGTTATACAAAAACTTCCTTCCAAGCAAACATCTAATCCCAAGGGACATTCGGAAAGCATGGTCTAAAAATCAAGCTGCAGAGGTGACTGTAAAATCCTTTGTTAAGACTTCAGAAAGAGACAAGGCACCTAAGATGGCTTTTAAGAACATAAGGGCATTGTCCCCCAGCATGTCTTAGTAGGAGTCCAAGGTAAAGAAGCAATTATCTCAACAAAATTTATGGCTGTAGTCTATTCTAATGGAGTGGACCACAGTAAAATTTATAAAAGACCCACAAAGTTTTTCAGCAAAAACACCAGCAGCATGGTCTGAGTAGGAACAAAAATAGCACAAAATAAAAAGAGAACTCTGGACCTTCAAACTTCTACAGACAGGAAGCAGACTGAGAAAGCCATTTAGTTCTAACTACAGGCTAGCTTCCATGAAAAAGTATGGCTCAGAGGGCAGAAGCAAGAACTCAGAGAGTACAGTAGAGAGTCATGGAGAATTATTTCAGGGCAGGAACAAACTGAGCTAATCAAGGAACTTCTAACATTTTCTTGGCTAGATTCCAAAATTACCATGGAGTAGTGAATCCTATGCCTCCTATTTTCCCTCTTTTTGAACAGAATTGTCTACAGTGATAATCTTGTGCCTGACCACCATTGTATACTGGGCATGTGAGGGGCAGATAACATTTCTTTAATTCACAGGTCTTCAGATTGAGGTTAACTAGACTGAAGGACTCTCATCTCTTCCCAAATGTGGTTTAGAAGATCAAATAACTTTGAGTTGATAATCTAAAGGGATAGTACTTGAGGCAATGAGGAGACAGTTTTTAAGAGGTAGGGAGTTATTCTGCATGGGCAAGGAATGTAAATAATTTGCACCTATAGGACAGTCTGTGCTAGTTTTAAAAAAGATCCATAAATTCTTTGACAATTTTCTTCTCAAAAGGTAAAGCCTAATTTACCTCTGCTTGATAGTAAGGCAGACTAAGTGACTTGTTTTTATTTTTTAATTGAGGTGAACTTCAAGTAACATAAAATTATTTTAAAGTGTGTAATTAGTGACATTTAGTCCATTACAATGTTGTGCAACAATCACCTACCTCTATCTAGTATCAAAACATTTCCATCACCCCAAAACAAAATATTTTACCCATTAGGCATTCACTCCCCATTCCCTCTCCTCCCCTCCTGCCTAGTCTTTGGCAACCAGCAATCTGATTTTTGTCTCTGTATATCAACCTATCCAGGATAATTCATATCATACAATATGACTTCTTACTTCTGGCTTCTTTTACTTAGTATATGTTTACAAGATTCATCCATGTTGTAGCATGTATCAATATTTCATTCCTTTTTGTGACTAACATTCCATTGTGTGCATATACCACAATTTATTCATCAGTTGATGGACAATTGATTGTTTCTACCTTTTGGCTACTGAGAATAGTGCTACTGTGAACATTCACGTACAAATTTGTTTGAATACTTGTTTTCAATTCTTTGGGACATATACTTAGCAGCAGAATTGCTGGATCATATGGTAATCCTATGTCCAACTTTTTAAGTTGTTTTCAGCTACTAACTTGTTTTCCACAGTATTTGTACCAGTTTATATTCCCATCATCAGTGAATGAGGGCTCCAAGTAATCCGTATCCTCATCCGACACTTGTTATTGTCTGGTTTTTTTTTGTTTATCACCACACATCTAGTGGATCTACCACCAATGGTTATCTCACTGTGGTTTTCATTTGCAATTCCCTAATGACTAATGTTGCTGAGTATCAGTTCATGTGCTTGTTGGCCATTTCTATATTTTTTAGAGAAGTGTCTATTGAAATCCTTTGCTTATTTTTCAATTAGGTGTTGGTCTTTTGTTGAGTTGTCAGAGTTCTTTATATATTTTGGATTCTAGACTGTCATCAAATACATGATTTGCAAATATTTTCTCCCATTCTATAGGATGTCTCCTCATTTCTTGATAATATTCTTTGATGTAAAGAGTTTTTAATTCGATGAGTTCAATTTATCTATTTTTTATTTTGTTACTCATACTTTGGGGTTATATCAAGGAATCTATCATTAAATCCAAAGTCATAAAGATTACCCCTATGTCTTCTAAGAGTTTTAACATTTTAGCTCTAATATTTAGGTTGTTGATCCTTCCAGTTAGACTGTATATTAAAAGGTTATTGTATATGCTAAGAGGGAAGGATCCAACTTCACACTTTTACATGTAGCTACCAAGTTAGCTCAGCACCATCTGTTAAAGAGACTATTCTTTTTCCTTTGAATGGTCTCTATACATTGGGTGAAAACCAATAAGCAATAGAAGTATTTCTGGACTCTCAATTCTATTACATTGGCCTACATGTCTGTGTTTATGTCAGTACCACATTGATTCAAATATTGTAGCCTTATGAAAGTTTTGAAATTGGAAGTTATTTCTCCAACTTTGTTCTTTTCAATATTGTTTTAGCTATTGAGACCCCTTGTTCTATATGAAGTTGAGAATTGGCTTTTCTATTTTGTAAAAAAGATCACTGAAATTTCAATAGGGACTGGATAAAGCTGTGAATCACTTTGTGGAATACTACCATCTTAACAATATTAAAAGTCTTTCAATCCATGAACATGAGACATCCTCCCACTGACTTAGGTATTCTTTCATTTCTTTTGGCAGTTTGTACTTTCACTGTACAAGTCTTGCTTCCTTGGTTAAATTTATTTTCAGGTATTTCATGCTTTTGGATGCTATTGTAAGTGGAATTGTCTTCTTATTTTCTGTTTCCACTGTTCATTGCTGGTGCATAAAAACACAATTGATTTTTGTGTGTTGATCTTATACCCTGTAGCTTTGCTAAACTTGTGTGATATTACTAGAAGATTTAGACATTTTGACAGACACCATCCAGGAAACTGCTCCTGCTCAAGAGGCCCAAAACAAAGGCAACCCTCCGTGCTGGTCCCTCAGGGAATGGCCAGACAGGTCAAAATGCAATAGTACAATTTTCTGAAAACAAGGTTTTTACTCTCTTCCACCCCTTCTCTCCACTGCTGTTCCCATGGCTGCCACTGAGTTATAAAATGGGGAGTGGCAGACATGTAAACAAAATGCCACAACATTTTCTTACCAAACTTTAGCAGCTCCTTCTCTAAGCACTCCCCAGTTTGCATAAGTTTTTTTAATTACATTTCAATGTTTTGAAAAAGTTGCTTTGTTAGTTTTTGCCAACTCAATGGTTGCTTCTGTGGAGGCACTGATTCTTGGAGCTCCCTACTCTACCATTTTCAATGACCAGTAACTTCTTTTAACAAACAAAATGTGGCAGAAGTGACAATATGAAATTCCTGAGACTGTCAGGATCACTTTTGGATCACTCACTCTGAGAGAAGCCACATGCCATGGTATAAAGACTCTCAAGTAGCCCTATAGACAGTCCCACATGGCAAGGAAATGAGGCTGTCCACTAACAGTCATGTAAGTTAGCTATCTTGGAACTCCAGACCTTGTCAAGCCTTCAGATGACTGTAGCTCTCTCTGACAAACCTCGTGTGAGACCATGAGCCAGAATCATCCAACTAAGCCACTCATGAAATACTGATCTACAGATATCATAAATCATAAATGTGTATTGCTTTATGCTGCTAATTTTTAAGGGTACTTTAATTGATATTTAAAGCTGAGACCCAAAAGATGAGAACCAAGTCATATAGTAGGTTCTCTGGAAGAAGAGTGTTTCAAGCAGAGAGAATAGCACATGCAAAGGACCTGAGTAAGGAAAGGTCTTAGGCATGTTAAAAAAAAATTAAAATATAAAAGGAGATTAATGTAGCATAGTTCAATGAAGGAGAGGAAAATAGTAAAGAAAGAGATCACTGAAGTAGTGGAAAGTAAAGGAAGTCATTTAGCAAGTTGGCAAGGTCTTAAAACTAGTAAAAACTGTTAAGTTCTGGGGTATCCAATGATTCCTTACCCATCAAAAATGGAAACCAGCCAGTAAGTACAGGAAGTTTAAAAGCAAAGCAAAAATAATCACCTATCCATAATTAAAGGCAGCTCAGTAGTCTGGCACATATAACAAGTTTTGCATTAGGTGGAAGGAAAGGCAGACAGGTACCAACACAGAAGACTGGACTTCCTTGAGAACATAACCTTATCAGAAATTGTACAACTCTAATGAGCCAATGTTGTTTAATTTTAGAAGTACTTAATAAATGTTTGATTGAAAGTGAGCATAAAGTATTAATGAAGGAACATGGAAGCTAAAAGTAAAAAACCTAGTTTTATTTCCTGCTTCCTCAGTAGCTTTGTGAATTTTGGTAAATCACTTCTCTCCTAACCTAATTTCACTAATCTGCAAAATGGAATAATAATAATATACATATAATTACATTTATAATAATGCATATATTATTATTCCATTTTATTTACTATTTATTAATATATATATAGCCAATCTTTTTTCAAGGATTAAAGGAAATAATATGATAAAAGTGCTTTTGAAACTATAAAAAAATTTAATATTTACAAATGTTATCTAGAGAGAAATAAAAAACTGTGTCTCTCACTACATAGGAACTCAATGGGAACTATAAAACCCTTTGAGAGCAAGAACCAAGGTCTTTATATTATTTCACAACACTTATTTATCTTCACAGAATACACAATCACAAACTTAAAGACAAATCACCTCTAAGAGGATGCTACTTAGAATTCTGAATAGTGAATTTATTGGTAAAAAATTTTAATCTAGAATATAAGATTAAAGCATCTGCCTCATCAGGCAGCCTACACTCACTGCCAAATAGAAACTGCTAGAGCTGCATATCTGAACAAAATGATTATAAATCAGCTCTGAAAAGATTCATACTTGTTTTTGTCCTGGGCTACCATATAACAAGACTTAACAAATGGTGAAAGGGTAAAAGAGTTTCAAAAGAAATTCCAATTGGATGACTAGTCTCTAAAATTAAAACTAAACTTGAATTAGCAAAATAATACTATTTATATATACAGAATCTATATGATAAAAAAAAACTTCTAAGGGAAAATATAGATGATACCAATTACATTTTCAAGCAATAATATAATAATTTGTTTTTAGATCTTAAGACTATCTGAATACCAAGAGATGTTCACCTCTAAATATATACCAGAAAGAAAAAAGTGTATTATTTGAAACAAGGGAATAACATTAGTGAAGAAAAGAAGCATTACACTATAAAATGTGATATACAGATATAATTATCTTATTTTGTTATTAAAATTTACTGATGAATCAAAGTAAATTGAATAAACTGGTTGAATATGCCATGTCCTTATACTCTGCTTTCTCTTAGTGACCCATCTTCTATTGTGGTACTCTTTATATACAGCACAGTTGACAACCACTTAAAAGAAAGTTTCAGAAGGTAAGTCATAAAACTGACCAAATTGAAGACAACATTTATTAAACAGAGTTGGTGTCAACTAGATACTAGCTGCTTGTAGCTTACCCTATCAGCCTTACGTTCCACTAATCACTAACTCTTAAGATATTAGAAAAGGATAGCAAACATTGAATGCAAAACAAAATATATCTTCAGATTTAATGAACAAACATACCCCACTTGTATAATGAAGCAGTGTTATTGATATATTGATATATTTAAAGAAAAAAATTACAGAAAAATAACTGAGAAATAAAAAATCAACTTTTTGAAGGTAATTACAAACCGAATTTTCTTCCTCCTCTTCCAGTTCTCGCTGCTGTTCTTCATGTCTTTTAGCTTTAATCTCCATAGCTTCTATGATCAGGTCTCTTAAAATCGACACAGGTTTTGCATTCTTGATAAAAGGATGCTAAAAAAGTAAAAATCAATGGTATAAAATTAAAAATGTGTCTCTGAAATGTATTGAAAAAATGTTAAAACAACACATAAATGTTATATAACCAGGATCAAAGGCTTCAATGATTGTTCTTTCATATAGAATTGGATGTGTAGGTTAAGGAAAGAGAATATTTCATCTGTTCTAAAAACAGACTTTGCTACTAGATTTACTTGTTTTTAAAAAAACCATTAAAGCACACAAACAAATATGCAAATCTGTTAATAAAACATCATTACCCTTAAAGATATAATTGTCCAAAGAAGTGTAGATTAGGTAGTAAAAAATAATTTTAAAAATTTAAAAGATTGGTGATTACACTGCATATAAATATAAAATTATTTTGGTATTACAACTAGATTTTAATCTTAAGCTGACAGTATCAGTGGTCAAAAGAAGGACAGCTGTTTCCTTACTTCTTTTTACATAATTTTCTATTTTACTATATATTAAATAATATCAATCCCAATAGAGAAATAAAAACCAGTGATAAAAGAAAAACATTTTTCATATATAAACACTGCCTCATTTCTATACTATATATAAAATAACTTTTAACTTCTTTTTTTCTATGACCCTGATCTAGCTAAAATATCTGAGCTTGTTACAACTAAACAGAAGGGAAATGACCAGAATAGACCTTGGTTTTTGATGACATTTTTATTGAGGTGGTAGAGCAGGAGATAAAGTAGAGGGACAGGTTATAAGCATAATTTGGGATAGATAACCTAATTTGGAGACAGCACTACAGCTTCAAAATGTAATATTCATAATTACATGTCCGTTGATAAGAGTCAAGAGCCATCTGAGTTATTTTAATAAAGGTCACAGAACACAAAAATATTCTTCAAGATAAAACCATTTTTTAGTACTAAAGAAGAAATTATAGATACTTGGAAGAGGCTTTAAAGTGTTGAACATATCATTTGGGGAAACTATGAGCAAGGATTTTACCAGATTACAGAAATACTAATATCAATGGCAAAGAACCAATAAATTATTTCTCAAGTTATAAACTAATCACCAGATAGATTAACTTCTGTTAACATAGTTGTGGTGGAAACCCCTAGTCAATCACTAAAACAGAATTGTGGTTGGACCTATGGCAGCCCTGCTAGATCCTATATTTCTCGGCCTCCCTTTCTGCTGGTTATGACTGTGACTAAGTTCTCATGAGTAGAATGCAAATCCAAGTGTAGTGTTCCACTTCCTGATCTGGGCTTTACAACATGGAGTGTGCTCTCTTCCATGATTTCTTTTCTTTCTGCTAAGTTGGAAAACAGACCAATACAGTGCCCCAGAGGATGGTGGAATTACAAGAAGGAAGGAACCCCAATTTTGGGGTTCTGAAAATTTTTGAGAAACACTAGTAGAAAGGTTACAAATATAATAACTGAAGATACGTTCTCTGCCCTTAAGAAACTTATTACCTAGAATAAAGAATAAAAGACAAATACCAAAAAA
The DNA here is from genome assembly GCF_030020395.1 of Manis pentadactyla. Lineage (NCBI taxonomy): Eukaryota > Metazoa > Chordata > Mammalia > Pholidota > Manidae > Manis > Manis pentadactyla. Next base: position 41,637,669 of record NC_080021.1, on the reverse strand, counting down.
TTACAAGGTGACATACAAATTACATTCATAATGTTTGGCACAAACTATATGATTAAGCGATGTAGAAGAATCGGAGACAGAATCTCAGATGCCTCATACAGAAGAAACAGAACTGTTAGATTGGAGGACAAGTATGAACAACAGAAACAAATACAAAGGATGTATGTTAGAACACAGTAGGAAGATCTGTCTAGTTAAAACCAAAACACTATTTGGTGAAATAGTGTTCTGTGAGTTTAGATACAGGTAAAGTGGGACAACAAGGATACATGCTTAGGATGAGATGCCTGTATTTTGTCTGAGAGCTACTTAATTTACATAAACAAGAGAATAATGTAAGGAAAAGTATGTCTTTGATAGCATAATCTTACAGTAGAGTTCAGATATGAGGTAGATTAGGAAGCATCTGTAATAATACAGAAGCGAATTATTAAGAACCTGGGTTTAAAAAAATGCCACAAGTGAAAGGAAACAGTGAATCTGACATGAACTCTTAAGGATTTAGTGACTATGTATTAACAGAAGTAGAAGACCAGCACTGCAAAAATTGGGAACCAGTAGAATAATATCGCTTTAAAAAGGCACAGAAATCTCAAACTGTATTATACTTTATCTTCTAAGGGAAAATGGTGAGCCAATCACCAAGCCACAGTGTTACATATTTAAAAACTGCCAATGTCCATATATGGTTCAACCAGTCCACTGCAAACTTACTTTTGTAAAGTTCATTGTGAACTGACCACAGTATTAGGCTACCACTAATCTACATAATTTAAGGTTGTTAATTTCAAAATGTTGGTATGTCTTTCATTTGTACTGTTTTCTCTATATAACTGCTACAAGCATGATTTTCACCAACAAAGAGGAACAGGCTAACAAAGTTAAAAGGGTATTTGAAGAACAAGGTCATATTATTTGAATATTCTTGAGTCAGAAGGGAACTTTTATCAGACACACTGGCAGATTTTTAAAGATTATTTTTAAAGACTTTTTAGCAGCAGGTGGAAAAATTCAAAGTGCAAAGAAACATAAAGAAAAAACCAACAACAATAAAAATCAGAAAAACAAGTTGGCAAAAATAAAACATGACAATTATGATTAAAATGTTATTAGCATATACCAATGGAAATAAATGGGCTGAATTTCCACTTACTAAATAGTATATTAGTTAAGTACAAAAGAGACCTAGTTCATAAGAAAAATTCAACTACATGCTCTCTACATGGCATATATAACTAAATCCAACTCATATTTCAGTAAAAAGCATACTGAAAAGAATTTGGGTTGAAAGTCAAATATAGGTAGTGACATATTAGTCAAACATGGAAAGATATCAAGAATAAAATGATTCAAAAAAGCAGAACTGAACACAGAAAAAAGTACATGGGGAAAGAGTTATTTAATGTTAATGTTAATAAGGGACATAATAAAAAATATATAGTTATAAACTTGATATATTAGTATAGCATTATTATATGTAACAAAAATTATTGACATGAGTTGTTCTAAATAAGTAAGACATAGGAGATATTAATATTTCTTTTTCAGTCACTAAGAAACAAAGCAGGTAAAATAAATGATCTGAATAACATAATAAGATTGAATTAACAGAAATATCAATACCTAGAAGTTATGTCTTTTTATTAAATGCCTAGAGAAGCATGTGGTACGAACATAAGAATGGAAAGAACAACAAAACAGTATGTAACACCCTTAGAAATACAATCTAATAATATAATATACATAATGAGCTAGCAAATTATGAATATAGCAGCTCCAACCAGTGAGGAAAAAATAATTTAAAACTAGTGCTGTGAGAGTAGTCTGTATTGAGGAGTGTGTGTGTTTGTGTGTGGTGGGGGGTACATTAAACTAGATCTTTACTACAACACCACCAAAATAAATTCCAGATAGATTAAGAAGTTAACACTTAGTTTTAAATATGGAAATATAAAAGAACTAGAGGATAATATAGAATATACATTTAATAAAATATATTCAATCCAATGCCATAAAAGAAAACAAAAAAAGATGATTTGAATATATACAACTTAAAATGATGACTGGAAAAAAACATGAACTAAAAAAAATTTATGCTGGACAAGAGGGTGATTATTATATGAAGTGTTTTTAAAAGCATATCAGTAAGAAAAAGATATGCACACCAAATTCTGAAACTTAATAAAGTCTCACTATTTTAAAATGCATCTAAACTAAAAGAGGGTGAGAATTCTTAAACTACTTGAACTAATGAAAAGACAGAATATACCCCAAATCAACCTATCACATTCTTGATTGTGTATTTTTAAATATTTAAATATTTAATTTAAATAATTAAAAACATTTAAATAAGCATGTATTATAAAAATTAAGGCTGCTTGAAAATTTATTCTTTTAAAGTCTGTAATATTCTTAAATTTTATGTTCTAAATATCAATTTTTAAACTGACAGAGTCCAAATTAGTAATTTATTCAAAAAAATCTTCAGGGAAAACAATTTAAAGTGGACTGAAGAAGAGATGTCTACTTCTGACAGATTGAGTAGTCATACTTTTCCTTTTATCTCTCCATTAAGGTATAACTAAAACCCTGGGCAAGCATAGGTAGGAAGACTCTGAAAGATGCAGAGAGAGGGTGGCAGACTGACTAGGGACTATGGAACTTGAAGAAGGACATAGCTGTGAATTCCATGGGTTTTTGATTTTTGGGTTTTTTAAAATCTCATTTATCCCATAGTGGGTACAGGAGAAGCCAGCAACTCAAAAATACTAACTAACACAAGCTAAAAACGTCCCTACGAAAGCCTGCTCTATCAAGCCAATAGATCAGGAAAGGAGAGCTAGCAAGACAAAACTTTGAGACAATGACCAGTGTACTCCAACCAAATACCATGCAGAAAACATTGGCCCCACACCGACCAGCAAAGGCTGAGTGGAGAACCTAGACTTTCACCTTCTGGAAGCTACCGAGGAGTGTCAGAGAAGACCAAGTATCAAGCTAGGGCATTCATCTCTGCCAGACAGTATAAGAAAATGTTCCCCACCAGCACCAGTGAGAAGTGTTGGTAGAGACCATGTTGGAACCTGCACATATACCCCAACCAGGAAGTTATAAAGAAACCTCACTCTATCCATTCTAGAGAGAGATCTGAGGAGGCCTTAGCAGAAGAGTTGGAACTTTCATCACCACCCAGCTATAATGAGCCTGCGGTGCCAGCAGAGGCCACCAGGGGGGCTCTGAGCTCTCCCCTATTAGTAATAAGGAGCCCCTCCTTCATCCTATATGTCAAAGGAAACCAAGTGAGGGACCTGGGATTCTAGTGATACCTGTCAAAAATGTGATAGTGCCCCTTTCCTCCACCAAAGCAGTGTCAGAGGACACCCATGATAACAGGAAATTTAAATAAGATCCACAGTCTCAAAATAATACCCAAGACTAGAACAAAAATTAACACAACCTCAGGGACCTGTGGGACCTGTGGGATCCATCATTTGTGTTAATGTAGTCCTAGAACAAGGTTAGGGCTGGAAATGTGTTTGAAAAAATAATGGCTAAAACTTCCCAAAATTGGTGAGACATAAACCTATAGATTCAAGAAGCTGAACAGGATAAATACAAAGAAGTCCATACCAAGACACATCATAATTATGAAAATTAAGACAAAGAAAAGTCTTAAAAAGAGCAAGGAGTATGTATGGCCCCGGAAGATGACTGGTTAGCCAGAGACGGGTAAAATTCCTCAAGGGAGGAACAACCTAAGACAGGCACAGTCGCAGGGAGGCCATCAGGTGAGAAATTGGGGATCAACAGAGGTGAGGCTTAGAACCTCACCCCCACTTTTTGAGAGAAATCATCTGCATCCGTGGATGTTTTGTTGTCCTTGTCTAGCTTGGATTAATACTTAGCCTATAGGCACACACCTGATCATCTACATTTGCTTTCTTACAGCACTAAACTATGTTTTCTACCTTTATCTTGCATCTACCTACCACTTCAGCATTTTATTAAAAATAATAATAATAATAATAATAATAATAAGGGAGAAATGTGGGATTCACATATAAATCAAGTATAAAAATCAAACGAATATTCATATTTGACCTGATTGTTTATAGTTCATAATGCATGATCAAAACTGAAAGTTTCTGTGATGACTGCCCTTGTACTGTTCACCATGTAAGAACTTATTCACTATGTAAGAATTTGTTCACCACATATGAACTTACTCATTGTGCTTCAGAAGATCAGAGACTGATGAGAATTAGGCTTGGGGTGGATTAATGATTGTGCATCGAGTCCCCTGTACAGAATTTTATTGTTGTTAACTGTTAACAACCATTTGATCAATAAATATGAGAGATGCCCTCTCAAAAAAAAAAAATGAAATGGATATTTCCTATTTTTGATGACATAAGGGTGGAACTTTTTCAAAAGAGGATTAATTATATGAACGATATCTATTTTTCAATAGCATCAGATAACCTTTCAAGACTCCCAACCTCAATGAATCTTTTCTCATATTGTTTTTGCTCGTGTATCATCTTTTCTTTGTATTAAAGATGGCAGAAAGGAAAAAAAAAAAAGAGCAAGGAGTAAAACAATTCAGATGACAGATTTCTCATAAGAAGCCATGGATGTCAGAAGAAAGTAGCACAACATTCTTCAAGTGCTGAATGAAAACTGTCAATCAAGAATTCTATAGCCAGTGAAAATATCCTTCAAGAATGAAGAAGAAATTGAGACATTCTTAGATTAGGGAAAACTAAGACAATTCGTTGCCACAGACCTGCCCTGAAGGAAAGGCTGAAGGAAGTCCTCTAGACAGAAAGAAAGTAATAAAAGAATGTATTCTGGAACATCAGGACAAAAAATAATGGAAAAAGCAAAAATATCATAAATATAATAGATTTCCCTTATTCCTTGAGTTTTCTCCATTACTTAAAGGTTAAAGCAAATATAACACTGCTATGGATTTCAATGTGAAAAGGAAGTATTTAAGAAAGACAATTATATTATATACAGGAGTGACAAGATAGATAGTTTCTACTCTTTACTTGTATTGGTAAAAAAGAAGAATAAGTCATACTGAGAAGTGACTGATAGTTACCATAGGAAAGGGTTTGGAGTGGGGGAGGGATAAAAGGGCACAAAAATGCTCAATCATAATATAAGTTCATCAGATGGATGGTAGTACAGCATGGAGAATACAGCCAAACTCTCTGTAACATCTTCCTTTGTTGACGGACAGTAACTGCACTAGTGGGGGTGAGGATTTAATAATATGGGTAACTGCTGAACCACTGTGTTGTATACTTGAAACCAATATGAGATAGTTTATCAACAATATTTAAATTTTTTTTAAAAAGTCACATGCCATGGGTATTCACAGAGTAAACCATGACACCACATATTTCAGCCAACCCCAGGGGTCAGTTCAAATAATGGCAGATCTCAGTAAACCTAACCTCATCACAGGAGGCCAACTAGTGGCAGGAGCTGATTTTCAGGTTCTAGGTTCCTCACCAGCAGGTTTAAGGATCATCTTTAGGTCAGGAACTCTAACACGACTAGGTTGATCTTGAAACCTGTCCTTTAATATCTTTAGAATTTCAATTTCCTCACCTATTAAAAACTGCTAAGAGTTCAACTAAAAAATTTCAAAGGATCCTTTCAGTCTATGATTCTTTAAAACTTACACTTTAGACACAAATGTGTTATAGAAAATAAATCACCACAAAAAAATTCAGTGTGAACTTCTCTTTAAAAACTGTTTCTTTCATAGGGTTTAAAAATCAATATGACATAATCTGTACATGTAGCTTATAAATATGTGTCCAACTAAAACTTAGTAAAAAAATGAACACTGAGAGTTAAACAATAATTTAACTCATAATATAAAAGACCCATGTAAATCTCCTTTTAGAGACAGAATGGCTTCTAGGCATCCAGCAAAATAAGACTCCAGTGTTTCTAATGTGACACTAATGAAACTAAAGATAATTATCCTATCTAAAAAACATTTTAAATCAGAACTTTGTTATGTTAAATAAACACATATTAAATTCAATACACATGTATTAAATACTGGATACCAGGAGTGGAAAAGCAGTCACCTCCCAAAGGCATAGCCCTGACCCTGAATTACAAACTAGGACAAAGACACAGAAACAAGCTGTTTAAGTCTGATATGGTAAATGATACCCACAGGGTGCTTATGGGAACACAGAGAAATGACAACTAGCCTAAATAAGGCTGAAGGAAAAAAGACTTCCTGGAGGAGTACCTAATTTGAGTTAGAAACAATTAGACAATGAGTAAGAAGGAGCCTGCTGGTGAAGGGGTTTTTTAAACTATGGAAGGGTGTGGGTAACAGCATGAGAAAAGGTACAGATGATTGAAAAAACATGGTCTGTGTAAGAAACTACAAATCTATTATTTCAGTATTTATAAAGGAAAAAAGGGAGGTGGCAAGGGGTCAGTTTTAAGAGGCCAAAGACACCATATTATAACAGAGAGCCCTGAATGATTAACAATAGTACAATAGAAAAAATAAAAATCAAGAAAGCAAAAAGTTGGCCATAAACACTATACAAAACCAGTTACATTGTTTACCCTTATTATAAAGAAGGGCGCTTGGGCCAACCCAGCTAAAAGCTGGAAGGTAACAGAGCTTGTTAATGTAGCTTTCTCAGGTCAACTTCCTAGGCAGACAAGGGTGGAGAAAGGGTGAAGAGTGGGGCTAAGAAGCAAATGGAATAAACCTAGAACAATCACTTTCACTGTGTGATCTTCAGTGAGTCATTAACTTTCTGGGCTTCAAGTTTTATATGCACAAGATTAGGGAATTATGCTAGAATATTCCTTAAATGCTTTCCCACCCTAAAACAACAGAATTTCTTTTCTTAAGAAAGATTACAAAAGATTATGGAAGAAAGACTAGAAAAAAATACTGGTTAAATGATCCAAGTCAGTTATCAGACCTATTTGGATTTACTTTTGCCATATTTTGTGCTATTTGTCGCACCTTTTGTTCCCAACTCCTTTCTTGCCTTCTTTAGGGTTGAATATTTTAGATACTCAATATGACAACAGTACTAGTAGGTCTTTGATTTATGTGTTCAAAATTCCTTTGAAATGCTGATAATATTTCAAATTAGATGTTTCAACTAATGAATTTTTGAAAGGTAATATTTACACATAACACAAAATTCAAAGGGCTCTTTCTCTATCTTACTCCTGGTTTTCTCATCCATATAGTTACCTTTTCTGGAAGCTAGTTTCTTACATATTTTTCCAGAGCTACTCCACTACAAGCATACAAGCATTGACTATATATATATGTATGCATATATATATATATATATACATATATATGTGTGTGTATATATATGTATATAGAGAGAGCACATACACATAAATACATGAACATATAGATGTACATATACACACATATGTGTATGTAAGTGTGTATACTGTTACCTTAGACTGCTTCCAATTTGTTGACAGATATTTATGTTGTTTCCAATCTTCTGCCATTACAGTCAGAACATTACAATGTTCTGAATATTTTTACACATATGTTGCTTCATACATGGTTTTCTGTAGAGTAAATTTCTAGAAGTATAATTGCTGGGTCAAAGATTGTATGGTATTTTATTTTAGACAGCTACTGTTAAATTGCCTTCTGTGGAGACCGAGTATGAAATTTTCTTAACATAATCACTATATTTAGGAAACATTATGGTTTTTATACCCTCAACAAATCTCTTTTTAAAAATAGATTTGGAAAAATCACTTTTTATAAGAATCATGTTTTGAATCTTTTCACTTGACAAAAGGTATTATTTTCCAAATATCATGTTTTGTTAATGTGAGACATACTTACTATTAGCTTAGCAGTCTGAGCCTATTGTTGGGAAAATAAAGAATCACAAATATTTATTGAAAGTATTAAATTATTTCTACTTGTATTAAATGTCAAGGCAGATAAAAACCCTTTTGACACTATGGATATAAAAAGTCTTGTAGCAGATATTTGCAGCAAAAATACTGAAACTCTTCAATTAGGTAATCTTGTAATCAGCATATACAACATAGGATCTTTTCAGGGAATTCAGGGATCCTATATTTACAAACCTTACAACAGAGCAGGAAGTCAAAGACAAAATGATGGATCAAGGAATCACAGCAGGGAAAAGAACATGGGCAATAGTAACAATTGAGACAAGAATTAATTTCTGAAATGAGAGCTCTTTGGAAGGTTTGTTTCAAAGTGACTTCAGGAAAAAAGAGTTGACAACAACAAAATACAAAGAAAGAGGAAAAGAAAAGATTGAATTTGGAAAACAAAAGAAAAAACGAGACAAAGAGAACACATAAGAATGGGTGTGTGTGTGTCTTTATCAATCCCTATTTCTTAGGAGGTTTACTTCTTTAGAAATCAGTTAATGAAGCTCAGAGCAATTCTGATCAATGTCAGAAAGCTGAAAGGATGAAGAAAATACCCTTCCCTAGAGGGGTAAGTACTGACCTGTAAAAGCTGTGTTGCAGTAGCTCTCTGCTCAGGATTCTTCACTAGGCACTTTTTAACAAAATCGGTGAAATCATCAGACCAAAGTTCTGGCTTCCTGAATGTTGGTGGTGGATTTGTGGGAATCATAAAAATAGCCTAGTAAAAATGAAATATCCAAAGACACAGTAAGAATCACAACAGCACACCAAATAAACAAATCTCTTTATCTAACTTTTTATCAGACTCAAAATCTGAAAAACAAATTTAAGCTGTTCTAGGATTTCCAGTAAGATTGCAATTCAGGAAGCAAGTCCATCTGCAACTAATGTAATCATTTCCCATTAAATTTCCTCTATTTGAATTGTAGCTTATTGAGCACATCATTCTTTATTTTATCTATTATTTTTGATCAGTCTCCAAAGAAGACTGCATTTCTAACCCTTCAAATGAAGGATATCCTCCAGTTAAACATATCTGCCCCCAAATTTTGCTATTACATGCCAGATTTACTTCCCATTTCAGTTTTATGTAAGTCCTGCTGCTCAAAGTGACTAGAAGCAGTCCAACTCCAGCCCAGAATACTTAAGTATAAATAGAATTAGTGCTGTGTTTGAAATAATACTTGATAGAACCAAGACTTTTATTTCTTGTTCTAAACATATGAGTCAGGATTCCAAATAAAAGGTTTTAAAGATAATATATCACTGTAATTTATTGCTAATGGTTTTAGTATTAATGACAGTACTAGTAATAATACATTCAGATAGTTCAAAATTCAAAAGCTCTAAAAAGTCTCCATCATCCCTGTCCTCTTAGGTATTTAGTCATCCTTTTTCAGCGAAGAGAATTAATCCCTCATTTCTTAAGAAAATCACTGTTTGTAATGAATGAACTTCTCTCCTGGGCATCTAGAATAGTTCCTGATAGATACTGACACTAAAACATTGTTTCTTTGAAAAGGTATGAAAACAATAACAAAATTAAAACAAATTTATTAAGCACTCAATAAATAGTAGTGGTTATTGTTTTCATTTCTGCATTAAGTTAATACAGATGATGAGGCAAACACAGTAAGTGACAAATATTTTACAAAGTAAAATGAATTCAACCATATTGTAACTGTAGTTTAACAGGTAAATTTATATAATTATGCAATCAAAACTACAGATGAGATGAGGTAAAAATGGCTTTTCAACAATCTTAATATATGCCTATGTAGCACACAAACATGGGCCTCTCAAAGATGTATTCAGTGATGAAACATTCAAAACACTCCCAGGATTCTAGATTGCAAAATTCTCTGACTTTCCAAAAGAGAGGTGTCTGTCTCTGTTCTACTCTCAATTTTTTCACCTGGGTTTTGGTGGTCCTCTCTCTTCATGTACAAACATATTTCATGTACATGATCTTAATGTCTCTTTTCCTTAGTACATAAAAAAAAATAGAGATGGCAATACTACAAACTCCAATAACACTTAGAAACCAAGTTTTTTACCACTAAAAGAAACTCATCATAGCTATGTTTAAAACTTCTGTTCATATATAGAGAAAACACCAAAACTGCAGACAAAGTAATAAAGATAATATATTCTTGGGGATATCAATTTTAATGCACTCATTTGATAAAACTGTTTCACTCTCCATTGTATTTTTATTAACTATTCAAAATCTTAAAATCATAGAATGTCCATAGTAAAGATATATGACATATCACTTAGCTGAATCTTCTCACTTAACAGAAAAAAAACCAAAAGCCCAGAGAGGCTAAGTCACTTAAAAATAAATTTTCAGACCTACAAAAAGGACTTTATTTAGAACATTAGTATTCTATTACTTCTACTATGTTTCAAGAAATAAGAAGGTGATGTACAAAGCAAAGAGGGTTCCTAAATCTAAACAAGAAGCTGTTAAGAGGATACAGAAATGATCATTCTTTTTTCAACATATGTCTTCCCAGGTTCTCCTCTTATTTCTAAGTGGGGAAGAAAACACAAGCAAGTTTTAAGTCTCTAAGACAAGAGAGTAACAGGGAAGATCTCAAAATTTACAACAACCACAACTGTGACAGCCAATAAAGTTGAAGTTCATTCAATGAAATACGAATGAGGGGAAGACCATTCAGTAGAGAAAATAAGTATTTTCAACAAATGGTGCTGGGAAGACTGGATATGCATATGCTATAAAATGAATTTGGACTCGTACATTATACCATATACAAAAATTAATTCAGAATGGGTCAATGACCCAACAGTAGGAGCTAAAACCATAAAACTTAAAACATAGGGGGAAAGCTTCATGACATGAATTTGGCAATGATTTCTTTCAAATGACACCATAAATCCAGACAACAAAAGAAAAAATTAGATAAACTGGACTTCATCAAAATTTAAAATTTTGTGCATCAAAGGAAACTAACAACAGAGTAAAAAGACACCCATACTGGGAGAAAATATTTGCAAGTTATATGTCTGGTAAGCAGCTAATATCTAGGATATATGAAGAACTCCTACAACTCAACAACAGCAAAAGAAACGGATTTTTTAAATGGTTTTAAATAGATATTTTTAAATAGATACTTTTCCAAAGAACATATTACATATGAAAAGATACTTGACATCACGACTCATTAGGGAAAAGCAAATCAAAACCACTGAGATTTCACACACATCCATTAGCATGACTATTATTTAAAAAAAGAAAGACAGGAGATAAGTGGTGACAAGGATGTGGAGCAACTTCATCATACATTGATCATAGAGATGTAAAATGGTACAGCTGCTGGAAAACAGTATGGCAACCCCTTAAAAATTTAAACATAGAATGACCATACAATCCTCAATTCCTCTTCTGAGTATATTTCCAAAAGTAGTGAAAGCAGGAAATAGAACAAATATTTGCACATACATGTTCATAGCAGTATTATTTACAATAGCTAGAAGGCAGAAGTATAACCCAAGTGTCCATTGACAGATGAATGTATAAACAAAACAAAAAGTGGTAAAAAACTTGGTTTCTAAGTGTAATATAAATACAATTGAGTATTATTTAACCTGAAAAAGGGGCAAATTTTGATAATGCTGTAACATAAACCTTGAAGACATTATGCTGAGTGAGATAAGCCAGTCACAAAAGGACAAACATTGCTTGATTCCTCTAAGAGGTTCCTAGAATAGTCAAATTAATGGAGACCAAAAGGTTGAATAGTAGCTGCCCAGTTGTAGGCAGCAGGGAATCAGGGGAGCTGGCACAGTGAGTTCGTGTTAATGGGCACAGGTTTCAGTCGGGGCAAATGAACAAGTTCTGGAGATGGAAGTGGTTATTGTTGTGTAACAACGTGAGTGTAGTTCATTTCACGGAACTGTGTACTTAAAATGGTTAATTTTTTGCTGTGTACATTTTACCACAATAAAAAATATGAATGAGGGAAAATATAAATAATCAAACTAAAAAATATTTGCTAGTGCCTGCTACAAACACTGCAATAGTGTTAAGCATTATCTGGAGCTCAAAGATGAAGCAGGAAATACAGTCCCTGCCCTTAAGAAACTTCTAACCTACCCTGGTAGTGAACGAACAAACAGTAAAAGGTTTAAAGAATAGTACAATAATAAAAGAAGTGATAAAAAGCATAAAGAAGAGAGGTCATTCCCCTTAGAAAAAAACAGTGTAAGGAAAAGCGAGAGAGTGGAATGAGACTGCTAGAAGGAGCGGAGAACATGCTGACTACCCTTTAAGGGATAGGAAATGATAAGATTAGAAGGGGAATGGAGGATATGGAGTTTGGTCAACAAGAGAGTGCAGAGCTGAAAGAAGTCTTTTTTTTCCTGGTGTGTATGTATGTTTGTTTTTGTTTTTAATCAGTTTGTTTATGACCCAAGAAGCAGATTAAGAAAAATCAAAACCAAAAACCTGGATGCACTCTAAATATGGAACAGAAAAGGCAGTTAGAAGCTAGTGTAGATGCCCCAAGATGATAAAGAGTTCAAACTAGGATGGTATCCACAGGAATGAATTGGAAGAAATGGGGCAGGAGATACTGCAAAAGAAGAACCAAGAGTATATCCTAATAACATTGCTTGGGAGTGGTGGAAAAAAAGGAAGAATGAATGATTATTGCAGAATTCGAAGAATAAAATAGATACCTTAATTGCAAGGCACTCAGGTTACCTAACAATTCACTCTATCACTCTTATGAAAGTCCTCAGAATATACAGCAACTTAGTATAATGTGTTATCACAGGTTTCTAGCTTGGAAAGTGATCCAAAACTTTCTGTGCACAAAGCAGTGAAGATTCAATATCCATGTGTTGATTCTAGAATAAGAATTAATCTCTTTATTAGTGCATTCACCTTCTTTCAAAAAGGGAAAATCCTTTAGCAGAAGAGAACATTCTTTCACATCTTACTTCATATTACTTGTACTACATCTAAGATAGTCAGTCCTTCAAAAGCAGTATAGCCAGTTTTATGACACAATAAGCAACAATGACAAGGAAGTATTTTCTGCATATACAGAACTATGTTCTAAGAAAGTAGCAGCAAACTGATAGGCCACAGGCCAAAAAGCATCAGTGAATATATTTTGTTCAGGCAACATTGACCTCACATTTCTACAAGGTAAGAATCTGCTGGAATGATATTTTACCCAGGGTATATATATGTTCTTCCCCTTTTGACACAGGCCCCATCTAGTCTGGCTCAATTTTCTACTCTAGTTGATGGTCCCCTTACATGTTTAACTTTGTAAGTTCTGCTACTGCAGATTTTACAGTAAGCCACATGTCTCAGACCCGCAGAGCTCGCAGCCAACTTGTGGGGAAAAACTAACATATAGGAAACAAACAGCAAACAATGGAGTGCTAGAAAATAAAGTTCTGTAAATAACCTAATTCATCTCAGCGCCATAACTGAAGTAAAACCTAATCTGGCTTTAAGGATGGGCAAAATGGGGTTAATATTGGCTGCTGGAAAAGACACACAAACCAACCTGGTACTTCAAATTAAGGAATAAAAATAAATTTGAACTCTCATCTCTGCAAAACAGTTCAAAGCACCTACATAAGCCCCTACATAGACTGACTTCAAACTGCAGGTACATGACACTATATTGTCTAGATAAATGTTGTTCATCTGCACTTCTGTTACAAATTGATGGATAGCAACTCAGTGATTTATGTCCTTGAAGCTAATGCTCTCCTTTGAACTTTGAGCCAATGAGCTGCAGTCTTATCTTCAGATAATCTTAACATATAAGGCTCACCTCAGCAGTAGCTATTAAAAAACTCAAGGATAAAAAGCTTAACTCTAACTCTTATTTACCCAGTACTATCATAAAGTGATCCTCAAATGTTTCATCCTACTCTCAAACAAGCACTGAACTACACACAGTTCAAACAAATAAGTCTTAATACGTGATCTACCAAAATGCAGAGACTCTAAGTCTCCAGGAAAATCCCTGTACCTTTTATTTCCATTTTTCTAAGTTAGAAAATCAGTAACTGACAGATTTTTCTCACAGACTTAATTTTGTTCAATAATTTAACCTAATCATGAATCAGACAGATATCTTAAGAATCTCCAGGTCTTTCATGAGCTGTTTCGGTAACAGGCCCCTGTTGTAGAAAGTTTTGGCAATCAGTGGCTAGCCTTAGACTAACAATTCACTCTCTTCCTTGCCACCAACCAAACTGCCTCAACACACATTAGAGCCATATAATTTATCTTATCTCTAACACCATTTTGATTGAAGAATGTTAGTATAATAAATGGTACGATTGTCCTTGTGTTTGTTTCTACACAATGTGTTGCTTAACTACACACTGAACCTCTGATTAACTCTTAACAAGAACTTTCCTGATCACAAGTAGTCTTAAGAAGCCAAGAAATTTAAGGGCCTCAAAACAACTAATTTTCTTCAGGCCGTGGACTCCAGGAGCACCCAGAAGACATGGGAAGAACTGGAGCTGAGAAACTGCAATGCCTGAACATTATAATTTCAGTGGAGTAAGTCAACGCATAAGTCTGAAGCTAAGGTAGCTGGACTTGTGAATGTACAGAAGCAATGGACATGCCAGAATAACAAAGAAATCTGTGCCACTATTTAAGAACTTCAGGAATATGAGCAAAAGATTATCTTCAAAACAAATAAATGACAATGAGATAAGGGATGAGAATGCACTTTATAAAACTGCAAAGAAGTGAACAAACAACTGTTTCCTTATAATAAATGTAATAAACAGGCAGCATGCTGCTAAGTCAAATAGAAATGTTCCATTTCTAAAAAAGGATATATAGTAATAATAATTTTTAAAAGACTATTATAAATATTTAACAGCAAATAGTACGAGAATAAAGACAACACTGGACCTATGTCAGAAAAACAGGCTTGAGTTCTAATTCACCACCTGATTGACTGTGTAGCCTCATTTTTCACATAAGTAGAGGTTGAACTACATATTTTTCAGGTTCCTTTTTGGGTCTAAGAGACCCTGGTCTTCCATAACTGCCTAGCAATCTAGGAGTTAAATCGTAGCTACACAAGTATTAAATTGTTAGTTACAAAGGAGATGGAGGTGGGAAAGGAGAGGGAAAGATAACAAAAGGCCTACTGGATGTTAATATAAAAATACAAATCTAAATCTTTCCTCATTCCCTCAAAGCATTTCCTCAAAAGCAACTTGGAAATGAGATTTTGAAAAGAATACTAATATCCAGTGTAAATTTTTGCTCTTAGAGCATAGTTTCTACAATAAGCACAGGATTTAAGTATTGAGAGTATGACCTCACAATTCACTCCAGCTCCAGTTGCAGGAACTTCAGTAACCATTCATCTGGCCAATAAAGGCCAATCTGCCTGCATAGGAACGCAATTAAGGGAAGGGGTGTGGTTGGTACCATGGCAGCACAGAGTGAATAAGAGAACCAGCTCCAGAGGTCTGAACCAGCTCTAGATGGCACTGCATTCAGTAATACCACCATTGTAAGTAGTTATCTGACCTATTTTACTTCTTTATGCCTGTTTCTACATTTTAAAAATGGGAATAATAATAGTACCTATCTCACAGAGCTGTTCTGAAGTTTAGGTTAATACATGTAAAAAACATTTAGAAGAGCATCTGCCTCATTGTAAATGCACAATAATGTTACATATTATTAGCCAAGTTTACCGCTGAAGCTCATAAGGGTAAACTAGCTTATTCAAGATCACACAGCAAGTAAAGTGGCTGTCAAAACTGGAACTCTAGTCTATCTGGCTCCATAGCTACTTCACACTACCTCCATGTTTCTATGAAATTTCTGCCACAGATAATTCTAAGATAAAGGCTCTATAATATTCAGTCACCAGAAAAGAAAATGGAAAGCTAGTTGTGTATAAATGATTATAGTTCACTTTCTGTAACAGTGGAAAACTGCAGACAACAAACATCAAATAATTAAGGAATGGCTAAGGAAACTACTAAAAATCAATAAAATGGAGTAACATATTGCCATAAAAATGACAAATGCATTAACTACAAAACCACAAAGAAATGTTTTGGTCTTTAAAAAATGAAAATGAGAAAATACAACAACAGTACAGAATGTTTACCTTCACTTAATAATGAAAAATATACAACTATAAAAACTGAAAGATGGTACAGAATCTCAAAAGTTCAGAGTATCAATTCACAATAACTACCTGCAAGAATGCATATGATTCCCTTTAAGTTTTATTATAAAGTCCACTATAAATCTGACATTTAAAAATCGTATTTGCAACTGAAAAAGGCTTCACCTAAAACTATTGCTTAAGTTATCACCTACTCCCATCTGCCCCTAAGAGCACCTCTTATACAAGTACAACTTAAATTCCAATACCTTTGACTGCTTCCAGTTATAGCTCATCCATCTTTCAAGGTTGATATATAATGTCCTTTTAATACTTCAAAAGTATTTATAAAACATGGCTACAGAAGAAACCAAAAGTAAACAAAAGCCAACACTTAAGGAACTTTTTCATTCTCAGATCTCCCAAATTAGAATTCCTGGTATGATCAGTTCAACTAACTTTTTGAGCACATAAAAGGTATCCATACTTGAAATAAAAGAATTTCTTCAAGAAGTTTAGAATCTACTGGGATAAGAAAATGCATACCATATCATTTCAATAAAACAGTGAAAGTGCTAAAATAGATGTCAACACTGTGTATTGACTTAGCTCAAACTGATTTTTAAAGAAACATGAGGCTTAAGCTGAGTCCTAAAGAATGAGTGAGTTAATGATGCACAGAAAAAAGAGCAACAGTTCAAAGGTGTCAGATCTGAAATATGCTGAGTCTACAAGGAAACTGACTTACATCAAAAGTGTGGGGCAGGGAAATTACAAGGTAAGCCTGAAGCTTCTTATTACTGTTCCATGAAGAAAGGAACCACTCAAAAACTAATCAGGTCACATCAAAATAAGTTCAGAACCTAGAGAACTTAGCTCCACCCATAAAAGATTCCAATTTAATTCATCTGAAGTGAGGACAAGGCACAGTATTTTTTATCTCTCAAGTAATTCTAATGTGCAGCCAACTTTGAAAACTACTGTTCTAGAATATAAAATACAAGGCAAGTATTATCATACATTATATCTCAACTTGAGCCTTTAACTTGTACTCTCATTCACTATAAACTCATTCTAAATGCCCTGGATAACATGGAAACTACCTAAAGGCATAGACAATGTCTATCAAGTTTTGTATTCCCCAGAGTATTAGACATATTACCTCTGCATAATAAAATCTGAATTTATATGGAAAGCATTGATCAAAGATTTCTAGTTAAATATGGAGACTTGAATATACTTATTTACCTCAAGTCCATTCCAAAAACCCTACTAAAGGACAGTAAGAATTTTTTAAAAAGGCTTAATCTCCAAAGAAAGAGGTCAGTAACAAATATGGCACAGCAATAAAATTTTGGAAACAGAAAAGTTGATGGATGAGTCATCACTGACTCAAAGGATCTGAGAAATCAGTGAGAAGCAATCAACTCCTACCACAGAACAACAAAAAAAAAAGGGTAAGAAATCAGAAGCACCAAATACATCTAAAGACAGGATATCTATAGTGATGAGCACACCTGGCACCAAGATCCTAGTTTCTAAAATGCCATTCCCCGCTAAAGGAAACTGTGTTTCTTGAAGAAACAACTTATTTCAGGGCTGGATCAGGGAAATTAAGAGGCAAGTCCTGGGGCATCTTGTTGAGCCATATATTAAAGAAACACTCAAAGATGAATGGAATCATGTCAAAAGGACACAGGACTAGCCAAATTTAGGATAACAACATCAAAATAATAACTATAGTTGATTATAGCATGTTGAATAAAATAAAAATCAATTCATCTCTGTTAATATTTTTAAGCAGGAGTTTAAGAAAAGCTATTCTTCACTGAAAAATACCAATGAATAAACAATGATTGAATTAACTGTAGAGTCATCATTTGTCACCCTCAATGTAACAGGATCACTTCAGGCAGGTATCACCAGTGGATACCACTGTACTACTAGTAGGTAAAAGGTTATTGGAGCAAGAATTGTTGCAGCATACAGAAACACTACACCACAGATTACTTAATAATCATGAAGGATACAATGTACCATTACAATAGTGATATCTAATCATTAGCCAAATTAAGTGATCAAACTTAAAATCACCAACAGTGAGACAATCTGACAATATGTGATTTCTAATGTAATACAATATGAAATACACACCACCACCCACAATATTCTTCTCCAAAATATACAACCTGAATCTAATCTGCTGAGTACTGGAAATGTGTCTAGTACTACTAAAAATTTGAATTTTTAATTTAAGTTTAAATTATTATATGAGACTAGTGGTTATCATATTGGGAAATATAGATATATTCATTAATAGAACATTACAGCAAGTTCTACTAGATCACCCTGTTCTAAATCTAATTTCCAGGTTATAGGAAATACAGGGAATAGAGGAAAAAAGCCAAAAGACACTAAATGAGGAAACATTAAGGCAAATTCAGATTATGGGAAATTCTATCCTTCCCCCCAAAAAACCTTGCTCCACCCCTTCAAAAAGTCAATGTGAAAAGGCAAAAAAAATATATGCGCATCTTGAAGGGTGGGAGGCATGGTAGCTGAGCTAAATTAAAAAGCCAAATTCAATGTGTGTCAACTGAAGATATTAAGTATGAACTAAATAGTAAATAATATTAAAAATACACTTAATTTTCTTAGATGTGATCACAGTACTGTGGTTAGGCAGGAGTATGCATTTATTCCTCAAGGATGCATACAGAAGTAAATGTTCAGGGGTGAAGTAGCAAACACTTCCCCCCAGAAAAGAAGATAGACAGATGAAAGCAAGCTAACTAGATAGAAGAGGAAGACAGAGGAAATACAGACAGCCAGATACATGGCTGGTAGAATAACAGACCCCCAGAGATGTCCACATCCTAAGCACTGTAACTTGTAAATTATCTTGCCTTATATGGTAAATAGGCAGGATTTGCACATAGGATTAAGTTAAGGATCTTGGGGTAGGAAGATGATCTTAAATTATCTGGGCAGGCCCAATGTAATCACAAGGAGTCTTAAAAGTGAAGAGAGGCAGAACAGAATCAGAAAGAGATGTGACTACAGAATCGTCACAGGGCTGCAACGCTGCTGCTTTGAAAATGGAGGAGGAAGCCACAAGCCAAGGAAGGTGGGTGGCCTTTAGAAGCTAGGAAGGTCGGGTAAACACATTCTCCTTGAGAGCCCCCAGAAGAAAAGCAGCCCTGCCAGCACTTTCAGTTTTGACTCAGTAAGATCTGTGTTGGACTTCTAACCTACAGAGCTAGAAGATAACAGACTTGTGTGGTGTAAGCCACTAGTTTGTGGTAATTTATTATAGCAGAAATAGTAAACTAATACAGATAGACATTTGGAGGTAGAGGAAGAAGGAGGTGAAAGGGGGAAGAAAGAGGGAGGGGAAAGGAGGGGAAGAGGGAAAGATGAAGAGAGAAAAAGGAAAGAGGAAGAAGCTGTCATTCAGAGATAGGGAATACAAGACTGTCATCTCCACCCCGAGGTGGCCCCAAAGTTGACTTGCTTTCTCTGAGTAAATCAGGCTTGGTGATAATCAAGGCTAGGACTTTCGGGTCTATCTGGCAATTCTGACACAGGTCCGCTTGTCACCTAAGGCAAAAATGACTTGCACATAGGGGACTTCTGACCATTTCCCTTCCTTCCTACGGGAGAGAGAGAGTGGTAAAATAGTATCATAATTGATACTTCCCTAGGGGGCCATTTTTGCCCATCTCCTAGCTGGTATCCAGGCCAGGCATGGGTAAAGAAGAAGATTGTACACTACTTCTTCAGGGTTTGGGGGTCAAAAGTGTTCCAATTTTTAAGGATGCATCCCAGAGGAGTAGTATTATTCAAAGTGGTCTTAAGAGTCCAAGCTGCCCATCTGAAAGACACCAGGGAAGAGAAGGGCATCCTCTTTTCTGTTTCCATCATCTGAAAACCAAAGCGTCCCTTGGCCTGTCCCTTCCCTCTTACAGGGAAGTCTGTACCCACTCCTGTGCTCGCGACAGCGTCAGAAGAGGATCCGTTCCCAGATCAGCTGGCATAGTTGTGCTGTGGGGCACGCGAGCCATCTGGGGATGGACTCTGAGTCCTCTCGTTCTGAGATGCAACTGTTCAATTCTCAGTCTGAAGTACAGATCTTAGGATGCCCCCCATGCCAAATGGAACCATTGCCATAAGAGACGTCTCCAGGTATTTTCCACTAGGAAGGGACACCTGACCCACAGGGTACTGAGGAGTTCCTCCCTGACCCTGGAGGTTAGATTGAGAAAATCATCTGGCTCAAACAGGAAGAGGTGGAAACAACAGCCTCTCTGCATGTAACTCAGAAGCCATGCACAGGAGGTCAGGATTATTAGGTTGTACTTGAACATGACCCAGTCTTCCAATCCTGCATCCCACTGACACCTTAACAGGTGGTAACAAACATTAAAAAGTCATTCCTCTGCCATAATCTAGAATGCGGAATCCCCTGCCCAGTTGGTGCCTCATGGCCAGGGCTGGAATCCAAGGGGCAATTTGCTTTTTGCAGAAGAATACTAACCAGGGAAATTTTACATCTGCTTTCCCATCTCCTGTAGAACACCAGGGACAAATAGTAAGAGTAGTTGTGCCCAATATCTGACCAAATTGATAGGTGCTTAACTCTCCTAAATCCCGAGTGACAAGGTCTTGAAAGAAGAGGGGACTAGCAGGATCCCCAGGAGTAAGTCTCCTTATGACAGGCATAGTGTGATGAAAGAAAGCTCAATCCTCTTTAGGGACTTTTGTGGGGAGCCGGAGGAGGTCGACCAAGTCACTCTTGCAAGAAAGGATACTCAGGGGAGCCTCCCTCCCAACTTCCCCTGCACCTCCTAGGACAGCAAGTCAGAAAAGAAGAGCTCCTTATGGATATCTGACTGGGCAGTCGGGGTCTGAGTTCCAACCAGAGACCTCGGGGAGTCCGCCAAGGAGTAGCCCTGCCTGGGACCTCGCAGCTGTCTGCCTGTCTCCCTCAGTCCCTCACATCCAAAGATAGCTTTGAAAGAGAATTCTGGCCCTTACTCAGCTGACATTCCTGGGACTTGGGGATCAACCAAGGGGACTCAGAGGAACCTAATGCCTGAGTGTGTAAGTCAACTGCCATGCTAACTGCACTTTTAAATGGCTGACGGGCACCAAATGTTATGCGCAGCCATCAGCTCATCTCTAATAAAAGGAAAGTAAAAGAAAGACACTGGTTTCAGCTGATACCCTTCAAAATCCTATCCCCCAAAAGATGTTACTGGCACAGATTTTATTGTTCTTCTCCAGGATCATATCTTGAGGATGACAAAGAATGAAGCTGACGGATATGAGTACATAGCAATCAGCAAAGCTTTGAATAAGGAGTGAAAGGAAAAGGGCTCCCACTAATTGGGAGGAGCTCCAAGGAAGGATGCTGCTGGGGCTGCAGTGTCTAGGGGTTTATAAATACAAAATGTAGTAATTTACATAATTGGCCAGGGCTTGCTGCTAAGGCCAAGCTAGGATCAAAAGAAAAAGCTCCCTTGTTTCTCAGGCTGAATTTTCCAGATGTCCAGCATGTGGCTTCTTGTTTACTACAAAGCCTTGACCCTAGCTCCCTCCTGACTGCAACTTACCAGGTCTTTAGCTCTAACTGCCTGCATCCTACTAACACCTGCCTCAGTACAGTAGTGCCAAGTGCCATCAGGATGTTGCTTCCACCAGCCATGTTATTGAGGATGGCTGCTCAGACACTAGCTGCCACATTCTCACTCCACAGAGAGCAAAAAGGAGGTAGGGGGACAACAACATAGCATTTTATAACCCAGCTCTCATAACCCAGACTCCCTAGAAGTCCAACACACTTTTCTTTGCATCTGATAGCCAGAATTAGGTAAGAAAGGAATGATGAGAAATGTAGTCTTTACTCTGAAGAACAATACTTTCAGCCAAAACTGAGGATTCTACAACTAAGAAAGAAAAGATGGCAATTAGCAATGTCCACATTACACACTTATTTTGATGTATATTAGAAAAAACAAATTGCACATAAAACCTATGATTTCAAGGATTTTCTTTTCCTAATACAAGACTAGGATAAAGAAGTGAACAGACTTAAAGTTAATTTAAGCCAAAAATTAAGTAAACTATACGTGGTACAATAAAGAATTTGTCTGATCTTTGTCTGGATTCTTGGCGTAAGGCTTCCAACACTCTTGCAACCTCCAAAATGACTGGGAAGTGTCTTTATTACGCTAATGAGGTGGCTCAAAGTGGCACCTAGTTCAGGGGGCTGGTCACCAGAGAGACCAACCTCAGGATTAGAGGGTAAGGACTCTCAGCTGTCTGACCTCTGGGGAGGGGGTTGAAGGATGAGTTCAAACACATGGCCAATGACTTATTTAAACACGCCTATTTAATGAAAGCCCAATAAAAACTCTGGACACTGAAGGTTGATGGAGTTTCTTGGTGAACACATGCATGTGCCAGGAAGATGACATGTCCTGATTCAACAAGGAGAAATCATAAAAGCTCTGTGTTCCCTCTCAGACATTGCTCTATGATTCCTTCACTGTCTTAGTCCTCCTGATTTATATCCTTTATCATAAAACTAATCATAAATACAGTGTTTACTCTGAGATCTGTGAATCATTCTAGCATTATTAAACCTGAGGAGTCAAAGATCTGCCAAATGTATAACCAATAAGTCAGAAGTACAGGTAAAACCTAGAGACCCATGATGTGCAGCTGGCATCTGAAGTATCTGAAGCAATTGTGTTGAGGACTGCACCCTTTAACTTGTGGGGCTATGTTAACTCCAGGTAGTTAGTGCTATAACTGAACAGCACTACACTGAGTTGGAGTTGAAACAGAATACCAAAATATAGCTGGTATTCAAATATGGCAGAAGAGTGAAATTGATAAGCAGGTTTATATGAGAAATACCTCTCAGGCAAAGATGAAGAATAATGTTTCTCTACAGATGTGGTTCTCAAAGTGTGGTTCACAGATCCCTTTATGAGGTCCTTTCAGGGACCTAACAGATCATATTTTATGTTTTCATAAAAATCCTACGGCATTATTATGATTGGCACACATAATGTAGTGGGTAGGGAACAGGGGAAAGGCAGTACATACAGAGAAGACAAGTAATGATTCTATAGCATCTTACTACACTGATGGACAGTGACTGTAATGGGGTATGTGGGGGGGACTTGATAATAGGGGGAGTCTAGTAACCATAATGCTGTTCAAGTAATTGTACATTAACGATATAAAAAAAATCCTATGGCATTATTTTCCTTTTTCTCTCTATTGACATTTGCTCTAATGTTACAAGAGTAATGATGGGTAAAATTGCCAGCACCCTAACACTATCAAGGCAGTGAAATGAAAGTACTGGTATTCACTGTATTCTTCACTACCATGTACTCACATTAAAAAAGAAAAAAGCCACTTTCAATTAAGAATGTCCTTGAAGAAAAATTAGAAAATTAATTTTATTAAACCTTGATTTTACTTAAACCTCTGACATTTAGTACTTTGTGTGATGAAATGAGAAGTATGCATAAACTACGTACGCTATGACCTCGGAACAATAATTGTCCCAAGGCATTTTCTCAAAAATAAACTGAGTCTGCCACTCCAAGGAAAACGTACTTCTTGATACACATGATAAAATTCAAGCTTTCAAGTGAAAAATCCAAATTTTCAAAAATGTCTAATACAATGTACTTTACAGCTTCCCAATACTTAAAATCTTTTCTAAAGATATTAGTGGTAACACTGAAAAATGAGATTTTCTGACATCGTACAATGTTAAATTTGAAAGATCTGCATTACTCAGTGAATCAATATTATCTCAATGAACAAATCATGATGTGATACAATCACACATGCAAAGAGCACTCAAATGAGAGCAAAACTGAACAACGGATTTTCACTTAACAAAACAGTAAAAGTCATTACTATTGCTTCCAATTCTAATACTGAATTTAACATTTAAGAAGCTACTACTATTGAGTTTTTGTGTAGTATCAAAGAAGAATATCCACAACTATCAGAAAAAAAATTACAATGCTCTTCTTCTCTAGCCAACTATGTACCTGTGAGGCTGGATTTTTTTCATATATTTTCATTTATTTCATGTATTTCAATAAAAAATGTGTTGCAAGTAAATGCCTACAGAAATAAATAAGGAAATTCAACTACCTTCTATTAAGCTAGCCACTCATTACCTTTTTTTTTGAAAAATAGTTATTTTCATAAAAATATATTATTTGTTAGCATGTAATTCAATTGTTATTGTTAAGTGAACACAATTTTTATTAATTTTGAAAACCTATTTTTAATGTTCAGACTTTACTTTTTAATATAGTAAATATCAATACATAGAAACCATATGAACAAAAGCTCTTTGGGTCCTCAATTTTATGAGTGGAAAGGGTACTCAGACCAAAAAGTTTAAAAACCATGGTTTTATAGTGAATGCAAATTACAAGGAGGAGTACTTTCTCCTATTCTATTTATGTTCACCATAGCAGCACCACAACAAAGTCTATCTTGTTTTACTTTCCAATGCACCCTTCCAATCATTATGTTTAGATTATTTTTAAATATTTGAAATATTAACATAGAAACAATTTTGTATATATTTTGTTTTTCTGTTAGTGCCTTTTCTTATAATGCTGAAAAAAACTGACAGAAAATAGTATATATCAGAGAGGAATCTAAAGAAATGGAACTGGTAGTTTGCTTCTAACACTGTCCAAGGAAAAGATGCCCTGACCCACTGATGAATGTATCTGGTCCCAGCAATAGGGAAATACACAAGATAGACAAGATGACCACAGTTTGATGACAAGATGCAATAAGATAACCCAACTAACTGCCTTATTCTGATTCACCCAGTAGCCTTCTGACCAAAAAATTTGGGTTCCCAAGTAAAAAGTTGACTTCAGAAGAGAATGAAATGATCAACAATCATGTGATTTTTATTAGCTTAAAAATTAAACACTTATTTTTTCAAATAATAAGTTGAAATTCTGGTTTGTATACCAGTAAACTTGGTTGATTTAAGTCCCTACTGTGAAACAGTTTCATATTTATTGTGCTGATAGATCAGCTTTAAATGATAGTGTTATTGACCTTCCCCAGAGAACATGCACCTTTTTGCAACATTATGTTCACATTACATCACTGGTAACCTAAATTTCTATACTGGCAAAAAAGAGTGCCCTGCTAATAACAAAGTAGATCAGGTCATATACCTCAGAGTAATGTAATGAGAAAGAAGCTTTACTAAGAGCTGAGAAAAAAAAATCAACAGTATTTACAAACATTAAATAAGTTTGGAGATAAGGACTTTTAATGCTTAATTTCAAAGTAACACCAGACATTTTATATAATATGGTACTTTCTCAAAAAAGGAGTATTATCTGGCTGCTATTTAAACCATGAAATTTTTATCTCAGCTACTTAAATAAAATATCTCACCTGTAATATGGAATCGCATATACTTTATTCTGCATTAGCTATAATAAAAAGTATTGGGTAATAAGCATTTATAAATTATTTAAAAATTGAAATATAAGACAATGTAGAATGAATATTAGAACCACAACAATGAAAAGTTAAGGAAAAAATAGAAAGATATAATAAAAATACAGCAGTAAAACAGATTGAATAGTAAGACTGATCAACTACTGGCTTACAAGTGTGAAAAACCTTAAGATTAGATGCAATGTCAGAAATAGTCAACACATGTTAGCTACATTAACCACATGCATTATTAAAACAATTTCAGAAGCATGATGAAATCTGAAATCTAGAAGAAAACTTTAAAAATAAATTATGATAGGAACAGAAGAACAAATTACAACAAAGCTGTAAAAAGCAGGAGGAATCGATACTCTCACCCCAAATAACTATCTGGAATGTACTAAAATGTTTCAGCACAGAAACAAACAATATGAGTACAAAATGGTGGTGGGGGGGAGGAAATCCTGTACAAAAGATTTATGAAATGTCACTTCTTGTAATTTGACCATAAGATTAGGAAAGTAAATTGATTCTAGTCATAAGAGTTTTTGCATACCATGTAAAAGAGCTTCTAGGACAACAAGCTCACAAGAATGTGAAGTCCTATTGAAAGATCAGAATACTACATGGGACCATGTAATACCTGGTTATATTTTACCAGAATGCCACAATAATTCAAATCAATCCAATGTACATCAATAGCATCCTCCCCTATCATATCAGGCCTACGCTACCACTTCTGGAGCCTGGGCCAAGAAAACAAAGACCTATGGTCTATGGATTAACTATCTTTTATTTCCACCTCTGACTCCTGGAACACCCCAGCACACATGTCTCAGCTCTGTCCCAAAACCGCACCACCACATATGCCAGCCCTGCAGTACCTGCCTCTTGTCCACCTGTAGCCTGGTGCAGTCTGCTTTCACAAGGATGACCCCAGGAAGATGCCTGCACAGACTCAGGGCCCCTTAGGGAATTCTGGGACCCTGATTACCCAGTACATGATCTCGTAGAGGAAGACAGGCTCTGGCACAGGAATACAGAACGACCAGAGTAGATGCCTTCTAAAGCATGACCCTGGGCAAAGGCTCCAGTTACCCAGGTCTACTATCTATAATTGACACCACATCCTCAGAATTACCATTTGGCATAAAATTACCCTAATGAAAGCAAAAAAATAATGTTACAATTTACCGCCAAAGTGCAAAGACTGGGCTCTTATAGAATCTATGATAGTTAATCAAATAACCAAGATATGGGAAAATATAAAATGGTAATACCAATTATAACCATGTTCATTCAATCCCCAACTATATCTAACAGAGACTACAAAATTCAAGTAGATGCTTACACAGAGGAACCCAAATTGATCCTAAAAACAAGGACAAAGCTAAACAACCAAAAGTCAACACAGAGCTCCTATGACTGAGTTAGGATAAAACAATAAGCCAGTCCTAAAATAATAAGACTTTCATGTAATAAATGAGACTCTGGCCCAAGAATAAATAATGCCCACTACAAAACAAAACAAGTATTACAAAATGAAATCAATGTAAATTAGAATTAAGAAAAACTAGAGTTAGTTTACAAGATAAATGAACAACAAAAAAGAAATACAACTGAAGATGTGGGAAGTCTATTATCAGAAACAATAGATCTCAGGAATTCAGTTTGACAATTTAGGAATTAAATAAGTTTTAGAGGGGATAAAAAATCTGTCAACATGGTTCTTCAATCTTGACTAAGAAAAAAGAATGCTTTAATCTGCTGACTTGGTTAAATGTGAGGGCCAAATAAATAAGTAAATTATCAGATTCTACCAAAAGTTAATGAAAATGATAAAAATATATATGCATCAGTTTCTGACTATATATTCCTTACGAAAACCTTAAAATTCACAGGCAACCACCAATTTCAAACACTTGGGCAATAATTTTCAACACTGGCTACATATTAGAGTCACCTGGGGAGCTTTTAAAAATTACTGATGCTGTGAACCCAGTCCAAAGAATCTGATCCAGAGGGAGCCTCGGTATATTTTTTAAGCCTCCTAAATGAGTCTAGGATGTAGCCAGCATCAAAAATCACTATATGAAGCAAGCAGTCTAGACCCACAAAAATCAAATTCTAAACTCCCACCCTCTTAGCACAACTTTGGGACTAGCATGAAAAACATACCATTTTTAGACTGAAGGTTCATAAACAGAGTAAGTGGTGAAACAATGAAAAATCACTAATTCAGGGGCCAGCTCTAGGCGATAACAACCAAGAGCTATTTTGCTTGCTACATATATATCGAGATAGATAGAAATTTACATGTTTTTATAGATGCATATAGATATCTCACTTTATTTATATTTTATCTAAAATTCCATCAACTAGAAAGTCATTGCCATTTAAAAACTACACATAACTTCTGCTTCCAGGAGATGGAGTAGATATACTTCCTCTATTCCATCAAATACAACTAAAAACCATGGACATTATGTATAAAACAAACATAAGAAGACACTGAAAGGTGGAGAGAAAGCAGACCAGCTAGGGAATTTTGGACCCAAGGAAAATCAGTGGTAAGCATTCAAGTTTTCTTTTTGCCTCATATATCGCAGCCATGAAATTGCAGAAGCCAACAATTAGGAAAAGCCAAAGAGCCCCAACAAAAGCCTGCTCTCTAGACAAAAGACCAGGGAAGGAGCAACCTAGTAAGAAGGAAACCTTAGCCAATTCTCATTCTACTACAGCCAAATACCACAGGAAAACTCTACTCATGCAAGGCTGAGTGTGCAGCATAAACTTTGATCCTCATTCAGACTGTGATAAGGAACTAAAATACTCTCCTCCCCATCATGGTGCTGTCAGAAAGTCCAAGCAGGGAATTGGGACTTTAACCTTTCTGGAGAGTAACAAAACAGCTCTGCCCTCCCTCCAGTAGTGTCACTGGAGACCACGTAGAGCCTGGATCTCTATAGGACAATGACCTCTAAACCCGACAGTGATGAGGTGCCCTGCCTCTTCCTGGCTGAGAAGGAAGATTTTTCATTCACTATCACCCAGCTGTAATGAGGCTGCCCCAGCAAAGGAGACTACATGGGGCACTAGGCCCTCTACCCTTCCCTAGCAGTAGTAAGGAGTCCCCTCCAAATCCAGGTGTCAACAGAGGCTGAGAGGGAAACCTGGACTTCAGATTCCTCTGTAGGAGTGGCATCACAAAAATCTAGCTAAAGTAGAAAGTTTAAATGAGATCCAGAGTTTCAGAATACAATTTTTTTAAATGTCCAGTTTTCAATCAAAACTACTCATCATACCAAGAAATAGGAAGATTACAAGCTGACTATAAAAAAAGATAATCAACAGATATCAACATTGAAAGAACAAGGAATTATTTGACAAACATTTTTTAAAGTCATGAAAAAATTCAATAAGCAATTATGATAATGGTTGAAACAAAAGTAAAAACAGCCTCGCAAACAAACAGAAGACATAAAGAACCAAATGGAAATTTTATAACTGAAGAGTATAGTAACCAAATGAACAGCAGCTCATTTGATGAAACAGAGATGGACAGACAGAAGGAAAATTAACATATGCTTTTAATTTCCCATTCAGTGCAGTTTTAACTTCCTACACATTTTGATATTTTGTATTAATTTGTATTGTAATACTATTGTGTTATAGTAGTTTTAATGTATTTTACCCTAACATTAGGTAGGAAATATTCTATCAAATTAAAAATTAGAAAAATCAGTCAATATTAATCTGCTCCAAAACTGCAAAAATTCTATTCTTTTCCCTATTTGAAAATGAGAAGGATTACTTCTATAGCATTTAAATCGTGACCTATTTTATAATAATATTAGCAATTTAATACAATCTAACATAGTAATAGTAGTCACGATAAGCAGCAGTATGTTTATATGCTGAAAAGAAGGAGCCAGGAGAATAAATTAAAGAAAAAAGTGGAGAGAGTAAAAACTGATAAAGTAATATTCCAGAACACAGAAGTATACAGAATACAGATTAAAAGATTCACTTCAACAAAGAGAACCTTCTCCTTAGGAAGAACACTGGGAGAAGGAAGAAAGAATGAAACAAGAGAAGGAAGAGAAAAAGAACAAGGGAAGAAAAATAAAAGGAGTGGGGCAAGGAAATAGGAGAAGTGGAAACAAAAGGAATGAGGAAGGGAAGTTGCAGATATTTACTATTAAGGACTGAATTCTGTCCCCCCAAAATTCATGGTGAAGCCCTAACCCCCCCACTACCTCAGAATATGACTTTATTTGGAGATAGGGCCTTTAAAGAGGTAATTAAGGTTAAATGAGGTCATATGGATGAGATCTTAATCCAATGATTGCTGTCCATATCAGATGTGGAAAAAAACACTCAGGACGTACAAATACACATAAAAAACCACACGAGGATATGAGAAGGTAGACATCTGCAAAGCAACGCGAGAGCCTCTGGAAAAACAAACTTCCAGGGTTCAGAGCTATAAAATAAATTTCTGTTGTTTAAGCCACCCAGTCTGAGTTATTGCTGTATAGCAAGATGAGACTAATACATTGATCTTGATGGGGAGGCAGAAACATTGAGCAGCTAACAGTCTCCAGTTTTTCTCTGAGCTGCAAGGCAAGAACTGCCCTGAAGTGAGAAGAGTTGAGTTACAGTAAAAGGATTTTGCAACTGACTCTGAAGGGGAAGGGTGGAGGGCAGATGTGAAAGGACTGCCATCAGTCAGTTTCACACTAGAGATCACAGTTTTGGTGGCACCAGTCTATACAGATACATCACCGCAGTTTAGCAGCCTGGATGGGAGGAACCTGGTACAATGGGAAAAGTATGAGTTTTAAGATTATGTAAGTCTGAGTGAGAACCCAGTTCTACCAGTGTGGCTCTGTCTTGAGTTAGTTATCTACAGTTATATAGAATGCCAATAATAATAATATTACCTAATTCTTTTACAGTTGTGAAAACTACAAACATACATATAAAATTATATATATATAATGTATAACATAGGGTCTAACAGAGCATGTCATAGAGCAAGTGCTTAATAAATAAGTTACTATAGTACTGAATTAGTCTAGAGTTAGTATATTGCTAGGCAGGTGCAGCAAAAAGAGAGGGAAATCAAGTGAGTTAAAAGAAAATAGGTCAACTCACAGGGCACAGTCTAGGCTAGATGGGAGTGGGAAGCAAAGACACGAAGAACCGACAGATGGGAAAATGAAGGACAAATAAAGTAAATGGCCTGAGGTCAAAGAGAAATTGAAGTTTAAGCCAAGGAAGTAAGAAGATGGAAAGATTAGAAATTAGAGTCAAAACCGCCTAAGATCGTTAATATTGTAAATCAGCAGTTACTTCTCATACGTAACACAGCAGGAAATCATGAAATAAAACAAACCAGACGAAATGGTGCTGGCTCTGTCACTAGCTGACAGTGCTATGGGTAGGCAAGTCACTTCAACTGTCTAGGCCTTATTGCTAATTTGAGGGTTACTGACAAACTACTCTTGTTTCTCCCTTCATCCCTCCTGTCCCTTACTTTTCCCCAACACACAAACACACGCGTGCACACACACACACACACACACACACACACCTTCATCATTTTCATCATTACAGGTAAAGATAAAGAAATGCAGCAAAGGAGAGTAAAGATCTGAAAAATAGGCAGGTTTTCAAACTGACCTATGTCCTGAGCACACTCCTACTACCCTTTTCTCTCTCCAATCCCACCTCTGCTAAGCCTAAAACCCCAGCCCTGTCCCAGGGCTACCGTCCCAGAAAATCCCCAAATTCCATGTTTCTCTCTCCTTCTCAGCCTCGCTCCTCTCCCTCTCACCCATCAAAACTTCCACTGTTGAGTGCACTTCAGCTCAGTAACAGAAAGGCAAACTGATGAAGCCATTCCACATTTAGGCAAAGAAGACTATTAACTCTCTTACAGATGCTTAGCCTCACAAGGATGTCTTACTTAGAAATTCAAAAGAATCTATTTGGCAAAATTTCAGGCAGAGTGGAAGGGGATAATTTGGGACAGAGAAACTTGCTTTCTCCCCTATTTTCAAGTTGTGAGGAAGAAAAAGGAGTATTTGTAGTAAGTGACTACAAACACTACATCCTATTCCCATCAAAATGTCCTTTTAAGTACCTGCCCTTAGGGAGAAGCCATCATTCCTCTGACTTTCCTCAGACAGACAAGGGACCACAGAAAAAACACCCACAGCAGCTAAGAATACTATGCTAACTTAAGGGCACTTTTAAGGTGTACTGACCTGCATGGGATGCGAAAGTGGGGGACTTGAGACAGCAGAAGGGTGATGTGAGGACACTATTTATCCTGAAAATTCTGGTTCAGACCCATCTACTAGGTCAAGGGGATTATATTAATAGGACCTTTCAGCCTCACTTATTTCCTGTTAGAAGTGGAGGAAAAGGCCCTTTACCTAAAAATCTTAAGAGAAGCTTTAATATAAAGCCAGAAAAAAATGGCTTATTTCACTGAGCATAATACCCTCTAGCTCCATCCATGTTGCTGCAAATGGTAGGATTTGTTTTCTTCTTATGGCTGAGTAATACTCAATTGTGTGTATGTGCCACATCTTAGGTTGCTTCCATATCTTGGCTATTGTAAATAGTGCAGCAATAAACATAGGGGTGCATATGTCTTTTTGAATCAGGGATCTGTTTTCTTTGAGTAAATTCCTAGGAGTCAAATTCCTGGGTCAAATGATATTTCTATTTTTAGTTTTTTAAGGAACCTCCATACTGCTTTCCACAATGGTTGAACTAATTTACATTCCCACCAACAGTGTAGGGGCGTTCCTCTTTTTCCACATCTTTGCCAGCATTTGTTTGTTCCTTGTGAGATAGGCCTTTCTTAACCATCCTAAACATAGTATCACAAACACCCCTAGCATTCTGCATCCCTCTTATCTTGCTTTATTTTTCTTGTACAGCAGTTATCAGCACCTGATATGTTCTAGTTTTTTGTGTGTAATTTATTGTCTCTCCCCACTATAATTTAAGCACCTAAAAGGCTGGAACTTGTTTCATTCACTGCTCTATCCCATGCCTGAAACAGTGTCAGGGCAGGCACTTAATAAATATGGGGTGAATTAATATATAACACACTCAGTCTCTCTCAGCTTCACTAAGATTTCAATTTCCAAAGAGAAATTTCGATGTAATGACCCCTAAGACACCTGTAAAGCTTTAAAATCTATAAATATAGCAGAGACAGAACTGGATAGCTAATGATAATGTATAAAGTGTGTAAATTGGCCTTCTCCGCAAAGAGGGAAGCCTTGACAGTAAATGATTAACTACCAAAAAAATAGAGTATATATGACTGGTACCACCAAATAAACATGTGAAAAACTGTACAATAAAACTAAATAATTAAGCACAGAGAACAAGACTATCTTGCCAAGATTTGCTATCATTGGCAAAAATCCATATTAAACTCAGCTTCCCCAATTCCAGCTACAAATGGAATTGTGAATTTGGCAACTCACTGGAGAGAAAGACTGAAGTATGATCTGGGTTCACATTAATGTGACCTCATTCTTCTCAGCTTAGATCTGACCCAGAGGAAAATTTTTAACAGATTGTGTTGGACTAGAGCCATACTATACTCAGTAAAGTTCACAATTAGCATTTTAGGTGCCAACCTAAAGGACTTCTATTTTGTTTCCCTAAAATTAAAGTGGACTAAAAATAAAACATGATGAATTGTGACTATCAAATGATTTAAAGAAACATTCTGTCCAAAAAAAAAAATAGGCAAATTATAACTCTTGTCCTTTTCTCTTATTTCTTTCGATTTCATTCATGCAGTGTCTCACCCAGGTCTGAACACATGGTAGCACTCAAGCTATTAACTGATAAGAGAGAGGTAATACTCTTCTTTCTTTTCAAGTTTATTCAGATTTAGTGATATAAAATATATACATGTCCTCCTCAACCTTCCTAATTATTAAAAAATGCAAATAAAAATTACGTACTTCAGATTTTTATACATATGCATTAACCATTTATTTCATACCTACTATGTCACAAAGCATTGTATTAGACACTGAAGATACAAGACAAAAGTTACATACACTGCTTTCAATAGATTTATAATCTGGTGAAAAAGTCAGACAAACTATAATACAGTATGATCATGGGGTACACAGGGTGCTAAGGAAGCCCAAATGAAAGGTTCTCAAGTTAGACTGTGTAGAAGAGAGATGGGAGAAAATGCAAGCACAGAGAAGTAACACTGAACAGAGGGCAGCAATCAGAACCTAAAGTATACATAATGAGGATGGCTAAAGCAAAGGAGCTATCACACAAATAAAGAGGTAGGCAGAGCCCAAGGCTTTGTGTAACACCCTGAAGAGTCTGGCTCTTAACCTACAGACAAAAGAAAGAAACTGCTTTTTAATGGGAGGATTTCAAGTAAGGGAGTAATATGATCTGTTTCCTTTTACAACAATCAATCTAGCAGTATCATGGATACTTTGGAAAGGGTGGTGAAATTGAACACTATTAGAATAGTTAGGAGACTGTTGTAGAAATCCAGAAGAAAAATTACAAGGTCTGAAATAAGGAAATAAAGATGTAGAAAGAAAGGGATATATTTGAGGGGCATTAAGGAAGTAACATGGATGGGAATTGGTGAATAATGAGCGCCTGAATTAGCTCAGTAGCAGAGAAACTGAACAGGAAGGAAAGGAATTTGCAAGAAATTTAGGAAGCAGCATCAATAGATCTTGGTGATCGATTAAAGGTGGAAGGCTGGACAGAGGAAAGATCCTCTCCAGATTTCAGCCTGGTAACGGGTTGGATGGAAGTGCCACTGAACAAGACAGAAAATACAAAGGTAAGACAGGTCTGACAAAAACACAGTAAAACAGATTAGGAGATACTGCCTTTCAAGTACCTCATGACAGTATAGGAAAGATAATTACCTAAGTAGATCATCAGAAATTAGTCTGGAGCACAAGACAAAGATAAAAGAAAAGCCAGAAGATAGACATATCCTAGAAATCAAAGGAGGAGAGAGATTAAACAAGAAAATGTTACCAATGCCAAACAAAAGGGAAGCTGCCAACAGTTTCAGGACCATGATGGGGAAGAAACAGCCGAAGTCTGTTTGGGGCAAATGGGAGGCAAGTGAGGAAACTGAGGCAGCAAGTATCCATTAGTCTTTTCAAACATGACTCTAGGAGTAAGGTGTGAGGCACAGCAGCAAATGAAGAAAAGCAGGATCCCAAAGGAAGTTTGTTTATTTTTAAAATGAGAAGAATCTGAGCCTGTAAAGTTCCATAACAGTGAGAAGGTAAGTGATGCACAGAGGATGGAAGACAAGGAGGTAGGGAGCATGCCTTTCTACTAAAACCAGAAAGGAAGGAAATGAGTACTTCAAGTTCAGTCACATAACAGCCATTTAACCAATATATTTTTTAATGATAAATATCCTGTGCTTAGGCCATCTTAGCACTATTTTAAAAATATTTTTTATGTAACTTTTGATACAGTTACAAATTATATGTAGTAATTCTTGCTGTAGTTTACTCTATAGACAATACATATAGATAGCAATGTACTAAGTACCTTTAAAAATTATTTATTTTAATCCTTACAAAAACCCAATGAAAGATTATTATACTATTTTATATATCAGAAAACTGAGGCATAGGGAGGTTAAGTAACTTGCCCTCAAATACTCAGCAAATAAAGAACAAAGTTGGACACTGAATCCAGATAGTGTAGCTCCAAAGCCAATGTTCTTAATCGTCATGCTACATTGCCTCTCTAGAAATACACAGAATACTTTTGGTTCAGTAAATTAACCTGAAGACAACATATCTTCTGTCAGGAAATATTTCTAATTATAGAATAGAAGTAGGAGAACACTGGAGTTTACTAATCAGAAACTGCTACATTTAATATATTAAATTAAAAAACCCAGAGAATTAACAGTATATTATTAAAAACATCTTACCCCTTAGTTCTTAACATTACTAAACACAGTTTTCTCATTTGTACTCTCATTGTATTTCTCATTTCTCACTGTATAAATACATACATACAGCAATGGTTCTTAAATTTTACCATGCATCAGAATTCCTTGGAGGGCTTATTAAAATACAGATTGCTAAAGCCCATCCACAGAGTTTCAGATTCAACAGGCCTGGGATGGGGCACAAGAGTAAGCATTTCTAACAAGTACTCAAAAGATGCTGATGCTGCTGGACCACATTTTGAGAACTACTAACTTAGAGTAACTGTAAGGATTAAGTGGGCTGAATATAAAGACACATGGCACATGGTAAGCAATAAGTAGTATAAGCAATTATTATTAACAATAATAAATATAATGATGACCTTTAACATTATCTACATACTTACTTAGGTTTTTATAGCAATTTTTACTCGAAGGCAATACAAAATTGATATATTACTTAATGATCACAATAATCTGACTGCCAGCTCAGACTTTGGTGTCTTTCCTCTATACTGCTTGCAAGACAGTCTTTCTAAAATGTAAATCTGCATATCAGCCTCTACTTCAAAGCAATCTTTCCCCATCACTTACATAATAAAGGACAAACTTCTTGGCATGCTTACAGATGGATCCCTTTGCCCATGAACCATTGTGTAATTACTCATCTTTCAATATGTTTTTAGAACATTTCCTATTCTTTGAAGGGTTCCTTAATACAACTCTCTAATAAAGCCATACATTCCTTCCATGGTTTCAAAATTCCTCTAATAAGAAAGAGAACAATGATAGCAACATCAATCCACATTTGTGGGACATTTCCCAAGGATTTTACATGAAATGTTTCATTGAATCCTTGTAAAAACTCAGGGTAAAGACTATAATTATTCTCATTTTACATATGGGAAAAAATGAGTTATGGAGAAACCAAATTTGCCTTCAGTGATAAAACCAGCAAGTAGAGGAATCAGAATTCTACCATTGCAATTACACTATACTGACAATTACCAGACTGTTTAGTATTTGAGGGTTGTTTAGGTAAATTTTTGTGAATATGGATCTAAATAATTTCTTTATTCAACTTTTACATTATTTAACTGACATTTCCTGCCTATTATATGCCAGGCATTGTATAAGGCACTCAGGAATACCAGGTAAGGAAGGGAAGACCCAGTGTCTGCTCCCCTGACACATGCAATCTGGAGGGGAAGACAGATATTAGACAAAAAAAATCACAGAAATATTTCCATAAATAAACATTTGGCACAAAGCACAAGGTTCTCTGGGATTGTAATAGGAAGAGCTAACCTGTCAGTAGCTATTGTCCTTTTTCTTCAGTATCCTAATACAAGTCATACACAGAATATGACTTTAAGAATGCCAAACAACTCCATTTTAAAATGACACTTTAAAAACCAAATTAAGTGATTTAATTATAATATCAAAGTCACAGTTAAAATTTTAAACATATTATTAAAAACGACATTTAAATTCTTCAGCTCTTTGTTCCCTTGGCAAATGTAGCTATTGCCTCTCTAAAACAGAATGTAATAAACTATAAAAACTAATAAAATGGAATTTGAAGGGGCCTTGCAATATTAGTCATGATTAAGATAAAGTAATATACCAAGTTTCTGAAAATCCTAGTAGTGCAGAAAAGTACTTCTGTTTTGGACAATGCTAACTTTCTTAAGATTAAAGAGGAATTAGATCTATGACTTAATATACATTATTTCATTTTTAAGATTTAAAAGAAAAAAATTCTTTTTATAGTAAGTTTCAAAGGGAAAACCAGTATTTTTTATAGGAGAAAAGTGCCTAAAAGTCCAAATACTGACCTTACAAAAAGACATGAAAGGTAAAATCAAGTATGAACCAGGTCTGGATCCCCGAATCTTCAGTTTCTATTTATCAAACAGAAAAATCTTTCCAACTTTCTCCTTTCCTGTATAAGACCAAAACTATGCGATATTCTGTTTGTATTACAATTATACTAATTCAATGCAGGTCACTTGCTTTTTACTGAGTCCAGATGACATTCAGTAAACTAAACATGGGCCAATTAGTTTAAAAAAAAAGAGAGAGAGAGAGAGAGAGAGAGAGAGAGAAAGAAAGGAAAAGAAAAAAGAAAGAAGTACGTTCTGATTGCCTTTGGGTAGGTCATACAGTGGCTACAGAGCATCACGGCCTGAACTTCATTTTGGCTAACACCAACCATACGTTAACATTAAGGACTAACATTTTTCATTCCTTTCAGATTTCTCACATTTTGGAAATTCTAATTTAAATACATTTTCTGGTGAAAAAGGAGGACAGCACTCCTGCACAATACTGGTTTCCCCTCCTTCAACTCAAATGTCGTATTTTGGAGCTACTAATATGTAATCTGCACATTGTCTAAAAATGTATGACTCTTTTAAAATCAATTGTTTTCTACTTACCAGTTAGAAATAAGTAAATGAAACTATTGATTTAACTCACACACACACACACACACACACAAACACGATGCTCCAAAGCTATGAACTTTCAACATCAATATGTGTAATCTTAAAACAACCTAAACTGGCATGTCATTAGGCCCATGACAAATTGAGTATTTTTCTAAGAAATATTTGTAGCTAAAGAAGCAATAATTTTTTATTTTTTATCAGGAATTGACACAACATTTTCTTACAGTCTACTATGTAAAGAAATTTGGTTTACTATTGTTTTTAAACTGTGCTCACCAATATGTATTTTGTTTAAAATATAAAAAGCTTTAAGCAGTCATAACGTAACTAAATTTGAATTTACATAAAATTATCATTTGAAATCAGAGTGCATTCCTACAGAAAACTACACTGATTTCTCACTACATTTACACTTTATCAATTGCTCGTGTTTTAAGTTAAAAACTACTCCTTAGCCATCATTACAAAACTATAAGTCTCCAAATGTTTAAATTGGACAGATTTTTAAAATTTCATCACTTATTTTTAGCCTGATTTTTTTTAGCTTGCATAACTTAACTGAAGAATATTATGTTCCTGCAAGTGTTCATGAATACAAAGATATAGTAATAGAGATGGAAATTATTTACTCTGAAAATCCTGACTGCATGACTGTTAAATCACTTACATACGGCCAAGTAATCTACAAGGAAGCAGGGAGGTCCTGAAATTGTGTACTCATATCCATTTTCAACTACTGCACAGGTGACACAATCAATCAAGTCATTACTGAAACAGAATGGGGATAGAAGGCACTTGGTGAGTAAAGGTGACTTCTTCAGACAAAATTAAAAAATAGACTATCACCATCTCTTATTTAAAAGTAGCCAACAGCTACAAAGAGTTATTTGCTACTCTCTATGGTATTCAGTAATGTGGTTCACTTTGGACATGGTCTATATTATATTCAACATACAGAATAATTCAGAAAAAAGCCAATATAAATGAAATGATTCAGCAATAACAAATCCTGATAAAAAAATTCCTTTTAACAAAGTTGACCTCTGCAGAGGTTAGCTGGTGACTAAGGAGAAAGAAACAGCAGCACCACCTCTAGCACAGAACTATGAAAGGCAGGCAAGAAATGTGGCCCACCCCAAGGGAAGCTACTGGGCCAAGCACTGGGTATTCAGTTGGCAGGGCAGGCATGTGTGGCCCCACATGTGGATTAATGCAGTGGTGGCCACTCAGTACAACTGAGGAATATCGGGCAGCCATCCTACCCTACCTAAAAAAGGCATGAGGAAGTACCCTCAACTAAACTACAATGACAAGGAATCTATATCATGTAACATATCTCTAAGCTCCTATCTTTTTTCTACTCTTGACAATAGAGTATGTAATTTCCCCAACATAAGTGCTTCCTATTCTCAAGAAATGTAATTTTAAGTGCCTTGGAGCACAAACATTAACAAAAAATAGGCCTATGATGTTTATTCGTTCACTTTGTGCCTCTATGTCAAGTCTATGTATTATCCATAAAAACAACAAACAATATGAGTAATGTTAGATCACATACATTTTTCTGAATATGGAATTTACTGTCAACTAAATGCTCTTTATTTCCTCTGCTGTTAATCATGTCTCTGCCCATGTCCAACCTCCCTTCCTATATTTCTTCATTGAGAGTGAGGGTGGAGGAATATTCAAACCTATTACATATTTAATTTTATTTTAGATTCAACCTATTGCTTCATCCTACAAGATATTTCTATAAGTCTGTCATTTAATCTTACTATTCTCCTTTCTTCTTTACACCTACAAATCTGAAAAAGATGCTTTTTTTATCTTGCCATTTATAAAGGATGTTCAACCTCTGAGAGAAGCAATTAGAAATTCAACAGTTTGTTTCATGTATCTACTTACAACAGCTGAGGGAAGGATTTCATGAAGAAGCAGACTGTGAAAGAAACTGGGAAAACCGGTTATATCCTACCACTATGACAAGAAAAGAGAGCAGTGGTTCAAGCAAAGTAGTAGCAGCAGGCATCTGTTATGACTATTCACATTAAAAAGGAACTAAGATAACAGAGAGGAAAGGGAGTGGAGAATAACACGAGCAAAGACAGAGAGGCACTGTGACCTCAGACAGCAGTCTGAGTAAGTATTTCTGAATATAAAACTCGAGTGGATAAATTAGGCAAGACATGCTTACACTGTCAAACTAAACATTTAAAATTTTACCAACTAGCCTAAAGAATTGAACATGGAGCACAGAAGTGGTAGAAAAAAAATGTCACTTCCATTCAGATATAGGAGAGTTCTTGTTCATCATTAAATCATAAGAACTATTTTCCCAAAAACTTAGAAAAAATATACAATGAAATATTGGTTACATAAACATCTTCAAGCAGCAATTCTATTTTTAGAAAAGAGCAAGTGTTTTAAATATTAAATAAAAATTAGCAATAGGAAAAATAGGCTTATGGTCCAAAACAAAATACCACATATTATGAGAAAGGTTACTGGTTTAACACCTATACATATAGCTATAAAAATGCAACAGATAAGCTAGTCTGTAGAAACAATATTCTAAAATTAACAGAACAGATACTAATCCTCTCAAAAAAGATGGGATTTTTAAAAATGGGATACTATAATTAGTTCCATTTCAAAGTTAAAATTTGCTCTTCATCAAAGATGACATAACACTATGAATGTTTTAACATAGGATTTTTGACTTCCACATAATAAATTTTCATAACGTTCACCACTTTCAACCAACTGCAAGGCTACTAATGTTTTGAGGGGAAATTTGCTTTTTTTTTTCCTCCGATTGCTTTTCAAAACCATAGGTATATATGGGTTCCTTATGCCCCTATAAGTAGGTTTGATCTGAGGCCCACTCATTAAACTTGAAATCTTTTTTTTTGATATCATTAATGTACAATTACTTGAAGATCATGGTTACTATACTCCCCCTATTATCAAGTTCCTCCCACATACCCCATTACAGTTACTGTCCATCAGCATAGTAAGATGCTATAGAATCATAACTTGTCTTCTCTGTATGTACTGCCTTTCCCATTTCCCTCCCCCCACTACATTATGTGTGCTAATCGTAATGACCCATTTTCCCCCTTATCCCTCTCTTCCCACCCATCCTCCCCAGTCCCTTTCTCTTTGGTAACTGTTAGTTCATTCTTGGGTTCTGTGAGTCTGCTGCTGTTTTGTTCCTTCAGTTTTTTTCTTTGTTCTTATACTCCAGAGATGAGTGAAATCATTTGATACTTGTCTTTCTCCACCTGGCTTATTTCACTGAGCATAATACCCTCTAGCTCCACCATGTTGTTGCAAATGGTAGGATTTGTTTTCTTCTTATGGCTGAATAATATTTCATTGTGTATATGTACCACATCTTCTTTATCCATTCATCTACTGATGGACACTTAGGTTGATTCCATTTCTTGGTTATTGTAAATAGTGCTGCGATAAACATAGGGGTGCATCTGTCTTTTTCAAACTGGGCTGCTGCATTCTTAGGGGAAATTCCTAGGAGTGGAATTCCTGGGTCAAATGGTATTTCTATTCTGAGATTTTTGAGGAACCTCCATACTGCTTTCCACAATGGTTGAACTAGTTTACATTCCCACCAGAAGAGTAGGAGGGTTCCTCTTTCTCCACATCCTCACCAACATTTGTTGTTGTTTATCTTTTGGATGTTGGCCATCCTAACTGGTGTGAGGTGATATCTCATTGTGGTTTTAATTTGCATTTCTCTGATGATTAGTGATATGGAGCATGTTTACATGTGCCTGTTGGCCATCTGAATTTCTTCTTTGGAGAAGTGTCTGTTCAGCTCCTCTGCCCATTTCTTAATTGGATTATTTGATTTTTGTTTGTTGAGGTGTGTGAGCTCTTTATATATTTTGGATGTCAACCCCTTATCAGATATGTCATTTATGAATATATTCTTCCATACTGTAGGATGCCTTTTTGTTCTACTGATGGTGTCCTTTGCTGTACAGAAGCTTTTTAGTTTGATATAGTCCCACTTGTTCATTTTGCTTTTGTTTCCCTTGCCCAGGGGGATATGTTCATGAAGAAGTTGATTGTGTTTATGTAAAAGAGATTACTGTCTACATTTTTTCTAAGAGTTTTATGGCTTCATGACTTACATTCAGGTCTTTGATCCATTTTGACTTTACTTTCGTGTACAGGGTTAGACAATAATCCAGTTTCATTCTCTTAAATGTAGCTCTCCAGTTTTGCCAACACCAGCTGTTGAAGAGGCTGTCATTTCCCCATTGTATATCCATGGCTCCTTTATCGTATATTAATTGACCATATATGCTTGGGTTAATATCTGGACTCTCTATGCTGTCCACTGGTCTATGGGTCTGTTCTTGTGCCTGTACCAAATTGTCTTGATTACTGTGGCTTTGTAGTTGAGCTTGAAGTCAGGGATAATTCCCCCTGCTTTATTCTTCTTTCTCAGGATTGCTTTGGCTATTTGGGGTCTTTTGTCATTTCATATGAATTTTAGAACTATTTCCTCTAGTTCCTTGAAGGATGCTGTAGATATTTTGATAGGGATTGCACTGAATCTGTAGATTGCTTTAGGCAGGATGGCCATTTTGAAAATATTAATTCTTACTAGCCCAAAGCATGAGATGAATTTCCATTTATTAGTGTCCTCTTTAATTTCTCTTAAGAGTGTCATGTAGTTTTTAAGGTATAGGTCTTTCACTTCCTTCGTTAGGTTTATTCCTAGGTATTTTATTCTTTTTGATGTAATTGTGAATGGAATCGTTTTCCTGATTTCTATTTCTGCTAGTTCATCATTAGTGTATAGGACTGCAACATATTTCTGTGTATTGATATTGTAACCCGCAACTTTGCTGAATTCAGATATTAGTTCTAGTAGTTTTGGAGTGGACTCTTTAGGGTTTTTTATGTACAATATCATGCCATCTGCAAACACGGACAGTCTGACTTCTTCCTTGCCAATCTGGATGCCTTTTATTTCTTTGTGTTTTCTGATTGCTATGGCTAGGACCTTAAGAACTATGTTGAATAAAAGTGGGGAGAGTGGACATCCTTGTCTAGTTCCCGATCTTAAAGGAAAAGCTTTCACCTTCTTGCTGTTAAGTATAATGTTGGCTGTGTGTTTGTCTTATATGGCCTTTATTATGTTGAGGTACTTGGCCTCTATATCCATCTTGTTGACAGTTTTTATTATGAATGGATGTTGAATTTTGTCGAATGCTTTTCAGCAACTATGGAGATGATCATGTGGATTTTGTCCTTCTTTTTGATGTGGTGGATGATGCTGATGGATTTTCGAATGTTGTACCATCTTTGCATCCCTGGGATGAATCTCACTTGATCATGATGGATGATCCTTCTGATGTATTTGTGAATTCAGTTTGCTGATATTTTGTTGAGTATTTTTGCATCT
The DNA here is from genome assembly GCF_030020395.1 of Manis pentadactyla. Classification (NCBI taxonomy): domain Eukaryota; kingdom Metazoa; phylum Chordata; class Mammalia; order Pholidota; family Manidae; genus Manis; species Manis pentadactyla. Next base: position 41,594,163 of record NC_080021.1, on the reverse strand, counting down.
TTGTTCATCAAGGATATTGGCCTGTAATTTTCTTTTTTTGTGGTATCTTTGCCTGGTTTTGGCATTAGAGTGACGTTGGCCTTGTAGAATGAATTTGGGAGTATTCCCTCCTCTTCTACTTCTTGGAAAACTTTAAGCAGGATGGGTACTAGGTCTGCACTAAATGTTTGATAAAATTCAGCAGTGAAACCATCTGGTCCAGAGATTTTGTTCTTAGGTAGTTTTTTTTTATTACTGCTTCAATTTCTTTGCAGGTAATTGGTCTATTGAGATTTTCTGTTTCTTCCTGGGTCAGCCTTGGAAGGTTGTATTTTTCTAGAAAGTTGTCCATTTCTTCTAGGTTTTCCAGTTCGTTATCATAGAATTTTTCATAGTATTCTCTCATAATTCTTTGCATTTCTGTGGTGTCTGTAGTGATTTTTTCCTTTCTCATTTCTATTCTGTTTATGTGTGAAGACTCTTTTTTTCTTTTTAAGTCTGGCTAGGGGTTTATCTATTTTGTTTATTTTCTCAAAAACCAGCTCCTGCTTTCATTGATTCTTTCTGTTGTTTTATTCTTCTCAATTTTATTTGTTTCTGCTTTAATCTTTATTATGTCTCTCCTTCTACTGACTTTGGGCCTCATTTGTTCTTCCTTTTCTAGTTTCATTAATTGTGAGTTTAGACTGTTCATTTTGGATTGTTCTTCTTTCCTGAGGTAGACCTGTATTGCAATATATTTCCCTCTTAGCACAGCCTTCACTGCATACCACAGTTTTTGTGTTGTTGAATTATTGTTGTCATTTTTCTCCATATATTGCTTGATCTCTGTTTGAAGTTGGTCACAGATCCATTGATTATTTACGAGCATGTTATTAAGTCTCCATGTGTTTGTTGGCTTCTTCATTTTCTTTGTGTAATTTATTTCTAGTCTTATACCTTTGTGATCTGAGAAGCTGGTTGGTACAATTTCAACCTTTTTTAATTTACTGAGCTTCTTTTTTGTGGCATAGTATATGATCTTTTCTTGAAAATGTTCCATGTGTACTTGAGAAGAATGTTTATCCTGTTGCTTTTGGATAGAGCATTCTGTAGATGTCTGCTAGGTCCATCTGTTCTACTACGTTGTTCAGTGCCTCTGTCTCTTTACTTATTTTCTGTCTGGTTGATCTGTCGTTTGGAGTGAGTGGTGTGTTGAAGTCTCCTAAAATGAATGCATTGCATTTTATTTCCCCCTTTAATTCTGTTAGTATTTGTTTCACATATGTAGGTGATCCTGAGTTGGGTGTATAGATATTTATAATAGTTATATACTCTTATTGGACAGATTCCTTTATCATTATGTAATGTTCTTCTTTATCTCTTGTGACTTTCTTTGTTTTGAGGCCTTTTTGAATGATACAAGTACTGCCACTCCTGCTTTTTCCTCCCTGTTAGTTGCATGAAATATCTTTTCCCATCCCTTTACTGTCAGTCTGTATATTCTTTGGGTTTCAAATGAGTGTCTTGTAGACAGCATATAGACAGGTCTTGTTTTTTAATCCATTCAGTGACTATGTCTTTTGATTGGTGCATTCACACCATTTACATTTAGGGTAATTATCGATAGGTATGTACTTATTGCCATTGTATGCTTTAGATTCATGTTTACCAAAAGTTCAAGGGTAATTCCCTTACTATCTAACAGTCAATTTAATTCACTTCATGTGCTATTACAAACACAACCTGAAGGTTCTTTTTTTTTTTCTCCTTTTTCTTCCTCCTCCATTCTTTGCATGTTGTGAATCATATTCTGCACTCTTTGTCTATCCCTTGGGTGACATCTATGTAGCCTCAGGAATACTTCCATCTATAGGAGTCCCTCCAAAATGCACTATAGAGGTGGTTTGTGGGAGGTCAGTTCTCTCAACTTTTTCTTATCTGAAAATTATTTAATCCCTTCTTCAAATTTAAATGATAACCTTGCCGGATAAAGTAATCTTGGTTCAAGGCCCTTCTGCTTCATTGCATTAAATTATTTGGAAAACTCTCACTGCTAGGGAGCCTCTCAGACTGCCTGCCTTTTCCTTCTGGCCTGTAAGGTTTCTGTTGAGAAGTCTGATGATAGCTTTATGGGTTTTCCTTTGTATGTGATCTTTTTCCTCTCTCTAGCTGCTTTTAAAAGTCTGTCTTTATCCTTGATTTTTGCCATTTTAATTATTATATGTCTTGATGTTGTCTTCCTTGGGTCCCTTGTGTTGGGAGATGCGTGCCCATCCATGGCTTGAGAGACTATCTCCTTCCCCAGATTGGGGAAGTTTTCAGCAATTACTTCCTCAATGACACTTTCTATCCCTTTTTGTCTCTTCTTCTTCTTCTGGTACCCCTGTAATATGAATATTGTTCCATTTGGATTCTTCACACAGTTCTCTCAATATTCTTTCATTCTTAGAGACCCTTTTTTTCTCTCTGTGCCTCAGCTTCTTTGTATTCCTCTTCTCTAATTCCTATTCCATTTACTGTCTCTTCTACTACATCTAATCTGCTTTTAAATCCCTCCATTGTATGTTTCATTTCAGATATGGAATTTCTTAATGATTGAATCTCCTACTCAAATTTGTTCCTGAGTTCTTGAATATTTTTCTATACCTCCATAAGCACGTTTGTGATTTTTATTTTGAACTCTTTCAGGCAGATTGGCGAGTTCAGTTTCATTTGACCCTTTTTCTGGGGTTTGTGAGATTTTGGTCTGAACCATGTTCTTTTGACGTTTCATGTTTCTGTGTGGTGCCCACAAGTGCCCAGAAGCTCCAGTCTCTGGAGCTGTTCAGTCCCTAGAGTGAGGTTGGGGTTGTAGGGGAGTGGGGCTGGTGCCTGGGGGTAGGAAAGATCTGTTTCCTGATTCCCATCTGTGGTACCTGTCTCTGGTGTCGGAGCCAGTGGGCCGAGCACACCGGTGTAAGCCTCTGTGCTTTGCATCTCTAGCTGTTATAGGTGGGGCCTCCCTCTGGCTGGCCTGATGGCAGCACAGTGACTGCAGGTTTGCCAACTGGTGCTGGCAGGTTAGGAGGAAGGTGTAGCAGTCTGTGTGCCATAGTGGGGGGCCTCAGAGCTGAGTAGGCAGCCAGGGGCATGGGACCCCTGAAGCACCTCAAAGTTCCCAACCAGCTGGGCAGTGCTCGTCCAGACAACCTTGTCCCCCTGTCCCTTCTCCCAAACCCTGCCCCTTCAGCAGCCCTCTCACTGCTAGGGAGCCTCTCAGACTGCCTGCCTTTCCCTTGTCCCAGAGCAGCCAGGTGTGGATCCCCTCCTCCACAAATGGCCAGAATCTCAGTCTCTCAGGCACTCCACCTGTCCCAGCTCCCCAACCTCCAAAGCACCACATAATATAGGTATCTGCTCACATAGCCAACCCTCAAGGGCTGGGTGTTCAGCAGTTCTAGGCTTCCACCCCTCTCCCCCGCTCCGTTTCTCTTCCTCCTGTGTGAGAACTGGGGTGGGGGAAAGGCTTGGGTCCTGCCAGATTAAGGCTTTCCTACATTACGTTGTTTTGTGAGGTCTGCTCTGTTCGTGTGGTCTGTATGCAGTCTGGTTCAGCCTTCTTTCTTGTTGCTGGTTTAGGGTTAGTTGTATCAATTGATTACATTTTCATACTGTTTGTGGTTTTGGAAGGAATTCTCTGTATTACCTCTCACACTGCCATCTTGAATCTCCATCTTCGATATCTTTTTTTAGTGCGTTTTCACCTTTTTAAGTGGATTTCAAGGTTTATTAACTTTACATAGCAAGAAATAAAAATACGTCTTTCTTCAATTTCCAAATTTTGGTTTCTCATTTTACAGGATAAAGGATGCTCCCAGCTGATGGCTTTCTAAAAGTCTAAAATTCTTGACAATCTTTCCTCTTTTTAGTTTTTCTTATGTTACTCCATATTCCTTTCATTCAAAATTGTGGTAAGGTTTCAAGGAAGGTATTCCTTTGTAGTTCTATAATCTAGTGAGAAAAATGTGTTGTCAAAAATGTGTTGTAAAAAATGTAATATTTAAAGCATTTTATTAAAAATAATAATAATAATAATAAAGGGAGAAATGTGGGATCCACATATAAATCAAGTATAAAAATCAAATGAATATTCATATTTGACCTGATTGTTTATAGTTCATAATGCGTGATCAAAACCGAAAGTTTCTGTGATGACTGCCCTTGTACTGTTCACCATGTAAGAACTTATTCACTATGTAAGAATTTGTTCACCATGTAAGAACTTGTTCGTTATGCTTCAGATGATTGGAGACTGATGAGAATTAGGCTTGGGGTGGATTAATGATTGTGCATTGAGCATTGACTCCCCTATACAGAATTTTATTGTTGTTAACAACCATTTGATCAATAAATATGAGAGATGCCCTCTCAAAAAAAACCAATAAATAAATAAATAAATAAATAAAATTGGGGAAAAAAATGTAATATTTAATGATGTACTAATAAAGGGTTCCTAACATTCGCTCCTACAAATTTAGATTTTCTCAATCTACTTTATGCCATTTTTCTTATGAAAACATTATCTTCAACATTTCCATTGTTGCCAATGTATAACCTTATAATTATCAAACTGAATTTATTATTAAAATATAAAAAAAAAACCCAAATTACCTTCTTGTAAGGAATATTCCAATATAATTTACTTCAGTTAATGATTCTTTTGTCAATCGCTAATGTTTCCCTCTCTATAAATAAAAAAAAAAATTCCTATATAAACATAGTATGAAATATTATCAAGCTTTTAAATATTTTTATTCTCAAAGAAAATATATGTGCTCATATAAAGTTTAGCTATAAAATCTATTCTCTCATTGAAAAATCATGAAACAAATACGTAACTATTTACCAATCTTAAATATTTAATCACAATATTAAATTTAGTCTGGGTTTCCAAATACATTTCCTAATTTGCTTCACTTACTACTTTAACTTAATAGTTCACAATTCATAAATTTCTCATCACTATATCTCCCTTACTAGTAACTATTAACACAGATGTGTAAGTATTACTGAATCATATGCTGGTAACTGAATTTGTAAAATACTTAGGTCTTTTATTTCCATTTTCCTTTCCTCTTAATTGACTTTTGGCCATTTCACTGTTTATGACACTGAAGATACAAACTGGCTAAGCCAATCCTAGCCCTCCAAACAAGGCGCTACCCTAAAGCAGTGATATCTGCTGTCTGCAAGTTCTGTCAGAGCTTATCTACTAATTTCAGTTTCAGTTCTAGACCATTTTGTCAAAAAAAATCTGACCCAATCTAATACCAAAAGAATATTCTTAAATATTAAAGGTTCTATCTTATTATACAATAGTCATTCACTCAACAAATATTTATTAGTACCTATTATGTGACAAGCACTGTGCTTGCGCTTAATATACATTAGTGACTGACAGAAACTCAAATCATTGTCCTCATGGAGCTTGCGCAAGTGGTGCCAGTTAACCAATCCTATGCTTCACACCAAGAATACAAAGATGGAGACCATGGTGCTCCCTGAAAGAGCCTTTAATCTGCTCATGGTAACAACAAATCCACGATGCATCTGACCAGGTAAAGCTAACAGACACCCCTGTAACTGGCAGCAAGAGCATACACAGCATCCACGGGGGCAGACGCACTGAGCACACCAACACCACGAAGGCTGCGATTCACTCTGCCTCCATCAACCAAATCCAGAGCAACGGTCCCAGGACAATGACAAAGTTTTATATCTAAACCCTCTGTAATCTCACCCACAGGTTATTTAAGGTGTTACCTTCCCTAATCTTCCTGATCTATGTTTCATTAGCATGCTCAATAGTAAATGCAAAAGGTGGGAAAATTTTTTAAATCTCCATTTTGCTGATTGCTAGTACCAAGAAAAGGCTCTCAGGATGACAACTGAAACCTTTTAACTTTCTTTTTATTAAGGTATCACTGATATACAATGTTATAGGTTTCACATGAGCAACATTGTGGTTACAACATTCACCAATATAATCAAGTCCCCCCACACACACCATTGCAGTCACTGTCCATCAGTGTAGTAAGACGCTATAGAGTTGCTACTTGTCTTCTCTGTGCTATGCTGCCTTCCCTGTGTACCTCCTCCTGCCCACATTATGTGTGCTAATCATAATGTCCCTTAATCCCCTTCTCCCTCCCTCCCTACTCATCCTTCCCAACCCCTTCCCTTTGGTAACCGCTATTCCATTCTTGGAGTCTGTGAGTCTGCTGCTGTTTTGTTCCTTCAGTTTTACTTTGCTGTTATACTCTACAAATGAGGGAAATAATTTGGTACTTGTCTTTCTCCACCTGGTTTACTTCACTCAGCATAATACCCTCTAGCTCCATCCATGTTGTTGCAAATGTAGCAAATGTAGAAACTTATTCTTATGGCTAAATAATATCCCATTGGGTATATGAACCACTTCTTCTTTATCCATTCATCTACTGATGGACACTTAGGTTGCTCCTATATCTTGGCTATTGTAAATAGTGGTGTGATAAACACAGGGGTGCATATGTCTTTTTGAATCAGGGATCTTGTTTTATTCAGGTAAATTCCTAGGAATGGAATTCCTGGGTCAAATGGTATTTCTATTTTTAGTTTTTTGAGGAACCTCCATATTGCTTTCCACAATGGTTGAACTAATTTACATTCCCACCAGCAGTGTACAAGGGTTTCCTTTCTCAGCACCCTTGCCAGCATTCATTGTTCCTTGTCTTTTGGATGTTGGCCATCCTAACTTGTGTGAGGTCTGTGATATCTCAGGGTGTTTAATTTGCATTTCCCTGATAATGAGCTCTTTATATATTTTGGATGTTAACCCCTTATCAGATATGTCATTTATGAATATATTCTCCCATAGTGTAGGATGCCTTTTTGTTCTGCTAATGGAGTCCTTTGCTATACAGAAGCTTTTTAGTTGGATGTAGTCCCATTTGTTCATTTTTGCTTTTGTTTCCTTTGCTCAAGGAGATGTGTTCTGGAAAAAGTTGCTCATGCTTATATTCAAGAGATATTTGCCTCTGTTTTCTTCTAAGTTTTATGGTTTCATGACTTACATTCAGGTCTTTGATCCATTTTGAGTTTACTTTTGTGTATGGAGTTAGACAATAATCCAGTTGCATTATCTTACATGTAGCCGTCCAGCTTTGCCAACACCAGCTGTTGAAGAGGCTGTAATTTCCCCATTGTATATCCATGGTTCCTTTATCATATATTAATTGACCATATATGGTTGGGTTTATATCAGGGCTCTCTAGTCTGTTCCATTAATCTATGAGTCTGTTCTTGTGCCAGTACCAAACTGTTTTGATTACTGTGGCTTTGTAGTAGAGCTTAAAGTTGGAGAGCGTAATCCCCCCTCCAGCTTTATTGTTCCTTCTCAGGATTGCTTTGGCTATTTGGGGTTTTTTGTGGTCCCAAATGAATTTTAGAACTACTTGTTCTAGTTCATTGAGGAATGCTGTTAGTATTTTGACAGGGATTACATTGAATCTATAGATGGCTTTAGGCAGGATGACCATTTTGACAATATCAATTCTTCCTATCCATGAGCATGGATGTATTTCTATTTATTGGTGTCTTCTTTAATTTCCTTCATGAGTGTCTTGTAGTTTTCAGAGTACAGGTCTTTCACCACCTTGGTTAGGTTTATTCCAAGGTATTTTATTCTTTCTGATACAATTGTAAATGGAATTGTTTTCCTGATTTCTCTTTCTGCTAGTTCATCGTTAGTATATAGGAATGCAACAGATTTCTGTGTATTAATTTTGTATTCTGCAACTTTGTTGAATTCAGTCATAAGTTCTAGTAGTTTTGGGGTAGATTCTTTAGGGTTTTTTATGTATAATATCATGTAATCTGCAAACAGTGACAGTTGAACTTCTTCTTTAGCAATATGATGCCTTTTATTTTTTTGTGTTGTCTGATTGCTGTGGCTAGGACCTCCAGTAGTATGTTGAATAGAAGTGGTAAAAGTGGGCATCCTTGTCTTATTCCTGATCTTAGAGGGAAAGCTTTCAGCTTTCTGCTGTTAAGTATGATGTTGGCTGTAGGTTTGTCATATATGGCCTTTATTATGTTGAGGTACTTGCCCACTATGCCCATTTTGTTGAGAGTTTTTATCATGAATGGATGTTGAATTTTGTCAAATGCTTTTTCAGTTGTCTATTGAGATGCTCATGTGATTTTTGTCCTTTTTGTTGATGGATTTTTGAATATTGTACCATCCTGCATCCTTGGTATAAATAGCACTTGATCATGATGGATGATCTTTTTGATGTATTTTTGAATTTAGTTTGCTAATATTTTGTTTAATATTTTTGCCTCTATGTTCATCAGGGATATTGGTCTGTAATTTTTTTTGAAACAATTAACTTTTTTAAATTTCTAGGTTAACTGTAGTCCTAGGCTAACTGTGGCAAGTAATTCATACCATCCTTCTCACTTATTCATATGAAGACATTAACTATCATTTTTTAAGTTCCTCTAACAGGAGAGGAACTGTGTAGACCCTTTACATATATTATTTTTAAGCCTTACATCTCTGAAAGGTAGGTGCTTTTATTTCCCTACTTTGAAGATAAGAAAACTGTCAGAGAGATTATGCAATTTACCCAAGATGGTATAGAGTTGGGCTTAGAATATAAACCAAATCTGTCTGAAAACAAAATCTTGGGTGTGAACAGGATATCAGGGATCTTTACACTGTATTTCACAGCCTCTTATTCCCAAAGAGAGTCTAATTTGGGAGGATATTAATTTCTCTTCTATGGTTATTTTAAACCATCCTATGTAGAGATACATATGTGAACTAATCAAAAACAGTTAATGTCCTTGTTGAAAAAGATCACATAAGATTAGGTAGCTAGCTACCTAACCTGACAAATAGAGGCAGACACATATGAATGGAAGAACAAAATCTCAGGTATGTTATCCAAAGTTGTTTAAATTTACTTCACAGCATTCTTGTAAGTCTCTAGTGGCAAGTACATAAGCGATTTGACTGACATTATTTTTAAAAGCACAACTTAAAAATAGCTGTACCTTAAGATTTTGTAACAACTTTATTACCTCAGCTCCTATTACTGTCTCTCTGGCTCACGTCAGCCATGCTGGCCTCCTAGCTAAGCCTCAAAGAGCCAGGTACGTCCCCATGTCCTCAACTTTGTACTCTCTGTTCCCTCTAACCCAGATATCCACATGGCTTGCTCCTTCATGCAGGCCTTTGCTTAAATGTCTCCTCCTCCTAAGGTCTCCCCTATAGTATTTAAAAATGCAACCAGACCTTGACATTCCCCATTAGCATTTTCCAAAGCTAATCACCATCTAAGACTAGCCACTGCATCCAATACAACTGGAATGTAAACACCATGAAGGCAGGAATTTTTGCTTTATTCAGTGCTATCCCTCCTGCCCACAGAACAGTACCTGGCACTCAATAGATATTTCTAACTGCATAATGACTTTATTATTTAGAACCTAAAGAGGAACTGAGTTGGATTTTATCACTGAGAAAAAATTCAATTAAGGCTCCTTCAAAAGTATAGTTCTATATTCTACATTTTGTTGGTACATACTGAACCTCCCTGTGTTATATATAAAATATTATATCCTTGCTCTGGTCAATAATCTTCTTTCCACTGCTTTTTAAAAGTTTAACATGAAAAGAAATGAAAGACTTTGATTTTAAAAGTCAAAGTCTGAATGAAATGAAACTTGTATTAGCTCTCATTCCCATAAACTGTTATTATTAAACACAATCTTTTGAGAGAGAAATTCATAAATTAAGAACTAAAATTAAGATTTTCTTTGATGCTTTATGGCATCCTTTATATTAAATGAGCATCAATATCCATTATATTGAATGTACTGAATATTTCTAAATGATTAGAAAAGTTTCGGAGAAAATTGAGCTCCTTGTATTATATAGACATTTCGTGACCAAATATGACATTCACATAAATAAAGTATCCAAATACAACAGAAATTACAATGCCACATCATACTTAAGCTTTAAACAATCCATGTCTTTCCATATATAACAAAGAATCTCTACCCAAAACTATTCATTATTAAAAAAAAAAATTTTCTTCTCAATAATAGCCTTTCTCTCCTAAGGTAAATGAAGGCATGTGACATTCCCTGTTATATAACTTTTTTATTATTTCAATTAAATAATTAACTGATACTAGCGTCTTTTAATCCTATCCCCACACATTTGGAAAAGTAAATAATCTGGAGATCAAAATACATAGTAAAACCATAGAAACAGCAGTTTTTCATTGCCAGCTCTCTCTCTATAAACACTGAATGCAATTCTATGGAAGTATGGCTACACATATTAAGATGAGGAATATGCTGTTTACATGTGTCTCTTTCCTGCTCTTTATTATACTGGAACCTGTGTGTGTCTCTGTGGTTAAGATTTACTGCATGTTCATATTAAAGTCTCATTTCCAACATTTAAATACACAGTCACAAGACCAATTACAACAGTTATTAGTACAACCCTTGGTGTATCAAAGATTTGGGAGTTCATAAAATTGGAATTGATTGCTTATGGACAATTATAGGTACTGAGATTATTTAAAACATTCCAATTTTTGCTTTGCTGTACCAGACAGTCTCATTTAAACAGCAGAACTAGATGCAGAGATTTAAATATCAACTTCTAATCAAAAATCACCCGTAATGTCTTAGCAGGGTGGCCATCCTCTTGCTCATTAAAGTGTCCCTTAAAGGTACAGGGACACTGGAAGCACAATGGTATTAGGTTCAAAACATTTTTAGAATAAACAAAAATATGTCAATAAGCAAAATATATTTTACTTAGCAAAAATAGGTCAAACGTGGACATTCAGCTTAAAGTAACACATAAGGACCAAGAAATAATTCCATATTTCAGATACTGTGGAGTAAATAAGTGCATTTTTTAAGTATATAGAGCTGCTATAGGCTAAATGATAAATTTATGTATAGTATACAAGAAGAATTTTCTTGCTAAACACTAAAAATTATTTATTAACCTGTAGCAAAGGTAAATGAATCTATTAGAAAAACTCAAGTGAATATTTGCAAGTACTCACAGATCATACTTATTAACTGTGAGCTACTTTAAGACAATGTGCCTGACTCAATCATCTATGAATAGTCACTGCTTGAATAGTGTGTCTGATTCAATCATCTTTTAATTACAGTGCTTGGATAAAGTGTTGATATTCAGGAAATACTGAATGAATGAATACATGAATGAACATAACATAAAGAAACATAATAACATAATGACATAATTTCTGGGAGAAAAAAATCAGTCTCAATACTTTTCAATGTCAACATGAAGAAAAGGAAAATTTTACCTTTCCAACAAAGTTTAAATCTACCCTAACACTTAAGAATCAATGTTACAAGGAAGGTAGATGATATACAGTACATGAAAAATAAAAATAAGTCCGTCAGCTGGACAGCAGTCAGCTCTCAGTGGTATTACTGAACTCTTCAATGTTAGTACTGTCGAATGCTATCACTGTGATGGCACTCTTGGCTGCCTACCTTTCCTTACTCCTCCTGCAAGTGGCAGGCACGGAATAAGTAAGAAACTATTTTGGGTAGGAAATAGAGCTGCAAAGTTCTGTTTCATTTCAGAGCCAAGGTCCCCTGAGAAACAAATAGGCACTTGTGATTTCAGTTGTTCTTTGCAGTGAACACAATACATTTTCCTCCAAATGACTTCTTTCTGCACCGCCTGGCCAGTCTAGTTCCTACTACCTTCCTTATTGTATTAATCCCTAGTTTGTAGTCTGCTGCAAATCTTTTAGAAACGAACTTCAATCCACTTTCAGAGTAACAACATGTCACCTGTACAACAGCACTGAAAGCAGTCCCTGCCATCCATTCTTGGCATGGCCTCAACTCTGAAACCTAATGGTCTCAACTGTTTAAAATCTAATCCTGCCACTAGCCTCCTCTGCTCTGCATCTGTGAAATCTCAATGCTACAACATCAGCTCACTCCACATGTCAAATAGTGGGGAGGGAAAGAAGCAAAAGCTCAGTTTGAAAAAAATGGCAACCATTACCTACAGCTAATCCTGTTCATTCTCGGCTTCCCACTCCATCTCCCATCCCGACACACAGAGCCTTCCAGAGCCTCCTCCCACTCTTTTTTTGAAATTAATTAATTTATTTCTTTCTTTTGAAGAACATTATGTTTACTAGGCTCTACCCTACCCCAAGTCCCCCCACAAACCCCATTACAGTCACTGTCCATCAGCATAGTAAGATGTTGTAGAATCACTACATGTCTTTTCTGTGTTGCAAAGCCCTCCCCTTTCCCCCACCCCCCACATTATACATGCTAATCATAATACCCCCTTTCTTCTTCCCTGCCCTTATCCCTCCCTACCCTCCCATTCCCCCCTGTCTCTTTCCCTTTGGTAACTGTAAGTCCATTCTTGGGTTCTGTGATTCTGCTGCTATTTTGTTCCTTCAGGTTTTCTTTTGTTCTTATACTCCACAGATGAGTGAAATCATTTGGTATTTGTTTTTCTCCACTTGGCTTACTTCACTGAGCATAATACCCTCTACCTCCATCCATGTTGCTGGAAATGGTAGGATTTGTTTTCTTCTTATGGCTGGATAATATTCCATTGTGTATATGTACCACATCTTCTTTATCCATTCATCTACCGATGGACACTTAGGTTACTTCCATTTCTTGGCTATTGTAAATAGTGCTGCGATAAACATAGGGGTGCATCTGTCTTTTTCAAACTAGGCTGCTGCATTCTTGGGGTAAATTCCTAGGAGTGGAATTCCTGGGTCAAATGGTATTTCTATTTTGAGTTTTTTGAGGAACCTCCATATTGCTTTCCACAATGGTTGAACTAATTTACATTCCCACCAGCAGTGTAGGAGGGTTCCCCTTTCTCCGCAACCTCGCCAACATTTGTTGTTGTTTGTCTTTTGGATGGTGGCTATCCTTACTGGTGTGAGGTGATATCTCATTGTGGTTTTAATTTGCATTTCTCTGATAACTAGCGATGTGGAGCATCTTTTCATGTGTCTGTTGGCCATCTGAATTTCTCCTTTGGAGAACTGTCTGTTTAGCTCCTCTGCCCATTTTTTAATGGGATTATTTGCTTTTTGTTTGTTGAGGAGCATGAGCTCTTTATATATTTGGGATGTCAAGCCTTTATCGGATCTGTAATTTACGAAAATATTCTCCCATACTGTAGGGTACCTTTTTGTTCTATTGACGGTGTCCTTTACTGTACAGAAGCTTTTCACCTGGATATAGTCCCACTTGTTCATTTTTGCTTTTGTTTTCCTTGCCAGGGGAGATATATTCATGAAGAAGTCATTAATGTTCACATCCAATAGATTTTTGCCTATGTTTTTTTCTAAGAGTTTTATGGTTTCATGACTTACATTCAGGTCTTTGATCCATTTTGAATTTACTTTCATGTATGGGGTTAAACAGTGAGCCAGTTTCATTCTCTTACATGTAGCTGTCCAGTTTTGCCAGCACCATCTGTTGAAGAGACGGTCATTTCCCCATTGTATGTCCATGGCTCCTTTATCGTATATTAATTGGCCATATATGTTTGGGTTAATGTCTGGAGTCTCTAATCTGTTCCACTGGTCTGTGGCTCTGTTCTTGTGCCAGTACCAAATTGTCTTGATTACTGTGCCTTTGTAGTAGAGCTTGAAGTTGGGGAGTGAGATCCCCGCCACTTTATTCTTCTTTCTCAGGATTGCTTCGGCTATTAGAGGTCTTTGGTGTTTCCACATGAATTTTTCGACTATTTGTTCCAGTTCGTTGAAGAATGTTGTTGGTAATTTGATAGGCATTGCATCAAATCTGTATATTGCTTTGGGCAGGATGGCCATTTTCATGATATTAATTCTTCTTAGCCAAGAGCATGGGATGAGTTTCCATTTGATAGTGTCCTCTTTAACTTCTCTTAAGAGTGTCTTATAGTTTCCAGGGTATAGGTCTTTCACTTCCTTGGTTAGGTTTATTCCTAGGTATTTTACTCTTTTTGATGCAATTGTGAATGGAACTGTTTTCCTGATATCTCTTTCTATTGGCTCATTGTTAGTGTATAGGAAAGCCACAGATTTCTGTGTGTTAATTTTGTATCCTGCAACTTTGCTGTATTCTGATATCAGTTCTAGTAGTTTTGGAGTGGAGTCATTAGCGTTTTTTATGTACAATATCATGTCATCTGCAAATAGTGACAGTTTAACTTCTTCCTTACCAATCTGGATTCCTTGTATTTCTTTGTTTTGTCTGATTGCAGTGGCTAGGACCTCCAGTACTATGTTAAATAACAGTGGGGAGAGTGGGCATCCCTATCTTCTTCCCGATCTCAGAGGAAAAGCTTTCAGCTTCTTGCTGTTAAGTATGATGTTGGCTGTGGGTTTATCATATATGGCCTTTATTATATTGAGGTACTTGCCCTCTATACCCATTTTGCTGAGAGTTTTCATCATGAATGGATGTTGAATTTTGTCAAATGCTTTTTCAGCATCTATGGAGACGATCATGTGGTTTTTGTCTTTCTTTTTGTTGATGTGGTGGATGATGTTGATGGACTTTCGAATGTTGTACCATCCTTGCATCCCTGGGATGAATCGCACTTGGTTGTGGTGTATGATACTTTTGATATATTTTTGAATTCGGTTTGGTAATATTTTATTGAGTATTGTTGCATCTACGTTCATCAGGGATATTGATCTGTAATTTTCATTTTTGGTGGGGTCTTTGCCTGGTTTTGGTATTAGGGTGATGTTAGCTTCATAGAATGAGTTTGGGAGTATCCCCTCCTCCTCTATTTTTTGGAAAACTTTAAGGAGAATGGGTATTATATCTTCTCTGTATGTCTGATAAAATTCCATGGTAAATCCATCTGGCCGGGGTTTTTTTTCATGGGTAGTTTTTTGATTACTGCTTCAATTTCTTTGCTGGTAATTGGTTTGTTTAGATTTTGTGTTTCTTCCTTGGTCAGTCTTGGAAGGTTGTATTTTTCTAGGAAGTTGTCCATTTCTTCTAGGTTTTCCAGCTTCTTAGCATATAGGTTTTCATAGTAGTCTCTAATAATTCTTTGTATTTCTGTTGGGTCCATCGTGATGTTTCCTTTCTCATTTCTGACTGTGTTGATGTGTGCTGATTCTCTTTTTTATTAATAAGTCTGGCTAGAGGCTTATCTATTTTGTTTATTTTCTCAAAGAACC
The DNA here is from genome assembly GCF_030020395.1 of Manis pentadactyla. Lineage (NCBI taxonomy): Eukaryota > Metazoa > Chordata > Mammalia > Pholidota > Manidae > Manis > Manis pentadactyla. The sequence goes on along the minus strand of NC_080021.1, from coordinate 41,578,930 downwards.
AGCTCTTGGTTTCATTGATTTTTGCTATTGTTTTATTCTTCTCAATTTTGTTTATTTCTTCTCTGATCTTTATTATGTCCCTCCTTCTGCTGACTGTAGGCCTCATTTGTTCTTCTTTTTCCACTTTTGATAATTGTGATGTTAGACTATTCATTTGGGTTTGTTCTTCCTTCTTTAAATATGCCTGGATTGCTATATACTTTCCTCTTAAGACTGCTTTTGCTGTGTCCCACAGAAGTTGGGGCTTAGTGTTGTTGTTGTCATTTGTTTCCATATATTGCTGGATCTCCATTTTGATTTGGTCACTGATCCATTGATTATTTAGGAGCGTGTTGTTAAGCCTCCATGTGTTTGTGAGCCTTTTTGCTTTCTTTGTACAGTTTATTTCTAGTTTTATGCCTTTGTGGTCTGAAAAGTTGGTTGGTAGGATTTCAATCTTTTGGAATTTACTGAGGCTCTTTTTGTGGCCTAGTATGTGGTCTATTCTGGAGAATGTTCCATGTGGACTTGAGAAGAATGTGTATTCTCTTGCTTTTGGGTGTAGAGTTCTATAGATGTCTATTAGGTCCATCTGTTCTAGTGTGTTGTTCAGTGCCTCTGTGTCCTTACTTATTTTCTGTCTGGTGGATCTGTCCTTTGGAGTGAATGGTGTCTTGAAGTCTCCTAAAATGAATGAATTGCAGTCTATTTACTCCTTTAGTTCTGTTAGTATTTGTTTCACATATGCTGGTGCTCCTGTGTTGGGTGCATATATATTTAGAATGGTGATATCCCCTTGTTGGACTGAGCCCTTTATCATTATGTAATGTCCTTCTTTATCTCTTGTTACTTTGTTTTGAAGTCTATTCTGTCTGATAATAGTACTGCAACTCCTGCTTTTTTCTCCCTATTGTTTGCATGAAATACCTTTTTCCATCCCTTGACTTTTAGTCTGTGCATGTCTTTGGGTTTGAGGTGAGTCTCTTGTAAGCAGCATATAGATGGGTCTTGTTTTCTTATCCATTCAGTGACTCTATGTCTTTTGATTGGTGCATTCAGTCCATTTACATTTAGGTTGATTATCGATGGGTACGTACTTATTGCCATTTCAGGCTTTAGATTCGTGGTTACCAAAGGTTCCAGGTTACTTTCCTTACTATCTAAGAGTCTAACTTAACTCACTTAGTATGCTGTTACAAACACAATCTAAAGGTTCTTTTCTATTTCTCCTCCTTTTTCTTCCTCCTTCATTCTTTATATATTAGGTATCAGATTCTATACTTTTTCTCTATCGCTTGATTGGCTTTGGGGATAGTCAATTTAATTTTGCATTTGCCTCGCAATCAGCAGCTCCACCCTCCCTACCGTGGTTTTACTACCTTTGGTGACAGCTATGCAAACCTAGGAACACTTCCATCTATAGCAGCCCCTCCAAAATAGACTGCAGAGATGGTTTGTGTGAAGTAAACTCTCTCAGCTTTTGCTTCTCTGGAAATTGTTTAATCCCTCCTTCAAATTTAAATGATAATCTCACCAGATAAAGTAATCTTGGTTCCAGGCCCTTCTGCTTCATGGCATTAAATACATCATGCCACTCCCTTCTGGCCTGTAAGGTTTCTGTTGAGAAGTCTGATGTTAGCCTGATGGGCTTTCCTTTGTATGTGATCTTATTTCTGTCTCTGGCTGCTTTTAACAGTCTGTCCTTATCCTTGATCTTTCCCATCTTAATTACTATGTGTCTTGCTGTTGTCTTCCTTGGGTCCCTTGTGTTGGGGGATCTGTGGATCTCCATGGCCTGAGAGACTATCTCCTTCCCCAGATTGGGGAAGTTTTCAGCAACTACCTCCTCAAAGACACTTTCTATCCCTTTCTCTCTCTTCTTCTTCTTCTGGTATCCCTATAATGCAAATGTTGTTCTGCTTGGATTGGTCACAGTTCTCTCAATATTCTTTCATTTTTAGAGATCCTTTTTTCTCTGTGCATCAGCATTTTTGTATTCCTCTTCTCTAGTTTCTATTTCATTTATTGTCTCCTCCACCGTATCCAACCTTTTAATACCCTCCATTGTGTTCTTTAACGATTGGATCTCTGACCTGAATTCATTCCTGAGTTCATGGATGTCTTTCTGTACCTCCATTAGGATGTTGATGATTTTTATTTTGAACTCCCTTTCAGGAAGAGTCACGAGGTCCATATCATTTAAATCTTTCTCAGGAGTTGTATTTACAATTTTACTCTGGACAAGGTTCCTTTGGCGTTTCATGTTTGTATATGGCGCCCTCTAGTGTCCAGAAGCTCTATTCTGGAGCTGCTGAGCCCCTGAAGCAATGTCGGGGGTCGCAGGGAGCGGTACTAGTGCCTGGGGGGAGGAAAGTGCTGTTCCCCGCCTCCCAGCTGCTGTGCCTGTCTCCACTGCCTGAGCCAGTGGGCCGGGCACACAGGTATAAGTTTTTGTCCCAGAGCAGCCAGATATGGATCCCTGCTTTCCACAAGCAGCTGGAATCCCAGTCTCCCCAGGCACTCTGCCTGTATTAACTTTCCAACCCGGTAGTCATGCGAGTCTCATGAAAGCACCATGAAATGTAGGTTTGTGCTCCCAGCGCAGATCCCCAGAGCTATGTATTCAGCATTCCCAAGCCTTCCACTCCCTCCCTGCTCCATTTCTCTTCCTCCCGCTGGTGAGCTAGGGTTGGGGAGGGGCTCGGGTCCCGCGGAGCCACATCTCTGGTACGTTACCCTGTTCGCTGAGGTCTGCTCTTTTCTCCAGGTGTGTGCAGTCTCACGGTCCTCTTTCCTGTTGCTCTCTCAGGATTAGTTGCGCCAATTAAATTTTCTAATTGTATCCAGTTTTAGGAGGAAGCCTCTGTCTCTCCTCTCATGCCATCTTTAATCTCACCCCTCCTCCCACTCTTGAAGTCAATCTGAAGTTTCAGAAATGTTTTTTGCAAAAAACATGCACCTATAATTTTTTTAAGAAAATGAGGCCACCACTTCCCAAAGAACACTCAACTGGAAACAGACACACTAAAAGGATATTAAAAGGCAATTAAGTTTATTCTGGAATAACTGTATTTATACTTTAATGAGGCAGAACTATATGTAGTTAATATTGTGGAGAATGATCAATAAAAGTTAAAGAATATTAAGCTATACATAACAGTTTTTTGATGTAAGCAATCCTAATAGATATTTAAAACATGGAAAGGAGACTTTATTCTAATTCCAATTTCCTTCTACGGACAAACTACATATTTTACATATATATATGCAATACATACACACACATACAGTACATTAGAAACATCTTCTTGCTAATTACTAAACTATATATCAAACTGTAGAAAGCTAAATGAATATGTTAGGAAAAATCAAACAAATATTTGCAAGTCCCCACATACTATCATACTTACCAACTGTGAGCTATTTTAAGACAGAGAGTGTGCCTTTAATATGGTCAATTTGTATTTGACCTAATTTCCACAAAACATACAAGCTACCTGGAAAACAGGTTACTCCAGCAAGTACTGCACCAAAACACTAAAAAGAAGAATCAGCTTTCTTCTTCTCCCAACTGGTACTGTCTCTCAAAATTTAATGTCAGCATATAATGTTTCATTAACAGATAATTCAGAAAAATTAATTCTTAGAGCTCTCCCATAAGATAAGTTGGAATAATTTCTCTTTTCCTTTAAATTTCCATATGCTGTCCAGAGGCACCTGAAATTTGTTAGGACTTCCATATAATTTCAGCAATACTTGAGCTTGGCACAAGTTCCATCAATAATATTGTTTCCCCCCTTTCCTTTCATTGTCCAACAGTTATCATTTAGTATGAAGTAAAAAAAAAATTGTTAAATGAATGAATGAAGTTCTTGCTTCCTAAAATTTAGATTCCTACTTCAAGGTCCTTTCCTAGCTAGAATAAGAAAGGGTCTCTCCTACTTCATTCTTAGTGTCAAAGCCTTCCTTTCATCTTACCCTTTCTAGACAAAAATTCCTGTTATCTCATTCCCTTCCTAGCTTCACTTTCTACAAGGGTTTCAATTTGTACTTGACCTAATTCTCATAAAACACCCTTTTTTCCTTTTCTTTTTTAAAATTTTAATATCTGCTATAACAACCCAATACAATTATGTGTGTATTCAAGGCTAGCCTTAGGCAAAAGAGAAGAGAGTAGGCTTCAGATGTGATTTAAATGGTACAGATGATCCCAGTCCTGACATATACTAATGCACACACACTTGACTAGAGACTAAAAGCACAGATACATCTCTGTGTTAGGCTCCTGCTGCTTCTTGAGATTCTTAACCCATTCCCTCCCTCCCTCTTTCCATTACTCTTTTTTTTTTTTCTGTTCTGTTTTATGATAGTTCCCTGCAGCTAACTTAGCTCCTCTTCATTTTACAACCTAAACTCAATCTGTCAGGGATTTCTGTTGGTTCTATTTTCAAAATACACCAAAATCCAACCAGGTCTTAACCACCAGCAGCACTACAAACCACCATCATTCACCTGGATTACTGCAATAGCCTCCCAGTAGGTCTGTGCTTCTACTTTTGCCCACCCCTCTTCACAGTCTATTCTCAGCAAAACCAAAGTAATCCTTTAAAAATGTGAACCAGATCTTATCACTCTGCCACTCAATGCCTAGCAAGGGTCTAAAAATGTCTACAAGGCACTCCTCCTGATCTGATCCCCCAGATCACCTCCATTACTTCTGTTAATTCTCTGATCTTACCTCCTGCTTCTCTCTCCCTCCATCACTCTGCTCATTTGGTGTCCTCCTTGCTATTCCCCAAACACACAAGGCTTTTCCACTGGCTATTGCCAGGTGTGGTCCACTCCCATAGCAACTTCAAAATGGACACATTCAGATAACCTCCCTCCTAATTTATTAGCCTCCTGACTAACCAATTGTTAATAACTCCTAATAAAGTATGGTTAACAGACTTGGAAAAGATATGTTACAATTCCACACCTTTTATGTATGTCCCATAAACCCAGTGTGTATCAAGATCTCTCCTTTTTCCCTCAAGCCCTTTTATTACTGCCATTGAGCTTTTCTTGTTTAAAGATGAGCCTGTAACTACTGAGTCTGCTTCCCCTCCTACTCTCCCATTCTCAGTCTTTCCCCTACCCTACAGCTCCAGGGTTACTGCTGCAAACCTCCTTCTCTATCCTTGGATAATCACATGAAACATTCGCAGAGGTCTGAGGATTTTGTTTTGTTTCGTGAAGGACAGGGTTGTCTCCACATACACATCTCTGCATTTTATTTTTCTCATTTGATAGCAGGCAGTGGAACACAACCACATGAGCTGGTATAGATGGAACTCCATTCTTTTTAATATCAGCATAATGTTACATGGCTGAAATTTATCAAACATATTCCACTTTTCCGTCCTTGTTTCCAGTTTTCTACCACTACTGACAATACTGCAAAGAGATCTGTACATAAAAAGTACATATAGCCTTACTTATTGGTGCTTGTATTTCTATGGGATAGATTCTCAGGAGTGAAACTGCCAGATCACTTTTTAAAAAGCTGTGAACTTCACATTTTTACCCACTATGTCCTTTTCTCAAGTCTTCCACCAGTTAAATATAACCAACAAAATTATATTTAACTTTGCAATATAATATGATAACTCATTGTTTACTTTAACCTGCATTTCCTAAACTACTACTGATCATGTGCTTTTTGGCTATTTGGATTTCCTTTTCTGTGAACTACCTATTCATATGTCTTATGTTTTTACACTTGATTGCCTTTTTGTTATTCATTTATAGATTTTCTTGTATCTTAGATATCAACCATTTATCTGTTATTTGAGGTAAAATAGTTTTCCCAACCTACTGTTTGTCTATTGAGTTTGTTTATGTGATCCCACACAAAAGTTTGAATATGATGAGATCAGATTTTTTTTTCATACCTCATAGTTTTCCTGTGTTGGTTAGAAATTTCTCCCCAACTTCTAAGTCATACGTGTAATGTAGAACTTTTATTTTTTCATGTGTTTAAGTATTCAGTACATCTAGAATTTATTTGGGTACTGTAGAGACCAAATATTCCACTTTCTTTTGGATATACATGTCTTAATAGTATGATTATTATTTTCCGACTGAATTTAAATTTTTCACCTTTATCAATTAAATTCCCACAAATACCAGAATGTATTTCTCACCTCTACATTCAGACATATTTTTGTGTGGTAATTTTGAATACAGTGGCTTTAGAGTGTATTTTCATGTCTGAATGGCTGTCCACTCCTCACTCTTTTTTTTTTGTCAACAAAGATTAACATTATTTTATCCAATTCCATTACTGATGAAATATTGACTAGAGGTATGATAAATATATTTTTATTAATTCTGGGGAGAAAAGAATTATGTCATAGTTCTCACATGGTAACGCACTATCATAAGAATTGGGAATGTAATTTTTAAGACCAGCAGCTTTTTTCTTTATTTCAGTTCCAAATTCAAACCATGATGAAATATCACCACTCACATGTTAGATCAAAATTAAAAAGGTGGACAATTACATGTATTGGCAAGGATGAAATTTTAAATGAAATCTTACAGCTTTCTTCACATAAAACTATACTTCTCTTATTAAATTCATTTGTATTTTCTAGTTTTTAAAATTGCTCTGAATTGATTATTTTTTCTGATTTTTCTTTAATAAGATTACTATCAGTATTGAGAAAGGCTACTGATTCCTATGTATTTTATATCATATAGATAGCCATACACCAAAGGCTCTTCTTAATTCTAGTAATTTTTTACTGGTATCTTTGGATTTTCTAAGCATACAATCATGCAAAACAAATGCATCCCTTTCTCTTCTTTTCTATTACACTGATTCACAATTTTATCTTACTAAACATGTTAGAACATGTAAAACAAAACACGGAATAATAACAATACAAGGCATATCTGTTATTTGAGATAACTGTAGCATTTCACTAAACGTAAAAATAATATTTTTTATATACTATTACTTTGGAAAAGCTGTTGAATTTTATCAAATACTTTTATAGCATCTACTGACAGGACCTTCTTAATTTTCTTTGAATCTCATGAACTCTGTATGTATTGTTCTTTTAATTCATTCAGGGTTAATTATTTTTGGTTAAATACTATTAATTAGCATGTCCTTTGCATTTCAGAAATTCGTATTTAGCATACTTTCAGTCACTCTATCAGTCATTTGCCTTTGGTAGTATGTACTGAAAGATTCATTGCTTATACATGTTTCCTCTTCTTTTTATAATCCTCTTTGAGGCCTTGGTTCTGATTCATTTACTATTGAGTAGAATTTGCTCAAATATTGTCCTCAAATGGGAGAAATGAGAGAGATTCTGTGAATATCTGAATTATTTTTCACTGTGAGAGGTGAATAAGATATTGAATCACTTATTTACTCATTTATCAAAAATTTACACTATGTAATGTGCCCTGTTCTGAGTATTGAAGATACATCATAAGAAAACAGAGTCCTTGCCTTTAAAGAATGTATATTGCTGTTGAGGGAGACAGCAAAGAAGAGAATTAAAAAATACATAAAGAAGTATTTAAGAGCTAAAAAAAAACCCAGCAAGATAGAGAAAGGAGAATGGTGGTGGAGTAGAAGTGATGCTATACACACACACACACACACACACACACACACACAAACACATCTATACAGTAGGAGGAAGGGCCTCTCTAAATGATGATGAAGACAATGATAGCAGTTAACCCATACACAGTGCCTACTAAGTGCCAGGCTCTGTGCTAAGTACAGTACATACATTACTTCATCTAATCCTAAATAACTCCATGAGGGGATTTAGTAATAAAATAAAAACTGCATTATTATTTTTCTTGCTTCCAGAGCATTATTTTTTTTATTAACATATCACTGATATATAATCTTGTTTCACATGAGCAACACTGTGGTTACAATACTTACCCATATTATCAAGTCCCTCCCCTCACCCCACTGCAGTCACTGTCCATCAGTGTACTAAGATGCTATAGAGTCACTACTTGCTACATTGCCTTCCCTGTGAGCCACCTACATTATGTGGGCTAATTATAATGCCCTTAGGCCCCCTCTCCCTCCCTCCTCAACCCCTTCCCTTTGGTAACCACTAGTCCCTTCTTGGAGTCTGCGAATCTGCTGCTGTTTTGTTCCTTCAGTTTTGCTTTATTAAAAACTGTATTATAGGACGGAAGCCAAGATGGCGGCGTGAGTAGAGCAGCGGAAATCTCCTCCCAAAACCACATATATCTATGATAATATAACAAAGACAACTCTTCCTAGAATAAAGACCAGAAGACACAGGACAACATCCAGACCACATCCACACCTGCGAGAACCCAGTGCCTCATAAAGGGGGAGAGGAGGGCCACAAACCAATAAGAAGGGAAGTTCTTCCAGCCGTCATTCGTCCCAGCTCTGCAAACTATTCCTAACACCATGAAAAGGCAAAACTACAGGCAGACAAAGATCACAGAGACAACATCAGAGAAGGAGACAGACCTAACCAGTCTTCCTGACAAATAAAACAAATAAGAATCATAAACATGCTGACAGAGATGCAGAGAAATATGCAAGAGATATGGGATGAAGTCCGGAGGGAGATCACAGACGCCAGAAAGGAGATTACAGAAATGAAACAAACTCTGGAAGGGTTTATAAGCAGAATGGATAGGATGCAAGAGGCCATTGATGGAATTGAAACCAGAGAACAGGAACGCATAGAAGCTGACATAGAGAGAGATAAAAGGATCTACAGGAATGAAACAATGTTAAGAGAACTGTGTGACCAATCCAAAAGGAACAATATCCGCATTATAGGAGTACCAGAAGAAGAAGAGAGAGGAAAAGGGATGGAAAGTATCTTGGAAGAAATAATTGCTGAAAACTTCCCTAAACTGGGGGAGGAAATAATCGAAAAGACCACGGAAATACCCACAACCCCCAACAGAAAGGATCCAAGGAGGACAACACCAAGACACATAATAATTAAAAAGGCAAAGATCAAGGACAAGGAAAGAGTTTTAAGGCAGCTAGAGAGAAAAAGGTCACCTATAAAGGAAAACCCATCAGGCTAACATCAGACTTCCCGACAGAAACCTTACAGGCCAGAAGAGAATGGCATGATATATTAAATGCAATGAAACAGAAGGGCCTTGAACCAAGGATACTGTATCTAGCACGACTATCATTCAAATATGATGGTGGGATTAAACAATTCCCAGACAAACAAAAGCTGAGGGAATTTGCTTCCCACAAACCACCTCTACAGAACATCTTACAAGAACTGCTCTAGATGGGAGCACTCCTAGAAAGAGCACAGCACAAAACACCCAACATATGAAGAATCGAGGAGAAGGAATAAGAAGGGAGAGAAGAAAAGAATCTCCAGACAGTGTATATAACAGCTCAATAAGCGAGCTAAGTTAGGCAGCAAGATACTAAAGAGGCTAACCTTGAACCTTTGGTAACCACGAATTTAAAGCTTGCAATGGCAATAAGTACATATCTTTCAATAGTCACCCTAAATGTTAATGGACTGAATGCACCAATCAAAAGACACAGAGTAATAGATTGGATAAAAAAGCAAGACCCATCTATATGCTGCTTACAAGAAACTCACCTCAAACCCAAAGACATGTACAGACTAAAAGTCAAGGGACGGAAAAAGATATTTCAGGCAAATAAAAGCGAGAAAAAAGCAGGCGTTGCCATACTAATATCAGACAAAATAGACTTCAAAACAAAGAAAGTAACAAGAGTAAAGAAGGACACTATAGAATGATAAAGGGCTCAGTCCAACAAGAGGATATAACCATTATAAACATATATGCACCCAATACAGGAGCACCAATATATGTGAAACAAATACTAACAGAATTAAAGGAGGAAACAGAATGCAATGCATTCATTATGGGAGACTTTAACACATCACTCACTCCGAAGGACAGATCCACCAGACAGAATATAAGTAAGGACACAGAGGCACTGAACAACACACTAGAACAGATGGACCTAATAGACATCTATAGAACTCTACATCCAAAAGCAACAGAATACACATTCTTCTCAAGTCCACATGGAACATTCTCCAGAATAGACCACATACTAGGCCACAAAAACAGTCTCAGTAAATTCCAAAAGATTGAAATCCTACCAACCAACTTTTCAGACCACAAAGGTATAAAACTAGAAATAAATTGTACCAAGAAAGCAAAAAGGCTCACAAACACATGGAGGCTTAACAACACGCTCCTAAATAATCAATGGATCAGTGACCAAATCAAAATGGAGATCCAGCAATATATGGAAACAAATGACAACAACAACACTAAGCCCCAACTTCTGTGGGACACAGCAAAAGCAGTCTTAAGAGGAAAGTATATAGCAATCCAGGCATATTTAAAGAAGGAAGAACAAACCCAAATGCATAGTCTAACATCACAATTATCAAAAGTGGAAAAAGAAGAACAAATGAGGCCTACAGTCAGCAGAAGGAGGGACATAATAAAGATCAGAGAAGAAATAAATAAAATTGAGAAGAATAAAACAATAGCAAAAATCAATGAAACCAAGAGCTGGTTCTTGGAGAAAATAAACAAAATAGATAAGCCTCTAGCCAGACTTATTAAGATGAAAAGAGAGTCAACACAAATTAACAGTATCAGAAACAAGAAAAGAAAAATCACAACAGACCCCACAGAAATACAAAGAATTATTAGAGACTACTATGAAAACCTATATGCTAACAAGCTGGGAAACCTAGGAGACATGGACAACTTCCTAGAAAAATACAACCTCCCAAGACTGACCCAGAAAGAAACAGAAAATCTTAAGAGACCAATTACCGGCAACGAAATTGAAGCGGTAATCAAAAAACTACCAAAGGACAAAACCCCCGGGCCAGAGGGATTTACCACGGAATTTTATCAGACATACAGGGAAGACATAATACCCATTCTCCTTAGAGATTTCCAAAAAATAGAGGAGGAGGGGATACTCCCAAACTCATTCTATGAAGCTAACATCACCCTAATACCAAAACCAGGCAAAGACACCACCAAAAAAGAAAACTACAGACCAATATCCCTGATGAACGTAGATGCAAAAATACTCAACAAAATATTAGCAAACCGAATTCAAAAATACATCAAAAGGATCATACACCATGACCAAGTGGGATTCATCCCAGGGATGCAAGGATGGTACAACATTCGAAAGTCCATCAACATCATCCACCACATCAACAAACAGAAAGACAAAAACCACATGATCATCTCCATAGATGCTGAATAAGCATTTGACAAAGTTCAACATCCATTCATGATAAAAACTCTCAGCAAAATGGGAATAGAGGGCAAGTACCTCAACATAATAAAGGCCATCTATGATAAACCCACAGCCAACATTATATTGAACAGCGAGAAGCTGAAAGCATTTCCTCTGAGATTGGGAACTAGACAGGGATGCCCACTCTCCCCACTGTTATTTAACATAGTACTGGAGGTCCTAGCCATGGCAATCAGACAAAACAAAAAAATACAAGGAATCCAGATTGGTAAAGAAGAAATTAAACTGTCACTATTTGCAGATGACATGATATTGTACATAAAAAACGCTAATGACTCCACTCCAAAACTACTAGAACTGATATCAGAATATAGCAAAGTTGCAGGATACAAAATCAACACACAGAAATCTGTGGCTTTCCTATACACTAGCAATGAACGAACAGAAAGAGAAATCAGGAAAACAACTCCATTCACAATTGCATCAAAAAAAATAAAATAGTAGGAATAAACCTAACCAAAGAAGTGAAAGACTTATACTCTGAAAACTACAAGTCACTCTTAAGAGAAATTAAAGGGGACACTAACAGATGGAAACTCATCCCATGCTCGTGGCTAGGAAGAATTAATATCGTCAAAATGGCCATCCTGCCCAAAGCAATATACAGATTTGATGCAATCCCTATGAAAATACCATCAACATTCTTCAATGAACTGGAACAAATAATTCAAAAATTCATATGGAAACACCAAAAACCCCGAATAGCCAAAGCAATCCTGAGAAAGAAGAATAAAGTAGGGGGGACCTCACTCCCCAACTTCAAGCTCTACTACAAAGGCACAGTAATGAAGACAATTTGGTACTGGCACAAGAACAGAGCCACAGACCAATGGAACAGACTAGAGAATCCAGACATTAACCCAGACATATATGGTCAATTAATATTTCATAAAGGAGCCATGGACATACAATGGCGAAATGACAGTCTCTTCAACAGTCTCTTCAACAGATGGTGCTGGCAAAACTGGACAGCTACATGTAGGAGAATGAAACTGGACCATTGTCTAACCCCATATACAAAAGTAAACTCAAAATGGATCAAAGACCTGAATGTAAGTCATGAAACCATTAAACTCTTGGAAGAAAACATAGGCAAAAACCTCTTAGACATAAACATGAGTGACCTCTTCTTGAACATATCTCCCCGGGCAAGGAAAACAACAGCAAAAATGAACAAGTGGGACTATATTAAGCTGAAAAGCTTCTGTACAGCAAAAGACACCATCAATAGAACAAAAAGGAACCCTACAGTATGGGAGAATATATTTGAAAATGACACTTCCGATAAAGGCTTGACGTCCAGAATATATAAAGAGCTCACACGCCTCAACAAACAAAAAACAAATAACCCAATTAAAAAATGGGCAGAGGAACTGAACAGAAAGTTCTCCAAAACAGAAATACAGATGGCCAACAGACACATGAAAAGATGCTCCACATCGCTAATTATCAGAGAAATGCAAATTAAAACTACAATGAGGTAACACCTCACACCAGTAAGGATGGCTGCCATCCAAAAGACAAACAACAACAAATGTTGGTGAGGCTGTGGAGAAAAGGGAACCCTCCTACACTGCTGGTGGGAATGTAAATTAGTTCAACCATTGTGGAAAGCAGTATGGAAGTACATCAAAATGCTCAAAACAGACTTACCATTTGACCCAGGAATTGCACTCCTAGGAATTTACCCTAAGAATGCAGCAATCAAGTATGAGAAAGACCAATGCACCCCTATGTTTATTGCAGCACTATTTACAATAGCCAAGAATTGGAAACAACCTAAATGTCCATCGATAGATGAATGGATAAAGAAGATGTGGTACATATACACAATGGAATACTACTCAGCCGTAAGAAAAGGGCAAATCCTACCATTTGCAGCAACATGGATGGAGCTGGAGGGTATTATGCTCAGTGAAACAAGCCAAGCGGAGAAAGAGAAATACCAAATGATTTCATTCATCTGTGGAATATAAGAACAAAGGAAAAACTGAAGGAACAAAACAGCAGCAGAATCACAGAACTCAAGAATGGACTAACAGGTACCAAAGGGAAAGGGACCGGGGAGGATGGGTGGGTAGGGTGGGATAAGGGGGGGGAGAAGAAGGGGGGTATTGAGATTAGAATGCATGGGGGGATAGGAGAAAGGGGAAGGCTGTACAACACAGAGAAGGCAAGTAGTGATTCTACAACATTTGCTATGCTGATGGACAGTGACTGTAAAGGGGTTTATAGGGGGGACCTGGTATAGTGGAGAGCCTAGTAAACATAATATTCGTCATGTAAGTGTAGATTAATGATAACTGAAAAAAAAAAAAGGCAGTTCCTGTGTGGAGACCTCCAATGAGTTCTACACAAGGGTATAAAGGGCATATAAAAGTGTAGGCAAAGGGTCTGTTTGTGTTTATACAGAGGATCAAAGCCTAATTGGGCTAACCCGAAAATGAACTAAGATACGATATGAAAAAGAACTTCCAACATCTGCACTCTCTGGAAGACTCATGCCAGAAGGTGATCATCAAAAAACCCCAACAAAGATCCACGCGCTGCTACAGCTGTAGATGCACTCATCCCACCAGTTCCTGGACTTGCCATGGGAATGAGGAAGGAGATATCTAAGCTGGCCTGTGCATACAGTAAAACAACAAATTGGACTGGATCTATACTGTTGGAACTCAATCAAGAATTAGGAGAAGTGCAAATTGTAGCACTCCAAAATCTTACAACTACAGACTATTTACTGTTAAAAGAACATATGGGATGTGAACAGTCCCCAGGAATGGGTTGTTTTAATTTGTCTGATTTCTCTCAGACTGTTCAAGTTCAGTTGGACAATATCCACCATATCATAGATAAGTTTTCACAAATGCCTAAGGTGCCTAACTGGTTTTCTTGGTTTTACTGGAGATGGCTGGTAATTACAGGTATGCTTTGGTTATGTAACTATACTCCTATTATGTTAATGTGTGTGCACAATTTAATTAGTAGTTTAAAACCTATACATGCTGAAGTTACTCTTCAAGAAGATATGTCAAAGAAATAATCAATCTTCCCATGTTTTCTTCTGCCTGCTACTTCTATAGCTTTTCTTCTTCCTTCCTACTTACAACCCTTAAATAGAATTCGTGCCTCATATCAAATTTACCGAGTATCATAATTCTTCCAAGTGGTAAAGATACCTCAAGACAAATGCTGGGCATAGAAGCCACAGGGCATTAATATGCAAAGAAGTAAAAAGCTAACCTTTTCAAACAATAAGGCTTCTCTCTCACTTACCAACTTTACATTTCCCTGTATGGCCCTGGAAGATGACTGGTTAGCCAGAGACGGGTAAGATTCCTCAAGGGAGGAATAACCTAAGACAGGCACAGTTGCAAGGGGGCTATCAGGTGAGAAATTGGGGATCAACAGAGGTGAGGCTTAGAACCTCACCCCCCACTGTTCTGAGAGAAATCTTCTGCATACGTGGATGTTTTATTGCCCTTGTCTAGCTTGGATTAACACATAGTCTACAGGCACACACCTGATCATCTACATTTGCTCTCTTACAACACTAAACTATGTTTTCTACCTTTATCTTGTATCTACCTACCACTTCAGCATTTTATTAAAAATAATAATAATAAAGAGAGAAATGTGGTATCCACATATAAATCAAGTATAAAAATCAAATGAGTACTCATATTTGAACTGTTTATAGTTCATAATGCATGAGCAAAACCAAAAGTTTCTGTGATGACTGCCCTTGTACTGCTCACCATGTAACTTATTCACTATGTAAGAATTTGTTCTCCATGTAAGAACTTGTTCGTTATGCTTCAGACGATTGGAGACTGACGAAAATTAGGCTTGGGGTGGATTAATGATTGTGCATTGAGCATTGACTCCCCTATACAGAATTTTATTGTTGTTAACAACCATTTGATCAATAAATATGAGAGATGCCCTCACAACAACAACAAAACAAAAAACAAAAGTACACACTTCCAATTGTAAAATAAATAAGTAACCGGGATGTAATGTATAGCGTAAGGAATATAGTCAAAATATGGTAACAACTTGGTATGGTGATAGCTGGTACCTAGAATTATCATGTATATAAATGTTGAATCACTGTGTTGTACACCTGAAACTAATGTAATGTAATACTGTGTGTCTACTACCCTTCAATAAAAAATAATTATCTACAAAAGAAAAGAAACAAACAAACAAAAAACTGTATTATATCCTTAGATTCAACTTTAGAATAAAGTGGCTGAAAACAACCATTCCTCACATCCAGAGAAATGTTTTAATTAAAATGTTGTTATATCATCCTATCACTCAAAACCTGATCAGAAAATATTGAGAATTAAAATGGTGAAAAAAATAGGTATGAAGAGTATGCTAATGTGATTTTAAAAAGACTTCATTCTAAAACTAATCACTGGAAATATACAAAATGAAGAAACAAACAGTCTCAATAAAAATGGAAGTAAGACTAGGATGTCTGTATACCACTGCTCTGTCCCAACATCTTACTGGATCCTTTACACAAAATTCCTCATTTAATTCTTCCACAAGACTGTGATTCCAGTAAGTCTACAATGCCCATTCTATGCGCAAGGTAAGTGAAGTCTAAGAGAATTATTATCTTACCAAAAATAATGACAGGAAAAAAAGGGGGAAGAAATGAAAATATGAATTCTTACAAATGACATGATTATAAACTTACAGCCAAGAACATCAATTTACCACACAGGTAAAAAAATGAGATCAGCCAAGTTGTAAGACATATGGTAAATCCAGAAAAGCTTCCCTACGGAAGCTGAATTGTACAGTGAGAAGAAAATGGGCTTGGAGCTACATATGCTGAGTCAAGTCAAGTGGACTGGCCCAGGGAGTGAACTGAAAAGCGTGCATTGCTACAGGGTTACTTTTGTGATAACCTTGGTAGATGCACCAGTGACAAGGTTGCTCAGCAACAGTAGCAATCTAAAGCAATCCTAAAATACCTGATCAAATAGTTCTATTCCTGGTAACGAAAGATCAAAGAAAACCATCTCAACTATGTAAGAAGTTGAGAGCCCTAACTCCCTCTAGGTTCCCATTGTCTTCTCCTTTTCTCAATAAAAATTACCTTCACCCTCTGTCAATGACTTCACTCTTGTTTCTTCCCACCCTGGCTCTTTTCCTTTCTGATTCTTCCCCACCTCTCTTCTTTTCCCATAACCCTTAATCAAATATCCCCTTTCAAATTGCTTTCTTTTCCTTATCACCAGAGTTCAGTTTCAAGAGCATTCATCCAAATAAATTTTGATTTTAAAGGCCATATATCTCTTCTTCTAATACTAGTAATTAAAGGAAAATTTCAACAATTAAGCATATTATAAAGTGAAAAATGGATTGAGAACACCGACCTAAATTTTTTAAAATACTATGCGGCTTTAGAAAAAAGTATGCCCTAAATATGACACCATATAAAAATTCTTTCATGCAAGTTTTTACTATTTTGCAAAATTCAAGGAGTAAAATATAACCTACTTAACAAATTTAACAAGTAATCTAAGAAGATTAGTGCCAGAAAGAAACTCAATTGTTGCTTTAGTGTCCCTCAGCACTATATTTCTTCTCCGTTTGGACTTAATAACACTTCACCTATATATGATTCACAAAGGAAAAACAAGTCATCGACAGTTTACTATCATGGGAATCAGAGACCAGTAATCATAAAATGCTTTTAATTCTTATCATATTACTAAATTTTATCAGAACCAAATGTTGGCAGCACAATTTTGATGGAATTAGTTACCTTTTCTTTCACTTTCATAACAAATTAAGCATCGCTCAGTTGAAAAGTTATAATGTCACAAGCCTTGAAGCAGTGTTAGGTGCTATAATTTAAACTGGTAAGGTACAGAATTTGTATGCTATTGGGAAAGAGTTTTATTAGCCTCATTAATGATAACTATTTAACTGGTACAGACCCAGGCTCTTTTAAGACCTTTAATCAGTTAAATGTCAAAGGAAATAATAAAATAATTCAAAAGTCTCTAAATATATAAAATATATAACTAATATAGCAATATAGCAGCAAAACAGGTAGAAAATATAACCATTACAATGACTTTCAAAGAAAAAGGCAAATGGTTTATGTCCCTAAATAAGCTAAAACCAAGAGATAAACTCAGTGGGTAAATAGGAAAGATAATCTACACTTGAAATTAAAAAACAAATGAAGAGGATGAATGGATAAACAAAATGTGCCATATACATACAATGTATATATATGTAATGTAAATAATAATTTAGCCTTAAAAAGTAAGGAAATCCTATTTTTTGGATGAACCCTGAGGACTTATACTAAGCCAGTCACAAAAAGATAAATAATGTATGATTCTACTTTTAAAAGAGTTATCTATAAATTCATAAAAACACAAAGTAGAATGGTGGTTACTAGGGGCTGGGGGAAGAGTTATTTAACAGATATAGGGGTTCGGTCTTGCAAGAGAAAAAAGGTTCTGGACATCTTCTGTACAACAAAGTGAATATACTTAACACTACTGAACTGTAGTGAATGAAAAATAAAAAATTTGTAGCAAAATTTTTCTTATAGCCGATGAACTATTGCAGATAAAACATATTTGTTAGGTGTTACAACTTTAAGGAATTCAAAAGGTTTTAATATCTGATATTCAATGCATATGATACAATGGCTCTTTCCATATCAATTCTGACAAATGCTACCAAATTTATTTATTAAAACTAGTCCCTCATCCATGCTCATCCACCCCTTCTCCCACCAAAGTTCTGGGGTTCCAATCAAAGATCTGCTCTGAAGCCCTTTACCGAGGTACTCAGCCCCAGAATACACCTGCCATCCAGGAATGGTCAGTCAAGATAACCACATTAAGATTTTGTTTTTCTCCTCTTCTCTTTCCCTTGTCTGAAGAAACCACTGCTGCCTGGAAATTCCCATCCCTCCATAAAAGTGAAGAAGAAATTAAGACATTCTCAAATAGATTAAAACCTGAGCGAATTCTTTGCTAGCGGACCTGCCCTACAAGAAATACCAAAGGGAGCCCTTCAGGCTGAAATGTAAGGACATTTCATTTCAGTAACATGAATCCACACAATGAAATAAAGAGCACCACTAAAGGTAAACTACATAGGTAAATCTAAAAGACAGCATAAATTTGTTTTTTGTTTGTAACTCTATATAACACTTCTGCCATGAATTTAAGTCATAACCAAGAAAACAAAAGTACTTTATCTGAAAAAGCATTTTCTCTGAAAAGTAGAAAATGCTTCAAAACAAACCTGTGGTGAACTACACATCTCCATGTCACAGACTTACAGTTACACTTATAACTTGATAGTTTGGCTCAATGTGGTTTGAAAACACTAACCTGACCTTGTTCATTTTACCTCCTTTACATCTTTTGAATCTGTCCCCTTCTGTCACCATGGCTAATACCGTAATCCAGGTTGTCATCATTTCTGACCTGGATTATTGAGAGCTTCCTAATTGTAGACCGGCTCCACCCTAAACTTCCTACACTGCGGCTATTAGTGATATAACAACAGTGGCTCCCCATAATCTTCATGGAGAAAGCAATGAAAATTCCCAGGACAAAATGCAATTCCCAGAATCAAATTCCAATGACACAGCCACTACATTTCTCTCCAGCTTAGCACAACACACATATAAATGATCTATACCTGCACTCCATGCTATTGCTCCTGGGAACTAATCGGGACCCCACAATGTTTTTATGTCTCCCTTTACACATGCTACTTCCTCTGATTAGAAAAACCTTACCTTGTACTACAACCTCATCTCTCCTACAGTGAAGACTTCCTTTTCTTCAGGACTCAGTACCTATACATAACTACAACCACTCCCACTCCCAGTAATGCTGGGTTTACATTTATCTAGACATAAGTGCCACAGTCCTTATCAAAATGTACTATAAAAACTTGCTTGCCAATGTATCTTTCCCATAGACCATAAGCTATTTAAGTGTAAGGATTGCTTTTTTATCCCTCTACATACACATAGTGCCTGGCATGGAGTAGATGGTTAATAAATGTTTGAAAAATGCATCAAAGGATGAAGCCGGTTGTATATTAACAGACCTATGGAGAAGCTGTTCAATTTTTACTTTCCATAACCAAATCATATATCTGAATTAATAATCTCATAAAACCAAAATATCAATATTAATCTTTACTAATTCTATAATGAGTAAAAATAAGTAAATAAGCTATAGTTCATAATTTTTGTAGATCAGTCTTCAAAAGGATTTCTTCTATTACAAGAAAGTGGGATCCAGCAAAAATATGGAGACTCTCCCCTAAAGTTTTACAATCAAAACTAAGTTTCTTTCTAAATTTGATCCAGTATCCCCAAACAACCTTGCAGTAAATTAAACAGCATGACCTATGATTTATACATAGACCTCTACTCCATATGTACAAAAGATATATTAAACTTGCTTTATCTTACAGTAGATTAACAATATTAGAGAGATGTTTTTTTAAAACACTGTGGATTAAAAAGTGAAAACCTGAATTATTTAAAGTGGAAAGTAAAGCTTAGATAACAATTACCAATAGCCTGAAAATGTGTTAAAAAGCCTTTGATACCATAAAATTTCCATAAGACCTAAAAATATGTAATATACTATATCCCAGGTTATATTCCTAAAGTAGGAGAAAAAGGTCACATAGTCTACAGCACTTTAGATTCAATGTGTCCTGACATAAAATAGAGCTAACAATAGTACTTCACCTCACATGACTGTTGAAAGGACTAGACTTTCACATATTACACTTGGAATAGTACACAATACCTAGCAAAAACTCAGTAAATATCTAGGTTTTATTATTGATACTATAATTATTATGAAATACCATTATTTTTTCATTGGTAAGATAGAACCTATGTTTAAAAAGAAAGACACAAAGCAAATTTAAATAAACAAAGACTCTCTGGTCTACACACCCCATCATTAAAAGTAAACCAAAATTTTGCAGGGTGAATATTTTTTTGAAAAATACAGAAATAAATCCCACTTGATCAAGGAAACTGTCAAAAGAATACATGTTAATCTAACAGGGCTTGCTCTTTAGATTGCCTATTATAAGATACTCAACTCTGGTCACTGGACATGGAAAATTAATTATTTTCAGCCAGTTGTTTTACTGCAAGTCTCAATTACCCACAACTAAAACAGCTACAATAATGACATTTCATGATGCCCCAAACACACGAATCAATGCTATAGCAGGAATGAAACACTGCAGACCTTATTAGAAAAGGTAATGTTTGTGTTCGCTTTCCCTCCCTGCCACAGAGGTCTTAATAGTATAAACCTCACACATACTTTGGCTCCTCAGAACGTCCCAGAAAAAAAAAATCGTGCTGCCTTTTTTTCTTTTTTAATCCCAATTGTCAGTGAATGAATGAAAGGAAGAATAGCATCCCAGAATGACTTTCTAAATCCAGATAATTTTTTTTCTTTTTGCTGTCAGTTACTTTTCTAATTTCTAATTCTAATTCTAATAAGAATTTAAGCATAACCAAGAAAGACAAACTAAAATTACCCAGGGATTTTTATGCAGAACTTCCAATTGTATGTCCTAAACTCTTTTACTCCAAAGTGAGTTCACAAACTCTGACAGATGTTTTATAACTCTGTTTAAATATTTAGTCAGTAAAAGAATGAAATTTTAAAAACTCAGAATGATTTCATTCTTCTCAAAACCAGGGTGGTCTATGGGCAATTTTGGTACCAGTGGTGTTGCCGGGGGAACAAAATGAAAACAGGTGCCATCAAATTCAAATTAAAGATTTAGTTCTATTTAAAACCACTTTAAACAGTGTTTCCATAAACTTTCTAACTGATACTACCATAAATCTGACAATATTTTATAACAAGAAAAGGATTATAAATTGTCTGTAGACCATCAAATTTTAACTGTAACAAATTAAGACTGATTGGCAACACTTCCTTTTAAAAAACTTTCATTAAATATGCTGCATCATTTTAAAAACAGAATAAATATACAATAAAAAGGAAGTCAAAATAAGGCAACAGAGCTAAACTGCTAGTCTTTTCTATAACATTTTACCTTGTTTTGAATCTACACAGTTTCAAAGCACAAAAAATTTAAATTCACAACATATAGAGAAAATGTTATGTAATTAATAACATTATGAAAAGCTTAGCTCTTCCTCATAAATCTTACTGTGGCATAAGCTTTACTATTAAACACTGAATGAAGTTTTCTCTACAAAAAATCCAATAACTTTTATTTTAGTATTGAAAACAATAAAAGTACTTAGCTTCTACCATAAAACAGTACTTTTTTTCTCCTAGATATGAAGCAAGTCCTTCTTCATATAAAAGTTAAAACCTTAAAAAACAGACTACAGTATTAGACATTTTCTTACTTGTTTAGTATGGTATCAGTGACAAAATATTTTGTTAGAAGTTTTATTCTAAGAAATGAGCTTAAAAAGAAATTTTTAGATAGGTGATAACTGCATATAGGTTGATGTTCTTGCTAAGACTAAGAGTCTTTCAGAAAGAGTTAAGTACTCTGTAGTTAAGTATAATGAAGATTCTAGACATACAGTTAAGATGAGAAGCACATTCTGTAGTACTACTGATTTACTTAGAAAATTATTTCTTTGTATCAGTTTTTACACTTGAAAATTTGTAGGGGGCATTTTACCTCACATGGATGAGAGTTCTTTTATTCTGATTATAAATAAATCAAACTCTGTTGTCATTTCAAATCTTTCAGACAGTTCAAAGTTTTATTTTTAGCAGTGCTTTGGGAAAACCCAAGTTGGTTCATGAGTTTAGAATCATAACTTGCAGTCAGCTCCATTAGATGGATACTCTCCAATGCTTAAGCACACTGAGGGTTTCATCAGCTAGTTCTCTGAAACGCTTAAAGTTTTCAGTATTAACAGTTACATGTCTTCAAAACTAGTATTTCTAGTTTAAAAATTTCCCCCATTAAATTATATTTGCAAAAATAATAAAAGTAGAATCTTTTTTAGATTAGCACTTCAAGTATTTGAATCGTAAAAGAAAAATATACAATATTATATAAAGTTGACCAATGTAAAACTTCCTTTACAGTTGTGTTAGTTAAAGTTTCAAATAATCTCACTTGTATGTAATTACAAAATTACTGTACTGGTCTACTGCTTACTTTGAAAGTTAGTTAAAGTTTCAAATAATCTCACTTGTATGTAATTATAAAATTACTGTACTGGTCTACTGCTTACTTTGAAAGTGATTAATCAAAGTCAGAGAAAGCCAACCATCAACTAAAGTGTGTTTCAAATTTCCTTCTCAGAGAAATGTCAAAAAAAGATGAGCCCATTTTACTTTAATTACAACCTCATTTAGAAATATGAAATAAATGTTTTCTATTTAATTCCAGTTATATTTCAATTGTGTCCAGCTTTCAAACTGCTTCTGCTACTTGATTACACGTGCCAAATTAATCTTTTCTTATGATTCATATAAACAGACTTAAAATCAAAAGACTTGGATATCTGTTATCTAGTACGTATACAGTATTTTACATCTTATTCTAATTCAAAGAGCTCATTAACAAATAATTATCTAGAAACAAAATAGCCTCAATTTATTAATGGCTCATTTATCTTTAATGCAATGCATTACCTAAAAATACTTAATTTCTATTCTTCAAATTTTAGAAATCTTGATTTTTTAAAATTATTTTTTCTTATATTCTTCATTATCTCACAAAAGCACAGTAAATGTATTAGCCAAGATTTCTCATTTTGAATCACCTTGCTGGAGGAGTCAGAAGTAACTCTTCCTGCAAGAATCAGGATATATGATAGCAACTCAGTCATAAACTACCCTACAGTCCTGTGACACAGGAAAGGCTCCCGTAACACCAGATGGCCAACACAACGTCAAATCCACAAAATACCTTTGGGTGAGTTTCAGATGTATGTGGCTGATGAATGCAGGAAGACTCGTCCTTTGGCATCCTAACATCTTTGTACATCCTTTCAAAGAGTAAAAGGCAAGGGAAATAGATTTACCTAAAATATTTGTTTTACTAATAAGCAGCCATCTTCCAAAAATTAAAAGTGGAAATTTCTGAACAAAAGACACTTTCTTTCATGTCTTCTAAGAATACTTCAGAGATCAAGGAACTATGCCAAAAACCAATGAATAAGTAAGGTTATATAGAGCCAACAAAAGAATCAAGCAATATGTTCCACAACTGAAGGTTAACACAATACCACTCCCAACAACCCACGAGTCAATCGAATCTCCACCTCCTCCCTTTTCTTCACTCACCTCCTCGCTTATACTGTTCTGTTTATGGTCTAGCTGGTCAAAGGCATTGAAAGCAGGAAAGACTCAGGGTGCCTTTCACGTGAGAAAAGTAACTCAATGATGAAATGGAGAAATGTTCAGAGAAGGCTCTCGCTCCCAGCATCCATCCACCATAAGCTCTACCATCTGTGTCTATAGCTGTAACTGTACTCACAGATGACTTTTGAATACTTTTCAAGGGTCTCACAATGACAAATATTTAAAAATTAGTACTTACTGCAATGTTTAAAAAAGTAATAGAAAAGGAAAAAAAGGAAGTACTGACTCCTGATAAGTAACAATGTAGACACTAATAGAAATCATTAGATTTGTCAAATCCTTAGCCTCAATTAGAATCTAAATTTAAGCCAGTCAATACTGTGTTTAAGTGTGAAAGAAACAGTCAATACTAAAGAACACATACAAAATGCTAGAAATATACTATTGACAAGGTAAATGAAAATAGGGAATGTTTAATAAAGTTCTCTGGGATGAGAACCTTCTCCTATAATATTTCTGTTAACTGTCTGATGTTCAGAAACTTCACCTAAGAAATTAGAGGACAGTCTTTATGAATAGAAGAGCTACCTCTTTACATGAGGAATTTGTACCTAGAACTACTTTATAAATCCATTTGAGGAAAAAAACTCTCCCTCTACTAGGAGGGATAAAGCAAAGACCCAATTACAACTACATACAAATGAAAATGCCATAAATTCAATAATAGTTCATATGAAAAAGAAATTAGCAATGTGGTTATTTGTATACATTTAAAGATAGTAGCAAATCACCTTTTAAATTATATAAAACAAAATGATTAAGGACTCATTGATAAACCTCTCTGAGATAAGTGTTGAGATCTTTGGATATAATTTTTTTTCTGCCTCAGGGGAAAGATGTTCTATAGTATCATATATCCAACATTAAATCAAATTATGGCTCAAAATCTGTTTTACATAAAATCTCTTATTTACATGTCATCAAGCTATTTATTTGGAAAACACCACCATCTTTCTTGATGGCTCTAGCAGATTTAGAAGAGAAAAAGGTCTATGGTTTGTTCTGTTTTGTTGTACTCAAAGTTCAGCTAAAAGTAAAGGCCTATGAAAAAAATGCCTATTTCCTCAGAGGTTTTATAGCAATTCCTTCAATAAACCAAAAGGATGCTTTCTCTATTAGCCAAACCATATAATTTAAGAGTAACTGGTTATTTAAGATAATTAAACTTTTCTCAAACAAAAAGTGGAAAGTTAGGCGGTAATAAGGCTAGTGATCAGAATTCTGGGAAGCTACCAAATTTTGGCACATTCTGATCATCATGCTATTATTACTGCAGGGAGGGAGGACATTCTTGAACTTCTGATGAAGACTTAAATTTTACATCAAGAGAAGCCATCTAACGGCTGAGAAGTGTTCCACAGCTCCAAGAAGCAGCTACTACACACTGCTGTGCTTTTAAAAAAACACACACATTATTGACTTTGGGTGGTATTTAGCTCAAAAATGCCAAAGATAGTATCTATAATTAATGTTTGATCTTACATACTTTATGCATGGCCTCTAAACTTTGTCACTGCCCACACATTCAGTTATGCCACTTAAATTTTTCCAATTGTCACAGAATTCCCTTTTCAGTTTGGTTCATCATATACTTAGGATCTACCTCATACAAGGATGAATACAACACTATCTTACATCTAGGTTAAGAAGCCAGGACTCAAGGTCTATTGCCTGGGTTCTAAACTCCAGTTCTTCCAATTACTAGTTATTTGATCTCTCTATGCATGATTTTTATCTTCTATAAACCGTAGATAATAGTAATAACACCTACTTTATAGGGCTTTTGTGAGGATTAAATGTTAGCACAAAATTCTTAGAACACAGTCATAAAAAGGAATAAAGTACTGATACGCTACAATGTGGATTACGCCAAGTGAAAGAAGCTAGTCACAAGACCACAAATTGCATTATTCCATTCAAATGAAATGTCCAGAACAAGTAAGTCCATAGAGATAGAATGCATTAAGAGATAGAATGTGGACTGGTGGTTTCCAGGGTCTGGAGGAAGGGAAGAATGAGGACAAAGTGCTTAACAAGTACTGAGTTTCACTTTGGCGTGGTAGAAATTTTCAATAGTTGCACAACATTTTGTATGTACTAAATGCCACCTGACTGTTCAGTTCAGAATGGTTAATTTTATGTTACATGAATTTCACCTCAATACATTTAACTTTAAAAGAAAGAAATAATAAACTATTTACACCTTCAAAAAACATTTGTAACAATGGGAGGCATACAGAAAAAGTTCGATACATTCAGCTATAGTAATCATTCTCCATGTCACAAAAACTAGTAAATACATAGGATACTATGTTATGTTCCAAAAATTCAAACAATATACATCAGTTTAGAGTTTATGTTTAAGGCATTCATTTTAACAACTTATTTTTTTTAATTCAGCATGAAATTAGGTAATTCATCTGCAAGAAACTCATTTCTTCCAAAGAAAGACATTTGTACAGAAAATACATACAAAAAATGGCAACTAAAAAATTACTTTGTGTATTTGCTGTTCCACATTATCCAAGTTATAAATGTAATTTTGATATACAGTATTCATGTGTTTATCTGGGGAAAAAAGAGCTCAATTATTAATAAAATAAACACAAAATGATAACTAAAACATATTTGGTAAATTTAACCCTACAAATTATAGATAAATTGTTATGCTCATATATTAAACTGTTATATGTAAAATAACACTAAAAGACTCACACACATATTTACAAACTCAGTGGATGGTTCTATTTGTGATGAATGAGAAAAACTCCTAGTTAGGCAAAACTAAATGGGAATCAAGAACTAAATCAGCCCAGGGAAAGCAAATTGTGAAAAAGGACATAAAATCATAAGGCTGTTAACAGCTATCAGAAATCACAAATTTATGTTCCTGTTTTAGGCAAAAAATGATATAAGTAGAAAAAGTATTCCATATTTCAAATTCAAAGCATCTATCCTATAGTTTAGGGAGAAAATGTCAGTAGATGAAGAGATCACAGTCAGCTCCCAAACTATCAAGTAGAGCAGCAAGAGCTCAAGTCTGAAACCCTTTACTTCAAATAAACAGCTACTAAAAGAAACTATGTGAGGTATGTGGTGGGGACTTGATAATGGGGGGAATCTAGTAACCACAATGTTGCTCATGTGACTGTATATTAATGATACCAAAATAAAATAAAATAAAATAAAAAAGAAACTATGAGGCACTTTCTACTAATATCTTAAAAGAAAAACCATGAAATATTCTGAAAGCATGAGAAGAGTTCATATTTTCCACTTCTTTGCCTATGTATTTGTTTTATTATTAGAAGGCTGTCTTTTTGTTTTCATTGTCATGCCTAATGTTTATATTATAAATTTCCATTAAATGTGTTACAAAAGGTTCTGTTGGGAATGATAACTATATTTCAATTCACATTTATAAATAACAAAAAAGAAAACTGTCATTAATAATTTTAATATGAAATTTAATTATTGAAATAAACTTTAAAATATTTTTTGTTGACATCAGTCAAAGAATTGAGGCATCATGCACATAACCTTTACTAGTTCAAAAGCATGGAATTTAGGTCAAGCTTTTTAAAACAGCCAAATGTTTAACAATTGAATAAAAATATGCATTAAGTGTTCTATGAATAAAAACGGTTCAAATGAACAAGGTTTGTGGGAAATAAAGCATTCCACATTCTACATCACACATCAATATTGTTATTAGTATTACATTGCATGTGCTATGAGAAAGAACTTTACAACTATAAAGATTATTATTTTTTAAATGTTATCTTTCACTCCGAATATTCTTTAAGAAAACAAGTCAGCTCATTTCCTGGAATTATTTAAATGTGATTCACCCCAAACATAGAGATACAACTTTTTTTCATTTCATGAGTTCCAAAAATATCTGAATTAAATAGTATGCATTCTGTATGCCCTCTGATCTATAGGTCTAATGTCAAAAGAATTGTGGAGAACTGTATGTTGGCTCCTCAAAAAATTAAACACAGAATTAATTGCATATCATCTAGCAATTGTGCTTCCAGGTATGTATCCAAAAGAATTAAAAGCAGGAACTCAAATCAATACTTCTACACCCATGTTCATAGTTAACAGCAGCATTATTCACAATAACCAAAATGTGGAAACAACCCAAATGTCCATCAACAGATGAACAGATAAACATAATGTGGTATATATGTACAATGGAATATTATTCAGCCTTTAAAAAAATGAAGTTTGGATACATGCTACAACACGGATAAACCTTCAAGACATTATGCTACATGAAAGAAGCCAGACACAAAAGGACAATATTGTATGTTCCACTTATGCAAGGTGCTTAGCAGAGTAAATTTATAGAAATGTATAGTAGAAAGGTGGTTACTCAGGGCTGAGGAGACAGAGTTATAGTAGTTAAAGTTTAACAGGTACAGAGTTTCAGTTTAGGATGATGAAAATGTCTAGAAGTGGATAGTGGTGATGGCTGAAGAATAATGTGAATGTACATAACACACTTAAAAATAGTTTAAATGGTAAATTTTACATTATGGATAGTTAACCACAATATAAAAAGGAAAAAAATCTAAAAATTCTGGAAATGGATGGTGGTGATGGTGATACAACAAAGTGAATGTATGTCATTGAACTGTGCACTTAAAAACGTTAAAATGGTAAATTTTGTATTAAGTATTTTTTCCAACAATTTTTTTTTAAGTTGGGAGAAGTCCTTCAGTAATTAGTTTCACTCTGGATTAATTATTTTTAGAGCGGGTCAGAATATAATTGCTAAGACGTTTCTGATTACATTGCATTCAAAGGTCCTAAACAAGCACTCCTAAACCAAGCATTGCTTAGCAAAAGTATTAATGCCCTTCAACCCACTGGCACTAAGTCTGGCAACCATATAAAATGCTTACATTGCTTCTGCAGTGGTAAGTGATGGACTCTTAAAATATAGCACTTGATGTTCAAGGCATGGGTGTGTTATAAACAGAATAGGCTTTAAATCCATTTTCCCCAAGGCTAATGACTGTACTTAGACCCTCAGTCACATTCCCTTCTGCCTTGACCAGGGCCCAGTTTCATTGTTTATCTTCCTTGGCCCCAGTCTTTACATCTTTTAGCCTCTGCCTGGATCATCCTAAAATCGGATTCAATCCCCTAATCCCATTAAAATCTTTCCTCAACCCTGATATTGCCAAGCTTTCACCCTAATTTCTTTCCTCCTCTTGGCTGCCAAACAACTCAGATAGACTCTTACTGGTACTTCCCTACTTCCCATTCATTTCTTGATTCCTCAGACACTGTCTTCTGCCCCATCACTCGACTGAATTACACTCCTGTAAATCAAGCATGACCTTCAATCTGATAATCTCTTCATATTACCCAACCTAAAGGCAAAAAAGAAGACAAACATTCATAAAAGGCCATTAATCACCTCTTTCTTAAAACTTTTCTCCCTTGCCTAAAACACCTTATTCTCCTAATTCTTCTCTTACTCTCTGGCTTCTCCTTTACTTCCATCTGCTAGCTCCCCACATATGGGTAAATATTCTGTCCTTCATCTTTTTTTCCTTCTCTCTCCTAGAAACTTCTCAAATTTTGCTTCTTGAAACTTTGCAAAATATTTTATAAATGCAGAATACCATCAGCACAGAGATACTGGGAATCAGGTAGTTGGAGAATAATTCCACTCACTCCCACAACTAATTAGCTGGCAATAAGATGAATGCCTCCCTACTGCACATGTATGTACCAGTGCTCAAGGTTAAGAAAACCACATTTGTATTTTTTGGCAGGTGAAATACATTTTAAGTGAAAAAAAACATTTACTATGTTTTCTTTTTTAAATGATTGTACTGCTAGAAGGAAGTATCTAACAATCTGTTCATTATTAATTGCATGTTTTCTGATACGGTTAATTATTTAGGCTTGATGCAATCATTCAGCTGGTTAAGACTGCTTACTGATACAAAATTAGAGATAGGATGTATAAATTGCAATGTAAATACAGTTTCTTCAGGCTCAAAAATAATTTCCTCTAAGAGTCTCAAAATTTCTACATAGAAATAATACTTGTAGAAAAGAAAAAGAAAAACAAAGTCCATAGATAATTGATATGTTGTATCTCAATTTAGAGGTTGTCAGAATATTTATATTCCTTAAAAGCACAATTTATGTTAATTAATGAATAATAACTTATTAGAATAGAAAATTTAAACCAAGGACATTGTTACATACTTTGGGATTTGATTAGCAATTGCTTCTTTACCTCAATTGTTCCCTTTTGCCTTAAGTAAACTATTTATTTTAAAGCTTTATCATAAAAGAATGTGTATGAAATTATTTCATTTAAGTAATTTTTTTTAATGTTTTAAGGCTTTAAAAAAGGATATGGGGAACTTATAAATAATACAGCACTAAATGAAAATGAAAACTACAAAACAATACAGTCAAATGATTCTAATTTTGTTTAAAAAACAGTATTTTCTTTTATATTTTTATACATGAGCATGATATATAAGCAAACAGGAATACCATAGATCAAAATGTAAACTAAATCTCTAGGTAGAACAAGTATAAGTGATTTTTATGTTCTTTTTTATACTCTGCCGTCTTTATACCTTCCTTCCTTTCTACAACAAACATGTATTACATTGGTAGTTGGGCTTCCTGTAAGAACAAACTCTATATTCCACTTAATTTTCTGCCTCCTATTTTGACAGAGTGGAAAAAGACCATTTTCCAAAGTTGTGAAGAAATAGCTTTTTAGCATTGTCAGTGTTCTTGTGTACCTGATCCATTAACAAATCCTGTTAGTGTACTTTCAAAACATACCACAAACCAACTACTAACAAAACATCTTCACTACTTTTACCACCCTCACCCACGTCACAATCATCTCTTGTATGGTTTACACAATTACTCTAAGCTAGTTTATATGATTCCTTCCACCCTTATAAACATATCAGGCTATCTCCATGTCACTCCTCTACTCAGAAATCCTCAGTGACTTCTCATCTCATTCAGAAGAAAATCCTAAGTATTTACTGTAATCTCCAAGTCTCTGTGGTCTGTACCACAAGTTGCCAGGCACACTCCCACTTCAGGACCATAGAGCTTGCAGTTAGTTGCCTCTGCCTGGTATATTCTACACCCAGATATCCTCATTTCCTTCAAGTTGTTACTCAGTTGCTATCTTCTCAGTGAGGCCTTTGCTGACAATCCAGCAAAATACATCAACCACTCTACCCAGTCCTTGAGATTTTCTATCTTACTTTCCTATTTTATTTTCTCTACTGTAGGATTCATTACTATCTAACATACTAGATGGTGCATTTATTTCTCTTCTTTGTTATCTCTCTCCCTCATTAGGAATATAAGTTCAATGAAGAGAAATTTTCATCTTTTTTCTTTTTACTGCTGCATCCTCAACATCTGGAAAAGTCCCTATCAGAGAGCAGATGTTCAGTAGATATCTGATGAATTAATCAGTAGATGCATTCCTGTGTAAAGTCAAACCTTCTCAGTCATAGGAATAGTTGGCTCAACAAATGTCATTAAATAATGGCAACTCATTTGCTCATATTCTGAAAATCAATACCCAAAATGACTTTATAGAGGGCTAGAGACATATAGAATAGCTATTGTAAACAATTATGTAGCCATATTTTCTCAAGCCTAAAAGGGAGCATATAGGATCTTCTCTTCAAAGTTTAGGAATACAATTATGACCTGATTTGATATATCAGAGGGGCTCTGGGAGACCATATTGCTGTTATTGTTGATACTAAAAAAGTAAGCAGTATTTTCTAAAACCATACTGTTACCCTTCTAAGTTTTCCGCTGGAATATTCAATTCCAGTCTATGAGGCTGGATATAAAACTTTCCTTATGTATAAACAAAACAAGCTGAATATCATACTACTATGCACCTGAGTATCTATTATCTAAAAGATCTTGGGATGTTTTATAAACATCAATCAATGCTGTGCAAAGAAAGCTAAGGGAGAATAGGCAATTAGATTTTGTGAAAAAATGGAGGCAATCAGGAGAAATACAGTCCATGGTGGCAGTGACACAAGCTAAGCAGGAGGTATGGATAATCTGGGTAAGTGCCATGGAAAAATAAATATCATGATTGGACTTGAGGCAAATGGAAACAGTTCAAATTGGCTTCATACAGTACTTTGTGGAACATATGATGTCCATATGTCCATTACCAACAAACTGAAACATGGAAAATAACAAAAGCCAATGTTGTGATGGCTATAAGAATACAACCAATGCCAGTCTCTGCCACACCACAGCAGCGTAACTTACTACAGTTGCCAGGTAAGCTGGCTAAGAAGTCAGAAGCAATAAGAAAGGGAAAAGGCCTAAATAAAAACCGTTCTCTTTCCCAGACAGAAAAAGGCTAGGATCTACTAGAAAGTAGAATGTGGCTACAATAAAGGCTGAAAAGTAAAGTGCAACTTTTTTTTTTTGCTGTAGACAATTTCCAAAAATATAAAATACTTTATAAACAGGTCAGCATTTTATCCAAAACTACAAATGACTTAATATTCAAAGAACTAAGTAAAATAACAGTGGATAGAATTAATAATATCCAAGCAAAAAAGCTGTAAACATGACCTTCCAAGTTTGAAATACATAATAGAGAACTGAAACAAACTGACCAAAAGACATGCTGGGAATCCATTATGTTTTATGGCAGTGCTAACAAGCCTACCAAATTTTCTTTCCATATTCTCTAACCCACAAAGTGGTTCATCTTCAAGACACAATCATAGTTGATATAAAAGAAGTAGTGCTTAGGTAAATGTCATGAAGGACCAATTTATACAGCAAAGCCAAAACTATAAAAGCCTCAAAAAAAGCAATACTAACATTTTAGAGCCTTTCTGGTGGTCCTGACCTTTTCAACCAATCAAAACCAGACATTCCCAGCCAGGTGAACTGCATAAAAATAATCTCAGCTCTAATTCAAAAATATATTGGTTGTCACTCACTGGAACTATATAGTAATAAAATCCAGCAGTTAAAAATACATAACTATTTTATAGTAAATATCAATGTCATTCCTGTTTCAACCTGACTTCCCATTCTACCCCCAAGCCCCCAAACTTGAAACCAATACAATTTCTTGAGTAGCTGGAATGTGGTTAAGGAAAGGAAGCTATGCTTGTTTGTATGGAATCTGCCATTTCCTCCCTGCCAAAACACTTGTTTAAAAAGTCATGTAATATTTCTATTAAATTGTAAATGCAGCCGACAAGGAAATGGCCTACTGGCAGTGTATTACCTTTGTGGCAGTGCCAACGGGCCTACAGCAAAATAGTGCACATGATAATTTCAACATGCATTCCCAAGTAACAAAATTGGGCTTTACATAAATACCACAGAACCTGAGCAAGATCCAGAAAAAGCAATGAAAATTTGCCCAAGCTTTCATGCTTGCCTATATCAATTGTATGTCATAACTAAAGCAAAATAGAAAAGCATCTACATATGTCCAAGGAGCTTGTGAAGTTAGATCATATAACCCTGGGAAAACTATTTCAACTTAAATCAGTGTATTTCTTGTTAACCACTGTAACAACTCACTAATAAAAATTAAGAAAAACTGTGGGTATCAAATGAACCAAAATGTACTAACTACATACAAGTCCTTAAAGACCATAATGCAACTTACTAACAGGAACATATGTTCAGTGTAAGCCACAATTGTTATGTTAAATTACTTCTTCCTTTATACCATTCACTTGATTACAGAATTTAAGAGATTCACAACCTTCCAATTGAAATGGTGACCTTCAGTTTATAAGTCACTTACTGCAATGCTTATAAAGTCACCACTGATCATTTATCCCTTACCTTTCATTACATAGCACAACTACATGTAATTATGCTATTTAAATGGTCCCAGATGTAATGAAGATGATTCTATTGAAAACTAAGTTAACATAATCAAATAATTAATGTAATTAATATAGTCCTTTAGGACAAATGAAGAATTTAGGAAAAACACATAACTTCTTTAAAGTCAGATATGTCTTGTCTATCTTCATTTTTAAAAGTATGTCCAGCCATCATTTCAAAAGTCAATTATAGATAGAATTTCCTCTAAAAATATGAATTCTTAAGTGTTATACACTTGAATTACAGAGTCTACATCTGCGCCCAGATAACTCACAACCTCCCAATACATACACATTTAGATATTTATGTCTCCTAAAATAAGTGCTAGCTTAGGTCTCTAGACTAAACTTTAGTTTCTATGACTGGTTTAAAAACAAAACAAAACTTACTATGATCAGTACAGTAAGACCATATAATTGCTTTTCTAAGTCTTCAACAGGGCTTAACACTTAGATCCCTATTAACAAACAAAAGCTACTGTCCAGAGGCTAACACTGGACTAGTGTGCTCACTAGTCTTTCTGATCTCCTTCAGCATGGGAATAGGATCTTAAAGTATCAAAAAAAAGTGTATGAATTATAGCAATTTAAAATGTAAGTTTAAAAAAATAAACTGCCCTTAGTAATAGTTTGAAAGTTAAGCTATAAGCGATATAGGCCTTTCAAGTTGTATTTGATTAGCATTTACTTAACTTTCATTTTTCAGTTAAGTACAGCATTTATTACTATAAGGAAGGAGAATCTGAGCCTGACACCACAGAAACATCTTTGAGTTAGGAAATCAAGCACATATTCAACAAAAATCTTTATTGGATGCTCTTATGTATGTCATTCACCTAGGTTCAATGAGAAAGACAACAATGAAACACGCTTGCATTTAAAACTCATATTTAGGAGGAAAAGAAAGACAACTACATAATATTGATAATACACAGTAAAGTTAAAAAGTATCTTAAGAAAGTCATAGAAAAGGTGACACGAGAATTCAGATAAAGAAACTTCTGACAGTAACTAGACATACCTAAAACTAACCTTTCCAGAGGTAAAAGGGTACTAATTGGGGAAGGTCTCGTAAATGCTCTATACATACATATTTCCTGGTTCCAGATTAAAACACAGACCAATGATATGTTGTGATAAATAGCAAACAAAATCGCATCCTAAATACACAGTGTAACAAAAAATTCTCTTGAGGATCAGTGATATTATTGATAGCCACAGTTCTGAATCTCTTTGGATTGAGACACCCTTGTTGCAAGGAACCCTTATTTTCACTTCATGAAAATTACAAATTCTTTCATCAAAAAAATGCACATGTATACAAAAACTGATACATAAGTGCAAGTTCAGGTGGCCCACTGCCTGAATTCTCTACCCTCAGAACAGCTCATTCTACTTTATTGTGAATCATGACTTCCATCATTGAGGTAGTATATAGTGAAAATGAAGTTGAAAACATCTGTATATCACAGTCTGATTTGAGGTTAGAAAACAGAGTCCACATGGATTCCTGTCCTCATGGACTCAGTATTTCCATATTGTTTCCAGTACAGGCTGTAGCAGTCATCTCAGCAGTCATAAACAAGGGCTTAAAAGCTCCAGCAACCTCCCCTGGCTGGCCATAAACTCCTTTGGGTACTGTGTAAGGTCCCAACCTCCAGTCTTACTGGACACCCTAAAACAGTCAGGTGATGATGAAGCAACTGCCTGACCCTTTCCATAGCCAAAAGCTCCATAAGTGAAGATGGGAAATACTATTAAATAAAGGCACCCTCTGCAAAAACCTGAATTCACTGATAGTGTCAATCAATGTGAGACTTAAAAAGTAACTCAATAGTTCTACCTAATACTTTTACAGTATTTAATACTTTGCACATATTGTTCATTTACATTATCTTATCTGATCTTCACAACTCTGTGAAGTAGGCAAAGGACAGTCCATTACAAGTAATTCATAGATAACAAAATTGATTCAGAACTTGCAAATCTCAGACGCCAGGTCACATCACTACTATGTGGCAACAAGGTAAACAGTATATGCGCAGATAATACTTTACGTATATTTTGTTTCAGTTTGTGTATGCATGTATACACACCCACACACATGATGGGTCACAATGTAAAATATATTTCATAGTGTGAATCACAGCCAAAAAAGTCTGAAATGTAAATGTCATCTTTCACATTAATAAATAAATTCAAATTATCTCTTATAGATGCTCTCACACAAATTCAGAGAAATAGTGCCTTTGTTAGTATCCCTCATTAAAATCTTAAATAGATGGATTCTAGTATAATTCTTTCTCAATAATTATTTCTCTAAGCAATACTTAACGTAAACACATCTCCAAAACTCATTCACATTCATGAAATTTGTATGTCAGCAGGAAATGATGATTGCTTCCTCAATTGTTACTAACCTAATCCAGTTTACAGAGTACTTGGCAATACCAACAGCAAGGTTTGAATATAAATTCACAGTGGGAATTTGCCTTCCCTGTGAAAGCCTCAGAGGTGACCCCAGCAGGCTTAATCAAGAGAAGCTGAGATCTGTTCATTCTGCCCTCCCTGCTTGTTCCTCTCTTCCAGAATAATAACTCTGACTGGACAGAAATATGTTGAAACTCAGCATAATAAACCTTAATCCCCAATTTAGGGGCTAAAATGCCTGGTACTCCCACATGTATTAGGAGTACAGGGCAGAAGAACCGTAACTTTCACAGAGAGTGAAAAACCGTATGTCCTGGAAATAGTACTGAAATTCTCCAATGATACGATTTGTCCCACTCCTATGGATCCTTGGCTACTTCTAATCTGAAAGTGTTGTTAATAGAATCTGGGTACCACTTAATCAGGCAGAAAAAACATAGGCTACAGATAGGAAGGAAGGCAATACAAAAAGAAAGCAAACCACAGGGAAAGCAAAGCAAAGGTGGGGACTGCATAAGCATTCCTGTATACGTGCTGCCAGAGGCAGGGAAAAGTCAGAGCAAGTAAAGGTAGAAGTGGAAAGAAGAGGAAAAAAGGAAGATGACGATAAATTCAAAGGAGAAAAACAAGTGATATATGTAATGACAAAATAATAAAACTCTTTATCTATGGCCATCTTACCCTATATAATTCTTAATATACATACATATAATTGAATAAAAGTTGTTACAGTGTATGGTCTCATATCCTAAACAACTAAATATATCTATCTACTCCCCTATCTACTCCCCTACACACACATACACACACACACACACACACACACACACACACACACACACACACACACACACAAACAGCTAGGTAATTTTAACATAAGAATGCTAGTTTCACTGGGCTGGAAGTTCCAAGAGAACAGGAAATGTGTCTGCTCTGCTTATCACTACACCTCAAAGTATACAACTGGTATATGAAAAATGTGCACCAAAAATGTGTAGAAGGAAATAAAGGAAAGAGGAATAGAAATAAAAGAATACAGGAAGAAAATTCCAGTACTTGTCTTCAAAACATCCATTCTTAAATGATATTTAGTTTCTCTAACACAAAACCAATTTAGGACAACAGATATACTCTCCAACTGGTCCTGATCAAATGCCCTGCCTCCACACTATGTTATGCATTTCTTCTATTTTAACATTAATACTATGTCAAAAATATTTTAATATTAATGAGTAAATTTCATATTACTGCTAAATGGTTATGTCCACCATAAAAATATACATAATAACATGGCAGATAAGTCTCAAGAGTGTTATTCTCATTACCAAAGGAGTTATCAAAAATTATTTTTTTTAAATCCAAAGAATTTTAAATGCTGATTTACAACCATTAAATATTTACAACTTATTCAAAATACCTCTATTGAATAAAGCAAAGTAATATATATAATTAAATACAAATAAGTAATCCTCTACTTGTAGATGAGATAATTCATTTGCATATAGACAGGGAGTGAAAACTATTTTGATTCAATGACCTCCCAATGGACTCATTACAAAGAAATAATTACTAATGGACTTAGAGAGTGCAAAGAGTGATGGGGGAACAACTGGAATTAACAGAGGCAGTGAAAAGTCAAAGGACTAGGAGATGTCAGCCAGCAAACATTAAAGGCAAAATAATATTAGAAAGGAGTCAATAAAAATGAAACCAGAAACTCAACAACAAACAAAAACAATTAAAAAAATAGGTGAATGATTTGCATAAACATTTCTCCAAAGAAGATACACAAATGGACAATACCACAGGAAAAGATGCTCAACATCACTAGTTATTAGGGCAATGAAAATCAAAAGGACAATGAGATATCACTTCATACCTATTAGAATGGCTACCAAAACAACAAAAAATAACCGTTGACAAAAATCTGGAGAACCCTTGTACATTGCCAGATGCCCCAGGGAATGTAAAATGGCACAGCCACTGTGAAAAACAGTATGGAGATTCCTCAAAATTTAAATATAAACCATATGATCCAGCAATCCCAGTTCTGGGTAAATCCCAGTTCTATGGTAAAAAAAAAACCCATAAGAACTGAAAGTAGTTTCAAAGAGATAACTGTACACTCACGTTCATAGTAGCATTATACACAACAGCCAAAAGATGAAGGAACCCAAGTGTCCATTAACAGATGAATGGATAAACAAAATGTGGTATACATACAATGGAATATTATTCAGCCTTAAAAAAGAATTAAATTTTGATAAACGCCACAATATTGATGAACCTTGAAATCATTACACTAACTAAAAGAAGTCAAACACAAAAGAACAAATATTGTATAATTCCACTCACCTGAAGTAGATAGAATAGTTGGACTCAGAGACAGAAACTAGAATAGTGTTTATGAGTCATTGAGGGGAGAGAATAATGAAGAGTCATCGTTTAACAGGCAGAGCGTCAGTTTGGGATGATAAAAATATCTGGAAATGGACAGTGTAATGGATGCACAACAATATGAATGTACTTAATGCCAAAGAATTCTATAGTTAAAAATGGTTAAAATGACAAATGTTACATTATGTATATTTTACCACAATAAAAAAATGTGAACAGAAAGACAAAGAGATATGTCCTAAAATTAGTCATTATGAATCTTAAACTATATATAATTTAAAAGAAGAGAATAGATTATACAGGGTAGAGAAGGTTGAATAGTGGCCCCCTATTTGTAATGAAATGTCCATGCTCAAATCCCCAGAGCCTCTGAATAGAAAAACCTTAGTAAAAAAAACTACCTTTGCAGATATACCCTAAAGGAGGCGATCATCCTGGAGTATTCAAACAGGCCCTAAATCCAATGACAAGTGTCCTTTTAACAGAAAGGCAGAGGCAAATTTGAGGAGAAGGTAATAAAGATGTAGGGAGATTAGTGATGCCACTACAATCCAAGGAATACCAAAAATTGCCAGCAGCCACCAAAAGCTGGAAGAAGAAAACGGATTCTCCTTTATAGCATCTGGAGGAAGTATAGCCCTATCAACTCTTGATTTCAGACTACTGGCCTCCAAAATTATGAGAGAATACATTTCTGTTGTTTTAAGCCACCAAATTTGTGGTAATTTCTTAAAACAACCCTAGAAAACTATTACAGGGGTAAAAAGACAAAATAAAGAGTAAGGAAGTGGGCCTCATAAGCATAGAACATATCACTCAAGGGAAAATTTAACCACAAACAGCAAGAGAAAATGGGGATACCTGGGCTTCACCACTAAGCCACAGCCCACAACCACATGATGTTCAGGAGCAGAAGTACTGAAAACAAAGTGCAGGGCAGCAGTCAGTTTACCTGTATGCTCCTGGCCCATGTGCTCAGGAGTCTGGTGCAGCACCCTACAGGGGCACCAAGATATCAGACCACAGGATAGGCTGAACCCTGCTATATCAGGCTTTAAGAGAGAGGTCTTCACTTACTCACCTACCAGTAAATTTAAATTCTGTGAATTGACAGTCTCATTCCTTCATCTATTCCCAAATGAAATAAAGATACTTGTCCTTTGTCTCCCATGTATAATGTTTGTGAGGAATCTTCCAAGAGGCAGGGCCATGCATACACACTAAGATGCCCCAGGTGTCAGCTGAGCCACATACAGTAGGAACTGAGAGGTGGCAGATGTTTAAGTGACCTGGGTACCACACTAACTACTACCCAGGCTTAAGCCCAGGTCTTCAGAACTTCTCAACCAAATTTTATTATTGATTAGGCAGGGAGGAAGTCATTGGCTCATTTTTTTTTCTTTTAATTAAAAAGTGGTTAACTCACTCCTTTAATATGAATATAACTACCTTTTTTTGTATGTCTTTCTTGCTTTAGGAACTCATGTTGGATTAGGAATATACTTGGTTATGAAAAGAGTAGGCTATGTAATGTGCAATGGGGAATAGATAGTACTGTACATTTTATTTTTTAATACCACTATAGTGACTTTTGTTTCTAAAGTCTGTTTTTACCTTGCATATCCTAGAGTGTTTATTTCACGTATTATAATGCATGGTTTCTCAAAATAAAAAGTGGGGTGGCAGAGCGGCTAGTTGGGAAAAATTGTAAGGTTAAGGGAAAAGTTTTCAGGAAAGAAAGATAACATGTATTTTCAAAAGTATCATCCATCAAAAATAACTTTTCCATGTTGAAAATATCTACAGGGTTCCTTTCTTCATAAATAAGTGGTATGAGGCCACATTATAAAGACAGAGAGACTTTTTGTAGTCCAAAATAACTCCTAATTTACTTTTAAGCAAAAATTGTCAAGCTGCATATAAGGTATTCTAGAAAACTGACATTTAAGTGCCTCCAATGGCCTCCATTTGATAAATCTTCCTAAAATATACTATATATTTGTACTTCTTATTTTTAGAAGGTAATAAACATTCAGAATTATATTGTGTAGAAGTAAAATTCTTCACTTGATTTTTACTGTCCTTCCTTCAAGTTATCTTAATGTCAAGGTATCAGTCACTTGGCCTGCTGTCCTTAGTCTGACTCAAATAGTTCTTTTCTTACAACCCCTTCACTATGGTGAGCAATGGGTAACTAAACAAAAGATTTTTTAAAAAAAGCAAAACTGTATTATAAAGAACCAATTGCATCATAGTGATAGATATTTAGAAAAATGGTATTACCCACTCGTTTTGATTTTTTTGTAATTATTTCCTAAAGAGCTGAGGAAGAGGCAGATCTCCACAGAAATGTATGGTTAACTGAATTCAAAATTAAAGCTTTTAGTCTTTTATTTATTTAACTGACCAAAATCAATTCAGTGACTTCATATTTAACTTTTTTAAATAAAATGGTTTTGATAAAATTTCACTAAACATTTTGAGATTTATGTCCATTTGCCATTACTCATTAATTTTAATAGCTGGATATGAATTTATAAGCACATTTTCATTCCTCTCCTGTTTATATAGTTTTACACATATTGTACTTCATCATTACTCTTTACTAGACACATAATAATTACTATCTACCACAGTGACGATTTAGTTTGCAGACACTACAAGTCTCTCTTATAAAAAAAGTTTTAGTCAAAACTACAAATTTAACTTATCTCTTGACATCAAACAAATCCAGTGTTTTTAACAGCTCTTTTTATTTGGAAATTTCTCCTTGAATATCTATATTCCAAATACCTCTTTATTCTTTCTCAGGAATGATTAAAGAAAGTAGTAATCTTTGGTAAAATGGTAAAAACAATTTGATATAAAACAAATGACCTCAGCCTTCACACCCTCAAAAGACACATTCTCAATTAATTGCCAAGTTCCAATTAAGCACTTTCATTTTCTAATTTAGTGCCATCTTTCAGTTCTTCATATCCCCCAGACTATGAAACTCAAAACATATTCCCTACAAAAAGCTAACCATTGAAAAACAGATATTATTTGTGACTATTTAAGCAGGAGCAGGACCATTCTAGATTGTCCAAACCTGATGCATCTCTTCTGCCCCTAATTCTTGCAGGCCTGAGCAAGCATGTGTCAGAAGCAGGCCTGGGGGCTGAGCATAATAAAAGAATGGTCTGACTGAGAAAATGGCCAGGAAATCAACTCCCCGTTTACTCAGTCTAGAGTCAAGACTGCTGTTCTGGGGTTGTTCTTATTATATACATCTGGAGGGCAGGCATAGTTGAAAGGGCTACAACCTTGCAAGAATGGCTTTGAAAGGGAATTTCAGATAGACTCCTGACCCCAATCAGGCACTATCAACAGTGGATGTGAAGGCTAGAGAAGCCGGCCCACCACATGCTAACTTAATCTCCTGTTCTAACCATCTATATCAAGTTAGCTGTATACTGTCCTTCATGTAAAAGAACTAGCATTCTTCGCCTCCATTTGTCATCCTGGTCTTTCCATCAATCACATTTTCACCAACTGTGATGACTTTGTAAACTACTGTTATTTCATAAGCCTACACTGCTACCAAAAAAAAAAAAGTGAACAAAAACAAAAACTTAAATATGTCCATAATCCTTGCCACTCTAGAAAATTTAGAAAATTCATATTTTAAATTAATAATTATAATTATGAGATTAAAATTTGTGCAGAGTTTTTATTTTTGTGAGCTAATCCTCCATTTGCAAACAGTTGAGATATAAATACAGAAGATATTTCTTTGGTGTCTAGACAAGAACCAGACTAGCTAGAGTTTATTTAATACAGAACAATGATGATCTCGAGGAAAAGCACTTACATGACTGAATTGCAAGCTATACAACCTTTTTTTAAAAGGAACACCATTTTTACTTGAGACAACTGATAGAAAAACTATGGTTACTGACACTTGGATTCAAAAGTGAGCCAAGTGCATCGGTCATGTCAAGGAAACTATAGTACTTGTTGGCAATGATAAAATTTCAGCTTACAAGTGAAGACTCAAATTTTGGAAAATTTGTTTCTGCCACATGATCTTGAGAGTTTCCCAATACTTAAAATTCACACTCTTCTATGTAGTCATTCACAAACATGAGAAAAGTTAAATAATGATAACATAATTTAAATACCAACTTAAAACCATGTTATGTTTGGAAATGCACAAGGCAACACTTGATTAAACTGTCCAAAAAACTGTAGAGTCAAGTATTGCCTATGTACAAATTGTGAGGAAAAAAAGAAATCTACTTAAGTGGTGGCTGTCAAGGAAGGCTCTATATAGAAATGATATCTGAGTTGGGACTTGAAAAAGGGTAGGATTTGGAATGGTAGAAAAAAGTGAGTAAGGCATCTTAGAAAGTCTACAAGATATGGATAGATACACAGAATTTTAAAGGGAAATACTATCTTCATGTATATTTTTACTATTTCATATGTGTTAATTCAAACTGTTAAATCATTTTTTAAGGTACTAGAAGTCAGAGGCCATATGTTGTAATTCTTTGTTATCTGCTAGACAGACTAGCATGAGGTCAAATTTAATATGTTCAACTAATTGGTTAGAAAAAGATTATTTACATAAGGTCAAAGCAGAATAATAATAATCTAAATCCTGGGTTAAATCTCAGCTATGGAACTTAGGTAGGTTGTCTTGGATAATTTAGTTAACCTCACCAACTCAAACTGAAATACACCTAGTTCAAGGATCACCTTGAAGGTATATACTTCATCCTAACTAAAAGTACCAAAGATAACAAATAATCAGAGGTGAAATAAGAATGTGCACAGCTGATTTTATTCTGTCCTTTTTATTTTTCATGTTATTTTAAAACAAACAATTTGTTTTTATTTTTCACTTTAGTAAAAGGAATTTATATGCACAAGGAAAATAATACATATTATATATACAGTTGTATTACTCAAAGAATTCCCTCAAAGTGCCAGGAAGATTTTTAAATATTTTCCATATAGTACACTGTACCTATGTTACTGAAATTCAATCCACAATAGCATTATAAAATCAGAAATAATTCCAATTTATTATTTTTCAGATCATTCTAAGACACTGCATTCTTTTTCTTCCCATCTATTTACTTCACACATTTCTCCCATCACCCTGACACTAACTACTTTTCTTTTTTTCTACACACACACACACACACACACACACACACACACACTTTTCTCTTGTCTTCATTCCTGTATCTTTTCGAGGTGATTATAGCCACTAGAGGGCAATAAGTTTACAGAGACAGATGTACTTATCTCTAAGAAATTGAGATTTGCATACTAACAAACCTAAAACTGTATTATCACAAACCCTACAGCATAGGCAATTAAAGTTGAATATTCAAGGTATATACTTCAAACTCAAAAATCATCTTGGAAAAGGAGTTCATAGAAACATATAAAGATGTTCCAGGCAGAGAAAGACAAATACCACATGGTTTCACTTATTTGTGCACTATAAATACAAAGCAAAACAGAATGAACAAAACAGCCTAGACTCACAGA
This sequence comes from Manis pentadactyla, assembly GCF_030020395.1. NCBI lineage: Eukaryota > Metazoa > Chordata > Mammalia > Pholidota > Manidae > Manis > Manis pentadactyla. Next base: position 41,534,861 of record NC_080021.1, on the reverse strand, counting down.
CACTGAGAAGGGAGTAGTGGTTACCATGGAGGAGGGGTTGAGGTGGGTGGGTGGAAAGGGTGAGGGGATAACGGGGCACAAATCTTTCAATCATAATGTAGGTTGGTCACAGGGATAATAGTATAGCATGGAGAATACAGCCAATGATTCTGTAACATCTTTCTGTGTTGACAGATAGTAGCTGTACTAGTTGGGGGAGGATTTAATAATACGGGTAACTGTTGAACCACTGTATTGTATATTTGAAACTAATATAAGATTGTATATCAATGATACTTCAATTTTTAAAAAGATACAAAGAAAAAAAGAAACATGACGTTCAAAAAAGAAATACAATTTTCTCACTAAGCATTAACTAAAAAAACAAGATTCATTTGTTTACAGGTACATAATAATATAAGAAATCAAGATTTTTTTTAAGTATTAGCCTCAGATAAGAGAAGAAAAAGGGGAGAAATAAAAACCACAGAAAGGTAGAATTTGCAGGGTGGGTAGAAAAGTAAGAACTGATTTCTTCCAACACCTCTAATGCCACATTGAGAAAACAATGAATTGAAGAATGTACTGGATTTTACCAACCCTCTCTTGTATTGAAATGCAAGGGAAAAATTTACGGGTATATTTTGGGGGCAAGAAAATAGTGACTATAGAGAAAAATACAGCCTTTACCTTTTTTCCACAATTAAGGACGTCAAGGTAGAGAAGTTAAGTTTACTGATCTTTGACAGATAACTTTACTATTTTTTACACAGAACCTAAATTCAATCAACTTATTTAATTTACTTTATATTTACTTACAATGATATTATAAAACTGCAACACTTATATAACATTGACATTTTTAACAAACTATCATTTTCTTACCCTCATCGGATGTATATCAGCATAAGGAGGTTTTCCTTCAGCCATTTCTATAGAAGTAATGCCAAGGGACCAGATGTCAGCCACACAGTTATAGCCTATTTCTTGAATTACCTCAGGAGCCATCCAAAAGGGAGTTCCTATCACAGTATTGCGTTTTGCCATGGTGTCCTGCAAAAACATCACATAGACATAAGTACTCCAACAAAAACACAAAGGAAATCTGCCAACATATTCTTTATATATATGAAACCCTCAAATACTACAAATTATAACTGAAATTGGCTATTTCCTAAAATTTCAACTAGTTATAATGTGACATATTAAGGAATTGTGAATTACAAATGATTAAGAGTCCATAAGTAACTTATCTCTACTATCTTCATTAAGACAACAATTGAAAACAGTACTGTAACAATAGACTATACAGAAATGAACCAATGTAGCTTTTTTAGAATATTTAAGCATTTTGATGACAACATATATTTTCATATTCATTCAATGTCTCTTAAATTGTAAGTAAAATAAGAAACAATACTCAAATTATGGCTCCTTCTCCTCAAGAACAATGAAGTTAGGCATTTCTTTTCATAACCTCCCAAAATGTTATAGAAGTTCAGTCAAAATAACACCTGGACATCTAGGTCAAAGTGTTTCCAAAATTATTACACTTACTGTTAACTGACCAGCCACTCCAAAATCTGCCAATTTTGCATGCCCTTCTGTATTGAGGAGAATATTTCCAGCTTTTATATCTCTGTGTATTTTTCTCATGAAGTGTAAATACTCTAGTCCTTTCAAAGTAGATTTAAGAATAGTTGCAATTTCATCTTCTGTTAACTGTAAAGAAATATTTTAAAAACTACATTGAAATACCACATTAGATAAACTCATAAGAGAGTACTGGTAACAACAACTGCTTCCTAATGACCATGGAACCTCTAGGAAAAGGCTAAAAGGTAAAGAACTGAGAGCCTCTGCACAAATATTCTTTGTCACTCTTAACTACACACTTTAGTGTTGAAAGAAAATGTCATCAAATTTCTCTTTTCTTTAAAATTAGTGTCATTCCTAAAGCACATAACATATTCCAAGAATCCATATGACCCTAAGAAACCACTATTTCCCATATCTTCCAACACTGAGGTAGCAGTGTTACAGCTACCTGTCCTGAAAGTAAATTCAGACACTCTTTCCTTTAAGGCCTCCAATTCATGATGGAAATGAAAAACAAGTTTTACATAAAGGAAAGAAAACAAGGAAGGGTGGCTTGCCAAGTCTCCTACATGAAGCACTTACACCATATCACTCCTCCTGCCTCCAGCCAGGTCATTTCTAACCCAAACAAGACCTGGTTTCTGACCCTTAAAATGAGAACTCAAAACTGAGTATGCCAGAGGAAAACTTGGGAAATGGAATTACAAAAGCTATCAGGGGAAGAAAGAGGGGAAGGGGGAAGAAAAGAAGGCCAAGGAGAGGAAGGGAGAGAAAGGAAACATTCTTGGTAGCTGTAGCAACTGAGACAGTATTATGTGTACCACACAGTATGCTAAGAGTTCTTCCTGCATTATCTTATTTATCATTATGACAACCCTATATGGTTGACTCTATTATTATCACCATTTGACAAATAAGAAGGTTGTTGCATAAAGGTTCAGAACTTTCTTCTGGTCACATACAAGTAATATGGAACCAAGAGAGTCCTGTCTGATGATCATCAATGTTTTTAACCACAATGCTGTATACTTCCTTTCTTGACAAACCTTGTTCAAGTGCAACCTATGAGAGTCTCTATTTTTATTGAAAACATCCTCTTAGTTTTTAATACATTTAAGTGATTGTATCAAAAGCTCAAAAAATAAAGCCTATTTCTCACTATAAACACAACCAGCAAATATAATTCAAATAAATAAGTTGAAGAAAGGGAAAATCTCAATTTATACAAAGATAAATTGAAAGGGGGAAAAAAGGAAGAAAAAAAAATCAAACTCCCAATAGTGGGAAAATAGGAAGATAGAGTAGAAATTTAAAATGTAAAAATATAAAGACCATGTAGAATGTGAAAAACTACTGGAAAAAGCTTGCTTCCACCACCACCAAGCCCATAGTGTTTTATGCCTCATTAAGAAACAATTTAGGGGACAACTGGATATTCACATGCAAAAATATCAAGTTGGACTCCTATCGCACACCAGATATAAAAACTTATTCAAAATGGATCAACAACTTAAACATGAGTTAAAGTCATAAAATTCTTAGAAGAAAACACAGGGATGTCTTGACCTTAGGTTTAGCAATGAATCATTAGATATGACATCAAAAGTACAAAGAACAAGAGAAAAAACTGATAGTTTGACTTCATCAAAATTTAAAACTTTTGTGCATTAAATGACATTACTAGAAAGTGAAAAACAACCAATAGAATAGGAGAAGATATTTGCAAATCATACACCTGAAAAAAGTCTAATATCCAGAATACATAAAGAACTCTTCCAACTCAACAACAAAAAGACAAATGGCCACACCTTAAAAGATAGTTGTTCAACACCATCATCACTAGTCATTAGGAAATACAAACCAAGACCACAGTGAGGTAGCACCCACTAGGACGGCTATAATAAAGAAATAGAAAACAACAGTGTTGGAAAGGATGTGAAGACACGAGAACTCTCATACCAGCCAGCAATGGTACAGCTGCTATGGAAAATAATATTTCATTCCTCAAAAAGTTAAACATAGAATTGCCATATGATCCAGTAATTCTACTCCTAGGTATATTCTCAAAAGAACTGAAAACTGGTATTCAAACAGATATATGTATATGAATGTTCATAGCAATACTATGCACAGTGGCCAAAAGATTGAAAAAGCCCAACTATCAACAGATGAATGGATAAACAAATTTTATACATATATACACATATACACCATAATATAATATAATACACTGTGTGTATATATATATTTATATAGGGATATATATATATATACACACACACACACATACATGCGGTAAATTATTATTCAGCCATAAAAATAATAAAATACTAATACATGTATAATGTAGATGGACCTTAAAAACATGCTATGTGAAAGAAGCCAGACAAAAAAGGGCACATATTATATGATTCCATATATAAGAAATATTCAAAATAGGCAAATCTGTAGAGAAAGAAAGCAGACTGGTGGTTGCCAGGGGCTGAGGGGAGAAGAGAAATGGGGGGAACCTGCTTAATGGAATGGAGTGATAAAAGCATTTGGAACTAGACAGAGGAGGAGGTTACACAACAGTGTGCATATAGTAATACCATTAAAATGTTCACTTTAAAACAGTTAATTTTATGTTAAGTGAATTTTACTTCAATTAAAAAAAAACCTGACCATGTTAAAGTTTCTAAGCAAACCTGAAGATGGTTTACTTTTGTATATAACATCAATATATAATGTCATAAATATAGTAATTTAATTATGTAGTAATGTAGTATTTATGTATTAATATATATGTAGTAATCTTGAATAACGTGTTGGCTTTGGATAAATTTGCTTTCTTCATCAAAACAAACAAACAAACAAACAACCTGGACTTCCTTCCTCTAACCTCTAAAGTGCCAACTTCTTCTAATCCTTTCCAAATTCAAAGACCCTAAAACTACTCTAAGCCATCTCTCAATCTTACACTCCTCAGTGGTAATCTCAGAAGCTTGATAACTTGATAAATCCACTCATGTAAAGATACCTGATCCAGAACACCATCTACTCATTCAATAAATATTTATCAAGCAGCAAAAACATGCCAGGAATTACACTAGTTGTTAAGGATACAACAGTAAATAACATGAGAAGCGTCCTTGCTCTCACGAAGCTTATATTCTACAGGTGAAGGAGTAACTTGATAGTTTGATAAAAACAGGGTAACAAGAAAATGTCAGTGGCGATTTTCTTTGTCAGACAGAGAGCTACTGATAGAGAATGACTAAAAAAGGCTCTTTGAAGTAAGCAACGAAGGCCAGAGGGATATTTTTGCTGAGGTCTGAATGACATAAGTGAGCCAACCATGTGACTAGCTATCTGGGAACACGACATTCCACGTAAAGGAAACAAACGACAAAAACACCACGATTCAAGAAAAACCTCCCACATTTGAGTTCGAGAAAGAAGTCTCAAGTTTAGTGAGTCAGGAGGAGACTGGTTCCAGATGAAATCTGAGATACAGGCAAGGGCCAATCATGTCAACCTCCACAGGCCACAGGTAAGGAGTCCTTTCAGGAACTTACTGGCACTGTGCTCTATGGCTTCCCTATCCAATACAGTAGCTTTCAAACATTTAAAACATGACTAAACCGAACTGAGATATGCTATAAATGTAAAATATACACTGAAGTTCAACACTCAGTATAAGAAAGAGAATGTAAATGATCTCATTAATCATTTAAAGTTTTTTCACTTTTAAATATTTATATTCTTATAAAATTGGTTAATGTTTAATATACTGATAACTAAAATTATTGCTAGATATGTTATTTAACAGTATAATGTAGATGTTACATATTAATATATTTAATAAATTATTAAAGTTAACTTCAACCTTACTTTTTACTTTTCAAAAAATGGGGCTACTAGGAAATGTATACTTACATATGTGGCTCATTTTATGTTTCTACAGAGAACACAGCACTAAGAAAAGGCCTACAAGAGCAAAGATCTTTGTTCACTGATGTACCCACAGTGCTTACAGCCATGCCTGGCATAGAGTTAGCACTTAATAAATAATCAATGAATGAATACAGACTTGTAGTTAAGAAAGAAGATACCACATCTGATGTTCTCAGTCTTTCTAAATTAGCGGTTTACAGCCAAGCCAGGGGAGTGGGAGGCAGAAGTGTTATTTAGGGCCACCAACCACATTACCACTGTTGGTGTGCAAGATGGTGGTGCTATCATATGTTTTATGGGTTTTCTACCCTCTCCCCATTACCACTCCTGGTGTAAGGATTAAAGAGCTTGGGGTGTTATAGAAGCACGAGTCCATAAAACTGAACCATGTTTAATTACTTCAATACTGACCTTTTCACAGTTACCTAGACTTCAATTTTTATCCTCTTAACATTCCAACTATTTCCAACCAATGAATCATTACTTCTTCATTAACTCTTTCTTTTCTCTTGCTCCTGTATCCTATATTTCAGAGCTATGCTAGAGAAAGTTCAAAACAGACTAACTATACTTCAGGATCTCAGGATCTGTCTGATTTCGATGCTGTAAAGCATTTGCCACTAGATAAATCCACAGCAAGACTGAAGGAAGATTTGCCAGAGATATACTGATTTGTGAACTGTCCCGCTTTGCTGGATAATTTTAAAGGTTCATTCAAACTATGTCTAAAATACAGTAACAAAAGATCTTCATAGTTTTCTCTTAACTAAATAAATTCACACTAATTTAGACGTCCATTTTTTATTCTTTCAACAAATATCTACTTCACTGGCCCTCTCATACAGATTGGATTCTGTTGGAGGTGCTAGGTATTACAATGGTGAAGGAATTGATAGAGAGGTATAATGTTGTCTTAAATTTTTATATTACTTTACAGTTACAAATGATTTTTTATGTGAGTCTCACAACAATTCAATTAAGTAAACAGAAACACACTATTGCCCCTTTATTAAATGAGAAAACAAACTGAGAAAAATTAAGTGGTCTGTCAAATGTCACACCAGTACTAAGTGGAAAAACCTACATGTCTTCTGGCTCTAGAGTCTACACTCCTTCTATCAAACCGCTGCCAGATGCTACAACATGGATGTATGAATTGGTCTCAATATAAGAAAACACGGAGTTGCAAAAATTGTTCCAAGGGTGATATTCAAAAGATCTGACTATCAGTAAAGGCAATGTCTACTCAAAACAGCTGCCAACCCATCCAAACAGTTGCAGGTGGTTACCAACAGTAAGACTATATACCAGCCATAAACAAGCAGAAAAACTGAGTATCAGCCCTGAGTATCAGGTAAGAGTGCTGCCTCACTGCAGCATTCAAATTTCAATTATTTTAAATGGTATGCCAGTCAAACAAAGCAAGTATACCTGTTAACATAACTCTGCAAGTAGGTAGGCTCACTTGGCCTGAAAAGTAATCTTAACTAGCTAAGGATATTATAGGTGGTTTTATGAGTATTTCATTGAAAATAGATGCTTAATTCCACTAAAACAAACACACATCAATGACTTAAACATTTTTAAAATATTTCAATAAAAATATGTGAAAATCAAAGTAAGTATTAAATCAGTAGGAATAGTTTCTAACCAAAAAAGCAAACAAAGAATTATGAGAATTCAGTAACTTTGTCTACATAAAAACTATAAGCTAGAAAAGTTAGGAAAAAAATTCACAACAAATACAGTAAGATATTTAGTGTACAGAACTGTTTAAAACATAAAGAGATCACATAAATCCCTCAGGAAAAAAACAAGATAAGTAAATAGGCAAAAAAAGAAAAATGAACAGACAATTCACAAATTTAGAGCTGGTTAACATACATGGAAAATATTAAACTGCACTAATTAACAGAAAAAGCAAATTAAAATAATTAGGTATGACTATAAAATTATTCCAGATGGGTCACAATGTTGCTGAGGATAACAGCACATGTATGACAGACAGGAAGAGTATAAACCATGTGTAAAAGTGATCTAAGAATGCAGAAGTATTTGCCAAAAAGCCCTAAATAACATTCATTCACTGACAAGAACATTTTACTGAGCACCTGCTCTCCACTGGTTGTTTTTTTTTTTTTTTTACCAACAACAGAAATTTATTTCCCAGAGTTCTGGAGGCTGGAAGTCAGAGATCATGGTGCCAGCATGGTCAGGTTCAGGTGAAAGTCCTCTTCCAGATTTCAGACAGCTGACTTTTGTGTCCTCACATGGCAGAAAGAGAGTTCATTAGTTCTCTGGCCTTTTCTTCATTTTTTTTTTTTTATTAAGGTACCACTGATATGCAATCTTATGCTCAGGTTTCACATGAGCAACACTGTGCTCTCCACTGATTTTTAAAAATTCTCTAACATATCCCTATGGGGTTCTAACTGAGCATAAAAACAGACTTAAAAAGTCACTAACTATTATACAAAGCACTTTCAAAGTGAACTAAATGACACTGGAGAGTGAATTAATTAGTGAAGAAAAAGTGGCATTACAACTAGGCTTTGAATAAGAAAAGTAGTTCACCAAAGGAAAGATTATCAATAGAGAAAAAGATGGCAGAGTAGGAAGGCAAGGCAGAAACCTCCTCCCACACACACACACCAAAGAAGCAACTAAAGCAAATATAACTAAATCTGAAAATGACCTGAGACTGCAGAACAGACCAGTTACAACTAGCAAACAAGAGCAAACCACACAGAAAAGGTAAAGTGGCAGATAAAGACCACACAGAAAAAGGTATCAAATGGCCCCAAGCCAGTCCCCCATCCTAGCCCACGGGTGGGAGAAGGAGAAACTGAGCAGAGAGGGGACAGGCACTCAGAACCTCTGCATACTGGGCCCTGCAGATCTGTTCTGGGAACAAGAGTCCACACTGCATTGGGTTCTGGTGATTGGCAGGGTTGGACACCAAGGACAGTCGGAACTTTCTGAGAAGATGAAACTCCAGCCTCTTGTGGAGGACAGGCATGCTTCTCCCATACCAATGACATGCAAAACAGAGGCAGCAGTTTGAAAGACTTGACAGCAGCGGGAGGGGTGCCAGAGTAGCAAGGGTTAGACAGAGCTCTATGCAGGAGAAAGGGCAGGTGGACAATACCTTCCCAGCCCTCCCTCTGCCCAACAGGTCAGGCACTTTCAAGAGTCACAGATACTACATCCCCCTCACTGATGTCTTAGCCCCAAGGCACTTCCATGTGCACAGCTGTTCCACCAGCCCACTCAGCACAGCAGCATCAGACTTTGCTGCCTGGCAGGCAAAAAGAGGCATTTCCAGCTGTCCAGACCCAGTCTCAGCCCAATTAGCAAGGTGCCTGCAGGAGTCAGTTCCAAGCACTCTCTCCTGTGGCAGGGCTGGGGTGGAGGATGGGGAGGGTGGCCAAGCCCCATGCTGTGCACCTCATGCAACTCACTGCTGCTGCAGCTATATGACCATGGACCCTGCCACCGCAAGCCCGTGTCCTGTCACCATGCCACTCATTGCACCTGATGCTGGCCCTAGAGACAAAAGAAAGCCCTGCCACACTACAGGACAGCCCTACCATCACTACAGGGCAGGCAGAAGATGACCCACTGACAACAATCCCGAAAGAAACCACTGTTCTAATGACAAAGGGCTGGCTGAGGCAATGCTGGCCTCAGCAGACTGAGATGAACCACTGCCAGCAGACAGGCAGGAAAGTGGCCTGCCCATGACCCAAAACAGTAACTAGGGCTCCACCACAAAGGAGCAACAGACACTAGAAAGAGTCTTGACCTCTGGGTATCACAGGATGCCTTCTGCCTAAAGCCATTACCTTCTACACCAGGAACCATAGCAGATCTATCTAATACAAAGGAAGAAACACAGAAACCCTGACAAAATGGGGAGATGAAGGAATATGTTCCAAACAAAACTACAGGATAAGACACAAGAGAACTAAATGAAGTGGAGATCACCAATCTTCTTGATATGGATTTAAAAGTAACACTCATAAATACACTTACTGATTGGAAAAATAATGAAGATCTCAGAGAGTACTTCAACAAAAGAGAGAGAAGAGCTGAAAAAAAGCCACTTGGAGCTTAAGAATACAGTAAAACTGAAAAGAAATTTACAATGGAGGGAATGAGTAGTAGATTTCTGCAGGTAGACAATCAACGAGATGGAATTAGAGAACAGGAACACAATGAAGCTGAGGAACACAGAGAAAAAAGAATCCTGAGAAACAAGAGAATGCTGTAAGAGCTGTGTGACAACTCCAAAAGAAACAATATTCACATAGTAGGGGTACCCAGAAGGAGGATAGACACTCAAAGGGACAGAACGTCTCTTTGAGGAAATAATTGTTGAAAACTTCTCCAATTTGGGAAAGGAAATAGATACTCAGGTCATAAAAGTACAGAGAGTCCCTAACAAAAGGAACTCAAGGACTACAACACCAAAACTTATGATAATTAAAATGACAAAAGATTAAGGATAAGGAGAGAATTTTGAAAGCTGCCAGACAGAAAAAAGATTACTTATAAAGGAAACTCCATCAGGCTATCAGCAGATTTCTCAGCAGAAACTTTACAGACCACAAGGGAGTGGCATGAAATAGTCAATGTATTGAAACAGAAGGGCCTTCAACCAAGAATCCTCTACCAAGCAAGATTATCATTCAAATTTGAAAGCACAATTAAACATTTCCCAGTTAAACAAAAGCTCAAGGAATTTATAACCATTAAACCAGCATCACAAGATATGTTAAAGGGACTTGTGTAGATGAAAATGTTCTTAAAACTAAAGTTTTCACCAGTGAAAATAAACCCACATTAAAGGTAGTAGACCAATTACTCACAAAGAAATTACAAAATTAAAACAAAAGTAGCAAAAATCAACAATACACAAAATCAGTCAATGGATATACAAAAAGTACAGATTATAACATCTAATTCACAAAGTGTGGAGGAGGAAGAAGAAAAAGTAAGTAATTTTATTGTGTTTGAAATAGAGGAATCGTGAAGGCTATAATACAGACTGTAATTTAATATTAAATTAAATTTAATTTAATATAACAGACTGTAATTAATTAAGTTCTGTTTTATCTTTGAACCTTATGATAACCATAAACCTAAAGCCTATAATAGATACACAAAAAATTTAAAAAGAGAACTCCAATCACAACACTAAAGAAAACCATCAAATAACAAGGGAAAAGTAAAGAGAGGAAGAAAGGAACAGAGAGGAAATAAAAAAACAACCAGAAAAATTAATCAATAAATACATACCTAACACTAATTACATTTAATGTAAATGGACTGAATGAACCAATCAAAAGACATAGAGTGGCAAAATGGATAAAGAAACAAGACCCATCTATATGCTGTCTACAAGACTCATTACAGACCTAGAGACATAAATAGACCAAAAATAAAGGGATGGAAAAAGATATTTCATGCAAATAATAGGGAGAAAAAAGGCAGGAGTAAGCAGTACTTAGATAAAATAGACTTCAAAACAAAGAAAGGAACAAGAGACAAAGGACATTACATAATGATAAAGGGATCAGTCCAGCAAGAGGATATAACAATTATAAACGTCTATGCACCCAACATAAGAGCACTTATTTATGTAAAACAAGTACTAACAGAATTAAAGGGGGGCATAGACTACAACTCATTCATTTTGGGGGACTTTAACATGCCACTTACACCAGTGGACAGATCAAACAGAAAACAAATGAGGAAACAATGCATTGAATAACACATTAGATCACATGGACTTAACAGATATCTATAGAGCATTCCACCCAAAAGCAGCAGGACAACACACATTTTTCTCAATTGTACCTGGAACATTCTCTAGAACAGACCAAACACCAGACCACAAAAAGAGCCTCAATAATTGAAAAAGACTGAAATTGTATCAAGCAACTTCTCAGACCAAAATGGTATAAAACTAGAAATAAATTACCCAAAGAAAATAAAAAGCCTACAAATATGTAGAGGCCAAACAACATGCTTCTAAATAATCAATGGATCAATGAACAAATTAAAATAGAAATTAAGCAATACAGGGAGACAAATGAAAACAAAAACACAACAGTTCAAAATTTGTGGGATGTTGCAAAAGCAGTGCTAAGAGGGAAGTATACATAACAATACAGCCTACTTCAAGAAACAAGAAAAATCCCAAAAACACAGTCTAAACTCACAATTAAAGAAACTAAAAGAAGAATAACAAATGAATCCCAAAGTTAGTAGGAGGGACATAATAAAGAGCAGAGCAGAAATAAATAGAGAATAATAAAACAATAGGAAAAAATCAAGGAAAACAAGAACTGGTTCTTTGAGAAGATAAACAAAATAGATAAGCCCCCAGCCAGACTTGCCAAGAAAAAAAGAGAGTACACAAATAAAATCAGAAACAAAAAAGGAATGTCAAAATGGCTACCACAGAAATGCAAAGAATTATTAGAGAATTCTATGAAAAATAATATGCCAATAAATTGGACAAACTAGAAGAAATGGACAAATTCCTAGAAAAGTACAACCTTCTAAGACTGACCCAGGATGAAAGAGAAGATCTGCACACACCAATTACCAGCAATGAAACGGCACTGAAAATCAAAAACATTCCCAAACAAACAAAACTCACATAACAGATGGCTTCACAGCTGAATTCCACCAAACATTTAAAGAGCTAATACCCATCCTTTTAAACTTTTGGGAAAAAAGTAGAAGATGAAGGAATATATTCAAATTCATTCTATTAGGCCAGCATCATTCTAATACCAAAACCAGACAGACACACACACACAAAAAAAGTTACACCAATATCCCTGATGAACATACATGCAAAAAACCTCAAAAAGTATTAGCAAACCAAATTCAAAAATATATGAAAAGGATCATCCATCAGGACCAAGTGGGATTTATTCCAGGGATGCAAGGATGGTACAATATTTGTAAGTCAGTGAACTTTATATACCACATCAACAAAAAGGATAAAACCCTTATGATCTTCTCAATATACACTGAAAAAGCATTTTCAAAATTCAACACCCATTCATGATAAAAAATCTCTCAACAAAATTGATATAGAGGGTACATACATTAACATTACATATAAAAGCCATATAAAACAAACCCGTAGCTAACATCATACTTAAAGGTGAAAAGCTGAAAGCTTTTCCTCTAAGATCAAGAACAATACAAGGATGCCCACTCTCACCACTTCTATTCAACATCGTACTGGAGGTCCTAGCCATGACAATCGACAAAATAAAGAAATAAAAGGCATTCAGATTGGCAAGAAAGAAGTTAAACTATCATTATATGCAGATGATCTGATATTATACATAGAAAACCCTGACGACTCCACCAAAAAGCTATTAGAACTAATAACTGGAGTCAGCAAAGCTGCAGGATACAAAGTTAAAACACAGAATCCGTTGCATTTCTATATACTAACAAGAAATCAGCAGAAAGAGAAATCAGAAAAACAATTCCATTAACAGTTGCATCAAAAATAATAAAATACCTAGTAATAAACCTAACCAAGGAGGAGAAAGATCTGTGCTCTTGAAACTATAAGACACTCATGAGATAAATTAAAGACACCAATAAATGGAAATCTATCCTGTGACTCATGGATAGGAAAAATTAATATTGTCAAAATGGCCATCCTGCCCAAAGCAATTTACAGATTCAATGCAATCCCTATCAAAATATGAACACTTTTCAATAATTTAGAATAACAATTTACAACAAATAATTCTAAAATTCACATGGAACTACAAAAGACCCTGAATAGCTAAAGCAAATCTGAGAAAGAAGAACAAAGCTGGGGATATTATAATCCCTGACTTCAAGCTATATTATAAAGCCACAGTAATCAAGACAATTTGGTACTGGCACAAGGGCAGATCCATTCATCAATGGAACAGAACAGAGAGCCCAGATATAAACCCATACATATCTAGCCAATTAATATGTGATAAAGGAGCCAAATATACATCATGCAGAAAAGACAGCTTCTTCAATACCTGGTGTTGGGAAAGCCAGATAGCTACATGCAAAAGAATGAAATTGGATTACTGTCTAACTCCATGCACAAAAGTAAACTAGAAAAGGATCAAAGACCTAAATGTAAGACATGAAACCATTAAACTCTTAGAAGAAAATAAATGCAAAAACCTTTAAACATAAGCATGAGCAGTTTTTCCTGGACACATCTCCTCGAGCAAGGGAAACAAAATAAAAAATGAACAAGTGGGACTAAATCAAACTAAAAAGCTTCTGTAACAGCAAAGGACACCATCAGCAGAACAAAAGGCAACTTACAGTATGGAGAATATTATTTGTAAATGATTTACCTGACAAGGTGCTACCATCAAAAATATACAAAGAGCTCAACCACCTCAAAACCAAAATAAAAAACCAAAAAAAAAACCACAACTCAAACAAAAAATGGGCAGAGGTCCTGAACAAACATTTCTCCACAGAAGAAATATAAATGGCCAAGAGGCACATGAAAAGATGCTCCGTATCACTAATCATCAGAGAAATGCAAATCAAAACTACAATGAGATATCACCTCACACCACTTAGAATGGCCACTATACAAAAGGCAAGAAACAAGGTTGGTGAGGATGTGGAGAAATGGGAATCCTCCTACACTGTTAGTGGGAATATTAATTAGTGTTAACTTGTGTGTAAAACAGTATAGAGATTCCTGAGAAACTAAAAATAGAAATACCACTTCTAGGAATTAACCCAAAGAAAACAAAATCCCTGACTAGAAATAATATGTGTACCCCTATGTTTATTTAACTATCTTAACAAACTTCATTTACATATGAAAACACAGCCTATTACCAAAAGTGGCTAGATTTCTCTTTGGTAACAGAGGGGACTTTGTCTTCCCATTACTATATACAACTTAAAGTGGGAGGAGAAGCCAAGACAGTGACATGAGTAGGGCAGCGGAAATCTTCTCCCAAAACCATATGTATTTTTGAAAAAACAACAAATACAACTATTCCTAAAAGAGAGACCAGAAGATACAGTACAACAACCAGGCTACATCTACACCTGCGAACCCAGCACCTCATGAAGGGGGTAAGATACAAGCCACAACCCAGTGGGACCTGAGGGCACCCCCCACCCCAGCTCCCCGGTGGGAGGAGAGGAGTTGGAGCAGGGAGGGAGTAGGAGCCCAGGACTGCTAAATACAAAGTCCTAGTCATCCGAACCAGGAGAGCAGACACACAGTGCGTGGTGTGCTGGATACTAGGGAAATTGAACAGGAAAACCTGCAAGCGGGTCCCTGCAGCCAGAGACCCTGGAACAAAAGAAAAGCTAGTGCTTTTTGAAAGTCTTAAAGGGACAGGAGCCTCACAGCTGGACAGAAGTGTCCCGGCACATGCAGCCCAGCAGCTGGGAATCATGGGGAACTACAGGTGACCAAACCCCCTGGGTGGCACCGCAGCTCTAAGGCCCCTCACAGTGAAAAACAGCCTCCCATCCATTATCCCTCCAGCGTGCCCCACCATAGAGGAACAGCAGCTTTAGACCAGCCATGCCCACAGCAGCCACGCAGAGAGACTCCGTCAGCATGCAGCTACCTGGCACAAGCGGCTAGGGGTCATCATTCTCACAGGAGAGGAAGGCGACAAGCAAGCGGGAAGGGACTTTGTTCTCCCAGCTAAAACACACACCAACTGCAAACGACTACCTTTATCGCCATGAAAAGGCAGAAGAATTTGATCCAGACCAGAATAACCCAGACATCCCCTGAGAGGGAACGTGGGGAAATAGATTTAACCAATCTTCCTGAAAAAGAATTCAAAATAAAGGTCATAACCATGCTGATGGAGCTACAGAGAAAAATGCAAGAGCTAACGGATAAAGTTGGGAGAGAGAATACAGAAATAAAACAATCTCTGGAAGGACTTAAAAGCAGAATGGACAAGATGCAAGAGGCTGGTAATGGAATGGAAATCAGAGAACAGGAACGCAGAGAAGCTGACACACAGAGAGATAAAAGGATATCCAGGAATGAAACAATATTAAGAGAACTGTGTGACCAATCCAAACGGAACAATATCCGCATTATATGGGCACCAGAAGAAGAAGAAAGAGAAAAAGGGATAGAAGGTGTCTTTGAAGATATAATTGCTGAAAACTTCCCCAAATTGGGGGAAGAAATAGTCTCTCAGACCACGGAAGCACACAAAACTCTCAACAGAAGGGACCCAAGGAAGACAACACCAAGAAACGTAATAATTAAAATGGCAAAGATCAAGGACAAGGACAGAGTATTAAAGGCACCTAGAGAGAGGAAAAAGTCACCTACAAAGGAAAACCCATCAGGGTATCATCAGACTTCTCAACAGAAACCTTACAGGCAAGAAGAGAATGGCATGATATATTTAATGCAATGAAACAGAAGGGCCTTGAACCAAGAATACTGTATCCAGCATAATTATCATTTAAATATGATGGAGGGATAAAACAAATCCAATACAAGAAAACTTGAGGGAATTTGCCTCCCACAAACCACCTCTACAGGGTATTTTAGAGGGACTGCTCTAGATGGTAGCACTCCTCAGGCTAAACAGATGTTACCAGAGAAAATAAAATCACAGCAAAGAAAGCAGATGAACCAAACACCAACTAAAGGCAAAAAATAAAATCAATTACCCATAAAAGCAGTCAAAGGAAACACAAAAGAGCACAAAACAAAACACCTAACATACAAAGAATGGAGGAGGAGGATTAAGAAGGGAGAGAAATAAAGATTCATCAGACTGTGTTTAAAATAGCTCAATAAGCTAGCTCAGTTAGACAGTAAGATGGTAAAGAAGATAATCTTGAACCTTTGGTAACTACAAATCTAAAGCCTGCAATGGCAATAAGTACATATCTTTCAATAATCACGCAAAATGAAAATGGACTGAATGCACCAATCAAAAGACACAGAGTAATAGAATGGATGAAAAAGAAAGACCCATCTATATGCTGCTTACAAGAGACTCACCTCAAACCCAAAGACATACACAGACTAATAGTCAAGGGATGGAAAAGATATTTCATGCAAACAACAAGGAGAAAAAGCAGGTGTTGCAGTACTAGTATCAGGCAAAAACAGACTTCAAAACAAAGAAAGTAACGAGAGATAAAGGACATTACATAATGACAAAGGGGTCAGTCCAACAAGAGGCTATAACCATTGTAAATATATATGGACCAATACAGGAGCACTAACATATGTGAAACAAATACTAACAAAATTAAAGGAGCAAATAGAATTCAATTCATTCATTTTAGGAGACTTCAACACACCACTCACTCCAAAGGATAGATCCACCAGAGAGAAAATAAGTACGGACACAGAGGCACTGAACCACACATGAGAACAGAATGACCTAACAGACATCTATAGAACTTTACACCCAAAGGCAGCAGGACACACATTCTTCTCAAGTGCACATGGAACATTCTCCAGAATAGACCACACACTAGGCCACAAAAACAGCCTCAGTAAATTCAAAGAGACTGAAATTCTACCAACCAACTTCTCAGACCACAAAGGTATAAAACTAGAAAATAATTGTACAAAGAAAGCAAAAAGGCTCACAAACACATGGAAAGTTAACAACATGCTCCTACATAATCAATGGATCAATGACCAAATTAAAATAGAGATGAAGCAATATATGAAAACAAATGACAACAACACAAAGCCCCAACTTCTGTGGAACGCAGCGAAAGCAGTTTTAAGAGGAAAGCATATACCAATCCAAGCATATTTAAGGAAGAACAATCCCAAATGAATAGTCTAAAGTCACAATTATCGAAATTGGAAAAAGAACAATATTTGAGGCCTAATGTCAGAAGAAGGAGGGACATAATAAAGATCAGAGAAGAAATAAATAAAATTGAGAAGAGTAAAACAATAGAAAAAAAATCAATGTAACCAAGAGCTTGTTCTTTGAGAAAATAAACAAAATAGATAAGCCTCTAGCCAGACTTATTAAGAGAAAAAAGAAAATCAACACACATCAACAGAATCAGAAATGAGAAAGGAAAAATCATGACGGACCCCACAGAAATACAAAGAATTGTTAAAGACTACTATGAAAATCTATATGCTAAAAAGCTGGAAAACCCAGAAGAAATGGACACCTTTCTAGAAAAATACAACCTTCCAAGACTGACCAAGGAAGAAACAGAAAATCTAAACAGACCAATTATGAGCAACGAAATTGAAGCAGTAATCAAAAAACTACCCAAAAGCAAAACCCCCAGTCCAGATGGATTCACTGCGGAATTTTATCAGACATACAGAGAAGACATAATACCCATTCTCCTTAAAGTTTTACAAAAAATACAAGAGGAGGGAATACTCTCAAACTCATTCTATGAAGCCAACATCACCCTAATACCAAAACCAGGCAAAGACCCCACCAAAAAAGAAAATTACAGACCAATATCCCTGATGAACATAGACGCAAAAATATTCAACAAAATAGTAGCAAACCGAATTCAAAAAATACATCAAGAGGATCATACACCATGACCAAGTGGGACTCATCTCAGCAATGCAAGGATGATACAACATTCGAAAATCCATCAACATCATCCACCACATAAACTAAAAGAAGGACAAAAATCACATGATCATCTCAATAGACACTGAAAAATGATTCGACAACACTCCATTCCTGATAAAAACTCTCAACAAAATGGGTATAGAGGACAAGTACCTCAACATAATAAAGGCCATATATGATAAACCCACAGCCAACATTATACTGAACAGAGAAAAGCTGAAAGCTTTTCCTCTTAGATTGGGAACAAGACAGGGATGCCCACTCTCCCCACTGTTATTCAACATAGTACTGGAGGTCCTAGCCACAGCAATTAGACAAAACAAAGAAATACAAGGAATCCAGATTGGTAAAGAAGAAGTCAAACTGTCACTATTTGCAGATTACATGATATTGTACATAAAAAACCCTAATGACTCCACTCCAAAACTACTAGAACTAATATCAGAATTCAGCAAAGTTGCAGGATACAAAATTAATACAGAGAAATCTGTGGCTTTCCTATACACTAACAATGAACTTAACAGAAAGAGAAATCAGGAAAACAATTCCATTCACAACTGCATCAAAAAGAGTAAAATACCTAGGAATAAACCTAACCAAGGAAGTGAAACACCTATACCCTGAAAACTACAAGACACTCTTTAGAGAAATTAAAGAGGACACAAACAAATGGAAACTCATCCCATGCTGCTGGCTAGGAAGAACTAATATCGTCAAAATGGCCGTCCTGCCCAAAGCAATATACAGATTCGATGCAATCCCTATCAAATTACCAACAGCATTCTTCAACAAACTGTAACAAATAGTTCAAAAATTCATATGGAACCACCAAAGACCCCAAATAGTCAAAGCAATCCTGAGAAGGAAGAATAAAGTGGGGGGATCTTGCTCCCCAACTTCAAGTTCTACTACAAAGCCACAGTAATCAAGACAATTTCGTACTGGCACAGGAACAGACCCACAGACCAGTGGAACAGACTAGAGACTCCAGACATTAACCCAAACATATATGGTCAATTAATATATTATAAAGGAGCCATGGACATACAATGGGGAAATGACAGCCTCTTCAACAGATGGTGCTGGCAAAACTGGACAGCTACATGTAAGAGAATAAAACTGGATCATTGTCTAACCCCATACACAAAAGTAAATTCGAAATGGATCAAAGACCTGAATGTAAGTCATGAAACCATAAAACTCTTAGAAAAAAACATAGGCAAAAATCTCTTGGACATAAACATGAATGACTTCTTCATGAACATATCTCCCCGGGCAAGGGAAACAAAAGCAAAAATGAACAAGTGGGACTATATCAAGCTGAAAAGCTTCTATACAGCAAAGGACACCATCAGTAGAACAGAAAGGCATTCTACAGTATGGGAGAATATATTCATAAATGACAGATCCGATAAAGGGTTGACCTCCAAAATATATTAAGAGCTCACGCACATCAACAAACAAAAAGCAAATAATCCAATTAAAAAATGGGCAGAGGAGCTGATCTGACAGTTCTCCAAAGAAGAAATTCAGATGGCCAACAGACACATGAAAAGATGCTCAACATGGATGGAGCTAGAGAGTATTATGCTCAGTG
This sequence comes from Manis pentadactyla, assembly GCF_030020395.1. Lineage (NCBI taxonomy): Eukaryota > Metazoa > Chordata > Mammalia > Pholidota > Manidae > Manis > Manis pentadactyla. Next base: position 41,515,118 of record NC_080021.1, on the reverse strand, counting down.
AAATAAGCCAGGTGGTGAAAGACAAGTACCAAATGATTTCACTCATATGTGGAGTATAAGAACAAAGAAAAAATTAAAGGAACAAAACAGCAGCAGAATCACAGAACCCAAGAATGGACTAACAGTTACCAAAGGGAAAGGGACTGGGAAGGATGGGTGGGAAGGGAGGGATAAAGTGGGGGGAAAAGAAAGGGGGCATTACGATTCGCATGTATAGTGTGGGGGGAGGCATGGGAAGGGCTGTGCAACACAGAGAAGACAAGTAGTGATTTCTACAGCATCTTACTATGCTGATAGACAGTGACTGTAATGGGGTCTGTGGGGGGGATTTGGTGAAGGGGGGAACCTAGTATACATAATGTTCCTCATGTAACTGTAGATTAATGATTAATGATACCAAAATTAAATAAATAAATAAGTAAGTAAGTAACTTGAATTAGCATATTTTTCATTTCTATAATTAAGACTCTCCATCAGATCAGATAGATCCATATCCACATATTTCAAGACTTCCCAGTTTATAAAGAAAACACACACACACGCACACAGGAGAGAGGATCTGCTTGATACAGAGGAGGTAACAGAAGATGTAACCTTTAAGTTGGAAAACTCTTTAGATATATTCTCAAACCACAGCTAACACTTCTTTTTTGTGGTGTCTGTCAAGAATCCTTTCAATGAAAAATTCAATCAACAGGCCCTTCATTTGTGGATTTAATTAGGTTATCTTCAGTACATTACAGGTTTAATTTTATTTCTGTCACTATACAAATGGGGCAATGTCATTTTAAAATCATTTGAATCACATTTTAAGTTTATTTTTTAAAAAAGAGGGTGGAAGACAAATAATAAACCATGAATGAAATACTCAATAATCAGGGATGTAAATAAGACTTTTGTAGCTGAGGTAACAGTTTAAAAGATGGAAGTCTACATCTGGTTTCAGTACTGGTATGAATTCACTGGCAAATTGAAAAAGAATATCACAGTACAAAAACAAAAAGATAGTTTGATAGGCTTTAGTCCTCTAGTTACTTTTGTTTCTAGAGTCATATGATTAGTATAATAATATGATACATTTTATATGTCACTGTGTATATGGTTTTGATGAAAGTGCACTCACGAACTTGCCTCAAGGGCACATGCACAAAACTTTTAAAATACTCATACTGCCTTAATGTTTTTAAGTCAGTGAAAACAAATTCAAGTGGGGTTTTATTAAATTCATACAAAATTTAAGAATTCTAATTTTCTAAAAAGGAATCTTTGACAATTTTAGCTAAACCTTGCCTTTTTGACATAATTATGTATGCATATAATGTATTAATTCTATATTTATTTATTATTCCTATTATTTATTAAGGAAACAAAAAAATAAGGAATAGTTCCCCCTTTCAAGTGCCACAGACAGATAAACAAAACTGTATTACAAAATTTTAAGTGTCACCTTTCATAAAGACTTTTCATAAAGCCTTAAAAACCATCTGATCAAATCTCATCAATGTAAACCTTACAGTCTTTAAGGCGTGAATCAAATCTCACCACAAGAAATGACCCTATGTTCCCCAATCAGAATTCACCTATCCAATGATGATAATGACATCAACAGCTTACACTGATTGTGTTTTTGCTATACCAGCCACATTACAGGTATTGTTTCATTTAATAATCAAACACCACCACAGAAGGTAGACACTAACAAGAATTTGCTGAGAGCCTGTTACACTACTGATGCTTTTAAAGAATAAACAAAGTTTGTCAGGTGCCCAAAGAGGGAATGAAGTAGTAGGTACATATGTGTAAAGGCAATGGGCATAAAAATATCTGAGGTCCAGTACTGGTGAATGGTCCTGTGTTTGAATGTAATGTGTACGAGAAAATAATGCAAAATGTAAAGTTAGCCTTAGGGCCAAACTCTGTTTTATGTATCTGTAACTTTTTAAGTAGAAGAGATGATATGAACATTTCTGAACTTCTAGAAAGACAATCTGACAGTAGGCTCACTAGAAATAGGAAGCTACTGTGAAGATACAGTCATGAAATCATTGATACAGTAGTAGCAGCAGGAACTGTAGCAGGAACATGTATGTAACCCAGCTTAAAATTCCAAGGGACATCTCTGTGGTGGCATTAACAATGAACAACTTAAGCGAAATTAGACAAAACCAGGGGAGATGAAGAAGAGTTAGAGCATGGAGTGAAGCAAGACAGTACCAAAAGCAAAATCCATTCTTCTTTGGTAATTCAAACTGAAAATGCCTCAGCACGAGGAAATGCTATGTGGCTTAGGCAGCACTCTCTCAACCACTAAGTCCCTTCTCTACTATTTGGATTTTTACAAAGTGCTCATATTACATTTATTTTTTTCTTTAATTTATATAATTAAAAGGAAGCAGGGCTTACACATGCTGGTTTAAAGTATAGAAAATTGTGGGGTACAATTTTTAAAGATTTCTATCTAAAATTGTTAAAATTAGGGATTTGTCACCTAAGGAGTTAAATTTCCATTTTCTGGAAAATTATCTTACATACATTTCTTGACTTCCTAAGATTAAACAGTTATTGAGTAAGACACAATGATCTTTTAAGATGTTTTTCTAATGCTTGGGAAAATCCACTCTTTCAAAAAATACCATAAAATTCTTAGATCATCAGTAATTAAAAATAAAATATATTTTTTAAAGTTTTTGCTTTTCACAGTAGTAATAAAGCAACTTACATTTGTATAGAACAGGTTACAAAGAGCTCTGCCAAGCATCATCTTTGTTCCTCACAAGGAAACACTGAGATAGGTAAGGCAAGTAACACGGTATTAGGTCCATTTTAGGGTTAGGCATCTATAATGTAGAGGAGTTACACAATACACACAGGGCCACAGAGCTAGTAAGTAATAACCCAGGAGTTAACACTTGGTTTTCTGGTTCCACATTCAGGAGTGCTTCCAACTAAACCACAGCACTCCAAAGACCACTGTGATGGTGTGCTAAGGGTCAGGCTTATGACGGGAGGGCTTGCCACAGATCTGGCAATAACAGGCAGTCTGCAAGGAGAGAAATGTACAGTATAAATGTGTACGAAGGTGGGCCTGACTGATGAAAGGGAAACAGAACTAGAAGAAATGTCAGAAGGAAAAGCAACTAAGGTGAAGACTGGGCAATATACCAATAAGGGAAGCCAAGGAAATACCTTTGCAAGCTTAATTTTACTTAGTTAAGGTAGAAGAGAAAGTCTATTGGAGGCACTGTATCATAATGTGGAAAAATCATAAAGAAAAGTATTAATAATCCAGTCAGAGGATTTAGAAAAGATGTAATGGAGCATGATACGTATGATTATTTAATCAGAGACTAAGATGTGGCACATGATTGCTACAAAAAAATTCTAAGAGTCTAGTCCTACAGTGCCAGGTAATCTTGATGCTATGACTTGGAATTCTAAGAGGCACATGCGAAATATACTTAGAACTCAATCTCGCTCTTTGGGAAACACCAAATAAGAAGCAATAATTATTTTCCACACAAAAGAATTCATTCTCCTAAGACGCTAGTACAGCACTTTACAGTGGTACCTAGATCAGGGTGAGACAATCCTTGTAAAAAAAAGGAGCCATCAACATGAGAACCAACACCAGGATCAGGCCACTTTGGTCTAAAGAGAACAATGGGTCTGTAATCCTGATGAGTAGCCTTTCCAGGAGAGTTCTTATAGCAAACATTTACCACTGACAGCAAAAACAGAGTCCTTGAGAAACAACCTTACTGCTGTTTACTGTGACACAAGGGAGAAAGGTTGAGGTCTCAACAGTTTTGACCTCCAATGTCACTAGATACCTCTTCTAACATTTAACATGCATTTGGGAGTTATTTTAAAGGTGTTTTTCTTAATGTGCTGTTTTGTTTATATGTTTTGACATATTTTCTTTTTCTATTTTAGGCTTGGCAAATATACAGAAATGTCTGTTATATTTTTGTCATTCTAACATTCTAACCCTTCTCCTAATAGCATGTTCTCATTTCCCTTTAGGAAATCACTGCTTCCTCATCCTCACACACATGTGCTCTTATAGTCAGCTCCATCCTAGGTCCAGGCTAGACACAAGACCTATATCTAATCCAACTACCACATCACATTACAATGGCTACAACAATTTGCTCAGAGAAAGGCACATGACCCATTCAGAAGAAGTGAGGTACAACACAAGACTTCTGGATTTCAACTAAAAAATAACAACCTTGCTAGCTGCTGGCAGCCATCTTGCAACTATGAAGCAAAAGCCTGTATGAGAGTGGAATCAATACAGAGATACCAGAACAGAGATGAAGACAAATAATTCCTTTCATATTGAATCAAGCCATGCATCAAACTAGCCCTGCAAAGATTTTTAGCTATATGAGCAAATAAACTCCCTTTTAGCTTAATGCAGTTTAGTCTGGGTGTTTTGTAATTTATAATCAAAAGCTGAAAATGATGCAGTAAACTTGAAGTTGATACCACAAGGACTGGAAGTTCCTGGAAGAGATGTTTGCACACAGCACAAATCACAGACCAAATCTAAAAATGCCAGAGGTTATTCCAGATATTTAGTAGCATGAGATTCCTGAAGGTGATCTCTATCTTTTGCCCCCAAACAAAAGGAATAAAACAATTGGAGGCTGAGGAAGCAGAATAAATATGTCTTTTGAAAGGAGCATGTAGACTTATAAAAATCTCTTCTTTTTGCCTCCATTTCCCTAGTACCACCTCCCCAGGCTAATAAATGCTTACTCCAAATTGTATTATATTGCATTTAGATTTCTCATTTTACAAACCCTTGAATGTTTCAGTGTTCATTAGTTTTTACAACATAGATGACCCCTAATCATACACAACAGTGACCAGCACACCTTGCTAAAAATCAATTGAGGAGATAAGTAGCAATCTCTGAAACACCTAAATTTCAAAAGTAATACTTAAGCTTACATGTAAGACTTTATCTGAACATCCATTAAACCTCAGATTCCAACTTCCTTACAATCAAAATTTCTGCCTCTCTTACTCCTTCTTTCTTGGGAAGAATACATACATTTAATGGGCGGGGGGGGGAGGCCTTAGGTATTCAACATGAGGAAAACACTGGGAAAAACAGCAGAGCAACTCAGTAACTCCCTTTCACCCCTCACCACTCTATCTCATCCTGCCCAAAAAAAAGGAGAGTTGAGCATATAAAATAGACAAAGCTTTAAACAATAAAAAATTTATAGGATTCTTCCAGAAAAACACAAATCTGCTTAACGAAAAGTATATACATTAGGAAACATAACTAGAATACTTTAGTCATTATTATACATAAAAGGGCAAAGAGAGGTTGTCTTTCATGAAATCTGGACTGCAGATGTCTGGCCAAAAAAAAAAGATTAATAATCTATCACAAAGCAGCACAAATAGTGATACAAAATGAAAGCTTTCACTACTTACACCATATGTAAATATACATATATACATGCCGCTTATAATCCCTTGATCTGAAGAGAAAGAGAATTGATACTCTACTGTGAAAATGGTCAGTGGGTAGACATTTTGAAATCCTTTCCCACATGAAAAGATGCCTGAAAAAAAGAGATCAGAAGACAACAGAAAAGCACTCAATATATATGCAGTTGTAAATCCTGTACGAACTAGTATCTATTACACAAAGGAGGAATATACAGCAAAATGATCAAGAAAGTCAAACATGAGTTAGTCCAATAACACAAAGGCAAATATAAACACCAAAAAGCATTTTATGAAATAGAAACCCACACATACTAAAAAGATATTTATTATTAATAATGAAATAATATCAAACTTTGAAGCTCCAAATAAATCTCAAATCAATTAATTGGTATGCCTTCACCATGAAAAAAATGTGTTTGAAATAGTACATGATTAACATCAAGGAAAAAAAAATATTTTTAAAATAAAATAAATCAAATGTTTACTAAAAAGGCTATTATATACAAGGTATTAATTCTAAGAGTACTAAGATAAAATATTCTAGTATATTTTGAAATGCCTGATTTTATTAAAGAATCTTCCTGTGCCTAAAAATGTAGCTCTCTCTTATAGAATGTACACCTTCTTCATTGGATAAAAATCACCCAAAGTACCAATGGTGAATGCTAGAAGTCTGTCACTGGTGTCACAGTCCTTTGTATTATTCTACTCAAACACACCTGACAGCATTCACATTGAAAACACACTCCCATCTATATAACATGGGACGATAGATGAGATGACAGAACTATATCAATAGCAAATAAATATAGGGCTTTTTATGTGCCAGGTACTGTTCCTAACACTTCACATATATGTAATTTTTAGAACTCAGTGAATAAGAATGGTATTCGTATCCCATTTAGCAGTTGAAGAAAATGAGTCACAGAGAAGTTAAGAAATTTGCTCAAAGGACAAATCAACCAGACAGAAAATAAGTAAGGAGACAGAGGCACTGAACAACATATTAGAACAGATGGACCTAATGGACATCTACAGAACACTCCATCCAAAAGAAACAGGATACACATTCTTTTCAAGTGCACATGGAAATTTACAAAAATAGATCATACACTAGGCCACAAAAAGAGCCTCAGTAAATTCAAAAAGAATGAAATTGTACCAACCAGCTTCTCACATCACAAGAAACTAGAAATAAATTACACAAAAAAAACAAAAAAGGCAACAAACACATGGAGGCTTAATAACATGTTCCTAAATAATCAATGGATCAATGACCAAATAAAAACAGAGATCAAGCAATACATGGAGACAAATGACAATAATTCAACACTGCAAAATATGTGGGACGCAGCAAAGGCCGTGCTAAGAGGGAAGTATATTGCAATACAGGCCAACCTCAGGAAAGAACAACAATCCCATATGAACAGTCTAAACTCACAATTAATGAAACTAGAAAAAGAAGAACAAATGAGGCCCAAAGTCAATAGAAGGAGGGACATAATAAAGAATAGAGCAGAAATCGATAAAATGGAGAAGAATAAAACAATAGAAAGAACCAATGAAAGCAGGAGCTGGTTCTTCAAGAAAATAAAATAGATAACCCCTTAGCAAGACTTATCAAGAAAAAAAGAGAGTCTACACAAACAGAATCAGAAATGAGAAAGGAAAAATCACTAAAGACACCACAGAAATACAAAGAATTATGAGAGAATACTATGAAAAATTATATGCTAACAAAATGGATAACCTAGAGGAAATGGACAAGTTTCTAGAAAAATACAACCTTCCACGGCTGACCCAAGAAGAAACAGAAAACCTGAATAGACTAATTACCAGTAAGGAAATTGAATTGGTAATCAAAAAACTATCTAAGAACAAAACTCCTGAACCAGATGGTTTCACTGATGAATTTTATCAAACATTTAGTGAAGACCTAATACCCATTCTCCTTAAAGTTTTCCAAACCGTAGAAGAGGAGGGAATACAACCAAACTCATTCTACGAGACCAGCATCACTCTTACACCAAAACCAGGTAAAGACACCACAAAAAAAGAAAATTACAGACCAATATCCCTGATGAACATAGATGCAAAAATACTCAACAAAATATTAGCAAACCAAATTCAAAAATACATCAAAAAGATCATCCAGCATGATCAAGTGGGATTTATTCCACAACATTCAAAAATCAATCAACATCATCCACCACATCAACAAAAAGAAGGACAAAAACCACCTGATCATCTCTATAGATGCTAAAAAAGCATTCAACAAAATTCAACATCCATTCATGATAAAAACCCTCAACAAAATGGGTATACAGGGCAAGTACCTCAACATAATAAAGGCTATATGCGACAAACCCACAGCCAACATTATACTTAACAGCGAGATGCTGAAAGCTTTTCCCCTAAGATCGGAAACAAGACAAGGATGCCCACTCTCCCCACTTTCATTCAACATAGTTCTGGAGGTCCTACCCATGGCAATTAGACAAAACAAAAAGAAATACAAGGCATCCAGATTGGTAAAGAAGAAGTTAAACTGTCACAGTTTGCAGATAACATGATATTGTACATAAAAAACCCTAAAGAATCCACTCCAAAACTACTAGAACTAATACCTGAATTCAGCAAAGTTGCAAGATACAAAATTAATACACAGAAATCTGTTGCATTCCTATACACTAACGATGAACTAGCAGAAAGAGAAATCAGGAAAACAATTCCATTCACAATTGCATCAAGAAGAATAAAATACCTAGGAATAAATCTAACCAAGGAAGTGAAAGACTTATACTCTGAAAACTACAAGACACTCAAGAGACAAATTAAAGGAGATACCAATAAATGGAAGCACATCCTGTGCTCATGGATAGGTAGAATTAATATTGTCAAAATGGCCATCCTGCCTAAAGCAATCTACAGATTCAATGCATTCCCTATCAAAATACCAACAGCATTCTTCAAGGAACTATAGCAAATAGTTCTAAAATTCATATGGAATCACAAAAGGCCCCTAAAAGCCAAAGCAATCCTGAGAAGAAACAATAAAGCTGGGTGGATTATGCTCCCCGACTTCAAGTTCTACTACAAAGCCACAGTAATCAAGACAATTTGGTACTGGCACAAGAACAGACCTATAGACCAACAGAACAGTCTAGAGAGCCCAAATATAAACCCAAGCATATATGGTCAATTAATATACAATAAAGGAACCATGGATATACAATGGGGAAATGACAGCCTCTTCAATGACTGGTGTTGGCAAAACTGGACAACTACATGCAAGAGAATGAAACCGGATTATTGTCTAAGCTCATACACAAAAGTAAACTCAAAATGTAATTTAAGTCATGAAACCATAAAACTCTTAGAAAACCTAGGCAAATATCTCTTGAATATAAACATAAACAACTTTTTCCTGAACACATCTCCTTGGGCAAGGGAAACAGAAGCAAAAATGAACAAATGGGACTACATCAAGCTAAAAAGCTTCTGTACAGCAAAGGACACCATCAGTAGAACAAAAAAAGGCATCCTACAGTATGGGAGAATATATTTGTTAATGACATATCTGACAATGGGTTAAAATCCAAAATATATAAAGAACTCACATGCCTCAACACCCAAAAAGCAAGTAACCCTATTAAAAAATGGGCAGAGTATATGAACTTCTCCAAAGAAGAAATTCAGATGGCCAACAGGCACATGAAAAGATTCTCCTCATCACTAATTATCAGGGAGGGAGAAGGGGATTGTGGGGTATCATGATTGGTGCACATGGTGTGTGTGGGGTCACGGAGAAGGCAGTGTAGCTCAGAGAAGACAAATAGTGATTCTGTGGCATCTTACTACACTGGTGGACAGTGACTGCAATGGGGTATGGGGGGGGGGACTTGATAACAGGGTGAATGTAATAACCACATTGTTTTTCTTGTGAAACCTTCATAAGAGTGTATATCAATGATACCTTAATTAAAAAAAAAAAAGGAACTCGCTCAAGTTCACACAGCTAGCATGTAGCCGAGCCAGGATTCTAACCCCGTCTGGCTCCTGTGTCTGTGCTCTTAACAACCACAGTTCAATTATAGCAGTTAGCTATTTCATTATCCCTTTCTTTCCCTCTAACCTACTTTACCACTCTATGATTCAGTTCTTCACCTGGAAAATGGGTCAATAATGTTCTTACTTCATATGGTTGTTTAATCCTTACATGAGGATTAAATGTGATAATAAATGTAATATGTTTAGAACAGTGCCTGGCACATTCCAATGCTACATAAGTAACCATACAATTTCTACCAAATGTCTGTCCCTAGAGTTGAGAATCACTGTTATAAAACCAATAACCAGTGAGAATTTACCAAGCAGAATGGTCTTAATGTGTTCTTCATACTTCTAAAAATAAAACTAAATAAAACTTGACTTTCCCAAATATTTTTATTATAAAAGAACAAGTCCACCACAAGACTTCAGGAAATTCATACATAACTTAGGAGTAGCTCTCTTGAGTCTGGAATTTCTTCACTATTTTGTGTTCTCACACTCTCTCTATATCTATATCACAGAGACATATCTCATCCTGATAAAGGTATACACTAAAGATTTATTTCACATACTAAACTTAATGTTTATGTAAGTTTTAAAGACACAAAATTTATTTGGCATTTTAATGTCATTCTCATCTGCACATTTGGGTACTGGGTACTTTAGATTTGCTTCTAATTTTCTATTGTGGCAATATTCTTGTATATGTCTCACTGTAAAACTGTGCTAGGATTTCTCTAAGGTGTGGGTGGATAAGAACTGCTGGACTCAACTTTGTAAGAGGTTATCAAATTTCTCCTCAGAGTATTATACTAATTTAAATAACGTAAGAATATGAAAGTATATATACTATATATATAAGGTGGGGGCAGGGGGAGCAGAGTAGATATCACTGATTCAGGTTCAAAAGTCAACCTGAATTTGTAGTAAATTTGCTGTTTTCTCTCCTCCTCCTGAAACCCACCAAACTGAGAGAGAACTTTTGAAAAATATCTAATAACAAAGAATCAGCATGAATTTGGAAGCATTTCTATAGAGAAAGCCACAGGCAAAGGAAGGGTCTGTAACAAAAAGCATGATTACCAAGTAAAGTCCAGAGAGACTCCAACTAAGAACCACTGGGAAGAGAGTGACAGAGGAGAAAAGAGATGGAAAAGGGGGTTAGCTTGTCCATGAAAGCTGAAAAGAATATGGAACAAGATTTGGCTCCTCTTCCCTTCTCTGCCCCTACCCCTCTCCTGGGACAAGCAGATTACATGCTTTCTGGCATTTATCCCCACAGAAAAAAAAGGCAGGTGGAAAGGAGTGGCTCCTCCCTCAAGAAACTAAACAAACTGCCCCCTGAAAGTGAGCTCCCAGTCTCCGTTCACCCTAAAATTATACCTGCCAATCAAAAAGCACTGACCCAGTGCTTCCAGTGAGAGCTGGTCAGTCTTCCTGCTGGTCAGCCTGTGATAGGCAAGACCAGGATAAATAAAATAAGTGAAACAATGACCGCAGAGGAAATAGATAATTCAGGAAATAGAAAATAACTTTTTCAAAAATTTATTTTTCTTAGAATGATTAGAAAAGCTTTTTTTGCATCAAAGTCTCAGCATCAAGATGTTATGAAAAAGGAATAATCAAAAACAAAAGTTCTTTTTTTTAATTTATTTTTTATTCTTAAAAAATGGTGGTGAAATACACACACAAAATTTCCCATGTTAGCCATTTTTAAGGGTGCAGTTTAGTAGCATTAAATACATTCACATTATTGTGCAACAAATACCAGAACACTTCTCATCTTACAAAACTGAAAATCTGCACTCATTAAACAGTAATTTTAACTCTGTTCCTCCTTTCCTTCATCCCTAGCAACTACCATTCTACTATCTGTCCTTCTGAATTTGAGTATTCTAGGTACCTAATATAAGTGAAGTCATATTCACCCTTTTAGGACTGGCTTATTTTGCTTGTATAATGTCCTCCAATTTCATCCATGTTGTAGCCTGTGTCAGAATCTCCTTTCCAAAAATGATAGAGTTCTTGTAACTTAAAATATAACTACTGAAAAGTTCAGTTAGAAGACTTAGAAAATAAAGCAGAAGAAAAGCACTATCCACTCATCCCCCAAAAGGCAAAAAGACAGAAAATTCAGGAAAAAAAAAAAAAGAATAAAATTCTGGAGATTCAGTATCAAAGGAAGAAAGTAAAAAGAGAAATTATCAAAGAAATTTTTCCAAAGCTAAAGAAAGATATGTGTTTATTTGAAATGAACTACTGAGTGCTGAGCATAACTAATAAAAAGGACTCACACCTAGGCACATTCTTTGTGAAGTATCTTGTTCCTTGCGCAACTTCAGAAACCTCAGGATAAAGAGAGAAGTCTAAAAACTTCCAGAGGGGAAGGAAAGCCTACAAATAAATAAGACAGCCATAAATATAACATTAGCAACACTGGATGCTAGAAGGAAATGGAGGAAAGCTCAAAGCTCTGAGAAACTTATTTTCCATGTAAAATTCTACATAGGCTAACCATCAACCAAGTGTGAAAACAAAATAAAAACATTTCAGATATGCAAGGGGTCAAGAGTTCACCTCTTATTCTTGTAACACAAAAATGATAGTTTAGGAAGAATGCAGAACAAAGGAAAAAAACAAGGAAAGAGGAAAATACAAGAAAATGGTGGCACTAACCCAGGAGTCCAGTGAAAAGAAATTCCAAGGATGCAGCTGTACAGCAGACCTAAAAAGCAATGAGTCCACGTTAGAATAAGAAATCAGGAGCTCCTAAGAATGTCTTCTCAAAGAAGAATCACATGAACTTCAGGACAGATAAAACGAGTAGGAAGCTAGAAGCCATTAGCAAAATGATAAAGATGGCATATGCTGCTTATCTAAACATGAAAAAAAATAGGAAAAACTCCAGGAAAAATAAAAATTTAAATATAACAACATCATGATCCTAACTAACATAGATCCATCAAACTAAAATGTGGCAATGATTTTGAGCTATTAATTGTGAGGAAACTAAATCCATTTGAATCAGATACTAGAAACATTCTCCTACAAGTGTAACACTAGATTTTCAGAGGCAGAAATATAATTTTAGCCTATCACTGTTTCTCTTCCACAATGTCCTTTGCTCTCTCTTCTCCGACTCATTCATTCATTCATGTACACATGCAGGCATGCAACAAATACATACTGACCATCCTACATGACAGGCACTGATCTAGAAGCAGATATAAAACAGTGAACAAAGAAGACAAAAGCCTGCCCTGTGGCGCTTGCATTGAAATGACAGATAATTTTGGTCTCTTCTAAGAATCTGCTAAGGAGTTTTCTCTTTGAAGATTTCTCTGAATTTCCATGTTGGGCTAAAAGCTTCTTCTTTACTGCTCCTAAAGAACTCTCTTTACAGAATTAAATTTATCTTTTCACCTAAGTAAGACCTCAACTAGTGGGTAAACAATGCAACTACAGCAACATTTATTAGAGTCATTTATACTTTTAGTGCAGAGCAGTGGGCCTTCATCAATAAATGTGTTTTGAACCTTTCCATTCAAATGAAATGTAAATAAAACTGCCAAATAAAATATAAAGCATTATACAGATGTTACTTATTATTTAACAGATGAGGAAGCTAAAGTCCTTGTCAATTAAATGACTTGCCCAGATCATAAAAGTAGTTTTTGCAAGAGCCAAAACTAAAATCCATAGTGCTAGGTTGAATTTAAATAAGTGGTCAAATTTAAAAAATGGGCCAGAATGGGAGAGAATAGCCTTAGGTATTTTCTTAGAACATTTCCAAGCACACAATAAATGTCTAAGACATAGACTCTATTTCTTCCATATGCCAAGGCATAGCTTAACAATTATGTAAAGATCATTTTGAAAGCCTCTAATCAAAAATATAATCTATCTTTATAAGCTTCAATTTCACAAAGTTGTGCATTTCTACTTTGCAGTATATAGTACTTGAAAAGCATAAACATTTAGATGTTAAATGGTGTTTAAATTAAATGTACTGGTTTTTTAAAAATATATCCTCACAAGGAAACCTTGAAAATTATTCCCATAAGTATTTTTTTATATTCCCATAAATACTGGACTTACTTTTTTTAAACTCAACAATACTTAGAAAAAATGCTTACGTTAACTTCTATTAACAACAAAAAGGCAGGTTTCTTTTTCATCAGACAGAGGAGGCCTATGGTTAAACTTATCAAGATATACATTTTTAAAAATAAGCAAAAAATTAAATTTACGTATATGTATAACTTCTGTAAAACTCAGGTAACTAAGCAACAGGTCCTGTTAATTCACTCTTTCCTAGGTTATTAGTAAATACACTTTTAATGGCTTTTCTTTGTTATATGACCATATCTGTTCAATAATCTACATTATAAATACTAAACAGTAGCAGCCATGTAAATAATAATTACTACAAAAATATAGAGATTATTAGTAGGGTTGTTTTATAATCACAGGATAAATAGCCAAGGAATCGATCTGATTCCAGTTCAACAAAAATTTATCAAAGGTTTGCTAGCTGTTCCAGGCACTTGTAATATTTCCAAGATCAATATATAAAAATTCTGCCCTCGCTTTACAGTAGGGTAAGGCAACTCCAACTTCAACTACTGATCTAAACACTGAAAGATGACTAATTAAATGTGATTCTCAAGTACAGAATAATACACATAGGTTTCACTATATTTAAAAAGATAATTTAAAATAATATAAAAATGGTCAGTTACTAAGTCTGTATGATACCAAGATGTCAGCAGTGTTTGATCACAGAAATCAGGAATTCAACTCAAAGATACTTATTTATAGATCCCTTAATACTTATAAACATAAAGAATACATGAATATTAACTAAATGGTGACATTCATTCATGATGCAACCAGAAGACTCAGAGAAATTTTAATCACCCACTGGAATACAGGAGAGTTTCACTTTCATCCTACCTCTCCTACCACAACCATGAATTACCAGTTACCATTCATTATCAGTTCAAATACTAACTCTGGGACCTGCCTCATGTTAAGCAGGAGTACTTCAAAGACATAATCCCAATGCTTTGCTACTCAGCCTCAGTTTCAATCACTGATGTATGCTAATTAACCCCTAAACCTAATTCTATGCCTTCATCTTTACCTAGATGTATCCCAATGAAAAAGTACAGGTTCCTTCTTTAATATCCATGCTGACAATCAGATAATTAGTTTTCACTTTTAAACTGAAGTGCCCAAATAACTATCAGCAAACTGTAAGACAATTCTGCAAACTGATAAGAAAAAGGCCAACAGCAACAATAAAAAAAAAGCAAAGGACAGGCACAAAAAAGAAATAAAACAGCCAAAACACAAAGTCTACCTAGTAGTCAAAATATGTGAAATAATAACAGTAGTAAAATTATAATAATAATGGCAGCTAGAACTTACCATGCTCTTTCTTTGTGTAAGAGTGAATATGCAATAAAGACTCACCTAATTAATCAACCAATTACCAAACAGATAATAAATCACCTGGGAAAAGGGGGAAAGTTTCAAAGAGGAGGTGATATTTGAGCTGGTCCTTCATGAATGCAAATTTATTAGGCAAAGACTGGGGAGTAGGGAAACTGAAAGGTGGGGGAGAGGATGAGGCAATAGCATTGTGGGGAAAAAGGAACTTGTTGACCAGGATTCTTGCCTGGCCTTAATAGCACCCATTGCATATATAATAAAAGCATGTTTGCACATTTATGGGATGTTTACCAGAGACAGAGCCCCTGGTCAGTCAGGGGAGTGCAGTACCTGACAGGGGTGGATAGGAAACACCCATTCTCTCCTCTCCTCAGTCCCTGGTACATAATTGGTCAGGTGACTGCCAGTCACCAGGACCTGCCCACAGATTTCCTCCCAGAGCATGGGAGTAGGGGGCTGGGCACTGGCAGGGGGCATAGAGAGAGCTGTGGAGCCACACTGCTCCTGGAGAAGTAAGCCTGAGCATGAGAGCAGGGAGCCTGGAGGGTGTGGAGAGAGGAGAGATGGTGACCTACTGCCTAGAGGATTAAGCTCCTGCTGGGGAGCAGAACCTGTATCATCCAGCCTGGGGAGCACATTCAAGCCAGCTGCATGCACTGGGTTGCCTGTGACCATCCTGAGAATAAACATGGTAGCTAACTCTTTACTCCCAACTTTTTGCCCTTGCCTTTCTTTGGTCTCATAGAATTCACAGCAAACTTGCCCCAGGCAGGGAACCCCCTCTTCCCCAAGCTATAGCATACAACAAAACAACAAAAAAGAATCCAGTTCTTATTTTAGGAACCAGTTCTTCATGTGAAGTTGTAGTCAAAAGTGCATAATAAAAAGTGGTAAGTTATCAAATTGTACAAATAGGCATGAGGTAAGATGTAAACAGTGTTAGACTTCAGGCTAAACAGAGTGAACTTAAATGTATTTTTAAAGATACTTAATCAGATTTGTTTTTTCCTGTGCCTTTAAAATGTGCCAAGGAAACATTTGATCAAAACCAGATAGCAATAGGTAAGTAGAAATCAGTAACATTTCATTCCTAGTAAGAATTCTTTCAAAGACAAGCATAATTCTACAAAAAGTATACTAGGTGGTTTTCCAAGAGTCATTCTTCATATAACAAATAAAAAATTTAAAAGGAAACTGCCAACCTAGAATTCTTTATCCCACAAACATCATTTAAAATGAAGTGAAATAATATTTTCTTACCAAAAAAAACAAAAAGCAAAAAACTGAGCTCTTATCACCGTCATATCCACACATAAGGAAACACTGAAGGATACTGTTCCTCAGGTAACCAAAAAATGTAGAAAAGGACAAAGAGTAATAAAAAGCATAAATATAAACAGTGACAATATAAAAGAGTAATAAAAATGCCTTGTGCTATTTAAAATGTTAAATAATTTATAATGTTTTATAGAATAATTATATATAATACATAATTTATTAATAAATTAATAAACTGAACAACAAAGCACCAACAAAAAACAAGAGCATATACACCCTAAGAAAAAGTTCCTATTCTCTTGGGAAAAGATTGGTTGTTCTGTGACCACGAAAAGTAACTACTAGAGTGAGTTTTAACAGATCAAGGACAACTGTTTTACTCAGCACATTTTTGAAAACCAGCCAATCAGTAACAGCCATGCCTCTGAAATTCAGACAGTCAAGGTTATTACTCCAGTAAACATTCCTATAAAATCATCAAATACTTATAATGTCCAGGCATTTTTAAAAGGGGGGGAGTACATATCCTTATATGTCATATATCCTTCCTTATATTGCTAACTTTCACAATAGTACTCTTTTCAGATAACACACTGAAATAAAAGATACAAATATTCCTGAGTTTAACAGGAGCTGTTATCAAGGCAACACCCAGAGACAATAAACCTACAGCTCCTGACCCATCTCACGCAGCTCTGAGATCTTTTTTATATCTGGGAATGAAACTCTTCCATGCCATCCTGGCCCAAGAGTAACTGTTCTCGGAGAATAACAATTAGACTATTCCGAATGTATGACTCCCCAACACATTCAGTGGATTCTGTCTTTTAAAAAGTATGAGAATGGTATAAAATCTTTCCTTTAATAACTGGTGAAGGAGATTCCTGAGGATAATAATCCTACCATATCCTTCCTTTTCAACTATAGCACACCATCAGAATTTGTAATTAATGCAACAAGAAATAAAGTACTTGGATCAAATACTTCCTATCTGCTCAAAATGGTAACATTAATTAACATTTAAATTCAAGAAATACATTTTATATTTCACACATTTTTATTTCATATTTTCATATTTCTGCTTGGTAATTTTAAATACCAAATGCACTGAGTATAGCTCTAAAATGATTTAAAACATTTCTCTAATCGGACTATAATTATTTTCAATTAGAGCATTGTTCTGAGACTCAAGAGTCATCTGATTTACATAAAAGCTAGTTAAGCACCATGGAAATTCTAAAACATCTAATTAAAATATCACAAATCACTTAATCCATTCTGTTAAAAAAGAGATTATTTCAACCTCTGTTCACTTCCTTTAAAAGGAACCCTATTTCTTTATTTCTCTAACAGAAAAAAAATTAGTAGGATAAACAACGTACTTCTCCAATCAAACTTTAGAATGATTCTGGTTAACCACAAATTGATTGAAGTTGATTATGTCTTTTTCTGAATGTATTTTACTGAAATATGTCTGACAACATAATGTCATGTAGTAGTAACTGGGTCACTGTTCTTCAGAATTACAAATTATTTTACTATTATTCTTATTCATTCACAAATAAAAAGGTCACTTTCATCCTTATAAATTATCCAAGTAAACTAAATGCACTGCTAGCCTAAAGTAAACAATTTGTAAATAGCTCTTTTACTTAGGGTTAAAAACCATAAAAAGTTATTATTAAATAATACATTTCACTAAGCTGAATTCACCAAAAAAAAGATTATGATCTAGCTCTATCACTTTTATACATCCTAATGATACTTGGAAAATTAAGCCAAAAATTGTTTTCCAATTATTTTTAAAAATTCAGAAACATAAAACTTCAGCTGTTAACCAGCCATAGAAACAAGATAAATACCATGAGCAGTATGAACCTTAAGTAAAATTCTAGCCATAATTTATTGAGCTCACATTAATAAGGAACATACACACTGATTCAAACGAAGAGGCATACCATGTTGGTTTCTCAGTGACTTACCAAAAATTATCTTAATAAATAAAAAATAATAACTCCTAAATCTGCCATACAAAGCTATGTGGCTAGTTCTCACATCTCATACTAGATCCCTTTACAGCAAAAAACCTTTTCTTTTTTCATTCTAATATTTTTTTGGTAAGAAAATACTCCCTAATCAGATTCTAAAATATGAATCTTTAGAAATGAGATTAGCAAAACAATGCAAAAATACTTACTGTCTTGTTTCGTAATCTAATTATGTCTGAGACAGAGCCAGCTCCACAATACTCCATAACAATCCAGAGGTCTGTGTTCTTAAAGTAACTGCCATAGTACTTTACGACATATGGGCTAAAGAAAAAAATACAATTAAACTTGGTTAATTCCCAAAGAAAATTACTTCTTAATCCCAATACCAAAGTATTTTCAACATTTCATAATGTTCCATAGAGTAAACTTAATGAGTAAACTTTTATTGCACATTGAGTAGTCTATATGAAGGGCTCACCAACTGTGTCTAATTGGGCTTTAATTCATGGATGAAATTTAACAGGATTACAAACCAGAAGAGGCCTAAATGTTTTGAGTGATTCCCAAGAAAATACAGATTTGTTTTGGCAAAAGACTTACTACTTAACATAAGGAACAAATGAAAAGTATTTTCCCTTAACTAAAGTATTTTAAATACACATCTTCTGAAAGATTTTGCATTCAGTCAAATACTAACACTCAACTTAAAAATACTCTACATTTCAAAAAAGCATAAAAAATGTTTTTCAATCTTCTTTTATTTTTGCCTTTAAAATTCTGGAGAAAAATAACTACAATTTCTTTGGCTTTTAACTCAGATAATTAAAAAAATTAACAATTTAAAATATTTCTCAACTGAGGTTTTATGTCTTTCTGAGCAAAATAAACTATGTTTATAGTCAAGCTGCTTTTAGGAAACAAAGGGCCATCGCCATTAATATTTAACAAGGTTATGCTATAAACACTTACATACACAAAACATCCTGCCCAACTCAAAGCAGCAGTATATCCATACTCACAGAATACATAAAAAGATAAGAAAAGAAAAAAAATACAAGGTAACATAAGCCAAGTGGTTGAGTAGACAGCTTAAACGCTACAAGAGCGCAAAAGAGGAAGTAACAGTGGGAGAGCCATCAGAGAGAACTGTGTAGAAAGGGTGGAACTTGAATTATGAAAAAAAGATTAAAACTTTGAAATGGGGGTGAAGAAGAAATATAAGAACATGCTAGAAAAGAGAAAGGCCATAAGCAAAGGCACAAAAATAGAAAGGGAAAAAAACAAGAATGGTTGTTTAGGGGACAACTTGTTCAATAGATACTTCTTGTCTAGTAGTAGCCCTCATGAAAAGTGGAGTCAGTCTAAAATAAATAATTTACAGGTATCGAATAAGCAAAAAATAACAACAAAAAAATGTTGTTTGGGAAAGTACTATAAAGACCACATAAAGAGACTGTGGATAAAAATGAAGGTTCCTGTGGCCAGGATTCTCACTTGGCCCTGGTTGGCTAGCTCACTACACACGTGTGGGCAATACATTGCTATTGACTCTATATAAAGAGCTCTGCCCAGGGCTCTGGGCGACATGGTGGCACCGCTGCAAGGCGGCAGAAGAACAGAGCAGAGGCTGGAGTGGTGGCAGCGCCGAGGGCAGAGGACCAGAGGATGGCTGTGCAGGATGGCTGTGCAGGATGACTTTGCAGGCAGAGAGGCTCAGAGGACAGCAGTGCGGGCAGAGGGGCCCAGAGGCAGAGACCGGCTTGCTGCATGCCGACTCGCTCTGAACGGGATTTTAGTGATTGACCTGCCACCATGGAAATAAAGTTGGGTATAACCCTTTCAACGCAAGAGCATTTTAGTGTCATTTCTGTGGTCACACTGCATCCATAGCGAACTTGCCCGGGGCTGAAACCCTTTGGCAAGACAGAGACAAAAAAGAAGAGGCTAAAAAGACAATCAGGGAAGACTTCTCACAGTAGAGCTTTTACAATTTTAGCTAAATCTTGAAATCAAGGGTAGAGCAGATTAGTTGGAGTTTAAGGGCTTGAACTAAAAAGGCAGCTACAGGGCTAGAATTCAATTCTGTTTTACCCCTACTGCTTGTTACTTCTTGCACACACTTGCTTCCCAACTGATCTCTTTGTCATACTTTTCTCCCCCATTCTAATCTATGCTCCATACAATTGACAAGGTTATCTTCCTTTAAAAGAAAAGCAAAATAAGCTGATCATATTGTTCTCCCAGTTTTTGTTAAAACTCCAATGGTTCTCCAATACCAGAAGGAAAAAGTCTTAACTGTTTCATATCACACATAGAGGGCCTTTCAAAGTCTCTCTACTTAACATTTCTCATTACTCTCTATCTCACCTTAAATTTGCAGACATACTCAACTTTTCTAGGTGCTAGAAATATTAGGAATTCTTATATGTTCACTGAACAATTTAAGAACAGTGTTTGTTTACAAACATTTGAAAATAACCTACAGGCCCAGAACTTCAATTTATGGGAAACTTAAAAAACTTTCTTTACATATACTTCTTGGGATGTAAGTGCCTGTGTAGAAACCTTTTCAGGGAGTACTGCTTTTACACCTGGCTGTGTATCACAA
This sequence comes from Manis pentadactyla, assembly GCF_030020395.1. Taxonomy (NCBI): domain Eukaryota; kingdom Metazoa; phylum Chordata; class Mammalia; order Pholidota; family Manidae; genus Manis; species Manis pentadactyla. The sequence continues at coordinate 41,494,259 of NC_080021.1, read as the reverse complement.
CCACCTGTGACCCACGCCCTATACCTTTGAGGTTCTAACTCAGCAGGTCTGTTAAAAGCTCTATTGGTGACTTTTATATGTAAACCCACAGTTAAACTTCACTCCAAAAGATAGATTGCATACCCTTCAAAGAACTTCCTTAAATATTAATTTCTCATTCAAAATTTTGAAAGGTGTTAAGTAGCAGTGAGCTCAGGTTTATGTTCACTCAAAAGCACATAGAAAATGAGTATTTTATCATACAATATATAATAAGCAATCACCTATTCTAAGGGTAGGATTGCCAGCTCTTACAAAAATTGGGGATTCTTACCTGGGCAGCTACCTGAAAAGGCAGTTTTATCTCTCTTTAGGGGTGAGGCAAGAGAATGCCTTTGGGAAAAGGTAAAATTTCCTTCAGAAAACACTTCATGGTCTATTCTAAAACACAATCAAGTAGACGAATCAATTTCAACACTTCTATACCATAAGACATGGCCTTAATAATTTTAACCTAAAAAAGCACTTAAGCAGGCAGACCTGAACAGTTGCATTAAGGACACACTCCCAAATATAGTTTCTATCATTCACTCAACATTTCTTCATTGACCCTCTACTTAAGCAGGCCCTAGATCAGATGTTCATTCAATACACATTGGTCAACAAGACAGACACAATTCTGGGTCTCGTCTAGCACAAATGTGCATAAAAGACACATGTATTAGAGAAGTGAGCCCATAAATAAATAAAATTACTAACTAGTAAGAAGAGAAGGAGGACTACTATGAGATAAACTGGCTGACTTAATTTGCATTCATCATTTCTGCAAATAAAATTATTCCTAGTTCATATGAAAGAATGGAATAACATCCAAATTCCATGGTAGCCCCTGGCTTGGAAAGCACAGGAGTATGTGAAAAAACTTTGAAAGCAGACACAGGTGAGATTTAACAAGAACATATCCTCCCTCCATTGACTGGCTGTGGATTACAAATTAGATTTGGAGAAGAAAGAAAGCTTAAACCCCAAGGTTTATATATAACAATGGTCTACTATTGGTCATCTTCTGATATCTTCTATTTATACCTTTATTATTTTAAAGCACTTACAACATCTTGTAATTACTTTATCACTGACTTTTGTCTGCCTTCCCCAGAAGAAAAGAAGCTCCATGAACAAGGATCGGTGCCAATCTTTCCATTTTATCCTTAGTACCTCCCTTCTTATATGCACAAATGCACAAATGAACAATCACAGAAAAATCAACAGAAGGGACCTATTTAAGGCCTCCCCAGTGTAATAACATTTAAGATAAGATTCAAAGGTTGGCCAGAAGTTAACCAGATAAAGCGCATCCATGCACCAAGAACTGTCTGTGCAAAGGCCCTGAGGAAACAGTAAACCATCTTCCAGGAGTTGAAAGATCAGTGCCTAAAATATAGTGAGTGAAGAATAAGGTAGAACACAATGTAGTTTCAGATGGAGGCAGAAGCCTGATAACAAAGGGCCTCAAAATCAAGATAGGGAGATTGGGCTTATTAGATATGCAAGAAAAGAATCGTAACCAGAAGAATAACATGATATAATTTATACTTTTAAGATTCCTCTAGCTGCTGCATCAAAGCTAGATATTAGGAAAGCAAATATGGTAAACCAATTAGAAGGTTACCTTAGTCATATATACATGCAAGAGATTGTATTAAGCATCTCTTCTGATCTTCTGTATTTGTGATGCTGTACCTGGGACCTGCTGACAATGCCGCCACTGTCCCTCTCAGGGTTAGCTAATTCCTAGAGAAAGCACCTGTAAGCGCACCTTTCCTGTGCAAACAAACCAATTTGGCATCCACAGCCCTAACCATTCCTGCCCTAGTCACCCCAGGGCCCACTGACATTATCCAAACTGGCCAATCCTAAACCTATTTACCCTGTCTCACCCACTCCTTCCCTTGGAAACCACAATAAGGCTTTTGCCCATGTTTTTCCCTCTCTGCCTCTGCCTCCAATCTGACCCTAGTGCTTCCCTGTATAAATCCTCCCACCCCTTCTCACACACCCTTGTGTGGGATCTGTAAGTGTAACAATCTATCTCCTGATCTTCTGGTCACCATACCTGGATAATAATAAAACCTACATTTTAAAAAAGAGATGCTGGTGGCTTTGAGAGGTAGTAGAAGAAACAGAAAGGAGAACAAATTCAAGAGAGATTTTCAAGGTACACTTAACACAATTGATAATAATGTAGACTGGCAAGCTAGGAGACAGTAAGCAAGTTTTCTTAGGTGTTTTATTCCTGTGCCTCTCTTCAATTGCACTGAATATAAATTTAAGACAGGCAAATAAAACATTGAAATTTAAATCCCTCATTTTAAAAAATTACAAACACAGATATAAACAGACTCAGAGGATCCAAGACCTAGAACTTCTAACTCAGTCCGTTTCCACTAACATAAATGACATTCATTCAAATTTAGCATTCATTGATATATATTTTTAAATAATCCACAAACATTCAATGAACAACATATATGTCCTAGTGGCAGTTGCTAGGAAGAAAAAAGGGTAGACTCTATATTAGTGACAAAGAAGAAAAGGCAGCCCAGGCAATGAGGAACCCCTAAAGGTGTTTATGTAAGAAAATACTGCAAACAAATAGCATTTAAACAGGATTATCCTGTGTAGGATTGTCAGGGGCAAAAGGTGACACTGTTCACTCTAGCTGGCCACATTAGCTAACTATAGTGTTATTACAATTATTTCCATATCCTAACATCTGTTTTTTAATCACCAAATTGATTATTAAAGGCTGGGGAGGAAACAGAGAGGGTTTTCTTTAAAACACTAACTCTGTGTTATTTATATAATTTTAAGCAACACACAAACTTTTTTATTCAATCACAATGTCTAAGAAACCTGACTAAGCCATCACTTGGACTTACAGGATGTATGAGAACCCAGTAATTCTATGCATTCTTGACACAGTAAAACAGCTAAATATGACTTTGAATATTCCATTGAATAGAGGGACAATGAAGACCAAAGTCAAATTATGCATCAGGAAGCAAGGTGAAACGATGCCTTGATAACTAGGGTGATGATCATGAACAATATCCTATCCCTTTCTCCTATGCCATCCCACCACCATTTCATTCTTCTGTCCCACTCATTTTTCTTCTCTATTTAATATCTTTAACCCAATGAAACTATTTATCATTTTCCCTCTTTTTTAATTTATTTTTCTCTTTTGGCTTCCTCTCATCTCCTGTCTAATGATAATATCCTTTCCATTCCTGTCCCCATATCACATCTCCCCTATACCCTTTATCCTAACAATCTTCCTCCAGTATCACAAATGAGAAATAATATAAAAAAGAGAAGTGAGAAAAAACTGAAAAAGCACTATAAACTCATCTATTTGCACCTTATGTTATGTAAACACAACTCACAGGTACATGTTATTTGGACTGAATCATTATGTTTAAACTTCTTATGGAAATTCAAATGTTAATTTTTACTGCCTAAAGGCAATCAGCATTTTTTATGTCAACTTGAATTTCACCTTCATTAAAGAAAACCAATATTGGTAAAGGTATTTTTTAAATAGACTTTTGTATTTTAGAGCAGGTTTAGGTTCACAGCAAAATGGAATGAAAGGTACAGATATTTCCCATATACACCTACCCCCAACACATGCTTAGCCTCCCCCATTATCAACATCCCGCATCTAATTGGTACATTTGTTACAATGGATGAGTCTGCAGTGACGCACTATTATCACCCAAAGTCCATACATTACATTAGGGTCCTCCACTCTTAGTGGTGTACATTCTATGGATTTGGACAAATGTTTATGACCATAACCACCATTATAAGCACCATACAGAATAGTTTCACTGCCCTAAAAATATACTGTGCTCCACCTATTCATCTGTCCCACCTTCTTAACTCCTGGCAACTACTGACCTTTTTACTATCTCTGTAGTTTTGTCTTTCCCAGAATGTCGCATAGTTGAAACCATACAGTATATAGCCTTTCCATATTGGCTTCTTTCACTAAGCAAAATGCATTTATGTTTCCTCCATGTCTCTTCATGGCTTGATAGCTCATTTACTGAATAATGCTACACTGTCTGGCTATACTACAGTTTACTTATGCATTCACCTACTGAAAGGCATCTTGGTTGCCTCCAAGTTTTCCAAGGTAACATATGAATAAAGATACTATAAATATCCATGTGCAGGTTTTTGTGTGGTCCTAAGTTTCAGCTCCTTTGGGTGAATATCAAGGAACACCAACTGTTATATCATATGCTCAAAAGTATGTTTAATTTTATAAGAAATGTGCCAAACTGGCTGTAATATTTTGCATTTCCACATGCAATAAATGGAAGGCCCTTTGCTTCACATCCTCACCAGTATTTGGTGTTGTCAGAGTTCCAGATTTTGGCCATTCTAATTAATACACGGGTAATGGTATCTCAGTGTTGTTTGAATCTGCACTTCTCTAATGACATGTGATGTGAAGCATCTTTTCATATACTTATTTTCTATTTGTACACCTTCCCTGGTGAGGTGTCTGTTAAAGCCTTTGGCCCATTTTGCAATCCAGTTGTTTGTTTTCTTGTTGAGTTTTAAAAATTCTTTCTATATTTTGGTTAATAGACCTTTATCAGATAAATCTTCTGCAAGTATTTTTCTAAGGTTTTTTTTTTAAGTCCACCCATTATGAGCATATGATAATTAAAATATTAAAGAAATAGCTACTTTTCATTACATAAGTTTTATTAACATCCTTCTACCATCTTAGTAATGCTCTAAACATATTAGGGATAAATATAGTGCTTTTATAGGCAATGTGCATATTCTATGAAAACTGAATTGTTTCCATTATAAACCTAAATCATAGAAATTTATTTTGTGGCCCACCCAAAAAAGAATAAAAATGTACATAACTGATACAAACTGCCAAAGGTCATCATGAACCCTCAATATGGTGATTTCCAACCTTTTTATTTTTACCTCAGAAACAGTGTTCAAATGGAATTTTACCCAGAAACATGGGCAAATAAAACAGATAGGAGAAGAGCTACTCTGGTAGAAGTCTCTCAGTGCCAGCTCAGAAGTGTGCTAGAAATAGCTAGAAATGTGCTATTTCCACCCCTGGATCTCCCCTCACCTCTTTGCCCAGCAAATCTAAGTCATCCTTCAGAACTCAGTTTAGCTATGACCTCCCTGGGGAAGGGTTCCCTGAATATCCATGGGTGTGGTATCAGCTACGTCTTCTAACCCACACAGCTCCCCATATTGACCCCATCACAGCTCTTATCACACCATATTAAAACAGCTGTCCACTTATCTGTCTCTCCCATCTGACTCAAAGCTCTCTAAAGCTGAGGCCTCATTCATTGCTTTACCTCCTGTGCACAGCACAAAAGGGCTCCCCTGAGGAGTAGGCACTCAATATGTATCAGTTGAATGAATAAATAAGTGAGTAACTGTGTGCCCTGATACATGTGATAACATAATCTCTCGGTTTAGATATGAGAAGCTCCTTTTCTAGAGTATTAGCACCAGTAGTGCAGGGGTCATGTCACCTCTCATCCCCTTGTATGCACATTACCTGGCATGTAGTGTTCACAAGTATTAGCTAACCAGCTCTTGTCTCCACTCCTAGCAATGCCTTGAGAGTGCTTTGAACTATAGGAATTTTTATAGACATTGATTTCTTCAGCACGGGCTCTGGAGTCAGCAAATGTAGGTTTTTATAGCATCCCAGTCATTAACTAGCTATGTGATCTTGGATGCTTCATGTAAAATCTCTAGGTCTCGGACGTGGAGCCAAGATGGTGGCATGAGTAGAGCAGCGGAAATCTCCTCCCAAAACTACATATATTTTTGAAAATACAACAAATACAACTCTTCCTAAAAGAGAGACCAGAAGACACAGGACAACAGCCAGACTACATCCACACCTGCGAGAACCCAGCGCCTCGCGAAGGGGGTAAGATACAAGCCGTGGCCTGGCAGGACCCGAGCGCCCCTTACCCCAGCTCCCTGCAGGAGGAGAGGAGTCAGAACGGGGAGGGAGAGGGAGCCCAGGACTGCTAAGCACCCAGCCCTAGCCATCCGCACCAGAGCGCAGACACAGTGCATGCGTGGGGTGCTGGAAACTAGGGAAACAGGACAGTAAGACCTGTGAGTGGGTCCCCGCAGCTGGCACCCCTGGGACAAAGAAAAGTGAGTGCTTTTTAAAAGTCTTAAAGGGACAGGGACCCCACAGCTGGATGGAAGCATCCCGGGACACTTAGCCCAGCAACTGGGAAACCCAGGGAACTCTGGGAACTCTAACCCCCTGGGCAGCAGGGCAGCTTGGAGGCCCCTCATGGAGATAAACAGCCTCCCGTCCGTTTCCCCTCCGACTCAGCTCCGCCATATCGGAGCAGCAGCCCGAGGCAGGCCATGCCTACAGCAAATGCGGAGCTAAACACCATAGCAGCCGAGCAAGAATCAGAAGTCCCGTCTGCACGCAGCTGCCCAGCACAAGCCGCTAGAGGTCGCTGTTCTCCAAGGAGAGGAAGGCCACAAACCAACAAAAAGGGACGTTCTCCTAGCCATCACTCGCGCCAGCTCCGCAAACTATCTTTATCACCATGAAAAGGCAGAAAAATTTGATACAGAGCAAAATCACAACTCCTGAGAAGGAGACAGACCTAACCAGTCTTCCTGAAAGGGAATTCAAAATAAAAATCATAAACATGCTGATGGAGCTGCAGAGAAATATACAAGAGCTAAGGGATGACATCCGAAGGGAGATTACAGAAGTGAAACAATCTCTGGAAGGATTTATAAGCAGAATGGATAAGATGCAAGAGGCCATTGATGGAACAGAAACCAGAGAACAGGAATGCATAGAAGCTGATGCAGAGAGAGAGAGAGAAAAGAATCTCCAGGAATGAAACAATATTAAGAGAACTGTGTGACCAATCCAAAAGGAACAATATCTGCATTATATGGGTACCAGAAGAAGAAGAAAGAGAAAAAGGGATAGAAAGTGTCTTGGAAGAAATAATTGCTGAGAACTTCCCTAAACTGGCAGAGGAAATAGTTGCTCAGACTATGGAAGCACACAGAAATCCCAACAGAAGGGACCCAAAGAGGACAACATGAAGACACATAAAAATTAAAATGGCAAAGATCAAGGACAAGGACAGGGTATTAAAGGCAGCCAGAGAAAGAAAAAAGGTCACCTATAAAGGAAAACCCATCAGGCTATCATCAGACTTCTCAACAAAAACCTTACAGGCCAGAAGAGAATGGCATGATATATTTAACGTAATGAAACAGAAGGGCCTTGAACCAAGGATACTGTATCCAGCACAACTGTCATTTAAATATGAAGGAGGGATTAAACAATTCCCAGACAAACAAAAGTTGAGGGAATTTGCCTCCCACAAACCACCTCTACAGGGTATTTCAGAGGGACTGCTCTAGATGGGAGCGCTCCTAAAAAGAGCACAGAAAAAAACACACAACATATGAACAATGAAGGAGGAGGAATAAGAAGGGAGAGAAATAATCATCAGACTGTGTCTATAATAGCTCAATAACTGAGTTAAGTTAGACAGTAAGGTAGTAAAGAAGCTAACCTTGAACCTTTGGTAACCACGAATCTAAAGCCTGCAATGGCAATAAATACATATCTTCCAATAATCACCCTAAATGTAAATGAACTGAATGCACCAATTAAAAGACACAGAGTAACAGAATGAATAAAAAAGCAAGACCCATCTATATGCTGCTTACAAGAGACTCACCTCAACCCAAAAACATGCACAGATTAAAAGTCAAGGGATGGAAAAAGATATCTCATGCAAACAACAGGGAGAAAAAAGCAGGTGTTGCCATACTAGTATCAGACAAAATAGACTTCAAAACAAAGAAAGTAACAAGAGTAAAGAAGGACACTATAGAATGATAAAGGGCTCAGTCCAACAAGAGGATATAACCATTATAAACATATATGCACCCAATACAGGAGCACCAATATATGTGAAACAAATACTAACAGAATTAAAGGAGGAAACAGAATGCAATGCATTCATTATGGGAGACTTTAACACATCACTCACTCCGAAGGACAGATCCACCAGACAGAATATAAGTAAGGACACAGAGGCACTGAACAACACACTAGAACAGATGGACCTAATAGACATCTATAGAACTCTACATCCAAAAGCAACAGAATACACATTCTTCTCAAGTCCACATGGAACATTCTCCAGAATAGACCACATACTAGGCCACAAAAACAGCCTCAGTAAATTCCAAAAGATTGAAATCCTACCAACCAACTTTTCAGACCACAAAGGTATAAAACTAGAAATAAATTGTACCAAGAAAGCAAAAAGGCTCACAAACACATGGAAGCTTAACAACACATCCTAAATAATCAATGGATCAACAAACAAATTAAAATAGAAATCAAGGAATATATGGAAACAAATGACAACAACAACACAAAGCCCCAACTTCTGTGGGACAGAGCAAAAGCAGTCTTAAGAAGAAAGTATATAGCAATCCAGGCATATTTAAAGAAGGAAGAACAATCCCAAATGAATAGTCTAATGTCACAATTATCGAAATTGGAAAAAGAAGAACAAATGAGGCCTAAAGTCAGCAGAAGGAGAGACATAATAAAGATCAGAGAAGAAATAAATAAAATTGAGAAGAATAAAACAATAGAAAAAAAATCAATGAAACCAAGAGATGGTTCTTTGAGAAAATAAACAAAATAGATAAACCTCTGGCCAGACTTATTAAGAGAAAAAGAGAATCAACACACATCAACAGAATCAGAAATGAGAAAGGAAAAATCACGATGGACCCCACAGAAATACAAAGAATTATTAGAGAATACTATGAAAACCTATATGCTAACAAGCTGGGAAACCTAGGAGAAATGGACAACTTCCTAGAAAAATACAACCTTCCAAGACTGACCCAGAAAGAAACAGAAAATCTAAACAGACCAATTACCAGCAACGAAATTGAAGTGGTAATCAAAAAACTACCCAAGAACAAAACCCCTGGGCCAGATGGATTTACCTCAAAATTTTATCAGACATACAGAGAAGACATAATACCCATTCTCCTTAAAGTTTTACAAAAAATAGAAGAGGAAGGAATACTCACAAACTCATTCTACGAAGCCAACATCACCCTAATACCAAAACCAGGCAAAGACCCCACCAAAAAAGGAAACTACAGACCAATATCCCTGATGAACGTAGATGCAAAAATACTCAATAAAATAGTAGCAAACTGAATTCAAAAATACATCAGAAGGACCATACACCATGACCAAGTGGGATTCATCCCAGGGATGCAAGGATGGTACAACATTCAAAAATCCATCAACAGCATCCACCACATCAACAAAAAGAAGGACAAAAACCACATGATCATCTCCATAGATGCTGAAAAAGCATTCAACAGAATTCAACATCCATTCATGATAAAAACTCTCAACAAAATGGGCATAGAGGGCAAGTACCTCAACATAATAAAGGCCATATATGATAAACCCACAGCTAACATCATACTAAACAGCGAGAGGCTGAAAGCTTTTCCTCTGAGATCAGGAACAAGACAGGGATGCCCACTCTCCCCACTGCTTTCAACGTAGTACTGGAGGTCCTAGCCACAGCAATCAGACAAGACAAAGAAATACAAGGAATCCAGATTGGTAAAGAAGAAGCCAAACGGTCCCTGTTTGCAGATGAAATGATACTGTACATAAAAAACCCTAAATACTCCACTCCAAAACTACTAGAACTAATATCGGAATTCAGCAAAGTTGCAGGATACAAAATTAACACACAGAAATCTGTGGCTTTCCTATACACTAACACTAATGAACTAATAGAAAGGGAAATCAGGAAAACAATTCCATTCACAATAGCATCAAAAACAATAAAATACCTAGGAATAAACCTAACCAAGGAAGTGAAAGACCTATAACTTGAAACTACAAGACACACTTAAGAGAAATTAAAGAGGACACTAACAAATGGAAACTCAACCCATGCTCCTGGCTAAGAAGATCTAATATCGTCAAAATGGCCATCCTGCCCAAAGCAATATACAGATTTGATGCAATCCCAATCAAATTACCAACAGCATTCTTCAACGAACTGGAACAAATAGTTCAAAAATTTATATGGAAACACCAAAGACCCCGAATAGCCAAAGCAATCCTGAGAAGGAAGAATAAAGTGGGGGGGATCTTGCTCCCCAACTTCAAGCTCTCCTACAAAGCCACAGTAATCAAGACAATTTCGTACTGGCACAAGAACAGAGCCACAGACCAGTGGAGCAGAATAGAGACTCCAAACATTAACCCAAACATATATGGCCAATTAATATACAATAAAGGAGCCATGGACATACAATGGGGAAATGACAGCCTCTTCAACAGATGGTGCTGGCAAAACTGGACAGCTACATGTAAGAGAATGAAACTGGATCACTGTCTAACCCCATACACAAAAGTAAATTCGAAATGGATTAAAGACCTGAATGTAAGTCATGAAACCATAAAACTCTTAGAAAAAAACATAGGCAAAAATCTCATGGACATAAACATGAATGACTTCTTCATGAACATATCTCCCCGGGCAAGGGAAACAAAAGCAAAAATGAACAAGTGGGACTATATCAAGCTGAAAAGCTTCTGTACAGCAATGGACACCATCAATAGAACAAAAAGGAATCCCACAGTATGGAAGAATTTATTCATAAATGACAGATCCGATAAAGGATTGACATCCAAAATATATAAAGAGCTCACACACCTCAACAAACAAAAAGCAAATAATCCAATTAAAAAATGGGCAGAGGAGCTAAACAGACAGTTCTCTAAAGAAGAAATTCAGATGGCCAACAGACACATGAAAAGATGCTCCACATCGCTTGTCATCAGAGAAATGCAAATTAAAACCACAATGAGATATCACTTCACACCAGTAAGGATTGCCATCATCGAAAAGACAAACAACAACAAATGTTGGCGAGGTTGTGGAGAAAGGGGAACCCTCCTACACTGCTGGTGGGAATGTAAATTAGTTCAACCATTGTGGAAAGCAGTATGGAGGTTCCTCAGAATGCTCAAAATAGAAATACCATTTGACCCAGGAATTCCACTTCTAGGAATTTACCCTAAGAATGCAGCAGCCCAGTTTGAAAAAGACAGATGCACCCCTATGTTTATCGCTGCACTATTTACAGTAGCCAAGATATGGAAGCAACCTAAATGTCCATCAGTGGATGAATGGATAAAGAAGATGTGGTACATATACATAATGGAATATTACTCAGCCATAAGAAAAAAACAGATCCTACCATTTGCAACAACATGGATGGAGCTAGAGGGTATTATGCTCAGTGAAATAAGCCAGGCGGAGAAAGACAAGTACCAAATGATTTCACTCATATGTGGAGTATAAGAACAAAGAAAAACTGAAGGAACAAAACAGCAGCAGAATCACAGAACCCAAGAATGGACTAACAGTTACCAAAGGGAAAGGGACTGGGGAGGATGGGTGGGAAGGGAGGGATAAGGTGGGGAAAAAGAAAGAAAGTGGGCATTACAATTAGCATGTATAGTGTTGGGGGGGCATGGAGAGGGCTACGCAACACAGAGAAGACAAGTAGTGATTTTACAGCATCTTACTACGCTGATGGACAGTGACTGTGAAGGGGTATGTCGGGGGGACTTGGTGAATGGGGGAGCCTAGTAGACATAATGTTCTTCATGTAATTGTAGATTAATGATACCAAAATTTTTAAAAAGTTAAAAAAATTTTTTTTAATTTAAAAATTTAAAAAGAAAAAAAAATCTCTAGGTCTCATTTTTCTCTACCTGTAAAATAGCTCTTAAATATGCTTTAGCACCAGAAGCCGTTTCCTTACATAAAATTGTAGAATAAGCCCCAATACAGAGAAAGGATAAAAGCAATCACTAAATTTCTCATTCTGCTCAATTCTTCACTATCTGAGGAAAATAACCCTAGAAGCACCTCCTTAGAGCAGAGTACATTTGAAAAACTCTAGAAACAAACAGACCCTTCAGAGGTCTAGTTCAGCATTAACATTCTATGATTTACACATTCACCAAATATTTATTAAGTGTCTTTTCTGGGCCAAGCACTGGACTAGACACAGAAGATTCCACAATAAACAACACAGATGGGCTCCCTCAAATATTTATGCCAAATGCAGTATTAAACATATGTTTAACATTCACTAAAATGAACAAAAAAAATTAGAACACCCTCTGGTCTCTTTTTAAAGTGTAGAAAGCAAGACAATTTGCCAAATGGCCAAATCACTAGAAAGACTTATGAAAATACTTCAGTTTCAGAAATGTAAATCTCATTTTCTCTAACCATAATTCCACTGTTTTATGTGGCAATTTTTCAATTTGTACTATTATCTTCCAAAATCATTTTTATGCCAATTTCTCAACATATTTACATTAATACTAGTAATTAGTAGCTAAAACATAACGCTTGTTCCCTTCATTTCCTAGTTTATTTTTCACTTGCCTAGTGAAAAATAAGGATCTTTCTAGGATCTTTCAACCAAATTTTTTGATGCCTCACTATTTCATATGTACAATATGAATTTGAAAGTGAAATACAAAAGGAAGGAACCACTTTTTAATCAACATTTGTTCCATTATTTATTTCATTCAACAAATACTTGAGAAGTACCTACTATGTGCAAAGCATTTGCAATAAAGTGGCAGAGAATTTCTAGAATTTTCATCACAGTTTCTTCCCCTTTTGTTCTTTACTTTTCTTCCTCTTCAGTAGTTTAAAGTACAAAACCAGAACAAGGATCTGATTCCCTCAACTTATAATGCTCTTCCCAGACACCTTTTACATACCATATCCGTTCACATTCATTCAACAAAAACAGTGCTAGTCATTGTAATGTGTGCTAACAAATATGATTCCTTCTCTCAAGCAATGAAGAGAAGGATAAAGATAGTAGGGACATTTCAAAAGAAGAATCTACGAGATCTATTGTCATCAGAAGTATCAGAAAAAGAAACAAAGAGGACTCTCAGTTTTGCTGTTGAAAAACTAAGTAGATGATGATGCCATCAGCAGAACAGGAATTCAAAGGCTTGTTGCAACAATTAAAAAACACCAATTACAAATCTCGTTTTAGAATGTTAAATATGAAATTCTTTCTTTCCTTCCTCTCGACTATGGAATGTAGACAGAAGCCTGGAGCTGGAGCAACCCTCGGATAACCATGAGATAATAAGTCTGGGGACAAAGGCCACATAGTAGGAATGGCACAGTAGAAGAAAAAAAGCCTGAGACAGTTGTCACTTTGTTTCTGTGATGCCAGCCCTACTGGCAGTAAGTAGGCCGTCTTGTAAAGGGAGAATAAAAATCCCTCTTTGATTAAGTAACTAGAGGTTAAACATAGTCCTAATTTATACACTCTGCATCCCTGACCAGCTACTTAATAGGGCATATAAGACCATTCATGATCAGCTCATTTACCTATCCAAACTCATTTGACACCAATCTCTCACATTTTCCATTCCAGTAATTCTAAACCTTGTCAGAACAGCACATACCCGTGAGCTGTTTTTCACCTCTCTCTATTTACAATTCTCTCTACTCCCTCCCATTCCTCCATTTCTTCACCAAATTAACTCTTCCTCAGCATTTCAGACTTCCTGACTCCTGGCTGAGATAAGTTCTCACACCACCCCATGCACCAGTCATTATAGTAACTGTGTTGTATTATAGCTCTATATGCTTAAGTATCTGTCTTCCCAACTAGATTACCAGCCCCTCCAGAAGGAAAACAGTATCTTAGTTCTCTTGATATTCCTAAATCCTGGCACAGTACCTGGCCCACTGGGGATGCTCAGTAAATGTTTGTTGAATGAATCAGAGTTACATAAAACATAGCTATTTTAATTAGTAAAAACATTTTATATAAAAAGACTGTTACATGACACTCCTTAACAACAAAAAGTAATTTTCACCCATAAATCTATCCTTAAAAATAGGTAAACTACTTAAGTATTTTCTATCACTACATGTAGCATTATAACATCATTTCTACTTTAGAGCCCTGAGTCCTAAAGATAACCATACAAAGCTATCCTCCTCTTGCTTTAAGGATTAGTCTCACTTTTGATGGTAAGTCAGAAAAGAAAACTAAACAGATGACCAAAGAACACATTTTATCATTAGCAACACATCAAAATAAAGGCAAGCAAAGAAACAAAATCTCTTCATACCTGTCACATTGCTGCATTATGGAAATTTCTTTGATTATTTCCTGAAGATCTGACTCAACGGGTACTTGTTTAATTGCCACAACTTGACCAGATTCTTTATGTATTGCTTTAAATACACTTCCATAAGACCTAAAAGAAACCAAGACATTTATTTATTTCCTTTCAAACATTGTAAGTATTTGAGAAAAAGTTTTTTGAGTTTTTGCATGTCTTGTAGTCTTTTCTATTAAAACACTATTTAATGGTGACAAAACAAATTAGAAAAGCAAATTATACCTTAGCTTTAGTGCTTCAATTACAGACTTAAAATTTATTTGAAATATCAAGTTATTATGTAAATATTTGCTATTTTTCTTATAAATGAAACAGACTTATGGTTTACCAATTCAAAGAAATGGTAAGAAACTAAGAAGATATAAAGGAAACTGAAAGACTGAAATGTAGATTAAAAACAGCCAAAGTCTCCAGTTAGGAGAAAACACTTATCTCCCATAAGCAAAATCATCCCCAGAATATTACAGTCCCACGTCTCTTTGGACTGTGTAAGAGCAACTGAAACCCCCAGCTGAGACCACAAGACACCAGAGTTAGAGGGGCAGGGACTCTGGTCCCTCCTAAGTCATCCTGAGTCAACTCAAACGTTCCTTTCACTCTCTTCTTCTCCTCAACAGCAGGACCACACGCTCACAAGGAAATAAAATGAGTAATAGGATCTAATGGCCAATTGCCCAAAAACTGTCTCCACTACAACCCTTGAAACTCTGCCAATTAAATATTTATGTGTTTTAAAGAACAAAGACAATGAGAGAGGAACGCCATTTGTACTTTGGTATGAATTAGAAGACTAGGTAAAAACTGCTACCACTTACTAAGTTCTTATTATAAACCAAGTATTATGCTTGGTGTTTTACATGCATTATTAAACTCTATCTTTTCAACTCTGAGGTAAAATACTATTATCACCACTTTAACAATGAGGAAACAGATTCATTTTGGTAACCATCAAGGCCAGGATTCAAACATATTCTAACTCCAAAGATCATGTTCTTCTCACTACATCATTTCTACAGAAGAGAAGGAAGAGCATGCCATTAGAAGACATGGGAATGTTTCCTAATATTAGTAAGCTATACAGAATCATTTTCAAATTTACAATCTTTTAAAATAAGTTAAGAAGTGAAAAATAAGTGATAAAACAGCTACTTTAACAAAATTAATTTTATCCTATCCCATTTCTTTGAGCCTTCTGAAGTAATTTAACTTAATCTGACACCCAAAGTTACCTTTGGGTGTGAGTGTGCATGTGTAGTATGTAGCCCCAATTTATACACAAAAATACACACACACACTCATATACATATATATCTCCCCTTAAAAGCAATATGTATGTGTGTGTGTGTGTATGTATGTGTGTTGTGTGTGTGTGTGTGTGTGTGTGTAATCACAGATTTGAGGGAATATATTCCCTCAAAAAGCTAATATAGAATTCAGTGCTAGATTATCTACTGTCAATTAACCAACACCATCGCTCTCTTCTAAGGTCTCCCCTTGTCACTGCAAAAGAGAAGCTGAGAGTCACATTTCCCAGAATTCCATTTTGATGATGAGAAGAACATACATGAAATCTGAATGGCAAAAAGTTCAGAGAAACCACCATTCTCCAGGTGTAAGTGTAGCATATGCATTAGCAGATAGGAGATACATGGCGGCTTCCTGTGAAGCTTTTTTGATAACTACCACAATGCTGCTGCAGACTGAGATAGTTGGTGGGAGCCTCCCAAGATTCCACCAAAGATTCCCAAAGAAGTCCCAGAGATTCTTAAGGATTCCAGCAGACCCCCAGTGAGTTCATAAGAAACACCCAATTTCATGTTTCAGGCTAAGATCCTCAGCATTCTGCCTACATTTAGCAGTAATTTCAATGATTTATATCTGCCACTGAATTGTACACTTTAAAATGGCAAATTTTATGTTGGGTACATTTTACTACCAAAAGGAGAAAAAAAAAGGACCAGCTAAGTTTTATCTAAAGGACAAAATGCAGTTATTTTTATGATTCCATCATAACTTTAATGTCAAAACCTAGATATATATATATTTTTTAACCCTGTAATTCAAACTTATCTATGGATTTACCTTTCCATCTCTGGCCTTTCCACAAGTTATCTGAGCTCCTAATTATACAATAAACTCTTATACCTGGAGCATGTAAAGTAGCTTTTCTTTTCCTGATCAAGCCCTGCTACCAACAGCTACTGGTACAGGAAGTGGTTCCTAAAGAAATTATCTTAAAGATGGGAACCTTGGATAAGTTCCTTCTTAGATTTGAAGATAGTAATGGCTTCAATGCAAGTGATAAACAGAATACTGATAGTCTATGGTGTTCATGGACAAACAATTACTTAAATTATTATTCTTAGTTGCCTGGAGTCCAGGCAAAGCTTTAGAAGACCAAGTACCTGTATGAATAGATGTTATGGTGGAAATAGGAGCACAGGACTATAGAAAGGACTAGCTGCCCCCACCTACACTGTAGTAGTTACATACCAAATATAACAAGCTCAGGGCTTAAATTCCTAGCTCAAGCCGGAGAGAACCAGAAATTTGTGAATACCCCATGAGAATGTCTTAATTCAGGTAGCCACAGGACTGAGAGAGACTTCTGAAAACCAAAATCTAATGCTGCTGGAAGGTGAATTACATTGCAAACTGAATTTGCACCATCACCAGATCTATTCTGTTTAAACTTTTAACTGTAAAGAGAGGTACCCAGAGAATTAGTATTGGGACATTTAGGTAGATTCTTATTAATCTGAGTACCTCGAACCCCCTACCTTACCAGGCCACCCTTTCAGCAAAAGTCCCTATACCCTAGTCTGAGATAAGCCTCACAAGGCCTAAACACTATAATAACCTCACTTGAGACAGTCACTTTTCAAGAGAATGTAAGTATTTCCCCTAGACCACACCACCACTACCTCTCATGACATCTAGACCTATAATTACACTCAAATCTCCACAGATAAAAGGTGGATGAAAAGAAAATCTGACCCAAGAGCACCTATTATTCATGCCAAAGAAGTTCTAACATTGTATCAGTTTTTATCAGCAGCTTTTATCATACCTAAAGAATATGTGTGGGAATGGATTCCAAGACTTCCAGGGAGAAAGAAATTTACTGATATGGATGCAAGACCAGAAATTCCAGACTCAGTGCATATCTCAAACAGTTAGCAGTGTCTCTAAGAGCCTGCTCAGCTAGGTAACTGAACACTAGACTCAAAAGTGGCCTACATTAAGTGAGATGACAGTGATCCTCAGTATACATCAGAGGAAGCAGATCAAAGGCTCAAGAATGCAACACTGGACTGAATGTATTACACGTGACTTGCTCACCTACTCCCTAACTTTGTTTACCGAGAGGATCCAAAGTATAGTCCCTTTACTAGTGTCACACAGAAAGCTCTACAACGCAGGTCAGAGATAACAGATATACCAACACTGAAATGGGCTTCCTAAATTTAATGGATGATGTGATCCATTAAGAGAAGTGGTAACACCTTTCCACCTGAGACAAAGTGGGCTTGGTATCATAACGGGTAGCAAAGTAAGTCTGAATTACAGGGTTTATTTTTAATATATCTAGGTTTTGACATTAAAGTTATAATGGTGTCATAAAAATAACTGCATTTGTCCTTTAGATAAAATTTAGCTGGTACTTTCTTTTTTTGGTAGTAAAATAAATGCACCCATAAAATTTGCATTTTAAAGTGTACAATTCGGTGACATATATAAATCACTCACAATGTTGTGTAGCCATTACCTCTATCTAGCCCCAAATCGTTTGCTTTGTTTCTATGTATTTATCTGTTTTACTTATCAATAAAAAATTAAATATTTATTTATCTCTATGGATTTATCTATCTCTGACCTATTTCACTTAGTGCAATACCCTCAAGGTCCATCTATGTTGTCACAAATGACAGGATTTCCTTTTTTATGACTGAATAATATCCCATCACAAATGCAGATCTTCCTCAAGTTACAATGGGTTATGTTCAAATAAACCAATCATAAGTTGAAAATATCTTAAGTCAAAAATGCATTTAATACACCTAACTTATTGATCATCATAGCTTAGCCTAGCCTACTACCATAAATGTGCTCAGAACACTTACATTAGCCTATAGTTGGGCACAATTATCTAACATAAAGCCTATTTTTATAACAAAGTATTGAATATCTGATGTAATTTATTGAATACTATACAGAAAGTGGAAACAGAATAGTTGTATGGGTACTTAATGGTTTTAAGTGTATCAGTTGTTTACCCTCATGATCAAATAGCAGACTGGGATCAGTAGCTCACTGCTGCTACCCAGAATCATACCATATATCCCCAGCCCAAGAAAAGATCAAAATTCCAAGTACAGTTTCAATTGAACAGGCATCACTTTTGCACCATCACGAAGTGGAAAAACCATTGTTAGTTGGACACTATCTTTATATACCACGTTTTATTTATTTGACCATCAATGGACAATTAGGTTGTTCTATGTCTTGGCTATTGTAAATAATGGTGCAATTAACATGGAGCTGCAACATCTCTTCAGATAGTGACTTCATTTCCTTCACATGTATACCCAAAAGTGGGATTGCTAGATCATAACGTAACTCTATTCTTAATATTTTGAGGAACCTCTGCTTTCCATAGTAGCTGCACCAACTTATATTCCCACCAACAGTGAACAACAGTTCCTTTCTCCACATTCCAACCAACATTTGTTATCTTCTTGTCTTTCTGATGACAGCCATTCTAAGAGGGGTGAAGGGATATCTCATTACAGTTTTCACTTTGTCTTTCCCTGATGATTAGTGATGTTGAGCATCTTTTCATGTATCTATTGGCCGTCTGTATGCCTTCTTTGGAAAAATGTTAATTCAGTTCCTCTGCCTGTTTTCTAAATGAAATACTTGGTTTTTTGCTACTGAGTTGTATTAAGTTCTTTATATCTTTTGACTATAACCTTGTATTGATATATAATTTGCATATATTGTCTCCCATTCCACAGGTTGCCTTTTCATTTTATTGATGGGTTTCCTTTGCTGTGCAGAAGCTTTTTAGTTGGATATAGTCCCACTTGTTGATCACTGCTTTTGTTGCTTTTCTAAGACCAATGTCAAGGAGCTAATCCCATCTGCTTTCTTCTAGGAGCTTTACTGTTTCACATCTTTAACCCATTATGTGTTGATTTTTGTGTATGATGTAAGATAGGGGCCCACTTTTCCCAACACCATTTGCTGGAAAGACTCTCTCTTCCCCATTGTATTTTCTTAGCTCCTGTGTCATAAAATAACCGACCATATATGAATGTGTTTATTTTGGGGCTCTCTATTCTATTCCATTGACTAAATGTTTGTTTTTATGCCAATACCATGATGTTTTGATTACAATAGCTTTGCAATATAATTTAAACTCAAGGAGCACGATGCCACTCCCTTTGTTCTTTTTTCTCAAGATGACTGGCTATTCAGGGTCTCTTGTGGTTCCATACAAATTTTAGGATTGTTCGTTCTATTTCTGTGAAAAATGCCAGTGGAATTTATAGGAATTGCACTAAATCTGTAAACTTCCTTGGGTAGTATGGATATATTAGTTGTCCCAATCTATGAGAATCTATTTGCATTTATTTGTATTGTCTTCAATTTCTTTCATCAATGTCTTACAGTTTTCAGTGTACATATCTTTCACTTCTGTGGTAAAATTTATTCCTGGGTATTTTATTCTTTCTGATGCAAATATAAATGGGACTGTTTTCTTAAATTTCTCTTTCCAACATAGGGCGGAGCCAACATGGCGGCGTGAGTAGGACAGTGGGAATCTCCTCCCAAAAACACATAGACTTTTGAAAATACAACAAACACAACTAGCCCTAAAAGAGAGACCAGAAGACGCAGGACAGTGGCCAGACTGCAGCTACACCAGCGAGAACCCAGCGACTGGTGAAAGGGGTAAGATACAAGCCCCGGCCTGGCAGGACCCGAGCGCCCCTCCCCCCAGCTCCCGGCAGGAGAAGAATAGGCAGAGCGGGAGGGAGACGGAGCACAGGACTGCGGAACACCCAGCCCCAGCCATCCGGGCCAGAGTGCAGACACAGTGCGTGCATGGGGGGCCCTGGATACTGGGGGAACAGGGAGTAAGACCTCTGAGCGGGTGCCGAAGCTGATGCCCATGTGACAAAGAAAAGCGGGGGCTTTTTGAAAGTCTTAAAGGGACAGGGACTTAACAGCTTGACGGAAACAGCCCAGGTCACAGTACAGCAGCTGGAAATTACAGGGAAAACCGGGTGCACTAACCCCCTGGGCAACAGCTCTGAGACCCCTCACGGAGGCAAACAGTCAAGCAGCCCCCCCATCCATTACCCCACCGGGCGCTGCGAAAGCAGAGAAGCAGCCTGAGACAAATTCCGCCCACAGAAAGGGAAATTTCTCCCTTCTGGCCAGGCAAGACACAAAGACCCACTCTACACGCAATTACCCAACACAAGCCACTAGGGGTCGCAGTTGTCCCAGTAAAGAAAGGCCAGTAGCAAGTGAAAATTTTGGCCCTCCCAGCTGACAGTCAATAGCACCTGTCAACATGAAAAGGCAAAAAAATATGATCCAGACAAGACTAACCCAGACAGCTTCGGCATCTGCTACATCTTCCCCTGAGAAGGAATCTGGGGAGATAGATTTAGCCAGTCTTCCTGAAAAAGAATTCAAAACAAAAGTCATAACCATGCTGATGGACTTGCAGAGAAATATGCAAGAACTAAGGAAGGAGAATTCAGAAATAAAACAAGCTCTGGAAGGACTTCAAAACAGAATGGACGAGATGCAAGAGACCATTAATGGACTAGAAAACAGAGAACAGGAACGCAGAGAAGCTGATGCAGAGAGAGATAAAAGGATATCCAGGAACGAAAGAATTTTAAGAGAGCTGAGTGACCAATCAAAAAGGAATAATATAAGAATTATAGGTATTCCAGAAGAAGTAGAGAGAGAAAAGGGGATAGAAAATGTCTTTGAAGAAATAATTGCTGAAAACTTCCCCAAACTAGGGGAAGAAATAGCCTCTCAGACCACAGAGGTACACAGAACTCCCATGACAAGGGATCCAAGGAGGGCAACACCAAGACACATAATAATTAAAATGGCAAAGATCAAAGACAAGGACAAAGTATTACAGGCAGCCAGAGAGAAAAATAAGGTTACCTACAAAGGAAAACCCATCAGGCTATCATCAGACTTCTCAACAGAAACCCTACAGGTCAGAAGAGAATGGCATGATATACTTAATGCAATGAAACAGACGGGCCTCAAACCAAGACTACTGTATCCAGCACGAATATCATTTAAATATGAAGGAGGGATTAAACAATTCCCAGACAAGCAAAAGTTGAGGGAATTTGCCTCCCACAAACCACCTCTACAGGGCATTCTACAGGGACTGCTCTAGATGGGAGCACTCCTAAAAAGAGCACACAACAAAACACCCAACATATGAAGAAGGGAGGAGGAGGAATAAGAAGGGAGAGAAATAAAGAATCATCAGACTGTGTTTATAATAGCTCAACAAGTGAGTTAAGTTAGACAGTAAGATAGTAAAGAAGCTAACCCTAAACCTTTGGTAACCACAAACTTAAAGCCTGCAATGGCAATAAATTCATACCTTTCAATAATCACCCTAAATGTAAATGGACTGAATGCACCAATCAAAAGACACAGAATAATAGAATGGATAAAAAAGCAAGATCCATCCATATGCTGCTTAAAAGAGACTCACCTCAAACCCAAAGACGCGCACAGACTTAAAGTCAAGGGATGGAAAAAGATATTTCAAGCAAACAACAGAGAGAAGAAAGCAGGTGTTGCAATTCTGGTATCAGACAAAACAGACTTCAAAATAAAGAAAGTAACAAAAGACAAAGAAGGACATTACATAATGATAAAGGGCTCAGTCCATCAAGAGGATATAAACATTATAAATATATATGCACCCAATACAGGAGCACCAACATACCTGAAACAAATATTAATAGAACTAAAGGAGGAAATAGAATGAAATGCATTCATTCTAGGAGACTTCAACACACCACTCACTCCAAAGGACAGATCCACCAGACAGAAAATAAGTAAGGACACAGAGGCACTGAACAACACACTAGAACAGATGGACCTAATAGACATCTACAGAACTCTACATCCAAAAGCAACAGGATACACATTCTTCTCAAGTGCACATGGAACATTCTCCAGAATAGACCACATACTAGGACACAAAGAGAACCTCAGTAAATTCCAAAAGATTGAAACCCTACCAACCAACTTTTCAGACCACAAAGGCATTAAACTAGAAATAAACTGTTCAAAGAAAGCAAAAAGGCTCACAAACACATGGAGGCTAAACAACACGCTCCTAAATAATCAATGGATCAATGACCAAATCAAAATGGAGATCCAGCAATATATGGAAACAAATGACAACAACAACACTAAGCCCCAACTTCTGTAGGACACAGCAAAAGCAGTCTTACGAGGAAAGTATATAGCAATCCAAGCATATTTAAAAAAGGAAGAGCAATCCCAAATGAACGGTCTAATGTCACAACTATCGAAATTGGAAAAAGAAGAACAAATGAGGCCTAAGGTCAGCAGAAGGAGGGACATAATAAAGATCAGAGAAGAAATAAATAAAATTGAGAAGAATAAAACAATAGCAAAAATCAATGAAACCAAGAGCTGGTTCTTCGAGAAAATAAACAAAATAGACAAGCCTCTAGCCAGACTTATTAAGAGGAAAAGAGAGTCAACACAAATAAACAGTATCAGAAACGAGAAAGGAAAAATCACGACGGACCCCGCAGAAATACAAAGAATTATTAGAGACTACTATGAAAACCTATATGCTAACAAGCTGGGAAACCTAGGAGAAATGGACAATTTCCTAGAAAAATACAACCTTCCAAGACTGACCCAAAAAGAAACAGAAAATCTAAACAGACCAATTACCAGCAACGAAATTGAAGCGGTAATCAAAAAACTACCAAAGAACAAAACCCCTGGGCCAGATGGATTTACCTTGGAATTTTATCAGACATACAGGGAAGACATAATACCCATTCTCCTTAAAGTTTTCCAAGAAATAGAAGAGGAGGGGATACTCCCAAACTCATTCTATGAAGCTAACATCACCCTAATACCAAAACCAGGCAAAGACACCACCAAAAAAGAAAACTACAGACCAATATCCCTGATGAACGTAGACGCAAAAATACTCAACAAAATTTTAGCAAACCGAATTCAAAAATACATCAAAAGGATCGTACACCATGACCAAGTGGGATTCATCCCAGGGATGCAAGGATGGCACAACATTCGAAAGTCCATCAATATCATCCACCACATCAACAAAAAGAAAGACAAAAACCACATGTTCATCTCCATAGATGCTGAAAAAGCATTTGACAAAGTTCAACATCCATTCATGATAAAAACTCTCAGCAAAATGGGTATAGAGGGCAAGTACCTCAACATAATAAAGGCCATCTATGAAAAACCCACAGCCAACATTATATTGAACAGCGAGAAGCTGAAAGCATTTCCTCTGAGATCGGGGACTAGACAGGGATGCCCACTCTCCCCACTGTTATTTAACATAGTACTGGAGGTCCTAGCCACGGCAATCAGACAAAATAAAAAAATACAAGGAATCCAGATTGGCAAAGAAGAAGTTAAACTGTCACTATTTGCAGATGACATGATACTGTACATAAAAAACCCTAAAGACTCCACCCCAGAACTACTAGAACTGATATCGGAATACAGCAAAGTTGCAGGATACAAAATCAACACACAGAAATCTGTGGCTTTCCTATATACCAACAATGAAACCAACAGAAAGAGAAATCAGGAAAACAACTCCATTCACAATTGCATCAAAAAAAATAAAATACCTAGGAATAAACCTAACCAAAGAAGTGAAAGACTTATATTCTGAAAACTACAAGTCACTCTTAAAAGAAATTAAAGGGGACACTAACAGATGGAAACGCATCCCATGCTCATGGCTAGGAAGAATTAATATCGTCAAAATGGCCATCCTGCCCAAAGCAATATACAGATTTGATGCAATCCCTATGAAACTACCAGCAACATTCTTCAATGAACTGGAACAAATAATTCAAAAATTCATATGGAACCACCAAAGACCCCGAATAGCCAAAGCAATCCTGAGAAAGAAGAATAAAGTAGGGGGGATCTCACTCCCCAACTTCAAGCTCTATTATAAAGCCATAGTAATCAAGACAATTTGGTACTGGCACAAGAACAGAGCCACAGACCAATGGAACAGACTAGACAATCCAGACATTAACCCAGACATATATGGTCAATTAATATTTGATAAAGGAGCCATGGACATACAATGGCGAAATGACAGTCTCTTCAACAGATGGTGCTGGCAAAACTGGACAGCTACATGTAGGAGAATGAATCTGGACCAGTGTCTAACCCCATATACAAAAGTAAACTCAAAATGGATCAAAGACCTGAATGTAAGTCATGAAACCATTAAACTCTTGGAAGAAAACATAGGCAAAAACCTCTTAGACATAAACATGAGTGACCTCTTCTTGAACATATCTCCCCGGGCAAGGAAAACAACAGCAAAAATGAACAAGTGGGACTATATTAAGCTGAAAAGCTTCTGTACAGCAAAAGACACCATCAATAGAGCAAAAAGGAACCCTACAGTATGGGAGAATATATTTGAAAATGACACATCCGATAAAGGCTTGACGTCCAGAATATATAAAGAGCTCACACGCCTCAACAAACAAAAAACAAATAACCCAATTAAAAAATGGGCAGAGGAACTGAACAGACGGTTCTCCAAAAATGAAATACAGATGGCCAACAGACACATGAAAAGATGCTCCACATCGCTAATTATCAGAGAAATGCAAATTAAAACTACAATGAGGTATCACCTCACACCAGTAAGGATGGCTGCCATCCAAAAGACAAACAACAACAAATGTTGGCGAGGCTGTGGAGAAAGGGGAACCCTCCTACACTGCTGGTGGGAATGTAAACTTGTTCAACCATTGTGGAAAGCAGTATGGAGGTACATCAATATGCTCAAAACAGACATACCATTTCACCCAGGAATTGCACTCCTAGGAATTTACCCTAAGAACGCAGCAATCAAGTATGAGAAAGACCAATGTACCCCTATGTTTATCGCAGCACTATTTACAATAGCCAAGAATTGGAAGCAACCTAAATGTCCATCGATAGATGAATGGATAAAGAAGATGTGGTACATATACACAATGGAATACTACTCAGCCATAAGAAAAGGGAAAATCCAACCATTTGCAGCAACATGGATGGAGCTGGAGGGTATTATGCTCAGTGAAACAAGCCAAGCAGAGAAAGAGAAATACCAAATGATTTCACTCATCTGTGGAATATAAGAACAAAGGAAAAACTGAAGGAACAAAACAGCAACAGAATCACAAAACTCAAGAATGGACTAACAGGTACCAAAGGGAAAGGGACTGGGGAGGATGGGTGGGTAGGGAGGGATAAGGGGGGGGAGAAAAAGAGGGGTATTAAAATTAGCATCCATAGCGGGGTGGGAGAAAGGGGAGGACTGTACAACACAGAGAAGACAAGTAGTGATTCTACAACAGTTTGCTACGCTGATGGACAGTGACTGTAAAGGAGTATACCTGGTATAGGGGAGAGCCTAGTAAACAAAGTATTCGTCATGTAAGTGTATATTAATGATTAAAAAAAAAAGCAGTTCCTATGTGGTGACCTCTAATGAGTTCTACACAATGATATAAAGGGCATATAAAAGTGTAGGCAAAGGGTCTGTTTGTGTTTTTACAGAGGATCAAAGCCTAATTTGGCTACCCCGAAAATGAACTAAGATACGATATGAAAAAGAACTTCCAACATCAGCACTCTCGGGAAGACTCATGACAGAAGATGATCAGCAAAAAAAAAAAAAATCCAACAAAGATCCACACACTGCCACAGGTGTAGATGCACTCATCCCACCAGCTCCTGGACTTGCCATGGGAATGATGAAGGAGATATCTAAGCTGGCCTGTGCATACAGTAAAACAAAAAATTGGACTGGATCTATACTGTTGGAACTCAACCAAGAATTAGGAGAAGTGCAAATTGTAGCACTCCAAAATCTTACAACCACAGACTATTTATTGTTAAAAGAAAATATGGGATATGAACAGTCCCCAGGAATGGGTTGTTCTAGTTTATCTGAATTCTCTCAGACTGTTTAACTTCAGTCGGACAATATCCACCATATCATAGATAAGTTTTCACAAATGCCTAAGGTGCCTAACTGGTTTTCTTGGTTTCACTGGAGATGGCTAGTAATTACAGGTATGCTTTGGTTAGGTAACTATATTCCTATTATGTTAATGTGTGTGCACAATTTAATTAGTAGTTTAAAACCTATCCATGCTGAAGTTACTCTACAAGAAGATATGTCAAAGAAATAATCAATCTTCCCAGGTTTTCTTCTGCCTGCTACTTCTATAGCTTTTCTTCTTCCTACCTAATCACAACCTTTAAATAGAACTCGTGCCACATGTCGAATTTACCGAGTATCATAATTCTTCCAAGTGGTAAAGACACCTCAAGACAAATGCTGGGCATAGAAGCCACAGGGCATTAATATGCAAAGAAGTAAAAAGCTAACCTTTTCAAACAATAAGGCTTCTCTCTCACTTACCAACTTAACATTTCCCTGTATGGCCCTGGAAGATGACTGGTTAGCCAGAGACGGGTAAGATTCCTCAAGGGAGGAACAACCTAAGACAGACACAGTCGCAGGGGACCATCTGGTGAGAAAATGGGGAGCAGCAGAGGTGAGGCTTAGAACCTCCCCCCTCATGTTCTGAGAGAAATCTTCTGCATACATGGATGTTTATTGCCCTCGTCTAGCTCGGGTTAACACATAGTCTACAGGCACACACCTGATCATCTACATTTGCTCTATTACAACACTAAACTCTGTTTTCTACCTTTATCTCGTATCTACCTACCACTTCAGCATTTTATTAAAAATAATAATAATAGAGAAATGTGGTATCCACATATAAATCAATTTTAAAAATCAAATGAATATTCATATCTGAACTGACTGTGTATAGTTCATAATGCATGAACAAAACCGAAAGCTTCTGTGATGACTGCCCTTGCACTGTTCACCATGTAACTTATTCACTATGTAAGAATTTGTACTCCATGTAAGAATTTGTTCGTTATGCATCAGAAGATTGGAGACTGACGAAAATTAGGCTTGGGGTGGATTAATGATTGTGCATTGAGTATTGACCCCCCTATACAGAAATTTATTGTTGTTAACAACTATTTGATCAATAAATATGAGAGATGCCCTCACAAAATATATATATATAAACACACTTCCAATTGTAAAGTAAATAAGTAACCGGGATGTAATGTATAGCATAAGGAATATAGTCAAAATATTTTAACAACTTGGTATGGTGATAGCTGGTACCTAGAATTATCATGTATATAAATGTTGAATCACTGTGTTGTACACCTGAAACTAATGTAATGTAATACTGTTGTCAACTACCCTTCAATAAAAAAAAAAAAAAAAAAATTTCTCTTTCCAAAAGTTTGTTCTAGTGTATAGAAACACCAATGATTTTTGTATATTGACTTTACATCCTGCAACTTTACTAAATTGGTTTATTAATTCTAACAGTATTTTTGGTGGAGTCCTTAGGGTTTTCTACATATGGTATCATATCATCTGCAAATAGAAACAATTTTACTTCTCTTCAGATTTGGATGCTTTTTGCTTCTTTTTCTTGCCTAATTGTTCTTGCTAGGACTTTAGTATTATGTTGAATGAAAGTGAAAACAATGGGCATCCACATCTTATTCCTGATCTCAGAGATAAAGTTTTCAGCTTTTTACCACTAAGCATGATGTTAGCCAAGGGCTTGTCATATAAGGCCTTTATTATGTTGAGTTACATTCCCTCTATACTACTACTATTCAATTCAAGCAGATTTCCTCTAGTGAAAGATTAATATTATGTAGTATTTTATAATTGTTCTGTCATTATCTAAATGCTACTTACATATTTGTTGTACTTACCCCTCCCCAAGTTTCTCTAATACATCAAAAACTTCTTCAGGCTGCTTAGTCAAACTGTCTTCACTCAGCTTTTTTAGCTTGCTGTTGAGAAAAAAACAAAGAAAATATTTTCCTTAAGATCCTTACAAAATTTTTAATTTTAAAAGGCAATATATACAGATGGTTCAAAAATCAAACAATATAAAAAACATACAATAGTATCCTTCTAATCCCTGTTCTTAATCTGCCCAGAAACACCTCAAAGAATAACCATTTTTATTAGTTTTTTGTAAAACCTTTATAAAAACATGAATATACATTTTTATTTCTCCCCCTTTTAAAAACACACAAAATAGCATTTTGTACAGACTATTTTTTATTCACACTGTTATATACTTTGATGTTTTCACTTAACAACATATAACCTACGTTGGCATTCTCTACAACATAAGAACAGAGAATGTATTCTCATTCTTCTCTGTGTTACATATACATTCTATTCTATTGCAAAGATGTAGTATTTTTTTACTCACCAGTCCCTTATTTATGGATATCTAGGTTCCCTTTTGCTATTACAAATAATACTGCAATGAATAAGTTGGTACATAAGTCAATTCACACATATGCTATCATATCTGTAGGATAAATTCTTAGATGTGAAACTATGAGGTCAAGAGGATACACACACATGTACATACATACACACAATCACAACAGAAGTATATATTAATAAAATAGTATACATACTATAATATAAATTAATAAATATACATACTATAAGCATAATTGTTATAATACCAATTTAATAATGAAATATAACTAATAAAATCACTAATAGTAAAATTATTTTTTATTGAAAACCTATAAAACTACATAGTAATTACTAAAATTGTTGATCATGCTATTGATTATACTTTATCTACTTTATCTATTATATTGATCATACTTTATCTACTGTAAATGTATGTGATATAAATATATATGTTGATAGATACTAGCAAATTGTCCTCCAGAAATTTGTACCAATCTATCCTCCTTCCAATAATACATGAAAGAGCTTCTTTCTCATAGTTACATCAACAGGGTATTCAACTACATATTTGGATTTCAGTCATTATGTTAAGTAAAAACTTGTAACTCAGACTAGATTTACATTTCTCTTATTATGAAGGAAATTGAGCATTTTTTAATACAGTTATGAAACAAAACTATCCATGTTCTTTGCTCATTTTTCTACTGGGGTTTTTGGTCTTTTTCTTATCTGCATACAAAGGAAAGTAGCCTTTATTTAGGTTGCAAATATTGTCACTCATATTTCAACTTTACTGTTTTTACTGGTATTAGGTCAACATGAAGTTGATTGCAATAAAGATGCATATTGTAATCCCTAGAGCAACTAGAAAGAAAAAACTGGGGAAAAAATGTAGTTATTACAAGATAGCACTGCAAGCTCTATTGAGGTCACGAACCACAAAGTTAATATAGCAATCTCCAAGATTTCATATTTTCTTCAGCACTGCTAAGCAGTTAAGTTAGACAAGGAGAAGGCTGACTGGAATTAAGCATTCTGCCAGACAGATGCCATGGAATAACAATGAGACAAGGGAGATGAAGACATTGGCGAAATGACTGAAGACATGGACCAGGTAAGAAGGAAATTATATAAAGGAAGGAGCTAATGAGCAGGGGGAAAGAGAGAAGTAGAAAGATAGTATGAAACAAAAAGTATATGCCTACAAGTAAGAAATCATGTTCTTAAATTTTCAAAAATATTCACAATTGTGTCTCGGAAAGCTAAGGTGCTTTATGTCCTTCAAGGCTAAGCAAGCACAAGTAGCTTAAGATGAGCCATACATGAGACAGTAATGAAGACAGCAATATTTTAACAAATCTCTTTAATACTAAGCCAATTACATAACCCTCCATAATTCTTCAGGTTTTCTTCAAAGCAGGTTCATAATCTGGTTCACTTTGAACAAACGAGGCATAGGTCCCACAAATTAATCCCGTAGACACTTAAAGAGAATTTTCTACTAGTCCACATGTCACAATTTCTGAACATGTATAACAATTAAAATGATACTAATTTTAACTTAGGCAAAAAGATGGTCTCTGCGGTGTTTGTCAAATGAAAACACATGACTTATTTTGGTAAATGATCCATGTTGTCTTTATTTCCTCTTTCCCTTTCTGGTGTTTTAAAAGAAAACTGATCATTTCAGTTATGGTTTAATTTTAAATAATTTTCACATTATCTGCTTTTAAAGTCTTTACAGCTAAAAAATAATAATAATAAACCATCATAATTAAAAGGCAAATACACACACACACTTCCCTATCTTCATGCACATATATTATGTACAAAATGATGAGCCTAATTTCACCTGTATTTGACATACTGCAGGTTTTAATACCTCAGGATTGCATCATAACTATATGGTTTTAATCCCAGGTCCAAAAAATTTTTTCTTGACTGAGTACCTCTAGAGCATGCACTCTCCCAGGTGCCAGGAAATTTTGTGGAGAACAAGTCACCCATAAGATCTCTCACTCATGGACCCTGATAGATGGAGCTTATTACATACTTAAGCAGACACACACCTGAATTTTCTTTTTAAAATAAATAAATGGATCTGGTTTTGCTGTCATTTGATTTTCTATCTCAGAAAGTAGGGAAGAACATAATTATACTGCCATTGTTAATACAGTGGGAAAAAAAGTAGTCTTCTCCCACATTGTTTTTAAACATTTGAATTCTTTTTCTTTGGCCACAACCAAATTCTCTAATACTTCAACATTTAAATGTTACTTAAACCCTACTCCCATCCATACTTCTTTATCTCATTGTTGTGTTTCCTATTCAGTGTAGGGATTTGTTAATATTTTTCCCAAGACCTCAATAAAAAGTTTTTTATATCTTCAAAAAGTTGCCTTCCATATAGACAAATCAATTTTATTCAAATTTTCTTCAATATTTTATCATTTCATGAATGTACATTTAAAATTATACCCCAGATGATAGTATTATGGTGATATATAGTTTACTATTCTTAACTTTTAGAGATGCATACTGAGATAGTTAAGAATGCCATGATATGGTATCTGAGATTATTTCAAAATAATAAAGGGTGGGGTCTCTGTATGGGAATATCAATTATGCAAAATCGGTAAGAAATTAATAACTGATGAAACTGGGTGATGGGTACACACAGGTCTACTTTTGTCCCTTAAAAACTATGTCTGTCATAAGAGTGTATTTCAAAGATACCTTAATACAATAACAAAAAAGAAAAAAAAACCTATGTCTGTATCCAGTAAGGGGTTAACATCCGAAATATATGAAGAACTCACACACCTCAACACCCAAAAAGCAAATAACCCAATTAAAAAATGGGCAGAGGATCTAAACAGACATGTCTCCAAAGAAGAAATTCAGATGGCCAACAGGCACATGAAAAGATGCTCCACATCACTAATTATCAGAGAAATGCAAATTAAAACCACAATGAGATAGATATCACTTCACACCAGTCAGGATGGCCAACATTCAAAAAGACAAGCAACAACAAATGCTGGAGATGATGCAGAGAAAGGGGAACCCTCCTATACTGCTGGTGGCAATGTAAACTAGTTCAGCCATTGTGGAAAGCAGTATGGAGGTTCCTCAAAAAACTAAATACAGAAATACCATTTAACCCAGGAATTCCACTCCTAGGAATTTACCCTAAGAAAAAAACAAGATCACAGATTCAGCAAGACATATGCACCCTATGTTTATTCCAGGACTATTTACAATAGCCAAGAAATGGAAGCAACCTAAGTGTCCATCAGCAGATGAATGGATAAAGAAGATGTGGTACATATACACAATGGAATACTACTCAGCCATAAGAAAAACACAAATCCTACCATTTGCAACAACATGGATGGTGCTAGAGGTTATTATGCTCAGTGAAGTAAGCCAGACAGAGAAAGACAAGTACAAATTATTTTACTCATTTGTGGAGTATAACAACAAAGCAAAACTGAAGGAACAAAACAGCACCAGACTCACAGATTCCAAGAAGGGACTAGTGGTTACCAAAAGGAAAGGGAGTCGGGAGGCAGGTTCGGGGGAGAGAGAAGGGGATTAACAGGTATTATGATTAGCACACATAAAGTAGGGACGGCACAGAGAATATAAGCAGCGATTCTATAGCATCTTACGATGCTGAAGGACAGTGACTACAAAGGGGTATGTGGGGGGAACTTGATAATACAAGTGAATTTAGTAACCACAATGTTGCTCGTGTGAAGCCTTCATAAGAATGTATATCAATGATATCTTAATTTAAAAAATGTTTGAAGTTTTCCATAATGGAAAAAATTTTTTAAATGAGTAAAGGATAGGAATAAATCAATTTCACTTCTTCTTAGAAATAAACAGAAACAAAAAAAAAGCATATATTCTTTGTAAATTACTTACAACAATCTCGAATTAAATTAAATGTCTAAACATAGATTAATTACTTATAGAAAATCTATTCAATGAGATATCAAATAGCCAGGGAAAACATGTAGTGGAGATTGGATTAAAGACGGCGGTGTGAGAGGTGAGACAGAGGCTTCCTCCTAAAACCACATATAATATGAAAATATAATTAATAGAACTAATCCTGAAAGAGCAACAGGAAAGGGGACAGTGCCAGACTGCATACACCTGGAGAAAAGAGCAGACCTCACGGAACAGGGTAACATACCAAACCTGTGATCCAGCGGGACCCAAGCCCTTCCTCGACCCCACGTAACCAGTCAGAGGAAGAGAAACAGAGTGGGGAGTGAGTGGAGGCCTGGGACTGTTGAATATCTAACTCTGGAGATCTGCTCTGGGAGCACAAATATACATTTCATGGTGCTTCCATGACACTCTTGTGATTAGGGGGTTGGAAAGCTAAAACAGGCAGAATTCCTGGAGAGACTGAGATTCCAGCTGCTTACAGAAAGCAGGGATCTACATCCAGCTACTCTGAGACAGAGGAGACAAGCCCAGCAGCTGGGAAGCGGGAAACAGCACTTTTCCCCCGGCAGGCACTCCCCTGCGACCGCAACACTGCTTCAGGGGCTGAGCAGCTCCACAGAGCAGATCATCTGGACACTAGAGGGCACCATATACAAATATGAAATGCCAAAGGAACCTGATTCAGAGTAAAATTATTAATACAACTCCTGAGAAAGATTTAAATTACATCGACCTCATGAATCTTGCTGAAGGGAGTTCAAAATAAAAATCATTAACATGCTCATGGAGGTATGGAAAGATATCCAAGAACTGAGGAATGAATTACAGTTGGAGATACAATCATTGAAGAGCACAATGGATGGTATTAAAAGCAGATAGGATAAGGTAGAGGAGACAATAAATGAAATAGAAACTAGAGAAGAGGAATACAAAGAAGCTGAGGCACAGAAAGAAAAAGGATCTCTAAGAATGAAAGAATATTGAGAGAACTGTGTGACCAATCCAAAAGGAAAAACATTTGCATTATAGGGGTACCAGAAGAAGAAGAGAGAGAAAAAGGGATAGAAAGTGTCTTTGAGGAGGTAATTGCTGAAAACTTCCCCAATCTGGGGAAGGAGATAGTCTCTCAGGAAATGGAGACTCACAGATCTCCAAACACAAGGAACCCAAGGAAGACAACACCAAGACATACAGCAATTAAAATGGCAAAGATCAAGGATAAGGAGAGACTATTAAAAGAAGCCAGGGAGAGAAATAGGATCACATACAAAGGAAGGCCCATCAGGCTATCATCAGACTTCTCAACAGAAACCTTACAGGCCAGAAGGGAGTGGCATGATGTATTTAATGCAATGAAGCAGAAGGGTCTTGAACCAAGATTACTGTACTGGTAAGATTATCGTTTAAATTTGAAGGAAGGATTAAACAATTTCCAGATAAGCAAAACCTGAGAGAATTTACCTCCCACAAACCACCTCTACAGGGTATTTTGGAGGGACTGCTATAGATGGAAGTGTTCCTAACGTTTAATAGCTGTCACCAGAGGTAAAAAAACCACAGTAAAGAAAGTAGAACAGCTAATTACTAAGCAAATGCAAAATTAAATTAACTATCCCCAAAGTCAATCAAGAGGGAGACAAAGAGTACATAATATGATACCTAATATATAAAGAATGGAGGAAGAAGAAAAATGAGGAGAAAAAAAAAAGAACCTTTAGATTGTGTTTGTAATAGCATACTAAGTGAGTTAAGTCAGACTCTTAGATAGTAAGGAAGTTAACCTTGAACTTTTGGTAACCACAAATCTAAACCCTGCAATGGCAATAAGTACATACCTATCGATAATCACCCTAAATGTAAATGGACTGAATGCACAACACAAAAGAGAGTCATTAAATGGATGAAAAAACAAGACCCATCTATATGCTGCATACAAGAGATTCACTTTAAACCCAAAGACATACACAGATTAAAAGTGAAGGGATGGAAAAATATATTTCATGCAACTAAAAGGGAGAAAAAAGCAGGAGTTGCAGTACTTGTATCAGACAAAATAGACTTCAAAACAAAGAAAGTCACAAAACAAAGAAGGACATTACATAATGATAAAGGGGTCAATCCAACATGAAGATATAACCATTGTAAATATCTATGCACCCAAAACAGGAGCACCTACATATGTGAAACAAATACTAACAGAATTAAAAGGGGAAGTAGAATTCATTCATTCTAGGAGACTTCACCACTCCACTCACTCTGAAGAAGAGATCAACCAGACAGAAAATAAGTAAGGAGATAGAGGCACTGAACAACACATTAGAACGAATGGACCAAACAAACATCTACAGAACTCTACACCCAAAAGCAGCAGAATACACATTCTTCTTAAGTGCACATGGAATATTTCCAAGAACAGATCATATACAAGGCCACAAAAAGAACCTCATAAAATTCAAAAAGATTTACATTGTACAAATCAGTTTCTCAGACCACAAAGGAATGCAACTAGAAATATATTACGCAAAGAAAATTTTAAAGCCCACAAACACATGCAGGCTTCACAACATGCTCCTAAATAACCAATGGATTAATGACCAAATAAAAACAGAGATTAAGCAATATGTAGACAAATGACAACAATAATTCAACAATACAAAAATCTGTGGGATGCAGCGAAGGCCGTGCGAAGAGGAAACTATATTGCAATACAGGCCTACCTCAGGAAAGAAGAACAATCCCGTATGAGCAGTCTAAATTCACAATTAACGAAACTAGATAAAGAAGAATAAATGAGGCCCAAAGTCAGTACAAGGAGGGACATAATAAAGATTAGAGCAGAAATAAATAAAATAGAGAAGAATAAAACAATAGAAAGAATCAATGAAAGTAAGAGCTTTTTCTTCAAGAAAATAAACAAAATTGATAAACCCTAAGCCAGACTTATCAAGAAAAAAAGAGAGTCTACGGACATAAACAGAATCAGAAATAAGAAAGAAAAAATCACTACTGACACCACAGAAATACAAAGAATTATTAGAGAACACCATGAAAAATGACATGCTAATAAACGGGTAACCTAGAAGAAATGGACAACTTCCTACAAAAATACAACCTTCCAAGGCTGACCCAGAAAGAAACAGAAAATCTGAACATACCAGTTACGAGCAACAAAATTGAACTGATAATCAAAAACCTACCTAAGAACAAAACTCCTGAACGAGATGGCTTCAGCGCTGAATTTTATCAAACATTTAGTGAAGACCTACTACTCCTTAAAGTAGAAGAGGAGGGAATACTCCCAAACTGATTCTATGAGGCCAACATCACTCTAATACCAAAACCAGGGAAAGACACCACAAAAAAAGAAAATCACAGACGAATATTCCTTCCTGATGAACATAGATGCAAAAATACTCAACAAAATATTAGCAAACCGAATTCAAAAATACATCAAAAAGATCATCCATCATGATCAAGTAAGATTTATTCCAGGGACGCAAGGATGGTACAACATTTGAAAAACCATCAACATCATGCACCAGATCAACAAAAAAGAAGGACAAAAACCACATGATCCTCTCCATAGATGCTGAAAAAGCACTGGACAAAATTCAACAACCATTCATTATAAAACCTCTCAACAAAATGGGTAAAGAGGGCAAGTACCTCCACATAATAAAGGCCATATATGACAAACCCACAGCCAACATTATACTTAACAGCGAGAAGCTGAAAGCTTTCCCTTTAAATTTGGAAACAAGACAAAGATGCCCACTCTCCCCACTTCTATTCAACATAATACTGGAGGTGCTAGCCAGGGCAATCAGACAACATAAAGAAACAAAAGGCATCCAGATTGGCAAGGAAGAAGTTAAACTGTCCATGTTTGCAGGTGACATGATACTGTATATAAAAAACCCTAAATAATCCACTCCAAAACTACTAGATCTAATATCTGAATTCAGCAAAGTTGCAGGATACAAAATTAATACACAGAAATCTGTTGCATTCCTATAAACTTACAATGAACTAGCAGAAAGAGAAATCAGGAAAACAGTTTTTCCATTCACAGTTGCATCAAAAAGAATAAAATACCTAGGAATAAACCTAACCAAGGAAGTGAAAGACCTACACTCTGAAAACTACAAGACACTCACGAGACAAATTAAAGAAGATGCCAATAAATGGAAACACATCCCGTGCTCATGAACAGGAAGAATTTAATATTGTCAAAATGGCCATCTTGCCTAAAGCAATGTACAGATTCAGTGCAATTCCTATCAAAATACCAAGAGTATTCTTCAACAAAGTAGAGAAAATTGTTCCAAAATTCATATGGAACCACAGAAGACCCTGAATAGCCAAAGCAATCCTGAGAAGGAAGAATAAAACTGGGGGGATTATGTTCCCCAACTTCAAGCTCTACTACAAAGCCACAGTAATCAAGACAATTTGGTACTGGCACAAGAAAAGACCCATAGACCAATGGAACAGACTAGAGAGCTCTGATATAAACCCAACCATATATGGTCAATTAATATACGATAAAGGAGCCACGGACATACAATGGGAAAAATGACAACCTCTACAACAGCTGGTGTTGGCAAAACTGGACAGCTACATGCAAGAGAATGAAACTCAATTATTGTTTAACCCCATACACAAAAGTAAACTCGAAATGGATCAAAGACCTGAATGTAAGTCATGAAACCATAAAACTCTTAGAAGACAACATAGGCAACAATCTCCTGAATAAAAGCATGAGCAACCTCTTCCTGAACACATCTCCTCGAGCAAGGGAAACAAAGGCAAAAATGAATTCATGGAACTACATCAAACTAAAAAGTTTCTGTATGGCAACGGTTACCATCAACAGAACAAAAAGGCATCCTACAGTATGGGAGAATACATTTGTAAATGACATATCCGACAAGGGGTTAACATCCAAAATATATAAAGAACTTACATGCCTCAACACCCAAAAAGGAAATAACATGATTAACAAATGGGCAGAGGATATGAAGAGACAGTTCTCCAAAGAAGAAATTCAGATGGCCAACAGACACATGAAAAGATGCTCCACATCACTAATCATCAGGGAAATGCAAATTAAAACCACAATGAGATATCACCTCACACCAGTAAGGATGGCCAGCATCGAAAAGACTAAGAATAAATGCTGGCGAGGATGCAGAGAAAGGAGAACACTCCTACACTGCTGTTGGGAATGTAAGCTATTTAAACCATTGTGGAAAGCAATATGCAGGTTCCTCAAAAAACTAAAAATAGAAATAGCATTTGACCCGGGAATCCCACTCTTTGGAATTTACCCAAAGGATACAACTTCTCTGTTTCAAAAAGACATATGCACCCCTATGTTTATTGCAGCACTATTTACAATAGCCAAGAAATGGGAGCAACCTAAGAGTCCATCAGTAGATGAATGGATAAAGAAGAGGTTGTACATATACACAATGGAATACTATTCAGCCATAAGAAACAAATCCTACCATTTGCAACAACATGGATGGAGCTGGAGGATATTAGGATATTACGCTCAGTGAAATAAGCCAGGCATAGAAAGACAAGTGCCAAATGATTTCCCTCATTTGTGGAGTAAACTATGAAGCCAAACTGAAGGAACAAAACAGCAGCAGATTCACAAACTCCAAGAAGGGACTAGTGGTTACCAAAGGGGAGGGGTGTGGGAGAGCAGGTGGGGAGGAAGGGAGACGGGGATTGAGGAGTATTATGTTTAGTACACATGGTGTGGGGGGTCACGGGAAAAACAGTGTAGCACAGAGAAGGCAAACAGTGAATCTGTGGCATCTTACTACACTGATGGACAGTGAGTGCAATGGTGTATAGGTGGGGACTTGAGAATATGGGTAAATGTAGTAACCACATTGTTTTTTCATGTGAAACCTTCATAAGCTGTATATCAATAATACCTTAATAAAAAATTTAAAAATTAAAAAAAAAACATGTAGTGGAAAAGTCACTGATTTGAAACAAGTTTGCAGTGTTCCACCATTGCTAAAATATATTGCTAAAAGTAAAAAGGACAGGTTACAAAGTAGTGTGCACAGAATTATTTTTCTTTTTCTTTTGAGCATGGGTATATCTACACATATGCACATGCATACTGGCACCAAACTACTGGTAGACTTTGTTTTGTTCACTGCCATATTCCCAGTGTGCCTGGAACATAACAGGAACTCAAATATTTGTTGTATGTAAATATTTTATGATTCCAGGCAACAAGGTTTGATTTGGTGGTGGCTCTCCTCTATGTTTTTGTTTCGTAAGGTTTCTAAAATAAACATTCATTTTTTCCTGTAACTGGGGGAAACTTTTTAAACTGTATCTCATGTAACAAAATTTAAATTGTTCTGCAAGTCTCAATAATTATTTCATGAAATGCATTCCATAAAATCATTTTATACACTGAAAAGCCTCTTCTATGAGTTGAATTAATAAATTGACAAAGGCAATCAGAAACAGTAAAAATAATATCAATATCCGTTAATTAGTGCAACTGCTCAGGAAATACTGTCTTTGGGAAAACTAATGTTTCTAAAATGAATCTTCAATGGGTTCAAAAATAATAATAAAACCAGGTTTTTAAAGTCATCCACAAACATTCATTCAATATACATGCTGAATTTATAGACAACAATTACCTGCTGGGATAAGGCAAGGAAAATTTAAGATATAGCCCTTGACAACCAAGAGCTCCTAATTAGTAGGAAAGAAAGATACACAGAAGCTAAATGAAATATAACAATAAAGCTAATATATATTAAACTTTTTATGGCCTTCTGTTGAGCACTTAACACACATTTTCTCATTTAATCTCTACAACATTCTTTTTGGTAGTTACTAAAATACTCTGTTTTTAAACAAAAAAAACTAAAAGTTAACTGACTTTCCCAGTTACGTGAGTAATAAATGGCAAAACAGAATCAAAATAAGGTCTGTGCAGATGTGGTACAGAACCTCTCAGTAAGGAAGCTAGCAAATACCAAAGCTTACTCAATAGTTCCCATCAATTACATCAAGTACCACGTATCAGCCTCATCTTTTAAGGTGGATATTCTTTTACAGTTGTTCCCAGGAATCTCTCATCTTCAAATCAATTAATTACCTCTAATCTGAAATGCACTATTACGGCCATTAGACTATTAGCTACTCAAGCAGAATTTGGCAGTTTTTTTTCTTCTAGTGCTGCACTATGCACTCAGATTAAACAGATGAATTTTTAGTTTATTTTATGTTTCTTAAATTCCACGTCACTTATGACATCATGTAACATGATAGGTTGTCTAGGTAAATAGCAATTTAAATTATGTTTTAGGAAAATGTGGCATGGGGGAGCCAGAGGAATGAAATTCTGAAGTACATTATGGCAATTATGATAATGGTGGAACACTGCTAACCTTTTAAGATAAACCAACATACTCTTCTTCCAGAAATTTCTTCCCAGTCTGCTAAATGTCCTATCTGCCAAATTTCATAATGGAGAAGGGAACTAAAACTAGCTGCAAAACTAGAGGGGTAGTTTTGTTTCTTGCAACCCACAAATCTGGGGATCTGGGGCTTAAAAATTAACAGTGGAAAAGACACAAAAGAAAAAATGTCAAGATTTTGAATATTTTGAAAAAGTGATTTCTCATTACATACAAGGTAAAAATCCTGGCTGTGGAGCTTAAGATCCTCCCAAACAACTCGTTTCCATTACCTACACTCTAGCCACAATGGAATATTCCTTACATATTCTGAATTTTCACATAACACATTTTTTAAAAATCACATAACCACTGTACTATAAAAGGCAGATATTGTATAGTTGTTCATACACGATGCAAAACACATAGGTATGACCTTCTCCTTTTTCTCTGCCAGTCAGCCACTACCTTAAAGATAACAACCAGAAATCTTCTCTGGGAAGTCTGCAGTGAAAAATTCCTCTCCTCTACCACCATCCCTACCCACCCACCCAAACACAGAGCAGCAATCCCACTGCCAGCTGTGCTCCCACAGCACTTAGCACACTGAATCATTATTCCTTTCACTATTTATTTATTGTATGAGTTTATCACTAGAGCTAAACTGGGACTTCCATGAAGATGTGGATCATGTCTTACCCAGCCTCCTATCTCCCTCCACTAAGCACCTAAAACAGAACCACACACACTACTATCTAATAAACTTGTGCTAAATAAATAAGTACAATGAACAAATTTGCCAACTAGAGAGAGCTTATGGAACTTCAAAATGCCTGTCACTTACACAGTGCCTTTAAGGGGGAAAAAAATATATCTTCCCCCCACCAAAAAAAAAAAAAATATATATATATATATATATATCTTCCCATATAGTTGTTATGGCGCATCATGCGCTGATGCAAATTAAATCAGCTTTATCATCCCAGCAATAAAATGGCATATGGCTAGAAGCTGATTCAGAGGCCAAAAGCATCCATACAAGGACTAAAATGGCCAGTGGGGATGGTCCAAATTTCATGGTTACAGGATGACCCAATTAAACTTAGATTTCAGAAAGTAGAAGTGCTAAGTCTAGCACAAAGAACACAAAGGTCACTAGAGCTCAGGTCATTATTCCAAGTGACTCTAAACTGCTATACCCCTTATTAGTGAAGCCTATTCCACAACCCAGATTAGAGACACTGAAGCTCAGAGGAAACAAGCAGCAGACTAGGCACCTTCCCAAACTACCCCATGCACATTTCCTGAGTATCTAGCAATAAAATTGTATTACTGAAGATAATCTGTGTACCTCTCTTCCTTGTGGTCTTAAAGGATCTAATTATCAGAGTAACTAAGATATAAAACCAGAGGGAAGACTCACATACCAAATGCAAACTGGAAAAAAAGATGACATCATGAACTGGTAGAAATTAGATGGAAGGTAAGGGGTCCATTTTGAACATACTGCAGTTGAGGAGACAGCAAAGTAGTCAAATGTTATCTAGTAGGCTGGGAATACTGAATAGGGCTGAGTACAGAGATTCTAAGTCTCGAAAGTGTGTATTTGTGAATCATTTTGATCAAGACACAAGTCACAAGAGTGGGTAAACTCACCAAGAAAAATAACTACATTAAAAAAAAAGGAGGAAGACAGAAAACAAAATGCAAGGTCACTGTCAATTATGAATTGGGAAGAATAGCACATAAAACAGAGAAACAAAAGCAATAGAAAAATCAGAAAGTCAGAGAATGAGAAAGCTTCAAGGAATAGTGACATGAGGGGGATAAACAAGAACAGAGAAAAGATTTCTGATTTTGCCAAGCAATGACAGACGACTGCAACCTAAAAACAGTGTCACTAGGTAGACAAGGCCTGAGCATATCAGAAGATTGAAACAATGAAGCCATAGAAATAAGAGATTTTAAAGGTTCTAGAATTGGGGAACAAAAATGTGATTATAGGCATAAAGTCATGAAAGATATGGGAAGGGACATATTCAAAAGTCGAGCTAAAGTTCAAGGGGAAGAAAGGAAATTCCCCATCTGTGATAGAAGCAAAAATTACATAGGAATAATAATCAAATGAAATTAAGACAAAAGAACATAAGGTAGTTCTTCCTACCAGTCACAGAATTTCAACCTTCTCTACAAAGTAGATTAAATTATCTGTGCAAAATTACATGAAAATATGAGGATCTGACAGGAAAATAAAGCACAAATGTAGGGGACTAGAGCTCTGAAGCTAGTCAAAAGTTACGGCTCTTTCTTAAAAGTCCGCTACACCAATTAGCCCCTCCAAAAAACAGTCCAGTCATAACTTTTGAGGCCCTCTAAGGTAGAAAAAAACGAAGGGATTATATTTAATTCTCTCCCTTTGTTTTCTCTTTGTTCCCAGCTTTGGAAAAGCAGTCTGCAATCCAGCGGACCAGCTGTAACTTCTGCTAAGGGTGTTTCCTTAGCTTTGAAGAGACTGGAGATAAAGCTCAAGGGGAAAAAAGCATAGCAATTTGCTAAAGGTCTGTGTTTTTTAATTGTGGTAAAATATACATAAAATTTACTATTTTAACTATTTTCAATGTACAATTAAGGGGCATTAAGTACACTCACACTGTTGTGCAACCATCACCATACCATCTCCAGAACTTTTCATCATCCCAAACTAAAACTCTACCCATTAAACAACTTTCCATTGCCACCTCCCCCTAGTCCCAGGTAACCACCATTTTACTTTCTGTCTCTATGAATCTGACTATTCTAAGTACCACACAGAAGTGGAATCGTATAATATGTATCTTTTTGCATCTGGCTTCTTTCATTTAACATGTTTTCAAGATTCATCCATGTCATATAGTATGTATCATAATTTCATTCCTTTTAAGGTTGAATATATAGTCTGCATATTATGCATTTTGTTTAGCCATTCATCAGTGGATACTTGGATTTCTTCCACTTTTTAGTTATTATGAATAAGGCTGACAATAAACTCTGGTGTGCAAATATCTCTTGGAGTCCTGGCTTTCAATACTTTTGTGTATACACCTAGGAGCAGAATTTCTGGCTCATACAGTAATTGTATGTTTAATTTTTTGAGAAACTACCATATTATTTTCTATAGTAACTGCACTATTTTACATTCTCATCAGCAATGAATGAGGGTTCCAAATGCTATACAGCCTAGGCAATACACTTGTTATTTTGGGGGGTTTTTTGGTAATACTCATCCTCAAGAGCATGAAGTGGAATCTCATTGCAATTTTGATTTGCACTTCCCTAATGATTAGTGATGCTGAGCATCTTTTCATGTGCTTATTGTCTAATTGTGTATCTTCTTTGGAAAAATGTCTATTCAAAGTCCTTTGCCCATAATTCATTTGGGGTATTTGTTTTGGCCAAAAACTTCTAAAGAGAAACCCAAAGGAAGGCTTTCTATATTGCTAGATCAAGCTCTCTAGTCAAGAACAATCCTCTAGATCTCTTAAGAAACTAATTACAGAGAAGGACCTGGCCAGATTGTAAACATAGCAGAAGAGAAAAAACTTACAACTCTGCAAGAACAGAGATTCCCTTTCATGAAACACCTAAACCATTTCAGCTCTGTAATTTTCAATGTCTTTTTCTCTTCAGCAAATTTCCTTATATTTTAGCAACTAAGCTATTGGTAGGTTATTATTACTAAAATACTAAATAGCTATTTAATAAGCCATACTAAGCTATAAGTTATTGCTATAAGCTAAGCACTACACTTCATCTTATGTGCAATATATCATTTAAAATTAAGTTCTAATCTTCAAACCCTAAGCAGTTTAATATTGAATACTATTAGGAATATCATACATCTTTAAAAACACATGAAAGATTTTTATCCTTTAATCCTTCAAAATTTCATATTAAACAATGTGAAAAAGTCTCGAAGTTTGCCTTAAATAATGAACATTTTCTAAGTTAAACAATGAGGTGTCTAAGCCTGAATCCACAAAATCAAACATCTTTTCTACTTCAACCAGAGGAAGTACATTTTACCTCAACCAATAAAATTCAAGAATCATGTCTTTCTGCTCACTTCTGTTTTTTTAAGGCCAAATGCTTTGTAAATATATAGTAGATATTTAGCTCTAAAGTAATAAACTAATTTTTTTTTCTTTTAACTCAACTAGAACCCATGTATCATAGTCAAAGTCATCCTTTTATCCCTTTGAAAAGTTATGTCAAAAGATACTGACAATACTCGACACATTTT
This sequence comes from Manis pentadactyla, assembly GCF_030020395.1. NCBI lineage: Eukaryota > Metazoa > Chordata > Mammalia > Pholidota > Manidae > Manis > Manis pentadactyla. The sequence goes on along the minus strand of NC_080021.1, from coordinate 41,449,524 downwards.
TTAAATACTTTGAAAATTGTCTTCAGAGACAAGTACTTTAAAATCACTACTGCATTTCATCTTCACAAATTCCACAGAGAAGGTACTATTATCAACTCTATTTTACAATAAAGTATTCTGAGACTTGTAAAAGTTAACTTGCCCACTACTGCATTGTACTAGATGGCAGAGCTAAGATTAAAACAAGTCAGACTATAAAGCTCTAGCTCTTGTTTCACTAGTATCACTGTTTTAATACTAAAACAGAGGAATTGGATGATCTCATAAAGTATTTGCTTTTATAAAACTGTATTTAAATTTACGAGGGTGCAATTAATTACTGGCACTAGAATGAGCTGATATCCACCTAAGAAAACAGATACTCTACAATGGAGAGAAGACTTTTATAAATTAAATGAAGGCCTTGTTTTTATACCATTTCCTCTCAGGTTGGGCTCTTTGCCCAAAAAGTACTCTAAAATTATAATTTCCTGGCAAAGAGCTTTAAAGGAAAAGAAGCTGAGATTTTTTTCTCCTTCCTTCACCCTAGGTGTCTTCATTTTCATTTTCTAAGAATTTTTCACCCTCAACTGGAAACTGCTATGATTCCTTTTAATTTCTTGTAACTTTCTGAAGGACGGTAACAAATGCTGAAACATACTCCATAGCCCTAAAGACATGTTACTGCGTTCACTTTCTATTAAGAAATGCAGTTTTTCTACTAATTTTTCAAAAAATTCAAATCCAGAAAATGAAGACAACTTAAAACAGCACATTTGAAAATGCCCCAACATATTTACATCCTTCAAATAAAAATTAAAAATAATTTAACAAAGACATGCAGACCGAGAGCCAAGATGGTGGTGAGAATAGGGCAGTGGAAATCTCCTCCCAAAACCACATATATTTTTGAAAATACAACAAATGCAACTATTCCTAAAAGAGAGACCAAAGGATACAATACAACAGCCAGACTACATCTACATCTGTGAGAACTCAACATCTCACAAAGGGAATAATATACAAGCCGTGGCCTGGTGGAAAAACAAGTACTCCCCCCACCCCAGCTCCCCAGCGGGAGGAAAGGAGTCGGAGCGGGGAGGGAGCAGAAGTGCAGGACTACTAAATAACAAGCCCTAGCAATCCGCAGCGGGAGTGCAGACACACATTGTATGGTGTGCTGGATATTACGGAAACGGAAAAGTAAAATCTGTGAGTGGGTCCCCACAGCCAGCTGCCCTGGGACAAAAAAAAAGCGAGTGCTTTTTGAAAGTCTTAAAAGGACAGTGACCTCAAAGCTAGATGGAATCGGGAATTCTGAGGAGCTTTGGAAGCCCCAGCCCCCTGGGAGGCAGCATAGCTCTGAAACGCCTCACGGTGAACAGCTTGCCATTCATTCCCCCTATGGTACAGCACCAGTAGAGTGGCCAAGCAGACTGAGAGCGGCAGCACCCACAGTGGCAGTGCAGAGTTTCCTCCAGGCACACAGCAGCCCAAGCCATACCCGGGCTGCCGCCGGCGCGCACCTGCCCGGCGCAGGCAGAGGAAGCCAGGGCAGGGCACTAAGGGACGCCATTCCCACAGGAGAGCACACCCGGCGCGTGACTCTCCCCACAGGGCTCTGGGCTGTACTGCCCACGGTGGCTCAGTGGAATAACCCAGACACTGCTCCTGGTGTGAGGGTGACCGACACAGGCAGCAGAGGGCCAGGGCGACCAACAAGCAGGAAGGAACTTTGTTCTCTCAGCTGACACACATGCTACCTGCCTACGACTATCTCTATCACCATGAAAAGGCAGAAGAATTTAATCCAGTCCAGAATTACCCAGACAACACCTGAGAGAGGACTGGGAGAGACAGATATAACCAATCTTCCTGAAAAAGAATTCAAAATAAAGGTCATAACCATGCTGATGGAGCTGCAGAGAAAAATGCAAGAGCTAAACAATCAAGTTAGGAGAGAGAATACATAAATAAAACAGCCTCTGGAAGGACTTAGAAGCTGAGTGGATGAGGTACAAGATACCATTAACAGAATAGAAATCAGAGAACAGGACAACAGAAAAGCTGAGGCAGAGAGAGATAACAGGATCTAAAGAAATGAAAGAATATCAAGAGAACTGTCTGATCAATCCAAACGGAACAATAATCGCATTATAGAGGTACATGAAGAAGAAGAGAAAAAGGGAAAGAAAGGGTCTTTGAAGAAATAATTGCTGAAAACTTCCCCAAACTGTGGGTAGGAAATAGTGTCTCAGACCATGGAATAAAGCCCACAGAACTCCCAACACAAGGGACCCAAGGAAGACAACACCAAGACACATAACAATTACAATGGCAAAGATCAAGGAAAAGGACAGAGTATTAAAGGCAGCCAGAGAGAGAAAAAAGGTCAACTACAAAGGAAAACCCATCAGGCTATCATCAGACATCTCAACAGAAACCTTACAAGATAAAACAGAATGGCATGGAAAAGATGGCAGCATGAGAGGAGAGACAGGGGCTTCCTCCTAAAACTGGATACAATTAGAAAATTTAATTGGTGCAACTAATCCTGAGAGAGCAACAGGAAAGGGGAGGCGTCAGACTACACACAACTGGAGAAAAGAGCAGACCTCAGCGAAAGGGGTAACGTACCAGAGATGTGGCTCCGTGGGACCCGAGCCCCTCCCCAACCCCAGCTCACCAGCGGGAGGAAGAGAAATGGAGCAGGGAGGGAGTGGAAGGCTTGGGACTGCTGAATACCTAGCTCCGGAGTCCTGCGCTGGGAGCACAAACCTACATTTCATGGTGCTTTCATGAGACTCACATGGCTACTGGGTTGGAAAGTTAATATAGGCAGACTACCTGGGGAGACTGGGATTCCGGCTGCTTGTGGAAAGCAGGGATCCATATCTGGCTGCTCTGGGACAAAAACTTATACCTGTGTGACCAGCCCACTGGCTCAGGCAGTGGACACAGGCACAGCAACCAGGAGGCGGGGAACAGCTCTTTCCTATCCCCAGGCACCAGTACTGCTCCCTGTGACCCCCGACATTCCTTCAGGGGCTCAGCAGCTCCAGAATAGAGCTTCTGGACACTAGAGGGTGCCATATACAAACATGAAACGCCAAAGGAACCTTGTCCAGAGTAAAATTGTTAATACAACTCCTGAGAAAGATTTAAATGATATGGACCTCATGACTCTTCCTGAAAGAGAGTTCCAAATAAAAATTATCAATATCCTAATGGAGGTACGGAAAGACATCCAAGAACTCAGGAATGAATTCAGGTCACAGATCCAATCGTTAAAGAACACAATGGAGGGTATTAAAAGCAGATTAGATATGGTGCAGGAGACAATAAATGAAATAGAAACTAGAGAAGAGGAATACAAAGAAGCTGAGGCACAGAAAGAAAAAGGATCTCTAAGAATGAAAGAATATTGAGAGAACTGTGTGACCAATCCAAAATTAAATTCACTATCCCCAAAGCCAATCAAGGGATAGACAAATAGTATAGAATCTGATACCTAATACATAAAGAATGAAGGAGGAAGAAAAAGGAGGAGAAATAGAAAAGAACCTTTAGATTGTGTTTGTAACAGCATACTAAGTGAGTTAAGTTAGAATCTTAGTAAGGAAAGTAATCTGGAACCTTTGGTAACCACGAATCTAAAGCCTGAAATGGCAATAAGTACATACCTATCGATAATCACACTAAATGTAAATGGACTGAATGCACCAATCAAAAGACATAGAGTCACTGAATGGATAAAAAAACAAGACCCATCTATATGCTCCTTACAAGAGACTCACCTCAAACCCAAAGACATGCACAGACTAAAGTCAAGGGATGGAAAAAGATATTTCATGTGAACAATAGGGAGAAAAAAGTAGGTGTTGCAGTACTAGCATCAGACAAAATAGACTTCAAAACAAATAAAGTAACAAGAGATAAAGAACGACATTACATAATGATAAAGGGCTCAGTCCAACACGAGGATATAACCATTATAAATATATATGCACCCAATACAGGAGCACCAGCATATGTGAAACAAATACTAACAGAACTAAAGGAGGATATAGACTGCAATGCATTCATTTTAGTAGACTTCAACACACCATTCACCCCAAAGGACAGATCCACCAGACAGAAAATAAGTAAGGACACAGAGGCAATGAACAACACACTAGAATAGATGGACGTAATAGACATCTATAGAACTCTACACCCAAAAGCAACAGAATACACATTCTTCTCAAGTCCACATGGAACATTCTCCAGAATAGACCACATACTAGGCCACAAAAAGAGCCTCAGTAAATTCGAAAAGATTGAAATCCTACCAACCAACTTTTCAGACCACAAAGGTATAAAACTAGAAATAAATTGTACCAAGAATGCAACAAGACTCACAAACACATGGAGGCTTAACAACACGCTTCTGAATAGTCAATGGATCAACGACAAAATTAAAATGCAGATCCAGCAATACATGGAAATAAACGACAACAACGACACAAAGCCCCAACCTCTGTGGGACGCAGCGAAAACTGTCTTAAGAGGAAAGTATATACCAATCCAGACATATTTAAAGAAGGAAGAACAAACCCAAATGAATAGTCTAATGTCACAATTATCAAAATTGGAAAAAGAAGAACAAATGAGGCCTAAAATCAGCAGAAGGAGGGACATAATAAAGATCAGAGAAGAAATAAACAAAATTGAGAAGAATAAAACAATACAAAAAAATTAATGAAACCAAGAGCTGGTTCTTGGAGAAAATAAACAAAATAGATAAGCCTCTAGCCAGACTTATTAAGAGAAAAAGATAATCAACACACATCAACAGAATCAGATATGAGAAAGGAAACATCACGACGGACCCAACCGAAATACAAAGAATTATTAGAGACTACTATGAAAGCCTATATGCTAAAAAGCTGGAAAACCTAGAAGAAATGGACAACTTCTTAGAAAAATAAAACTTTCTAAGACTGACCAAGGAAGAAACACAAAATCTAAACAAACCAATTACCAGCAAAGAAATTGAAGCAGTAATCAAAAAACTAACCAAGAAAAAAACACCCGGGCCAGATGGATTTACCTCAGAACTTTATCAGACATACAGAGAAGATATAATACCCATTCTCCTTAAAGTTTTCCAAAAAATAGAAGAGGAGGGAATACTCCCCAACTCATTCTATGAAGCCAACATCACCCTAATACCCAAACAGGTCAAAGATCCCACCAAAAAAGAAAATTACAGACCAATATCCCTGATGAATGTAGATGCAAAAATACTCAACAAAATATTAGCAAACCGAATTCAAAAATATATCAAAAGAATCTTACACCACAACCAAGTGGGATTCATCCTAGGGATGGAAGGATGGAACAACATTCTAAAATCCATCAACATCATCCACCACATCAACAAAAAGAAAAAACCACATGATCATCTCCATAGATGATGAAAAAGTATTTGACAAAATTCAACATCCATTCATAATAAAAACTCTCAGCAAAATGGGTATAGAGGGCAAGTACCTCAACATAATAAAGGCCATATACGATAAACCCACAGCCAACATCATACTTAAAAACGAGAAGCTGAAAGCTTTTCCTCTGAGATCGGGAACAAGACAGGGATGCCCACTCTCCCCACCGTTATTTAACATAGTACTGGAGGTCCTAGCCATGGCAATTAGACAAAACAAAGAAATACAAGGAATCCAGATTGGTAAAGAAGAAGTCAAACTGTCACTATTTGCAGATGACATGATACTGTACATAAAAAACCCTAAAGACTCCACTCCAAAACTACTAGAACTGATATCGGAATACAGCAAAGATGCAGGATACAAAATTAACACACAAAAATCTGTGGCTTTCCTATACACTAACAGTGAACTAGTAGAGAAATCAGGAAAACAATTCCATTCACAATTGCATCAAAAAGAATAAAATACCTAGGAATAAACCTAACCAAAGAAGTGACAGACCTATGCCCTGAAAACTATAAGACACACTTAAGAGAAGTTAAAGAGGACACTAACAAATGGAAACTCATCCCATGTTCTTGGCTAGGAAGAATTAATATCATCAAAATGGCCAACCTGCCCAACGCAATATACAGATTTGATGCAATCCCTATCAAATTACCAACAACATTCTTCAATGAACTTGAACAAATCATTCAAACATTCATATGCAAACACCAAAGACCCCCAAGAGCCAAAGCAATCCTGAGAAAGAAGAATAAAGTGGCGGGGATCTCACTCCCCAACTTCAAGCTCTACTACAAAGCCATAGTAATCAAGACAATTTGGTACTGGTACAAGAACAGAGCCACAGACCAGTGGAACAGATTAGAGACTCCAGACATTAACCCAAACATATATGGTCAATTAATATATGATAAAGGAGCCATGGATATACAATGGGGAAATGACAGTCTCTTCAGCAGATGGTGCTGGCAGAACTGGAAAGCTACAAGTAAGAGATGAAACTGGATCACTGTCTAACCCCACACACAAAAGTAAATTCAAAATGGATCAAAGACCTGAATGTAAGTCATGAAACCATAAAACTCTTAGAAAAAAACATATGCAAAAATCTCTTGGACATAAACATGAGTGACTTCTTCATGAATATATCTCCCCAGGCAAGGAAAAAAAAATCAAAAATGAACAAGTGGGACTATATCAAGATGAAAAGCTTCTGTACAGCAAAGGACACCATCAATAGAACAAAAAGGTACCCAACAGCATGGGAGAATATATTCGTAAACGACAGATCCGATAAAGGGTTGACATCCAACATATATATAAAGAGCTCACGCACCTCAACAAACAAAAAGCAAATAATCCAATTAAAAAATGGGCAGAGGAGCTGAACAGACAGTTCTCCAAAGAAGAAATTCAGATGGCCAACAGACACATGAAAAGATGCTCCACATTGCTGTTTATCAGAGAAATGCAAATTAAAACCACAATGAGATATCACCTCACACCAGTAAGGATCGCCACCATCGAAAAGACAAACAACAACAAATGTTGGCGAGGTTGTGGAGAAAGGGGAACCCTCCTACACTGCTGGTGGGAATGTAAATTAGTTCATCCATTGTGGAAAGCAGTATGGAGGTTCCTCAGAATGCTCAAAATAGAAATACCATTTGACCCAGGAAATCCACTTGTAGGAATTTGCCCTAAGAATGCAGGAGCCCTTTTTGAAAAAGACAGATGCACCCCTATGTTTATCGCAGCACTATTTACAATAGCCAAGAAATGGAAGCAACCTAAGTGTCCATCAGCAGATGAATGGATAAAGAAGATGTGGTACATATACACAATGGAATACTATTCAGCCATAAGAAGAAAACAAATCCTGCCATTTGCAACAACATGGATGGAGCTAGAGGGTATTATGCTCAGTGAAATAAGCCAGGTGGAGAAACACAAGTACCAAATGATTTCACTCATCTGTGGAGTATAAGAACAAAGAAAAAACTGAAAGAACAAAACAGCAGCAGAATCACAGAACCCAAGAATGGACTAACAGTTACCAACGGGAAAGGGACTGGGAAGGATGGGTGGGAAGGGAGGGATAAGGGTGGGGGGTAAAAAGGGGGCATTATGATTAGCATGTATAATGTTGGGGGGTGGCACAGGGAGGGCTGTGCAGCACACAGGAGACAAGCAGTGATTCTACAGCATCTTACTACACTGATGGACAGTGACTGTAATGGGGTTTGTGCGGGGGGACTTGGTGATAGGGAAAGTCTAGTAAACTTAATGTTCCTTATGTAATTGTAGATCAATGATATCAGTATTAATAAAAAAAAAAAGAAAACATGCAGACCTATACTCATAACTTTTAATCTAGTCCATTACAAAGACTTTTAAATACTCAACAGTCATACCTAGATTTGAGAATTAAATAGAACAAAATCTTTAACTGATTAAAAATAAAAAAGGATATTTCTATATGAAACTTGCCAAGGTCTATCCATGTACCTTGCGCTATGATCTGTAATCTATGTACTAAAATCCACTATGATTTGTGCCAAAGATACTACCTACACTTAAAAACTGGGTTTACTCACATATTTTTTTCCTCATTTATTTCCCTACACCTCAAATTTTGAAAATAAAATGAAGATTTAGTCTCTATACACTCACAACTCCGAGCTCCCATTCCTAAAAGAATATTAGAATTAATTGCAATAATCCCAAACATCAATACATTAATTAAAGGTGTAACTACATTAATAAAGTGTAACTTCAAGCAAGATTTAAACTCTGACAATACTAAACTTTTTATCATTCAAACAGTTCTTCACTCTTGACTTCTGCCTAATTTTCATAGGCTTTCATAAATAGAGATGGGGGAGCTGTGGAGACAATGGCTGTTTTCAACTGTTTGTACAGATGGACACTCTTTTGCTTGACTTCTCAGCACAGTTTGATCACACAGCAACAGCAATCAGGCCATTTCTCGGTATTTTTCTGTGCTTCTCTGTAAACAAATTGAGGGGAAGAGACTGAGACATGGTCATGATTTTGGTGCTCTGTAAAAATAATTTTTGCTTTTTTAAATTGAGATTTTTACCCATTTGGGTTTTTTTCTTAAAAATGAAAATACAATTTAAAAATCACAAGTATTTCTAATAGAAGAAAAGTCATTATAATAAAGATAAATAGCCTAAATACTTCACCCATAAAACTTAAATTACTATAAATGTATTTGTACAGATATACAAAGCCTCTGAAACTCCAATTCACCTTAGTAATACCATGAGTCTCCAAATATCTAAGTGATGCTCCAAAATGTCAGAACCTTTTTTTAACTTGGGAATTTTGTGGGCTTTTTAGGGAAAATCTTGTTCATTTTTTGATGCAAAAAAAAAAAATCACTATTCATATTAAATTTTAGAAACTTAGAATAAGTTCGGAATCCTTCACTGCAAAATTTTGTTCTTCTTGGTCAAAAGATGATTTCAAGATGTACCATAAACCCAAAGGAGAAAAAGTCCTCTAGTAACAAAAACTGACACAAAGAGCATCTACTTTACTTTGGGAAATGGAAAGCAGCTGGTCAGGTGAGATTATTATTTGTAAGGTAAGTAGCAGTTTAGAGAAGGACATGGTAATGAGAAATGAGATGAGATAACGACAATGAGAAAAGAGTGAAAGACAAGACTAGATTCAGGGGAAAAAAAGAGCTACATGCCACAACAAAGCTTCAAACACACCAAAAGAGCAAACTTTATTACTTCTATGAACAGTTTTATAAACTTTTTATATTAACTAAAATTCATAAAAAGTAGTATTAAGGAATCAAGAAAGCAAATGATGAGTCTCAGAAGACTAGGTCAAGTGTCCTCATTTTGGAAAGATTTCTACCTAAACTGGTTTTAAAAGTGTTTGTAAAATGCTTTAAAAGTATAATGTTTAAAGTGGTTTACTTCATTTATTTTCAAAATTCATTAGTGGCACACCACAGTTCCCAATGATACTAAATATCTTTAAAGTTACCACCATGTCACTATTTTGGCAGGGTCTTTCACAGCACATGAGTTTTTTATGGATATTACTTAGAGCTGACTAATCATGTGCTGAGAGTCTATATACATAAGTGGGACATCCCATTTGCTTTCCATTGGCCTGGTACTTGAATTCTCTTCTCTTAGGAAAAAAAAGAGATAAAGGAAAAAACCTTGGGCATAAACAATGAGATCAAGTACACAGAAGGAAAACTCAATCTACCAGGAAAAGAAAATATTCAAAATACCTTCTTTTCCATTTTTAATTAGTACATATATTTCTAATTTCCAAAACTAATTCTTTCTAAAGTTAATGTGACATAGTGACAAACAAATTATCAACTATGTCACTATGACAAATACCTCATTTTATTATTCAAAAGCACAGTAATACTTAACAAGAGGGGCTAATGTCAAAACTAAAAAGGAATAGCATACGGCATTTAATATCTGGATGTGCTTCATTTTACAAATTCGTCATCTGTAGTCAGGGATGGATTTATAAAGCAGCCTCAAGATGCCCATCAATTTTTTTTTGTACACAGATAATACTTCCATGTTTTCAAGACAAAGCAGGCTAGAAGTTCTACCTCAGAAAATAAAGGCCTCATATCTGATCTTATCACTAGTGGTGTTTTTTTTTTTGTCTTGGATTCTTTTATTTTCTATGTCTTTTTCATTTAAGAAAAGAAGAAACTAGGTCACCTTAAGCAATGAGAAGTGAGAAAGCAGTGAGGCTGGGTATTAGGATAACAGTGGGTCAAAGGGTAACCAGAGTAAGATAGGGAGCACATGAGGGAGCACAGATAAAAGACCACTCTATAAATAGTCTCAACCACAGGATTTGTCTACACATGCCCAATTTCTGACTCAAACTTAGACACATAAACATATGGTAGAGATATTATCCAGGGAGAGAAGCTCAAAATCACCAGTGTCATCATTTATTTCGAAAGAACATCCCATAGTTTGAAAGAATGAGTTCTTCTATCTATGAATAAAACACAATTTAAAAAGAACACCATATTAGTGCCCAGGTTAAGGTCTTGAAATACCATTTCTCACTAAACAAAGTAGGGCTTCTTGGAGAAATGGTTGATTCCAGATCCAGGACAGGAAATGGACAAGATGAGCCCCTGAATATCTTATCACAGCAGACAGCAAAGAAGCATCAAAGACCACTAAGGTCAGGCTCTCTCCTGAAGGAGGTCTCACTGACCAAAGATGGGACAGTTTGAGCTTCAGTGACAGTAACTGGAATGGATTAAAATCCATCAAATATGCTTATATCCATCAGCTCATAATAGGATTTTTAAAAAATGGGTCCCTTTGAAGGAAAATAAGGAACTGATTCATTAGCTCAAAAACAGATAAATAAAAGAATCAAGCATTTATCCTGTCTTTCCTTTATAAACTACACCATTGAGTAACCAAACAGAAGATGAGGAAAGTGACTCTTTATAAACATATTTCAACTAATAAATGAAAACAAAATGATGTATTTATAATTTCACCATTTTGCCACACCAAATGAAGTAACAGAAATAAACTAACCATCAACTTGCTAACATAGCAAAAAGGAGAAATCAACTCCCATAGCCTTGCCAAACACCACCTATAACACCACCCAAGGGATCAAACTCGATTAGGCCTAGACCAGGCCTAGGTCCAGCTGCCCGCTTGCAGGTTAAACAGAGAACAAAGGAACATGCTGAACTCTCGCCTCAAGGAAGCAATCAGCAAAATCCAGGCTGTGGGAAACAATTCAAACACCCTGGGTTCCTCCACAGGAAAAGGAAAAGGAATGGAGGACTAAACTAAAGATTAAAAGTGACCATTCAGATAAAAACTATTTTTAATTGGCAAGACTAACCTAGAGTGTCTGGCAATGTACATTTATGTTATGACCATAAAAGTCCCGATGATGGTTACTTATGGGGTTGTGACTGGGATGGAGCACTCAGCAGCAGCGTCTAGGGGGAGTGGCAAAGCTCTATTTCTTAACCTGATTGGTGATTACAAAGGTGTCTGCCTTACAGCAATTCATCAAACCACTCACCTGCTCTTTATTGACGTTTTATTTTTGCAATAAAAAATATTTTCTTAATAGCAAGTTACCAGGACACCTGAACATTTCAATACCCAACAAAGGCTTGGTATGTTTCCCATTCTCTAGTCTGATGCAGTGAAAACAAGAAGTTAAAAAAAGAAGCCAGCCATCTTACTACACTGATGGATAGTAACTGCAGTGGGGTATGACAGCAGGAAGGGGTTGTGCGCAGGGGGACTTGATAATATGGGTGAATGTAGTAACCACATTGTTTTTCATGTGAAACCTTCATAAGACTGTATATCAATGATATCTTAATAAAAAATAAAAAGTGAAATAAAATTAAAAAGAAACCAGTGCCCATCATTTCCTCCCTACCCACTTCTTCTAAGGAAGCCACCTAATATCATATTTGGGGCCAAACAGATTCACTTTCCTGGGAGTATGGAATTCTGAGAGGCCACAGATACCCATACCTGTTCATCTCCCCGTCTTCCCCCACTCCCCATGTTGCTCAAACCCAAAACCTAGAAGCCAGAAATAATTATTTCTTCCTCATTCCTCACATATAGTCTACCAGTAAGTTCTTCCTAACTCCAAAATATAACTTAAATCTGTCTATACTTCTCTCCATTTCCACTGACTAACCATGAACTACTACAATAGCCCTCTAACTTGTTTCTCTGCTTTTACTCTTAACACTTTACAATTTATTCTACCCAAAGCAATAGATCTTTTTAAAACATAAACTACCTAAAATTCTGCTTAAAATTCTTTAATGACAGCCCACTGCACTGACTTACATCCAAATTCCATTCCATGGCCTGCATCACTGAATCCCTGCCCATCTCTATGACCTCATGTTCAATGGCTTTCTTCCATTCTACAACCCAGCCAGTGGCCTCGTTTCAATTCCTCCCACACACTATAAACTCTTTCTCATCTCAGGCCTCATAGCGTTTCCCTATACTTTCCCCCTCTATGTTTCCCTCTGGAACACTCTTTCCAGCTACTCACATGGATAACTTCTCAACCTTATGTCACAGTGTAAGTATTACCTTCTCAAAGCAGCGTCATCTGACTGCCCTAGTAAAAAAGTTCCACTATTCTTCTCTATCAATACGTGCTATTTCAATCCTTCACAGCTCAAGCTGCAACTAGAGTATACCTTCTATGAGGGCAAAGATCTCATCTGTTTCATCCAACAATATTCTCAACATCCAGTATTTGAAAAGCAGTCCATTAATAATTACTGAATATATGAATAAATAAGCAAATGAATGAACTCAAGGCTGACAGCCAATTTCTGCCATGAGCAATGATCAGTAAGTAAAGAAAGCCAGTTTTCAGAAAGAAATAAGAGAATGGGGTGACCCAGCAAAGATGGAGAGATCATGTGACTCCAGAGAGAAAGAGTCAAGGAAATTAGCTGCCTACAGTCTATAATTCATGCTTTTCCCAAAATGCAAAAAGTTCACCTAAGTTACAAAAATAATTTTAACTTGCATTCCTTTCCTGTTACAGGACTCTAGGTCCCATGATTACAGAAAATCAAAAATCCTTAAAATGAAAAAATGATCTGGACAGAAAATAACATTCTTATTTTGAATATAAAGTACCTCATCCTTGGAATCACATACACTCAAAAATTTCCCCAATTTTCTAAGCCTGTGTGTGTGTGTATCAAGATATGTTAGATATTTCCAGATATCTTGACATATCTGAAAAATTTACTCTATATTACCTCTTTACTAAGATATCCAGTTTCATATAAAACTTAGAGACTAATTCAGAGCCCACATATAATACTACCATGAGTACACTTCTGTTACCATTAATGTTGTTTTCTGTAATTCTCATTTTGCCAGGAAGTCATTTTTTAAGAAATATCCATTAATGTACTTATAAGAAGTTCAAGGCAATATTCACCTTAATATTAATGCAAACAAGGAACTTATTTTTAATATTTATATATCTATGTTCATATATTGGTTACATTCATTTATTCAACTTCAGACTACGCAGAAAAAACGGTTGTAATTTCAAACAGAAAAGACATTTCAAACAGAATCTTTGTTCTAAGAGCTCAAAGCTTCTTGAAATTAGAATAATTCTAACGTATGAGACAATTCAAACAAAATCACACAAAAAAAGTAGCAGCTTGGGACAAATAAAGTTTTCATCAGTATGAATTTTCTCTTTAGAAGAAAAATCTGAAGACCTTTGGCAGACCTCTAAGAGGTCTGAGCTGGCAAGAAGTCAGAAGTTAAGGTCATCATAATCATAGCTGGGTGTTTCCAGTGCAAGGGGCCAGGAGGCAAATGAACCTCTGCTCCATAGCAACCTTCATGTATTTTACTTTGTAAACTGTAAGACATCATACATAATCACTTTCTACTTTCCCATACTTTAATTCAGACATATATAAAATGTTCAAAATATGATATCTTTTAAATAAAAGTTTCCTTTTTCCCCTACATCTCTTCCCTTTTTTGACTCTTACAGAACATCTGTATTGTACATATAGGTTATAATAACACCATGCTGGCTTCCTTTGGCAATGCCATTACTGAACTTTCAACTATCAGGATGAAATTGGAAATAAACTGGTTTCCTGTCACTACTGCATATATCAACAACATTTTTCAAACCGCAAATCAAAACTCTATAGCAGGTCATAAAAATAATTTTGTGGACCATGACCAGCTATTTTTTAAATGAAATAAAACCGAACAGAAAAAAGAAAAATACCAGAAAACATCACACATCATTCAGGAAACTTCTGTTCTAATTTTATCTATATATATGAATCTGTACTGGGTCTCAACATCAATAAATTTTTTTCTGAGGAACATTATGTTTACTAGACTCCTCCCATCACCAAGTCTCCCCCGATATACCCCATTACAGTCACTGTCCATCAGCATAGTAAGATGCTGTAGAATCACTACTTGTCTTCTCTGTGTTGCACAGCCATCCCTGTGCACCCCCACATTGCACATGCTAATCATAATTCCCCCTTTATTTCCCCCCCCTCATCCCTCCCTTCCCACCCATCCCCACCAGTCCCTTTCCCTTTGGTAACTGTTAGTCCATTCTTCAGTTCCATGAGTCTGCTGCTGTTTTGCTCCTTCAGTTTTTTTCTTTGTTCATATACTCCACAGATGAGTAAAAACATTTGATACGTGTCTTTCTCTGCCTGGCTTATTTCACTGAGCATAATACCCTCTAGCTCCATCCATGTTGTTGTAAATGCTAGGATTTGTTTTCTTATTATGGCTGAATAATATTCTATTGTGTGTATGTACCACATCTTCTCTATCCATTCATCTACTGATGAACACTTAGGTTGCTTCCATTTCTTGGCTATTGTAAATAATGCTGCGATAAACATAGGGGTGCATCTTTTTCAAACTGGGCTGCTGCATTCTTAGGGGAAATTCCTAGAAGTGGAATTTCTGGGTCAAATGGTATTTCTATTTTGAGTTTTTTGAGGAACCTCCATACTGCTTTCCACAATGGTTGAACTAGTTCACATTCCCACCAGCAGTGTAGGAGGGTTCCCCTTTCTCCACATCGTCGCCAACATTTGTTGTTGTTTCTCTTTTGGATAGTGGCAATCCTTACTGGTGTGAGGTGATATCTCACTGTGGTTTTCATTTGCATTTCTCTGATGACTAGTGGTGTGGAACATCTTTTCATGTGTCTGTTGGCCATCTGAATTCCATCTTTGGAGAACTGTCTGTTCAGCTCCTCTGCCCATTTTTTAATTGGATTATTTGCTTTTTTTTGTTGAGGTGTGTCAGCTCTTTATATATTTTGGATGTCAACCCTTTATTGGATCTGTCATTTATGAATACGTTCTCCCATACTGTAGGATGCCTTTTTGTTCTACTGGTGGTGTCTTTTGCTGTACAGAAGCTTTTCAGCTTGATATAGTCCCATTTGTTCAATTTTGCTTTTGTTTCCCTTGCCCGGGGAGATACGTTCATGAAGAAGTCAGTCATGTTTATGTCCAAGACATTTTTGCCTATCTTTTTTTCTAAGAGTTTTATGGTTTCATGACTTATATTCAGGTCTTTAATCCATTTCGAATTTACTTTTGTGTATGGGGTTAGACAGTGATCCAGTTTCATTCTCTTACATGTAGCTGTCCAGTTTTGGCAACAACAGCTGTTGAAGAGGCTGTCATTTCCCCATTGTACGTCCATGACTCCTTTATCGTATATTAATTGACCATGTATGTTTGGGTTAATACCTGGCCTCTCAATTCTGTTCCACTGGTCTGTGGCTCTGTTCTTGTGCCAGTACCAAATTGTCTTGATTACTGTGGCTTTGTAGTAGAGCTTAAAATTGGGAAGCACGATACCCTCTGCTTTATTCTTCCTTCTCAGGATTGCTTTGGCTATTTGGGGTCTTTTGTGGTTCCATATGAATTTTAAAACTATTTGTTCCAGTTCATTGAAGAATATCATTGGTATTTTGATAGGCATTGCATTGAATCTGTAGATTGCTTTAGGAAGGATGGCCATTTTGACTATATTAATTCTTCCTAGCCATGAGCATAGAATGAGTTTCCATTTATTGGTGTCCTCTTTTAATTTCTCTTAAGAGTGTCTTATAGTTTTCAGGGTATAGGTCTTTCACTTCCTTGGTTAGGTTTATTCCCAGGTGTTTTATTTTTTTTGATGCAGTTGTGAATGGAATTGTTTTCCTGATTTCTCTTTCTGCTAGTTCATCATTAGTGTATAGAAAAGCAACAGATTTTTGTGTATTAACTTTGTATCCTGCACCTTTGCTGAATTCAGATATTAGTTCTAGTAGTTTTGGAATGGAGTCTTTAGATTTTTTATGTACACTATAATGTCATCTGGAAACAGCGATAGTTTGATTTCTTTGTTACCAATCTGGATGCCTTGTATTTGTTTTTTTGCCTGATTGCCATGGCTAGGACCTCCAGTACTATGTTGAATAACAGTGGGGAGAGTGGGCATCCCTGTCTTGTTCCCAATCTTAGAGGAAAAGCTTTCAGCTTTTCGCTGTTCAGTATGATGTTGGCTGTGGGTTTGTCATATGTGGCCTTTATTATGTTGCCCTCTATACCCATTTTGTAGAGAGTTTTATCATGAATGTATGTTGAATTTTGTCAAATGCTTTTACAACATCTATGGAAATGATAATGTGGTTTCTGTACTTCTTTTTGTTGATGTGGTGGATGATGTTAATGGATTTTGGAATGTTGTACCATCCTTGCGTCCCTGAGATGAATCCCACTTCATCATGGTGTATGATCCTCTTGATGTATTTTTGAATTCGGTTTGCTAATTTAATTTTGTTGAGTATTTTTGCATCTATGTTCATCAGGGATATTGGTCTGTAATTTTCTTTTTTGGTGGGGTCTTTGTCTGGTTTTGGTATTAGAGTGATACTAGCCTCATAGAATGAGTTTGGAAGTATTCCCTCATCTTCTACTTTTTGGAAAACTTTAAGGAGAATGGATATTATGTCTTCTCTATATGTCTGATAAAATTCAGCCATGAATCCATCTGGCCTGGGGGTTTTGTCTTGGGTAGTTTTTTGATTACCAATTCAATTTCTTTGCTAGTAATTGGTCTGTTTAGATTTTCTGTTTCTTCCTTGGTCAGTCTTGGAAGGTTGTATTTTTCTAGGAAGTTGTCCATTTCTTCTAGGTTTTCCAGCTTGTTAGCATATAGATTTTCATAGTACCCTCAAATAATTTTTTGTATTTCTGTGGGGTCCATCATGATTTTTCCTTTCTCGTTTCTGATTCTGTTGATGTGTGTAGATTCTCTTCTTCTCTGAATAAGTCTGGCTAGGGGCTTAGCTATTTTGTTTATTTTCTCAAAGAACCAGCTCTTGGTTTCAATGATTTTTCGTATGGCTTTATTCTTCTCAATTTTATTTATTTATTCTCTGATCTTTATTATGTCCCTCCTTCTGCTGACTTTGGGCCTCATTTGTACTTCTTTTTCCAGTTTCAAAAATTGTGACTTTAGACTATTCATTTGGGATTGTTCTTCCTTCTTTAAATAGGCCTGGATTGCTATATACTTTCCTCTTAGACCTGCCTTTACTGTGTCCCACAGAAGTTGGGGCTTTGTGCTGTTGTTGTCATTTATCTCCATATATTGCTTGATCTCTATTTTAATTTGGTCATTGATCCATTGATTATTTAGAAGCATGTTTAGCCTCCATGTGTTTGTGAGCCTTTTTGTTTTCTTTGTACAATTTATTTCTAGTTTTATGCCTTTATGGTCGGGAAAGTTAGTTGCTAGAATCTCAATCTTTTGAATTTACTGAGGTTCTTTTTGTGGCCTAGTATGTGGACTATTCTGGAAAATGTTCCATGTGCACTTGAGAAGAATGTGTATCCTGCTGCTTTTGGGTGTAGAGTTTTGTAGAAGTCAGTTAAGTCCATCTGTTCTAGTGTGTTGTTCAGTGCCTCTGTGTCCTTACTTATTTTCTGCCTGGTGGATCTCTCCTTTGGAGTGAGTGGTGTGTTGAAGTCTCCTAGAATGAAAGCATTGCATTCTATTTTCTCTTTTAATTCTGTTAGTATTTGTTTCAGATAGGTCAGTGCTCCCGTATTGGGTGCATATGTATTTATAATGGTTGTATCCTCTTGTTGGACTGACCCCTTTATCATTATGTAATGTCTTCTTTATCTCTTGTGACTTTCTTTGTTTTGAAGTCAATTTTTCTGATACAAGTACTGCAACACCTGCTTTTTTCACCCTATTGTTTGCATGAAAGATCTTTTTCCATCCCTTGACTTTTAGTCCGTGTATGTCTTTGGGTTTGAGGTGAGTCTCTTGTAAGCAGCATATAGATGGGTCTGTCTTTTTTATCCATTCTATTACACTGTGTCTTTTGATTGGTGAATTCAGTCCATTTACATTTAGGGTGATTATTGAAAGATAGTACTTATTGCCATTGCAGGCTTTAGATTCGTGGTTACCAAAGGTTCAAGGGTAACTTGTTTACTATCTTGCCATCTAACTTACCTCACTTATTGAGCTATTATAAACAAAGTCTGATGATTCTTTATTTCTCTCCCTTCATATTCCTCCTCCTCCATTCTTTATATGTTAGGTGTTTTATTCTGTTCTGTTTTGTGTTTCCTTTGACTGCTTTTGTGAGCAGTTGATTTTATCTTTTGCCTTTAGTTAGTATTTGGTTGGCCTGCTTTCTTTGGTTGTGATTTTATCTGGTGACATCTATTTAGCCTTAGGAGTGCTTCCATCTAGAGCAGTCCCTTTAAAATATCCTGTGGAGGTGGTTTGTGGGAGGCAAATCCCCTCAACTTTTGTTTGTCTGGGAATTGTTTAATCCCTGCTTCATATTTAAATGACAATCGTGCTGGATACAGTATTTTTGGTTCAAGGCCTTTCTGTTTCATTGCATTAAATATGTCATGCCATTCTCTTCTGGCCTGTAATGTTTCTGTTGAGAAGTCTGATGATAGCCTGATGGGTTTTCCTTTGTAGGTGACATTTTTTCTCTCTCTGGCTGCCTTTAATACTCTCTCCTTGTCTTTGTCCTTTGCCATTTTAATTATTTTATGTCTTGGTGTTGTCCTCCTTGGGTCCCTTGTGTTGGGTGTTCTGTGAGACTCCATGTTCTGAGAGACTATTTCCTACCCCAGTTTGGGGAAGTTTTCAGCAATTATTTCTTCAAAGACACTTTCTATTCCTTTTACTCCCTCGTCTTTTTCTGGTACTCCTATAATACGAATATTGTTCCATTTGAATTGGTCACACAGTTCTCTTAATATTCTTTCATTCCTGGAGATCCTTTTATCTCTCTCTGCCTCAGCTTCTCTGTATTCCTGTTCTCTGATTTCTATTCCATTAATGGCCTCTTGCACCTCATCCAGTCTGCTTTTAAGTCCTTCCAGAAATTATTTTATTTCTGTATTCTCTCTCCTAACTTGATCATTTAGCTCTTGCATATTTCTCTGCAGGTCCATCAGCATGGTTATGACCTTTAATTTGAATCCTTTTTCAGGGAGATTGGTTAAATCTATCTCCCCAGGCCCTCTCTCGGGAGTTATCTGGTTAATTCTGGACTGGACCAAGTTCTTCTGCCTTTTCATGGTGATAGAGGTAGCTGTAGGCAGGTAGCGCATGTGTCAGCTGGGAGAACAAAGTCCTTTCCTGTTTGCTGGTCGCTTTGCCTTTCTCTGCTGCCTGTGTCGGTTACCCGCAATCCTGGAGCTGCCTCCGGATTAATCCCCTAAACTGCCATGGGTGGGGTTGCCATCAGGGTAGTGCAGAGCCCTGTGGGGAGTGGCAGGCATGCTGGGTGTGCTCTCCTGTGAGAGAGGCACCCCTTCACGCCTTGGCCTGTTTCTTCTCCCTGCGCCATGCAGGTGCGCGCTGGTGGCGGCCTTTGGGTCTGGCCCGGGCAGCTGCATGCCAGGAGATTTAGGGCAGCTGCTGGGGGCACAGCCAATCTCAGGTTGCTCTGCCACTGCCACGGGCACACGCAGCTGCTCCCCGGCCACTGTGCCACTGCCGAGGGCGTGCATGGCTGCTCTGGGGCCACTTGGCCACCGCCACTGCAGGCTCACACAGCCACTTCCAGGCCATTCCACGGATGCTGCCGGCTCGCACGACCGCTCCTGTACCACTCCACCGCTGATGCCGCCGGCTCACACAACAGCTCCCAGGATGCTGCACCGCCGCCTCGGACGCTCGCAGCCGCTCCCTGCCGCAGGGGTCGCGAGGCCACTCTCAGGCTACTGGGCCACTGTGTCGGGGGCCACGCCAGCTGGGGGAACGACTGGCAGGCTGCTTATCGCCGTGAGGGCCTTTCGAGCTGCACTGCCGCCCAGGGGGTTAGGGCGCCTGGAGTTTCCCGGGATTCCCAGCTGCTGGGCTGAGTGTGCTGTGATGATTCCATCCAGCTGTGAGGTCCCTGTCCCTTTAAGACTTTCAAAAAGCACTCGCTTTTCTTTTGTCCCAGGGGAGCCAGTTGCAGGGACCTGCTCGCAGATTTTGCTTTTCCGTTTCTCTAATATCCAGCACACTGTGCACTGTGTCTGCGCTCCCGACGCGGATTACTAGAGCTGGCTGTTTAGCTGTCCTGGGCTTTCACTCCCTCCCCGCTCTGACTTCTTTCCTCCTGCTGGGGAGCTGGGGTTGTGGGAGCACTCGGATCCCGCTGGGCCACGGCTTGTATCTTACCCCCTTCGTGAGATGCTGAGTTCTCCCAGATGTAGATGTAGCCTGGCTGTTTTACTGTGTCCACTGGTCTCTCTTTTAGGAATAGTTGTATTTGTTGTATTTTTAAAAATATATATGGTTTTGAGAGGATATTTCTGCTGCCCTACTCACGCCACCATCTTGGCTCCTCTTCCACACTCTCATCATCAATTTTTTTTTTTTTGAGAGCCACTTAGATATGATGGCCTGAAATGACAGGACCTCTAGCTCAACACAGGCTTCTCTGGAATTAGAAAAACTGAATTCTAAGCACTCTTTCCCCTTTACAATCCCAACAGGAAGTGTTTGATTTAAACCTTTCATTCTTAAAACTTTACCGATACACATTTCTGGAATGAACACTTAGATTGCTTCAGAAAAACAGATTTCAAAATGTAATGTTTACTTTTCCTTCACATTTCTAACAAGTTCTTCAGTACTAGTATATGCTATATTTCAGCCCTTTAAAAAACAATGGATAGATTAATCATTGCCTAGAATTGACTAAAGAATTTATCTCCTATCTTAAAGTGCAACTAGGTTTGCTCACCAGGAACTGCTCCAGATTTTATGGTAACACTCCTACGCCATAGAAAGGAAGCACCAATTGATTGTTCCCAGCTACAGGGCCTAAATCAATTCTAATGGAGTTGGTGCTTCCCCAAATTAACCAAGAAAAGCTAAGGGAGGACAGATACACTTTAGGGACCAAGTCCTTAATGCAGAGATGTTCCTGTTTGTTCTATTCTTTTCTTTCCCCTTGGACCACTTAGAACACCTCCTCCACTCACCTGCCTCTAAAGTTGGGAGTTTCCCTCAGGACCCCCTCCCTAAGGGGTTGTTGCCTTTGCATTTTAAGAGTTCTTAGAGTTCATATTCTCCAAGATAACTCTAGCTTCCCACTTGGTGAATCAAGAATTTTACTTTCAAACATTCAAAGGACATGTGAATTTGGAACACGGACATGAGATCAAGTCCACACCTCTTATTGTAATGTCTTCACGATTCTCCTGACACCCTACTATCTAATTATCTGAATTGCAGCTTTGTCCCACTAACTCAATTCCTGAAACCTGATAGTTCCCTGCTGTCTATCTCCATTCTTAATTTCTGGCCTAAGGTCAGGGTTACTGATGTTAGAGGCTGATGTGTGCTGAGCAACATATGAATACTTTGGCCTTTCTATATCCTCATCCCTTTGCCTTTTCTTTTCTTTTTCTTTTTTTTTATTGAGGTATCACTGATATACAGTCTTATACTGGTTTCAAATATATAACACAGTGGTTTAACAGTTACCGCATTATTAAATTCTCACCCCACTAATGCAGTTACTATCTGTCAACACAAGATGTTACAGAATCATTGACTATATTCTTCATGCCGTACTACCATCCCCATGACCAACTTATATTATGATTGAGAATTTTTGTGCTCCATTATCCCCCTCACCCTCTCCACCTCAATCCCTCCCCCATGGTAAACACTAGTCACTTCTCAGTGTCTATAAGCCTACTGGTATTTTGTTCATTCCATTTTGCTTTGTTTTCATATTCCACAAATAAGTGAAATCACATGGCATTTATCTTTCACCACCTGGCTTATTTCACTGAGCATAATACCCTCTAGATCCATATTTGCTGTTGCAAATGGCAGGATTTCTTTTTTTTGATGGCTGAATAATATTCCAGTGTGTGTATGTACCACATCTTCCTTATCCATTCAACTACTATGGACACATCATGGCTATTGTAAAAAATGCGGCAATAAACTTGGTGGTGCATATACATCCTTTGCTTTTTTCAAATTCTTTAATAGCAACATTTTCTCTTAGGAAATGACTTTTCTAACCTTTGCTTTTCATTTGTGTGAATGCACTTTGTAACCCTAGTATTTTGATATCAATCTTTAACTTTACTTCCTCCAAACTACCTTACACACTATAAAAAAAAATTGCCACAAATCCAACTACAGCTTAAATCATACTCATCTGTCTTCAAAGTAAGTTTTAGTAGCTTACTCTCATTATACTTCCCACGTTTCCACTGTTCCACACCAAGTTTTCTTTCAACAACACTTTAATCACGGAATTTTAAGTTTTAACTATTAATCCTATAATCTGAGGAACAAAGCCTGTCTGGTAAAGCATATCTCTCTAGCAATGATATTCCATCCTCTCTTTGACAAGTACTGTATGTAACTGCCTACCCTCAGCAAACAGTTTTCATGCTGCCCACCTATCAGAGACCCTCTCCCCTTCTGTGAATGTTCTGCTTGGTAAAGAGTCCATGGTTTGTTTATTTCCCTTTCTCCTTATCAAAACTGACCTATTCTGTGATCATTTTTCTCTCATCTAGCAGTCCCCCTACAAAAAAATCTAAAAACTCAACCTATCAAAATACTAATGACTAATAACCACTTAATGGCTCTCCCTTTCCAGACTCCATTTTAACAAAACTTCTTAAGATCTCTGTGGCAAATCTGTTAAAGAAATCTGGGTCATCTAAAAATCTAAAATCTGTGATATCTCAAGTCGTGTGTCCACATCTATTGCCTATGTTTAACACAGGCCTTGTTGGGGATACCAAATCAATAATGTGACATTAAGAGGGATCTTACAGATCACCTAGTCATGATTCTCAAATCTAGCTGCACATTGGAATTTCCAACTCACAGAGGAGAGCAATACCCAAAGAAGCAAACTTCAAAGTCAATAACAAAGATGGACCTTCTACCCAGACCTTATGCTATGTCAGTTTATATATGAACAATATGCTAAAAGTATAAAGACATGTACAGGAATGACATATACCCAATTAAGGACAGTGATAACCCTTAGGGGGAAGAGAAGGAAATGAAATTGAGAAGAGATACACTTAGGGGGCTTCAACTGCATGGGTAATATTTTATTTCTAACACTGGGAAGTGATACAAAGTATTTATTAAATTAGTCCCATTATTTTGGATGTCTAATAAAATTTTATAATTAATAAAAGAACAACGTGGTACACAAAAGTAAACTCAAAATGGATCAAAGACCTGAATGTAAGTCATGAAACCATAAAACTCTTAGAAAAAAATATAGGCAAAAATCTCTTGGACATAAGCATGAGCAACTTCTTCATGAACCTATCTTCCCAGGCAAGGGAAACAAAAGCAAAAATGAACAAGTGGGACTATATCAAATTAAAAGGCTTCTGTACAGCAAAGGATACCATCAGTAGAACAAAAACACATCCTACAGTATGGGAGAATATTTTAATAAATGACAGATCTGATAAAGAGTTGACATCCAAAATACATAAAGAGCTCACACACCTCAACAAACAAAAAGCAAATAATCCAATTAAAAAATGGGGACAGGATCTGAACAGACAGTTCTCCAAAGAAGAAATTCACATGGCCAACAGACACATGAAAAGATGCTCCATATCACTAATCATCAGGGAAATGCAAATTAAAACCACAATGAGATATTACCTCACACAAGTTAGGATGGCCAGCATCCAAAAGACAAACAACAACAAATGTTGGCCAGGATGTGGAGAAAGGGGAACCCTCCTACACTGCTGGTAGGAATGTAAACTAGTTCAACCATTGTGGAAAGCAGTATGGAGGTTCCTCAAAAAACTCAAAATAGAAATACCATTTGACCCAGGAACTCCACTCCTAGGAATTTCCCCTAAGAATACAGCAGCCCAGTTTGAAAAGAACAGATGCACTCCTATGTTTATCACAGCACTATTTACAATAGCCAAGAAATGGAAACAACCTAAGTGTCCATCAGTAGATGAATGAATGGGACTATATCAAACTAAAATGGAATATTATTCAGCCATAAGAAGAAAACACAATGGAATATTATTCAGCCATAAGAAGAAAACAAATCCTACCATTTGCAACAACATGGATGGAGCTAGAGGGTATTATGCTCAGTGAAATAAGCCAGGCAGAGAAAGACAAGTATCAAATGATTTCACTCATCTGTGGAGTATAACAACAAAGAAAAAACTGAAGGAGCAAAACAGCAGCAGACTCACAGAACCCCAGAATGGACCAACAGTTACCAAAGGGAAAGGGACTGGGGAGGATGGGTGGGAAGGGAGGGATACGGGGGAAAATGGGGCATTATGATTAGCACACATAAGAAAGGGGGTGGGGACATGGGGAAGGCACTATATACAGAGAAGACAAGTAATGATTCTATAGCATCTTACTACGCTGATGGACAGGGACTGTAATGGGTATATGGGGGGGACTTGATAATAGGGGGAGTCTAGTAACCATAATGTTCAAATAATTGTGCATTAATGATATCAAAATAAAATTTAACAAAAGAACAACATGAAAATGGCATATACTCAAGTGGATATCATATTAGGAATATAAATACACATCTTAGGCTAGAAAGTACTCAAAAAAGATACTTTATGAAGCAGGCCCTGAAGCAAGGAAGAATAAAACTCAGATTACCAGCAAAAAATAACACACTTTTCTAAAGGAAAAGCAAGAACAAAGGAAAGTTGGGAGGACCCTCAGCCTACATACACTCTTAAAAAAGAACAATAGGGAAATTTCACAAGGACAGACTCATCTTGGAGAATAGTAACAAAAGGCTGAGAGCAAGTGATGGGGGCCTTGGGTACTAGGTAGACCAGTGAGCCCCAATCCAAAAAAAAGGAGTAGCATGACTGAAATTGTGTTTTAGCAAAATAAATCAGGAGCCATGCACAGCATGAACTAAAGCAAACATCATTCTATGGACCATTAGAAGCTTCTATACAACAGCAAAAGGGGAAGAGGAGGAAAGCGCCTGAGAACCAGGTCCTGATGCCCTGCCTCTACTCCAAACAGAGCCTTTCTGCTATTAACTTTTTTTAAAAGAACACTGGACTAAAGCACCCAGGTGGAAGGCACTGCTGTAAATAAGTATGAGGGTCATAAAGCCAAGGTATGGGTAGTAGTATTGGGGAAGAAAAAGAAGAGAAGAAAATGAATTCATTGACTTTTTGATGAAAAACTTGATAGGATGGAGTGACAAATTAGATGGGCTTATGAATGAGTGGCTCTACAAGAAAAAATCAGAAATACCAACTTGGAAGCACCTGCTGGTTATACAGACTTGAAAGTCAGCAACATAAATGTGACCATGTAAAAATGTCTGAACCCTAAGGAAAAGCCTACTCAAGGCAGAAACGCACTGTGGCATCTTACAGGGATTAGGAAGAGAACAAGCAAGGACGACCAGAATATTGTACAAAGAATACAAATAGATCACCACCACATCATGAAATACTAAGGAAGCAACTGAGTTTCAAAACAGATGACAAGAGGGCGTACAGCCTTAGCAACCAATCAGTTCTCACACCTCCTCCACTTGACCAAGTTACTTAACCTAAGTTTCATTTAATAAGGAAAAATAAACTAACAACTAACATTACTGAACACATTATGGAGCACTCACTATGCTAAATGCTTTACACATGACCTCATTTAATCCTCACATTTTACAGATGAAGTAATTAAACTTAGAACTAAATAGCAAGTTGCAGAGCCAGAATTCCTATTTCTTAGGTCAACAAAATAAAAGAATGCACACCTAAAGTTCCTAGCAAACAATATAACATCAAAATGGAAGCTATATTTTATTATTAGTGTAATGATCAACAGGGACAACACGAAAACTCACTGTTAGGAATCCCTGTCAGTTTTCCATGTGGCAAACTCTCTTAGTGTCCTCATCTATAAAATAGGATAAATGCCTGTAATCCAACCCACTCAACAGAGTTGTTATGAGAATTAAATGAAATTATGAAATTGAAAATGCTATGAAAAAATTGTAAGTGATATTAAAATATATGGGATTAATGTCACATATCTTGCTCTCCAGGGATGCCTTTCTGCATCAACATAAGTCTTTCTGAAGAGACTAAAAGCTAAGTCTGTTAAATGTGCAAGCACCACTTTGAAAAGTATAAATCACTATGCAATGGTGATATAATGCCACCCACACCTCCTAAACCCCTCCAGGTTCTCTAAGGCGCCTGCAAGGGCAGTGGTTTTCTTATGACTATAAAAACTGATAACTTGGAGTACAGCCAATCAATAGAGCTTTTACTTGAATTCAGAGTTGTTCAAGCTAGCCTACGAGCACTCTCTCTCTCAGACACCACATTACTGTCCTTCCAAAACAGAAAAGGTAAAAATTGTTTTCAATTTTCTTCAAGAGTAATACAACTGGGTGCCCAGGCAATATAGAATTCAAATACTTCACAAAATGCCAGAAAGAATCTAGCAAGGCTATGATAGCAGGTCTCTTTTGGAAACCCCTCTACAACCCCCCCTTTTTACACCTGAACAGATGGTTTCCAGGCCTCCATGCTCACATGTCTAGTTATCCAATTCATTATAGCTCACAAAGGTCCTACCTTTTTAATTATTCCATATTCTTGAATACACCACCTTTCATCTAAAGATCTCTATGTATCAAAACCCAAGAACCCTTTAACCTTCTCAACAGCAGTATCTGAGACAGAGATCATTATCCTTATTTTGTAAATTAAAAATGAAAGACTAAAGTTAAACGTTTTTATCCACAATGAGTTAGTGATGTTGATTCATTCTTGGGGAGAAAAATGCACATTATGAACTTATATCAATGGACAGTTTTGATTTAGTTTCCTAAGATCCTTTCAAGTATTAGTTACAACGTTATCAGTGTACTCTTACACTTCCCAGGTACGAAACATTAACAGTAAATACCCAGGCATCACTATTTTTACATGCTAGAAGAAAAAAAACTATGGGCGAAGGGGTTCTAATTTAAGATTCCTACTGTCTTGCATCCATAAATACTTGACTCGAGAGCGGAGTGGGAAGGAACACCTGTCAGGGAAGCATATCCACAAGTTTTACAGACGGTGTAGCTATTAATATTTAATTCCTTACACTGTAAATAAACAACCGCCTTCTCAAAAAAAGGGGGGGCAATATTATGAAAAACATTTGACAAGAAAGTCTACATTCTTGCAAGAAACCCAAAAATTTCCCAGTTTTACGTCTCCCAGGCTTCGTGAACTGGCCACGAGGGAGAAGTCTGTCCGCACCAGGAGTCCGGCCAAGGGAGCCCGGCGGTGCCCACCGGCTTTCCAGGCACCAGGCCCCGCCGGCCGCGGGGAGGCGAGGCTCCAACTCCCCGCGGGGCCCTTGCCGGGCGCACAGACGCGACCGAGCCCTCGGGCCGGCCTCCCGACCCCAGGCGCGCCGGCCTCGGGTCCCGCAGTCGGGGAGGGAGTCACGGCTCCGCCCGGCCTAGCAGCCCCCGACCCGCGGCCGCCGGCGCCGCCGCCTCCGTCTCCCCGCTCCCCGCGATCGTTACCTCTTGGGCGCCGGCGGTTGCTCCATGGCGGCTGGGGGCAGAAGGAGGGACCTGGGGGGCGGTGAAGGCCGGAGAGAGAAAAGGAGCAGAGCCCGGGGAACCACACAGGGAAACTCCAGGAACTCCGGACCAACTTTCCCGTAACTCCGCGGCGGATCCTCCTCCGGCTCGAGAGCGCGGCTCCACCCGGCCTGCCCCGCCCCTCGGCCGCCGGCCGCAGTCCGGGGAGGGTGGGCGGAGCCGGCCGCGGCCCAGCGAGGGTGGGCGGAGCCGGGCTCTGGGCAGAGTGGGTGGTGTCGGGGGCGGAGGAAGGGCCGTAGTGCTGCGCGGATTAAAAAGGGGCTGGAAGTGCAAGTGGATGTGGCCGTCAGGACTCAGAGTCTCTCTATGCTGGTCGGAGGCATGTTCCTCTGATGTGGCCCAGATCTGCTGCACTTTACTGGTCTTCATTGCTTTGGCCCCAATTCGATTTCTCTGAATTCCCAAGGATACATCCCAAATATCTCTTGTAACCTTTTGAAATATTACTAACTGCGGCGGCTTCTTTCTCTAGTTCTGTTTATAATTATTGGTTATATTTACCCCAGCCTTTCAACATTTCTAGCTATAGTACTAGGAACACTTCTGGAAATCTTGTTTGATGTTGACTGTGAGCAAGGTCCTCATTACGTTTCCTAATAATTACATCTAATTCCGAAGAAAATACTGCAGTGAGCTCTTTCAGTGCACCAAATTCAGTGCACTGTAGTCTTGCTGGCTGATCAGTCGGGTAAATAACCTGGAAAGCCTATCACAGATTATGGTGCATAAAAAACTATTCAATAAAAGTTTCTTTCCTTCCCTCTTACCACCCTCTCCCCATTACCTGTTCCCAAGGCCTGCACTCCTTTGTAATTTGACCCTTCCTGCACTCATATAGTACCATTTAACCTTAAATTCCACATGTGGATATACTTCTTATGACCATATACATCTGCTATGTAATGAATTTGCTTGTTTTTGATAGAAATTATCAAAATGTAGAGTCATACAGAATCTTTTTTTTTTTTTTTGGGTATTAGGACAAAGAATGTGAAAAAAATGTTGAATAAAGCAACTTAATGAACATTAACCCAAGTTAAACTTGTCTACTAACAGTTTTTCCACTTTTAGCATTATTTGGTTTCACTGTGTAATAAACTTAAATGACCTGTTTTCATATCATTTTATTTCTCCTTAAATTTGGTTATGTTAGATGTATTAAAAACATTCATTGTTGAAATCTAAAGCCAAATTCTGTAAACAAGAGAAATTATTACAAAATTTTAAACTCATTTGTATTTATTAAAGATCTACAGTCTACCAGTTCAGAAGTACCAGGACCACAAAAACTAAATCATTAAAATGTTAAAGCTAAGAAGAACTTTTAAAAGTATTTCTTTCTATCCCTCACTCTCATCCTCACTTCCATCCCCTATTCCCATCTTCTTGTATTTCATCAAAAAAATGTCTTTCAGAGAAGGTCATTTCATTTTTTGTCTTAATTTAAAATGGGCTCAAATTGCTACACTTTAAAATGGACTCCAAATTATGTATCCAACTTAGTCTCCAGGAATCCTTTCCCAGTCAGGCCACCAGAACCACCATCCCACCAACTCTGACATGTAAGTCGTGGAACAGATGGCTCTCTCACGTATGCCCATAACACACTGTGCTGGCTTTCCCGTGATGCCTATTGTAGGATATCGAACTTCTATGTATTTGATGATCATCTCAACCCAACTGGGAGTTTGTTGAGAATTAGGCTATGTCTTTATTCTATCCCTTGCATAGCAAGGGCTTTGCACATAGCTTCCTTTTGCCCCTCCCCCTCTTAGCACCCCATTCACTCTCCACACTTTTCATCTGCTCTCTGCCCTGGGGTCTGACCCTTATGGCTGAGGAGACCAGGTTCCCACCCCTCTGGCTCAAACTGAGTCTGGTGACAGGAAGACCCAGCAGGGGAGAAGTAGTGTTAAGGCTTTTTATTCCCCTGGATCCACCACTATGAGGTCATCTAGGGCCCAATCCTCCTTCCTTCCCCGTGTCCTTTTGGGCCTATGGGTGGTGAATGCTCTGCTATTCCCTGTTCCCTAGTTTCCCCTGGATTTCAACCCTAACCCTCCTCAGTGACTCTAATTTCAGTGTATCTTCAAAAGGGTTTCCTACTGGCATCCTGACTGAGATACCGATATGGAAAGTTTGTGGAAGGAGAAGGAATATTGGAAAATAAATCTCTGAGGTCTCCCCTCAGTTTGAAAAAGGAGAGAGCTAACAACTATTGACTCCAGTGGAGCCAGACAGTGGCCAATATGATCTCTTTAGACCCTCAAAAATACCTTGTTAGGTGAAGAAAATGGGGAGTGAAGGGAGTTAGCCTAGGCCAAACAGAAAACTGCATTCTAACCCAGGTCCTTCTAACTCCAAAGCCAAGCCTTTTCCCACTTTCTTACAGCAGTTAACAAATATTTACAGAGCCCTAACATATACAAGACACTGTTCCAGGTTCTGGGGATTCGTCAGTGAAGAAAACAGACAAAAAGACAAAAATTCCTGCCCCCATGAGGTTTACATTCTGGTTGGGAAAACATAAGATGAATGAATTCCTACTCAATAATGTTAGCTACTGAAAACTGGTTAAGAAAGAAAAATGAAATGGAAAAGGGAAAAAAAGTAGAGGGGAAGGGAAGAAAATTGAACAGGTTGGGCAGGGAAGAAGGAAGATGGCTCCAGGACAAGAACAGTAAGTGCTAAGGCCCAGAGGCAAGTTTTCAGGGTGTGTTATATGTTACAATAAACGAAATTGTTGTTCTTCTGAATTACTCAGGGGAAAAAAAAAATGCCTCAGGTGCCTGTTTTAATTTTTCTGTGGAAAGACAGTCTGAAGATTCTGAGAAAGAAAGCATAGAAATCAACATTCACCCTGCAAATAAGAGGCAGCCCAGCATTCACTGTAGAAAAATTTGAGATACAGGTGTCACTTGGCATCACTTAACTGTGAAAGCTGGGTAATCTGTTTCCACTTGCAACCATTCCAGTTAGGGTATGGATTAAGTATGTATTTTAATTACACTAACAATTTGCCAAAACTTGGTCCCCAGTTCCTTTGAACAACAAAACTGGATTTGTTGCCACTGAATACATACACCGTCATGTTTTATGGGTAGAAAAACACTAAAAAAAATGTTTCTTGCTGCACTGGTTGCTGCTATTTATTGAAGCTATAAGTTTGTATTAGTCTTTTTTCTCATTTTTATATATATTTGAAAAACAGTACCAATTAACAACTGTTAATCTTTTCTGCTATTACCAGGAATTTTGAGCTCTCTGAATATATTTGGTCAAATATATTACATAACATAACTTCTTACTTGGAGGGGAAATCAGAAGAATTTCCTTGCAAGAGGAAACTTTACAAAATATTTTCACTTGATCTGTTTCACTTTTCTAATGTAATTATGTAGTTAGCCTGGAATCAGCATGTTGCCCTTGAATTCAACTACTCTCCTCTTTTACCATAGTAGTCTTAAACTTTTATTATGCTCATCTGTTTCTCTGACCAAACTATAAGCCTTTTGGGAAAAAGGGCAGTATCTTCTCATATATTTGTCATCTCAAAAGCCTAGCATATCAGTTAACTACAAGTAACATCTCAAATGATTTTTAAAACAGGAAGAAGGGCTGATTTATTTAGAGATTCAAGATGGCAGCATGAGAGGTGAGATGGAGAACTCCTCCCAAATTCACAAATAGTATGAAAATATAGTTAATTAATACAACTAACCCTAAAACAGCAACAAGAAAGAAGGCTGAACCAGACTGCATACAGACCTCACAAACAGAGCAGACCTCACAAAACAGGGTAATGTACGAAAGCCCTTAATCCGGCGGGACCCAAGCCCTTCCCCCACCCCAGCTCACCGGTGGGAGGAAAAGAAATGGAGCAGGGAGGGGTGGAAGCCTGGGACTGCTGAACACACAGCCCTGGAGGTCTGCTTTGTGAGCAGAAACCTTTATTATGTGGTGCTCTGAACGCTGGGGAGCTCGGACGGGCAGAGTGCTTGGGAGACTGAGAGTTCGGCCGTTTGAAGAGGAGGGGATCCACATCTGCCTGCTCTGTGTCAGCAGAAAGGCAGGCAGTCTGAGAGGCTTCCTAGCAGCTAGAGGGCTGCTGAAGGGGCAGGGTTTGCACGGAGCTTGCTGCACACCAGAGAGGAGAGCTGGATGAGGTTGTCTGGGTGCGTTCTGCCCAGCTGGTTGGTAATTTTGAAGAGCTTCAGCCACCCCATCACCCTGGCTGCCTACTCAGCTCCGAAGGCCCCCACTGTGACATACAGCCTGCTGCACCTTCCTCCTGGCCTGCTGACACCGTTCCCAAACCAGCAGTCACTGTGCTGGTGTCAGGCCAGCCAGAGGGAGGCCCCACCCACAACAGCTAGAGACGCCAAGCACACAGGCTTACAACTATGTGCTCGGCCCACTGGCTCTGACACTGGAGACAGGCACTGCAGACAGGAATCAGAAAACAGATCCTTCCTCCCCCAAGGCACCAGTGCTGCTCCCCTACGAACTGCAACTTCACTCTAGGGCTGAGCAGCTCCAGAGACCAGAGCTTCTGGGCACTAACTGGCACCACACAGAAATACGATACATCAAAAGAAAATGGTTCAGACCAAAATCTCACAAACCCCAGAAAAAAGGCCAAATGAAACTGAACTCACCAATCTTATGAAAGACAGTTCAAAATAAAAATTATAAACATGCTTATGGAGGTACAGAAAAATATTCAAGAACTCAGGAATGAATTTAAGTTGGAGATTCAATCATTAAGAAATTTCATATCTGAAATGAAACATACAATGGAGAGATTTAAAATCAGATTAGGTGTAGTAGAAGAGATGGTAAATGGAATAGAAATTAGAGAAGAGGAATACAAAGAAGCTGAGACACAAAGAGAAAAAAGGATCTCTAAGAATGAAAGAATATTGAGAGAACTGTGTGACCAATGCAAATGGAACAATATTCACATTATAGGAGAACTAGAAGAAGAAGAAGAGAGAAAAAGGGATAGAAAGTGTCATTGAGCAGGTAATTGCCAAAAACTTCCCCAATCTGGGGAAGGAGATAGTCTCTCAAGCCATGAAGGTGCACAGATCTCCCAACACAAGGGACCCAAAGACAAAATCAAGACATAATAATTAAAATGACAAAGATCAAGGATAAAGACAGACTTCTAAAAGCAGCTAGAGAGAGGAAAAAGATCATATACAGAGGAAAACCCATCAGCCTATCATCAGACGTCTCAGCAGAAACCTTATAGGTCAGAAGAGAGTGGCATGATATATTTAATGCAATGAAGCAGAAGGGCCTTGAACCAAGAATACTATACCCGGCAAGGTTATCATTTAAATTTGAAGGAGGGATTAAACAATTTTCAGATAAGAAAAAGTTGAGTGAATTGACCCCCTACAAACCACATGTACAGTGCATTTTGGAGGGACTCCTATAGATGGAAGTATTCCTAAGGCTTCATAGATGTCACCCAACAGATAGACAAAGAGTACAGAATATGATTCATAACATACAAAGAATGGAGGAGGAAGAAAAAGGAGGAAAAAAAAACTTTAAGTGGTGTTTGTAATAGCATACAAAGTGAGTTAAATTAGACTGTTAGATAGTAACACAATTACCCTTGAACCTTTGGTAACCACGAATCTAAAGCCTGCAATGCCAATGAATACATACCTATTGATAATCACCATAAATGTAAATGGTGTGATTACACCAATCAAATGACATAGGTTCACTGAATGGATAAAAAAACAAGACCCATCTATATGCTGTCTACAAGAGACTCACTTTGAACCCAAAGACATACAGAGATTGAAAGTAAAGGGATGGAAAAAGGTATTTCATGCAACTAATAGTGAGAATAAAGCAGGAGTTGCAGTTCTTGTATCACACAAATAGACATCAAAACAAAGAAAGTAAAAAGAGACAAAGAAGGATATCACATAATGATAAAAGGGTCAGTCCAACAAGAGGATATAACTATTATAAATATCTGTGCATCCAACACAGGATCACCTACATATGTGAAACAAATACAAACAGAATTAAAGGGGAAAATAGAAGGCAATGCATTAATTTTAGGAGACTTCAACACACCACTCACTCCAAAGGACAAAAAAACCAGACAGAAAATAAGTAAAGTGACAGAGGCACTGAACAACATATTAGAACAGGTGGACCTAACAGACATCTACAGAACACTCCATCCAAAAAAAACAGGATAAACATTCTTCTCAAGTGCACATGGAATATTTTCAAAAATAGATAATATATTAGGCCACAAAAAGAACCTCACTAAATTCAAAAAGATTGAAATTGTACCAACGAGCTTCTCAGATCACAAAGCCATGAAACTGGAAATAAATTACACAAAGTAAATGAAAAAGCCCACAAACACATGGAGGCTTAATAACATGCTCCTAAATAATCAGTGGGTCAATGACCAACTAAAAACAGAGATCAAGCATTATATGGAGACACATGACAACAATAATTCAACAAAAAAAAAAATCTGTGGGACGAAGTGAAGGCCATGCTAAGAGGGAAATATATTGCAATACAGACACACCTCAGGAACGAAGAACAATCCCAAATGAACACTCTAAACTCACAATTAATGAAAATAGAAAAGGAAACACAAATGAAGCCCAAAGTCAGTAGAAGGAGGGACATAATAAAGATTAAAGCAGAAATAAATAAAATTGACAACAATAAAAGAGTAGAAAGAATCAATGAAAGCAGGAGCTGGTTTTTTGAGAAAATAAACAAAATAGATAAACCCCTAGCCAGACTTACCAAGAAAAAAAGAGAGTCTAAGCACATAAACAGAATCAGAACTAAGAAAGGAAAAATCACTACTGATACCACGGAAATGCAAAGAATTATGAGAGAACACTATGAAAAAAGTATATGCTAACAAACTGGATAACCTAGAAGAGATAGACAACTTCCCAGAAAAATAAAACCTTCCAAGGCTGACAGAGTAAGAAACAGAAAATCTGAATAGACCAATTACCAGCAAAGAAATTGAATTGGTAATCAAAAAACTACCTAAGAACAAAACTCGTGGACAAGATGGTTTCACTGCTGAATTTTATCAAACATTTAGTGAAGAACTAGTACCCATCCTCCTTAGAGTTTTCCAAAAAGTAGAAGAGGAGGGAATACTCCCAAATTCATTCTACGAGGCCAACATCACTGTAATACCAAAACCAGGCAAAGACATCACAAAAAAGAAAATTATAGACCAACATCCCTGATGAATATAGATGCAGAAATACTCAATAAAATATTAGCAAACCGAATTCAAAAACACATTAAAAAGATCATCCATCATGATCAACTGGCATTCATTCCAGGGATGCAAGGATGGTACAACATTCGAAAATCCATCAACATCATCCACCACATGAACAAAAAGGATAAAAACTACATGATTGTTCTCCATAGATGCTGAAAAAGCATTTGACAAAATTCAACATCCATTTATTATAAAAACTCTCAACAAAATGGGTATACAGGGCAAGTACCACAACATAATAAAGGCCATATATGACAAACCCTCAGCCAACATTATACTTAATAGCAAGAAGCTGAAAGCTCTGTGTTTAAGATTGGGAACAAGACAAAGATCCCCACTCTCCCCACTTTTATTCAGCATAGTTCTGGAGGTCCTAGCCTTGGCAATCAGACAACACAAAGAAATAAAAGGCATCCAGATTGGCAAGGAAGAAGTCAAACTGTCATTATTTGCAGATGACATGATATTGTACATAAAAACCCCTAAATAATCCACTCCAAAACTACTAGAACTAATATCTGAATTCAGCAAAGTTGCAGGATTCGAAATCAATACACAGAAATCTGCTGCATTCCTATACACTAGATGAACTAGCAGAAAGAGGAATCAGGAAAACAATTCCATTCACAACTGCATCAAAACGATAAAATACCTAGGAATAAACCTAACCAAGGAAGTGAAAGATCTATACCCTGAAAACTACAAGACACTCTTAAGAGAAATTTAAGTGGACACTAACAAATGGAAACACATCCCATGCTCTTGGCTAGGAAGAATTAATATTGTCAAAATGGCCATCCTTCCTAAAGCAAACAAATTCAATGCAATCCCTATCAAAATACCTACAGCATTCTTCAATTAACTAGAGCAAGTAGTTCTAAAATTCATATGGGACCACAAAAGACCCCAAATAGCCAAAGCAATCCTGAGAAAGAAGAATAAAGCAGGGGGAATTATGCTCCCTGACTTCAAGCTCTACTACAAAGCCACAGTAATCAAGACAATTTGGCACTGGCACAAGAACAGACCCATAGACCAATGGAACAGAATAGAGAGCTCAGATATAAACCCAAGCATTATGGTCAATTAATATATAATAAACGAGCCATGGATATACAATGGGGAAATGACAGCCTCTTCAACAGCTGATGTTGGCAAAACAGGACAGCTACATGTAAGAGAATAAAACTGGATTATTGTCTAACTCCATAGACAAAAGTAAACTCAAAATGGATTAAAGACCTGAATATAAGTCATGAAACCATAAAACTCTTAGAAAAAAATATAGGCAAAATCTCTTGGACATAAACATGAGCAACTTCTTCATGAACATATCTCTCTGGGCAAGAAAAGAAAAGCAAAACTGAACAAGTGGGAATATATCAAACTAAAAAGCTTCTGTACAGCAAAGGACACCATCAGTAAAACAAAAAGACGTCCTACAGTATGGGAGAATATATTCATAAATGACATATCTGATAAGGGGTTGACATCCAAATTATATAAAGAGCTCATGCACCTCAAACAAAAAGCAAATAAGCCAATTAAAAAATGGGCAGAGGAGCTGAACAGACACTTCTCCAAAGAAGAAATTCAGATGGCCAACAGGCACATGAAAAGATGCTCCATATCGCTAATCATCAGAGAGATGCAAATTAAAACCACAATGAGTTATCACCTCACACCAGTTAGGATGGCCAACATCCAAAAGACAAAAAACAAATGTTGGTGAGGATGTGGAGAAAGGGGAACCCTCCTACACTGCTGGTGGGAATGTAAACTACTTCAACCATTGTGGAAAGCAGTATGGATGTTCTTCAAAACTACAAATAGAAATAGCATTTGACCCAGGAATTCCACTCCTAGGAATTTATCCTAAGAATGTAGCAGCCCTGTTTGAAAAAGACATATGCACCCCTATTTACATTGAAGCACTATTTACAATAACCAAGAAATGGAAGCAACCTAAGTGTCCATCAGTAGATGAATGGATAAAGAAGATATGGTACATATACACAATGGAATATTATTCAGCCATAAGAAGAAAACAAATCCTACCATTTGCAACAACATGGATGGAGCTAGAGGGTATTATGCTCAGTGAAATAAGCCAGGTGGAGAAGGACACGTATCAAATGGTTTCACTCATTTGTGGAGTATAAGAACAAAGGAAAAACTGAAGGAGCAAAACAGCAGCAGACTCACAGAACCCAAGAACGGACTAACAGTTACGAAAGGAAAGGGACTGGGGAGGATGTATAGGAAAGGAGGGACAAGGGGGAAAAGGGGGCATTACTATTAGCAGACATAATGTAGCATTGGGGGTGGACACGGGGAAGGCAGTATATACAGAGAAGACAAGTAATGATTCTGTAGCATCTTACTACACTGATGCACAGTGACTGTAATGTGGTATGTGGGGGGGACTTGATATTAGGGGGAGTCTAGTAACCATAATGTTGTTCAAGTAATTGTACATTAACAATATCAAAATAAAACAGGAAAAAAAAAGCAGCAGGAAGAAGGTGTTTCTATGTTTGATTAATTCTTTCATGTATTTCCATTTCCTGCATGGCTGTGCATAGCAGGCTCTCCTGAGGCTATCTCCCTTCCCTCAACTGATGGACACCAAAGTTCAGGCAGCACATGGAGATGTGACAATGTCCAGCAACAGAAGAGGGTTATTTCTGTCTAACTACAACTTTTTATGATGGCGGAAAAACATATACTAAAAGCCCCTATGCAGACTTTTGCCCAGAAGTGTGTCAGAGAGACCCAGTGCTGGCAAATCAAAGGGCATCACAAAAGCCTTTTTGGACCAACTGTGATTCACCCCATATGGCTGAACTTAGAGCTGAGAGTGGGACCAGCCTTCCCTGAAGCTTATGGCTTCTTTTGGCAAGCATGAGAGAACAAAATTAGGGTTCTTTTATTAAGAAATAATGGAGGAATGGTGTTAGGCAACAGCCTACATCTGCTTATGTTTATAAGTACCTAGAATATTATAGTCTAAATATTACTGAATAAATGTTTGCTGAATGAATGAATGCATTTCCATGTAAAGACAACATCAAGAATTATGAGAGACAGATAAGTCATAAACTACATATTAAGTGAAAGTGAGCATTCCATTTGTTTTTTTATTTCCTCTCAGTTCCAAATAGATCTTTCTTTGCTTTGTTAAAACAGAGATAGGTCCTTTAAATCTTTTTATTTTGTTAAGCTTTGTCCATAGAGGGCCTCAGAGAAATATTGCAAAAGAAGAGAGTTTTCTCTCCTAATTTGTCTGTGTTCCCTTGGCGGTCTCCATCATCAGGGGCTGCTTCTCTGCATCCTGTTTCTCCAGAGGAAGAAACTCCTGCAGTGCAAGGCTGCCACAGCACCCAGTGGCCAGGGTTCCCAGGACACCACACCGTGACCCTCCCTTGGGCAGTCTTGCTGCACAGTGTCTCCAGTGAGATATACCCGAAGAACAGCTTTCTCCAGAAAACTAAGAAAAGTTCCAGACGGCAGATTTCCAGCTAGTTCTACCATCACAGCACCACAGCAACTTCTCTGTCGTTCAGTGGTATAGAACTATGCCCTGCCCAACAAGGTTTG
This sequence comes from Manis pentadactyla, assembly GCF_030020395.1. Taxonomy (NCBI): domain Eukaryota; kingdom Metazoa; phylum Chordata; class Mammalia; order Pholidota; family Manidae; genus Manis; species Manis pentadactyla. Next base: position 41,410,371 of record NC_080021.1, on the reverse strand, counting down.
CATAACGGGAATGGCGTGAAGTGGGGGTGGGGGGTGCCTCTTCGTTGGGTGCTCCATCTCAGGGGGAGTACTTCTGATTTCTGCTATTCCTATATTCTTTAGAATTCTACTTGCTTCTTACCAACCAATCCAACCCCTTGTTGCACCAATCCACTATTATAATTAGTAATTCTTCATATTAAACTTTATTCAAAAAACTGTGGTGTCTTATGGTTTCTACATCAGGTTGGACCTTGACTGATTCAGATAATATTAGCAAAGAATCTCAAGCCCCACTGTAAACTCAGAGAAAGGATTGATGAAATCAGACTGGTTCCATTTTCAGTTCTTTTTTTAAATTAATTAATTAATTTTTTAAAGGTATTATTGTATACACTCTTATGAAGGATTCACATGAAAAAACAATGTGGTTACTACATTCATCCATGTTATTGTGTCCCCCCCATTGCAGTCACTGCCCAACAGTGTAGTAAGATGCCACAGAGTCACTATTTGCCTTCTCTGTGCTCCAGTGTCCTCCCATGATCCCCCACACACCATGTGTGCCAATCATAATACTCCTCAGTCCCCTTCTCCGTCCCTCCCCACCCACCCTCTCCCACCCCTCCCCTTTGGTAACCACTAGTCCCTTCTTGGAGTCTGTGAGTCTGTTCCTGTTTTGTTCCTTCAGTTTTGCTTAGTTGTTATACTCCACAAATGAGGGAAATCATCTGGTACTTCTCTTTCTCCGCCTGGCTTATTTCACTGAGCATAATATCCTCCAGCTCCATCCATGTTGTTGCAAATGGTAGTATTTGTTTCTTTCTTATGACTGAATAATATTCCATTGTGTATATGTACCACATCTTCTTTATCCATTCATCTACTGATGGACACTTAGGTTGCTTCCATATCTTGGCTATTGTAAATAGTGCTGCGATAAACATAGGGGTGCATTGGTCTTTCTCATACTTGATTGCTGCATTCTTAGGGTAAATTCCTAGAAGTGCAATTCCTGGGTCAAATGGTAAGTCTGTTTTGAGTATTTTGATGTACCTCCATACTGCTTTCCACAATGGTTGAACTAACTTACATTCCCACCAGCAGTGCAGGAGGGTTCCCCTTTCTCCGCATCCTTGCCAGCATTTGTTGTTCTTAGTCTTTTAGATACTGGCCATCCTAACTGGTGTAAGGTGATATCTCATTGTGGTTTTTATTTGCATTTCCCTGATAATTAGTGATGTGGAGTATCTTTTCATGTGTCTGTTGGCCATCTAAATTTCTTCTTTGGAGTATTGTCTGTTCATATCCTCCGCCCATTTTTTTAATCAGGCATTTTCAGTTCAATACATAATTATCCACAGCAGCAACTCTCAAAATTTTGTTCTCAGATTCACTTTATACTCTAAAAATTATGGAGAAACCTTAAAGAGCTATTGTTTATTTGGATTATATCTATCAATATTCATTAATTAAAGCTGAGAAGTTTTTAAAACACAAGAGCATACAAGTACATATTCCATTAACCATCAGAACAATAACATCATTACATGTCATGCAGCATCTGGAAAATTCAACTGTACACTCATGAAAGAATGAAAGTGAAAAAGGCAAATAATATGGTAGTATTGTTTTAAAAATAGTTTTGGCTTTGTGGACCCCCCGAAAGAAGCTCAGGTACCCCTAGAGATACCCAGATCCAACTTCGAGAACTACTGATCAACAATAATTTTATATAAACATAGTAACTAGGACCCATGGAGAAAAAGATACAGAAGAGAGGGCTCTTGCTCTGCTCTCTAACTGAACAGTCTCTTTGAAAACATAGAACATCTATTCACATAAGAGTAAAATGGTAATTCAAGTCTTGATGTAAAAAATTATCAATAAGTTCTGTCATTCAGAAAGGTGGTGTAGTTTAAATTGATATGGGTTGCAGCTCAGCTGAACAAAAATGCCTTCCATTTTACAAAATCCACTGTCCTGAAACATCAGTTATAAGGAGAAAAAAGAAGTTTCTGTTATATACAAACGTAAGTTCCAGAACAAGCTGAAGAGCTCTCAAATCTTCACAGCAATGACATTGAACATGGGGACAGAACTAATGAAAAGAAAGGAACCACTACTAAGAACCTGGCACACTTCATCAGTTAAAGCCTTTCCGTGGCCAGGCTTAGTTACACTAACATAAGTAACTTAATCTCTACAAACTAATCTGTTCTATGCATTCATTATTTTCCTTTTCACATTTTTGGTTTTTTTATTTCTTTTTCTTCCTGCCTATGGTCTCTAAATAATTTCCAACTTGACTTGATTGAACAAGATTTAAAAGAAGACTTGTTCACTTCTAGGCCACAAAAGCTAAGGAAATAAGAAAACTCCCTGGACAGGAAGTGGTGCTAGCAGTTTAACAGTGCTGGAAAACTGGACAATGAGACCTAGGGGCAATGGGAAAAAAGGGACAGAGGTAAGACATTTAATAGAGAGAAGCTGGAATAAAATTAAGTCACTTTTAAGCCAGTGTTAACAAGTGATACATTTAAATCAAGCTGAAATCCAACTTCAAAAAGCCCGGAAAGACGCAGATTTTTGCTAACAGTCTCATGGAAATAGTGAGGAAGGGAATAGATGGCATATTAACACAGCACAATGTTCTAACGATCTTCACTCATCTTTCTCCTTTAAGTTTTCATGAGAACTGTCAAACTGCTTCTCCCTTGCTCACCGAAGTCTTATGGTGCTTCTCTCTTGTGATACTCTCTGTCCCTCTCCCTCTGCCCTGCAGATTACACCTGCCTTTGCTGTTACTTCCAGCCCTTTCCCCCACAGAATCATGTGCCCTCCTTCTCTTCAATTCTGTAGCTCTTCTAGCTCTACTTGTCTTCATCAGTACAATGTAGTTCTGGGCAACAAGAAATAAAAGATCCTTCCTTAAGGGGGTGGGGAAAGCAGGAGGGAGAAAGATTGAGTGTTTAAATATTTAGTATTTTTGTCCCTATCGAACATTCTTTCAATCAACATTTATTTATTTATTAAGTTGCCAGGCACAGGCAATGATATATGGCCTTTACCCTGAAAAATATCCCACTTGGGGGATATTCTACAAAACACCTGACCAGTATTCCTCAAAACTTCCAAGATAAAATGTAATAACCACATTGTTTTTTCATGTGAAACCTTCATAAGAGTGTATATCAATAATACCTTAATAAAAAATTTTTTAAAAACCGCCAAGATAATCATCAAAAACAAGAAAAGTTTGAGAAATGGTCACAGACCAAATGAGTCTAAGGGGACATAAAGGCTAAATGTAATAAGGTATCCCAAATATGTTTGGAGTCCTGAAACAGAAAAAGGAAGTTAGTAAGAGCTGAAGGGAATCTGAGTAAAGTATAGACTTCAGTTAATAAGAATATCAATATTGGCTAATTAATTGTGACAAATGTACCATGTTAAGGTAATATGTTAATAACAGGGGAGGCTGGGTTTTGGATATACAGAAATTCTTGGTACTACCTTCACAACTTCTTTGTAAATCTAAAACTATTCTAAAATTAAAATCTTATTTTAAAAAATTTGAACATTTTAAAGTGCTCCACGATATGTTTTAGAAGAGAGTGTAAAAGAATGTTTTTATAATCATGAGATAGAAGATTAGTTCAGCAAAAGGCAAAACTTGGAAAGCAGAAAGAAAAAGCTGAACAGATTTACATAAGAACAGAAAACTTTCATAATAGGAAAGACAATAATCAAAGTCAATAGATACTCAACACAATGAAGTAAAATATTTATTCTATAAGTATTTAATAGGTATATATATATACAAATTCTAATATATATCTGCAACATAAATATTAGAGGAAGGAGTCATATCTAGAATACAAAGAGAGATAAAGTGGGAAAAGACAGCCTAAATAGGCAAATGGGCAAAACATCTAAACTGAAGAAATTCACAGAAGAAATTTCAACTGATTAGTAAAATGAGACAATGTTCAACCTCACCAATAATCAGGAAAATGCAAAGGAAGCAACAACAATGTGTTAAGTCAGTGTGGGAAAGGAGAGGGAATGGAAGGCGCAAGAAAAGGGGACAGAGAAGGCAGCAGGAGAGAGAATATATGAGTGACTTCAACTGATAGGGTCAGTTGAAGTGATAGTGACTTCCCTATCAATAAAAGTGTAAGATTCAAACATGTAGCTGCTTCGAGACTTCAGAAAGCCTATAAACAACAAGCCCTAAACTACAGAATTTAGTGAGGTGGAATGAAAACCATTGCTACCTGTGTTTAAGAAAATATCTTGATCAGCTTCTTTGGGTTAGGAAGGTGGTGCCCACAACCTTGTAAAGGCAGTATGTAAACAAAGAAAGCTGGAATCAGAAGCAGAAACCTACATAAGTTTGAAATATCTTTGGACCCCAGGAAGAGATTTAGGGAAGTATTAAAATAGAAACAGAATTTAATTTGACTGCTGTACCATTGAAGTGTATTCAGAAAGATTTTAAATGGGCTTAAAGCTAGGTATACTTGTAAACTTGTGATAACTCTCATCTTTCCTTAAAAATCAAGTGCTGGTAATCTGTAGCTAGTTAATATTTACTCTCATTTGGGGAGTGGTTATTTTTTTGAAAAAATATAGTTGTGGAAAACTTTAGTCTGTAAGTCTTAGTTGTCCACAGCTGTAGGAAGCCTAGTTCTTGGCTTGCAGCCATGTCCAAGCTGAACCACTTACCTGAGGGCACCAATTCTAGGCATGGTGCCCAGAAGGAAATAAATAGCCTCATATGTTTTAATTTATAAAGTCATGGCAAACATCAAATATGGATAGGACTAATTTAAACTTACTACACAAATATAAGAATGTTAATAAAAGAGGATGCCTCTTCAAGCTTCAAGAGGCAATATTAATATTGCTAAAAGAAAGGGCTAATGTCTTAAAGCAGGAATTAATTAATGCATGCAATCATACAGGTTGAAAATATAAATAAGTTTAAGAAGGATTTGAGTATTATTATGATCATAGTATTATCACAGACTATGAACACATATAAGCTTTTTTTTTTTCATTAAGGAGAAGGAAATTCCAAGCATGCTCTAAATATTTTGTGTCATAGTGGAGAATAATCACGTTTTCCCACAAAGTCCATTTTGGTCTTGAAGACTTCTCCATGGCCAGTACCATCATCCTTATCACCATAACCATCAACATCAACACTTACTGAACACTTACTCTGTGCTCTGAGCTTTACAAGCTTTACATTACTTTTCTTATCTTTAAGTCTCAGATCTTTAAAAATGCAAATACCTTTGTATAGTATAATCAATTTACACAGTAGTCATGATAATAAAGCAAGATTCTTTGGGAATAGAACACAGAATATAAACCCTTAGAGTTAAAGGGAAGGTGGCATCAAAGATGAAAAAACAAAAACTAATTTTCCTTCCTTTACAATTTTGATTAAGATGAGAACTATTCATAACACTAGGATGAGCTCATGATGTATTATATTGTATTTTTAATTGTCTCCTTTTTATAAAATGCCTTGGGGGTAGTCATCAGAGAACCTATAGAATACATAACATGTGCACAGCACTTTCCTGAGTGCCTTGATTACATTTTTTTTATTACAAACATCTAGTCTTCAATCAAGAAAACCTGGGAAATTTAGAAAGTAGTAAAAAAAAAAACAGATCACTGTCAAAGGTATACATTTCTTCAAAATTTGTTTGAATATTTTGATTAAACTTTGAATTAAATATCGTGATTTTCAAGTAACATTATATCATAAGCATCTTCCATGTTATTAAACAGTCTTGTAATAATCATTGTAATAGATATACAGGGCTTTATAATAATTTACTTGCTTCATTTTCAAAATTTAGGTTGTATCCAATTTTTCACAATTGTATATAATGTTACAATGCATATGTTCAAATATAATTTATTTTATGCTTTAGAATTATTTTCAGGGATAATCTCCATAAACAAAATTAATGGGATAAGAAGCATGAGCAATTTAAGACTCTTGACATATTAATGAAAAAATTGGCTTTCCAGAAATTATTTTCATATGCTTATTTGGAAATAAAATTATTAAAGACATTTTGGTGGGTAATTTTACAGTATCTTTTGAATTAAAAATGTATACGCACTTTGAACTAGCAATCCCTCTTGTAGGAATCTTTCCAACAAAAAGAGTTACATATATATTCAAATATGAATTATAAAGTTTCATTGCAGTATTGTTTAAATTAGGAAGAAAATTGGAAAAACCTAAAGGGAAAGGTCAAGTAAATTGTGTTATGCCTATATAATTGGAAATATAAAACTCTTAAGAATTAAAAGCTCTACATTTATTGACATGGAAAGATCTCTTAGAGAGTTGAATGGAAAACAAAAGCTAATAGTTGAACAATCAGGTAAAATGATTTCATTTATAAAAAGATAAGTAATTATATATGTTTAAAGACATTTGAAAATCAGTAGGGATTAATGGCTGTACAACATAAATGTATTTAATACCACTGAGTTGCACATTTCAAAATGGTTAAGATGATAAATTTTATGTGCATTTTACCCCCAAAAGAGGTCAATAGGGATTACACACCTGTGGCTGAGACTGTTAGTTGTCCCACCATATCCATTCTCTTCTTCCGTAGTAATAGAATACCAAATTTAGCTGGGAACACTTCCCAGCCTCCCTTGCAGTTAGAATTGGTCATGTGACTGGCCAATAAGGGGTAAGCAGAAGTGTTTGTGACACTTTCTGAGAACCTTCCTTAAAAAACAATTGATTTTACTGGCTAATTCTCAATAGCTAAAGACACCAATTATTGATTCTCATGTATCTTTACTGAACACCGGGGGTAGCTGTGCTCTACATTCATCACTTTGGGCCCAGGACAAAGGGCAGCAGGTCACTAAGTGGGTCTCATATCAACAGCAGAGGTGCAGGAGGGCAAGCAGAGCTGCAGAGGCTTCCTAAGGCTTATGTTTGAAACTGAAACACTGTTACTGCTGCCTATATGTCACTGACCAAACCAAGTCTTGCCCAAAGCCACAAGAAAGAGAAGTATATTCTGTCCAGGATGAGGCCATGGCAAGAGCGAGAATGTGGGGATGCATGGAAGAGTAGGACAATTAGGGTCTATAATATACACTTTGCTTGAAGATATTAGGTTAAAAATAATTCAAGATTACATAGCTAGAATGTGTCAGAGCCAATTATTCAGAACTAATTTTACTGGATCCAAACACTATGTTCTTTTCATCTCACCACTGGCATAAAATTGTATTTTTATCCTGTTTTAATTCTGATAGGGTACATTGTCTCTCATTACTCAAAATTTTTATCTTTTTCTTTGTTAGCATAGCCTGTTTATTATGTCAAAGGAACTGAAGAATCATTTTGTCAGATCCCAGCAATCAAGCAATTAAGAAACATACTACTAACAAATAAGAAAATAAACAAAAAATAAACCTATAAATTAACTTGGAATGTGCTCAAATCTTTAACATGTAAGTTTTCCTAAAAGGAATATGGTATGTCTATCACTATCTTTTTAGCTATGAAGGTCTGTCTCGTTAGTATTGTTCATTATCCTTTTAGCTCTCCTAGGGATTCAATCATTTTATGTACAAATATTTTTAATGTTTCTATTATTTACAATTCTTATTTCTGTTTTCTGCCTTTTTATGATAGATAAAATTTCCAGAAGAAGATTATTGGGGGGGAGGAGGTGTTATTTACCAAAGAGTATGACGCTAACAGTTCAAAAGGTTGTTTTTAAATCACAGGAAAGAAGTGTCCTTCTGTATTTCTTAAAGAGGTCTTTTTACTTAAATAAATTAGTATTTAATTTATTAGATAGCATTCAAATAATATTAAATGATCACTGATTATTTTTCTTATTATCCTTAAGATATCCTAATAACTTTCCTACTGCTAAAACATTCTTAGATTCCTGGGACAAATGTTATTTGGTCAGTGTAGATTATTATTTTAGCATTTAGTTAGAATTGATCTACTCATGTTTATTCAGTATTTTCAAATCTAGGGTTTAAAATGTACAAAAGATTGTTTCAAATGCCTGCTACATGGTTGCTGGGAGTAAAACCCTCCTTATGCTACTTACAAATTCCAGGGGAGATTTACATTCCCAAGGTCTCCTCAAACTTCAGGTTCCTGTAATGCACAATTGAATCAGCTGATGGAGGGACTTGCCATGCCATTTTTTGTTCCATTCATTCTGGACAAGTTATCCCAAGTGTGGAACTCAGTGCTTTCCTTAGATTTCCACCAACCCACACTCATACATAGCATGTATATGTAGTACTCTTGGAAAATTATTGTAAATGGAAGCAATATAAAATCCCAGGTTAGATATATCTGATGTAAAAGTCCTTTAATAATTTTTGGATCTCTAGTCTCCTGTTTCATTGCTTGACCTCTGCTTTCTCCATTTTATTTCCCCAACCAATATCCCCTCTACTAGATAAAACAAAGCTTTCCTACTTTCTTAAACAAAGAAATTTAGCTCTCTCTAGCTCATATCCCTAAACTCAAGCTTTGGTGTCACTTTTAATACCTAATCAAACTCATTAAAGTATTCATAGTCAGTCAGATTTCTTGCAGTAACAAACACTTCAAAATCTCTGTAGCTTCTAAAAACAAGCATTTATTTACTGCTTATGGTTATCTGTCTGTCGCTGCAACTCTGTTTCATGTGTCTTCTCATTCTGGGAACCAGCCTGAAGGAGCAGCCTCTAAGAGGAACATGCCATTTTCATGGTAGAAGGAAAAGAAAATGAGGTCGCAGAAACAATCTGCCTTTTAAAGCTTCTGCTTAGAACTAATACATCATCATTTCCTCTCACCTCCCCTTGACTCAAATCATATGGTTGAGTCAGAAAATAGCGTGGGACAGTATACTTCATCTATTCTCTTACAGAGAAGAGAATGGCTGGAAAACATGAACACAATTTATCACAATGTAAGACAGTCCACTCTCCTTTAATCAATTGTAAACAACAACTTTATCCCTTCCCTTATACTGTATCCATGATAAAGAGGCTGTGTAGCAGTGGTTCTGGGGGTAAGGAGTTGTGAGTGTAGGAGGGTACCTACCAGGAATCTAGAGAGCTTTTCCAATAGGAATGACCTCCCTGCCTTAACCTCCACCACCAAGTTGATTTGTCCCTGGAGGTAGGAGCAGACATGTACATTTTACAAAGGATCCTCAAGTGATTTTGATACTTCCTACTCTCAAACATTTTGAGACCCAGTGGGAAATGGGTTTGGGGGGGAACTCTTATCACATTTTGTCCACACCATTCCTAACACTTTAAATATGAGGTTTCTAATTCCCCATGTTGCAGTGACCACATCAAAAACATGAGTAGCAATAATATCTGCCTCAGATAGCTAGTCAGAACTTCTCCTTTTGCCAAGAGAAAATTTTTACACTGCAGAGGTTGTAGGGATTTTCTACTTTAAAGAAACTATTGGTAAAATTTTTGGTGGAAATTTATATTTGAAAGCACTCAACCAAGAATAGTGAAACATAATTTTAGATTGGACTGAATTTATCAATGTGGACACACTTACCAGAAATGATGCGAAGTGCTGGCTCAAGTAGTGGGTGTCTAACTGGGTTGGAAAAGGCAAATCAGGCTCTAAAACTGGCCTTCACTGAAGAAAGTAGAGATGCCAAAAATCCCTTGACATATATACTGGAGGGAAATTAAAGACTCCTTAAGATAAGAATGCTGGAATGGATCCATTGTGCATGTCCTACTGATATAACCATCACTGTTGCCCCAAGAAGAACTGGAATGACTATCCCTTCCCCAAGGCCTCGAGACCTGCACTGCTGAGGAAAATTTCAACAGCTTTCTTTTTTTTTTGTAGATAATTATTTTTTATTGAAGGGTAGTTGACACACAGTATTACATTACATTAGTTTCAGGTGTACAACACAGTGATTCAACATTTACATACATGATAATTCTAGGTACCAGCTATCACCATACCAAGTTGTTACCATATTTTGACTATATTCCTTACGCTATACATTACATCCCGGTTACTTATTTATTTTACAATTGGAAGTGTGTACTTTTGTTTTTTGTTTTGTTGTTGTTGTGAGGGCATCTCTCATATTTATTGATCAAATGGTTGTTAACAACAATAAAATTCTGTATAGGGGAGTCAATGCTCAATGCACAATCATTAATCCACCCCAAGCCTAATTTTCGTCAGTCTCCAATCTTCTGAAGCATAACGAACAAGTTCTTACATGGAGAACAAATTCTTACATAGTGAATAAGTTACATGGTGAACAGTACAAGGGCAGTCATCACAGAAACTTTCGGTTTTGCTCATGCATTATGAACTATAAATAGTTCAAATATGAATACTCATTTGATTTTTATACTTGATTTATATGTGGATGCCACATTTCTCTCTTTATTATTATTATTTTTAATAAAATGCTGAAGTGGTAGGTAGATACAAGATAAAGGTAGAAAACATAGTTTAGTGTTGTAAGAGAGCAAATGTAGATGATCAGGTGTGTGCCTGTAGACTATGTGTTAATCCAAGCTAGACAAGGGCAATAAAACATCCACGTATGCAGAAGATTTCTCTCAGAATGGGGGGGTGAGGTTCTAAGCCTCACCTCTGTTGATCCCCAATTTCTCACCTGATGGCCCCCCTGCGACTGTGCCTGTCTTAGGTTGTTCCTCCCTTGAGGAATCTTACCCGTCTCTGGCTAACCAGTCATCTTCCGGAGCCATACAGGGAAATGTAAAGTTGGTAAGTGAGAGAGAAGCCTTATTGTTTGAAAAGGTTAGCTTTTTACTTCTTTGCATATTAATGCCCTGTGGCTTCTATGCCCAGCATTTATCTTGAGGTATCTTTACCACTTGTGAGAATTATGTATGATACTCGGTAAATTTGATATGAGGCACGAATTCTATTTAAGGGTTGTAATTAGGAAGGAAGAAGAAAAGCTATAGAAGTAGCAGGCAGAAGAAAACATGGGAAGATTGATTATTTCTTTGACATATCTTCTTGTAGGGTAACTTCAGCATGTATAGGTTTTAAACTACTAATTAAATTGCACATACACATTAACATAATAGGAGTATAGTTACATAACCAAAGCATACCTGTAATTTCCAGCCATCTCCAGTAAAACCAAGAAAACCAGTTAGGCACCTTAGGCATTTGTGAAAACTTATCTATGATATGGTGTATATTGTCCAACTGAGCTTGAACAATCTGAGAGAAATCAGACAAATTAAAACAACCCATTCCTGGGGACTGTTCACATCCAATATATTCTTTTAACAGTAAATAGTCTGTAGTTGTAAGATTTTTGAGCGCTACAATTTGCACTTCTCCTAATTCTTGTTTGAGTTCCAACAGTATAGATCCAGTCAAATTTGTTGTTTTACTGTATGCACAGGCCAGCTTAGATATCTCCTTCCTCATTCCCATGGCAAGTCCAGGAACTGGTGGGATGAGTGCATCTACAGCTGTAGCAGTGCGTGGATCTTTGTTGGGGTTTTTTGATGATCATCTTCTGGCATGAGTCTTCCAGAGAGTGCTGATGTTGGAAGTTCTTTTTCATATCGTATCTTAGTTCATTTTCGGGGTAGCCCAATTAGGCTTTGATCCTCTGTATAAACACAAACAGACCCTTTGCCTACACTTTTATATGCCCTTTATACCCTTGTGTAGGACTCATTGGAGGTCTCCACACAGGAACTGCCTTTTTTTTTTTTGGTATCATTAATCTACACTTACATGACGAATATTATGTTTACTAGGCTCTCCCCTATACCAGGTCCCCCCTATAAACCCCTTTACAGTCACTGTCCATCAGCATAGCAAATGTTGTAGAATCACTACTTGACTTCTCTGTGTTGTACAGCTCTCCCCTTTCTCCCACCCCCCATGCATGTTAACCTTAATACCCCCTTTCTTCTCCCCCCCTTATCCCTCCCTACCCACCCATCCTCCCCAGTCCCTTTCCCTTTGGTACCTGTTAGTCCATTCTTGAGTTCTGTGATTCTGCTGCTGTTTTGTTCCTTCAGTTTTTCCTTTGTTCTTATATTCCACAGATGAGTGAAATCATTTGGTATTTCTCTTTCTCCGCTTGGCTTGTTTCACTGAGCATAATACCCTCCAGCTCCATTCACGTTGCTACAAATGGTAGGATTTGCCCTTTTCTTATGGCTGAGTAGTATTCCATTGTGTATATGTACCACATCTTCTTTATCCAGTCATCTATTGATGGACATTTAGGTTGCTTCCAATTCTTGGCTATTGTAAATAGTGCTGCAATAAACATAGGGGTGCATCTGTCTTTCTCAAACTTGATTGCTGCGTTCTTAGGGTAAATTCCTAGGAGTGGAATTCCTGGGTCAAATGGTAAGTCTGTTTTGAGCATTTTGATGTACCTCCATACTGCTTTCCACAATGGATGAACTAACTTACATTCCCACCAGCAGTGTAGGAGGGTTCCCCTTTCTCCACAGCCTCGCCAACATTTGTTGTTGTTTGTCTTTTGGATGGCAGCCATCCTTACTGGTGTGAGGTGATACCTCATTGTAGTTTTAATTTGCATTTCTCTGATAATTAGCGATGTGGAGCATCTTTTCATGTGTCTGTTGGCCATCTGTATTTCTTTTTTGGAGAACTGTCTGTTCAGTTCCTCTGCCCATTTTTTAATTGGGTTATTTGTTTTTTGTTTGTTGAGGCGTGTGAGCTCTTTATATATTCCGGACGTCAAGCCTTTATCGGATGTGTCATTTTCAAATATATTCTCCCATACTGTAGGGTTCCTTTTTGTTCTATTGATGGTGTCTTTTGCTCTACAGAAGCTTTTCAGCTTAATATAGTCCCACTTGTTCATTTTTGCTGTTGTTTCCCTTGCCCGGGGAGATATGTTCAAGAAGAGGTCACTCATGTTTATGTCTAAGAGGTTTTTGCCTATGTTTTCTTCCAAGAGTTTAATGGTTTCATGACTTACATTCAGGTCTTTGATCCATTTTGAGTTTACTTTTGTATATGGGGTTAGACAATGGTCCAGTTTCATTCTCCTACATGTAGCTGTCCAGTTTTGCCAGCAACATCTGTTGAAGAGACTGTTGAAGAGACTGTCATTTCGCCATTATATGTCCATGGCTCCTTTATCAAATATTAATTGACCATATATGTCTGGGTTAATGTCTGGATTCTCTAGTCTGTTCCATTGGTCTGTGGCTCTGTTCTTGTGCCAGTACCAAATTGTCTTGATTACTATGGATTTATAGTAGAGCTTGAAGTTGGGGAGTGAGATCCCCCCTACTTGATTCTTCTTTCTCAGGATTGCTTTGGCTATTCGGGGTTTTTGGTGTTTCCATATAAATTTTTGAATTATTTGTTCCAGTTCATTGAAGAATGTTGCTGGTAGTTTCATAGGGATTGCATCAATCTGTATATTGCTTTGCGCAGGATGGCCATTTTGACGATATTAATTCTTCCTAGCCACGAGCATGGGATGAGTTTCCATCTGTTAGTGTCCCCTTTAATTTCTCTTAAAAGTGTCTTGTAGTTTTCAGAGTATAAGTCTTTCACTTTTTTGGTTAGGTTTATTCCTAGGTTTTTTTTTTTTTTTATGCAATTGTGAATGGAGTTGTTTTCCTGATTTCTCTTTCTATTGGTTCATTGCTAGTGTATAGGAAAGCCACAGATTTCTGGGTGTTGATTTTGTATCCTGCAACTTTGCTGTATTCCGATATCAGTTCTAGTAGTTTTGGGGTGGAGTCTTTAGGGTTTTTTATGTACAGTATCATGTCATCTGCAAATAGTGACAGTTTAACTTCTTCTTTAACAATCTGGATTCCTTGTATTTTTTTGTTTTGTCTGATTGCCATGGCTAGGACCTCCAGTACTATGTTAAATAACAGTGGGGAGAGTGGGCATCCCTGTCTAGTTCCTGATCTCAGAGGAAATGCTTTCAGCTTCTCGCTTTTCAATATAATGTTGGCTGTGGGTTTATCATAGATGGCCTTTATTATGTTGAGGTACTTGCCCTCCATTCCCATTTTGCTGAGAGTTTTTATCATGAATGGATGTTGAACTTTGTCAAATGCTTTTTCAGCATCTATGGAGATGATCACGCAGTTTTTGTCTTTCTTTTTGTTGATGTGGTGGATGATGTTGATGGACTTTCGAATGTTGTACCATCCTTGCATCCCTGGGATGAATCCCACTTGGTCATGGTGTATGATCCTTTTGATGTATTTTTGAATTCAGTTTGCTAATATTTTGTTGAGTATTTTTGCATCTACGTTCATCAGGGATATTGGTCTGTAGATTTCTTTTTTGGTGGGGTGTTTGCCTGGTTTTGGTATTTGGGTAATGTTAGCTTCATAGAATGAGTTTGGGAGTATCCCCTCCTCCTCTATTTTTTGGAAAACTTTAAGGAGAATGGGTATTATGTCTTCCCTGTATGTCTGATAAAATTCCGAGGTAAATCCATCTGGCCCGGGGGTTTTGTTCTTTGGTAGTTTTTTGATTACCGCTTCAATTTCGTTGCTGGTAATTGGTCTGTTTAGATTTTCTGTTTCTTTCTGGGTCAGTCTTGGAAGGTTGTATTTTTCTAGGAAGTTGTCCATGTCTCCTAGGTTTCCCAGCTTGTTAGCATATAGGTTTTCATAGTATTCTCTAATAATTCTTTGTATTTCTGTGGGGTCTGTCGTGATTTTTCCTTTCTTGTTTCTGATACTGTTGATTTGTGTTGACTCTCTTTTCATCTTAATAAGTCTGGCTAGAGGCTTATCTATTTTGTTTATTTTCTCGAAGAACCAGCTCTTGGTTTCATTGATTTTTGCTATTGTTTTATTCTTCTCAATTTTATTTATTTCTTCTCTGATCTTTATTATGTCCCTCCTTCTGCTGACCTTAGGCCTCATTTGTTCTTTTTTTTCCAATTTCGATAATTGTGACATTAGACCATTCATTTGGAATTGTTCTTCCTTTTTTAAATATGCTTGGATTGCTATATACTTTCCTCTTAAGACTGCTTTTGCTGTGTCCCACAGAAGTTGGGGCTTAGTGTTGTTGTTGTCATTTGTTTCCATATATTGCTGGATCTCCATTTTGATTTGGTCATTGATCCATTGATTATTTAGGAGCGTGTTGTTAAGCTCCATGTGTTTGTGAGCCTTTTTGCTTTCTTTGTACAGTTTATTTCTAGTTTTATGCCTTTGTGGTCTGAAAAGTTGGTTGGTAGGATTTCAATCTTTTTTAATTTACTGAGGCTCTTTTTGTGGCCTAGTATGTGGTCTATTCTGGAGAATGTTCCATGTGCACTTGAGAAGAATGTATATCCCGCTGCTTTTGGATGTAGAGTTCTGTAGATGTCTATTAGGTACATCTGCTCTACTGTGCTGTTCAGCGCTTCCGTGTCCTTACTTATTTTCTGCCCGGTGGGTCTATCCTTTGGGGTGAGTGGTGTGTTGAAGTCTCCTAGAATGAATGAATTGCAGTCTATTTCCCCCTTTAGTTCTGTTAGTATTTGTTTCACATATGCTGGTGCTCCTGTGTTGGGTGCATATATATTTAGAATGGTTATATCCTCTTGTTGGACTGAGCCCTTTATCATTATGTAGTGTCCTTCTTTATCTCTTGTTACTTTCTTTGTTTTGAAGTCTATTTTGTCTGATATTAGTACTGCAACCCCTGCTTTCTTCTCGCTGTTGTTTGCCTGAAATATGTTTTTCCGTCCCTTGACTTTTAGTCTGTACATGTCTTTGGGTTTGAGGTGAGTTTCTTGTAAGCAGCATATAGTTGGGTCTTGCTTTTTTATCCAATCTATTACTCTGTGTCTTTTGATTGGTGCATTCAGTCCATTAACATTTAGGGTGACTATTGAAAGATATGTACTTATTGCCATTGCAGGCTTTAAATTCGTGGTTACCAAAGGTTCAAGGTTAGCCTCTTTAGTATCTTGCTGCCTAACTTAGCTCACTTATTGAGCTGTTATATACACTGTCTGGAGATTCTTTTCTTCTCTCCCTTCTTGTTCCTCCTCCTCGATTCTTCATATGTTAGGTGTTTTGTGCTGTGCTCTTTCTAGGAGTGCTCCCATCTAGAGCAGTCCCTGTAAGATGTCCTGTAAAGGTGTTTTGTGGGAAGCAAATTCCCTCAGCTTTTGTTTGTCTGGGAATTGTTTAATCCCACCATCATATTTGAATGATAGTCGTGCTGGATACAGTATCCTTGGTTCAAGGCCTTTCTGTTTCATTGCATTTAATATATCATGCCATTCTCTTCTGGCCTATAGGGTTTCTGTCGAGAAGTCTGATGTTAGCCTGATGGGTTTTCCTTTATAGGTGACCTTTTTCTCTCTAGCTGCCTTTAAAACTCTTTCCTTGTCCTTGATCTTTGCCAGTTTAATTATTATGTGTCTTGGTGTTGTCCTCCTTGGATCCTTTCTGTTGGGGTTTCTGTGTATTTCCGTGGTCTTTTCGATTATTTCCTCCCCCAGTTTGGGGAAGTTTTCAGCAATTATTTCTTCCAAGATTCTTTCCGTCCCTTTTCCTCTCTCTTCTTCTTCTGGTACCCCTATAATACAGATATTGCTCCTTTTGGATTGGTCGCACAGTTCTCTTAACATTGTTTCATTCCTATAGATCCTTTTATCTCCCTCTATGTCAGCTTCTATGCATTCCTGTTCTCTGGTTTCAATTCCATTGATGGCCTCTTGCATCCTATCCATTCTGCTTATAAACCCTTCCAGAGTTTGTTTCATTTCTGCGATCTCCTTTTTGGCATCTGTGATCTCCTTCCGGACTTCATCCCATATCTCTTGCGTATTTCTCTGCATCTCTGTCAGCATGTTTATGATTCTTATTTTGAATTCTTTGTCAGGAAGACTGGTTAGGTCTGTCTCCTTCTCTGGTGTTGTCTCTGTGATCTTTGTCTGCCTGTAGTTTTGCCTTTTCATGGTGATAGGAATAGTTTGCAGAGCTGGGACGAGTGACGGCTGGAAGAACTTCCCTTCTTGTTGGTTTGTGGCCCTCCTCTCCTGGGAGAACAGCGACCTCTAGTGGCTTGTGCTGCGCAGCTGCGTGCAGACAGGGCTTCTGCTTCCTGCCCGGCTGCTATGGAGTTTATCTCCGCTGTTGCTGTGGGCGTGGCCTGGCTTGGGCAGCTGCTCCAAAGTGGTGGAGTCGCGTTGGAGGGGGAGCGGCCTGGAGGCTATTTATCTCTGTAAGGGGCCTCCGTGCTCCCTGGAGCCCAGGGGATTAGGGTGCCCAGAGATCCCTGGATTCCCTACCTCTGGATGAAGTGTCCCATCCTTCCCCTTTAAGACTTCTAAAAAACACCCGCCAAAACAAAATGACCACAAAAAAAAAAAAAAAAAATTTTTTTAATTAAAAAAATAAAAATAAAAATAAAAAATGGCTTCTCGTTTTTCTTTATTCTCCAGCGCCAGCCTCAAGCATCTGCTCACCGGTCTTGCTGCCCTGTTTCCCTAGTATTGGGGTCCCTGTCCCTTTAAGACTTCCAAAAAGCGCTCGCCAAAACACCCGTTCACTGTTCTTGCTGCCCTGTTTCCCTAGTATCCAGGGCCCCCCGTGCACGCACTGTGTCTGCGCTCTGGCCCGGATGGCTGGGGCTGGGTGTTCGGCAGTCCTGGGCTCCGTCTCCCTCCCGCTCTGCCTGCTCTTCTCCGGCCGGGAGCTGGGGGGAGGGGCGCTCGGGTCCCGCGGGGCCGGGACTTGTATCTTACCCCCTTTACGAGGCACTGGGTTCTCGCAGGTGTGGATGTGGTCTGGATGTTGTCCTGTGTCCTCTGGTCTTTATTCTAGGAAGGGTTGTCTTTGTTATATTTTCATAGATATATGTGGTTTTGGGAGGAGATTTCCGCTGCTCTACTCCCACCGCCATCTTGGCTCCCTCCCTCAGCATCTTTCTTTTACAAAAATGCTTTACCAGCTATTTCTCGAATGTTGGAAATTGCTGGTGGACATGCTGCAGTTGAAATGTGTTCCCTATTTTCAACTGGGAAAGGAGAATTCTGGGATCACAGAGGTGAGATAGCCTCTTCCAAGAATCAGAGGCAAAGTGTGCATAATTACAGTAGGCAGGAAGAACAACTTGGTAATCAGAATGATTTCACTCTCAGAGATCCCCTGCTGTGCTTATCTGATCATAGGGTTCTCACAAAATATTCCTTGATTTGTGTAACCAAAATACCCTAGGTATGTTGAATAAAGGTCTGTCTTGAGCCAAGACAATATAGAGTCATGACTCCTCATCCAGTTTCCAGAGCTGGATCCACAGATCCACAGCATCTTGCTTGAAGGGTAGAGTACATACTGTGTTATATAAGCAAAGGTTCATTCATTCTTTGACTATTATTAAAGGCTATGTAATAGGATAACTGTGCCCTAGGATGAGAGAAATAATTAAGGCTTTTGGTAACTTTTAGATACTTGCTATGAGCTAATAGTAATCTCTGGCACACAAAAATCCACTG
Organism: Manis pentadactyla; assembly: GCF_030020395.1. Lineage (NCBI taxonomy): Eukaryota > Metazoa > Chordata > Mammalia > Pholidota > Manidae > Manis > Manis pentadactyla. Next base: position 41,391,850 of record NC_080021.1, on the reverse strand, counting down.
AGACCTACCTGTAAGAGTAAGGCATACCTGGGTCAGATAAAATAAATGAAGTTTGACCCAAGCTCTGTGGATTTTTTCCCAATTCCTGTGTTGAATAGGATATTCCAACAATTGGCAAAAACTCCCAGATTTTTTCCCTGACTATTGTGGTAGGAAGAACCAAATGGAAGACACTGGAGTTCCCTTTCCCCATTAAGAAAGTAAATTAAAGGCAATGCTACATCCCTGAGGGAATTTCAGATATTAATGCCGCTGTTTGTGGCCTACACAACAGCTGTTTTTACTTGCTCAACAGAATGCCTTTTTTATTTTAAAGTTAGAAGACAACCATGTGCCTCAAGGAAACTAAACTCCTCCCAGAACCCAAGGGTGAGTCTTAATTAGACTAAGCCCAAAGCTAAATAATCCCATTTTCCTTGCATTAATTTGTTTAGGAATGGAAATATGATGCCATTCTGGTCAATAAGATGTGAGGGAAAGCCTATGAGGGGCTGGGAGTATTGCCACACAGTATTGAAGAATGACAACAAATTGCTGCTAGTGTGATGAGATGGTGGTTCTCATTGCAAGTGCTGTTCTATATATGTACAGAGCAAAATACTACAGTCTTGGTATTTTATAGCTACAGAGCTTTTTTACCTGACAATAAATAAACACAGTTGTAGCTGCACATCCCTGCAACAATGACTTGAGACTGTCAGCTGGTTATCATTTGTTTTGATCCTGTGGCTACCCCTTTCTGTGCTTAAATTATAGTTCATTTATATTGCTTGTAAAGAGCCCTAAAAGGTATAACTTCCAACAAAAAAAGCCCACATTATTTCTTTCTCAGTTGTTTTTGTTTTGCATTCAGTTTCATTATATATTTATTAATTTTTATGTTTACTTGGTTTCGTTGTATGTCAGTGGATTTTTTATTCTACTACAAATTCCCAATTTTTAAAATTCTTGAGTTTCAATAAAGTTCTCAGTGCAATAGAGCCCAAGTTTGAGAAATTTTTCAAATAGGACATATAGATGGTCTGATTCTGAAATCTATTATATCTGGAAGTGCCATGATTGGCCATTACACATATATGACAGCATTCCCACCCTCAAATTTCTATGACTATTGTTTTATTGTTTTATGGTATTTAGTGTTGTGCAGTCGTCTAAGACAATTCTGATATTTTCCCACTGAAATACCATTTTTCTGCATTCATATACTTGTTGTTGTTTTTACCTTCAGAATTTCTATTAAGTTAGTCTGGACTCTTACAGTTGCTATGGACAGAAAATCAACATAAAATAGCTAAGTTCAGAACCAGAGTTCTTTTATAACATGTAGATATAGATATAGATATAGTCAGATAGATATAGACATAAGATATAGATATAGATATAGATATAGATATAGATATAGATATAGATATAGATATAGATATAGATATAGATATAGATATAAACTCAGTCTTGAGTTATATTCAGGTAAGAGTTCACTTGTACAAAACAGAATTCACTCTAACTAGTTGAGCAGGGTGATACTACAAAATGATCAAAAGACTTGTAGTATCAGGCCAGACTTCCAAAACAACTCCCGTAGCTACCCCTAAAATCTGCCCCAGTAAAGCTGCTGCAGCTGTTCCATGGCTGCTGATTTAAAGACTATCTGCCTTCTGCCCTGGTCACAGACGCTGCCAGACCCGGCAGTCGCTGACATCATCTCCTCAAGCTGAGGACAGAGTAGACATCACCATTTCTATTGTAGCTGCTACAAAAGTACCAAAATGCCTCTGCCACTGTGCCTCCAGAATAACTGCTCCACAATGCTCATGAGCACAAGTCTCATTCAGATGCACCTGCTTGGTCAACATGTATCATATGCAGAAATTCTCATTGTGAAGGCATCTGGGTAATGTGGACTTTAGTTTTCCAGTCTCTGGTATACACAAAGTCATGTTAGTATGGGGTTGGAATCTTACTGAGTGAGCTAATTTCTAATATCTGCCATATTAATTAAAATAATAAAGGAATTTATTGATGAATGTACTTGGGAAGTCCAAGAGGTAGAGCTGGCTCTGAACACAACTGGAATCAGAAGTTCAAGCCATTACCAGCACTCTGTCTGTGTTTTCCTCTTTTACTTATGATTTATTCATTCAACAAATATTTATTGAGTAACTATTATGTGACTAGGCACTGTTGTTGGTGCTAAGGAAGCCATAATAAACAAAATACACATGAATCTTTGCCATTTTGGTGCTTACCTTCTTCTCTGTTAGGTTTTCTGGCAGGTTCTCTGAAAATGGCCCTCTAAATAGCCCCTGGTATTTGCAAACTTACAGGTTACTTGAGATATAAATTCCACACACACACAAAAATCATTCTAGTTGGCTTCACTATGTTATGCTCCTATGATCAGCCAGTCAGAAGGGCATAGCTTGCATCACATGCCCACCAGATGTTGACTTGGCTGTTCTGAAACACAATAGGTAATGTTCCAGCCCTAAACAGCATCCCACCATACACACACACACCTCATTTCTGTACATTTATTTTAAAAATGATCCTCCATATGGCAATACAAATTCCTCATCCACAAATGAATACACATTCTCTTCTTCCCCAAAAGAAGAAATCCCAAACTCATCCAGTCACCACTTAATGTTCTAAAGTCCAGGATTTGGGGCCGAGACGACTCATCCTCTAGCAACCTATGAGTGAATAAGAAATATAACTACCCCCAACATATTCGGTATTTCAAAGCATGAGGTAAGATAGGAAATCACAAAAAAAACTCCTCTTTGAAAATGGGAAACCAACTTCTAGCCCCCACTCCACAGCATACACTCGTCCTGCTGGGAGAGAAAGCAAACACCCTGCTCTGGCAGCAGAGTTCTTCTGCACCATCAGCTCCATGGACAAGTAACCCACACCAGAAATCTCACAAGGTCATGATTCTTGAACCTAAACCCCCAACCCACTGCCTTTTTCTCTTTGCCACAGACTTTGATGGTCTGCCCTTCCCCCAAGTTGTCTGTTTACGTGTATTTCTCCAAGCTCCTATCCCTAAATGTGACCCAACACCTGAAGACCCATGATCTCTCTCTGGACTACAGCCAGTTGTTGCCTCTTAGTAGTGGAATTGTTCTTACTCTGTCAGGTACAGCAGTAACAACAGGAGGTGCCTGGGAGAGGCCCATAGGTCAAGCTTCTCCCTTGCCACTTTATCTTAACTTTATCTTCCACTTCTTGGTTTTGCTCTAACTTTAGCCTCAAGTTCAAGTAGCAAACACTATTCTTAGATTTCTTCAAATGCACATCATTAGCTGACTTCCAGGTATCTTAGATTGCTGCTTATAGGCAGAAAAGATGATACGTTCAGCAAAGCTATATGCTATTCCCTTTCTGCTTGCTGTTTAGGCTAGAGCCTGAGTTTTAAAAAAGCTTTCTTGAGATATAATTTTCATACAATATAATTTGCCCACATAAAGTGTGGAGATCCATAGCTTTTAGTATATTCACATAGTTGTACATCCATAACCCTAATCAATTTTAGAACATTTTCACTACTCCAAAAAAAAACCCCACGCCCTCACTACATAATCCTGCTGTGCATCCCAGCCCCTGGAAACTACTAATCTACTTTCTAAGTAGAAAATCTAGTATATTTTTTCTAATTGCTAAAGAGTTCCTGTTCTGAATATTTCATATAAATGGAATTGTACACTATTTCTGGCTTCTTTCACTTAGATACTGTTTTCAAGGTTCATCCAGGTTGTAGCATGTATCAGTACTTCATTTCATTTTATTGCTGAGTAATATTCCATTGCACCCATATACCACATTTTGTTTATCAGTTCATCAGTTGATGGACCTTTGGGTTGTTTCCACCTCTCGGCTACAATGTATAATGCTGCTATAAACATTTGTGTACAAATTTTTACATGAACATATGCTTTTATTTCTCTTAGAGTATCTAGGAATGGAATTACTGGAGCATATGCTAACTCTATGTTTAACTGTTCGATGAAGCCCATTTTTTCTTCATATCATTAAAAGCATCAGAAAGTCATTAACTAGCTCCAGTATCTTGATATTTCCTACAAGCTGCTGGAGCACTAGCCACAGAAGGCATTTGACCAAATTTCCAAAATACAGCAGGGGACAGTCTAATTTGTTTCTATCCTATGACCCAGATGTCAGGTCTCAGATGGAAATAAGAATTCTTGATACCACTTAGAACACTTCAAATCAGACAATTCTGCATTTTAGGGCCTCACACTTACTGTATTCCACTTCCAGTTACCAATATTTATCTCATGATTGCAAATTAACAAAAAGTTAGGTCTCCCATATTTGGGAGATGGATTATGCGATCTAACTTCAGACATAGCTGGATGCAGTGGTTCAAAACTGTAAATCAAATGCCATCTCTCTAATTTTCAGCAATCCTTTTTCTACTTTGCCTTAATTCTCAGATGGGCTTGCTCCACTTGACAGCGAAAGTGCCTCCTGGAAGCTCATGATTCCAAATTCCAAAAGGAATCTATATCAGTCCATTCTTAAGAATGCTAATTGGCTCTGCTGGGTGGTGGGGGTGAGGGGTTCCTTTTCCTGGTTCAAATTCCAGGTCCAAGGTGATAAGGTAGTGGGCATAGGTTACATGATCATTCCTATGGCAAATGATTAATATTCACACTAGGTGTGGAATGAGAGGTTTCTAAAAGGAAAAATATATTTGCAAGACAGAAAATAAACAGTTGTCCAATACACCTTCTATATTTATTACTCTATTTCATCACTTTCATTTTTATCCCTTTAACAATTTTTTCTGTGGTTGACAAAACATTTTTCAAATTTGCCCCATACATCCTTTATTCTGCTTTCTGAAAGGTTAAGTGTGTAATTGGCCTCCTGCACTTTTGGTTTCTGTGTAGTTTTTAGGATATCATTTATGGCTTTGAAATATTTATTATGGGTTTATTCTGCTATGAATATTATGCTAGGACAACGGCCCTGTCTTGAAAGATTACTGTGTAGTAGAGCAGGATGCAAATAAACAGAAAAGTACAATGAAGTGATGTAATTAAGGAAACTCAGTGTGCTTAGAAGTGCATAGCATCCAACCAAGCCTGGGAGGATTCAGAGGGTTCCTAAAAGAGACAGAATCTTTAAAGAAAGAGTATTCATTGGACAGGGAGTGGGAACCAAAAGAAGAAAGGAATTTCAGGTCAAGGCACAGTATGTGCAAAGACCTGAAGATGTAAAAGGGCACGTCAGGAGAGAGGAATACTGATTAGTGGCCAGTACATGCAGTACAAGGCAAGTGGCAAGGATAAGCTTGGTACATAAGGTCTAGGTTATAAATAACATTGTGTGCCTGGCCAGTGGGTTTCATCCTAGAGGTAATGGGAGACTTTAAACAGGAGAGTGTCATGATCCGAGTTACATCTTAGAAAGGCTATTCTAATGATAATGTGGAGGGAGCCCTTCAGAATATAAGACTGTTCAAGAGCTTACTGTAACCACAATAGTGAGAGATGGTGAGGGTGTCAATTGTGGGCATGTGGCAGGTTTGTGACCTTCACATACCCATCTCCTTCTCATAATTAAGGCAGAAACTTAACTGGTACCTCCTCAGAGATTTCCTTGGCCCTCCTGGTAAGTGATCTTTATATGGCTAAATCCTCATCTTTAAGGTAGTGATTCAGGTGCCACCTTCTCAAAGCGACATTCACTGGCCATCTTATTTAAGGAAGCAACATCCCCAACACACATGCCTACTTAAATGAAATTTCCCTGAGAGCAAGGACCTCATCTGTCTTATTGACCTCTGTACCTCAGAGCCTGCATGCAGTAGGAACTTAAAAACATGTGTTGAGTGGATGAAGGTTGAATGAACTAAAGTCATTCTCATACTCAGGCAATGTGTAGAAGCTCCTCAGGCCCAGACCAATCAGGAGAAAGGCTCTGTGCTGAGGTCATGGTTGAAAGAAGTCACTGTCAGAGGGGTCTTCAGGGATAGCTTTTCTCTAGGTCTGTTTTCTTGCTTCCATGTTATTACAGCTCTACTGGCCTGAAGTGTATTCATTAGTTCTTTAGTTCAATCAACGAACAATTAGCTCTAAAGAGTATAAAAATCTACCTTTTTCAGAGGTTATCTTCCCCATCCACATGGAAGAACCCATCTGCAGAACAAAGAGACGTGGTGGAAAGAAGAAGAGGAAAGTGATGCCTAGGAGGGGGGTGGGAGGAAGGAAAGAAGGAAGAGGTAAAGAAGGAGAAGGAGAAAGGGAGGGAGAAGGAGACAACTGGGCAAGACATGGAAAGAGCAAGAGTGACCAACTTTGCAATTATGTGAACCAGTAAGTTACCTCTGGAGCTAAGATCACTTATGTTGGTTTTTTGGACTTTCAAATAAAGCGTCCTGACTCAGTCAACAACAAATCAAATCACCAATCTATCTCTACATCTATTAACATATTTTTTACTTTAAGAAAATAGTTCACAAACTCCTTTGTGTGATTCTTTTTCTTTTTCTACTCTTCTAACAGTCCTCGTACTTTCAATCAAGTTTTAGAAGATCCAGAGGGTAAAAGAAACTTTGCAGGGGTGATTCTCACAGTTTATTTTTGTTGTGTTTCTCTCAAATCTCCTTACATGTTTATGTTAGATACTACTGTGGGTCTCATGTTATCCACAGCATCTTAAAAGGGATTATTAGCATAGCTGTGGCTTTCTCCCTTTAAAATAAACCCCATGTTACTTGGAATTTGTATTCCTCAAGGGATCTCCTTTTTCCAGATACACAACACTAAATATTTTAATCAAATATGTGATCAAAAATATTTTCCATTTTACTTCTTTTATTTATTTAATGGATTCATGTTACCCATGCTTTTTGGAAGAGAATTAATTTGGAATAAAGGCTCAGCTTTTATATTCCAAAATATGAGAAAATAATTTCTTGTTTTTGGACATATAAAATGTCAGCCTAATTGTGCACTGTTTGGTATAGTTTGAGAATGGATTTTAAATTATGTATACTAATATTAAATTAAGATATTGTTCTCTCTGGGAAATCTCTGTCACAGTTATGAGGTTGAGTTCTAGGGTGTGTCTGGAGCAAGTTAAATCAATCCTTTTAGGATTCTCCCCATATTTCCTTTTTTCTTTACCCAATGTGGTCACATAGTTCCACATAACTGCACGTTTGAATCCAGGGCACCAAGTTTAGGGAGTGGTTCCTGCCTTTATCACAACTCAGAAAAGCTCAGGTTGAAGCTGAGGTTAGTTCAGTACCAGGCATTAGTCTCTGTTTTCACTGCTGGTATCCAATCTTTCTGCCAAAGATTGGTCTGCCTTTTCTTTCACTGCTGTTTCCCCTTCCTAGACTTGCAGACCTTCTTGTTTTTATCCTCCCTCTGGGGTTTAGTGTCCCACTAGCTCTGTTTCATGGCTGGTCCTGACTTCCCTGCTAATGCACATTCTGGCTTCTATTGATTCACAGGTTGATGACCCCAACTGATTATGATTCCTTCCAAGTCTTGCAGGCAGCCATGCTCATTTGTGGTTCACAGTCCTGGTGCAGATTCATCATATATACCACCAATGCTTAGAGACACTCAGGTGGGAAAGTGCAGACAAAGAATTAGGAACCAAGAGAAAAACACACACCACTGAAACTGACTCAAAAAGAAATTGAAAATTGGAATAGAACTATAACAAGTGAAGAGATTAAATTAGTAATCCAAAAAAATACCCACAAAGAAGAACCTAGGCCCAGACGTCTTCTTGATTGAATTCTACCAGACATTCAATGAAGAATGAATACAAATTTTTCACAAATTTTTCTAAAAAGAGAATACTTCCCAAATCATTCTATGATATCACTATTACCCTGATACCAAAAGCAGACAAACACATCAAAAGGAAACCTAGAACTATATCTAATATAGATGACACTAGGCAAGGAAAAGAAATAAAGGGCATCCAAACTGGAAAGGAAGAAATAAATTATATTCACAGATGACATATACTTGTATATAGAAAATCCTAAGGAATCCACTAAAAAAACTATCAGAACTATGAATAAGTGAGTTCATTAAGGTTGCAGGATAAAGATCAGTATATAAAAATTAATCATATTTGTCTTCTTGTAATGATCAATCTAAAAATGAAAATAAAACAATCCATTTATGATAGCATCAAAAAGAGTAACATACTTAGGAATAAACTTAACAAAATAAGTGTTAAAATGGATACTCTGAAAACTAAAAATATTCTTGAAAGAAATTAGAGAAAATCTAAATAAAGGGAAAACATTCCCATGTTCATGGATAAGGATAAGAAAACTCAACATTGTTAATATGACAGTAATTCCCAAACTTACCTATAGGTTCAATGCACTTCCTATCAGAATTCCATATGACTTCTTTATACAAATTGACAAGTTGATTCTAAAATTCATGTGGAATTGCAAGGGACTCAGAACAACCAAAACAATTCTGAAAAGGAAAAATTAAGTAGAAGGACTCACATTCTCAATTTCAAAACTTACTATGAAGAACAGTAATCAAGACAAGGTTGTTTGGTCATGAGGATAGACATATAGATCAATGAAATAGAACTGACAGTCTAAAACAAATGATACATTTATGGTCAACTGATTTTCTACAAGGGTACTGAGACCATTCAATGGGGAAAGAATGGTCTTTTCAGCAAATGGTGCTGGGGACACCTAGATAGCCACATGCAAAAGAATAAATCTGGACCCTTACTTCACAGTACATATAAAAATTAACTCAAGATGGATCAAAGATATAAATGTAAGAGCAGAAAGTAAAAACTCTTAGAAGAAATATATGGGCATATCTTCATGACCTTAGATTCAGCCATGGTTTCTTAGATATGACACCAAAAGCAAGAACGACAAAATAAAAAATAGATAAATTGCCCATCATCAAAATTAAAAACTTTTGTGCCAAGGGGCTTAAATATAGATATATAAAGAACTCTTACAATTCAATAAAAACAATAATGAAACTCAATTAAAATTGGGCAAAGGATCTGAATAGACATTTATACAAAAAAGAGATACAAATAGCTAATATGCACGCAAAAAGATTCTCAGTGTCATTAGTTATCAGGGAGATACAAATCAAAGTCACAGTGAGATACCACTTCACACCTACTAGGATGGTTAGAATAAAAAATCAGGTAACAACAAGTATTGACAAGGACATGGAAAAATTAAAACCCTCATACACTGCTATTAGAAATGTAAAATGGTATAGCCATTTTGGAAACCAGTCTGGCAGCTCCCCAAATGATTAAATGTAGGAATACCATATGACCAGCAATTTCACTCCTAACTATATGCCTAAGAGAAATGAAAACCTATGTCCACACAGAAAATTGTACATAAATGTTATAGCAGCATAATTCATAACAGCCAAAGGTGGAAACAACCCAAATGCCCATCAACTAGGGAGTTGATGAATAAAATGTGGTATATATGCATGGAATATTATTTTGCCACAGAAAGGAACAAGGAACTGATGCATTATTACAACACAGTTGAACCTTGAAGTGAATGAAATCAGTCACAAAAGACTACACACGGTGTGACTCCATTTATATGAAAGTCCAGAATAGAGAAATCTATAAAAACAAAAAGTAGATTAGTGGTCACTTAAGGTGGGAGGTCAGAGTGGGAGTGGGAATAGAGAGGGGGCAATAGCTAAAGAATAGGGGGTTTCTCCTTGAGGTGATGAAAATGTTCTGAAATTGATGGTTGTACAATATCTGTGAACATTCTAAAAACCATTGAATTATATGCCTTAAAGGGTAAATTGTATGGCATGTGAATTATATCTCAATAAATCTGTTAAGAAAAAATAAACAATAACCAAACCCACTCAAGAGTTGTGTTTAGTGACTTTTGAAAACATTGAAAATCTTTGCATATCTAGTACAGATTCCTGAAGATTTAACTTCATGTGTCTGTTTATTTTGTAACTAATGAAGGTTAAAGGAACATTCTCTAAAACTGTTGCTTGGGAGCTTAGAATTTTTAGTTGTGATTCTAAGCACAAGTACAGCACTGGGTATGTCTTTCAAAGAAGGATTTATTTGCTTAATTAACAAATCAAGAGTACTGAGTTTCTATGAGAGAGCAGCATAAAGAAAAAAGATAAAAAGTTTTATTTGCTCAGATTGTTTAGAGACATATGATAGAAAATAATAGATGGGTTTAAACTTTTGAGTGTTACTAGCATTTCAAGTTCTTAAAAGAGGAATAATGTACTAAAGTCCATTTAAAACTTATATGAGTGACATTGATGACCATAAAGTAGAAGCTGAATGAGTATTTCAAGTTAAATTCATTACTAGACTAATTACTGGATATAAACAATGAAAATACTACAGAGCTATTGAGTAAGGGAAAAAAAGGAAAAAAGTATATAATGTCTGAGGAAAGAGGTAGCAATATCTGTATGGGAGGATGATAGAATTAATTGGCAGACAGTACTAGAAAAAATGAAAAAGAATAGAAAAAGAAAACTTGAAAAATATTTAAATGATGATGGAAAATATGATGATTCTGATCAGATAATTTTTAATAATTTTTCCACGTTTACCAATAGCTGAATGTGCACATGAACAATAATTTTTTATCATTTAATAAAATAATTTTTTAAGTGGACATAGTGATTTTTTAATGCTCTCTTGTACTTGCTTCTGTGTTAGCAAAAGAAGGTTGAAAATTGAGGTTCCAGACTTAATCATTATTTGCCCATTCTGCAGGAATAGTGGGAGGAGATCAACCTCTAAAAGGGAGAGATTTTTACATTAGTGGAAACATGAATGAAAAATAGAATTTCTGTATCTTTGTCAACTAGAGAAGACCAACTTGGTTTTTGTAAGAAGAAATTGTGCTTGACTAATCTATGAAATCCTTTCAGAAGAAAAATAAACTTGTGGAGAAAGGGGAAATTATGAATGTAGTTTATTCTTGGAAGAATCTTTGAAATTTTTTCATGCCAATAGCTGATTATTAATTGAGTTACCCTAAATTAGGCAGTGGGTTTTGTTATGGATAAAGTAGTGTCATGGTAATAGGGAAGGAAAAAATGGAGAAATGTAAGTGGTGGTAATTCCCAAGGAATCAGCCCTAGACCAATCTGATTTAATGGTTTATTATGTTTTAGAAAAGAAAATGCACAGTAATATCTCTAAATTTGAAAATGATACGACATTTTTATAGGGAGTGATATGCCAAAATGACAGGAATAAACTATGCAAAGTAAAAACAGCAGATGAATTTTGACCTAAGTATAAGTTAACAAACACATTAGTGGGAAAATAATCCAAACAAATGAATGTGATGGAGTGGCTGGAGGTTGGTGGCTTCTTTGTATAGTATGTCAGAAAAAGTCTCTCAAGAGGTAGCATCTGAACTGAGACCTGTTGACGAGAAGGAGCCTGTCCCTTGATACAGAGGAAGAGCTTTCTAGTCAGAGGGAACAGTAAGTTGCAAGGCCCTGAGGTGGAAAGGAGCTCCTTGTGTTTGAGAAAAAAAAGAAAAAAAAAAAAAGGAGAAGTTAGACAGACAAGGCTGGAGGAAGACCTGGTTCTTCCCTTTAAGAATCTCTCAGGCCCAGAGGAAGAAAGAGAACATGTAAGCAATCGCATGACCACATGAGGCGTGTGCAGATAAATGAGAGATACTAATTTGATTTTAAACGTGAAACAGGAGTGAAAGATAATAGATCATAAATTATATTTTCAGAAAGAGCTGGGAGCATAAAGCTGAAGAAGAGGGACAAAGGACAAGGATGCTACAAAACACCCAAAAGTCCAGACCTCGGCTAAGATCAAGTTGTGCCGTAGTGGTAAAAGCAGCAGCAAAGGTGGGCAACAGAGGTACTGTCCAGGGCTGGGAGGCTAGGTTTCTTACATCATAGGATTTGAATGGCCCCTGAAAGGTCAATCAAGCCCACCCCCTTTCCCATGAAAACCTCCAGGAAGTTTCTGAATTTCATTCTCTGGACTTAAGATTTTGTCCAATTAAAATGCAAAAAGCCAGGGGAGGAGAAACACATTATACATAATTACCTTGCAGTGTATTATTAGTGCTTCATTTCTTTGGGTATTTCATTTTTAAAAGTCTCTATAAAGCAGGAATGGCAGTACCTTGGAATGAATTTATGTTCGTGATTATAGCTCTTCCATCTTTATAATGAAGCAGAAAATAGTAATGAGGCACTTGCATCTTTGGGATCAGAACAAATTAGTAGTTTTAGGGAGACAGCAGAGAGGACCATAAGAATCCAACTTAAAGTCTGTGCACTGGCTGTACTGTGGAACCTGGGGGAAATTACTTAATTATTTGGAGTCCCAGTTGCCTTACCTGAACAAATGCCAGACCAAGAGATTTGTTGTGGAGATTTAATTGGATAATTTAAGTGAAAATGCCTGCTGGACTCAATAAATATTTAATGGTCTTTCTTTCCCACTCAGGACTGTGGTCCAAATTCAGGGGCATGCCTGGGGGTTTGGGGAGGCCAGTCTGGGTGGGGCAAAGGGAATCCATAGCCTTGGAGAGAAGGAGAGAACAAGGCAGGGTCCCTAGGAGAATCTAGTGATTCTTACTAGGCAACAAAGAGAAACTATGTGAAAAATGAAAATTAGCTTTATGCCAAAAAGAATTCTGAAGAGAAAAACTGTGGAAGTCTGAAGTAGTGAATTTTCTCCCTTCATTCAGGAAGCTAGGACAGACTTTGGTTTCAAGAGTGTTAAAATATAATAGGACTAAAATAATTTATTGCCAGTATTTTGATAACAAAATCCAAACCTAAAAACCATCAGCCACACTTGCCAGAATTAAAACCAAGTTAACCTCAAAGCAATCCACAGTACATCCACAGAGGGAAAACATTTACACTGCCTGACCTGAGACTCTAGCAAACAAACTTTAGCTATGTAAATTCCTAGGCCTCTTTAATACCATATTAGTCTAGGTTCACATCAATTGTTCCTTGCCAGGAAAATGGGTTTTTAAATGGGCTTCCATTTGGAGATGGCTCAGTGCCAGACTGAACAGGGCTTTTTGGAAGCACTGGAACACTGAAACATCACCAGTTATAGTCAAAGCAATTTCAGCTCTTGTGATTTCATTTAATACAATTATTTAAAGAAAGCAGAAAACAGTATACTGGTATCAGAGGGACCACAAAATCCATTGAAATTGCATCTACTGAAGAAGGAGTCAGGTGACCTATGTTAGGCTTTTAGTTCTAGTAATAACCTAAATGTAGGTCTTAATTGGATGAAGTGACAGATGTCTAACATTTTTCATTCTTATGTACACAGAACAGGTTCAAACCAGCCTAGCATACATTCAGGCACTCACCCTGTGGACTGGCCAGCATAGTGTGAGGCAAGGAGGCACTCCCAACATACCAGACTCCTTGGAAATGTGTCCAGTGGTATTGATGATGGCCGGAGCTGCCAAGGGTGTCAAATGAATTGAAGAGTGAGCAGAGTGTCAGAGAGCCAGTTGATGCCAGGCGGGCACAGGTGGTGTGCACAGGAGCCCCCCAGCCATGGTTCTCACCCACCCACAGCACAGCAAGATAATATGGAGATGCTGAAGGAGCAGCTCCTGTCTTTGTGAAAATAGTGAGGATGGTGTTGTCGTCATAACCAGCATTTAACTTCCCTTTTTATTCTCTTTGCTTAATTTCCTTTTAGGAGGGGCAGTACAACATTGAGGTGAAGGGCAGACTCATCCAAGTTCCTTGGATTTAAACACTGGCTCTAGCACTTGCTAAATGGGTGACACTGGGCAAGTCACTTAACCACCTTATGCCTTACTTTCTCTATATATATAATAGAGATAACAGCAGCACCTATCTCAAAGATTTGCTTTGAGGAATTCATAAAATACAGACTGCTTAGAGCAGGCCTAACCTGTGGTAGATAATCAATAAAGTTAGCTATTATATTTCTGTGTGGGTGATTGCAACAGTAACAAGTTTACTATAAAAGAGTACACAAAAATGTTTTTTAATAATAGGTGAAAAACACCTATTACCATCCATATTTCCACTATCCACAGATAATATAAACATTTTGGAAAGGAAATACAAAGTAATGGGGGCATATTCTTCCCTCCTTTAGTAACTACACCCCGATTTTGCTGTGGGTAACAAAGTATATTTCCTTCTTTGCAAATAAAGTTCATCAGTTGACTAATTTATGGCCAATGAGATGAAATGCCCATTAATTGTGGATGGGTAAATAAGTTGTGGAATGCAATATTATGCAGTGTTGAGAATGGACAAGTGATAACTAACTCAACAGCATGAATGAGCCTCACAAACACAATGTTGAGCAAGAAAAGACAGGCAGACAGACACTACTGAGTACAACCTGTATAATTCCACTTACACAGAGAACCAAAGATAGATAAAATAATCTATCCTTTTAGAAATCAGGAGAGTGGTAACTTTTGGAAGGTAAAGACTTGGGCTCATTACATTGAGTGGGAGGCATAGGGGAGACTTTGGGGATGCTGGTAATTTTCTGTTTCTTAATTTGAGTGACAGCCACGTAATTGTGCTCAGTTTATGGAAATTCATTGAACCATGTCCTCATATATACATTCCTAAAAAATATGTGAAGCTCTGATGGTAAAATTCCAAGCATTAGCCATTAGAAGGATTGGTGGAATACCAACAAAATAAGTGTTTAGGAGGTTGCTGCCTCACCTATGGATGAGACTGGCCTTGTACATAGCAGAGCTGAGTTTATTCAGTAGTGCTGAGGAAAAGCTTTGCTAAGTAAATTTTTTTCAGAGGGTAACCAGAATTCAAGACGATTGTAGGCATTTTTCCCCAAAGTGAGAAACATTTATTCAAAGTCATACAGATTAAGTCAAATTAAATCCAGCAGGGTCACCACACCCAGGACTTCATAGCTAACACTTTATGACCTCTGGAGAAGAAAACATCCATACATTAGTCCCCTAACTTGTTATTAAGTTCTGTGTTATTCAGAACTCTATTGGTCGCAAGTGACAATCACCCATTCAGAGTAACTTAGGAGAAAGGGAATTTTTTTGTTCCCATGTTCGGAAAGTGTAGGTGTATAGCTAGTTTCTAGCATGGTTGAAACTGGGGTCTCAGGTTCCTTTAACTGTTGGTCTCACCACCTCTTAGATAGATGCTCCATGCAGTAAGGTGTTCTCGAGCATTCCCAGCTTTACATCCTACCAATCCAGCAATCTAGCAAAAAGTAACAGTCCTTCCCAATCACTCCAGCAGAAAAGTCTGGAGAAAGCTCTGATTGGCCTAAGTGGGGCTTTGTGTTCATCCCTGGAACAACTGATATGGCTAGGGAGAAAGAAAGACAATTAGGTTCTTATCCTTTGTGGCTAGAGGAGATAAGGGCATTGCATTGCAATGTAAATCACATGAATTTCCCATAGGGTAGAGGGACTCTGCTATCTAAAGAAAAGGAAAAACAAGAGACTTCGACTACAGTGCCTCAGGAAGATCTCCTGGGCATCCAAAATTTGTTGGCCAGTGAAGGTTTAAATATCACTATTTGTATGCAACGTATGAATACCTTTCATTTGGGTAGTATTTCATATCAAAGAGCTTTGAAGTGAATATTCTCATTTAAGCTTTACAACAAACAGTGGGAAGAAAAATTATTTTCATTTCACAAATGAAGAAACAGGCTCATGAAGTTAATAACTTCCAAGGTTATGCAGCTGGTAAGCAGATCCCAGTGTGAAACCAGGTCAGTCTTTCACCAGAGCTTGTGTTCTTTTCCCTGTATCTCTCAGCCTCCCAACATATGCAATACTAAGTGGCTTTTCTATGCCATATTACTTTTAAAATTTTTGTTAGTTGTTTTAAAAGCCTAAGCAATTGCTCAGGGATACTCCCCAATAAAGGTATACCACAGCTTTAAAAGAGCAGCAGGCCACTGCTATAGAGCGTCTCTCGAGAAATCAAAGTCCATTGTCACATTATCCTACAATACAGTGGAGTACCAAGGCCCACTGTGGCCCTGCAGTGATCATCACATGGAACAGTCCACTAGCTTTTCTGCAAGGCCTGGAGCCTGCCCACAGGACAATGCACAGGGCTGCCTCAAACTGTTTCTCCCCCTGGGCTCACAGTCCCCAGCGTGGATGCAGGACCCTGTGCCTGCCGGCTGTGCGCTGCTATCACTCCCTGCTCTGTCTACTCCCTATAGCATTTTTTTAGGCCATGGTGCTCAGATTTCTCAGGCATTTGCTGAGGGTGCAGAAATTCCAAATGTTGTGAAGTTCTCAAAGCACTTACTGTTGAGAGAGTGTGGTTTTTTAATTCCATCTATTTGAAATTCTGAAAACTGAGTGGATCATTCTTCAGGATCAGCAGCAGGCTCACATCATCAACAACAAACATTCACTGAAATCCTTTTACGTCTGGGACTGTGAAAGGCTGGCAGCCACCTACATAGTGGAACTGGGTCTCTTCTAGAATCAGGCCCACCCTGTGACCACTTAATGCAGACTAAGAGGTTGGGTGCCCTCCATCCAGGTAAAAAAAGATACTGCCCCATGGCTACCCAGCTTTTGACAAGGTGCTCCTCTGCAACACTGAGATGTGACATTGCTAAATGTTGATGTGACAGGTAGTCAAAGGTGCGACAAGCTCTTGGGTTGCACATGAGTTAAGTAGGAACCCTGGGAAGAATTTATTGAATGTGTCAGACATTGTACAAACATTAACTGTTTTAGGTCAGATTCCCCAGGAAAAACACTCCATGATGGAGGTTCACTGGAAAGTGATCTCAGCACCAACACCTCACAGAGATGAAGAAGGAGGTTTGGGCAGAGGAAGCAAGGGAGTGTTGATGCAGTTGTGACAGAAACCTCAGCCCACTCCTTCTTAGGGAGCCTCTGGAGGTTGGATGGTCCTTCAGAGTTGTTCTGAATTGAGGCAAGGCGACAGGCTTTTAGACTTCCCACATACTATTGGTGTCATTCAGTGCTGGCTGACGCTGGAAGGAGGTATAATTTGGGGTGACTGAGTCCTTTCAACTGAAAGCCATTTCTGGAAGAGGCTCAGATGTGAATGACCAACAGGCAATGGTCCTGGCAGCAAGGGGCAGGGGGAAGAGTGCTGCTTGGTCCTGAAAAGGTGATTGGGGCAGCATATTGCATTATGTTATATAGCACTATATTATATTATTTAATCCATGTGATGATCCAATGAAGTAGTTATAATAACCATTTTCAGATGTGGAAACTATGGCTTAGAGATGTTATCTAACCTATCTTGGTTCACATAGCCAGGATTTGAACCCATGTTTAAAAAAATCCATGTGTCTTCTGCAACACCACCTGCCTTAGAAAGGAAGCAAAAGGAAAAGCAGAGAGGATGGAGGGATGCTGGAGACAATGTCACCCACTTCACAATTTTATCAGAAACAGATTAGGAGAAGCAGATCAAGTGGTTAAGAGCCAGTCTCTGGAGCTATCCTGGCTGGCTCTGAATCTCAGCTGTGGGTTTACCTGTGCCTCAACTTCCCCACTTGTAAAATGGCGATAATAATAGTATGTGCTTCAAGGGTTATTATAAAGTTTAAATAAAATATTAAATGTAGTACATGCCAAGAGCTAGTATTATGCCAGAACTATACTAAGCACCTGGTAAATGTTAACTACTATTATAATATTCCCATTTATGGTGACTCTTTTGACAGTGCAAGAAATGTTCTCTTTAGGGTTCTGTTGAGTCTTGCCTACCATATCCAAAGAATGATGCCTCTCCCTGGGCACCATTTATAAGGTTTCATCACCGATGAAGGCTCTAGATTACTCCATGGAACTTGGATACTTTAACACATTACCCAGGGTTTAGATGGTCAGGGCAACTCCAGAAATCTGAAAAGGAACCAAGTGCCAACCACACCTAACCCTTCAATGCATAATCCTGGAGGCAGAGTAAAGGGAACTGTTAAAATAGCTCTTTCTTGTCTGCCAAACAGAATGCCTTTTATTGAAGTCAGCGTTTTAGAAATCTTGGACAGTGCATGAGTGGAGGCTTTTCAACTAGCAAAGAAGCCTCAACTGAGTTTTATATCCAAGTCCCACAGCCTGGCAAGAGAGATCATTAGCCTTGTTGCTGCAGTTTCACCGCTACTTCCTCTGGATAGCAAAGCACAGGTAGCTACACCCTCAGTGCTTGTTTCTTAGGCACGTGACCAGTGTTTTATTAGCAAATACCCCCTGGAGCCACTCAGTGACTCAAAGTAATTTCTGCATTCAGGTCAGTTCTGCCCACCATGTAGCCAAATAAAAAGGGACTCAGAAAGTTAAGTCAACCATTTCTTTCCAAAAATAATTTTTAAGGAGAAAATTATTTATCCAAGTGTAGCAGGTTAAATGGTGGTCCCCAAAATGATATGTCCACCTGGAACTTGTAAATGGAACTTTATATGGAAAAGGATCTTTCAGATGTAATTAAGTTAAGGATCTCAAAATGACATCATCCTAAACTGAGTGGGCCTTAAATCCAATGACAGGGGTCCTAATGAGAGAATGGCAGAGGGAGATGTGAGACACACAGAGAAGGCCAGTGAAGTTAGGGAGGTAGAGATCAAAGTGATGCAGCCGCAGCTAAGGAAAATGTCTGCAGCTACCAGAGCTAGAGGAGGCAAGGACTCTAGAGTCTTTAGAGTGAGTATAGCCCAGCCACCCCTGATTTACAGGATTTCTGGCCTATAAAATAATAAAACCCTACATTGTTTTAAGCCAAGTTGGTGGTAATTTGTTATAGCAACCACAGGAAACTACTAACACCAATTGTGCCCTATATAATCCATAAGTAGATTTTTACTATCCATCGAGATGTTCATGATTCTTTTATATATCAATAAATGAAAAGTATCAATTTTAAACAATATGATCCAACTTATATTTTAAATCTGACAACTATTCATTGACCAATGAGTGTTTGCTCTACGTATTTTCAGAATAAAGACTTAGAAGGCTTTATATCCATACATGCACCTATGGATAGGCCCTAGAGCCCCATCCTCTTGTCCAGATTTGAGGAAGTCACTTCTGGGATTGGGCCATTCTCCCTCAAGGAGCTAGAACTTTCCAATTCTCTTCTCCTCAATAGACCCAGACCAGAGATAAAAAATTCAAATGTCTATAGGAGCCATAGAAATTATTCAGGCAAATCAGAAACATTCACTGAACATTCAAGGTAGTTAGTGGCTGTAACTTTAGGGGGGAAATCCCCGGGCAAAATATCTTTGAAACCAAAAATCAGTCAAAGGGAGAAATAAAGTGGGAGAAACCCATTTATTTCTTACAAGCAGTCATCCTCATCTCTCTCTACCTGGCCGCAGAAGAAGAGAGAGCTTCACTCAACCTCTCCAGTCCAGATAGGCCCTCTCTCACCCTTGTAACTACCTATTGATATGGGGATGGCTACTTTTCTCCACCCCTTGGAAGCATCTATTAATATGGAGATGCACTAAAGCCAGGCAAGAGATTCTGGAAATATTGCAATTTTACCCACAGTGGCACACTGGGAAAAGCAACCTTGTTTCCAATTGGAACTTCAACTCAGCTCCGTGGCTTGTTGTCATGGAGGAGTCAGGCTGAATGTTACCCAATCTTATTTTTCAAGAGACACTGGAATTTTGGATTTTTTAAATATAAAATCTCCTGTTCTTTTTTTAAATGTGGGCCTCTAATTCAAATTCCCTTAAAACATTTTTCAGGGCAAATAAAGCACAGAGGCTCAGACCTCTAGGTTTCCACTTGTAATGTAGACCTTTATAAATAAAGGCCATTTGGCTCTACCCAAAGAATAAAAAGAAATCTAGATTTCAGAACACAATGCCTCAGCTCCTTTGTTGGAACAGATAAGGAAAAATTCCTTTCATTCTTTGCTGATAAGCCCACAGCCTTGAACACAAGATATAGTTAATTTTGTAATCAAGTTGTTCTACCACATGAAATTTTTCATAAACTGCCCTGCTAAGTAAGCACTGTGCCAGATGTATGTTAAATGTTCGATGAATAGTAGCTATCACCATTGATCTGATGGGTAGGAATTTTCTCTTCCTTAGCAAAGTCTAAGAGTAGGGGTGGGGTAGGCTAGGTACCCAGAAAATAGTGAAAGAGCCTCTAGTGCTCAGGCCACCATAGTAGCAGATACTCATCAATCAAGCCTGTAGGGTCTGTTCAAAAGTACAGGGCCTTGTTCCCTCCATTACCCTCAGTGCCGAGCAGAGCCAATAGGAAATGTCCACTGTGGTCCCAGCACTGCTGCTCCCCATCCCCATCAAAAGTCCAGCTCCTTCTGGAACACAACTTGGAAGCAGCTGGTCCACTTATTCCCCTTCAACCTTAGGGGTCCCTCTGTCTCTTGGACAGCTCAGCTCCAACACCTCTAGGACCCTGGGGTTCTTAATTCCCCCAGGGAACAAAAGCAGAGGAACCACTCAGGCTGGAGGAATAGGTTGGGGACCAAAAGAGGGAAATTCCTTTTTTTCTTTTGCTGTTCCCTTATTGCAGGAAACATAACAAATTAATCTCTGTGGATCAAGCTATCACATTATTGTGATAGGGAAAAATGCTCCTAAAATCCACACTATGGAATCTGCACAGGAATCAGAAATTACTGATCTCTGGCTGCCATTAACAAGGTAGTGCCCAGGAATATCAACATAGACCAAAAGCGTAGGCAAAAGAGACAGGGTGCCATTTTTTTCGGGAAGGATTATGGGAATACTCCCACCATGCTTAGCTCCTCAAAAATTTTGGTCTCCGGGTCTAGAGGAAAGTCTTTTGGGCCAGGATATATAGCTTCCTTCCTTCCTGGCCTGGCACAAAGACTTGCTTTCAGTAGGGTTAAGTCAAATTCATTGCTATATCATCTCTACGAAACTGTGAGTGAGAAAAAGCTTCAGTCTCTCTCTGTTTCAGCTTCTCTAAAACATGACTAACATCAGCACCCCTGTCTGTTGCAGAGAACTGTTGTGCAGGTCAAAAGAGAAAAACTCTTGTATTTTTAAATGCAGGCAATATGCTCGAAAATTTGCATTTTGAAGTTAGAAATGCCCTTGAGCAAATTGCCAGCTCCTCACAGAACAGATAAAGGAACTTTTATTCTGCCCAGAACAAAAGATCCTGACTATTCTGTGAGAACACTAACATAGCCTTGTAGCATTATCTAAGAATTTGTTACACATTTTGTAAACTTTGTTGGCTAGGCTGACTCTGATAAGATAGATAACTGTGATTTAGGATTATGATATTTATTTCAAAAGTGTTTTGAAGCAACATGCATTACCATATATTATAATTAAATATTCAAAGTAAATAGTTCTTTCAAGTTTATATAGGCTATGTAATGACCATACTGCCTACAGTTATATACAAAAGGGCATTTAGATAACAAAGCAATATTAGGTCAGCACTCATAGTGCACTTGTAATTCTACAAGGTGTGGGTCTGGAATTTAAAATAACAGCCAGGCTGACATCTCTATATTGTCTTTCTTTTAGGTCAGGAGACTATACAGTCTACTTTTCAAGTTTCTGTGTTTAGACTTTCCTGATTATTTGGACTTTTCATTCTTAGGTTCACTTTTTTATATTTGGCAATAATATTATTTAATAAATGTGTTCAGTTATTCCATGTTGTACACAAAAAATAACTTTAAAAGATATTGGAATACTTGCTACTATTTTTTAAACGTTTTTCAGACACTTCTAAGACACAATAATAAAACAAAAGAATTATAGAACTTCATGGAACCTAAGAGAACTAGTTGATTCTCTAATTTTACAGATGAAGAAACTGGGCCCAGAGGTTTGGGTGAAGTAAGCTGCCCAAAGTGTTGTTACTGAAGCATAACCAAACTTACTGCAAGGAAGTCTGTTGGTAGGGAACTCTTTTAGAAAGTTGTGTATTATAAATTAGTGTATTTGTGCAAGCACACCCTTCCTTTTACTGTGAATGGGTTGTCATAGTAGGTACATAATATAATTAAGACATTGATACATTTTGAACCTATAATAGGTGGACTTGAATGTCTGCTCCCTGAGTGTATGAAGTGAAACAAAGGGAACCTAATTAGAATGGGTCATCATGGAATACTCCAGAAATGGGTGAAATTGATCTGAGACCTAGACAATGGTTGTCCATATTAGAATCACCCAGAACAGTGTTATTCAAAGTTTGTTTGTCTTTTGCTCACAACACCCTAAAGGAATTTTTTATCATAAGTTTATATAACAGATGCAATGTCAGAGCTATTATAAATATAGACATTCTAAAATAAAATGGTCACATCAATTTAAATGTGTCTAAAATAATATAAATATCATGATGATTAGGTGCCAAATATACATCACGCTTTCAAAACAAAAAAAAAAGCCTGAACAATCCCTTCTGTAACATGTGAAAATCTTACTTCTTTCTTTTCTCCAAATACTTACACAGAATTTTATCCTATTGTAGCCTTTTATTTCCTATTTGAAAGCCTTTTATAAATTACGTAATAATACTTCTCTGTAACAAAAATATTAACATAAATGGAATTTGTAAATTTAATCATGTTTTCTGTGACCATAATTCTCTAGGTGTTAAAATTGTTCTTTTGATTTGGTTTATCATTATAAGTCCTATTAATATACAATAATATAAAGCAATATTTGATTAAAAATCACTAAACATAAAAAGTAATTTTTCATAGAAATGTGTCTTTCTTAATGAGATTAATGGGACTTTCTTTTTTCAGTTAGTTCATAATCCATAGATTAATATGACTCATTGCTAGAATAAAATAGGGTTTTATATAATTTCTATTCCCCATTTTTGTAAATAAATGTAAACACTAAGAAACCTTGTCATATTTTAAGAGCAGGTAATAACAGAAGGAATTTTTTTATTGCAATGTCTATCAAATTTTGAATTATTTCTAACAGTCATATTTTGAAAATAATAAAATATGTCATCAAAAATAATGTGTAATGATCTATCATCTGGACTACATTCTCCTTCAGACTGCTGAAAGCATTGAAATGGAGACCTCTTAATTTACAAAAGAGTTTGTTACTCAGTCACTAGAGTCACCTGCTTTCTCTATTTCTAGAAAATCTACCAAAAAAGACTATCAAAATTCCTTAAATAACCTTTCCTTACACTTGCTACTCTTTTACTTCAAGGCATCATGTTTAATCCTTTAGAACTGGGGTTAGGAAAACCACATCATTCTTAATTTCATTATACCTTAGCCAATTCCTTTTTTTTTTTTCAGTAAAATGTTTTTAATCAACATATGCTTTAAATATATTTTTGTCAAAACTTAGAGCTACAGTTCTAGCATGTTCAAGTTATGGAAAACAATCTACTTGAAGAACTAGTCCTCTTTGTCAAACCAATCAGCCTTTTTTACTTTCACAAAAAGCCTGACTTCATTTTTCACTTCAAATTAATATGTTAATTCACATTTCAAAAACATTAAAAAACCTCTGAGAAATAGCTTTAGGAAAGTACCATATATGATTACTAAAATAGATGAGATTGATATCATTGTAATTTAACTAATGTACCCATTTTATAACTTGTTATTAAAAAGTGATTAGAATGATAAATCAACAGGCTATTTCTCATCACTTTAATTTGTAAAAATGTAATATACTGGGTTACTAAATTTTTAAGTTATTTGTAAGTGAGTAGTATCATAAAAGGCATATTCCTCTGGTAAATGTATTTGTATTGAATTTTGATGAAAACAACTATGAACAGTCAAAATGGGTATTGGTCAATCCTTGTATGGAGTGAGCCTTTCACAAGGAGATCTTGTGTTCCTAACAAATTTCCAGGACAATCCTATTAGAGCTGGGGAAATAGTTGTTTTTAAAGTTGAAGGATGAGACATTCCAATAGTTCACAGAGTAATCATGTTAGAAGCTCATGAGAAGATAATGAAGACATCAAATTTCTGACTAAAGGACATAATAGTGAAATTGATGATAGAAGCTTGTATGAAGAAAACCAGACCTGGCTTGAAGAGAAGGATCTGGGCGGGGAGAGCCAGAGGGTTTCACCATATGTTGATATGGCCACCATCAAGATGAAAGACTATCCCAAATTCAGGTATGCTCTTTGGCTATAATGGTTGCATATGTGTTATTAAAACACGTATCCTAAAATGAGAAGCAGTTCTTGGTTTCAATTATCAAACTGAAAAGAATTCTGTTGAAGAGAAAAACTGATACATTTGAAATGTTCCACTTTCCATACAAAAGGAAACAATGTGGAGAAATTTTCAAATTGTCCAAATGAACGATTCATCAGTAAAAAATAGGATGATTTTCCATTTCCATCATTCCCTCTACATTTATTAATTATAATTCTACTATATAAAAGAGCTTTTTCTTCTCCCTACTTTTTGTTCAATTACCTAGTTATATTGGTACAGAGTCATCAGTTCTTATTTTATTCTATGGGTTATGATCCATTTCTATCATTTTTTACTTTGATGCTCTAATTGTACCAGATTTGGCCTCTGGGAGTCCCTTCAAGCTCCTTTAGACATGTCCCTAGCCCTTGTGAGAGCTTCTTTGCTTTCTGTTATGACGGATGTTCCAGACTCATCTTAGACTTCCCCTCTACCTGTCCTGAATCAAAGAACACTTTTAGCTTGGAAATTCATGTTCTTCAGTTCTGGAAGTTTTCTTGAATTATATTTGGTAATTTCTTTTCCTCTAGTTTTTCTGCTTTCACTTTCTGAAATTCCTATTAGGTGGATGTTTGACTTTCACCTGATCCTTTAATTTTCTTTTTTCTTTAAAAAGCCTTTTTTTATAGGAATTATAAAATTGCACTACAATGAGAACAGTGAAGCAAACTTCCATATGCCCATCACCCAGTTTCAATGATTAACATTTTACCTTTGTAAAAAAGTACTTTTTAAAGCAAATCTCAGATATATCACTTCCCCCATAAATATATATCAAGATTTTTTATATAATTATACACACCATTATCACATTTAACAATATTATCAATAATTTCTTAATATCATTTCATACCCAGTCCATATTCATATTTCTCTGGTCATTTTTCAAAATGTCTTTTCACAAATGACTTCAAGTTCAAGGCAGGATTCCATCAAGGACCACACTGTATTTGGTTATTAGGGTTCTTTGTTTATACCATGTCCTCCATCAGCACCCCTGGTTTATAGCATTTCTGTTTATAGTATTTATTTGTTGAAGAAACTGGGCCATGTGTAATCCTCCAGTTTTCTTATCTCTCTCCAATTTCTATCATTCTCTTTTTTCCCCCCCATAAATTATTTTTTATTATTTATTTTTATTTAGATATAATTGAAATACAGCATATTAGTTTCAGAGTACAACATAAAGCTTCATTATTTATATACATTGCAGAATGATCACCACAGTAAGTCTAGTTAACATCCATTACCACACATTATTACAATTTTTTTCCCTGAGATAAAAACTTTTAAGATCTAATCTCTTAGCAGCTTTCAATTACACAATACAATATTATTAACTACAGTTCTTTGTTTCTTTTATTCTACTTGCTGGGAGAGTTCCTCAACTTATCTTCCAATCATTGTATTTTTTTTTTGGTAAAGAAATTTACATTTTATGTTTTCTCAATATTTGTTTATTATAGCAACCTGTTCTTTTTCTGATATACCATCTACTCTTGTATCTTCAAAGGTATTATTTACCTTTCTGTTTAATTATTTTTCTTCTCTTTGCATTGTCCCTACTTCCTCTGTGTTTGTTTCTTACTGTTCATTGCTTTAGTGTTTGTCTTTCATGTTTGGAGCTTTCCTCCAGTGTCTGGTGACCCCTGGCTATCTCCCTTCCATATTTAAGAATGACTCTCAAAAGCTGATTATGCACTGGCAGGGCTTGTTGACTTGTGTGCTCACTATATAGTGAGTGGACAGGAACCCAGCCTTTTTTGTTGAGAGGTCCTCAAATATCAGGTGCTCCAGGACTTTTTGATTGAACTACTGAATTTCCAGAAAGGAACTCTCCAATCTCCCACCTGGGATGTATAAGTTCAGCTGCCAGTGCTTGGGGAGCTATCTTACTGTCTAATATGCAGTCTCTACTTTAGGCTCTTGTTTGCAGCATGCATCTCATCCCACCTGAGCTGTGCCTGGCATCCATGAGATTAAAGCCTCTGTGGGTCAGCCTCTACCTGTCAAACTACCTACCTCCTGCTGGAAGATGGAAAAGAGACTTTCAGATGGTTTAGAGGCCATCTGGAGGCCATCTACATCCTCTTTCACAGACTTTCAATTAACACCCACTATTTTTCACACCCTCCTTTACCTCTGCCTTTAGAGGTGTCTTCTATTCCTGAAATTTTTAGGGGTTCAGTGAAATGAATCTGCTTGCTCCTTGTTGGCTTTCTTCCTTGAAACCACTTAGGTTCCCTCTTATCCATTTGTTTTCCAGTTTCTAAATTATTACACTCATTTCTTGACTTCTATGGTCTCCTAGAATATTGTGTATATGTGTGTATGTGTACTTTTAGGTTTTGCCTTTTTTTATTGCTTCACTATTTAGTGGGTTGTCAGAAGGAAGTGAAGGCAAATGTGTAGGTTGAAGCTGTTGTTTTACTAGAAATCCTTTGTATTAGTTCAAAAAAACCTTTTTATTTTAAAGTAAGTATAGATTCACAGGAAGTTGCAAAAATAGTAGAACTGTTTCATATACACTTCACCCAGCTTCCTCTAATGGTAAAATCTGACCTAACTGTAGTACAATATCAAAATCAGAAAATGGATGTTGGTACAATCCACAAAACTTAATCAGATTTCACCAGCTTTATATGCAGTCATATGTGTGTATGTGTTTATAGTTTTGTGCAGTTTTATCACATGTGTAGATTCATACAACTGTCACCACAGTCAAGATACAAAACTGTTCCATCACCACAAATCCCTCATGCCACTTCTTTATAATCATGCCCGCACCCCCTCCTTAGTCCCAACTCCTGGAAATTATTAATCTGTTCTCCATCTCTATAACTTTATTTTCAGGATGTTATATACATGGAATCATACAATTTGTAACATTCTGATACTGGCTTTTGTTCAGTCAGCATAATTTCCTTGAGACCCACCCAAGTTATGTGCCTTGGTAGTTTGTTCTTATTGTCAGGCTGCATTCCATTGCACAGGTGTACAACGTTTTGTTTACTTATTCACCCAACAAAATTTTTAATGTTTTCTAAATTTTGGCTATTACAAATAAATGCACTGCTCTTCTAATAAATAAAAAGCATAAAACATAAAACTCAAAGAAGTACCACAAATGTGAAGATGACACCATCTCTACTCCCTCAAAAGAGAGGGGAAGGTTTGGCTTCACCATTATTCAGCACTAAGTTCTTGGTCTGAAGCCCCCTGTACTCACCATTAAACATGAACTATGTCCTCCTGAAATTAGAGTACATCTGGGCTGGGGCAAGAAAACAGGCCTGGTTTGGTTCAGTTAATTAGCCAGTGATTTTACAGCCTTGGCAAGATCAGGCTCTGGTATATTATGAGAAATTTGCTTATGTCCCCAAGGCCATTCTCTATAATGATGTGGTCGGTTACAACTGAGTTATAGGTGATTTGTCCAACAAATTTCTCATTGTTAATAGGGTAGCTCAATTGTTGAGCTTTATTTAATCTCTTTTACAAGGCCATGTCCAACCACACAGGGAACTTTGTAGAGGGTGTTGCACTATTGTCTGCGGTTTTAGGCAAAACAATTCTTTTAACAATGGTTCCAGCATCACAAAACTCTTTGGAAGGATTCATTCATTCACTAGGCACATAACATGTGCCAGATACTATTTTAGGTACAGAGAAAATAATGGTGACCCCCTCTGCCCCAGAAAATAAGATGGTTACTGTCCTCATGAAGCTTATATTCTAATGGCAGAGACAAATTAATAAAATAATCACAGATAAACTTATCCTATGATTAGGATAAGTTTTACACAAGGGAGGAACACAGTACTATGAAATTGTATAACGAGAGATTCCATCTAGTTGCCTTTGGTTGTGGAAGGGGAAGGGAGGGGCAGGGAAGGCTTCCTGAGAAAATGAAAGCTGAGCTGAGATTCAAAGAATGAATGAGTATTTTATCAGGTTTACATAAGAAAACAAAGCCCATACCAGGCAGTTCACTAGAGGGGATTTAATATAGATGAGTTATGGATTATCAGCATATGAAGAGCAAACAGGATAGTGAGGCTCAGATTAACAACATCAGGAATCTGCACCCACCTCAGAGCTCAGGGTGACATGGGACAGAGCCCAGGAACTGGGCTTAATGGTGAGAGCTGGGAACACCAGGGGGCTGTCTGCAGTTGCTGGACCATGGAGGTGATACAGGCATTGCTAGGAGATGCTTCGTGAGTTGGGAGATGGAGGGTTACCTGGTATCTGCCTTCTAATTTCCCACCAGTGCTTTCCATTGGCCAAATATTGCTAGGAGCCAATGGGAAAGGGAGCCTGGAAAATGGAGTTTGCATGGGTCAGCCCCCTACTATATAGGGCAGAAGAGAGGTGGAAAACAGATCTGAGCAAATGACTGGGGCAAAGCCAGGGCAGGAAAAAGGTGAAGGGAGCAGCTAGGGGATAGCACTCTAGGCAGAGGGTGACCTGTAAAGAGGCCCTATGGGCAGAGCAGACACTATGTGGGTGAGGAGCACAACAGAAGGCAGAGAGCAAGATGAAGCTGAGAAGATGCAGGACCAGATCATGCAGGTGTAGCAGGTCATAGTAGATTTTGGACTTTAATAGAAAAACAATGATATGCCAATAGAGTTTTTAAGCAAGGGGTCATTGTAACTGGCAATGGTACATGAAATAAAAAAATAATTATCAGCAATTCTGCAAATCTGAGGCTATACACCACCAACAGGGAAACATGAATGCTGAGGACTGGTAAAAGGAAGTAGCACAAAATAAAGCTCTGGTGAACCCCTGATCACCACCGTGGGGAAACCACATCAAACTGGCACATAGACACAGAAAGGGAACACAGAACATGTTCTCCAGCTCTAACTGCAGGCCTCTGCAACAACCACTGCAGCACATTTGAGCACCTACTATGTGCTATGGAAGGGGCTCCAGGAATTGAGAAGAAAAAAACCATTTCTTTAGTTCTAGAACACACACATGCACATACACAAACATTCTCATTAACTTTTACAATGATCCTATGAGGTAGGTATTACTACCTTCAGGTTACATATGAGCAGTCAGAGGCTCAGGAGGAGTGTTCTAGGTCACTAACTAGGAACTGGTGGAGTCAGGATTAGAACTTAAGTCTTCCTGATTTCCAAGCCCAACTTTTTCCTGTGAATGGTAAGCCAAGACCCTTCTCAGACATTCAGTTTCTTAGGAAAGCCATCAGCAGCACTGAGGAGCTGTGCTTAATGCCATCCAGGTCAAGGTGATAAAATATGGCTGCCTACACAGCAGCAGTGCCCTCCTCTGTACTGTGCCCCCTGGGGCTGGCAGGGTAGGCAGTAACAAACAGAAGCAGGACACCCACATGGTTGCCAATTCCTTATTTCATGTGGGACATCACAAAACTGATGGGAATAAAACACTCTTAATAACCCAATGACTCACTTCTGGTGGAAGGCTGGCAACCAACCTCTCTGAAAATGTGGTAGTAGAAAAGAATCCAGGGCAAGGACAGCCAGCAGCGGTGGCTCCATTCTGGACCAGGACACTAAGAAGAATGCCATATTATGAAGGCCTGGGCAAATTACCACAAAGCTAAGAAACTATGGAGAATTTATAGCTTAAGAGGCCTCCCTGTCTTTGAGGCAGGTTATTTGGCAATTTAACCAGATGTCACACACTTGGAGACCAAAGTGAGACAGAGCAGGGAAAGCCTTTAACAGGGCCAGAGAACTGAGTATTCACAGGTGGGGGAGCATCAGAGCAATAGCTGAACCTGGAGATGGAGGGGGATTTGAAGTCAGGGCCCAGGAGCTGATGAAGGGTTAGCTCCCAGGGCCTCCAGTGTTTGAGGTTTGCTTTGTGGGGCTAGCAGGTAGACTAACTTGATTTATAGGACAAAGGTTGGGCTGAATACTTTGAGTTTAAACCAGTGGTTTTCAAACTTTTTTAAACTGTGAAACATTTTCTCCAAAGGAAATCTAAAGTGGAAGGGTAAATAACCAAAACAAATAAAGTGGAGTTGCTCTGGCGGAAACCAGTGGTGGGGATCCAAGGTCC
Organism: Manis pentadactyla; assembly: GCF_030020395.1. NCBI lineage: Eukaryota > Metazoa > Chordata > Mammalia > Pholidota > Manidae > Manis > Manis pentadactyla. Next base: position 41,361,524 of record NC_080021.1, on the reverse strand, counting down.
TGCCAGGTTGGACCTGCTTCCCCCTTCTCAAGCCTCCTAAGGGTTCCACATCCAGATGTTGAAGCGAAGAGGATTCACAAATGCAATCTTAATTTTCTCTATCAGATGGTAAATTTGAGCCCCAATTTTATCCCTTTTTTTAAAAATTAAAGCATCATTGATATACAATCTTATAAAGGTTTCACATGAACAACATTGTGGTTGAACCCCAATTTTTAAGTACATGTATTAACTAGAATGTCTCAGGTCTCCCTTGGACAGAATCTAAAAAGGGAAATTCTGAATTTACTTGCACACCAATGATCACTTTCAGTCCATTTCTAGGCAATCCCCCATGGCCCCTGTAATTCAGGAGATTAAATCTTTTCCTTGGGGCCAAACAGCTAAACCTGAGCCAGGTGGGCTTCAACACATGAACCAATTCAGAGTTTGCCATCCAAAGATGGAAAAGTCTGCCAGCATCTTCAGATCATCAGGATAAGGCTCCCAACAGCAGAACTCAGCCCTCATCACCTCCCACTACAAAAACACAGATTTCACTTATATGTGGAGTATAAGAACAAAGAAAAAACTGAAGGAACAAAAAAGCAGCAGACTCACAGAACCCAAGAATGGACTAACAGTTACCAAGGGGAAAGGGACTGGGGAGGGTGGGTGGGAAGGGAGGGATAAGGGGGAAAATGGGGCATCATGATTAGCACACATAATGTAGGGGGCGTAATACAGAAAAGGCAGTATATACAGAGAAGACAAGCAATGATTCTATAGCATCTTACTACGCTGATGGACAGTGACTGTAATGGGGTATGTGGGGGGGACTTGATAATGGGGGGAGTCTAGTAACCATAATGTTGTTCAAGTAATTGTACATTAATGATATCAAAATAAAAAAAATAAAAAATAAAAAACACGGAGGAGAGGCCAGCCCAGTAACTCTTCAAACAGAGCGACCCTGCGGGCCCTCTCAGACACACTGTGCCAAAACAAGCCAGAGCAAATGCAACCATCTTTACCCGTTTCATAAAGGAATTGCCTGGGAACCATTCCTTTTCAGACCTAATTATAAAGTCAGTTTTGAATTACAGAGCAAGAGTATGAAAGCCAGTGTTCAACAAGCAGAACAAACAAACACAGCAAGATAAAATGAAGTGGGCTTTTCCCTGGGGGCTGCTGCCAGCAACAGCAGAAAGAGCTCTCTTTCACAAAGTCTGGGGTGCCCTGCAAAACTTCATACCCCTCCAGGGAGACAGTTCTCAAAGCCCCCCACTTTACAAAAAAACTATAATGAATAAACTACATTTCCCAGAACTCTCTTTGCTCAGGCCTGGGGCTATATTTTAAACCATTCTGTAATTGTCACCAAAAAAAGGTAGAAATGTTTGAATGTGACAACCTTTTGACATACAGAGTTGACTCAGCTCATTTCAAATCTCATCTTATCACCAGTGCCCTTGAGCATGTTTTTAAAGATAAAAATATCCAACTGTTAGACTATGCCAGGATCAGTAAAGCTTAACAGAGCAAAGCCAACAGTCCAATGCTTTTTACACTCAGTGTATACATTACACTGCACTCAAACATTAGCATACATCAGAATCACCTACAGGGCTTGTTAAAACACAGGGTGCTGGACCCCACCCCTACCATCTCTTATTTAGCAGGTCTGGAAGGGGTCCCAAGAATGGGTGTTGCTAACAGGTTCCTAGGCGATGCTAGTGCTAGTGGTCCCAGGTCCCATTTTAAGAACCACTGATTTAGATGATATATCTATATGGCCTATTCCAAAACTGTGGGGAAGCAGACACATGGTTACTGATTTCCACGTATTCCAATTTCTACAAGCTTTGAACAGTATCTGTGGAAGCAAAGACTAGCCTTCCCTAGCAGTGTTGGGAAGGGTAAAAGGCAAAGTAACCAGTCCAGAAAGATTCAGAAACTGACACTGATTCAACACTTCCTTTCTCCTGGTGAGCAAATTAAAGCTTAGAGAGAATTGATCTGTGCAAAGTCTCCCAGTAAGTCTGTGGTTGTGCTGAGACAAAGAATCCGGATGTCACAGTTCCCTTTCCAGTGGTCTTGCCAACACTGGACCGAAATGCAACAAGTGGGCCTGGCAAGGAGCAGGGAAGCCTGCATGATTCTGCTTCAGACCAGTCTCTCCCTTGGCTGCTACCCTGTCGTTATCTCTGCACGGGCAGAGTTGTCTCTTCCTTCCCTTCCTCTTTTAGTCAGCTCCTTTGGAGCCTAAGACAGGCAGGCAAATTTGGGCAGCCACACAGCCACAACACCCTTTAGTTACAATATTTGGGGGATGAATTCATGACTGTAGAGCCATTTACTTACTTTTCTATTTACCCTGTCTGTGTGGCAACAAACAGTGACAGAATCTTCAGAAACCCCAACCAGACCCTATGCATCAATCTGCTCCTTTATTACTATAAAGAAATTAGTCTTTACGAAAAATTGCTTTGGTGCACCAATCCCTCCCACCAGCCACCAGGGGTCACATAAATAAAGTCTTCCTCCTTAATTCACAAAGCTACCCTCTTTCTCCACAGGTCTTGGTTACAACACATAATTCAGCAACTAGAATCCCTTGAAGAAGAAAACGTCTATAAAACTAACCTCTTTTTTTTTTTCATTCCAGACACATGAAAGCTTTTAAGAGTTTAGGCCAGGGTTCCCAACATCCATTATCTGAAAACATAGATATACAGATAAACCATTATTATGGTAAAGATACATCTTCTAAACACCACTCAGCTAAACATCATGTTTGCCCTTGAATTGAAGAATGATCACATTTTATTGTCTTAGCCTTGAGCATGGTTATCAATGCCAGTAACTGGGAGGCTTAACTTGAAGGATGGTCAGGCCCGCACACTTATGAATGCCTTGTAGTCAATTAATAGGGATGGCTGTAAGCACATGAGTTTATACATTGTGGCACAAGTGAAAAATCTGACTTCCTAACAGTTCTTAAAGGTGTCAGCCAAGAGCCTCTGCAGCTCCGGAGCTGAGCCTTTCCCAGCTCAGCACCTAGTAATGCAGCTATTGCGCTGGCCAAGTGAGGCCTAGGAGAAGCAGACTCACCAACTCACAGAAGCTTTCCTGAAAGTCTTTTAAAATGTATTTAAGTCAGACCAGGTGCACTTAATTACTTTCCAAATCTTTCCAAAACAGGTATTCTCATTTATGGTTTTAATACTCTTTAAGTGCAACATTAACCACGTAGTGTTACAATATAAATTATAATAACTTATAAAATATATTTAATGATAATTAATGATTTCTAGGTAGATTCCTTAGATGTGAAACATCCAAATATCTATGCCACAGCACCCTCGAGATATATATATATATATATATATATATATATATATATATATATATATATATATATATACATACACACATATATATGTATATATTATATATATCATGGGTTGCTGTTTAGGGTGTCTGGAATTTTTTTAAAGGTTTGGTAAGCTGTGTGTACTTTTTTTTTAATAAAGCCATTTGTGTGTCTGTGTGATACACATTGCTCAGATATAAAAAGCAATAAAAGAAAGCTGACTCAATTCAGTATGCAAAGCTGTTAAAAGATTTCCAGCTGTTAACTGCTTCTACTATAAATGAGAGATGGAAAGAATGGGATCCAGAGGGAAAAGAGGTTGCATAAAGGTGAAACTTGATATTATAAGAGACAAGGGGCTGGACTCAAGTCATCGTTTGGGTGAAAATTGCCAATAGCTGGAAGAATTATAGGAAATACTCTGTGGTCCTCACTACACTTTGAAAGCCCTGAGGCCACAGACACTCCAGTCCTAGCTCCACTAAAGACCTCCCTATGCCAGTAAATATAAATGAGTACAGAGCCATCCTTAAGGTAAATATTTGGAATAGGCAGCTGTTTGTATAATATGATTTTAAGTGTGACAAGCACATACCCCACCCAAACAATAGCTATGCTACAGACCCAGGTCATGAATGCCTGCAATTCTACCATTGAGAAGTATTTCCAACCCAGTCAAAAACTTGGGAATCATCCTTGAACCCACTCTCTCCTTCCCTGACCCTGTTCAATCAATCAGAAATTCCTCCTCTCTAGCTCTTGACTCTATCCCTTTATCTTCATGCCCTTTGACATGTATGATAGTTCAGGTCACCGTCAACTCCTGTCAGGGTGACTGCACTACTGCCTGACTTGGCGGCTCTGCGCCATCAGTCTGTTCTCCACACTGCAACTAATGTGATCTTTCAAGATGCAAATCTGATTACAACAGTCTCTAGCTTACAGTCATTAGCTGCTCCTCACAGCCCTCAGGGGAAGTCCAGGGTTTACGAGGCCCTTCTGGTCTGCCCCTTGCTGACTGCTCCAGCCTCAACTCTTACCTACCTGCCATCAGCACACCCACCTTTACTAGGTCCCCTATTCTTGCTTCCAGAGCTTTGTACACATTGTCCCCTTTGCTGAAAACACTCCTTCCCACTTTCTACTCTTCTCCCCAAAGACTATATAACCCTAAATTTATCCCTAGTTTAGCACTTTTTTACTACATAATCTTTACTCATTTAACTGTCTAATTTTTTCCCAGTTAGCCCATATATTTCATGAACACCAGAACTGTCACCTAGCATAATGCTTATCACATAATAGTCACACAATAAATATTTATTTAATAGGTAAACAAATGAATTCTAGTAAAGGTCTTATGTTCTATTAACACACTAATGTTGGGAGTTGACACTTGAGTGTGATTTCCTTACCACAGCTCTCTGAAAACAGGGTTAATGAAATAAGGCAGAATTGCCTCTGAAGAACCAGAGGCCAGTAGAAAGGCAATAATTAGCCAAGAGGAAGACACTGGTGAGGAAGGTAAGGACAGGTACCGTTGGAGAGGTCAGAATGGCTCTTTATGGGTATAAAGAAATAGCAGCCAAAACTTGTCCAAGTCCCTGATCTCACCCATAGTCACCACTGATGAAAGGTTGACCCCCTGGCATGGGCTGAACTCTGAGGTAGCTGCACTTGGCCCAGTGGCGTCAACCCAGGGCTGGCCAAATGGCTGCCCCCTACTGGCTTGCTACTGTCCAAGGGATCACTGATGATTACAATAAAAAGAAAGTAGTGAAGGCATTTAAGAAGAAATTTTCCCTTAGCAGTACTGTAATTGAGCATCCAGGATATGAAGAAGTCATTCAGCTACAGGGTGACCCATGCAAGAAGCATATACCAGTTCCTGGTAGAAACAGGACTGGCTAAGGACAACCAGCTGAAGGTTCCTGGGTTTTAACTGCTTTTGGCTCACTGAAGCTTAAGTGAGGATTTCCTTGCAATGAGTAGAATTTCCCTTCTGTCCCTTCTCACAAGTTAAAAAACCTCACAGCTTGTATAATGTAACCACTTGGGGTCTGCTTTTAACTTGGACTAGTGTAACTCCTTCATGCAATAAACTAAAAAGAGCTCCCCAAAAATAAATAAAATAAAATAAAACACCTCTCTCCTCTAACTAGAATTTAAGTGAAGTAGGGGACTTTGTTTTGTTCATTGCTAAATCTAGAATAATGCCATGTACCACAGGTGTTCAATAAAGCTCTGTTGAATAAATTAATGAATACATAGGAACTCACTGTGTTCCTTTTTAGTACCAAGTACTAAGCTATGTGCTTGGGGATTCAAAGACAATTTAAATAATTCACTATAGTACACTGGGATGAAGACATATGATGGTGGTAGGAACAAAATGCCATGTGAGCTGAGGAGTGACAGCACTAAAGTTATTTCTTCATACCTGGGTTTAGAAGAAGTCAGTGTTCATCTGCTCCACGTGCCAGGCAAAAGCTCTAGAAGGGAGTAAAATGTATAGAATGGGCCAATGCTTCTCAATGTCATTTGCATATGAATCACCAGGGAACTCTTGTTAAAATACAGTTTCCAGTTCAGGGGACCTAAGGGAGCCCTGAGATTTTACATTTCTAACTAGGTCCCAGATGATGCTGAAGTTGCCCATCCTCAAACCTCTCACTGAGTAACAGTCAGCTCAGTGCAGCACCCATTCTCCCTTATTTATTTTTAGTTGCCTTCAATTTTGTTCATGTGTCTAACCCTCCCTCCCTCTGTACTCAGAGGAAGGATACTAGCACCAGCCCCAGGGGGAGACTGGTATTGAGGTCAAAGCCAAGCAGTATAAGCATTCTTCCAGCTGATAACTGGGTGAGAATGGGGAAGGGAAGTAAGTCTATGTTTAGGGGAAAGGTTTCTCTTTCCCTTCTGCTGTCCTTAAACAAGGAAACACCACTACAGGCAGCCATACTACAACAGGAGGAGCATCATCTTCAGATAATGCTTGTGCCAAGGGCACTGAATGGAGAGAGGGAGAAAACCTCAGCTCTTAATAACATCACTTGGTTGCTGACTCCACTGAGCCTGGAATTTACTCTACCTCTTATCTGATCTAACAAATAAATGTCCTTATCAATGAAGTCACTTTGAGGCCAAGTCCTCTTATTTGCAGCAGAAATCATCCTAAGGGTTACAAATGACCTTTTCATTTTGGGGAATAAATATTTATTGAACACCTACTATGTCCCAGGCAGCATCCTAAGCAAACAAGACAAGTATAATCCCTACCCTCATAAAATGTATAGTCTTAAAAGATAAAATAACTTGATAGAGACCAAGTTAATGAGATTAACACAATTTTATTTTATGAATTATTTATTTGCTTGGATGGAGACTACCTCTCACTCCTTGGCTCTGCCTCTGAAATGGTTCTTATTAATTATCTCTTGCCCTGGTACAACAGTGCTAATCCTAAATCAGAGCTTTGTGCCCTAACATGTGATAACTGGAAGAGTACCCTAATATCCCCTTGGATCTAGTATTCAGACTAGTACCCCACCAATTCTCCTAAAGCATCAAATTCACTGGGCAAAACCCTCCAGAGACCATCCTTGCTCATAGCAGTGCTTTTCAAACTTGTTTTATTAAAGCAAAAAGCAATTTCTTCAAAAGCAAAAATATTTCTTACACCAAGTCCCAATGACTAAAATGGATAAGTCAGTGTTGTGCTATGGAAGCCCATGGACAGCCAGAGCCTCCCCTGCCTCATCCCAAAAGGCCTTCCCCATATCTCTACCACTAATGCCCCCCACTCCTGGGCGGTGGAGTTCAATCGGTGCCTTCATGTCACAAACACTGGTCTGGTCATAGGATAAAGCCAAACACTTGACTTGTCATTCCCTTATCTGCTTCTGTTATCTGCCCCCATTCTTGATTCCCTTAGGTCAGTTTTTCACAATCCTTCAAACATATACATTCCTCTCAAGTCTTTGCTTAGGTTATTTCCTGCATCAAAAATATTATGTGTTCACCTCTGTTTAAATGGATCCGCCTTCACAAGAACCCAATAGCCCAGCACATGTGCTTCAGCACCCACAGAGCAGGCATTACCAATCAATCCTACCCAGGAGATGTTCTTTCCTCAAGTCTGGGAGCTTCACAACCCTTTTCCAGGTATCACATCAACTCCCCAAGAAAGGCAAAAAAGGCAAAAAAATTAAAACATATTTAAGTAAAAGAGTTTAATTAAAAAGTTTTTTTTTTTAAAGAAATGTATTTTTTATCTCCTGCAATAACTACAGCTCTCATTCTGTCCTTCCATAGACTCACAGTGTTACTTAACTATAAAATAGCTTTATGGGTGGCGTTCCTCAGATTATAAATGACTAGAAGGTAAGGCCTGCATTTTCTCTTTCTTTCCCTTGAATTCCTCAGGCTTAGTTCTAGCCACCATGTAGAAGAATGAGGAATGGATATTACAGTAAATATGAATTTGTCTCTTCTAAAGCATGCTAATGTGATCGCCCAAGAGTATCAAAACATAAGGCAGCACTACAGCTTAAAGAGCTACACAAGAAATCAAGAAATCTGAGCTCCTTTCCCATGAACACTACTGATTAATTACCATTACGCCATTTTGCCTTCTGGGCCTCAGTTTTCCTGTCCTATTAGAAGAGATTTGGTTAAATTATTTCTGGGAAATGATGTTGGGGACAGTCTTCAAGTCTGCTGGGGGAGGAAGCACTTAGATTACCAAATTGTCTGTGGAAGTAAGGTCCGTCAGAGGCTGAAGGGCATTCTCCATGTCCCTGGCTATATCCTGGATCCCTGGACTTCCAAGCCATGGCCAATGCCAGGCCTTGTGGAGACCTGGGATGACAGCTCCTGGCATGGAGGGTGATTGATGACCCTTCTTTGTGTGACCTTATCATTGGTTTATTCCTATCCAACAGGCTCTGTTGAGTTTTGGAGGAAATACTATCAAAGGCAGTTAACTTCCAGTATATCCACCTCACCCGTAATTGTCTTTGGCTTGGACACCAATCCCTGTATAATCAGCTGGGGCCAAGGTATCAGGACTGATTTCACTCAGGGAATACTCTAGCAACTTTATATAGGAAAGAACGGGTTTGGGCCACGGTTTTCAGAAAAGGGTGCTGCGGGTATGGCATAAACTGAGTGCTCCGTAAGCTCTTCTCTCTCCTTTCCCAAAATGTTTGGTATTATTTAATTACATACTGCCAATCCTCATAAAAAGCTTTAAGAAATATGCATTATGAGTGAAAGATTACATTATTCACTTAGCAATAACAATCTTTCTGCACAGTGTGAAAGTGTATAGGAATTAGATCTAGAGCAGAGTGAAACTACCCAAACGTACAAATCCAACTCCCTTAAAGACTTTCCAGAATCTTAATCTCTTAAAAAATAATATAGTATTCCTTCAGTATTAAAACAGTACATTTTACAGAGGATGCAGAGTTTGAAAGTGTTTTATAACCTTCTAACATGGAGCTGATTCAAACAGCCTGCAAGGTATGTTTAATTGCAAATAGATGGAACATTTTTCTCTTGACCTCATTGTCATTAAGGTGTAGTCTTGGTGATAAAGAGTTTGGACCCTGTGTGAGAGAAACCTAGAATAGAATCCTGAGCTCCACCATTTTATCACCATGTGACTTTAGGAAAGTTTCTTAACTCTCTAATCCTCTGTTTATTTGTAAAATGGGGGTAATTATTGATGTAGGATTGCTGCGAGGCTTACATGAGATAATGCATAAATAAAGCCCTTATATTTTTATTATTCACTGTAAGCTTTTATTACTAGCTATAGCAATTCTTAACTCTAAGCTTCCTCTCTGTCCCTATCCAAAGAGCATTACTTTACATTTTCAGTTAATTGATGGCTTTACAGAAATACACTTAGAGATTACATAGGTTTAAGAGAGAGAGGGGAAGAAAGGGAGGAAGAGAGAGGAAAGAAGGCTGGTGGCTGGCAGGCTCTGCCAAGCCCTGGACTTCACATGTGCCTGCTCGGCCTACCAGGCCTGCTCAGCAGGAGCAGCAGGGGTTCCCAGGCTGAAATTCCATTCCCAGGTAGCTCACAGGGCAGATCTGGTCGCTGCTGGGATATGTGGGCTGTGCCCACCTGCTGCCTCACGCAGCCTCATTCCAAGCTGGCTCCCTCGGGATGACTGAAGCTGCTGAGGCCTGGGATGGAGGCAGCTGGGCCGGGCAAGGCAGCTTTATGTGCTCTGTGAGAGCTTCTCAGTTGTCTGCAATCCTCAGCTTTTCAAAGTAGGGCTGATCCCTACATAGAAATGTGAAACTGCTCTGAGTCAAATAAATCATTAATAGGCAAGCTGGGAAAGCATGGGCAGTAAAAAGGACAAAGGGTCAACCCCAGGCCTCCTCAAAAGGGCTGACTTCACATGTGCTCTCTGCTTCCTTATGCCCCTCACCCTCCAATGCACAAGATGATTTTTGCTCTTCCAAGTAAGCGCCTGGGACTGTGCCAGGAAAGCTCCAGACGCATTCCACCCAGTTGAGTACTCCCTGGCTCTTGAAACTCTGTTCCCTTGGCTTCCACGATGTCGCCTCTTCTGGGCTTTCACGATGTGGCCTCTTCTGGGCTTTCTCCTCCTTCTCCATCTCTCCCTCCTTTGCCAGCTGTTTCTCCTCTACTTGACCTCTAAATGCTACAGTTCCTTAGGGCATGGCTCTAAGCTCTGTCCTCTTTTTGAGCTTTCCTTCTCCCTAGGTAACCTCATCCACTTTCATGGTTTGAATTTTATTCAAACTCTTCAGGGACATCAGTGTCCTTATTATCATCTCTAAAGAGATATCTACCAATTTTCAGGCCACCTCATCTTCACCTGTGTCTAAAGTGTTTGCAAGATAACACTTCTCTTCTTAAAAAAATTTTATTACTGAATATGTCAGACATAAACAGAAGTGTATAGAAATCTCAGCATTTATCAACTCATAGCCAATGTTTTGTTCATCTCCCCCACACTCTCCTTCCTGGGCTGGTGTTCAGCATATCCTAGTATCCCATCATTTTATCTAAAATATTTCAATATGCATCCATAAAATAAAGGTCCTTTTTAAAATATTACTACAGCACCATGTAGCTCCTAAAGAAGTTAATCTTTCACCTCATTAAATATTTAGTAAATGTTCAGATTTCCCCCATTATCTCGTAAAGTTGTTTAAACCTGGATTCATTCTAGGTGTAGACATTTCATTTGGTTGATAGGTTCTTTAATTCTCTGTTAATCTATAGGTGTCCCTCTTCCTTTCACTCTTTTTTGCTTTTTACACAATGTATTTGTTGACTGGTCCTTAAGAGTCTCCCACATCTAGAACTTTGCTCATTCGACCCCTGCAGTATTACACAACTTGCTCCTCCAGTCACCATCATCTCTGGAAACTCAGCTCTGGAGGCTTTATGATATTCACATTCTATTTGTTTATTGGCAAGAATGTTTCATAGATGGAGGACCTTCATCAGGAGGCACCTAATGCTTTGTTGTCTTTCTTTGTGTGATATTATAGCCATTGATCATCATTGCCTAGATCCACTATATCCTGAAGGGTGCAAAACGGTAATATTCTACCATTCCTCCCTCATCTATGAACTGGAATACTTCTGTAAGGAGAAACTTACATCAACTTCTGAGTAGCCTAGGTGCAATCTACAAGAAAGGCAGGATAAATGTTGGATTCTTTCTCTTTGTATATTAGTTTTTAGAATAATGAATTGGTCCCCTAGCATCCATTAACAGTGACCTGTGAAGTTTGTGTGTGTTACTAGCTTTGTTTTGTCTTATTTGTGACATACAATTTTTTAAGTTCTATATAAACTCTTGGTCCTGGAAATTTTATTACAGGGTACAAGCAGCCAGTTGTAAAATACTGGCACAGTTGACTTTTTTTCCAGTAGATAAGTATACTTTATTCATACATGATGTTGGATTTCTTTTGTTCACTTGCTTTTCTTTAGCTAGAATTCTCATACCATGCAATTTGCCAACAAAAAGTGTGCCCTCTAGTGATATTTAGACTATGCCCTAATTCATAACATTTCATCACCTCAAGGAGAAATCCATTTCCTTTAACTATCACTTTTTATCACCACCCTCTCTCCCCAACCCTACACACCCACTAAGTTACCTTCTGTTCTAGAGATCTCTCTATTCTGGACTTTCACATAATATGTGGTCATTTGTGACTGGTTTCTTCCACCTAGCATAATAGTTTCAAGGTTCATCCATGCTGTAGCATGTATCAGGACTTCATTTCTTTTTTTATGGTTGAATAATATTCCACAGTATGGATGTACAACATCTTGTTTATCCCTTCATCAACTGATGGACATTTGAGTTGTTTCCACCTTTTTTCTGTTATGAATTATGTAAGTTTCTATAAAAATGTACAAATTTCTATGGGGACATGTTTTCATTTATCTTGGGTATAGACCTAGGAGTAGAACTGCTGGGTCATATGGAAATTGTTAAATCATTTGAAGAACTCCCAAACTGTTTTCTACGGCAGCTGCACTATTTTACATTCCCATTAGCAGTGTATGAAAGTTCCAATTTCTCCACAACCTCACCAACATTTGTTGTTATCTGACTTTTTGATTCTAGCCATCATAGTATGTGTAAAGTATACCTCATTGTTGCTTTGATTTTTATTTTTATTTCCCTGATAATTAATCATGCCAGGCATTGTTTTATGTGCTTATTGTATACATTCCTTGGAGAAATGTCTGTTCAGATCCTTTGCCAATTTTTAATCAGGTTATTTGTCATTTTATTATTGAGTTGCAGGATAGTTGATTTTTAAAATTTGCCACATAGATATGTATTTGTAGTATCCATTAATATAACTACTTGTGCTTTCTTTATGTAATCTTTCAAAGGCTCACTTATAAATATAACCAGCACTTACAACTGTGTAGTCATGACCTCTGTGTATTGGTCAGGGTTCTCCAGAGAAATAGAACCAATAGGAGATGAGATTTATTATACAGATTGGCTCACGTGATTATGGAGCCTGAAAGTTCCCACCATCTGTCATGGGACTGCAAGCTGGAGACCCAGGAAACCTGGTGATATAGTTCAATCAGACCACAAAGGCCTGAGAATTAGGGGAGGCAGACATGTAAATCCCAATCTGAGGTCAGGAGAAGATGAGCTGAGATGTCTCAATTTAACAGTGAGGCAGAAAAAGTATAGAAAGTCTTCTTTCCTCCACTTTCAGTTCTCTGCAGGCCCTCAACCAGTTGGTTAAGGCCAGACCATGCTGGGGGTTGCTCTGCTTTACTGAGTCAGCCAATTCAAATGCTAAACTCATCTCACCCAGAAACAACGCGTAATCTGGATACCCCATGGCCAGTCAAACTGACACATAAAATTAACCATCACACTCAGAAATGAATTATTGACTTCATACTAAATTTTTACTGTTAAAGATTTTGGCAAGAGACCTCTAAAACATGGAAAACTAGGGTTGACTGAAGTTTTTTAAAAGCTAAAAAGTCTGCCCCAAATAATACATTATTATTCAAAACAAAACAACTGAGAAAGAGCCTCCTTTGGTAGACAGCAAGGACTTGAACATATAGTGACTCTCTTTTTTCTGAGGAATACTTTTCAGGAAACCCTGAATTTTACTGGGCATACATAGTACAAAATTTACAACTGTGTTTTTAAATATGCAGTTATCCCTATGCAGCCCACAGTATTAATTATTAATCATTAGTCCCACTCAGTTGTTGCTGGGTTTTAGGAGATTGTAATATTAAATGATACCACACAGGAAGTGTTCTTGAAGTCTATGTCCTGCCTATGGTAACCACTAGTCCCTTCTGTGTGTATCCTTCTTCAGTTTAGACTCCAGAGGGAATGAGTCTTTCCAGCTTAAGGTGTTTAAGATGTCCCTCCCATAGTTCCACTGCTCAAGAGAAAACCAACCAACCAGAGACACTGCAGCCACAAGAGGAGCATGGGTGCACAGCCCAGCTTAGTGATCAGCCAGTACACTCAGCAAGGGAAACAGCAGAAGTTTTGCAGGGCCCCTGGTAATGCCCACACCCATACATAGGAAGGCAGCAGGCAGCCAGCTATTTTGCACACTATTGGAAGGAGCACATTATCACTCATTCTTTGTGGAGAAGAACTAGGAACTGGAGTTAGATATTTTGTAGTTTGTTGCATATAATCTTTTTTTTATTATTAAGGTATCATTGATATACACTCTTATGAAGGTTTCAAATGAAAACATTGTGGTTACCACATTCACCCATACTATCAAGTCCCCCCCATACCCCATTGAAGTCACTGTCCATCAGTGTAGTAAGATGCCACAGAGTCACTACTTGTTTTCTCTGTGCTACACTGTCTTCCCCATGACTCCCCCCACACCATGTGTACTGAGCATAATACCCCTCAGTCCTCTTCTTCCTCCCTCCCCACCCACCCTCCCCACCCCTACCCTTTGGTAACCACTAGTCCCTTCTTGGAGTCTGTGAGTCTGCTGCTGTTTTGTTACTTCAGTTTTGTTGCATAAAATCTTGTAAGTAAACTCTAGTTCTCTTTACAAAGAAGGGGTTTTGTCATTCTCAACAAATTACTTTGTTGTCTTACTGAAGTTCTAAGTTAAGGAAATTCTCTTGGCATAGACATATTAGGTGGACTACAACTAATTATTAAGTCAAGAGTCTGCCCCTAGAGTAATCAATAATGTATCAGCAGCCTCCCTTACAAAGAGACTAAGGCAGCTACAGGGATGTGTTACTCATAAAAAATATTCTTAAAGGAAATATTCCAAAACATTGGTTTCAGTATATTTTGAGTAATGGTCTTACAAGAGTAACTATCCTAGCTTTTTCTGTTTTCTAAATTGTATTTAATGGGCATGTACTTTTTAATGAAAACTAATAAAATAAGTAAAATGTAAAGAACAAAGTTTAATCCTAAATGATTTGTATTTGTTACAGTTTGTAGTAGTGCTATCTAGCCTTGAAATATTGAGAAAAAAATTACTCCCAGTCCAAAGTTATGGATTATAGAAAAACATTAAGAATTTGCCTATACAATATCATATCTGTTGAGATTTTATAGAACTAAGCCGTATTATCCCCTCCTGAGTTTAAAACCAACTGAGAAAGAGACACAAGAGTTAGACAGAAGAAGATCAGAACTTTTACCTTGATAACTGGTAAGGTGGGATTGGAGAATGTGATGTTAGATCTGTGACCACAGTGGACTTATTCACACTTTGACACCAAATTAAACTTACCTGCCTGGTCACAGGAAGAGCTGGAAAACCACCAGTTTTCCTGACAAGGATGGGATGTGTCCTGGTAACGATACTACATGGAGAGCAGACCAGAGAACATGCTTTTTGCAGACAGCTGAGCCAACAGGTAAGTGAAGTCAAAAAGGGCTGAGCCACATATCCCCAGTTCTTAGGCCAAACACAAATCAAAGGTGGAGGGGTAGAGAGAAACAAGAAAGGCCACTTTAAGGGAAGTCTTCCATATGGAATTATGAAACTAAGCAAATGAACATTCCCAACCCACACATAACATAATAAATGGCAGAAACTTCATTCAGATAACTAAGGTTATGATTTCCTAAGAAACAGTTTTGACTACTTTTAAAACTACATTAATAAATATTTTAGTGTCAAGTAAATGCAGAGAAAGTCATTAAACAGAAGAATCTCTTGTATTTCAAAAATCAAGTAAGAGATATCTTTTTAAATGTGCAATTAAATCTTTGATTCATACTTTTCATATTCTACAAATTAAAAGTGTCTTGTCAATTAAAGCCAAAATTAGAAAAACATTGTCATACCTAGAATTCTCTCTCCCTTTCTTAGACATTACTTAGCCAGAAATAAAGAAAAACTTCTCAAAAAGAGAGTAGAGAAAATATTTGTTTTTTCTAAGTTAAAAAGTGTAAAGCTGGTACAGAAAGCCCATCCTGTTAGCTGGTGTTACATAATCTTCAAAGAGTCCCTGGAGAGTCATAGCCAGGTATGTTGATTCGACACCCACACTGGCTGGGTAAGATGTCTGGCCTGCATCCAGACTCCTTGGGATGAGCTGTTCACATGTGCTGTCAAGGAGGTGCCAGGCAAGGAGATTTTTCACATAGGTATTTCAGTGTTCGAGCCTCTTGCACCACATTTGCCCACTCAGGCATTAAACTAAATCCCTTCCCACACTGCAGTGTGACCAAACCTGAGGAAAAGAATCGTCCACATCAGGCACAAATAAATATCTCTGCTTAGGAACAAACAAAAGTCAAGGAATGGGAATGGCAACTGGCAGCGGCACGCTGCTACCTAGGGCCTCCCTACTGAGGGACCTTGAGTCTCTTTCAGCCTTTATTTCCTACCTCAAAAATTCTGAGGCTGGGGGCTCTCTTGTCCCCTCCTGGCATGAGCTAGGAGCTCAATTCTCTCACTTTATTTCTAAATAAAAGCCTGTACCTTGCTCTCCTAAAATTAAATAAATAAATAAAAACGACTTGCTGGATATTAGATTGTATTAAAAAAAAATACTGAGGCTGGATTTATCAGGCTGGAAAGGTTTTGAAATTCTATGATTCTTCAGTTTCTATCTAAACCCAATAAAGGGAAAGTATTTCAGTGATTGATTGTTCCTTTAACGTCAGTTATAAGAAGTCTGTAAGGTAGGCTTGTGTGCAACCATGCCACCTCCCCCAACACACACACACCACTCACAAAAGAGCTTGAATTATTTCAATTATTTGTTCACACAGGCCCAAATTACTCAACTTTGTACTTCATATTGTCGCTGCTGTTGACATGTTAATTGTTCCAGGTTGTTTTCAGACCTTTCAGACTGTCCTCATCGCTCTTCAGGTGGAATAGATTTCCAAACATGGGTTCCCCAAACAGGGTGGTTGAGCCAGCACCATCTGCCCGGGGGGCATGTAAGAGCTAAGTGTACTGGTACGAGGAATACGTGCCTGAAAGATGGATATATGACACAAGGACAATAAAGAGTGGTTGATTGAAGGAAAGAGTCCTGAGAAATTAAAGATGAATACATCTTTCATTAAATAGAACTGTATTTTATGTGTAGCAGGACAATTCCCCATTTAGGACTACACTTTTAGAAAGAACATTGGATTTAGGTCCAAATTTATTTCTGCCAGTTACTGTGTAACTTTTGGCAAGACCCCTAAACCTACTCTCCGAGCTTTAGTTTCCCCTCTGAGCAGCGTAGATAAAACCCCACCTCAAAGGGTGGTTGTAAGGATTGAACAAGAGACTGAATGTGAAAGTGCCTGACATAGTACCTAATACACTCAAAAGTTATTCAGACACTAAATTATTGTATTATTTGAGGAATCCTTTTGAAATGCAAACAGTAATCAATACTGTGTGTGTGTGTGTGTGTGTGTGTGTGTGTGTGTATGGGTGTGTGGGTGTGATTTTAAAAACTGGGTCTTATAAGAAAAGCATCCTCAGGTAAGGTGTATTCATTGTTCTGGCACTCAGGGCACCCACCACCCTGAGAGCAAACAGCCCCTGACCCCACCCACGTACACCTCCAGTTCTTCTCCAAGGAGCAGCCCCCTCCCACAACCCTACCCCTTACCCCACCCCCTCCCTCACCAATGCCAACATGGTATCCCTTGTTTCCTTTACTAGTGACAGAAATCAAGGATTAAAGGGGTTCTTTTACCCTTCCTTCTACTTTAAGAGAGCTTTTCCAGAAACCATCAAAGGCAAAAGAAAATTCTTCCTCTTCCAAAGATACACAAAGGAACAGCAGATTCAACACCTCCTGCTGGAAGCTCTGCAAAAAGTCTTCATTTACTGTTTCAAAAATACTTTGTTTTTCCTGCTGTGGTATAAGCCCGCACAAGCTCCAGAGGGCAAGTTTCCTCAAGATAAAGGGAGTGTTAAACCCCCAGCTTCCAGCCTAGTGCTGGGCATGTATGTTTTATGTACTTTATCTCCACTAGTGCTTCTGAAGACAGCCATTTAGTCTTTACAGGAAAAGAGGAAGGGAACTAATGTTTATTGAATATCAATTTTACACCTGACATCACAGCCTATGAAGTAAGTACTATTATTATCCCCTCTTGACAGATGGTGAAACTGAAGATTAAATTAATTAATACAATTAACTTCTTTAGAACAGTGCTTGGCTCATAGAAAGCTCTACATAAACATCACTTTTATTATTATTAGGCAACTAATTAAAAGGCAAATAGGGAACAGCGCCATGCCCAGAGTCAGGTGCTGCAACTGAGACTCAGTTTCTCTTTCTGTAACATAAGTATAATTGCCTTCCCTGCCTCCCCTGGTTATTGGGAGGACTGCAGGACTGTGAGTGGCCACAGAGCATTATCCAAATGGAAGGCACTATTATGCAACAAAGGCATTTTGCATAGCAACAAATATAAACTGAGATAGTCTCCTAAGCTCTGAGGATACAACATTAAGTAAGCAGACCAAGGTCTCTTCTCCTCGTGCAGCTTCCTAAGTAATTATCAGGTAATTTCATTGTGGGGTTAGTACTAGGTGGTAAACTAATGGTAACCAGGGTAATGTAATTTTTAAAAAATCAGTGGATGCGAGTGATTCTAGGTTAGTTAGGCCTCTCCAAGGGTGGGGTTTTGGAGCTGAGACCTGAGCAATGGGAAGGAGCCAGCCATGAGCAGATCTTTGGGAGGAGCATTCCAGGTTAAGACAAGTGTCTGCACAGTTCCTGAGATGGACATGAGCTTGAGGTGTCAATGGAATAGGAAGACTACCAGTGTCACTGGAGCATGGTGAGCAAGCGAGAGACAGAAGATGAAGTCAGGAAATAGATGGAAGCCAGGGCATGTAGGTCATGATAAGGGTTCTTTCAGAGACCTGCCAAAATGCACACATTTCTGAGAACCTGTTTAACTGCCTGAATACATAATAGGCACTTAATAAATATTTAGGTTAATTGATTTCCTATGGCTAATCCCTTGGATAAATCTGTGATTAACAGCCATCTAACTGATCAGGACTCTGGGCACTGGGCAGATGTACCAGCACACCTTCTTCAAAGAGGACAGCCATGCAGATTGCATTCCAGGAAGCAGAATCCAGAGGCAGGCTTTTCCTCCGTCTTGGCAGTACTTCTCTCCCAACGTAGATTCCAAATTCCATTAACTCCTTGCCAAATACCAGGAACTGAGTCCAGGTTTAGGGCCATGTCTTCTGGATCTGAAGACTCAGAAACCATCCCTGGAGGATTGTGATAGGGAAAGATCACAAGCTCAAGACCCCTTCTTTGCTCCTTACTAGCTATGCAACTTTGATTAAGTTAATTACTCAGTAATAATGAAAGCAGATGGTTACATAATGTCTTCTAGGAGTCAGATGCTGTTCTAAGGACCTTACTTGTATTAACTCATTTAATCTCCAGTTTCACCATCCATAAAGTGAGGATAATAATAATGCTTACTTCATAGGCTGAGATGTCAGGTATAAAATTGATATTCAATAAATGTTTGTTTCCTTTCCCTTCCCCTCTAAAGACTGAACTGGGTGTTTTCAAAAGCACTAGTAGAGATAAGCACCATAGTGGGTGCCCAGCATATTATAGCTATAATGATAACAGTGTCAGCAAGTACTCCTCAGAGAAGCCACACCCTAGTTTATCTGAAGGGCCAAGGCCCTGCTGAGTGACTTACAGATGCCAGCTGTTTAGGGTACATCTGGCTGCTAACTTATCCTTGAAGTTGGTTGAGAGCCTAGCATAAAATTGATGTTCAAAAAAATATTCTTTCCTCCCTGCTGAGATACACTTTTACTATGAGACCAGGAAGTACATTAAAAGGTAACTGTCTTACCATAGAGAAAATAACTTAATCTCAACTATTGAAAAAAAATTTTAATTTTCGGTTTGCGTGGCACTCTTCAATGTTCTTGACCATGCTGCGGCAGAGAGGTTGACAACTGGAATGTGAGAAGGGGGCCTGGTGCCTCTGACAGTCATGTCGGGACAGCCCTCAAAGTAAAAGGGAGTAGCAGCATTACAGCCAAATGGAAGAAAGGATCAGAAGAGCTCAGGCAGATGGGCCCTAACAGCAAGAATAAACCCTGGTAACAATGAAAGCAAAGATTTTTTCACAAGCAGAGATTTCTCAAGCAAGATGTGCCTTAGTATCAATGAGTAAATCCTGTATTCTCCCCTGGCTAGCACCATACACAACAGGCCCTAGGGGATGAGTTGAGGGTCTTCCTCATATGTATCTCCCATTCCAGCTAGCTGCCAGAAATCTTTGAAAGAGGGACCCTTTGGGTCTAACAGACATTATATCTCCAAAGACCTCTGTGAAATGCCAAGATTTGACTTGAGAAGGCCAACACTTCCATCCATTAGCACCTACCAGGGTGCCAGGGATTAGCTGACTCTTGTCTTAGAAAACTGAGAGTAGAGTTCATAGACAGGACACAGATCAGGAAAATCTTTGTCACTTGTAAAACAGGGCAAAAAATTTTTTTGAGTTTAAAAGAAAAATCAGAACAATGGTTGCCTGGGGGACTGACTGGAAAGATACATGAAGGAACTTTCTGGGGAAAGAAGTTTAGCTTGTGATGAGGTGTAAGTTATGTGGGTGGTGCATTCATTTATCAAACTTGTACAGCTGCAAGCTGTGCATTTCAATGTATGTGAATTTTACCTTAAAATGCTGTGAGAAAAATAAGAACAGAGTGAGAAGGGAGAGTGGTAGTACAAATGATATAGAAACAGCAGCATGTGATGAGCCCATGAAGGTTCATTATCCTATTCAATTTCCTTTGTACATGTTTAGAGTTTTCCATTATAAAAAAAAAACCATTGTTGTCAGGAGCAGAGGACGCTATGACCAGGAGACTGAAAGGAGCTATGTAGAACGAGGACCCACATAATGGGCAAAGGGCAACATGGGGTTAGACCAGAAGTACCCAGGGGAGGGGAGGCCTTTGTCCCCTGCACATTTCTTGTCAAAAAGTCCTATGTGTTACTTTTTTTTTTTTTTTTGGTCTTATTAATCTGATCCTTTTCCATTCAATTTTCTAACTGTATAAGAGAAAGCTAATATATTTATATATTTACACAGGCCACTGTCTTAATAACTACAAGCACTCCAAGGGAAGGGGAAGTAGAAGTTAAGCATTGTGTAAATGTGTCCCAGGTCAGCCCTGCTTATAACCAGCAAGGGACTTTGAAGGAGAGGGACCCACAAGCCCAAACTCAGATTGCATAAGAAACTTGCAAATGAAGGTTGTTGTACTCTCAGAAATAATTTTGTCAAACAAAAAATTGGGGGTGGAGGTAGGTTAGTGAATAGCCCCTCCTGTGTAGATGGATTTCTCCACCAGAGATGGGACTGACAGAACAAGGCCTGTAAACTCATGGAAATTAGCCGTAATGAGACATAAACAGTCAAACCTCAAAATAGCATCTCTGGCCTTTAGAATCAACACAGCTCTCCTGTCAGCCTGCACCTGGCCCGTCCGGCTGGGTCTGGGAGCCAGTGGGGTTTTAGGCCCCTTTTAACAGCTGCCAAGAGCACATTACTCATGGCCAGGATGTCGGCCTTTTATGTTGCCACAAGTGGCCCAGCCGTTGTTTGGGCCTGACGAAGTCCATTGACAGGTTTTCCCAGGGCTGGGGCTTTGCTCTGTGATTCTTCCAGCAGCTTCAGTTTGTCCAGTGTTACCAATGTGCATGAGCAAGCCTCCCAGGCTCCTGTGCTGGCGTGTGTCCATGCTTACTTCCTGGGCACATCCTCTGGTCCCTGAAGAGAGAAGGCAAGAGACTGAAGTTAGAACCGCAAAGGGCTTCAACCTTGCTCAACAAACTTTGATCTGCCTTGTCAGGGCCTAGCTTCCTAATGCAATGCAAATAGCTGGGAGATGCCAGTTGAATACAAAAAAACCCTACCAACTGCAAAAAAGCCTAACTGTAATACTTGTGTTTGAAATACACCCTTGAAATAGGTTAGTCAGTTGAGTGAATGGGTGGGGTATCAAGTTAAAACAATTTCACTTACATCAAATTAGTAATGTCCTTCTTGGATCAGTGGCAAGATCTTGGCCTGGCAAGATTGGATTTGGAGTTAAATCTTAATGGGGTCATTAATATTTGTTGATGATTTGCATCATATTTGCTGCAGTTATTCTTTTATCACCTATTTTTCCTTCTGGACTTTAAGTTCTTCAAGGACAGAAGTTTTGTTCGTCTTATTCACTGCTGTATATTTAGGGTCTGGCCCAGAGAAAAGCCTGAAATAGATCTTTATTGAATGAAGATGTTGAATCCTGAATTTTTAAGCTACTACAGCCTATGAGGACCCGGAGGCACTTCATATATGCACTAGGTTCCTTGTAGCAGACATTGTTAGCTCTATCCAGAAGTCATTCCCAACCCTTTTCCCCCTTCTCTCTCCCCCTATAAAGGTTGGAAAGTCTCTCTTGGGGTCTAGCCAATAAAGTATAAGAAGGAGTTTGCTGGAGTACTTCTGGGACTGATTTTTGCCTCTGATTTATAAAATGTAAAAATTCTGCAAAAGAAGAGAACTTGCTGGTATGGCCTTTTCTCCCTTCATTTTGCTCTGAATGTAGACTATAAAGCCAGACACTGATAATCATCTTGCAACCAACAGTGACAAGGATAAGAAGGAAAATGCAACATTGAAGGGTTATTGAACAGAAACGAAAAGTCCTGCATCCTTGGGCTTCACTGAGTCAAGAATCACCCCTGGAACCACACACCTCTAGCCTTCCTGTTAAGTGAGATAATATAAACATTTGTAACATTTGAGCCACAGTTAGTCTCACTGTGTTTTCTATTACCTACATTAAAATGCCTCATAACTGGTACTTTTCTAACTTTCACTTTAGATAAATAGGATAGAGACTGTGTTTTGTTTGATTTGTTAATCCCAAGCACATAGTTCAGAACTTGGTGCATAGTAAGAGCTCAGTAATGACTGAATAAATAAATAAACTAACAAATCATGAAATGAATAAAAAGTGATTCAAGAATTCATTTATTGAACTTCTACTCTCTACAAGGTATTGCTGGTTGCTAAGGGCTACTGGTAGAAATTATTATTTAGTTGAATATTTTAAAACTATATATTTACTTTAGAACTACAGTATTTATAAGGTAATGGCTACCAACCACTGTGATTCTTGGTTTGTGCTCTTTGATTTATGTAAGTATGGTTTATCGAAGTGCGTGGGTTGCTTATTTTCTTAATGCACACATACTCATTTGCTCCTGAAACTTGAAGAAAAGTAGCTGTTCCTGTATTATGTTTATTAGTGGAACCCTTTCTATGAAATATGGAAACTATTTTTCTTCTTTGAAATTAGCTAAAATTGGTTCCACTGAGGATTGACAAGCTCTGGCTGTCGGCTAACATTATTTCATTTAGAGTACTAGGTAATGTACTGTCCATGGGTTTTCAAAAATGTTTGATGTTTGGAACTTTAAAATTAAAAAAAAATGTGGAGCCTTGATCAAATGGAAAGGTCTTAAATATATCTATTGCAAATTATAATGAAGCAATGTTTATACTAGCTTACAACCAATGACCCATGTTAGAAGAAGGTCTAAAATAACAAAAATAACATAAAAATGCAAATATTATGTTAATAAGTCTGGGGATTAAGTTTATGGGAATTATAACAAAATTTCCCTTTTCCTTTCATGCAGTTATTCAGCAAGGCCCAATGAAACAAGTATAATAAATGTTCTATCAACAGGTGGCAACACTTGTATGGTTCGATTTTTAGAGTGGGCCTTGATTGCATTTCAGAGCAAATGCACTGATGGCTCACAAAGATGAATATATTTTTGAAAAGCAACCACATCCAGAAATAACATCCTCATGAAAACACAAAAGGAGAACTGTAACAGAAGAAATTATAAAAACAAATTAATAAACCAGCCTAAAACTTAGCACTACTTGTAAAAATGGCTTGAGAAACCCCAGGGACATTTCCTCAAACAAAGGCAAATTTTCCCTGGGCTGAAACTACCTAGAGTCTGACAGTAAGAGGGTCATGCAGCCTGAGGTCTATGAACAAGATAGAATACTCTGTAGCCATTAAAAATTTTAAGTCTGGAGTACCAGCCAAGTCATGGAAAGGTATATGTGGAATAAAGTTAAGTGAGAAAAGCAGAACATAAAACTGTGTATATGAACAGATTACAGCTTTGCAAAAACACATGTGTATGTGTTGACAGTGATGGGAGAGGATTTGGAAGCATGTCAATGGTTTTATGTTGAGCCAGCCAGTTTGGAAGTTGTTTAGATTCACTATATAAGAAAAAAGGAAAATCCAGCACTAAAACTGTCTATGGTACCCTGAAAGAGTTGTTAGGCCTGCTCAAGGGATTCATGGAGGTTTGAGGGCCCAGAGAGTTAATTTCAAGAAAGCAGGGAAGCATGGAGACAAGATCACATCGTGGTCCCTGAAAACCTCATGGCGAGTGTTCTCCTCCCTCGGCAGGCCTCCTCCCTCTTGTTTCTTTGGACTGCAGTTTGGACTGCAGGGAGAACCCTGGTGTGTTTAATAAGTTTGTGAACAAAGGCTGATTGCCTCCCTTGTCAATAAACAAACACTATCTGCTTCTATTTCTCTGCTAAATGGAATTTTTGCTTACTTTGACTGGTTATATAAAGACTTTATGTACACAGGAAAAAGAAATAACAAGGTTGTATAAGCAGGCAGCCCTGGGTAAAGCTGTGAAGTCAGTAGATTATTTCCTGGGGATCCTTGCTTCTCTTTTATGCATACCTTTCCCTCTTTCAAAGGCCCACATGGCTCACAAAGCCACTATTTTCATCTTGCATCAACCTACTAAGGGACCAATGAATTTTTACCCAGGATCCTTTAAATTAAAAAAAAAAAGGGACCATGAGAAAGGGCACAAAGGAATGCACCACTATAGACTAAGTGTTGGGACTGGAGGTAGCGGGTATATTTAGAATGAGAACCTTACACCATGCTGTGTAGGCAACAGGCCTTAGAAAAGCCAGAATTGAGGAACAAAGAGTCTAATTTATTGGCTCAAGGTCCAACAACAAAAAAAGGGAAGGTTAGGATTAGAAGTCAGGTCTGCAGAAGCAGCAAGTTCAATGAGAGGCTGTAAGAGTTCAGAGAAATGGTGATGAATCCAGCTTTTTTTTACCTTACGGAGTGGAGTCTGGAACAGTTCCACACAAAGGACAGGTCCTATGGCTGTAAAATACCTCAGGATCATTGGTGGCATATGACACAGCATAATGCCAATCGGAAGGAAAAGGACAAAACCCTTGGATTTTGATACGGTGAGAAGGGATAAGGGAGGAAACCAGGAGAGAAACTACTCGTACCAATTATTCAAAGCTAGATGTCCTCTACAAGGTTGCCTTGCAATGAGAATGCTGTTGTCAAAGTGCAAACCTTCTCCAGGGCAGCCACAAGAAGATCAGATTGGCTGGAGACAGGGAGCACTCTCCGAAGCCGTGAGTGAGACTGACGTCTCTCACTATGCATCAGGCTGTCATGGCATTCCTGACAATCCTGAAGACGAAGTTTTCATGCATCTTCAGGCTCAATAATCTTAATTGTTCTAACAGGCATAGAAATAGTGGACATTTGTCTTTCAATTAAAAGCTACAGAATAAGATATCCAGACTTGTAGTATCACAAGACATGAAAAGACACTTACTGCAAATTTAAAGACAGATACATGAATATTCTGCAAAAAATTAGCTTTCTCAAGATCATAGAGTAGATTGGCAGCAGAACCAGAAAGAAAGCCATTTTCTATACTGTTTGCTTCATTTACTCATTCATCTGAGGCACCCAGGTTTTGAAAAAATAGTGGCACAAAATCCTTAGCGTTTTATGGTATAGAAGGCAGTCCCATAACCTTCAGTGTCAAAAATCAAACTCATTTAAATGCCTCTAATTTTAAAGATTTTCTTTAGTCCCTCTTTCCATCTGAAATGTGTATTGTTGTTGGCTCAAACACCACGTTCTGATTGCCCTTGCTGCTTGCTAAGAATGCAGTTCTCTAAGCACTGTTTAATCTTTGAGTCAGCTCAGGAAGATGGAATTACCATCCCTGGAAAACTGCAGTTTAGTTTCAAGGAACTCACTGCAGCTGCAACAATAAGATGGAAATGTGCCTGGGTTAGGGAGGCAAGGATTAAAGGTACGGGATTAAGAAAGCCTTGCTTGCCCCAGCGCGTAGAATGATCACATAAATCACAGAGTAACCTTGGCTTCACTCAGCTATTATTAAAGTAGGTAGTGTCACAGCATCCTCTTAATTAGGATTTGTCATCTTGAGCACCAGGATGGAAGATGCAGATGCCAAAGAGAGGCCAGAAGGAGAACAGAGAATGAGGAGGAAATGAGTCATTTTGGTGACAGTGACTACTCTTTTGATAGGAACCAGAATGTCTACAATATTTCAAGAACCATATATAAAGGCAAGGGCTGTTGGAAGTGTGCCTTCCAACTTCAAAATGTGCCTGACCATAAGAATGCTGATAAGCGCTGGCAGGAGAGCAGCTGGAACTCTGCGGGCTGCTTGTGTTTCCTTTCTTGATATTTATTCCGAGATCACATTTGCAGCTGCTTTTATCTGCTCTTTAGAAGTTCTTTTATTTGGAGAATTATTAATTGTAAAATAAATACCTACTCACTGACATGGAAATGTAATTTATTGGCCATCTACAGAACTGGTTGTCTGTTAATGCATATATAGTGAATCTAGGACTTTCCACCCTACCCAAAATGCCATTTACAGAGACTCAAGTTTATCATACCTCATCTTGCCTCCACATTACTGTCCTGGGGTAAGACATTAAAAATAATGCTCTTTTAGAGAGATAATTTTTTAAATGATGTTACCCAATGATAGGGATGGAGACTTGTGAAGAGGTGTTTGAATAAAAAGCCAGAGCCCTGAAAGAATGTGCATCAAAGAAGTGACAGCATGAAAATACAGTTGTAAGAGCAAGTCCTTTGAGAAATAAGGCATAAACTGATCTTTTTAAATGGGGCCAATACTTGGTATTTGGGAGGAAGTTAGGGCAGGGCAGAGGTGAAACCATGGGGAAACTTGACCCCAGGACACCTCAGGCACGATGTCTTGGTAGAAAGCAAGCTGAGATGTGGTAAGTGCCGGCTAGTTTGAACCAGTAGATAAGGTAAAGTGCCGAGAGAGCTCAGGCAGTGGCAGTGGGTAGCAGTGTGGGTGTCTGTTAGAACCAGACCAAGCTGTTTAAGGGTCATGGCCAAGCAAAATGAAGTTCACTCTGTACCCTAGTTATTTACAAGGCCAGGAGGTCAAGGCAAGGTAACCAAGCAGCTATAGAGGTGGAATCAAGACACCTAGTGGGCCCAGTACTGAGAGAATGAGGGCAATGATGCTCCCACATCAGTGCTCCATGTGGCCCAGGGCTCAGCCTCTGAATGTGAGACCATGCCAGTAGTTCAATTTCATTCCAAGTCGCACTACAGGGCAGGGTGGAAGCTGCCTGTGCCTTTCCTATCCCAATCAGGATTGGACCAGGTACTGGCCCCATCATGGGCATATGTTATTTGTCTGTCTAACAATCCCTCCTTTGGGAAAGCTTTCTCTATGATCAATGTGATTTGGGTATTGCCTACCCGGTACACAAATGTGGGAATGTGACTCAGGTCTGGCCAGTCTGATTACTTCATCCCCACTCCTACAATGATTTATCCAGAGATAGGTATGTGTACCAGCTGAACCAACTCTTCCATTGAAAGACTTCTACTAGCATTTACTGAGTGCTTACCATGTGCCAGGAACTGCTCTAAATGCTTCAGATGCATTATGTCATTTAATCCTCATATCAATTCAATAAGATAATGCTATTATTATCTCCCCTTTACACATAAAGGAACTGAGACAAAGATAGAGTAATTTGAGATCACACAGCTAGGTGGTACAGAAATTCTGATTGTATAACTAAGCAGTTTTGTCCCAGAGTTTAGGCAATTGATGTGCAAGGAAAGACACCACTTGTTTCAACTGGGATTGTAAACTATAAGGATTATGTAAACTGGAGATATGAATGACCAGCTTCCCAGACCTCAGGGTGGGAGTTGTCTGCATTAGAGGAGAATGAGGCAATATATTATGAAAAGGAGAGGAAAAGAGAAAGACACTGATACTATGGCTTGAGTTCCTGGATCTAGGTATGCCTGAAGCTATTCAACCTATAGACTTGTCAGTTACCTAGATCAGTAAATTCACTCTTGTTTTAACTAGTTAGAACTGGGTTGTTGTCATTTGCAAATATGAGTCCTGACTAGTATAGGCTTGTCTCTAGGGTACTTCACTATGCACTGGGGGCATCTGGGGACAAGGAGAGCAGAATAAATGAGTCAGGATGTTAAAAAGAGGTTGGCCTCCTATGACACATGTACAATTGTGGCATCCCACAGCTCCAGATATCTTCACATTACTGACGTGTCCTGCCTCAGTGATGGTCTGCAAACATACTCTATCCCTCCACATAGGCCACTTGCCCCAGGAGAGAAGTCTACAGTTAGAGCAGTACAGGGCTATCAGCTCTCGAGAAAATATTTGATCTGCCTTATCAATGCCTGAGTTTATAGCACACTGCAAATAACCTGTAGAATGCTGGTTGTAGACAAAAAGGCCACACCTGTGAAACTGTGAAAAGCAAGATAATTGTAATGCTTGTGTTCTGAAATTACATCTACATGCCCTCCTTTAAAAGGTTGGGGGGTTGGGGGATTTGTTACTTGGTTGGTCCCTCGGAAATACTTAAATAGATTTAAAACTTGTTCTACTTTTGACCAGCTAAGTGGCCTTTATAGATTCCTGGACTTGCAGAAGAGTGTGCCTTGGTGTCTTTTGGCCTTGGGCTAATAATTCGAGTGAAGCTCTTAGAACAGTGTCTGGTATGTAGTAAGTGCTCATTAACCAAATATCGTTCTTTTCTTCTTGGTTTTCCAAAGATTCTTCAATAATTGGTATTATTTTTCTAATTAACAGATTCTGTGGTGGAATGAGTAGGGAAGGGTTGAGCAACTAGATGAACTATTGGAAGAAGACTCTATAATCAATATCCCTGCACATGGACAAGTGTTAGAGCCAGAAAATATTTTTAATTCAAACATCAAAATTAGAGAAGTCAAGGTCAAGTGAA
This sequence comes from Manis pentadactyla, assembly GCF_030020395.1. Lineage (NCBI taxonomy): Eukaryota > Metazoa > Chordata > Mammalia > Pholidota > Manidae > Manis > Manis pentadactyla. The sequence goes on along the minus strand of NC_080021.1, from coordinate 41,332,940 downwards.
TGTTCAGGGTCACAGAGGGATGAGTAAAAAGTGTAGTAATGAAAAGATCAGGTTGGTGCATTAAACTATGTCAGCCTTGGGTTGCACTGACAATGAGATTAATTAAATCCCTTTTCTTTTTGAGTATGCTATAATCCAGTTTTTAAAATCTGAATTAATTATTACAATTTTCTCTGTCATTGAATGAATTAGCTTGAAAAGCAGAAAATGCTTGGTCAGCAAGAAAACCTGTAGAATTTTGTGGCTGAAAGGAATTTTAGGAATCAAATAGGGGTGGGGACAACCAGATTAATCAGATGTCCTTACTGTAGGATTGACATCCCAGAGCTTTGGGTGTCCTAACACATGTTTTTATTCTTCAGTAGAGGATTTAGTATTCAACCTTCCTCAAACTTAATTGACAATAGAATCTTTTTATCCTCAGCAAAATTATTAAAATCCTGAGGTGTCTTAAACACCATTGAGGAAATAGGCAGAATTAATTTCTAGAATCCAGGTTTAGGCTCACATTTTATTCTAGAAATCCTAAGTATTTTCCTGTTAACTGAGGCCCAGAATGACAGAACCTTCTTTTTTCTGCTCCGTGCTCCTTAGCTCACCTCACTACTGGAGTTCCTACTGGGACTTCTAGGTTCCTGTTCTCTCCCATCCCCTCAGAATGTGAGGGAGAAACCAGAAGCTGCAGCTGCTGCTCCAGGCCCCCAAAACTCCACTCCCAGCACTGCAGCTCTGAATTCCTCCCTCATGTAATTATAAAGTATGCGTTCAGTTATTTACTTTCCCTCTTCCATGCAGAGTGTGTTACTGAATAATACAGTTCACAAGGAAGCCCAGCTTTTCTGCTGCAAGGTCTGAATTACAAAGATTACAACCCTCTATCATTCTAGTTAAAAAAGAAACCACTACTTACGTAGCTTTAGAAAAAGGAAACAATGATTCTCTGTCCTCTCAGAAATGCAGGCAAAATTGTAGAACTAAGACATTTACATGGATTTTGTTGTTTCTGATGGCCCTAAATTGCCTCATTTAGAAAGGTAGGAAATAAAATGTCTATGTTTCTCAAATTTCCGGGAAGTGTGTCTGGCAGCTGGCTCACTGTTGTCGGTTAAAGTTTGAAGCAAGAAAAATTACAACCAAAGTGGTGTCAATTTGCTCTAATTTATCTTGAGAATTAACTTTAAAGCTTAATTGTCAGACACAGTGACCTCTATACTCACAAAAATCTTCAGGGAATTACAAAAGCAGACTGCTTGGGTGGAATGTGAATGTCATTTTGGGGTGAATCGCCCCCACAAAGTGCCCAAAGGGAAACTCTAAGCCCAAAAAGGAAGGAGGGGACCCCACAAGTTTTTGTACTTCTTTTCTCCACACCCAGATCTGGTTCCTAACCCACTGCTTCTGTCTGACCCAATTTGATGATTATAGAATTGCCTGTGGATGTGCCTTGCCACAGAAAGACTAAGTATCTTGAAATGAGCTGTGACGGTGTCCAAATATTGACCCTGTTCATCTCCTGGAGGTCCTTGAAGAGATAGGGCAGTGGGTCGAAGAAGTTCTGCTTGCTCAAAAAGGTTCCTGGGTAGGGTTTTCTCTAGTAACTTCCCTTTACTCTGGCAAAATTAGGAACAAATGTTTGGCTGAAAACATATACTATCAAATTAATAGACCAACTGTAGGATAGAGAACAATAAGTTAGAAAACCAAAATGCAAACATATAGCTCTTAAAGTCTACTTTATGGAAGTAGTGCAATGCTGAAAAAGTGCACATCGTACATTGTTGTTATCGGAATCACCCCCCCCCCACTCCTACCAGCTGATCCATCTTGCACATATTTAACTTTTTTAAAAAGGGGAGAGGGGAATCATTTGAGCCAATGATGCCCAGGCCTCTGCTGAGGTCAGTGGTCAACCCAGACACTCAGCAGATAGAATGTGGTAACTGTGAGTGGCCAGGAGAAGCACTGGGTTTTAGTTACAGCCTTTTCTAAATACAAAAAACTTTGTTGTCTGGTCCCTCCTTAAATCCTTTCCTTGTGAAAGAGGAACCCGTCAGAACAAAAAACTGTAACTCTGAACTATATTACCCTGTAGTATATACAACAATCCCCTCTCCTGGAATCTGTTAGCACAAGTTCAGACCTGGGAACCGTGGTTAAGTGCTTTCTTTTACTGTAAAAAATGGAGCTCATTAATTGATTTAGCTTTGACTCAGTCTGGGAATGTTGTTCCTCTGGACAAAGCACAACTCCAGGAGAGATGCTAATGGAATGAGGAGACAGGTGGAGACTTGCACTTAGCATACCAGATTAGCCAAATCAATCTGGTGAACACTGGATTATTGGGTGTGGTAGCTAGATCAACTCAATGACCTGATCTCAGACGGTCTAAATAGATGTCCAAGATCGTTCCCTCCTATTAGTAGTAGTGATTAATAAGGGAAAATGGAAGAGAAATTTTGGGTATCAAGCATAGTTTATCTTCTCAAGTTGGGAGCAATGAGAAGCCAATTAGAGGAAAAGAAATTAGAAAATACAGTCAGAAGAAAAACAGCTTTTGTAATTTAGCATCTGAGAAAAACAAGGTAGAAGTGCTTGCTGGGTTACAAGGTTTACCTATTCTCAGTTATTCCAAAGCAACTTTTTGGATCAACTGATCCCAAACAGCCTATTTAAGGACCCATGAAGGCTAGCCAATTGCAGAGATCTTTAAATATGTATATTCCCAGTTCTACCTATAGAGAAAGTCTAATCTATGACCAGGGAAATTATACTTCGCAGATTTAACGGACAGATTGAGAGTGGACTTGAAAAACATTTGTGTAGTAGAGATAAGCAATAGGAAGCCACTGTAAGCTCTTAATGCATCAGAAGAAAATGATTAAACAAGTCTTTAAGGAAACAGTCTGGCAGTAGAGGCATTGGCCTGGAGCAGTTCTCCCCAAATTCAAACTATAGGCAGATCACATAGGCATCTTGTAAAAATTCCCATTCAGTAGGTCTGGCTGCATTTGTAACCAGCCTCCAGGTGAGGCCAAAGCTGCTGATCCTCCAAACACACTTCGAAAAGCTGAGTCCCGAAGGACCAGCTAAGGCTGGTACCTGGAGGCTCTTGGTGTGGCACACAGGCTGCTGGGACCAAGTAAACATTTCTTTCTGGAGGGAAATTCCAAATGAGATTGTGAGGTATAACAGAAGAGCCCCTTCTGAAATCAGGAGTCCCAGCTCTGGCCTGTGGAGAAGTCAGCTAGCTTGTGAAAATTACTTTCTTCCTGAGCCTCTGTGACCACATAGTAAAATGCCAGGATTGAATTATGCTGTCTCTAAAACACTTTCGTATTCCATGACCCTATATCTTCTAACCCAGCATGTAGAATAGGGTCACACCAATTTAGGTGGCCTTTTCTAACTCTGTAGGTTATTAGTTACCATATTTTGAAGAATCAACATGCATATCCTTTTGGTATGTTTGCTGTAAAACATACACGTTGTTCCTATACATCAATTGTATACATTACTATTTAGACATGCAATTGCACCCTAAAAGGGGGAAATACATTTGTATATGGGAGATTGATAAAAGAATGCTATTGTATTCAGCATTTACACTGTATACAGACTAAAAAACATTACACTTTATTTTTAAAATATTGTAAGGGCTGTTATAAACAAGTCATAGCTTACAGATGTGTGTAAAAGTTGCATGAATTGTGCACATTTACTATTTGGAGGAAAAAACTTGGTCTTAAAAATTGTTTGGACTGTATGTTCTTTTCTTTTTTAGCAGAGTGAGAGCCAAAGGAATTGAATTACAGGGTAGAATATAAAATACCTCCTTAAGGAAATAAATGTGTAATAGGAACTATATAGCCAGTTCTCTCAGGCATGGGAATCCCCCAGGGCTCATGTAAATGTGTATAAGTATGTCCTCAGTGTCACTCCAGATGTTTTTGCAGGGAAAGAATCCTTCTCCCCCACACACTGACATTAACACTCTATGAGTAACCTCCATGCTCAGACTTGTCCTAAGCCAAGTAGCATCCTGAAGGGGGGCCCCAGGCACGACTGGAGAGCCACAGGCCCTTCCTGCCCCTCTTCTTCTATACCTGGAAGGTCATCGTTGTTGCTAAGTATGCTCCTTGGCTTGGAGGGGAGAATGGAGCCTATAACTATTAACACAGGCTAAGGCTCAGAAGCAAAGTTTACCAAGCAGAGAAATCAGGCCAGGACAACTTTAAAAATGGTGATTAAGTCGCTGCACAGTTATCTCTGGAGATTGTCCTTGAGCTGTAGCTGAACAGGGCCTTTTCTACTGTGTGGGTGGTCTGCTTGTAGTTTTGACTATAGTCCTCAGGGCAACCTGAGCTGCACATTTTTACTGTAGTAGCCTCTGGCTGCTGAGGCTGTAAAAAGGAAGATCCTGGCTTCTGCAGTTGCCCCTCAACCCTGCTTTACATGATGACAGGGCCAGGAAGGATCCAAGGCCTTCCTCAGGCAGGCTCCTGAAACCTCCTGTCTCCCAACCTCACCTACCTTCTTTATTCATACCTCCCCACTCTAAGCAGAAATGTCACATGCCAGCAGCCACAACTAAAAGTAAGTAGTGGCAATATGGTGAAGGGTTCCAAAACAGAATCCTGCCACTGCATATAGTGCTTAAAATCATAAATGCAGCTAAGGGGCAGTGAACAGTATCCAGAGACAATGACAGGAGTATGGTGCCAACACATATAAGATCACATATATAAAGAACCAAGTATCAGACCTAGAAATCCTATGGCAGAGACTGTTGGTCACCCCCCAATATTTATTCTCCTCTTCTTTAGTAATAGAAACCTGAATCTTATCAGGGTATATGGCCACCCAGAATAAAGACTACATTTCCCAGCCTCCCTTGCAACTGGGTATGGCTCTGTGACTAGGTTCTGGTTTCTGTGGAGTCTCCTTAAAGAGAGGGAGCTTGCCCTTTTTCATAACTTCGTCCTTGCAGCTGGCTGGAATGCAGTCTTCTTGGATAATGAGGTGAAATACATTTCTTAAAGTTGGTGGAACATGACAGAAAGAGCCCAGGTACCCGATAATCAAGGAGATAGCCACCATACTGATTCTGGCTTGCCTATGTTTATGTAACAGATATATTAACTTCTCCGTTGTTTAAACCTATGTTGGTTTGGATTTTCTGATACTCACAGCTCAAATGTGATCAAATTGATAAAATTTCCTTCCCCTTAGGACCTCATACATCAATGACACCCCAAAATTAATTGCATCATTGTTTCCTCAGAGAGGAACATCCAGAATAGCTTTGAAGCCTTAAAAAATCTTTTCATCATAGATCTGTTCCATGTGTTCTCTAATTGCAACAAAATAAAAATGTAATGTACAGTACAGTATTCCTCTTTTTCAGTAAACAGTGAAAAGGTAGACATTTTATCCCTAATAAAAGTCTTACCATCAAGGCAGATGACTTCTCCAGAAATACTTGTTATAGTAACTTAATTTTTATACTCATGACCACTAGATACTGGGTATAATTTCTTCCCTTTGGTCTCCCCTCCAAGGACTTGGAGGGGTGGGAAGAATAATATTTGGCTGACAAAGTTAAGTTCATGTTAAAGAGTAAGAAAGATTCAAAACTTATATAAGTGATATGTATCCATGACATTTAACCCTTGAAATATTTTTAATTTGCAGATTCTGAAACTCAGGCTCCAGCAAGTGGCATGTTTTGCCCAAGATAATAGACTATTAACTAGGGACCTTGGATCCAGGTTTTCTGATTCATACTGTATCATAAATGTCTACTGTCTTGTCTACCTACAAGACGGTAACTTATTATTCATCACTGTATACCTATACCCAGTGCCTACCACAGGGCCTACCATACTAAACATCCTCAATAAATACATGTTAAATGAATTAATAAATCTAAAATCCCACTCTGCCATTGTTCCCCTGCTCTGCAAGAGTTCTACAAGCCAATGCTCTTAATATCTTCCAGGTCACTCTAAGACCATATGGCCTGTCAAGAGAATGTAGTCAAGGATGAGACAGAGGGGAGCAGAACCACTGAACACACCCATATGACACACTTGCGTTCTCCTCCACACTCTCCTGGGCCTGGGTGGGCCAACCACGTAGGGCATTTGGATATGTGCCTCATGGCCTGGGATACAACTTGCCCTTTGTGTATTTTTCCAGGGAAAGGGAAAAGCAACTGCAGCCTAACACATGTTAGAAATGTTGTTGCCTGGTGTCCTGACATCATAGCATCCACCCAGTCTGATTCTTGGAAGCAGGCCCACTTGCCAATCATGTGCTGAGGAGGATATAGAGGGAAAGGACATGGGAAGAGGAGTTAGGCACTGTAAAATGGAGTATGTGGCTAAGATATGCTGTGCGACCAGACGTTGTGTGACACAAAGCATGGGCTAAGATTAGAATGAGAACTCTCAGCTTCTTGTATCCATGTGTCTCTGCTGGATCGGAGTTGGTCCTGCTTCAGTTTCTCTCAACAACAGGAAGGACGAGGCTGATCTACCTGTCTACCACTTCCTTTATCCCTCTGTCCAATAAAGATGCCAGAGGAAGAAAACTTTCTTTCTGTGGCTCCTTACAGAGTCAGGAGGTGAAAACAAGTTCAAGTAATCATAAGGAATCTACAGCTAAATTATCACCTGGCATGATGGAAATAACATTTTTATAAAATATTGTCATGATATTAGGGTCTTCCAGTGGGAAAGCCAAAAGTTAAGCCTGTGCTGGCATTCACTTTCTAATAAATGAGCTGGCTTAAACATTGATTTTCTCTCCTTGACTTGTAAAAATGACCTAAAAATGTAAGAGAGAGTTCAATAAATGGTTTAAAGATTGTCATTAAGTACAAATACTTTAACAAAACCAGAGGAAACCAACTTTAAAATCCCACTTCCTTCTTGCCCTCACTCCTAAGTCAGGATGAAAATTCAGGGTCCCAAACACCACCACTAATTACCTCCTACCTAGCACATAGCTGGTAACAAGGAATTCTGTGTGCCTTATGAATTGGCACCTCACAGACTTTTTAGAGAATTTGCTGACTTGGATTGGATTCAGCAGAGTGTATTAATCCTTTGGGGAATATTCACAGGCAACAGCTACAAGGATATACATTTTCCTTTGTTGAAACTTGTATCTGCATTCAGATACTGGCCTTGGCATTTCCTAAGTGCTAGCTGCTTTGAATGTTACTATGTTAAACCATCTGCACTGGAAAGTAAAATCCTGTTAACAATATATGATCACAAGTTGTAAGGAGAGTACCATGTTCCCCACCATTGTACATTTTATATTTTGAAAATATCCATAAGAAAAGGTCCTATTAAAATAACAACTCTTTGTCAAAGTGGAAGTGAAACTTTTATACAATACGAGACAATGGTCAATATGAAAATTCAGTTTTGTTTGTGTGCGTTTTCAGTGGCTCCCTTGCAATGGCTCATTAAAATAAAACCTTTTTTTCTGAACCCAAAAATAGATGACGAGAGGCTTCACTACCTGGGAGGCAACCTGCCTTATGTTCTCATTGCCTCACAACCAGAAAATCTCAAGAGAGAAGCAAATGGTCTGGTGGAGGTGGCTGTTCATCTGACTGAAGACAGAAGCTCAAGTCAAGGTTCTAGAGAGAAAGTGCAAAGTGAATGCTGAAAGGAGGTGATTGAGTGGAAGAAAACTGAAGTGTGAGCTTCACTGGAATTTCTAGACACTCTGATGGGGGTGGGGGGTGGGGGAATAGACTATTCTTGTACTCCCAAGTGACAGGTAAGGGGATTTGACCCAATCCTAAAGTGACAAATGTGCAGGTCCCGGACCAGGACGTCAATGCCAGGTACCCCTGACTCGGGAAGATGGACGGCTTGGGCAGCAGGACCCCAGATGGGAGTGGGGTGGGTGGGGTGGGGTCAGTCCTCACAGAGTTCGTGAGCAAAGCATGCCTGAGAGTTTCAGCTGTCCTAAGAACGTCGTCAGGGAAATCCAAGAGTACGGAGGCTGTGAGCTCAGGTCCAAACACGATCCCAATTGTGACACTACCTAACTCCCCGGGCGTCACGCACTCTGACCAAGTGCAGGGATGGCAGTTAGGGTCCGAATAGTGTATGTCAAGGTGTATGTGAAAGTGTATGCAGACTCACAGAATCCCTAAGATGAGATGAAAATTGGAAGAAAATAACATCAGCCTGGATGAAGAAGGGAATCGAGGGTCCCAAAAGGCCAGAAGCTGTAAAATGAGGTTCGATGCTCCAGTTCGAACCCTAACAGGTTCATTTCCTGAAAGCAGATCAAATCTGGTATTAGATTATAATAGGAAACAAACAAAACCTGGCCGTGAAAGGGGAAGGCACCGCTGTTTCCCATACATACTGACCCAATTCCTTGAAGGGAGTGTTCACGCCAAGTTCACCTGGGGATCCTCAGCGCGACTCCAAGGATTTGGGAGTGCTTCTGGAAAGTCACATGAATGAAAGAGAGCGAAAGCAAGAATGAGCGAAAGAATTAATTACCTGCCCTGGGCCAGATTTTTTACGCGAGCATTCCCTGGTGGGAAGGGAGAGGAAGGCAAGGCGGGAGCGAAGAAGAGAGCTCGAGAGAGAAATTCCGCATGCCTCCAAATGTCAATTTGATCTAGGTCGGTGGTTCTCAAACTTTGGGGTTTGAGACTTACCCGGAGGGCTTGTTCAAACACCAATCGCTGGGCCCCAGTCGCAGAGTTTCTGACCCAGTAGGTGGAGCCAGAGAATCTGCATTTCTAACAAGTTCCAGACGTTGCCGATGCTATTGGACCACACTTGAAGAACTACTGCTCTAAACGGTAACTCTGGATGGATCCCAGAGTCCCAAGGAAACGATCTCTGTAGTGAGAATTGGAAACTCCAAGGCAATCCAAGGCCCGGTATTTTTGAGAGAGACCGCAGAGAACGGAGAGCAGCGCAGCTCAGCTCCAGCTAGCTCACTGCCGCATAGGAATGGGAGCTCACTGGAAATCAAGATTATCACTTGAATTTTCCTAATGTTTAAGCATTGGCAATTAAGTATTTCTTTTTAAGTGAAAGCCTATTTAAAATAGATTTGCAGACTCTGCCTTAGTCTTTTCTGAGGACAATCTTTTCCGAAGGCAAGGGCTGGCACAGTCCCACGCTAGGCAGGTGGACTCACCCAAAGGGCACCATCCTCAGGGCCCTCCCTCCTGGGAGGTTCCTGGGTCTTGTCCCCCACTGCTGAGGTCTTAGTCACCGACACCCAAAGGCTACGTTAGAAAAGCACCGTGAATTGCAAACTGTCCTTTGACGCAGGAGCCTAGGATTTGACCCGGCTCTCTCTGGTGAGGCAAACTGCCGGAGATCCGCTTTGCTAGGAGCACTGAAGCCGAAAATGCTCCCTGTCGTGGAGCCTGCGTCCAAACCTCGGCAAGGGACGCGGGCCATCCTGCGGCCGAGCCACACCACGCCCAGCACGTGCAGAGCCAGCCGGCGGCGGCTGCGGGCTCCTGCCACCTGAGACCTCGCGGGACTCCGCGCGGCGTGAAGACGCGGGGCCGCGTGAGAGCAGTAGCACGAGACCGCGAGGGACTGACTGATCGCCGGGCCTCCTCAAGTGCGGTCTGGGCCTTGCTGCGGCGACGGTCGACGACCTCACTCAGGAAAGCCAAACCACGATGGGCCCCTCGTGGAAGGGTCTGCCTCAGGCTTGCCCACCCCGGCCATGGCCACGTAGCTAATCCTCCCATCCGGTCTTCAGCCTCCGCAGGCTGCCCCCGCTTCCCCTCGACTCGGTGCCCTGCAGGCTGGGGGCTGGAAGGGAGCCCGCTGGGACCTCCAGGAGAATGAGACTGAGCGAGGGGCGCAGGCACGGGGAGGGGGGGTGCCACTGAGGCAAGCATGCACTCTTCACGCTGTCCCTGCAGGCCTCGGGTGCCTGTGGCTTTCCGGCCTGGCCCAACTCAGGAGGAGGCTGGGCAGAGAAATTGGACAGCTGGAGGCGGCGGGAGGCCCTCAGGAGCCCAGCCGGGAAGGCTACCGCGCGCTCAGCGCCTCTAGCGTCGCGTCTCTTCCTGCCCTCAGGTCAAGGAGAGCACAGCCCGCCATGGAATCCATTCCCGACAGGATTCCAAACGCTGGAGTAGGCTGAGGGCGTAAGTCGTGGGGAGTGGGGCAGCCCTTCCGAGGGCGGTTCGCAGAGAAGACTTTCCTGCCTCTCCTCCAGGGACAATGTCCGAGGCTTGGTTTCTGAACTAATCAGCACCGGACCGCCCGATAACGCCTTGAGCTGGGGTCAGAACTGGTGTGTTTCTCCTGCCCTTCGGAAATTAGAGCCTCCCAGAGCAGCAGCGGGAGTCCGAAAATCCATTTTAGAAAAATCCATCAGCAGAGGAGTCGCTAGGGGGCCACCGCTTGGGGCGCTCACAAAGGCCCCAGCAGTAAGCGTAGAGCTCCTTATTGGCCCTGACAGCAGGCCCAGGTCCTCTCCCCAGCACCCCTGCGGCGCACACGATTCCTCCTCAGCGGCAGAGGGGCCCTGGACAACGTGGGGAACCCAGCGGCTGTGGGGGGGGGGGTGTCTCTGGTTCCCCGGCACTCACACCCGGGAGTCAGCCGCCAGGGTGACCGCCCCCGGCGCCCGCGCCACGTAGTGCCGGGCTGTTGCCTCTAGGGGGCGCTGCGGCTCTTCCCGCTGTACGCTGAGCTCCAGCCTACGGCTGGGCTTTCCCATCCCATCTCTCGGCAGAGAGTCGATTTAACAAACTTCTTTAAAAGATATAATTCTTACAGTCTTTTGGCCCCAGCCTCCGCATCCTCAGTTCTGAGCCCAGTGCCCGCGGTCCTCTTCTAGGTTTTCGTGGGGGTCCTCACCACTACTCCAGGGCTGGAGTGCAAGAGCCCACAGAATAGCTGGTCGCCCAACTCCTCCGGGCTCCGGCGAAAAGGGGCAAATTGCGGCAAGTTCAAATGAGAAAGATCCCCGCCCTTCAGAGGCAAAGAAAGACTGGGGAAAAGGGAGGCGAGTTCTCAGAAGTAATGGCAGCTAGCATCCCTGGAAAAAAAGATGGGGTTTGCATAATTTGTGTCTTAAAAGATAAAAGTTTTTAGGCTGTCCGCACGCGCTATCAGGGTGGGAGAAGCTCAGAGTCAACCCCCGGGAAGCCTTGTGTTTGACACCTGTTCGCTGCTTAACTGGAACAGCTTCCTGGGTGGGCCAAGGGGGAAGGGGGCCTACGCTGCGGATCCCCTCCTCCTCTAAACTCCTCCGCGTTTCCTCTCCCCGGCCTTCAACCCGTCCTCCAGGGGAGTAAACTTTCGGCGGTTCGAGTTGGGCGGCGGCTGCTCGCGCGCCCCTCTTCAGTACGTTAGCCATTTCCCTGGAAGCGTCCTTGATGTCGAAAGCCCTGAGCGGCGAGGACAGCAGATGACCCAGCGCGCGGAAACCTCAGAGTGAATCGGCAGCGCAGCTCGGGGAGGATGCAGGGAGAGTGGGACGGCTGCGCAGAGACTCGGCCCCCCGGGCGCAGCTGGGCCGCTGTAGGCTCCAGGACTTGCCTTTCCGCACACCCAGACCCCACAGCTCGCGTGGGCCCGAAGGCCTTTCTTCCGTGCCGGGTGTTGTCTCCCGGGAACTCCAGCGGATGAGGCTGCTCCTGGGTGGGCCCCCACAATGCGTGCGATCTAGATGGCAACGTGAGCAACCGGGCTTGCCGGGACTGAACTTGGAGAAACTCAAGGGCCCGTCCGCGGGGACGCAGAGGTGTTCCCGGGAAGCCCTGCTGCCGGGCCCCACTGAGCCTCGGGTTCACTCTCGGCATGGGGCGTGCACCTGTCCATTGCAGTGGCGGAGCCTGAAGGTTTCCGAGGCGCTGCCCCGCCACTCGGCTTCCCCTAAAGCCCGGAGTTCGCTTACTCTTTCCTACGTTTCAAGGGACCGCAACGCTCAGGCGGCCTGACCCGGACTCCACTGTGGAACTTCGGAGGCCGGGGTGGGCGAGGTAAACATGTTATGGAAAAACCTGGGCTCTAGAGTTTTGCGGAGCGAGGGCGCAGCTCTTGGGTGGTTGGAAATCCCCCCGAGGGAAAAGCAGGGGGATCCGCGTGCGCGCGCGCGCGCACACACACACACACACATACACACATACACATACACATACATGGTGGGAAGGTGTGAAGCCTGCCGCGGAGAGTTGCCTCCACTTTCTGAAGAGCAAATACAAAGTGTAGGAACACTCTTCAGGTCACCACCTGGGAGTGCGTGTCCTGGGGGTCTGAAAGAAGAGAAAGTTCCCTCCAAATCCTCCAAATTGAGAAAAGCTGCGAAAGGAATGAGGCGGTTAGAGAGAGGGGACCACAGGCATCCCCGTAGCTGGATCTCAGGACTGAGCGCTAAAATGAAAGCACCCCCATAGAATCCACTAGAGGAAACTTAAAAAAAAATAGAACCCCTGAACCCTTGGGCAGTCTGTTACTTCCACACTGTTTGTCAAATCCACTTTGAAGCAGTTAAGTACTCAAAGATATTAAAAACTTAGGTCTCCATTCCATGCTGACTTTTTAACCTTTGCGAATTTGAAATTGGAATGAAAGGGGGGGGAAAGATCTGCTGCCCCTAAATTCTGTTTTAGTAAAGGAACGAAAAATTCCAACTACCTCGGCATAAATAAAATAGAAGTAATTGTATCTTAAAATAATATCTCGTAGCTTCTGCCTGGCTCCTCAATCATTATTAATCTTTTGATAGTTCTTAGTTTTCTCTTATATTTATCCACTTCCCCGCACGACTGAGATTATTTTAATTGTCCTTTGGGACCTTCACACCCCTAACCATCTTTTTGAGGAACACTTTTTAATTGTAGAGCTTAGTTGGCTTAGAAGATCTGTGCCCATCAACGGGCGAACTTGCTGGGGGCTAACGCCAAATCCCTTCTAGCGACTCGTCTGGGACGAAGGGCGTTTTGCTCAGTGTTGCTCACGCAGATCTCATCTGGAAAGAGACTGTTTAAAATAAGTGTGTGTCATTCCCTTTCTGTCACTTGCTCACCCTACTTCCAGAGTAGATGAAGTGCGTTCTGCAATTACACTCACACAGGACCAAACCTCTAAAAGAACCTGAAAAAATATATCACTATACTTCAAAGTCGATTAAGTTTCCTGGCGACTGTACAATAACTCCTTTTTTTTTCTGGGAATGAAGATGAACATGTTCTGAGAAGCTAAAATAGTATTTTCCTAAATTAAAAAAATCATTGTTCTTCACCTATTCCAGATGGATTCTTTATTGTTTGCCAATGGGTTGCAGATGCCCACCCCTTTAAGCAAGTTGGTTAACTACTTATGAAATATACATTGGCTGGGTAAAGCTTAAATATTGGAAGAAATTTCTCCTGGGACATTCCACATGTCTTCGTAGTAATTATGAAATTAGTCAATTGTCACCTCTATAAACAATCTTCGTTTTGAAAACAGGCAAAAGCAGACAACACGTGTAGTCATAATGGACTAAAAGTATGCTCAACTTTGTATTTTAAGTTGGGGAAAGTGTGACATATGCTGAAGAATACAACCTAGAACTGATCGATTTTACCCTACAAAGAAAATGGTTATGTTAAACGTGTGGAAATTAACTCAGCAAGTGCTCCAAGTAAAACTACAAAATGCCCTTGGGGTTCCTCCGCCGAGTCTTAGGAAGGCAGAGAACCAGTTGTTTAGTTTCTAGCAATACAAGGAAAAGTGGCACCGAGAAAGAAGAGAGTGGGCGCTGTGTTTTGAACTGAGTCACCTTCAGCTCTGTCTGTAACAGGGAAACCTCCAGCAAACCTATGCCTTTAAGATTCAGTTGCTATCCAAACACAAGTAAACAGAGTAGACCATTAGCGGGCGCCGGGCGCGGGGGCGGAGCCAGGGTGCAGCGAGCCCCGCGCGGCGCGAGGACGCCCGCCCGAAGGGGAGGCGGGGCCGCTACTAAAGCCCGGGACTCCGGGCCGCGAGCAGCCAGGGGAGGGACGCGGGCGGCGACAGAGCTCCAGCGCTTGCCTTTGGAGGGTGATGGCCCTGCGAGGCTGCAGGCTCCGACTTCACCCGAAGTCGGCAGCAGGAGGCTCGCGGAGGTGCCGGATTCCGGGAGGGCGCTGAGCGCTGGCTCCAAGCGCCCCGGATATTTACACATTCCGCGTCCACAGACTCGGACGAAGGCGAGGATCTGCTCTGGTTTTTGCTGCTCGTCGTGCTCCAGATCATGTGTGCGACTCCCGGCACTCAGCGCAGAAAAAGAAGTTTGCCCGGCGCGGACTCAGTGACCTTTCTGAGCTGGACGCCTCACTGCCTCGACCGGGTCTGAGCGGTGCTGCCCAGGTGGACCTTGCTGCGGGAGGTGAGTGTCCGCTCTGAGACGTGGTTGTAGCTGCCGTTAGGAAGAAAGGGTGCAAGGGGGTGCCGGGGGCGCTCAGATTCTTGGTCCGGCATGCCACAAGTTCAGAAATTGTAAAAAGAAATCATATGGATGTAATCACCGGGCATTGTATTCTCACTTTATCGATCTCAGGCACGCCACTTCCAGTTTATACCCCAAAACACACACTTTTACTTACTATTTTTAGTTTTGTTTTGAGAAATTTAATCCCAACATTCAGCAAGGCTTCTTATAAAAGCGGATCGACGTACGCTAAGATAAAACCCCATAACCCCACGGTGTTTCTGACGCTGCCATAGTATTCGTGGTCCACCCGTCAGGGAGCAGCCGCACTTGGGTCAGGACACACAGTGCATGCCTAGGCAGCGCGTTTCAAGGGAAGTAACAGTTCAGTCCTAGGTAATTCTCCAACCTTACACAGGTCTTCTGATAATCCCCCCGCCCCGCAGTCCTGGAGGAGGGGACAGAAGGCAAGTTTCCCCGGGATTTAAACGCTTGGACCCTCGAGAAATGGCTCCAGTAGGAAGGAGAGAGAAAAAGGTGTTTGCGGAGGGAGCGCTGGATCTGTCTCGCTACCTGTTAGCAGAGAACAAAGGAGGCTGGTTTCCCAGAGCGAAACGGCGCAGACAGCTACTTTTTTGCTAAACAAACTGCAATCCAGAGCAGATCAAGAAAATTACTCACGCAGGGGGAGCGAGGGAGCAGAGAGAAACAGAACCCAGATTATGCGGAAGGCATCTTAATTTAATTAACTCCTTGGGAAGGCAGAGGCGCTGTGAAGGGGCAGGAACTTCGCGGCCGTTTTCCTCTGTTCACCTGATCGAGTCTGGCCATTTTAATTTTATTTTTTTAAAATGATCTCCGTGGACTACAGAGTTCTAATTTATGTAAAATTCCATCGTTGTTTCGGCTGTAATTCAGTGAGCCTGTTGATCCATCAGTCATTTCTCTCCCACCAACGCACAAGTTTTAGCCGATGGCCCCTGATGTACAGTATATTATTTTTAGGTAATTCAGAGTAATAACACCATTGCCAAACAGCGAGACTCCTTATCAAATTACCACGTACACTTTTTTCTCCAATGTTTTGAAAGCTTCACTGAGCTGAAATTAGTATGTACACATCTCACTTTTGACAGCAAGTGAGCTAAATTGTAGAAAACTTATGTACATGCCTGGAAATTCCTGTGAAGAAGACTGATGAAAGAAAACTAGTCTCAGCTTCACCAAAACATTTGTCTTTTCATTGGGTTGTTTCTTTACTTGAAAAATTGTAAGTAACCAGTGGTCCAAAACAGGATGGTAAAGAAATGACAAAAGATGATATTCGCTGTTATTGCCTGAAACAGAGTGTGGGAACCACATGCCCCACTCTAGACAAAACGAAAGTACTTTATATCTCTGCATTGACTTCAAATATCTTTTGAACATATATTTCCAGCAACACAGGAAATCTAAACTTCTTAATTATTTAAGGCAAACGTGTTTAGTGGCTATATAGGGTTGTTCTGCTTGTAAAGGGTTTCAGAAGTCCCCAATGGTTTGCTCTTCCTCTATGAAGAAACTGTCAGTCCTGCAAATTAAACAAACTCCCACTACAAAATAGCACTTTGTGATACTTTGAAGCTGAATTACAATAGGGTCGTTAATTTTTGTGTTATGAACCATTTGGAGGAAAGAGAAGGAAGATGGCACTCAAATTTCTGCTGTCATAATTAACATGAAACCTTTATGGCAGAGTTATTTTCTGTGCATTTTGAATGGAAATCGTAAGTCGCATGTCATTCAATCGACAACCTCCTCTCCTACACACTTTGATATACTTTGCCTCTTCTATTTATTTCTAAGAAATCTAGTCTGGGGATGTACCCAAGTAATAATTTTGGTTTCCTCTATGGAAGCGGAAGTTTTTAATACTAGGGGGAAAATAATATTTTGAACTTTTGGAAAATCCTCATTATGCAAAAAGAAGGAAATAAAGGTGTACTTTTTTAAATAGAAGAGGTAATCATCAGAAAGATAACCATCCCGTTAGTAAAATCCTTTTTTTGTACCTCTCTAGGAGAGAGCTTGATGATTGCCACTGAACAAAAATGTATTGTGATTGGTGGTGGGAAAGTTTGTTGCTAATGGAAGTTTACAGTTTTGGTTGAGTGGTCTGACTGAGACCGTCTGACTGTTACACACCTCTCATTAACTCCAGGCCTAAACTCCCAGACTGCATACCACCAGGCAGAAGCGGTTCATTAATAAATCCCTGTCTGTGAGCAGTCCAAAAGGAGGAGAACAAGAAGGCGTGGGCTTCACTGAGGCAGCCAGAATCTGCCTTGCCAGAGCTCTGGGTCATTAGTGCAACCCTATAAGTCTGCCCTCAGATAGGGCCGTGGGCAACCCTTCACAGAATACTGGAGAAGAAAATTCAGGCGCTGAAACGAGTGGGTGAAGAGGGAAGGCTGGACAAACTTTCCCACCTTCCTGTTGGGTTCCAAAGCCAAGCTTAAAAGTTGATGGTTCACATGGGCCTGCCTGCCCCTTTCCAGGAAAAGGCGCTTAGTTGAGGGTGCACCTGGGGAGCCACCCTCAGAGGCAAGGCCCAGACCTGCCAAGCTGGCAGAACCCACTGATAAAAGGGGCTGGCAGTGGGAGAAGGTGGGCCCATCTTGAATGCAGGTGAGGTGCTCCAGGAAACTTGGGTCTGAAACCAGCCCTCTGTTCCAGAGAGAGGGGAGTGAGTGCGCCCCGCTTAGGCCCAGGCCGCAGTCCTTGGGCCAGGCTTGCTGGTGGCAAGAGCACTGCCGCACACATCTCCAGGTCGTCTTCGCACTCTGCCCAGCCTGCTGTGGCTCCCTTGCAGCGCCTTCCCTTTTGCTCCCTAGGGAGCCCTCTCTTCCCTTGTCCTGGGGCCTGCCTGGTATAGGAGACGCTCCGGGTGCCAGGCCGGAAGGGAAGCCAGTCCGCCTCCTGAGCTTGGCGCCCAGTCTGGGAGAAGGGGTTCCAGCCTCAGGGACGTTCTCCGCCCACCCCTCCAACACCCCACCCCCGCCTCCTGGGAACTGAACCATCTGGAAGGGATCTTGGTTGGGGGTGAGAGGGGACGGCTCCAGGGAAGGAGGAGGGGGCGATTCCAGGCCGAACCCTGCCCCTGAGGTGTCACTTTTCTTTCCTGCTGCCCGTCACCGCTGATAAATGGGACTGAGGCAGAGGAAAGGAAAAGAAAGCCTCCGAGGTCAGCGCGGGGCGAGGCGGGCCTCTCCGAGCGTCCTCCAGCTCAGGAGCGCGAAGCGCACCCTGGCTGCGCTCCGGTACCCCCGGGGTGACCAGGGCAATTGCAAAAAGAGCGACCGTGGGACCGGGTAGCCTGCGTGAGGCTCTGCGCTAGTAGCAGTGGCTTGGGGGCTGAACCGAGCCTTCCAGCCTCGGGTGCGACCCACAGCCCGTTGCTTGCCCGGTTGCTCCGCGGCGCCGCAACGACAGAGGCTCGGCCCCGGGCGTGTGGGCGTTGGCTTCGCAGGCAGTCACGGTTAACCCAGCTTTGCCCGACCGGGTTGGAGTGGGTGGGCAGGACTGGGTGCCGCCTCTGCTGGAGGCCCCGTGCCCCTTTCTCGCCGGGTTCGGGTCTTCCTCTGTGTGTGTGTCCGGAACCAACCTTTTTCGGACGTGCACAGAAGAGCTGCCAGGGCGCCTCGCTCGCCAGGGGTCCACTTCCTCCGCTGCCTGCCACCTTGGTCCCGGGGCCGAGCTCCGTGAGGATTCACGGGGCAGGCGCTACATAGTTCCCTCACCACTCATTTTGGGGGCCCTGGAGTAGGGTGGGGAGGAGGACTAGAAGGAAGGTGGATAATAGTCACGACTCTTTCCCCCTGATATTTTTAGGGTTTTCTCTGTGTGCCGTTGTCTCTCTGGGTTTTCGCCGGAGCCCCACACCACCTGCCTCTGAATCCTGGAAGTAAGGGGCGGCTCCCTCTGCCCCCCAGCACCCCGGAAAATGGGGAGCAAGGCCCTGCCGGCGCCCATCCCGCTCCACCCGTCGCTGCAGCTCACCAATTACTCCTTCCTGCAAGCCGTGAACACCTTCCCCGCCGCGGTGGACCACCTGCAGGGCCTGTACGGTCTCAGCGCCGTGCAGACCATGCACATGAACCACTGGACGCTGGGGTATCCCAACGTGCACGAAATCACCCGCTCCACCATCACCGAGATGGCGGCGGCGCAAGGCCTTGTCGACGCGCGCTTCCCCTTCCCGGCTCTGCCTTTTACCACCCACCTCTTCCACCCCAAGCAGGGAGCCATTGCCCACGTCCTCCCAGCTCTGCACAAGGACCGGCCTCGTTTTGACTTTGCCAACTTGGCTGTGGCCGCCACGCAAGAGGACCCCCCTAAGATGGGAGACTTGACCAAGCTGAGCCCGGGGCTGGGCAGCCCCTTGTCCGGACTTAGTAAATTGACTCCGGACAGAAAGCCCTCCCGAGGGAGGTTGCCCTCCAAAACGAAAAAAGAGTTTATCTGCAAGTTTTGTGGAAGACACTTCACCAAATCCTACAACTTGCTCATCCACGAGAGGACCCACACGGACGAGAGGCCGTACACATGTGACATCTGCCACAAGGCCTTCCGAAGGCAAGATCATCTGCGGGATCACAGGTGAAGTGGGGAAGAAGTTTGGCCGGGGGCGGGGAAGGCGAGTCTATCTAGATTCCCAAGTCTGATAGACATTTCAAGTGTCACTACAATCCCCTCTGAACTGGAATATATCCCCCAAAGTCCTCCCCAGCCTCCTACAGCCAACCTGCAGCATTTACCCTTTTCCTCAGCCGGTCCCTTCAGCGTTCCTTTTTGGGAAGTGGGAGGACTTGTCCCTATCTTGAGACAGTTAAAATCTGGTGGGTTGGCCCCGTAGGTCCTAGGATCAGTTTCCCAGTTTCCCAGTTTCCTCCCGGTCGCTGTTGGGAGGGGGGGCAGGTAAAGCTGAGGCACTGGCTGCCTTAAGATCCTTTCTGGGAATCTGCTCCCACCACCCCTCCAGTGGGTTCCCTCCCTTCTTAACCTGCTCACTCCCAGGTGCACCCCAGAGCCTGCCACGGAGACCTTTCTTTTAAACTTATTTGCTAGGCTCTTGAGATCACTGAATTTAGAAAACAGCTCCCCACCTCCCCTCTACGACATGAAACTTTGCATTAATAAATGGCAATTTTAGAATACTACAACATAAGTGTATTCATCCGGTAAAAACCCGAAGAGTGGGGGTGGGGACATCTTCTTTCCCGACTCCATCTAGTTCCACAATGGTGGGACTTCTGTAGGATCCTCCGAGACTGTTAAGGATTTGCTAAAGTTAGTCCCCCTAAACTCGGCCTTGCCTTACATCCTGATTTGGCCAGTTTAAATCCCAGAGAAAACCGAGGAGGCCAATAAGGACTCTACGGGAACGCCTTCAAGCTCCAGAATACGCCAGAGAGGGCGTTCAAGTGTAGATAAAAATCGGCGTCCGGTGAATGTTCTGAAGAGTCTGTTAGTTAAGGTTAACCATAAACAATTACAGGGGTGAAAAAATACTATCTAAAAACATAAGTAATGGGAATCCTATTTCTTTCGTCCTTTCACGACTTTGTTTTGAGTAACTGTCAAAAGAAATTCCTCACCGTGGTGGTAAAATAATTTCAATGAAACTTTATATTGATTTTCAGGTATATCCATTCCAAAGAAAAACCCTTCAAATGTCAGGAGTGTGGGAAAGGATTTTGTCAGTCTAGAACTCTAGCAGTCCACAAAACTTTACATATGCAGGTAAGTTATTTTCTTGTTTAAGAGCTGACTGGTTTTGTTTTATAATTTTTGCTTTACAAAAGGTGTTACTTTCTTGTAAAAAAAAAAGGCTCTATTTTAGACTAGTTTTCTAAGTGGGGAAAGCAGCACTCAATTTTTTCATACAAAAAAATTAATATTTTTAAATATAAAACGTTTTTACATTTTTCTTAAGGAACAGGACACTCTCTTTATTCTAAATCCTAATTATAGAATTTTTCTTTCATCCGACTTGCCCTGCATTTAAAAGCTTTCGTGTTTGGGAGGAAATAAAGGTAATTTTGATAATGGAGGCATGGTGAAATCCCATACGGCTGTCTTTCCCAGGGGCCTCATAATTCGTAGTTTTCAGAACATTGAGGAATAGTTTAATTTTCCGGTAAAGAGGAGCCTTATTACCCGGGAGAATGTTGTTCCTTAAGAGAGGATTAGAGTTTTTCCTTTCCCCTTTTCCTGCCTATGACACGGTGATGAAAAGTAAAGAGCTGGAAATCACAGAGCCCACCGCGGTGGTCACAGGCGGTTATCAGTGTAATCGGGCCTCGGTGTGTGCCTGCGCGTGTGTTTCCGTGATGGAAGGATTAGGAGCACAGATTTGTTCCAGCAAGCCTCCTCTTTTGTTGTCTTGCGCGTGTTAAGTTAACGCTTGTGATACCGAAAAGACAGAAACTATTGAGAAGGGTGCAGTGGTGGTGTGAAGGATTAATCCTTTGCTTGCTTCACATCTGAACAGGAATCTCCACACAAATGCCCCACATGTGGAAGAACCTTTAATCAGAGAAGTAATCTGAAAACTCACCTTCTCACCCATACAGACATCAAGCCCTACAGCTGCGAGCAGTGTGGCAAAGTGTTCAGGCGAAACTGTGATCTGCGGCGGCACAGCCTGACTCACACCCCGCGGCAGGACTTCTAGAGAAGCCCAGGAACTGTCCCCTTCCGCCGCTGCTCCCCTCCCCAGACACCTCTCCACGCCTCCCACCCCCAACCCTTCACTAACCCCAGCTCTTCCTTGGCTGCAGCCGCACCTGCAGCTCCAGGGAGTTAACTCTTCTTGAGGACTGAGAACTGTAGAAAGCCAAACAAGTACATCCCTTCACAAAGAGCATATACTAGTTTCTTGTAGATATTCACAGCTCATTTTAGAGCTCTGTACATAATGTCGTGGGTCTTTGTTTGGTTGTTTTTTTTTTGTTGTTTTTGTATCTTGTTGGATGCATCTAGATATGGAAAATGGAAACCAAATTTATCTTTAAAGACTGTATTTTGAAAATAAAACTTTTTCTTGTTTGTTTCAACACTCCTGCAACGTGTCTTGGTATTTAACTTCTGTTTTTCCTCTGGATTCTGGAAGAGTAGGATGCCTTTAAAATACTCAGTATTGAAGGGCATTCTTTACCTGTAAGTTGTTAAAATAAGACTTCTCACAATTCTCTTACTGAAACTTAAGTTCTTCCCTTTTTGTATTGTATATCTTGGAATTGGACGATTGTGCTTTTTTTTTTCAAAGGTATTAAAACTGATACCCCTAAGGTCTTATCCCCTTTTATTCTAACTCCTTGTGTGTTATTCCTTTAGATTAAAGCAATATACTAATCATTATTAGAAATATGCAATTCCAATGACTGCCTACTTGAAAGCACAAAGTGGGAAGAAGTGAATGGAAAAAGAAGAGAAGGGAGCATCTCACCATTTCATGTTTTTAAAGTCCTTGACCGGTGTCAAAGTTTATGATGGGCAACTGCTCTTACCATTAGACTTTGAACAGTAAGATTTAGCACTATAGACAGAGACTTTATCCTGCCTTCGGGAGAGAAGTCTAAAATCCTCCTACAGAAGAGTGCAGGAAGATATAACCTTCAGAAGATGGAGGAAAGAGGAGAAAGGAAAAGCTACTTAGCTATGTTTGCACAAAATATTTCTTTCCAAGGGTGGAGATCCTTTCTTCTAAAAGGTTCCAATTTCTCTGCAAAGCAAACTGAGTTAGGTCACTAGCAGGTTTTCCATCACTGATTGGCCTTTGTCCCTGGGAAAATGCCCAAAGTACAGGTTCCTCTGTGTATAGAACTCATAGCAAATATGTAATCATCGTCTGAGGCATTTCAATCTTTCCCAAATAGTTCCTGGGGAATATGACACTAGTATAATGACAACACTGTGTAGGATTTGGGAGAAAGGCTTCAGATACAGATAAAAAAGTATTGTGTAGAGACTGGAAAGGGAAAACAATGAACTTAAAGAGGGAACTCAGAGGAACCTGTGGCCCAGTGGCCCAGTTGGTTCCCATAAACTCTAATTCTGAACAACAGGGCTCAGATTTTTTTCATTTGTATATTTATGTGAGGATGGCATATTTCACCTTCAGGGTGATACCTGGCAACATGTCTTATGTTTGTACCTTAGAATCATTCAGAAGAGTAGATAAGGATTTGTGGACTAGGTTCAAAATTTCTCACTGGTGCCTTGTTCAGTACAACTTAGAAGGCAGTTTCAAAAAGTGTTCCAGACTCACTGCTTACTCTGTTCTCAGGAGAACTGGCTGGAAGTCACTTCCGCTTCTCAAGAGAGATCAACTCTCTCCAAAAAAGTGTCCACTCATCAAGCCTGTGTCTCTACTGCTCATACAAATGCATTTCCTTACAGGGGATAGGCCCAAAGATTTCACTGAGGAGAGGGGGCAGGGATGGACCATCCATAGGGGTGTATGAGTGTGTGGTATTTAGAAGAATGAAACTGTTGTTTGTTTTCTTTTGTTTGTACAGAATTAACTCAGTGACCTCCCTACCCTTACTCTCTCAAGATCCTGCCCACCTTGGCACAGAAGATTTGAATAGTTTAGGGCAGGGTTACACACTGACTGTCCCTAGAGCTCCCCTAATCCTGCAGGCTTTTTCCATGTAGTCAGTCTTGCTGCCCCACCCACCCCAACTGACTACAAGTGTCACAGTTTCATCGCCCAGGGTTCAGTCCAGTTATCAAAGAATGACCCTTGCTTGCTATCAAGCTCAGACATATCCATGAGTCCCTGCCACAGGGATATATAGACAGGTATAACTGGAATATTGTTCCTGTGCATTTTAGTTGGAAAAAAATGTGAATCCGAAGTGAATGAGGGAAAATGGAGAAAGCATTTCCCCTTCCCATAAGCACATTGTTTCACAAGTTAAGTTTATTTATAATTTGTTTATGTTGTCATTAATTTAACAAATAATTATTATGTGCTTTTCATATGCCAAGCCCTATGCTAAGTTCCAATGATTTTCATGATCAGTTTCTGCCTTTTATTATCTAGTGGGACATTTTTGGAATCGACTACTTGGGTAATTAAAAAATCTATGATAGGGCTTAACTTAATAGCTCCCCTCAATTGGACTCTTAAATCCAGTCTGGACTCTTAAGTCCATCTAGACTCAGAAAGGATTTATCCTCAGAGTAGATTCTTTCTACACTCTTCGTGAATTTTGAACAGTGGGTTCCTCTCCAAATTCTGAGTTTTGTTTTCTTCTTCTTTAGAATATCCAAGAATGCAGGGAATGAATCTTCCATGAGACAAACTTCTGAGACATCATAGGGAAAATGCTATCTTGTATCATTTATTATGAAATTAGTCTGCTGGGGTTTTTTTTGTTTGTTTGGGTTTAAAGAAGAGTCATTATTTGAGTTTCAGATTGGCCTGCATTTTCCTTACACCCTCTACCACAATCAACTCATGAATCAATACTGGCCAGAGACCAGAAGTGGGAAATATCACAAGTCATAACCACAGTGCTGAAGAACTTCATGAATAAGAGTTAAGTATTGAGCTGTGACTTTAATCTCATTTTATAACTATGTGTGAGGTTTGAAAAATAATTCTTAAAAAGTAATTACATTGTACTCAATTGTTAAAGTAAAAGTACAATGTGTGTTAGGTGTAGTTACTGATGCTAATATTGAAATGTAGGTCATTGTAGTATTGGGGCTTTCTAATTTTGGTAATTAAAATTGCTATTTTGCACAGGCACATCCTCTCTTACATGAGGAATCTTTCCAAAATCTGACTCTAAGATAACTAAATATTTAAAAAGTAAACATATCTAAAAATCTCATAAATAGGTTAACTACTACTATCAGAGACAGTTGCTGGGAGTTTCTTCTACTGTTTATTTGTTAGATGTTAGCATAGACACTTGAACCTCTTCTTTTAAATCACATTCAATCAAGTACCTTTGCCCCAGTTTTGATTCTGGTAGGGTAGCCTACTCCTGGAAGACACTTAGGAAACAGTTCTTGAATATTGATAATGTGATAGACTAGATGCACTTGGATTTAATGCAGTGTAGAATCTACAGCAAATTTTAATACAAGAAAGGCATTACCATGGCATAATGGGCTGATTTTCTTATTACCAGAGTAATTTTAATATTATTTTAATAAAGAAAGAGAAAAAGTTGATGGAACCATAGAACACGAAGTGCAATGAGGAATGGCTTTTGTATTTTGGAGGATTATTTGTGTCCACCTTTGTTAGTGTGTTATAGGGAGACTGTATTTCCCAATTTTTCCTTCTGAAATGTAACTTTCCACTGATAACCACCTCTGATGGCAGCAATGAGCAGTAAAGGGAGTGGAGATTCAGAATGATTCAGCTTTGATGACCTGAGATATTTCAAGTTCAGTCCTGTTTCTTTTCTTTATTGCTTGTTTTTTTTTCCCCCAACACAACTTATATTGTTATCTAAGCTATATAACTTTTTTCCTTGAAACTATCCAAGGCAAAAAGCTGATAGGGCAAAACTATAAGTAACACAAATAGCCTAGAAGAGGAAATTGTTAAGTAAATTATTATGCTGTATGTTGAGATGTTTTCTACTGCAAGAAACAGAAAACTTGACTAAAAGGGGCTTAAATAATAGGGGATTTATTTTCTGACATAACAAGAAGTCCCAAGGTAGGGTCCAGGCATGTGTAATTAATGGGAGTGACAAGATCATCTAGAGTTCAGTTATTCCTACTTTTCTCTTCTTCCATCTTCAATGTGTAGACAGGCTCCCTTCATAGCTATAAGTGGCTGCAACAGTTCCAACTACCAGCTCTGCCCTAGTGATGCCTTCTCACACACATGCCATAGGCAGAAAAAGGGGTTATCTCTTCCTTGTATCACTTTTTAAGAATTAAGAATCTCTCCCATAAATCCAACCTGTAGGATTGGATTGCCCTCATATCTTATTGACCAGAATTAGGTAATTTGCTCCTTCTTCAGTCAATCACTGACAAGGAAAATAGAATTATACCATGACTTACTTAGACTAAATAAAATTTACCTTCTATACATGGAAATGGAGCTGGCCTTCCCTGAAAATCCTGACTGCCTGAAGAAAACCTGACTTCTGTTAGTGAGGAATAAAGAAGAACTGACTATTATGAATATTAAGCAGATTGATTAAAATGACATTTCCATTAATAACCTTATGTTAGGAGATGCTTATGTTATAAAAGCAGGATATCTAATGGCATATATAGTATTATCCAAACTATATAAATAAATAAAACCTTCAAAAAACTTAGCAGAAACAAAGATTAACAGAAAATACACCAAAATGTTAATAGCAGCTATTCATGAGTAACAAACTAAGGGTACTTTGTTCTCCTTTTCTCATTTTTCAGCTCTTCACAGTGAACATGCATTACTTTTATAAAGGAAAAAGGTAATAAACATTATTTTTAAAATTCAAGATAAACCTTAATTTCCTCAATGTTTTTACTTTTTCATCTTTGTTTATTTGCACGTCTTTGCTCTGGCCAGTGTTTGCTTGTCTCTTTTCACACACACCTATATACAATCTCATGCTTCTTCTGAACCATTCCTTTAATTCAGCTACATCTTTAGTTTCTGGTTTCCTTTTCTTCCTTCCTTGATTTCAATTCAAGTCTCCTTTTCCTATCTTTTCTTTTCTCTAAGTTTCTGTATACTGGTTCTTTGTTTTCTCTCTTTCAAGAGCTTCAATAATTCTATCTCAGCATTCTTCCAGGTGTGATCATTAGAATTAT
This sequence comes from Manis pentadactyla, assembly GCF_030020395.1. NCBI lineage: Eukaryota > Metazoa > Chordata > Mammalia > Pholidota > Manidae > Manis > Manis pentadactyla. The sequence goes on along the minus strand of NC_080021.1, from coordinate 41,306,684 downwards.
CCAGAACACTTATTTCTGGGCCTTTCCTAGGCCAGTGGGTAAATTGGAATTCCTGGTGAAAAAGACTCAAGACTGTGTATTTTAAACAAACACTCAGGTAGTTCTTATGTATATTAGAACTTCTGCATTACCCTTTGACACCATCATTCCATTTTATCTTATCCATCAGCCATTTACTGTGTGCCTCCCATAATAAACATAAAACAAATTTCAACCTACTTTTCTTTACTTATTTACTCACTGTCCTTGAAGTGTCAGATTTTCTTCTGTCTTGGTTCTTATTACTCTTCCATGCACTCTCCATCTACTTTTATATTGTCCCCAAATTTGATTTTTTCCTTTTCACATTAATAGACATCTTTGGCTTTGATACTTTATTTCTTCTCATAATCCACTAATTTAAAGAGGCAGGAGAAGAAGAGAATGCAATAATTGATTAAGATGAGGAAATTACACAGAGGTAAAATATCATTCTCATCTCAATTTGTAGATTGAGATATTGTCAGCAAATGACTTCTGCTTCTATATGAAAAACAAATTTGCTATGAGTAATCCCTTATGTATTGAGATGTGTGTGTATGCTGGTTTTAAGATCAGAGCTAAATGAAATTGTTTTTAAATTACTTGTTATCATTATACTAAAATTTCAGAGTGGAGAATATTTTGTGATGGAAAGAGCCATGAACAGGAAGTCAGAATTTGGATTTAATTTTTTAAAAACTCTGGACCTGTTTATGGACAAGACATTTAACCTCTCTTACATAATAAGTCTCTAGCTTGTCAGGTTTATGGTTCTTATTGTGGTAAGCATAAATGAATTTTTAGATAAGTATTGTTGACTTCAGAAATGCTAGAAAATACCAAGAAATTATATTACTTCTCTCCCACAGAAATTTTATTAACTCAGTAAAAATAAATGTGGGTTTACAAATTAATCCCTACTTGAAACTGTCCTATCATTTGTTTTCCTAAAACTGATGAAATCTTAGAGGCTTCTTAGAATTGAAAGTAATGTTTTTCAACTGAAAAGTATATGTATTTCTTAACTATTTTTCAGATAATAAAAACAATCACACTTATTGTAAAAAATTTAAACAATATGGAGTGTATAAAGTGAAAGTCTCTCGTTTCTCCCTCCTCTACTAATGACCCTCTTAATTCCACTCCCCAGAGGCAGCCACTGCTAAAATTTTTGGCGTGTCTTTCTAGATTTTATGCTGTGGATAGGCAAAGGTAAGCATATGCTTAAAAACATATACACACAAATATAATCAGGCTATAATTCTATTTTGCAACTTGCTATTTCTCCCCCACTTAACAATAAAACACTATATATTTGGTCTATTTTTCCACTTCAGCATAAATAGGTATTCCTTTAAGGTAATGGTTGGGGAGGGAGTCTAAGGACTTTAAAAACTGAGGACTAATTCTTTATGCTATCATTTACAATGGAGAAATAGGAAAATCATTCTGTAACTGAAATTATTTACAAAACACCATCTTTAACTGACAACCCTTAGTCTCCTGTCTTCATGACAGCAGCTGAGAGTGCCTGAGGGCTTTGAAGATTCTTCAAGGTGTGCCATATTATGATTCACCTCAGTGCACACTGATATACCTACCTGGCAAGAACTGAAAGATACAGTTCTTAAATCCTCTGGTGACCCATTATCCATGGATCATTGACAAGACAGAATGTAATAGCTCCTGTCTTTTTACCAAAGTAAACTTCCCAGTGAAACTGTACTGTTTTTACCCTACATCTTTTATTTAAACACAAAAACTAATCTAGTTTAAAGAAACTACATTAAGTAGATAATACAAATGGTCTCACATTCTTCATTATACTTTAATATTTATTGGATGAGCAAATACCTACTGAAATATAGTGGCTGTTCAATTGTAGAGACTGAGACTGAGAAACTTTTCACATAACTTACTGTTCCAAATAGATCATCTGAAATTCAAGGCTAGATGAATTGCACAAGATCCAGCATTTGAAACTAATATATATTTTGCTTACTTAAGGACAGCAATAAAACAATAGTTTAATTAGTAATCTAGGTCAAAATTGAACATTTTCCATTATTTTGCTATGGTCTAAAAAAGACAGTTTCTTTATCTTAAAAATTATTTCACTTGTGAACTGGGTCAAAGTCATAAGCTCTGAGGGGCTTATTCACAGATGTCTGTAATATTTGCCATGAGGCACTGTGTTTTTGCAACATCAGGTATTGACAGTGCTGTGTTTTAAATATCAAATGTGATGATAGGACATGAGCTTGTTTAATGTGGCTCTGATCTAGAACCATCTGAACATTCCTTATTATGTTAGTCTTCACTTCTGTAAGGATTCTGCCCCATTTCTATCTGTTTAGAGCTAGAAAAAAAAGATGTACTCTTGTCGACTTGATCAACATTTCATTTCCTGCCCAGGTCAAAAGAATAAAAAGAAATAGCTTTTACCAACCATCTCCATAGAAATATAGGCAAGTGAGTCAGATATTGTGGCCTAGACTAGTGACATTGAAGATACATATCCCTTCAATTCAGTGATCCCTTTTGAGAAACTCAAGCACATCTGTAGAAAGAGACATGAGCAAGAATATTGCTTGAAAAATTGTTAATAGTAAAGAAAAACTCCAAAGAATGTAAATGCCCAGTAATGGGAAAATGGGTAAATAAATCATGAATTTTCACATAGTGGAATAGTTGTTAAAATGGATTAAAGCATTAATGTATCAGCATGGATTAATCTTAAGTACATAATGTGTGAAGGAAAAAAGGCAAGTTGCAAAAGGACAAGTGTCTATTATTCATGTAACATTTGAAGACAAGATATGTAGTTTATATAAATATAGTAAAAGTATAAAATGTTTTTGAAAATGATAAACACTAAGTCCCAGATTGTAGTTAGCTTTGAGGAGAATGAGGAAAGAAATCAGGGAATGGTACACATGAGTGAGGACTTCAGTTGTATTTATCATATTTTTTTCTTAAAAAAAAAGACTGAAGTAAATATAGAAATTAAGTCTTGACAAAACAGTGATGCATGCAGGAGTGTTTATTATTATTATTATTATTATTAGGTTTTTTTTAGATAATTATTTTTTATTGAAGGGTAGTTGACACACAGTATTACATTAGTTTCAGGTGTACAACACAGTGACTCAACATTTATATACATGATAATTCTAGGTACCAGCTATCACCATACCAAGTTGTTACAATATTTTGACTATATTTCTTATGCTATACATTACATCCCAGATACTTATTTATTTTACAATTGGAAGTGCGTATTTTTATTTATTAATTTTTTTTTTGTGAGGGCATCTCTCATATTTATTGATCAAATGGTTAACAACAATAAAATTCTGTATGGGGGGGTCAATGCTCAATGCACAATCATTAATCCACCCCAAGCCTAATTTTCATCAGTAGGAGTGTTTATTATTTAGTCTCTGCTTTTCTACATGCTTGGAAATTTTCACACTGAATTTTTTTCCCAAAAAAGAATTAGATTTTATCGCTGAAAGAGACTTTAGGAACCATCTAATACTGGGTATTTAATAAGCAATTACTCTAATGCTAGAAATACACTGGTATTGTAGAGAAGTGAGTTCTCTATAGCCTTGGAGCTTGCATTCTACTGGAAAGGGGCCATATAAAAAAAGTAAACATGTAAATATACAAGAGCAAATATTAATAAGAACTACATAGAATGTTTCATTTCATTTGAGGATGAGGCAATTGAATGAATAAAAGATAAGGGATTTTCCCAAGGTGCAAACCATTTCTAGAACTTTGCTTTCCCTTTCTGCCTTCCCACCTACTTCTATTTTCCCCTGGCCACTCCCTCACCTAATGTTATTCTAATTATTGGTGCTGTTAGGCACAAGCACATTGACAATGCCTCACTTATTTTGAGCCATCTCTATTTTAAGATATAAGGTCAAAGTTACAGATTTATCAAACACTAATATTTAACCAAGTAAGGTTTAAAATTATTGGCAAATTTTGAACATGACATTAAATTCATACAACTTGCTTATTAGGTGGGTCAGCATTATCTTCATTTCATGGGTGAGGGAAGAAATGAATGGGGTTGTAGTACAGGGGTGAAGTAAATGCCTAAGGCTCTGTAGGAAATAAGAGTGACAGGTTCTGGATCAGAATTCACAACTCTGACTAATCTAGTGCAAAATCTTGAATACCTTTCTTTCTGATCTTTCCTTTCAGGTTAATGTGCTTCACTTTCACACATTCCTGTAAAGCCAGCACTACTCTTTTGAAAATTATAAGGGCCCATAACACTAATATCTTCATAGACAAATTGAGTATTTTTTCACCTTTAAAGTTGTTAATTGATTGATTAAAATGTTTTATGTAAGCTTTGTGACTATATAAGTGTTCAAACCGTTCTCTCCAGATGGTCTCAAAGAATGTTGAGGGAAATAATTTCCCAGATTGCAACTATTCTACTCAAAGCTTTGAAGAGAGATTTCAGGTGCGTTTTATCTACTGTTGGCAAATAGAGGGAGCCAAAGAACAGAATGATTATGGTGACCTAATCTACCTATATGGCATTATAATATCCATTCTACATATAAAGTTCTATCATTTATAAAGTTTCTATTAATATAATTGTCTTCATTTCTGTCAATTAAAATAATTGTTTTAATATTATGATAGCCCAAGGTGATTGTTTCAGCTTCTTTTTCCGGTATTCATTAAAAAAAAAAACAACTGTCACTTGAAGTCCTTGTGAGGAAAATTATTCCAAGCAGAACTTAAATATTGAAAATCAGAAGGTAGTATAGTTTAATGCAATTGGTACTCAGGAGTCTATCAGCAGACTTTACCCCTGTGGACTACATATTTCCCTACAAAGCTGATTATAGGTTTATGTTGTAAGTGCTCGATATTGACTGACTGGTACAGGAATACTCCAGAGTTACTTATTATCTTCATTTTCCAATGAATTCTTTCTTCCCTTGGCTGATGTGTGAAGCTAGGCTTCTAAGGACTTCTTCAGTGTCCTTATTAAGAACATCTGTAAAGAGCATCAGAATGAAGTGTTGAATTTCACCCATTTGGATTTCATTAAAGTGTCTATAGTTGTCAAGCATTTAGAAAGTCAAGACACTAAGAGTTTGGGGTTTGACCCAAAGGAAATTGGTCCTCATTTTAAAGCTAAACAGGAGGGATAAGTGAGCCAAAGTTTTTTAGGCAATTAAAAAAAAAAAATCATTCCTTTCAGATACATGCCCCTAAAGAATGAAAACTTAAACAATCATACTTTCTAATGGTAAGTTTTCCATTTTGCAAAGTGTGGGCTTATTGCAGAGGTTCTTAACCCAGAGTTCATGGACTTCTAGTGGGTCCATACGCAGACCTCAGTGAGTCCATAAACTCTGTAAAACTGTAGCAAAATTTCATGTGCATATGCACATGTGTGTTTTTTTTTTTTCAAGGAAGAGGAAGCTGTTAGCTTTCATCAGATTTTTAGAGACATCTGTGATTCAAAAAGGGTTAAGAAATGGTTTATTTTCATATGTATTTAGGTATCTCAAAAATTTCAAATTACCTGAACTAGCAGAGCTTTTATTTTACCTTTTTACTAAAGCACATTATGCATGTAAATGTATATAAGTTTTAAAATGCTAATAAGGTGAACTAAATTTTAAATATTAACAAATGACCAGAATTTTGTGAGATCCCAGTTATGACTCAATTCACCTACCTATGCACTCTGATCCAACCAGTTTAACAAAAGTAATCTGACTATTAGGAATAAATAACAAAAAGAGTAATTTGGTTGAAAAGTGAAAATATGTTGTACTGTTGTTACAAAGAGGTAAATAAAGCAGCTTGAAATTTTTCCATTATATTTAATAGTAATAATAATAATACTCTTTGTTCGGTTAATTAATTATGATCAATTACAGTAAAGTGGCATGAATTAATTTATATTGTGACTCAATCCACTTTGAGTAAAAACAGCAATTCCATTTTATAAAAAAACACTAAGTGAAATAAATTCTCATGTGAAAAATCCACTGGGTATTTTTAAGCTTTGTAACATTTAAAATGACTGCCAAATAATCTGATCATCATTACACTTATTCTAGTTACATTTATACTTGGAACAGTTGGTAAAATTTAAGAGGTCATATTTTATATTCAAATACATTACATTATTTCTTCTCTGCATGTGATTTTTTAAAAAGTGTTGTTTTAACTGGATCCTATAATTACATTTGTCTTTAAAAATAGTTTAGTATATGTTGAGCTAACAACATTTTTTCAGTGTGGTTTTCCTGGTGAATCATCCGTTTCAAATTGGACTCAAAACACAGAATGCAGAAAAACAGCATGAATCTTTGATTAATAGGCCTTCTGCCACTTGTCTTTGTTTTATATCACAAGAATATATAGACGTTATTTTTTCCCTTGAGTTAAACTTCAGGCATCAGTCTATTTGGATTTATATTTGCTCCTTGTGCAGCAAGCCTTCTTTGGCCACCTTCTTGAATTACCTATCCTCTCAGCAGTTCATCAGCTTATTATATGTGAACTTGGCTTGTTTCCAAATTAGCTTGGCTAGTCTCTTAATCTTTCCCATCCTCTCTCAAAAGCCCTGATCCACCCTCTTGATACTCACCAAATCAAAGTTAGTTTCCAGGCTTCACACACCCGGGTCTCCCTACACCCTCTTGATATATATGCTGTGTATCATCAACCTTTCTTTTCTGATATTATTTTTCAGATTCCTTTTTTCTCCCCTTAAATGTCGTCTCTCTAACTTTGCAAAAAATAATTTCTTCTTTTCGATCTGTCTTCAAAACATAAATTTAAATATTAGTGAAATGAACTCTTAAGAGTTGCTTACTTGTTTTAAAGTTAAGGCTTTTTCTTTTCTTCAGCATTAAGTTTATCTCTTACTTTTTATATAAGGTTAAAAATCAGTAAGGTTATAGTATGTGGATTATATCTAAGGCTATTGTTTTTAAAAAAACAGAGAACAGTGAAGCAGAGGGAAAAAAGAATAAAGTAAAGGAATTTACATGAAAGTGTTTTGAAAGCTATAAGTTGCAATATGGATCCTAGATAGTTATCATTATTATAATTACTATTACATGCCCTATTTAGCTTTACAAATTCTCTGAAGCCTTCCTAAAAGCCACTAATTTAAACTTCTCTGCTAACTCACTGCCTCTAACTATTTATCTAAATCCAAATTAGGTGAAATCTTCTAGGAAAATGGCTGGCATATAACAGGTGCCTAATAAATGTTAAAAACCAAAAAAAGTTAAAGTACTACTGCTAGAGTAAAGATGTACCTTTTAGTATAGGGTTTAAAGGCTAGAAGAATTTAACCTATGCCAAGAAGTCAGAAGTCAATTTAACATTATAAAAAGTCTTATTCTTTTATATTAGTAGTAATACATGCTGTTACACAGTAACATAGTTGGAAAACATCAGATTGAAAATTGATTTTTTAGGCCTTTCTAAAAGTACTGTTATTAAATAGCAGTTCAAAGTTGATTTTTGTCTAGTAATATGATTTTTCCCAATAAGCTTTCTTCTCATTATGGGACTCTCACAGTTCTGGTGACCAGAATATTTATTCCAACTTGGTTCTTCCTTTTGGAGATGGAGCAACTACTAAATGTTCTGTTAAAGTGTGCAATGAATGCAGTGAATATGTAGTTCAAGAAGTTTAAGTAACTCATTTTGTTTTTTTCCACATTTCAACCCCACCCCACCCCCTCAGGTTCTCAGAACCAATACTTTGAAACATTACTTATCAAAGAAGGTAAGGGCCTGAGCTGATGGAACGCACTGGTTTGTTAGGACATCTAGCTTATTTTCAAAGTTGTGGTCTTCATTATGCGTCAAGAATAGTAATGTTTGGGGATTGGAAAGAACTTCAGAAGTGTTTTTGTCCATCCTTTATGCTGTATTATTAATAAGATGAGCACTCACTATTTTGTGAAGCCACAGTTTCCATTGTTAGATAACTCTGAATGTAAGACAGTCTTATACTCAATCAAAAATATACCTCATTGCACCTTCCAATGATTGGTCCCAGCTCTGCCCTTTACTTGAGCTATGCTGTAAACTTCAGGGAGGAGAAATCCCCTTATATAAGCAGACTAGATATTTGAGTTGAAAGTTAGTAAAATGTTTAGAGTTGTTAGGGAATGGTGTTATCACACCATCAGATTCTCAAAATTACATTGCTTATTCTTTCTTTATTGAGATTCTAGACTAGTAAATTTTCATCTCTCTCATCCAGATATACCAGTGAATTTAGCAAATTTTCCGTCTTCCTGATAGAGCTGCCAAAAATTACCAATGAATCAATGTTAGTACAACTTATGGGAGGAGGAAGAAGGAATTAGAAGTTTCATAGTTTTATTTCCTCCTCTGCTGGTACGGTAGGAAGGAGGAGGATTAACTGGTTAGAGCTGAAGCTTTACTGAATCTTTTAAACCCTGGCCCAGATTAACAGAATGATCCCAGAGTTGAGACTGACTGTCAAGAGTACTTGTATCACACTGATTTACCTAATAACTAATCTGTTTGCAACCTCCTCCACGTTTAATGAGGAGGTTCTATTGTCCTCGTCTTGCAAATTCTGACATGTTATATTCCTATCTTGATTAAAAATGGCCTGAATTGCATGATAGTATCTCAAGCTGTCAAAGGCCACAGTTTCTTCATTAAAAAAAAAAAAAGGAATTATTACAGATCACACAGAACTCTTAGAGTGTACACCTGGATGACTCTTCCTCATCTATTTATTCATCCAAATAATGACTTCAAAAACAGTAAGAAAAAAAGTCACCCTGCTTCCAAGCCTGAGATAATGTATATGAGCTTTGATCACATGCTGTGAGGTTTGGGAAAATAAATTATTATAAACTGGGTGTCATCCTCAGTTCTTCCCTGGAAACACTTTTCTTAAATGTTGCTTTTGATCATATTTTTAAGATGTAATTAAGGATTCCTTTACCCTAGTCATGTTTTCTCTCTTGAGCTAAAACCTTATGGAAACAATCCAATGGAATTACGCAGCTATGGTTCCACTCACAGGAGCTCTTGGTAATGATTAAGATTGCCTGGACAAAAGGATATGGAATAGGTGTTTGCCTAGTGGGTGTGTCAACAGAGGGGGAGCCCATTTTATTTTTCTGCAATCTGAGGTCTTATGAGGAACCCTAATGCATACCTGCAATCAAGAAATTCCTCTGATCGAATTTATATTTTTTCTCAATACTTCTCATTCATTTGATAGCTATTCAACAAATATTTGGGTATCTGATGTGTTAGGCACTGTATTAATCTAGTCTTTATTTGAGAGACAAATAAAGAAAAAGAAAAATACAAATAGAAATAAATATGTTATGATCCAGATATGTGTTGATTTTTATGGCAGTACGTGGAAGTTTTCCTTGTCAGTGAGGCAGGAAGGGAGGGGATAAGGTGAATGTGATTTCAATGATGAGAGACCATTCAAATGACTTTCCCCAGTGGAATATACTATTCCAGTGATGATCAGATAGCAACGGCAAGTAGCAGTTTTCTTTAAAGCATAATTCATGACACAAAAGTCTCTTTAGACTCTACGACAAAAAGGATTTTGTAGTAAAATACAACTGAAAATTCACAATGCACATTAACAGTTAACATCTCTGAGAAGCCCAGTAATAAAAAGACCTGATTAACAAAGTGTAACCCAGCATTTCCCATATGGCCCTGAGCACAACTCTCCTCTTTTTTTATTTGTTGGGGGGAGACCTATTGCCATCCTGATAGATGCCATTCAAATTCTTAGCCTAAAGAGGATCATTTCCCATGAAAAATGGATGTTATGGGTCAATGAAATAGATTTCAGCTTCTCTATGCTCCACAGGTAACTATTAGCATAATAATGGTAATGGAGAAGATGACTTTTAAAAGGGGCAGATTTGGCCACAACTTGGAGTCTCTTGCTTATGGAAGCTCTATGTGTAGCCCTCAAAAAATCTGCATAGGATCCTCACCTTAGAGGTAAACCAAATGGAGCTTTAGGGCAGAATATGTCTCTACATTCCTTGAAATAAGTGTGAAGAAACAAATAAAAGAACTGCCATTATGAATTGTACTAAAACCATGATCAAAAGCTTCTATACTTTGAAATACCTAATCATATTACAGGATTAAAAACACATGAGTGAACACTAACCAATAATTTATTCATTTCTGTATCTACTTACATCTTTTAATTTTGAAAGTATAAATTTTTGGTTCTTTCTTGATTATACTGACAAAATCTTTCTCATACTTTCAACCTGGTAAGTCCTTTTGCCACACATTTTGCTGTTGTACTTGGACAATAGTCAGTTTCTGGCTTATCCCAACTCATTTTTCAGAGTGGTTTCTGAGTAGCAGCAGGCCTAGCAGTCGTGAAAGATTAAAAAGAGTTCATACAAGAAGGTTATCTTATTATGAAAAGAGTGTAACCCTAATATGAATGTTGGGCTTATTTTGTTGTGTTCTAATAAGGCTCTCCTGCTGAGGCCATAGTTGTATACACTCCTAGAGATAGACAGGATCCTCTCTAAAGAGAGTGCGCATCCCATATCAATCATCTGAAAGGGGTAGTTCCCCTAGACAGGTAACAGGACCTTGGAAGGTGGGTGTTGGACTGGAGCAAGAACTCCTGACTCCCTGTGGGATCTCACTTTTCCTGACTTTAAGGAGTATTGACTGATGATGCTCCTTGGTGGTTTGGGAATGATGGCTTCATCCAGGGCTCAGCAGGAAGGTGGAACTCCTGTAGGGGATTCTAAGATGAAGTGATACACTTTCAGGTTGACTAGCTTTATGTGCTGTGTTCATTCCCATCTGGCTATGCTCAAATCTTTAGAAAAGGTTTGTCATAACACCTTAGCCTGGTTCATGTCTCCATTGTGCACTAAGGACCTTTGAATTTGGGATCCCTGTTTGAGCCAAAGAGCTAAAAAAGAGACAGTAACACTCAATGTGACATAGTAATATGTGGTTATGGTTATTAATAGGGATGATAACTATCAGAGTGCCTACTCTCTGTCAGGTATTTACATATATATGTTAAATCATATAATCTTCACAATAATCTATTTTAGTCCTGTTCTGTGGAGAAGGAAATCAAGACTCAGAAAGATCACATATTGTACATATCCCATAGCTATTGGGAAGTAGGATTTCAATCTATGTTTTATCTGACTCCAGAGGCTGAACATACTCTAGTCAAATTACTTAACTTCTCCAAACTTGTTTTTCTATTTGAAAATATCTACCTTCTAGGGTTGCTGTAAGCATTCAGTGAAATAATGTATATAAAGATCCCAGGCCATTGACTAGAAGATAATGATATCTCCAAAATGGTACTTATCATTGTATTTTCCTTCTGCCTTTCTGGAAATTCCTTCTTAATAACCTATAAGAATTCTTTTTCTCTGATGGCCTACTAAAGTAGTCCTAAATTTGTTTTTCACTCTCCTTGAATGACTTCAGTAAACCCAAGGCTTGAGCTAATATTTTTATGCTGGTGACTTCCAGTCTTTACCTTTAGCACAGATTGCTGTTGAACTCCATTCCCAGATATTTGTTCATCTTACATCTCCATTTGGATGTCTCTTAGACACACCAAATTCAACATGTCCCAAACTGAACATATCATCTTTCTGTTCCAATTCTCTCTCAGTAGGTGGCATCATCAAATCTCCAGACACCGAAGCTACAAGTGTGAGAATCTTTCTCTGCTCTTCATTCTCACGCATCTCTCACACTCACTCATCAGATTCTCTCAAGTCTCCTTTTATTATCTCTTGTATGTGTCCCTCCCTCTCCCCCTATCTTCCCTCAATTTCATTTTACAGCCACTATCACTGCCTAAATTCAGACTTTCATCACTCCTATCAGTCTCCTAACTGTTTTCCCTATGATCCATCCACTGAACTCTCCTGTGAGTCCTCAATATCACCATCAAAATAATATTTCTAAAAGGAAATTGTATAATTTATTTCCCATTTAAAACCTTTCAAGGACCTCCTATAGCTTTTGGGATAAAGTGCAAACTCAGCACACAAGGCTTTTCAAGATACAGCCTCTTCATGCTTCTTCAGTGCATTTCCCACTATTCTTTTTTCATTTTTACCATTTGTTTCTGCTTTAAAGGATTACGTGAACTTCTCTAAAGGAAGCTATTTAATAACCTTGGGCCTTCAAGGCATGTCCTTTGGATGCCCACTCATTGCCCCCATTTGCCTAACTGTCCTCTTTCAACTGATTCTTTAAATCTCAGCTTAAGAGGCACTCTCTGGAGAGCTTTTCCTTGTTCTTGAGTCTGGTTCTTCTTCTTAATGCTCTCATGGCACCCATGGATCACTGTGTAACAGCACTTTTCATACTACTAGTATTTACATTCTCACTAGTCTGTAAACTGAAGCCCAAAGTTTGTTCAGTATAGCATCCCCAACACCTAACCCCCAGTGCCTAACTCATTAGATGTAGACTTTCGGTTAATGAATTAGTGAATTCAGCAAGAGTTTTTAAACCCTTGGCTATATTGTATGTGAACCTAAGAAACTGAAGAAAGGTAAGGCTTTGAGTTAAGGTGGTAGTTAACCATTACTGGAGATTCCTTTAACCTCATTTCTCTCTTCCCAACCCAGTCCTTTTTTTCTCCATTTTACTTATAGCCAGGTTCCACCACTCACTGTAGGAACATTAAGACACAACAGCATTTAGACACCCCTGTTGAAAAAAGCAATTAAGACACAGACTATTCCATTTGGCAGCCTAGGGAGATGAGATAGGATGATTGGGACCTACCAAATCAATACACACCCTGCCTCTACAAACTTGAGCTTCAGTGTTCCTTTGTAAATCTGAACCAGAGTCTTAGTTTTAAAAGGTTCTGTTTGGTTTTATTTGCACTGGGGAAATTGGATACTCTTTTTAAAAACATTACATTAATTGATCTCTTCACTTTATTTCTCCATTTTTTTCCCAGGTGTCTCTGAATGTTCTGTCCTTTTTAATTTTAAGCTGTTTCCCACCAGTTCTTCTCTGAATGTAATAGAGGTAAAAAGGGTTAAGAAGAAAAGCAAAACCTACTAATTCAAAGCTAATTGCATTTTTAAAAGAGTCTTTTTGTGGAAAAAGACCAGAGGGATCATACAGCTTACCCAACAACTCTATGTAGTGAATGATGACGTGAAAGGAAAGGGAGAGTTAGTGACTTGCCCAAAACCATTTAACCAGTCGAGAGAGCATGAACTGTACTGTGGCCCTAGATTACCAAAATTCCAGTCTTGGCCATTTCTTTTTCCTTGAAGGCCGTCTCCACTTGTGCCCACAGGTAATACATTTCTGTTTATGCAAGCTGGGTAATTGGTAAGAATATACTTATTACATATAATGTATAATTTTGAAAGAAAAAAAACATACAAGGTTAACACACAGCAGAAAGAAGCCATGTAGTAGACTCTCAGGGCTTGGACGTGGCTCTCTATATTTTGTCCCTGGGATAAGAAAGGTCGCCAAGGGACTCCAGGCCCGCCGGACAGAGCCACTGTTCCTTTGGGGCATTTCTCCAAAGAATGAGTTGAGGTGTAGAGGGAAAGCCATGGGTGCACCCGCCCTTTTCCAATGCCTGGTGCGAGACAACTTCCAGGAGCTCGTTAGAGGGAAGAGTCTGCGGAGAGCTCGTTCGTTCTCACCTTGGACGCCAGTTCTCAGCATAGGGGCCACAACTGCCGGGCTCCGGCGGGTGTTTGGCCCAAGTCCGAGGGACCTGGGCGTTTGCCCGCGGCTCTCTGCCAACGCCGGGACAGGGGAGCCTGCCTGAGCTTCCTGCCGGTGGTGGGGCCCTTTATGAGCCTTGACCCCTGTCCCCAGGTTCTTACTGTCCTGCCTGTCACTTCTATGAGGCAGCCCCGGCCCTGTCTTTGAATCTCCAGAGCATGGGCATTGCCCAGGTCAGACGCCAAAAGAACACGGTCTGGTCAAGCAATGTAGAACTCTTTTGCACCGATGGCAAAACAGGACCTTCGAATGACCAACGGAGGAAAACTTGTTTGTGTAAGGATCCATTTCCTTTCGAGAGTTTATTGGATATTTATGCAGTGCCCCGTGTAAACCAGAAACTGTTTTATGTATCGTAGGTAAAAAAAAAAAAGATGACAAAAGCCTTTTACTCGGGGACAGTTATTTTCCATATATACTAAGAAACTATTAGGTTATAAGGTCAGGAGCAATCAGATCTAAGGATGGGGGGTAGAAGCAGGCGCGAGAGGCCTGCGGGAGCAAGCGGGGAAACGGAGAGAAGATGGGACTGAGGAGGTTTGGAGAGGACAGAGCGAGGGAGGAGAGACGGGGGAAACGGGAAGGCGAGAGGGCAAGAGAGAAAACAGGGCGGGTGGGGAAAGGACGAAGGGAGATCAGAGGCTGGTAGTGTGGGGAAAGGTAGGCGGGACCGGGGGAGAGGGAGGCCCAGTCTGTGTCCCAGAGGCCTCTCCTCATTGCCGGCGTCCATTATAAAAGCCTTGCAGCCCCCCAGTACGCTCCCGGGAAGCCTCCCAGCTTCGCGGAGCGCCTCCAGTCCCTTCCACCGCTCACGCTGTTTACCCCCGAGACCAGCTGCGTGCGCACCTTGCGCTCGCCCGCGCCAGCCAATCTGGGGACCCGACGGCCCCCCGCCGGAACCAGTCGGCCCTCTTCGACAGCCTTCCAACCCGCGTGAATGCTGCAAGCCAGGTGGGCGCGACGCGAGAGAGTCCGTGGGAAGCGCGCCGTGGGAAGACGTGTGCCCGCGTCTTGGGCCTGGGAACGGAGGGGCTACCGGGAAGAAGCCCCTGTGGCGACGCTAGGCGCAGGCCCAGAACTTGGAGAAGCCCCGAACCCTGCGGACGTCCCGGCGGGAGACGGGGCCCAGGAGCTGGCCTCTCCCCAGTTAACACTTAGGTTACTTCTGTTTGTTTCGTCGTCGATAAGCGCTGTGGGAGATTCAAAAAGGAACGCGGCCGGCCGTGTCCCCGGGAGTCGCGGGAAAGTAGAAGAGATAATATTTGGAGAGAAGTCGACCGCGCACGGCCGCGAGCTGCGGCGCCAGGGGTCTGGGTGCCCGAAGGGCGCCCCTCAGCGCGGCCCGCACAGCCGGCCGGAAGCTGGGGCACAGGAGGGCAGGCGCGGCGCGCGGCCGCAGCACTCTCGCCCGGCTGGGTGGGGGCGTGGAGTGCCCCCGGGGAGGCGTTGGTTACGGCCTGGGTAGGAGCAGCCCTGGGCGCCGGGCCTGACGTTGGTAGCGCAGTTGAGGCCACACGGAGGCCCCTGTATCCTGGCCCCCTGCCCTAGACGGGGCGCAGTCGGGCCCACTTTAGGCTCCTACTCCAGGTGGAAGACCGGCCGCTCTGCCCATCGTCAGCCGCATGTTCCTGGCACCGGGCGGCGGGCGCCGAGGCCGCTTGCGTTTTCCCGCCTTCTGCGCGCAGCCCCATCGCGAGCGCGCCCTGCTGCTCGGGCTTGAGAAGGGCAGCGGCGGGGCGGGCGGCGGAGTCCCGGAGGCAGCCTTCCCGGATCCCTCCACCCCCGCCGCGGGCAGCGGCCTTCAGGACCGGCAGGAGGCGCTGTTCGGGCGAATTAAAAAAAAAGATTTTTAGGGGTGGCGTTTTCGCATCCTAGGACGGGACTCCTTTTAGTTAAGTGACCCGATGCAGGCCTTCTCCTTCACCTTCTCCCTCTCTGAAATGTATGTGTGTTGAATTAGTCAGAAGGATGAAAAGTCAGCGAAAGAGGTGGAGAAGTAGTCTTAAAATTGCAGATTCTCTGAGGATAAACGTAGAAATTCTAATTTTTTACTATAAAGGACACGCCTATCACTGCCATTGTTAAAATTCTAAGAATCTAATACTGTTTTATAAAACATATTCGTGGGCCTCGTTTCAGTTTTGGAAATAAAGTGTATACAAGACCACTGCTTACGCTGTCTGTAAGACTGCAAAGCTAAGAGGACCCAGGAGAAGTAATTCCGATATATAATTGAAATTCCAATATAATTATAAAAATACTGTGTGAAGACCTTTATCAGGTCATAAAAAAAGCCTGTTATTTGTGAATATGTAGTCGTGTGACTCATTAGTGGATCAACAGAAATTGGAGCAGTTATGCAAAAATGAAATGTATTATTTAATTTACCGTCATGCCGAAGTGTAGGGCTTATTCATAACAGTGAGTAATCTTCTTAAAACGCCAGTTAGAAATAAAGGGAAATCCCTGAACCTGTAGTATATATGATCAATTTAGACTCTCTAGTTACGTGTAAGTGTTGGGCTCTGGAGGGATTAAATAGCACTGTCTCAGTCTTATTATATGTGTTCTCAGCCTCGGAGGATCAGCCTCACAGAGATTGGCTCCTGATAAAAGCTAGCATTCCTGGACTTCAGTTTTCAAAAGAGATTTAAGACATTTTGGGAATTATTCAGTGGTAATCATAAATGAAGAAGGACTAAAGTGCATGGAATATAAAGAAACATTTTATTCTGTTAATTATTAGTGGAAGAACTCATTTCCAAACAAAACATATATTTAAAAACCTAACATTTGTTTTATGGTAGTGTGATTTGGAAGTGATGCTGTTCTAGCTAACAGCTATTTCAGGACCTCAGGATATTAAACTTGAAATCTGAATTTTTGGGAAAAGGAAGAGTTTATGGGTTAAACAGATGCTAATTATACTTGGCTAGACAGTTTCGCTCAAATACAATGCTTTAACCTGATGTGCAAGTTTCTGATAGTATGATTCTACCTCTTCTTTGAACATGTTAACCCCACAGTAGGTATAAAGTAAACCCTGGTTAAATAGGATTTATTTTTTTTAATTTCATAAAGATTAGGTTAGATAGGAAGGTAGTAACAATACATGGGAAGTTAAATATATAGTGATAATCACTTTACCTTTTTGTAGCATTTTGTAGCATATAAAGTGCTTTAAGATACATTTATCTCATTTATTTATCACAATAAACTTTCTGAAGTCGATGCCATCTTGTTGTTTTTATAATTTGGGAAACAGCCTCACAGTGGTGGCCCCAAGTTCACATAGCTTTGGGGCAGAGCTGGGTAGACATTTCTTTATATATATGTATATTTATCTTTTAAATGGTACATTCTAAACAGATGTTTTTAAACTTCGTATAATCAAAGTTTCTTTCAAATTACTCAATCTAGATTATGGAAAGATCTATTTTACTTCAGGAAAGACACCACGAAGGTGTGAGTGAGTGAAATGTAGCAAAATTCACAAATAATTGGATTCATCAACACTTAAATATCTTCTGTATTAAATAGGCATAATTCTGCAATTTCCCTCCTGTTATTTTCATGTTTTAGTTTAATGTAAGTTAGAGTATTAATTTTGTTTGTTATTTAGAATACACATGCCACTGGAAACAAATACCATGAATGCAGAGAATAAGTTTATACATCTTGTGAATAATTGTATCCTTAGTACCTTACATGTGCTTAGAATTTAGTGGTTATAATCAATACATTATAAATAAATGATGCTCATACCCTCCACCTCATCTCTTTGGAAATTCTATCCATCCTTCAAAGCCTGACTCAGATGCTAGATCCTCTGTGAGGTTCTTCTATGATCTCTCCCACTTGTAAATTCTTTTTGCACTTTGTGTGCCTCTCATATACAGCATTCACCTATTCTAATTGCTCCCTATTTGTGTACATATTTTTAATCTTGCCTCCTAGACTGTGAGTTTCTTGTGGGTAGAGACACCTTACCTAGCATAATGCCTTGTACCACGTATACCATTAGTGTTAACTAAGTGAATAAAACCAGAACTGTCTACATGTACTATTCAATATGACTTTATATAACTTGATTATAAGTTTTATGGTAAAGTTTATAAGCACATATAAATTTGTCCTAGCAAAATAAGTTACATGCTCAGTATTGGTCATAATCATTTTCATTAGGGGTAGTCTACAATTTTTTACTTCGTGATATAAAACCAGCATTTAGTAAGTATACTTACTGTAACTTTTTAACATTAACTGTGTATCTAGGACAAAAGTTATAGGCATTTTCAGTATAACCTTTTATGACTAATAAAATTAATTTACTAAACTACAAATGATTTTTTCTCCAAACTATAAATAAAAAGATGTATGCTATAACCATACCATTGCACATATTTTCAGAGATGGAGGACTGATTAACATTTAGCATTTTTACAGTAGTTTTTTTAACTCTTGAAATTAGCAGTTTAATGGCAAGATTAAAAAAAACCATGAGTCATCAGCAACTGTTTCTTCTTCCTTTTTTTTTTAACCCCTAGAACACAATTGGAGGCAAAAGGAACTTACTAACTTCATTTATTCTGCTTCCAAATTTGGAAATAATTTGATATCAATGGGAGGATATGATTTGGTCTCAGTGGAAAATTCTTGCTTTTCACATCAGTAATTTTACATATACCCTACTACCAGAAGTGTACCAGGGGTAGATATATTTACTGACTTAAATTTACTCCATACCCTTGCAGAATGTTACTATAAACTGGCTCTTCAGAATAGTATCTTTAGTAAGCTTGTGGACATTTGATACTTATATTTAATTCAATTAACTCTGCCATGCAACGGAGTAACCAGCAACCAGTAACATCTTGGTTTTCAAATTACATGGAAAACTGGGTGTTCCTGAGCCAAAGAAATGAATTTTGAGCCAGAGAATGCAGAAGCAAAGTTGTGATACAATTTTAAAGTGTGAGGTGTGTGTGGGAGAGGTAGATGGTGTTTCTTGTCTAAGAATTAATACAGAAAAGTACAAATTATGAATCCTTAAAAAGCAATAGTGTGATAGTTTTATAGCTAAAATAGTACTGCTTTATTGAAAAAAACTCTATGCAACTCAAAATTTAAAGTCACATGTCTTTTTTGGTTAATTCACCTAAATGAAAGCAATTTGTAAAAGTTATGTCTTTAAACTTTGAAATGTAATATATTTTGGCCAGGTGACTTGAAATAAAAAACAGATAAAGATGACTTACTGGTTAGTGAAACACTGGTCTAAAACAGGCAGCTTACTTTTTTCCTCTTCATTTCCCCTGGGCCAGCTGTTAATGTTTAACCTTCATTTACTACTTCAAAAGTCATATTTACACTTCTTCAGCAACATTTTATCCATATGTTCCTTGGCCTTAAACATTATATAAGGCCTTTTTAGGGCAACTTCCTAATCTTTTCATTAAGAAAATGTCACACTCACTCCAAATAACCCTATAGAAGATGTCAGATGATATCACCACTAAAATGACCCCATAGAAGATGTCATCTGATATCACTTACAGGCTTCCATTCAGTTTTGTCAGTAATAGTCTTTGCCAGGTTGTTCTTCCCATTTAGACAACTAGGACCTTTCCTTTTCTTTACTCAATTGATTGGGAAAACTAAAAATGCTCCACAGTTCACTTGATATCAGATAATTAATATAGTTTCCATAAGAGGATCATAATGCAAAAATAATTTTTCATGGTCATCAATTGTCTTATCTGAAACAAGTGATCATTATTTGGTTCATAAATTTCATACTGGAAAGTTACTGCTTTTAGACTATGTAGGGGATATGATACGAAAGAACAGAATGGACTTTACCTCTTGTCTGGTAACTTGCTTATTCCTTGGTCTTTATGTTCTAGAGGTTGAAAGAATTGACAAGTAAGGCTTAGGAAGTGTTTTTATGGAAAAGTCAATCTCGTTATTTTTATTTCCTTGACTTCTTAAGGTAGTTACATATGTTGAGGGGAAAAGTCAGGTCAATGAATTTTCAAGTAGCTTTGTCTAGGTTTCGTTATTAGTAGTTAGTGGTTAATTCAGGGAAGTTGGAGTTAAGATTCTTGTATTTAAAACTTGTAATAAAGTATTGATTATCTAATTGAGTTTTAACCACTCAATACTACCAGGTTCAGGGTTTTCATCTGTAAAATAGATATAGTTATATTTACCACCTTTGAGGAATATTAACTTTTTAAATTAAGAAAGGCCAATAAGTTCTATCATAAAAATAAATTTAATATATGATAACCAATTATTAGATCACTTGTATCTTTAAAGTTGACTAATGATTGACAAATAATGTGTGATCTGAGTGGATGTATCTCATTCCTCTCTGGTTTGTTCTTGGCTTGGGAAGATAATAACTTTTACCAGAATCTACCCCTCTTGTAAAGTAAGCCCAGTTGACAAAAAGTTGAACTGAAACTTCATTTTGTCAAAAGTAATGTCCTCTTTACATAGAGTTAGGTCGTCTTGTGTAGGGCTATTCCCTGTATTGGTGCTGAATATCCATGGATCTTACACTACTTCATTTTTATGTCTGTAGAGTCATTCCTAGGAGTGTCTATTTCTAGAATCAGTGTGAATGAAACTCTGCCTAAATATCCATACATCTAAAAAAAGTTAGTGATTTTCTGTATAATCTTTTGTGACTAATAGAATTCTCTTACTAAGTTATACACTACTTCCTTTTGCCAACTTTGTTGTGCAATTTTGACAGCTCCTATTAAAGTAAATTACAGTTTTTTCACATTTAAACTTACACTCCCAATTCTGACATCCTTATTATCTGAATCATTAATTTTGGCACTTAATCACAGACTTACATTTTAACATTTGTTTATGTTTTGTTCCTCTTGAGACTGTAATGCTCCTGAGGGCAGGCTCTATGTATTGTAAGATTGTTTTCATGCCTCCCAGCCCCTGAGCATAGTTTTGGCATATGGTATGTGTGCACTCAGTGAAGAATCCTTCAAAGAAACATTAACTGTTTTTATTGAGTGTTATGCAAAGCACTTTTCTAGGAATATGAAGAATTAAAATATACAATCTCTGTCCCTGTGATATATACAGTCATACTAAAATTCACATAATTTATTAGGTCTGCAATCCTTTATGTGTAAATCTGAAATCCAAAAAGCCCAGAAAACTTACTTCGTTATTTTTTTGGTAATGTATTTGGCAGTAAAATCTAACCCAAGATGAACTCATCTGGCAGAAAAAAACTGACTTGAACTGAAGGGAAGCTATTTATAGACTTAATTTATTCCATTTAAGAAGAATATTCATATGGTTCAGAAATATTGATGCTTTTAATTATGCTGGTGTTATGTTTTACATGGTATATGTACTGTATTACCTTTTGAAATCTGAAAATTTCTGACTTGTAAAATACATTTGAACTTAAGAGTTTTGGTGATTGTGGATCTGTATAACATTCAAAAAGTTAAATTATAAAATATTTAAATAACAACTAATATAATAATAGAAATATCTCAAACCAGTACTTGGAAAAGTGCCTAAAGGATTGTGGTGTCTATGTTGGGTGTCCCAAATGGGCAGGTACTCAGTCTTGGAACCCAGAGGTAAGAGGCAGATGGATGGGAGTGTTTTCCTGATGTGCCCAGGAAGAAGAGCCGGAGGGTTTGTACAAACCAAGTGCTTTATAGAGTACTGAAGATCAAAATCAGGGAAACCAAGTTCAGTTGTCAAGGTGGGTAAAAGATAGACTGAAAAAATGAGCCAGAGAGACACTGGAATAGAAAGAGAAAGTAAGAGTACAGTGAGAGTCCTGGACAGGTGCTACAACCAAGAATGATAGCTCTGCAACCCTATGCCATGTAAGTGAATGACTTTAATGTAAAGCATAGAGTTGGAATGGACTAGTACAGACAGTTGTTGCTTAGATCTGAAAGGAGCCTTTAAAGATAATTTTTACCTGCACCTTCTCCCTATTTTACAAATGAGTGATCTGAAGTTTAATAATTATTTTTTGAACATCTAGTTAGTAGCTGAGCCACAACACAAACCAAGGTTTCATGTTGCCTATTTAATGCTCTTTCCACTACCAGAGGAAGATGGTACTTCAGTCTGGAGTGGTAATGAATGACATTTCAGAGAATATATTTGAATTGAATTATCATAGTAGTTTATCAAAACGTATATTTTTGCATTTTTTAGTACCTTGATGCATAGAACTGTCTTAATTTTTTAAATCCTTAGATTACCTAGGAAGTGTTTTGCATATCTATATTACACAATATAGAATGAGGAAAAAAAGATTAAAGTGGAGGCAGACCAAGAATAAGTGTGTTTTATAGTGGGAAGAACACCGCTGGGAATCGTAAGACCTGACTTCTATTCTAGTCCTGCACAGATTACCTGGATTACCTTGTGCAAATCACTGAGCCTCTTTGACATACCATTTCCACTGTTAAAAATGGTGGGGGTCAAGTGAATTTAAATTATCTTATTCTGTAAGTTATGTCTGTGCCTGATTTTGCTAGGACAAAACGTTGCCATTAACACTTACAGGATTTAATTGCTTAAATATTACAAAGGCATAGATCATATGAATTTAGATTTTCCAGGTACTCTATTTCTATATAGAGAGAACTCTGAATATATATGGATATTGATTTAGATATTTTGGTAAAATAAGAATACAAAATAAATTCATATCAATACATTCAACAATAATCATTTAACATTCACTATGTGTATGCAAAGCATTGAAAGGCTCTCTAACTTCAAGTTGTTTAGGATTTAGTAAGTGTTTACCTTAAATAGTTAAAACAGTAAGTAAACATAATAAGCACTATGGAGCTCAGATATGTTTAGTCGGAATGAATCAGCCTCTAAAAGGGTGGTATGACTGGCTGTTCAACCTTTTGATGAGAATGTTTAAATTACTTAGCATTTCACAATGTAAATATTTTTATACCATGCCTTCCTTGATTAATATGAAAGTGGTTTACCATCTTTGAAATAAACTTGTAACACTTACAAATCAACTCAGAGTATGTTTTTATTGAATATCATCTGGAATAACATAACTATATCCCCAAACCCCTTCTTCTGAGTCCCAAGCATGTTAGGGAAGTATCATATTCATTTCACTTCATGTTGTATTAACTAATGGTAAAAATATTTGGTTGGAACTGCAATAACATTGTGATTGACTGGTGAACATTATAATAAAATAAATCTAAATAAAGATAACATTTTTCAAAAGAAGGACATTGCTGGTGCTTGACTACCTGTTCTGTAAGGCGTTTTCTTCAGTCTTGTCAGTTAATTTAGATTAGAACATTTGAAGTTACCAGCTTGTGACCACCTTTATAGAAGGGACCATTTCGTGAAAATCTCTTGTAGGTATTTTCCTAAACAAAGGCTTTATTCAAACTCTTGACTGTGATCCACAGTATGAAATAAACTTTGCATTGTGATCCAGAACACATATACATATATAGTTAACTGAAGCAAAACTTTCATATATCAATACTTATCTTACTATGTACGATGCACAGTGAGTTTTTAAATTCTGTTCTATTTAATCCTTTTAAAATAATTGATCAGAAACCCAGTAAGTTGATTCATAACTCTCTAAGTGGTCATAATTTGCATCTTGAAAAGCTTGACCTAAACACTTTTTTGAGGACAGTTACTATACTTTTATTCCTCAGTGCCTAGGTCTTTGCTTAGCACATAGATGGGACTCAAATGATGTTTGTTGAATGCTTTGTTCTTGATCTAGTTTCAGAACTGTTACTTTATCAGTGAAGTTTATCTGAAGCAGCTGCATGAAAATATTGAAAGAAATTAGAAGAAAATTAGTAAATAGAAGATGAAGGTAAAATATGCACGAGAGAAGGCAAGGCCACCATACATATAAGCAAAAAATCCGTAATAACAGTGTGATAGTTCTCTAAGAAGTTAGAGAATCAAGTGCTGACTTGTATTTTTTTTGGTAACTATTTTAAATTCAGTATTCATGCCTCTAATAATTTTATCTTGAAATTATCACCTGACAACTATATAGTGACTTTCTCCTAAATGCTTTTATATGTATGTGTATGTGTGAAGCTTAACTTTGATTAGGTGTTATTTTCCTAAAAAGTATTTATATCTTACAAACTTTAACTTATTTTTTATTACTATTCTTTAAACAATACTCTAAGCCAAATACTATTTGTGTATAAATCACAAATTTTTTTTGTCTTCTAATAGTACGCATTTTTCCCATAGTAATTTTACTTGATTTTTATCTTAACTATGGTCATTAATAATTTAAACTTTTCCATTCATACTCATTAATAACTTTAGGAGGATTTTGGCAAATATTTTGGTTCTTTTTAAGTTCAACTTATATAAAATTTTACTACAGCAAATGTAATTAGAATAGAAATTTCTGAAAGATTACCTGGTATTTTCTAGCTACTGACTTTTTTCTTTGTAGCAATAATTTGTGTAATGGGGTTTCTGTTAGGCAAATAACTCAATAAAATTTTCTGGGATTTGATTAATCCAAATAAATAAAAATACATAATTTATTACCATCAAAGTTGAGCAAAATTAAATTATATAAACAGATCAGGTGATTTTCACAACTTTTTTTACACTAGTGATACATCATTTTATAATTATTCTCAAAATTAATGTTTTATTCTCAGCCAGATACTAAGTTCTTCAATGGAATCTTCTCTTCTTCCCTTTTTTCTTTTTCTAAAAATATTCCAGTTTTTCCTTTTTGTTTCTTTTTGTATCACACAAATACTTTGGTCCTTTATACAATATAGAAACTTGAATGCTTGCTGATTATCTTTGAGTTATTTCCTAAAACATTTAGGATCACTGTTAGGCTCTCTGATATAGATGTTATCTAGCGGATAATGAATTAGGATTAGAAGTTAAAAAACTAGGTTCATAATTCTATCTTTTTACTAACTCAGTGATTTTAATGTCCATGTCCTTTTATATTCTCATCTGTAATTTACATAGGGCTAATAATTGCTTTTGTCTTTTGTCTGTTTCATAGCACAATATGAAAACCATATGAAATAATTTTAAGAAGGCTTTTTAAAAACTTGGTTGTGATTAAATGAGATGATGTACGCAAAATGACCAGCACAGTGCTTAACACAAAGTAAGCACTTAATAATGTGGCTACTGTTAATATTAACTTGCATATGTACTTATGAATTTCAGTTATTGTATATTTCACATTTTAAAATTTAATAGTCTAACAATACGAACTCTTTGTAAATCTTTTTTCATGCTTCTCATTTTCTACGGTTCTCTTCAAATCTGGTCTGTTGTTTTTTTTTATATCTACTTGCCATTTTATGTTTTACATATAAAATAATTAAAATATATAACTGGATAATTGAAAATAAAAATTTTAAAGTGACTTTAATTTGACAGTTATTCTATGAGGTTGAATATTTTGAATTCTGAAAACCTGAATTATTCAATATGCAGTAATGTAATGACAAGACATTTGGTTATTTGAGTAATAGCAGTTGCTTTGAATTACACAATTTGGATTAATTATATTTTGTCCTCTTTCAGGCAAGTAAAATTCATATTGCGTTACTTATAATCAACAGATATTTTACCCGCAAGGGGAAATTCTAGCCAGTTGAAGATAAATAAGGGACAAAAGCATCTTAAACTTAGCAACTTAGATCTCATAAAGGTAATTATCTTTTTCTTATTTATAACATACTGCTATACTTCCTTCATACTTTCTCTCAAATTATTATTTATTGTTTTCCCTATCAAAACAAGTAATCTCATTAGAGTGACTGGAGACTTCTTTCTTTAAACATTAAAGATAATTCATGCTTTTGCAATTCAAAATTATATAAATGGGAGTTAGTCAAATAGTTTAACTCTTCCTAAAGAGAAAAAAGTGTGTTCATGTGTGCATATTTATGTGCGTGCATGTGTGTGACTTAACTAAATTAAGATTCTTTTTATTTCCTTGCAGGAACATTTCCCCAGAGGTTAGAAGAGGGATAGAAAAACACTTGCAACTTTTGTTTCAGTTGGTGAACCAGTCAGGAACTGTTTTTGCACAATAATCCAAAATCTGCTTAAGTTTTTTGGCTGGGTTTTCACAAGAGCAAGAAAAGATTTTGCTTCCAATTCCTCCACATTATTATTATTTTTTTATTGGCTGGTTGGATTTCCTATTCAACACTGCTTTACTTCATTCTTTTGGTCAGTAATCTGTTCATTTTGGAAGAATAAGTAATTAAACAGTTTTGAAAAGATTTGTATGTGTGTGTGTGTGTGTGTGTGTGTGTGATTTTTTGTTGGCGCATCTACAAAAGCAATAAAAATACTTGTCCAAACTCTCAAGATGCAGATGGCGTCATGAATGTTTTGAAGGCAGGAAACCATGCAGTCCTATTTTAAGAAATTCTATTTATTTTTAAGTCAAATAAAAATTTTTCCTCCTCTTTAAAGTACCTAACTGGCAAGAGCATTTCTATGGCATCCATTTATGGGGGAAACCACCCCACAAAAAACCCTAATTCTTCTAGTAGATTTGAATACCATAGCTCTTGGAGACATAGATATCTAGGACTTCATTTGGAGTTAGCTTATGTTTTCACCTACTTATTTGCTGACTTGAAAAATGTGTTAATTTTTCATGTATTTTTCTATTTCCTTCAGTATAATTACATCATCTTCTTAAACAGGAGAACTGCTGTCTGCTTCTCAGCTCTGTATCATTAGTGAAGATCTCTGTGTTGGGTTTCCTTGGTACAGGTTAGTACTTGACTTTCGGTTTGGTCAGATTCATTATCAACATTTTTATAACTGTATTATCAGTGCTTTACTTCTTTTTTTTATTTGTTTACTTCTTTCCTAAAATTTTTATATTATATTTTCTTATTTCTGTTCTCTAGTTACTTTATCTTTCATAGTGGTTCTAATAAAAACTGACCAAACAACCAAAAAAATAAAATAAAAATCCCAACTTTTCCTGCTTTCTAAAAATCTTGACTCTCTCCTTAGTTTCCCTTTTATTTCATTCCTCAGTATTACTATTTGCAAAAATTGCTTGGAGTCTTTTCTTAATCCCCCTAGGTAAGGCTCTCATTATTCCTAATGTTTCTTAAATCTGTCCTTTCCATATCAATATCAGCACGGTTTCCAGAGTCTAACAAAGTGATCCATCTAAAACAAAAACATGAACAGATTGCTCCTCCTTAAAAACCATTTAATAACTCCCTATCACCTACAGAATGAAATAAATCTTATCATTGAATTCAATGATCTAGCCCCTGCCTCCCTCCCCAAGACTTATTTTGGTGTCAGTATAATTATATCATGTCCTTAAGCAGGAAATCTACTAATGCTGTTTTCTCACCTCTGTAACTTGGCTCATGTTTTTCCTTGCCTAAAATGTTCTTTCTCATTCCTTCCTTGCTTGTCTAGGAAGGAAGACTTCCATCTTTCAAGACAATGTTTGTGTATCATTACTTCCAGGAAATTTTATCTGCTGGTTATGTGACCTTGTCTCATTTGATTTTCCATTGCAGTCTTTTGCTTTATCATACCATTTACCTGTCTATCTATTGCTGTCATTGATTAGAGAATGAACTTCTCAAGGGCAGGGGACAAACTGTAGTTGGCTTTGTGACTGACAGTGTTGTAGAAAATACATGTTGAACTTCTCTCAACTCCCGTAAAAAAGTTGGATGTTCTATGAAAGGTGTTATAAAAAACAAAACAATTTGCCAAACATAACAGCACATTATAAATTCTGATAGCTTTAATGATAGAAGGCAACTACTCCAATAGCCTACACGTCTAACTTTTTCCTCTTCTGAATCCATTCATGAAGAAGGAGAGGGCCATATTACACCCTGAAAAGCCTGGATCAGGGAATTTTCTCTGTTTGCTTTGTGGAACTGTCTGACAGATAGTTTTGGCAAGATAGTTTTGGCAATTCGCAGATCATTTTAGAAGTGATAAGGTGTGGGTAGCAGGTTTATTTCCCAGTATATGCTAAGAACAGAAAGAAAAAATACAGCTAACGCATTCAGGCTGCAGAACCCAGCCATTCTCCAAAAACCTTTGGCAGGAGATATTTTGGAATGCTCTGTCCATGATTTGGGAAAGACAGCAATAGGAAAAAAGTTGCTTTTATCAGGCCAGGTTTGTACATTTCTTCAGTTCTTGAAGTTTAACCTCTCAAAGAATTTTTAAAAGGCAATAGAATTTTAAACACATTTATGAAAGCACATTGACATTAATCTCTACTTCCACCCATTCTCACAAAACTTGACTTATTTTCCATATATTTCTGGGAGAAGAATTTCCCTAGAATTTATAGAGAATAAGCATTTTAAAACTAATGAGGATCATATACAGTTTGAAGGGTACACGTGCACTTGTGTATATTCATTTATTTATAACAGGAAGGGTAAAAGTAAGACATGCTCTATAGTTTATGTGAGTTAAACAGTTCTCCACTGCATTTTTGCTAACTTGTTCAATTAAACCTATTTTAAAAGCAATTTACTTAGGAGCATATGAAGTCATCTTATGTTATTTTAAAAGAGAAATAATTATTTCTTAGATACAGTTAAAATTTATTTATGACTGACTAATAATTATACTGATTATTATCTCATGCTGTGTTTAATTATCTAGCGTTGTCCAATAAAACTTCCTGTGATGATGTAAATGTTCTGTGCGACCATCCAACAGGGTAGCTAATAGATGCATGTGGCTATGAACAATTGAAATATGGCTAGTGTGAGTGATTAACTGAATTAATAGTTGTATTTAACTTTAAAATTAATTAAAATTTAAATTTAAATAGCCACATGTGGCTAGTGGCTACCATGTTGGATAGTGCAGATATAGGATATAAAATATCATCAGAAAAGTTTTTTTTTAAAATAAAACACTGGGGTATAAGGCAACTATTACCCATAATCAGCTGATCCATAATCTATAATGCTGATATGTCTTCCTATTATGGAGATGCAAATTTTTGTATCAAAAATATCTTCATGGCCTGAAAAGCTCAATGTATTTGATATATTTAAGAGAACTGGACATCTTAAAAAGATACTATCATTATTATTTAGAAGGGGTCTAGATATAGTAAAGACAATGAATGGTTCTAGCTCTGAATCAATAATATTATTCCAGACTAACTGGCACATTTCCTAAGATTCCTTCATTATATTTGCTGAGATTGTCTAAGACCTGATTAACATTTTTGGAAAACAGAGAATAAGACATTTTACATACTAATCATCATCTAAGAATTTCACTATTATGGTGATGTAATCAAACAATTTTGTTAAATTCAAGACTGCACATTGGGGTTAAGGGTAGAGGGAATAACCAAAGGGAGGAAGTTAAAGGGTAAGAACAGAGGAAAAATGAGGTCAGGAAACTAATTTGACTTAGGAACTCTGACATGATTGAGAGTATGTACACAAATTTTTTTAACTAGTCTCTATTGTGAGCCTCAATTACTTTAGAGTTTTGGGCAGATGGATGTTAGAGAAGTGAGAAAACAAGAAAAAACTGACTGGAAGACATTATTGATGAGACAGAGGAGATGAGATTAGTGGACTGCCTGAACAGTCCATAGTTATCATCATCATCATTATCATCAGTGTGGTCTAACCCTGTTTAGTAATTCTGTTGAATTGGAATTAAAATCACCTTTAATCTTCACCCTTTCAACTGGTTGTTTATTCCCACTTTGTAGAAGATTATTGTATTCAACTGAAGTACAGGACATGGTTGCTATATAACATTTTAATGTTTCTTGGTTGGTGCCTAAAGAAGGTTTGCTATGTGAAAAGCCACTATCACCCTTATCTGTAGCACACTCCTAGACAAGGCAAATAAGAAAACCAACTACAGTAAATTTTCCTGCACCCACAGAGGTGAAAGTTCCACCAATCTGACCCTGTTAGCCATTTAAAACAGTGGGAATACATTATTGCAGAGTAAATAAATGCTGACTTAAGTCTTTACCCTTACTTAAAATAAAACTCATTTAAGTAATGCACAGCATGGGGAATATAGTCAATAATATTGTAATAACTGTGTATGGTGACAGATGGTAACTAGCCTGTCATGGGGACCATTTCATAATATATAAAAATACTGAATCTCCGTGATGTACACCTAAAACTAATAGGATATTGTATGTCAATGATACTTAACTAAAAAAGATTTGATTAACTTTCTCTTGGAGTCATATTAAATTTTTGATGATGTGCTTGTACCTCTGAGCAGGCAGGTTCTGTTGAGATTTCTCAAGACATTCTTGGTACATTTGAAGATGGAGAGTGCCAAAAAATTTCATGAGAAAAAGACAACCTGCTTTCTCAAGGTTTCTACTCTAGCTAAGGGGAAATCAAGAAGGAGATTCTTAACTTCTAGTATTACCTGTAGTTTGTGGAAGAGAAACCAAAGAACAGAAGTTAAGTAACAGAAAACGGAATAGTAAAAGGCTATTTCTACCTACTTCTTTGCTTGATGGAAGAGAAGGATAGAGTGTGTGTGTGTGTGTGTGTGTGTGTGCTTGCACGCAGGAGTATAGGTGTAAAGTGCAGGGCTTCAGAGGCTCCAGGTCAGTCAAAATAGTGAGTATGAAGCTGACTTGCTTCCAATTTCCAATTTGTTTCCAATTTAAAAAGTGGTTTAATAAACATAAAGTACTCCATATCGTAATATCCTTTTACTGGTCAGCATCTTTCTTATTTATCTTTCTTCAAACCATAACAAGAGTTTCATTAAGCAGTAATACCAAGACAAAAACAAATCTACAGATATTTTAAGTCAAAATTTTATTTTTTAGATCTGGCATTTTTATTTGCATTCACATATTAATCCACTTTTCTTGTCTCATAGCAAATTTTCATTCCTTTTAAGCCACATCCTTATGTGTGGCTTTGGTTTCTTTTATTTTTCCATTTCATGATTGATGTTATATCAGAAATTTACACAAAAGTAGCAATTTGTGAAATGAAACTTAATTTTCTTTGTTTTTCCATGTATTCGATTAGTTTTTCATTTCCATTTCTCTTCCACCCACCTCTCATCTTTTATTCTTTTATAACAATTCCTCAGAAGAAAACAAACGTTTATTATATGCCTTCTCTTTAGCAAGCTCTCTGCTTTTCACATTTATAGATAAGAAAATGGAGGCTTAAAGAAGTTATGAACTTAAAAAAAAAAAAAGGAAGTTATATACTCACCTAAGGCCATACAGATCATTAATGGATGAGCTGTTTAAATCCACATCTGACTCCTTTCTCTTCAGTATGCCTTGTTTTACCTCTACGTAGGCATTCTTCAACTACTCATGATTCTTGTCCTTCCTCCCTTCTCTTCCCTCTTTGAGTTTTCCTCCTTCCATATTTTTTCCCAGCTTTCTCTCACTACCTCTCAGACTTACTTTTCTCCTAAATTACAGTTTGTTTTTCTTCTAGTGGGAAAGCAGAAGTAGCATCAGAAGATGATTGCATTTTTGGGTTAAATGTCTTACAGTTGTTTATATCTCCTGGCCTTGTAATTCTAAATTTATTCTAAAGAAATCATCAGAGATGTATTCAAAATGTATATACAAGGAAAAAAATCCAAGCATTATTTATAATTCTGAAAAATAGGAATAATTTCAATGCCCACCATTAACATTAAACATAGGTTAAATAAATCCTAGAAAATCTATATTGGACTCTTACAGAGTTAGGTAAGTTAATGAGTAATTAATGACATAGATAAATGTTCATCATATATTATTTTAAAAACTAATTTATTACAAAAAAACTCATGTATTATAAAGGTATCCTTTCTACAAAAGGAAATTAAAATGTATATATTTAAGGGAAAAAGAATACCTATGTTATCTACCACCTACTTATACCAATTTATTTAAATCCCCCTATATGATACCATATGATGGTAAGTGCAAGAAAAAAAAAGCATTTTAGAAAGTAATATATAAAAATATAAAAATGATAATAGTTTGTTCAGTATAACTTAATTTAGTGAAAAATATGTATGTATAGAAGAAGATGGGGGATATATATACACTAAAATGTTAGCAGTTGTTACCTCAGGTTGATGGCATTGTAGGTGAATTTTAAAAAATTTCTAATTCTTTGTTTCATTCTTTTTCAATGAACATTTATCAGGTTTATAACAAAATACATAACTAATATTTTATATATACATGTAACTTTTTTTTATTATCTTCTTTAGTGAAAAGTATGGATTGAAAAGTCAAGAAAGTTGTTTTTTCCTGTGAGGCTGGGAGGACTAGAATCAGAGACTGGACAGTAAAAAAGATTGTTTATAATTTGTCATCAAACACAAAATCCTTAAATTATCATTCTTAATCAATATAACAATATTAATTCTTTTTTGCAGCAAGCTCTGTACTAAGTGAATAGTACAAATAGTACTAAGTGAATAGTATGTTTCTTTTTCACTAAGTGAAAAGAACCGTAAGTGTAAGAGCCCTTGGTATTCAGATTAGACAGAGTAGGAGATCCTCTCTAGTTGCAGTGGTCAAAAAATTTATCAAGGAGGAAGGCTTTGATTTGGACTGTAAATGTTATAGAAGATTTAGATCAGCATTGTCAAACTCTTTGGCCTTAGGACCCTTTTATAATACTGTTAAAAATTATCAAGAAGCCTAATGAGTTTTTGTTTATGTGGGTTATATCTATCTGTACTTAGCATATTAGAAATTAGAATTAGAAAAATTTTAAACTGTTGATTAATTTATTTTAAAATAAATTACATGTTAACATAAATAACCAATTTTTATGAAAAATAACTTTTCCAAAATAAAACCATCGCATGAGGAAAGTACTATTGTTTTACATTTTGTATTTTAATATATGGTTTATGGAAAACAGCTGGGTTCTCAGATGTGCTTCTGTTGTGATATTACATGTCATGTAGCCTCTGGAAAACTCCACTGTACACTTGTGAGAGAATGAGAGTGAAAAGGCAAACTACATCTAGTGTTACTATGAATGTAGTATTGATATTGTGAGCCCCTGAGAACCACTTTGAGAATTACTGATTAAATAAATTGAGGGCAAAATAGAGGGATTGCATGATCTCAGAGGAGGAAAGGGTAAGGCACATCAGAGTCCAGACCAATCTGGTAGTTGTGAAAGATCCATGGGGGGGGTAGATGGGACAGAGATGTCTAGAAATGTAGGTTGAGGGAATCAAATGTCAATTAAAACATACCAGATTCCTTATTTATGACAATAGTCACTGACCTTTACATTTGGCTTCAGAAAGGTCTGGGGCAGGAGTGAGAGAAATAAATGCCTACTTGTTCCAGGCAATACTAAGCTATGTGGCTAGCAGTATTCTTACTGATTTATTCATTCTATTTATTTAGTGCCTACTACATTCCAAGCATCAAGGTAAGAACTAGTGATACAAAGATGGAAATGCCATAATTTCTACCCAATAACAGTTCTCAATTAAGTGGAAGTTTCAGATATTAAAAGATAAGTAATACATTCTTTAAACCGGAGGAACACAGGGGAGGGAGCAGCTAACTCTGACTGGGAGGTGTGGTGGACAGGTTTTGGCGTAGATAGGAAGTCTTAAAGGTTGAAATCCCAAATACCAACATCCAGTCACATCTAATGATGCTGAGAAATACTAGAAGCATAGGGATGACAAATATAATATTAGAGGTAATACGGTAGATCTAGGGAGATGGTCAGATAGTAATATAGAATAATTTCCTGAACATATTTTCTCTCTTAGAAAATACAAGTGTACAGTTTTTCCCCCTAAATCCCTACAGAATCTTTCCAATTGCAGGCCTAGAGCCACCACTTATTCTAATGTCTCTCTTTTTTTCACTTGAATCACCTTTTTCAGTCTTTTATGCTCTCCTCTGTGACTCAGTAACTAGAGTGAAGGGGAGGAAAACATATAGATAATTACAATTTTAAACCAAGTACTGAGAACATCCTCACTGATCCAAATAATTTTGATTAAATACGTAAATAAATGAAGAATCTGTCTCCCAGCACCACCTGCAGGGAATGAAGAAGTCTGCAACAGGAATCAATACTCTGCCAGAATATCTTTAAGCCTACATTCCTTTATTGAGCATCTACTAAGTAAAGACCTTGATTTTAGTAGCTGAGGAGAATGCAAAGATTAATAAGACACCATCCACTCACACTCTAAGGAACATTATTAGAACTTGGGGCTTTTTGTGGTGACTAGAGTAGCTTGGAAGGAACTAATTAAATCTAAGAGAATCAGGGTTGTTTTTTGTGCAGATTGAATAGTAAAGCAAATATTGCATTGCCTTTTTACATCATCCATTGATAGAAACTAAAAACAAAGGTGATCTCATTTTAAGTAATTAAGTCATGAAGTCTGCTTTTGAGACTTCAAGTCTGTTGAACAGACCTGTATTGTACTTCACTTTATGTGGGCCAGTTAAAACTGCTCTTTTCCTAATTTAAAGTTATTCCCAGACAAGTGTCTTATGGGATAGCTCTCTGTTGCCCATAGAGGGATCAGATGGAAGAAGATGCATGGCTTAGTATAACTCCATAATAACCTATTTAAAATAAACTCCAAGTGTATCCTAGTAAGAACCTTTTATTTTCCTTATCAAATCATGTCCAAGAAGCTAGGAAGAAAGAGGTTTTCAAAAGTTCCTAGCCTTTTATAGTCATGCAAACAAGTAAAAAATATTTTTCTGATTTCTAGCATTTTAAATAAAACAGAATGCACCAGATACTCAAGGAGCAAAATAAGTGCAATGAGCATTCATTATAATACCCTTAGAGTAAAGAAAGACTTCTGCTAAGTGAATGATAAAGGATATGAATAAGGCTGATCTGCAGGATTGCTTTCAATATTTTTCTTTGTCTAGATTTGGAGTCTTCCTATATATACAGGCAGGATTTTTAGGGGGACAGCCAGTCAGGTAAACTGTCGCCCATTCCACAACCCCAGGCAATGCTTACATGACTTTTGAGTATTTATATTCTGTGTTTTCAAAGTCTCTCTCACTAGGCATTTGAACTACCTAATGTGGATTAAGTCCTGGATCAACACTCTCAATTATACCTCTTTACAAAATCACAGCGCTAGTTATAAAAGTAATGACATAGACTGGTAAGTAAAATAATACACTGTCAGAGGTAAGAGGATCTTAGATATCATGTAGTCTAATATTTTTCAAAGTGTGGGTCCTCTATCTGCAGAAGAATTTCTTACTCATTACATCAAACCTAATCAATTTCAGTCCCTGAGAGTGGCCAGGGAACTGCATTTTTAACAGGCTCCTTAAGTTGTTATGTACAGTAAGATTTGGGAACTACTCATTTAGTCAAACTGTTTCATATTACAGATGAGGAAATAATATCAGAAAAGTCAAGTGATTTGGCCAAAATGACACAGCCAATCCGAGGCAGAAACCTGACTCAGACTCACATCTTTTGACTCCCAGGTTAGAATTTGTTCAACTCTAAGTAGTTTGTATTTACTTGTAAATTCCCAATATATCTCAGTGAAAAGGGAATTTATTTGAGGTCTTTATTCCTTGACATTCCCCCCAAATTTAATACTAATAATTTACCATTTGTGGGTGCCCAGTACTTGCTAAGTAAAGTTACCTTGAAATTTAGGGAATGTCAACTATAGAGACTCGTGGACAAAGGTATTTTGATATCTTGTTACTGTTAATCCCCCATCACAATAAGACAAGCAAGATCATTTATTAATAAGAGCATATACTCATTTTTCTCAAATCACAGGACAATAAAAAGTAAATAGAAAACCCTGCTACTAGTGTTAAACAAGAAAATCCCACCTTCTAGAACAACATACCATATGGTATTTCCCTACCTCGTTCAGTCTTTAACCTAACAATTTATTGCTAGGCGTCTTGGCAGCAAGCTGTGCAAGCTGAAGTGGAATCTGATTGAGGTGAGTTAATTAATGTGGTGGCAACTTGGAATGTTGTCCAGCTGCCAGTGAGAATTATGTTTGTTTGCCTTTGGCCCAAGTGTGAAATGGCTGGCTGTTGATTTCAGAAGTGTGAGTGTACATTTTTATATCTCACACGAATGAATACATTTTTTGTATCCTACACATTTGGGGAAATGCTAAAATTTACTGGGCAATGTTATTTACCACTTGTGTGGCAGAAAGAGAAAAGTGGAATTTTGCCCCAGAGGTTGACTTTGCATCTGTAGAAAAAAGCAAATGCAGGTGGCATATAAATCTATGAGCAAGTAAATAAGCCATCTGAAATTAGTTCATCTAGGCTAATGTTTTCAGGAATAATTTTTAAAAGACAGTAAGCAAAATTTGAGCCAGAAAAGAATAACTCTTGTAATGATGAAAGGATTCTGAAAGTAGAAAACATAGTTTTAAATTTCTCTTGAAAGGAATGGCTTTTGGATTTACTATTTACTTACATTTAGAATTATTATTATTTTTTCACCAAATGCAAACCTCTATTGAAGGCATTGTCTCTGTGCACTCTTTCATCAATAATTGATTATAGTGATTCCTGTGAAGTGTTTTTGATGTTAAAGTTATTACATAGTTTTGACTGGTTGTTACAGATGTGGGCAGGGGTTCTCCAACTCAAGTAGTCAATAACTGACACTAAACCAACACAGTTCAAAGTATATTTGAAGGGTGTCAGATATTGTTCCCCTATTATTAAGACAAAATGGCTTGACAAAAATTTACTTTAGTCGATTAAGAAGATGGATATTTGAAAATTTAATGTATACACACATTTCTTTCTTTTATTGCACCATTTTGAGGAAATCTAAAATACACTAAAACTAAAGGAAATGGCAGGCAGGAAATATAAGTGGATATGTTATGAAGACAAATTTGCAAACGTAACAAAACAAGTATTACCAGACATTCTTTTTGATGATAAAAAGATTTCCTTAAATTTTGATGTTGGCTTGAAAATATTAACAATGTTTAAAACAAGAGTGGTTACACTTTGAAGATACTAAACAAAATTAGTTTGTCAGGTAAAAATCTAGCAAAAATGGTATTTTAAGTGTAGAAGTGTATAGAAAAAAACGGTGCAGTTCTTACCACATACAAACTTTTAATCAAAGAAAGTATGATGATATCTTTAAAACTTTTATCAAGTAGGTGAGAGGTACTTTGACGTTTAGACTTCATTTTATTTGAAGTTGGAGAAAGGTAATTCTTTTGGTCACATGCTAAATAATAGAATGTGAGGATGTTTTCATTATTCTCAAGAGTATTTGCTATGGTATTATTTGTGATGCTTTTTCTATGCTAAAATTTTTTAGTAATAAAAGATGTTATTATAACTACACATAAAGATATAGTTAGCTTTATGTTATTATTTACTTTTATCAAACATTTACTTTTATCAAATATAGACATTTGGTGCCTACCTTTCACATAAAAAGAAAAAAAAGTGGTAAACATTATTGTATTCTTTAGATTATAGGGTAATCATATATTTGACTTTCTAAATCTTGTTTTAGATTATATTATTGCCAGAGTGAATAAGAAATCAAACATTGTAATCTAATGTATACCATATAATGTACACCTATAAGGTCAGACTTATCATAGATAGCTGGCCTGAGAAGGAACTTTCATAAATTATTTAGTTGTTATTGAAAAAAATTTTAATTTAATTTGGCATAGGTATATTACACACAATGTTTTCCCCTTAAGATTTTCTGATGTTTATGGTATGTTTACAAGTATAAAATGACTATGGAAGATATCCTACCCTAAATTTATTATTGCTATCAACTTTAGATTTAAAAAGTTAACATGTTAAATACTTTTGATGAAATGCTAAGTTTAAAAAGTGTGTTTTTTTAAAGAAAAACCAGGACCAATTAATGATAGGTCCTCAAATAATTCTAGCATCAGGAGATTAAATAACACTACATTATAGGTTTTCAAAATTAGAGAAAAATGTGTATCTTCTGTTTACAAAAATGATGTACCAATGGAGGATGATACAAGTTAAAATAAAATCAATTCTATGGCATAGTGAGGCAATTTATAAGAAGCTTTCACTGTCTTTAGTTACTGAGTTCTGCCTTCACTTTGCACAGCCTTGTAAGTTATATATGATAACATTTGAGTTATTATACTGAAATGAGAGTAATAAAAGTTTGTTCTCATTTTAATGAATTTGACATTTTATTAAGCATTAAGAAATGTGTATGCTTTATTTTCCCATAAGCTCCTTTCAGATTAACTAGATCAGTGTCAGTAATAAAATCATGTATTTACTGAACCTTAGACTTGAAAGAGACTTGACATCTCTCAGTCTGTGAAATATAAGATGAGTAAACTAATGTCTATAGATTTAAAGCAACATACTGAAATTATGAAGCAAATCATAAGTAGAGCCAGGCTTTGGACTCAAATCTGTAAGTCCAGTGTGATTCCTAAATGTATTAAATATTGTCCCAAATAATTACATAAATATTTTGTTTTAGAGCAGTTTTAGATTTACAGGAAAATTCTGTAGTTCAGAGAGTTCTCCTACACCACACACCCAGTCTCCCCTATAATTAACATCATACATTAATATGGTATATTTGTTACTGTCAACAAATCCATATTCGTCCATTATTATTTACTAG
Source organism: Manis pentadactyla (assembly GCF_030020395.1). NCBI lineage: Eukaryota > Metazoa > Chordata > Mammalia > Pholidota > Manidae > Manis > Manis pentadactyla. The sequence goes on along the minus strand of NC_080021.1, from coordinate 41,268,120 downwards.
AAAATTCCATTAAATTTCAGATTTATTTTGTGCCTAATGTGCTCTTTCTGTTGCAAGGATCTTAGACTTCCCTTGTTTTCAATGACATAGACAGTTTTGAGGAGTACTCTAAGGTATTTCGTAGAATATCCTCTCAATTGGGAACTGTGTGATGTTTTTCTCATGATTATATTGGTTATGGGTTTTTAGGAGAAAGACCACAGAGGTAAAGTGCCATTTCATCAGTCACATCAAGGGTACATACTGTAAATGTGACACCACTGTGGGTGTTGACTTTAATTGGACAGTAGTATCTGTCAGATTTTCCCACTGTGAAATTACTCTCCTTTTTCATCTTTTCATATTTTACTCTAAAAGAATTCACTATGTACAGTAAGGAGTTCTGCTCTAACTCCTTGAGGGTGAAGTATATGCATATATTTAGAATTCTTTTGCAAAGGAGATTTGTCTTTTCTCCTTCATTAATGTATTAACTTATTCTACTATTTACTAAAGTCAGTATGGGCTCAAGGATATTTATTTTATGCTTTGGATTATAATATAGTACAGGTATCACCCACTTTTTGAAAGTTTGTGTTTTGCAACTTTGCTTTTACAAAAGACTTACATTAGTACCTATTTTTGCTAACTGAAAGAAATCCAAAGAGGATTTTTGCTTTTATGGAATAAGGGGAAAAGCAAAAATAGCATTTAGTGTTTGTTTTGAAGGAAGCCTTATTGAGCAGCTAGAATGGCACTGCTAAGCTCCTTACTGGGGAATTGTAATCAGCATCTCAGTGTCAAGCTGCCATAGTTTTGAACTGTGCCTGTGAGCATCTGTGCTTTATCTTGATTTATTTTGTGTATCCACTAGTGAGATGTGTCCTAAAGTATCAGAAAAGTCTAAGAGAGGTTGTTTTTTTGGTTTGGGAATGCTAAATATTTTTCCATATACATTAATGGTTAAGTACTTCTTCACTTTAAGCCATTTTGGCTTATGAAAGGTTTCATAGGAAGCTCTACTGTTGGATAGTGGGGGAAACCTGTGCTACTTTATTTAGCTCTTGACTCAAATTGTTCCAGCATGGTTAATTGGGAGCTCTTGCAGCTGGCTCCTATGCCCTTTTGACACACCCCTATCACCCTGTGTGTGTGTGTGTATGTGTGTGTGTGTATCACTTTCCCACTCTGGCTTTACAAGATGCTCCACACTTATCTTGCATATGTCCTGCTTGAGTCCTAAAATCAGGTCTCCAAAGAGCTCTGGGTCCTGTTATTGCGGAATGGTATTAGAAACCAGGAGGTGGGCACTGAGTGAGGTTATTGTTTACTGGTGTGTCATTACATCTATTTTCAATTGATGAAGCAAGGAAATACATGTGTGCACACCAGTCTGTGTGCATACACCTGTCTATAAATATTTATGCAACCAACTGCGTCTGTAGTAAGCTAAACATGAGTTCATACTAATATTTTCAACAATGATTCAATACATATATATTTTTCTTTTATTAGTTTATTTTATTTTAATTTTTTAAATTTTGTTATCATTAATCTGCAATTACATGGAGAACATTATTTTTACTAGGCTCTCCCCTACCCCAAGTCCCCCCCACAAACCCCATTACAGTCACTGTCCATCAGCATAGTAAGATGTTGTAGAATCACTACTTATCTTCTCGGTGTTGCACAGCCCTCCCGTTTCCCCCACGCCCACATTATACATCCTAATCGTAGTACCCCCTTTCTTCTTCCCCGCCCTTATCCCTCCCTACCCTCCCATTCTCCCCAGTCTCTTTCCCTTTGGTAACTGTTAGTCCATCCTTGGGTTCTGTGATTCTGCTTCAGTTTTGTTCCTTCAGTTTTTCCTTTGTTCTTATACTCCACAGAAGAGTGAAATCATTTGGTATTTGTCTTTGTCTGCTTGGCTTATTTCACTGAGCATAATACCCTCTAACTCCATCCACGTTGTTGCAAATGGTAGGATTTGTTTTCTTCTTATGGCGGAGTAATATTCCATTGTGTATATGTACCACATCTTCTTTATCCATTCATCTACTGATGGACACTTAGGTTGCTTCCATTTCTTGGCTATTGTAAATAGTGCTGTGATAAACATAGGGGTGCATCTGTCTTTTTCAAACTGGGCTGCTGCATTCTTAGGGTAAATTCCTAGAAGTGGAATTCCTGGGTCAAATGGTATTTCTATTTTGAGCATTCTGAGGAACCTCCATACTGCTTTCCACAATGGTTAAACTAATTTACATTCCCACCAGCAGTGTGGGAGGGTCTCCCTTTCTCCACAACCTCGCCAACATTTGTTGTTTGTCTTTTGGATGGTAGCCATCCTTACTGGTGTGAGGTGATATCTCATTGTGGTTTTAATTTGCATTTCTCTGATAACTAGCGATGTGGAGCATCTTTTCATGTGTCTGTTGGCCATCTGAATTTCTCCTTTGGAGAACTGTCTGTTCAGCTCCTCTGCCCATTTTTTAATTGGATTATTTGCTTTTTGTTTGTTCAGGTGCATGAGCTCTTTACATATTTTGGATGTCAAGCCTTTATCAGATCTGTCATTTACGAATATATTCTCCCATACTGTAGGGTACCTTTTTGTTCTATTGATGGTGTCCTTTGCTGTACAGAAGCCTTTCAGCTTAACATAGTCCCACTTGTTCATTTTTGTTTTTGTTTCCCTTGCCCAGGGAGATATGTTCATGAAGAAGTCACTAATGTTTATGTTTCAGAGATTTTTGCCCATGTTTTTTTCTAAGAGTTTTATGGTTTCATGACTTACATTCAGGTCTTTGATCCATTTTGAATTTACTTTTGTGTATGGGGTTAGACAGTGATCCAGTTTCATTCTCTTACATGTAGCTGTCCAGTTTTGCCAGCACCATCTGTTGAAGAGACTGTCATTTCCCCATAGTATGTCCATGGCTCCTTTATTGAATATTAATTGACCATATATGTTTGGGTTAATGTCTGGAGTCTCTAATCTGTTCCACTGGTCTGTGGCTCTGTTCTTGTGCCTGTACCAAATTGTCTTGATTACTGTGGCTTTGTAGTAGAGCTTGAAGTTGGGGAGTGAGATCCCCACCACTTTATTCTTCTTTCTCAGAATTGCTTTTGCTATTCGGGGTCTTTGGTGTTTCCATATGAATTTTTGAACTATTTGTTCCAGTTCATTGAAGAATGTTGTTGGTAATTTGATAGGCATTGCATCAAATCTGTATACTGCTTTGGGCAGGATGGCCATTTTGACTATATTAATTCTTCCTAGCCTCGAGCATGGGATGAGTTTCCATTTGTTAGTGTCCTCTTTAATTTCTCTTAAGAGTGTCTTGTAGTTTTCAGGGTACAGGTCTTTCACTTCTTTGGTTTATTCCTAGGTATTTTATTCTTTTTGATGCAATTGTGAATGGAGTTGTTTTCCTGATTTCTCTTTCTATTGGTTCATTGTTACTGTATAGGAAAGTCACAGATTTATGTGTGTTAATTTTGTATCCTGCAACTTTGCTGTATTCTGATATCAGTTCTAGTAGTTTTGAAGTGGAGTCTTTAGGGTTTTTTATGTACAGTATCATGTCATCTGCAAATAGTAACAGTTTAACTTTTTCTTTACCAATCTGGATTCCTTGTATTTCTTTGTTTTGTCTGCTTGCCATGGCTAGGACCTCCAGTACTACATTGAATAACAGTGGGGAGAGTGGGCATCCCTGTCTTGTTCCCGATCTCAGAGGAAAAGCTTTCAGCTTCTCGCTGTTCAGTATGATGTTGGCTGTGGGTTTATCATATATGGCCTTTATTATGTTGAGGTACTTGCCCTCTATACCCATTTTGTTGAGAGTTTTTATCATGAGTGGATGTTGAATTTTGTCAAATGCTTTTTCAGCATCTATGGAGATGACCATGTGTTTTTTGTCCTTCCGTCTGTTGATGTGGTGGATGATGTTGATAGATTTTCTAATACTGTTCCATCTTTGCATCCCTGGAGTAAATTCTACTTGATCATAATGGGTGATCTTTTTTTATGTATTTTTGAATTTGGTTTGCTAATATTTTGTTGAGTATTTTTGCATCTATGTTCCTCAGGGATATTGGTCTGTAATTTTCTTTTTTTGTGGTGTCTTTGCCTGGTTTTTGTATTAGAGTGATGCTGGCCTTGTAGAATGAGTTTGGAAGTATTCCCTCTTCTTCTACATTTTGGAAAACTTTAAGGAAGATGGGTAATAGTTCTTCACTAAATGTTTGATAAAATTCAGCGGTGAAGCCATTTGGTCCATAACTTTTGCTCTTAGGTAATTTTTAAATTATCTATTCAATTTTGTTGCTGGTAATTGGTCTGTTCAGATTTCTGTTTCTTCCTGGGTCAGCCTTGAAAGGTTGTATTTTCCTAGAAAGTTGTTCATTTCTTCTAGCTTATCCAGTTTGTTACCATATAATTTTTCATAGTATTCTCTAATAATTCTTTGTATTTCTGTGGTGTCCATAGTGATTTTTCCTTTCTCATTACAGATTCTGTTTACGTGGGTATACTCTATTTTTTCTTGATACGTCTGGCTAGGGTTTTATCTATTTTGTTTTTTTCTCAAAGAACCAATTTCTGCTTTCATTGATTCTTTCTAGTGTTTTATTCTTCTCAATTTAATTTATTTCTGCTTTAATATTTATCATGTCCCTCCTTCCACTGACTTTGGGTCTCATTTGTTCTTCTTTTTCTACTTTCATTTATTGTCAGTTTAGACTGTTCATAAGGGATTGCTCTTCTGTCCTGAGGTAGGACTCTATTGCAATATGCTTTCCTTTTAGCACAGCCTACGATGTGTCCTACAGATTTAGTGGTGTTGAATTATTGCTGTCATTTGTCTCCATATATTGCTTGATATCTGTGTTAATTTGGTCATTGACCCGTTGGTTATTTAGGAGCATGTTGTCAAGCCTCCGTGTATTTGTGGGATTTTTGTTTTCTTTGCATAATTTATTTCTAGTTTCATACTTTTGTGGTCTGAGAAGCTGGTTGGTACAATTTCAATCTTTTTGAATTTACTGAGGCTCTTTTTGTGGCCTTGTATATGATCTATTCTAGAAAATGTTCTATGTGCACTTGAGAAGAATGTGTATCCTGCTGCCTTTGGGTGGAGTGTTCTGTAGATGTCTGTTAGGTCCATCTGTTCTAATGTGGTGCTCAGTGCCTGTGTCTCCTTACTTATTTTCTGTCTGGTTGATCTGTCCTTTGGAGTGAGTGGAGTGTTTCAGTCTCCTAGAATGAATGCATTGCATTCTATTTCCCCTTTTAATTCTGTTAGTATTTGGTTCACATATGTTGGTGCTCCTGTGTTGGGCACATAAATATTTATAATGGTCATATCTTCTTGTTGGATTGACCCCTTTATCATTATGTAATGTCCTTCTTTGTCTCTTGTCACTTTCTTTGTTTTGAAGTCTATTTTGTCTGATACAAGTACTGCATCTCCCATTTTTTTTCTCTCTATAAGCTGATGAAATAGCTGTTTCCATCCCTTAACTTTTAGTCTATGTATGTCTTTGGGTTTAAAGTGAGTCTGTTGTAGGCAGCATATAGATGGGTCTTGTTTTTGTTTTTTTATCCATTCAATGACTCTATGTATTTTGATTGGTGCATTCAGTCCATTTACATTTAGGGTGATTATCAATAGGTATGTCCTTATTGCCATTGTAGACTTTAGATTCATGGTTACCAAAGGTTCAAGGTTAACTTCCTTACTATCTAAGAGTCTAACAACTCACTTAATATGCTGTTACAAATACAATCTAAAGGTTCTTTTCTATTTCTCCTCCTTTTTCTTCCTCCTCCATTCTATATATATTAGGTATCATATTCTGTACTGTTTGTCTATCCCTTGATTGACTTTGGGGATAGTTAATTTAATTTTGCATTTGCTTAGTAACTAGCTGTTCTATTTTCTTTACTGTGGTTTTATTACCTCTGGTGACAGTTATTAAACCTTAGGAACACTTCCATCTAATATAGATTGTAGAGATGGTTTGTGGGAGGTAAATTATCTCAGCTTTTGCTTCTCTGAAAATTGTTTAATCCCTCCTTCAAATTTAAATGATAATCTTGCCAGATAAAGTAATCTTGGTTCAAGGCCCTTCTGCTTCATTGCATTAAATACATCATGCTACTCCCTTCTGGACTATAAGGTTTCTGCTGAGAAGTCTGATGTTAGCCTGATGGCCTTTCCTTTGTATGTGATTTTATTTCTCTCTCTGGCTGCTTTTAGTAGTCTGGCCTTATCCTCGATCTTTGCCATTTTAATTACTATGTCTTGGTGTTGTCTTCCTTGGGTTGGGAGATCTGTGCATCTTCATGGCCTGAGAGACTATCTCCTTCTCCAGATTGGGGAAGTTTTCAGCAATTACCTCCTCAAAGACACTTTCTATCCCTTTCTCTCTCTATTCTTCTTCTGGTACCCCTATAATGCATATTGTTCCGTTTTGATTGGTCACAGAGTTTTCTCAATATTCTTTTATTCCTAGACATTCTTTTTTCTCTCTGTGCCTCAGATTCTTTGTATTCCTCTTCTCTAGTTTCTATTCCATTTACTATCTCCTCCACTGTATCTAATCTGCCTTTAAATCCCTCCATTGTATGGTTCTTTTCTGATAGTGTATTCTGTGATGATTGAATCTCTGTCCGGAATTCTTTCCTGAGTTCTTGAATATTTTTCTCTAACTCCATGAGCATGTTTATGATTTTCAGTTTGAAATCTCTTTCAGGAAGATTGATGAGTTCAGTTTCCCTGGTCCTTTTTTCTGGTTGTGGGATTTTGGTTCAACCAGGTTCCTTTGACATTTCATATTTGTATGTGATGCCCTCTAGTGCTCAATGCTCTGGAGCTGCTCAGTCCCTGGAGTGATGTTGGGGATTGCAAGGGAGCTGTGCTTATGCCTAGGGGGAGGAAAGAGCTCTTTCCTGCTTCCTGGCTGCTATGCCTGTTTCCACTGACAGTTCTAGTGAGCCGAGCACACAGGTGTAACACTCTGTGCTTTGCTTTTGTAGCTGCTGTAGGTGGGGCTTCTCTCTGGCTGGCCTGATGCCAGGGTAGGGGCTGCTGGTTTGTGAGCCAGGTGCAGGTCGGCTGGAAAGAAGTTGCAGCAGGCTGTGTATCATGGTGGGGGACCTTGGAGCTGTGTAGCAAGCCAGAGGTAAGGAGTGCCTGAAGCTCCTGAAAGTTCCCAACCTGCTGGGCAGAGTGTGCCTGGACAATTTTGTGCATCTGTCCTTTCTCCTGAGCAGTAATCTCTGTTCAGTCCTTGCCCTTTTGCAGCCCTCTCAGTTGGTTATAAAGTCTCTCACATTGTCCACCTTTCTTTGTCCCAGAGTAGCCGGATGTAGAGCCGTTTTCCACAAGCATCCGGAATCTCAGTCTCTCCAGGTATTCAACCTGTCTTGGCTTTTCAACCCCACTAATCACCAGAGCACCATGAAATGTAGGTTATTCCTTCCAGAGCAGATCTCCAGGGCTGGGTGTTCAGCAGTCCTAGGCTTCCACTCGCTCTCCACTCCATTTCTCTTCCTGCTGTCAGTGCACTGGCGTGGTTGAAGGGCTTGGGTCCTGCTGGATCATGGCTTTGGTATGTTACCCTGTTCCATGAGGTCTTTTCTCCAGGTGTATGCAGTATGGCACAGCCTTCTTTCTTGTTGCTCTTTCAGAATTAGTTGTATTAATTATATTTTCATATTATATGTGGTTTTGGGAGTTCTCTGTCTTACCTTTCACACCGCCATCTTTAATCCTCTCGACAATAGTGTTGTTATAAATTATTTCATAACATCTTGTAGTGACTCCTAGGAAAGTTGGGGTTTTCATTATATTAAGGCATCCGGATCAGAAATATCACTTGTTGGAGCAGGTGCATCTGCATATTAGTGACCTATTTTTGTGCAAGAAATCACCCCCAAATGTGACAGAATAAAATAATAAACACTCATTATTTCACAATTTCTTCTGTGGTTTAAGAATTCAGGAGCACGTTAGCTGGATGGTTATTGCTCAGCATCATGGGGTTGCAGTGAAGATGTCAGCCAGAGGTGCAGTCATTTTAAGGCCAACTTTTGATAGAAATATTCAGTTTCTTCCTTGCTTTTGGCAGAAGGCCTCAATTTCTTGTCATGTGAACTCTTTTCTAGTGCAACTTGAGTGTCCTCATGTCATGGCAGCTGTCTTTTCCCAGAGCAAATAATCCAAGTGAAAGGGCCAGGAAGAAGCCATAACATGCTTTATGTCCTAATTGCAGAAATCACCCAATGACACTTCTGCCTCCTTGTATCTCTTAAAAGTGAATCATTAAAATACAATCTATACTCAAAGGGCAGGGAGTATAAGGGTTACTCCCACCTTGTAAAAGGGTCACTATTAAGAATTAGTAGACATGGATGTATTATAAAACAACTGCCACCAACAGGGAAATTTGTGCAGAAAAAGAGTTTTTAATGGTGTTTCTGGTGCTGCTCACTTAGGAAAGAAAATTATTCAGCTCTTATCTTTCTAACAAAGTTTCTGCATAGAGATTTCCTAGAAAATCATCACACCAATCTTTTTCACCTGTTTTCTTCCTAAAATATTGGGCCCACCACAGGTAAAGGAATGTTTCAGTTATTTAATTGTCATGAAATACTGGTCTTGTGGAGAGATATTCAGACTTGTCCTGTAAAAGAGTTTCCACTGGAGTTCTGTCTAAAGAGTTTTGGCCTTCAAAATAAGATTTTAATTTATATTTTTCTGCTAATTCAGGGTTAGTCTCCATGTTATATGAAGATCATATCTCCTCCCAATCTGGCCTACTGTATTAGTTTACTATGTCTGCTATAACAAGTTACTATGGACTGGGTTGGTTAAGATGACAAAATTTCTTCTCTTGTAGTTCTGTAGGCCAGAAGTCCAAAGTCAAGGTTTCAGTAGGCTGCATTCCCTCTGGAGGCTGTATAGAAAGAATCTATTTCTGCATCTTCCAGTTTCCATTGGCTCTTGGCATTCTTTGACTCAGCTGCATTATTCTAGCCTCTGCTTCTATGGTCACATTGTTCCTTTCCTGTCTCTGCTATCTTCCTTTGTATCATTCTTTCTCTTTTAAATAATGACATCTTATCTCCAAAGTTTCAGAATTTTACTTATAAATGTGGAATTTCATCCAAGGTTGTCACCAGGTTACAAAAGAAGGAGTCAAGAAATCAAGGCCTCTTGAATCATCAGGGCCTATTATTTTTAAAGACTTTAATGCTTATGATGCATGAATTGGTAATGTAGGCCCATTACAAATTTCAATTTTAGCCAACTGATCTCCTTTACTTTTTATAAGCTGTTTATGGAAAATTCAATTCAACCACTTATCTACATAAGGTAATGTGGGCAAAGACTTTGTAAACTAGTGAAAATTGTGCAACTCAGATTATTAACATCTGCATGTAGTTGCAAGTGAAAGAATACATTTTATTTCTTTATTTTTATTGTTTCATTATCCTTTTTTATTGAAGTATAATTGACATACGGTATCATATTAGTTTCAGGTGTACATCATAGTGATTCAGTATTTTTATACATTACAAAATGATCCCAATAAATATAATTACCACTGATGTTATTGTATGATTATATTATTGAGTGTATTTCCTTTTATATGCTATACATTATATCCCTGTGACTTATTTATTTTGTAACTGGAAGTTTATAGCTCTTAATTCCCTTTATCTGTTTTGCTCACCCTCTATACTTTCCCCTCTGTTAATGAACAGTTTGTTGCCTATCTCTGTGAATCCACTTCTGTCTTGTTTGTCCATTTTTGTTTTTTAGATTTAGAAATCTCATAGTATTTGCTTTTTTGTGTGTGACTTCTTTCACTTAGTATAATATCCTCTAGGTCTATCCAGGTTGTTGCAAATGAAAATATTTCATTCTTTTTTTATGGATAATATTTCATTGCTTACATATATATGTATCTCACATGTTCCTTATTCATTCATCTACCAATGGACACTTAGGTTGCCTTTATATCTTAGTTATTGTAAATAATAATCCAGGAGAAGTTCCTCTTCTCAAAATTCTTAAATACACATTTTGCAATATAAGGTAATACTGAAAGGCTGTGAGGATTAGGATGTTGCCGTTTCTTTTGTGGGGCCACCATTCATATCACTACACCTGGTATCACTACTAATTCGTCTGGCAAAATAGGTGAACAAAAAGATCCTTAAGATAGCCCCTAAAATATGTCTAAATATTTTGTTTCTTTAAAATATACTGTAAACGATTAAGATAATCAAATGTCTATAAATACATAAATGACTTCTTGGAAAAAGTTGAATTTATGATTCTTCAAAGGTGTGATATGTTGAGAAATATTTGTCCACTTTGTTATCAACTGTTTTGTAGATATATACAAAAATAGCTTTGTAATCACCACCTAACTCGATCAAATATTAATATTTTGCCTCATTTTAGAATAAAATATTACAGATACAGTTGAAGTACCTTGTATTCCCTTCCCTTTTATCTCTTCTTCTTCAAAAAGTAGTTACTGTCCTGAATTTGGTGTTTATCTTTGTCATAAAAATGTTTAATACTATTTCAAAATATGTATGTAGCTATCCCAGTATAAAGCATTTCTTAGAATACCATATGTATGTGTATGTATTATAGTACATATGCTATACTTTCTGTATCACTTATTTTTACTGAATGTTATATTTTTCAGACTTATTACTGTTAATAAGTAACTTTGCTCAGTTTTTTTCTGATTGTGAGCTGCAAACATTTAGTAGCTGACAGTATCAATTCAGTAGACCATGAACTACTTTAGAAAAAAATTGAATGACAGAGAAAATAGAATGCATTACATGCACTCAATTGAAGTATAGTTTTGTGAGAGTTTTCAACACATATGTATGTGTATTGACTCATGGTGTAAACTACATTTCAAATTGTAGGTAAAACATTTGAAAGACAGCTCTAGCTCATTCTTTTTCACTATGATATATTATTTCATTATTTGAAAATACAACATTTTAGTTTTTAGTTTTAACTACTTTTCCTGTTGATGATTCAATTGTTTTCACTATTTTACTACTACAAACAATGCTACAAAATACTGTTAAACATGTCTCCTTGTGCACATTTGCAAGACTTTTCTATACTTACCGGTGGAACTGCTAGAGTACATGTATCTTAAGCTTTGCTGGATAATGCTAAATTCCTTTCCACTGTTTTCACTAGCAGTGTAGATATCATTCCATATCACTGACATAACACATGAAAATCTTGTCTTTGTTCAGTCCCATTGGTATACTTACCTATTCCTCCAGTTTATTTTGATCTACTAGAGGTTTGTAGGATTGCTTCTGTCTCCAAACAGGAATTTAAACTAGGTCATTCCACTTATAATAGCATTCATTTATTTTAGTAAAAATTACAAACAGGGAGTTTCCTGATTTTCTTTGAAGGACTTAGTGAAAAAGTACATTGTTTTGCATGTGGATAGATGTTGAATTCTGCCTAATTCTCCTACTTTCTGACACTCTGGAGAATCATACTACTTTAATAGAGGTAATATTAAAATACCATCCATAGTGGGTATTTCCTCTCTTAAGCCTTGATTGATTTTTCTCACATAGGTCTAAATGATTTTTTCACATCCCACAGTACTTTGATTTTGCTTAATCATGTATTTTAATTAATCATTTATCTCTGTGGTTTCAGTGAAACCGAGCTCCTTCCATATATGCATTCCTTAGTGCATATAGCATGGTGTTTGTCACTCAGTGGGCATTCAAAAAATGTGTGAGTTAATGAGTAAATTTAGAATTTCAAACGAATACATTTAAATAATTTGAAGCATCTTTGATTACTATGGACTTCTTACCAATTGGACTTCTGAGGAATTATATTTTCTCAGTCTTCAAGGGAGATGATACTTACAGGACTTGCACAGATTCTTGTTTTTAGTTAATTCTGAGCCTACATTAAACATCTTTAACATGCCATAACTCTTGAGGAAGCTAGTTAGAAGTTTTGTGTAGCTACTTAATGTGTTACTTTAAACCCAGAGAGCTTTCCTTATTGTTCTATTATCATAGTAGTGAATGTTTTTTTTCTTTCATCTCAAAAGGGGAGAAATGGAGACTCAATGTCATGAATTGGGTTGATTGGCTGTAACCACAGGTAGTTCACTTAACCTTTCTAGGTCTGAACTTCTCGCCTTCCATACTTTTGTTATAAAACGAACAAGTATAACATGTAAACAGTATTTAATCACTAACTCAGTGATTTTTTAGTTACATATATTTTAAAATTTAATTAAACAATAATTTTATAAGTTACAGTTTTAATGTTCCTGAAGTAACAAAATTGAATAAAGTTCAGCTCATGTCTATTATCTATTTACTATGAGTTACTTAAAATAACACTTTCTGCTTGTCTTGCCAATGGGTTTCAGCCCCCTGGCAAGTTCGCTATGGATTTGATGTGACCAAAGAGATTGACAGCACAACGCTCTTTGGGATGAAAGGGTTATACCCAACTTTATTTCCAGGGGGCAGATCAGTCACTCGAAACCCATTCACTCAGAGCGAGTCTGTATGCAGCAAGCCAGTCTCTGCCTCTGGGCCCCTCTGTCCACACAGCCGTCCCACACAGCCATCCTCTGGGCCTCTCTGCACAGTCATCTCACACAGCAGTCCTCTGGGCCTCTGTCCTCAGCACTGCCACCACTCCAGCGTCTGCTTTGCTCTCCTGCAGCCTTGCAGCCCTGCCACCGTGTTGTGCCCAGAGCACTGGGTGGAGCTCTTTTTATAGAGTCAACAGCCATGTATTGCCCATAGGTGTGCAGTGAGCTAGTCCCACAGCCAGGTGAGAATCCTGGCCACAGGAACTCTCATTTTATTCACACTGCTGTAATAGATAAAAAAAAAATCTATGCTATAAATAGTTCTCAATCATGCAAAATGCTAACAGATATTAGTAATCAGCAGTTTGTGTTCTTCTAGGGAATGATTCAGACTCAGTCTCCTATTTTTTTTGTCTTTGGCATTTCCTTAATCCTCTGTTTCATCCTATTTGTCTAGCTTGATGATGGGGGAGAATAGAGATAAGGTTATTTCATGGAAGGCTTCTATGAGCCAGACCTGTACCTACATCATTTCTATCCACATTCAGGTGGTCAGAACTCATTACTTGACAACAGTAACTGCAAGAGAGCCTGAATAACAATCCAGCCATGTGCACAGGAGGAAAGGAAAAGAGATTTATTCAATAATTGTTAAAAGTCAATAATGCCACAACCTATTAAGTACCAAATGAAATGCAAGGCACTAGGGATACAAGTTCCAAAACTTGAAAATCTCACACATACACCACACATAATAGAAAAGTAAATAATAAAGGAAGTCTTTCTCTGCTTTTTTCAATCTTTTAAACACCATGCAAGTATTTAAAAACTTCACCTGAGACTTTCAGTTTCTGGTCCAGTATGTAAGTAGCTTAGAAGTCACCTGTCTTGCCAATGGGATTCAGCCCTGGACAAGTTCACGATGGATTCAGTGTGACCAAAGAAATGACAATAGAACATTCTTGGGGTGAAAGGGTTATACCCAACTTTATTCCCATGGTGGCAGGTCAATCACTAGAATCCTGTCCACTCAGAGTGAGTCTGCATGCACAAAGTCGGTCTCTGCCTCTGGGCCTCTTTGCCACCGCAGCCACCTCAGTCTCTGTCTTTGGAGATGTCACCACTACAGTCTCATCTCTGCTCTCCTGGAGCCTTGCAGGCATGCCACCATGTCTCCCAGAGCACTGGGCGGAGCTCTTTATATAGAGTCAATAACAACGTATTGCCTACACGTGTGTAGTGAGCTACCCAGCAAGGGCCAGGTGAGAATCCTGGCCACAGGAACCTTCACTTTATCCACATGCCACTCCATCTTAACAACAAGTAAAAAGCTGAACAAACTCAAATAGCACCAACTCTTCTTAGATCCATCAAAGAAGTGAGGTCACAGGGCAAACCATTGCTGCCCAAATTGGAGAGACAGGTGAATATAGAGAACTACAACTTAACAGCAGCAGAAACGCATGAGCAGAAATCTAGGGAATCAGTGTCAGAGTAGGAAAACCTAAATCATAATTGACAAATTGCTGAAGGCTCAGTGTGGACATATCTGAGTGTTTAAAAATTCTAGGGGGACCCAGTCACTAGGGAGGTCCCTACATTTTTGTAACTGTTACCTCTAGGAGTTCTACTAGGTCATCACAATTAATATTACAGAAAAATTCCCCTATGTTTCTGGCAGGGGAATGGGAAAAGGTGCCATTTTGAAATACACTGGAGTATTTTGTTCTTGATAAGGCCTGCCCTCAGAAGAACTATTATAGTTTCCTATATTCCTATATATTTTACAGTTACAGTTTCCTATACAGCCTAACCTGTTGGGGTTTTTATCAGAGCCCAAATCACATAGAGGGAAGGCAATTACACAACTTTAGCTCTCTCTAGCCTTCCTCTCCAGGGGAAAAGGGAATACCCAACTTTAGGACCCTTTAAAATGGATGAAGAGAGAAGACTCAACTATATGTTGTCTACAAGAAATCAATTTTAAATATAAGGACATAGATAGATTAAAAATAAATGGATGGAGAAAAATAAACCATGCTTACACTAACCAAAATAAAGTAGGAGTAACTATATTTAGACAGAGCTGACTTTGAAGCAAGGGAAGTTATCAAGGATAGAAAAGGGCATTATGTAATGATAGAGGCATTAATTATCTAAGACAACAAATCTTAACACCTAACAATAGAGTATCAAACTATATGAGGCAAAAACTAATAGAAGTGCAAAGAGAAATACACACACTTAAACATAATTAACTGATTTTTGACAAAGAGCAAAGGCAATACAATGGAGCAAAGATAGTATTTTCAACAAATGGTGCTGCAGCAACTGGACATCAACATGCAAAAAAATCTGGATGCAAACCTACACCCTTCACAAAAATAACTCAGAATGGATCATAAACCTAAGTACAAAAGAAATGAACAAAACAATAAAGTCCGTGGAAGATAACAGAAAACCTAGATGATCATGGTTATGGTGAAGACTTTTTATATACAACACAAAAGACACAGCCCATGAAAAAACAATTGACAAGATGGACTTCATTAAAGTTAAAAACTTCTCTGTAATAATCTCAAGAGAATGAGAAGATAAACCACAGACTAGGAGAACATATATGCAAAACACATATCTGATAAAAGACTTTTACACAAAATGAAGAACTCTTAACATTCAACAATAGGAAAATGAACCACCTGATTAAAAATGGGCAAAACACATGAATAGACACCACACCAATGAAGATATATAGATGAGAAGTAAGCATATGAAAAGATGTCCAACATTATGTCACTAGGGAATTGCAAATTAAAACAGTAACTATACACATATATCAGAATGGCCAAAATGTGGAAGACTGACAACAGAAAATGCTGGCAAGAATGTGGAGCAACAGGAACTCTCATTTATTATTGGTTGGAATGAAAAATAATATACTTTAGTAGACAGTTTGGCAATTTCCTGCAAAACTAAACATACTCTTACCATACGATCCAGCAATCATGCTCATTACCATTTATATTAAGGAGCTGAAAATTTATGTCTACACAAAAATCTGCACATGGATGTTTATAGCAGCTTTATTCACAATTGTCCCAAATTATAAGCAACCAAGATGTCCCTCACTAAGTGAATGAGTAAGGAAACTGATACATCCATACAATGGACTATTATTCAACACTAAAAAGAAGAGCTATCAAGCCATGGAAGAAACTTAAGTGCATATTACTAAATGAAAGAAGTCAATCTCAAAAGGTTACACACTGTGTGATTGCAACTATGTGACATTTTGGAAAAGGCAAAAACTATGAAGATAGTAAAAAGTTCAGTGGTTGCCAGAGATTTGGGGGAGGGATGAAAAGGCACAGAAGAAATTTAGGGTTGTGACACTGTTCTGCATAAAGTGGATGGATACATGTCATTACAGTCATTACATACTTGTCAAAATCCATATCCATACAATTGCAATTCCAAGAGTGAACCCTAATGTAAACTGTGGACTTTGGGTGATAATGATGTATCAGTGTAGGTTCATCAATTATAAGAAATGTACAATTGTGGTGGGGGATATTGATAGTGGGGAAGGTTTTATGTGTGTGGGGACAGGGAGTATATGGAAATTCTCTGTACTTCCAGCTCAGTTTTGCTGTAACCTACAACTGCTCTAAAAAATAGAGCTTATTAATTAAGAAAATTAAGAAAATTTAAAGAAAAACAAAACACTTAACTCTGCAGGACTATTGCCTTTATAACCAACCTGCCTGTAGGGAAAATGGAAGTGCCAATGGCCAGGATCCTCACCTGACCCTAATTTACTTGCCCACTGCTCATGTGCTTGCACATTTGTTGGCAATGAGCCATTGCTATGTTGCTGTACAAAGAGCTCCACCCAGTGCAAAGAAGGTGTGGAGGCCAAGGCAAAGATGGATTGCAGAGACTTGCTGGCTGCATATGATTCTAGTGCTCCACCTGACATCATGAGAATAAAGCCCCAAAGGTTCTGCTGTTGTTATTCCATCTCAATGGATCCAGAGTGAACTTGTTGGGAGCTGAACCCTCCCTCCCCCACAGCGAGACACTGCCTCAAAGGCTTTTTAAGATTTAAAAAATATTTTAAAAATGTTACAATGAAAAGACATATAATAGTAGGAGATTTGGGAAAGTCTGCTTATTTGATATTAAAATATGAGTAATGAATGAAACAAATTAGTGAAAAAGGAATTATAATAACTTTATCTTGACTGGTTAAAGAACAGGGCACATGAAAACACACGTTAAAAACCACTACCTTCTGATTCTTAAAACCAAATTAAAAAAACAGTGCCCAAACAATTTTCCCAAGGCAGGAATTTGGCAATTTTTTTTGTTGGCTCCAAGAGAAAAATGGCATACTAGAAGAAAAAAAGTTTAGTATACTATGTTTACTATTTTGTTTATACAATAAAGAAACCTACTATTTAAGTATCTGGCTAATTTATCTTAATATGGTGTTGTTTATTGAATTCCCACACAAATGAGTCGGCGTTTTTCTTTCTCTAAAAAAATAACAAGACCCAGAGCTCCTGTTTTGGACCACCTAGGACTTTTATATAATTTGTGAAACAATTTTCTTTATATTACTTCTGAGTCATGGCTTCAAAGTGCTCACTTTTCAGATGAATCAGATAGCTAAGAAATTACTTAGCTAATTTACTTGGCTAATTTGGTAGGTTTTAATAAGACCCAGATTATTTGGGTATTCAAGGCTTTTTGTGAGGGGACAGTTGTTCTGAATTAGCAACTAGCTGCTTTTTAAAAAAATAGTCCACTATTTTCATTAACAAAATAAATTTAAACCCTTGGCATCCTCATTATGCCTCTTCTCTATTGCAATTTCTGAAACTCTTTCAAGAAATCATAACTTGAATTCCAATAAAGAACTTTAGGAGTTTCCTACTTGTTAAGTATTTTCAATTAAATACAAGGACAACATAGGTGGTATTATAATAACTTAATAAGCATTTTCAAAATGCAGTGGTAGGTTACTGTCTTCAAACGTTATCAAAATTAAGAGATAATGGCAAAAAATTAGGCAGCATGTCCTATGTTATTTCTTTAAGCCTAGTGTTTATTTTTCTGAATTAGGTGTTTGACGTTCTTGAATTTAACAAAGTACTAGAAATGTAATGTAAAGCAAAGTAATGTTTTATGTATCTATTTCAGCCTAATAAGACCGACACTGCCTCTTAAAACTCTTTATTCCCAATTGGCTGTTTTTTCCACTTTGTCTCTAGGAGTCGCATGTCCTTTTTTTCTTCTATTTCCTCCCTTTTTTCTTGAGTTTGATATCAGACAGCAATCCAATGGTTCTCCACAATCTTTTACCATTCTTTCTCCACCTCGCATTCAGCAAATTTAGGAATGCCTAACCACTGCTTTGCAAAAGTAAAAACGCGAGAGCTTGTCTACATGTTTGGTAACAAAGCATTCTTATAAACTACCAATTCGAATCCCTTCTATTTCTCTTTCCAGTCCACCCTTCTTCCAGCAAAACAACGTCACATCTAATAATCTGCCCTCCCACCTCCCACCTCATTTCTCCAGCCTGCGGCCTTATTTTTATTGCCTGTCCACTGAACCCAAGTTCCTATTCCTAGGCCTTCCCCTTCCCAAGGGAAACAATAACCACTTGTTTTTCAGGATTTTAGATACCAGGATCCGTTTTCTGCCTCCTCATCGCACCTGCAGCCTCCCGTGCTTCCCCAGGGGTACAGGACCTCCGCCAACCGCAGCCACTTTCTCCCCCAGGCGCCACTTCCGGATCTCCGGTGTCTCCACATTACCGGTCCGCCCACCTCCGGGCACTTCCTCGAGCTTTGTCTTAACCACTGGCGGGGTCGAAGCGGCGACGCCACGCTACCCGAGCCTGAGAAGTCTCCTGCTAGAGGACGCGGAATGCCTTCTCCAGCCTGAGAACTCCAGTCCTGCTGCGGAAGCGAGTGGCGGCGGTGGAGGAACAGTTTGTTCTGAGCACCGAATGGGGCATACCCGGAAGTGGCGCCGTACAGGAGCCGCGCCGGCGCCGGGGGCGGGTGGCAGTACCGGGAGGTGAAGGGGACGCTACTGTACTGCATGGTGTGAGTGTCAGGAAAGGATGGAGTAGGGCGAGGGGCGGGAGTCCGCCAGATTCCAGCTCCGTTCTCCAGTGGTAGATCGGGCTCGGTTGCGATGGGCAAGGGCCTCGTGGGGCGGCTGGGCCACTGAAGGGGTGCTGCGGACGA
Organism: Manis pentadactyla; assembly: GCF_030020395.1. NCBI lineage: Eukaryota > Metazoa > Chordata > Mammalia > Pholidota > Manidae > Manis > Manis pentadactyla. The sequence continues at coordinate 41,249,233 of NC_080021.1, read as the reverse complement.
AGGGGAGTCCAACTCGCTACATTCTCCCACTCCAGGGAACCCGCTGTCTTCAGGTTACCACCTGTTCCTCCTCCTATCGGCCTGGCAAGTTGAGAGGGGTTGTGGTAGTGAGAAAGTCGCAGCTGGAGCAGAGCAGTCCACTTCCAGTTTTCTCTGCTTCTGGGAGGAGGCAAGCGGCAGCTTTGGTGGGGGCTGTTGTTTTTCGGCCTCTTCAGTCCCTGAGAAATGGTTTTTCTTTCGCGGCACCTCCGGCTCAGTTACTTCTAATGTTTCTGTCTTTACCCCCTTCAGCTTCTTTGACTCCACGGCACCCTAAAAGATGCTGGAGTCGTATGTGACTCCAATTTTAATGAGCTATGTGAATCGCTACATCAAGAATTTGAAGCCATCAGATCTACAGCTTTCACTATGGGGGGGAGACGTTGTTCTCAGCAAGCTCGAGTTAAAGTTGGATGTGCTGGAACAGGTAAGCTGTGTAGCTGTCATTGACTGGAAACATTTTCAGCTTCTTTAGGAATAATTCAGTGTTTCCTACACTTTGACATAATGCTTTAAAACTTGATTTTTCTGCTAACATATTTTTGGCTGTGCTGAAACTAGAGACTTACCTTTAGAGTAATTTTTTTATGGGTTGATAGACCTGGATTTCCAAAAGATGCCTCAGTAGATAGAGGTAAACAATTTCATTGCACTTGTTGTCAGAGTACTCAATTCTCAATCATTATCGAATAAACTAATTTGCATTGCTAAGGTTCTGTATGAAGTTGGAAAATATTACATTCACGTTCTCCTTTTTGGGGAATGGATGGGTCCGAAAAACAACAAGGTAAGATCTTGAAGAAAGTTTTTTCTTAGTAGGAAAGAGACATTACCATGGCATCCTCACAGTATTGAATAGACACAGATTGTGAATGCTAGCAAAGTTGAAAACTTCTTTCGTAATCACTGTTTTTAGAGTCTTTTAACGTGAGGATGGTTGATGCAAATGAACTGTAACTTCATAGATCAGATACTTATTCATTCATTTAGTGTATTTATTATTAACATATGCCAGGCAACTATTGGACATGAGGGTAGAAAAATTCTTTGTGGAAACTCAGAAGAGTCAGAGACCAACTTCCTTTTGGGTTGGAAAACTTAATCTGATGGTGATGATTATCAATAATGTTTATATTCCACAGTTTATTATTGAAAAATCTGGAGTTAATGCTAAGAAATAATACTTTTGGTTCCTTCTTCCTCTCTCCAAGTTTAATTATCTTAATATTTTCATTAAAAAAATGAGCATATATCTTAACTACACAGCTCAATGTTCACATATGTATACACCTGTATACCACTATGCAGATCAAGAAATATTTCTTTCACTCCAAGTGGCTCCTCTATGCCCCTTTGTAATTAGTAGCCACACCCTTAAAACAGGTGACTGATATATTCTGACTTACATCAACACAGATTAGCTTCAAGAATAGGTAAAACTTAACTAAATTGGAATCACTTGTGTCTTGGTTCATTTGTTTAACTTTATGGATAACAAGCCATGTTGCAGGAGTGGTAGTTCTTTATATATTTGTAGTATTTCATTGTATAAAGACTCACAATTTATACTTATTTTCCTGTTGATGTACATTTGGGTTGTTTCTACTTTTGGCTGTTATGAAGAGTGATCTTATGAACATTTTGTCCATATATTTTGGTGGACATAGGTATTAATTTCCCTTAGGTGTATACCTAGGAGATAAGCATATGTTTACCTTTAATGGATACTGCCAAATAGTTGTATCAATTTAGAGCTCACCAACAATGCGTGAGTTTCAGTGACTTCACCTTTCTGCTATTACTTGATGTATATATTTTTTCATTTTAGCCTTTCTGGTGGGTATATAGTGGTATTTCATTTTAATTTAAATTTGTATTACCCTAATGACTAATGATGAGTACTTTTTCATATACTGCTTGAGGACTATTTGGATATCTACTTTTAAAATTTCTAGTTCTTTGGCTTTTTTTTTTTTTGTAAAATTGGGTTTTCCATCTTTTTCATAGGGGTGGTTCTTTATATATTTTGAAAATGAGTTCTTTGCCAGACAGATCTGTTTTGCAGTATTTTCTCCTAGTGTGTGGCTTGTCTTTTTATTTTCTTAAAAATATCATTTAATGAGCAGAAGTTCATAATTGTATGGAGGTCTAATTTTCTCAGTCTTTTCCTTTATGGTTAATACTTTTCATGTTAAATCTTATGGTTAAATCTTCTAATTTTCTCAGTCTTTTCCTTTATGGTTAATACTTTTCATGTTAAATCTTATGGTTAAATCTTGTTTAAGAAGTTTTGCTTGTGCCAAGGTCATGATGAAACTTTTTTTCTTTTAGAAGCTTTATTGTATTCTGTGATTTATCTAAAATTAGTTTTTCTTCACGTGTGAAGTAGAGGTCGATATTCATTTTTTTCCATTGATATTCAGTTAAGTGTCATTTGTGGACACATTCTTTCCCTACCGAATTGCAGTAAGTCTTTGTTGTAAATCAGGTGTCACCTGTGTGGATGTATATCTGAACTCCTTGTCTGTTCAGTGATACATTTGTCTGTTATGTATCACTACCATACTGTCTTTCACATCTTACAATGTAATTTGTACTACTTGGTTCTTTTATCCTTCAAGATTGTCTTTAACTATTGTAGGTCCTTTGTATTTCCATTTACATTTTAATTAGCTTGTAAATTTTGTAACTTCCCATAAAAGGAAATCCGTTGATGTTTTTATTAAGGTTACATTGAATATAATAGATTAATTTGGGAGGAATTAACATATTAACATATATTGTGTTGACAAAGTATTGAGTTTTTGAATCTACACGACATTGCTTTCTGTCTTTTTACATCTTCAATTTTTCTCAGGAATGATTATGAAGTTTTCAGAGGTTTTGCACATATTTCATTACAATTTATCTTTTTTTTGATGTTATAGGCAACATTATTTTTTAAATTTCATTCTCTAATGATTTGTTACCAGTACAAAGACAGTTGATTTTAGTATATTAAACTTATATTGAGTGGCTTTTCTAACTTGTCTAATACCTTTTGGTGTGTTCTTTTGGATTGTCTGTATACACAGTCATGTCATCTACAACTAATGAGTTTTACATATTTTTTTCTAGTGCTTGGACTTTTTATTTCTTTTTCTTTCATTATTGCACTGCAGAGTAGAGATAATGAGAGTAGAACATTCTTTTTTCCCAACTAAAGTGGAAAGCATTCAGTATTTTACTAAATGTGTTAGCTGTTAATACTCTTTATTGGGCTAAGGAAACTTTGTATTATATTCCTGCTTTTCCAACAAGTTTTTAAAATCTTGAATGGGTATTGAATTTTATCAAATATCACATTTACTGAGTGGATTTGATTTTTCTCTTTCATTTTGTTAATGTGGTGAATTACATTGAGTTTTCAGATGAAGTTTGCATTTGTGGAATAAACAATACTTATTAAACCATGCATATCCTTTTTATATGTGGTTAGAATTGATTTGGTAAATTTTTCTTTAGTGTTGTTGCATGTATGTTTATAGGTGATACTGGCCTGTGATTTTTTCTTTCCTTGTCATGTCCTTATCAGGTTTTGATTATCATAGATACGTTGGCCTCATTAAATAATTTGTGAACTTCCTCTTTTGTAATCTGAGTTTGTATAAGATTGGTATTAATAGTTTTCTTCTTTTTGTTATGGTAAAATAAAAAAAAAAACTTACCATTTTAGGCATTTTTGATTGTGCAGTTCTGTGGCATTGCTTACATTTACATTGTTCTGCAGCCATCACCACCATCCATCTCTGGAATGTTTTCAATTTCCCAAACTGAATCTCTCTGCATTAAGCATTAACTCCCATTCTCTCCTTTTAGCTCCTGGCAACCACCATTCTATTTTATGTTTTTATGAATTTGACTACTCATGTAAGTGGAAATATATGACATTTATCTTTTGTGACTGGCTTATTTCACTTAGCACAGTGAAATAAGCTTCAGGCTTCATGTTGTGGCATGTGTCAGAATTTCCTTCCTTTTTAAGGCTAAATAATATTCCATTGTGTGTCTGTAACGTTTTTCTTACCCATTCATACATCAATGCACATTTGGGTTGCTCCCACTTTTTGGCTATTATGAATACTGCTGTGAACAGGGGTGTATAAATATCTGTTTGAGTCCCTGCTTTTAGATCTTTTGGGTACATACCCAAAAGTGGAATTGTGTAGTAATTCTGTGTTTAATACTTTGAGAAATTGTCATACTATATTCCAGAGCAGGTGTACAATTTTACATTCCTACCAGCAATGCACATAGATTCCAATTGTTCCTTGTCCTCACCAAAACTTATTGTCTGTTTTTTGATTATAGTTATCCTAATGTGTGTGATGTGGTATCATCTCATTGTGGTTTTAATTTTAATTTTCCTAATGATTAGTGACATGTTGAACATCTTTTCATGTGCTTTGTGGCCATTTGTATATCTTTGAAGAAGTATCTATTCAAGTCCTTGCCTATTAAAATTTTTTTTTTGTTATTGAGTTGTAGGAATTACTTACAAATTCTGGATATCAATCCCTTAGATACATGATCTGCAAATATTTTCTCTTGTTGTGGGTTGCCTTTGATTCTGTTGATAGTGTCCTTTGAAAGGAAGTTTTAAATTTTGATAAAGTCTACCTTAACCAATATTTTCTTTTGATGCCTGGGCTTTTGGTGTTACACTCAAGAAATCATCTTCAAATCTAATGTCATGAAGCTTTTCCCCTTTTTTGTCTTAGAGTTTTAAAGTTTTAGCTCTTACATTTAGGTCTTTAATCTCTTTTCAGTTAATTTTTGTATATGGTATAAGATTTGTTTTTGCTTGTTTGTTTTTGCATGTGGATGTCCAGTTTTCCTAAGATCATTTGTTGAAGACAGTCCTTTTCTCATTGAACAGCCTTGGCACCCTTCTTGAAAATCAAATGGCCATAAATATGAGGGTTTATGTATGGGCTCTCAATACAGTTCCTTTGGTCTGTATGTCAGTATCACATTGTTTTGGTTACCATAACTTTGTAGTAAGTTTTGAAGTCAGGAAATGTGAGATTTCCAACTTTCATTTAATGTTAGGAAAAATTAATCATGAAGTCATGTGAGTTAGGAGTTTTATTTAATTGTAAAGTTTTAAATTACTGATTTAATTTTTTTAAACAGATACAGGACTATTTAGATTTTCTTTCTCCTTTTTTTTTTGGTTAGTAGTGTTTTCAAGGCCTTTCTTCGTTTCCTTAAAATCAGGGATCAGCAAACAATAGTCTGGGCCTACTTTTGTAAATTTTTTTGAGAGTACAGTTATTCTCATTTGTTCACGTATTGTCTTGTGGCTGTGGCTGTATCTTGTGACTGCAAAAGCAAATTGAAAAGGCAGAGTTGAGTAGCTGGGACTGAAGCTGCATGGCTTGCCAAAGCCTAAAATAATTTGCTTTCTAGCCCTTACTGAAAAAGTGTGCCTGCCCCCGCTCTAAATTGCCATATTTAAAGCTATAACATCAGTTTTTTTGTTGTTCATTTTAAAGTTGACGTAATTAAAAACAACAATCTGGAATTTGTTGTGATAGCATCTCTTCATTGCTGATGTTGTCATTTGCACTTTCTTCATCAATATTGATAGGGTTTTACTAATAGTAAAACCAACTTAAATATTTTTGTATTGTGTTTCTGCTGTCTGTATGATTACAATTTGCAAAAAACCAACTTAAATATTTTTCTATTGTATTTCTGCTGTCTTTGTCATGTATTTTTGCTCTTAATTTTATTACTTCTTCCACATCTTTGGATATGATTTGCTAATGTTTTCTCTAGCTTCCTGAGGTGGAAGCTTAGGTCATTGGTTATTTTTTTTCCCTACCCTTTTTTGCTCAAATATGTTCATTTAATGTTATAAATTTCTCTCTAATCACCCATTTAGCTATATGGCACAAACTTTTTTGTTGTCTTTAATTCAGTTCAAAAGAATTTTAATTTCCATTTTGATTTCTTCTTTGATCATGGGTTATTTAGAAGTGTTCCAAACACTTGTGGGGACTTACTCATTATCTTTTGTTATTGATTTCTAATTCACTGTGGTCAGTACATTCTCTGTATGATTACAATCCATTATAACTTATGACTTGGTTCGTGGTCTATTTTTATAAATATTCCATGTGCAATTGATTAAGAAATATGTATTCTGCAGTTGTTGTATTCCTCCATAAATGTCAGTTACTTCAAATTGGTTGAGTCCTTCAAATTTTGTAAATCCATGTGGATTTTCATTGTCTGCTTGTACTATCAGTTACTAAGAGAGGTATGTTAATATCTCAAAGTATGAGGATCTGTCTACTTCCTTTTTTAAGTTTTGTCAACTTTCACTTTATCTTGAAGTTATGGTACTAAGTGCATATAAATTTAGTATTGTGATACCTTATTATAGAATATACTTAAAAAAATCATTCTGAATGTGCACTTCTTTCACTCTAGTAATTCTTCTTGCCTTAATGTCTTTTTAATTACTCTTTTAAAAGTTAGTTGCTTACTCTAAAGATGACAAGATGCGTATTTGACTTTCTAGAGTCTACCTTAAGTTAATACTTTTACAATTTCCTGAACAATTTTGTAGCAGTTGAACTGCATATGCCCTCCCCCTTCCATGCCTTTTTTTGGTTTGTGGTTATTGTTTTTGCTTGTTTAGTTTGGGCTAGCTTATTTAGTTGGATTTAGCTTATTTTTCTACTGTCTTCAATTAGAAGCCTAGGTTACTGATTTGAGATACTTGTTTTTATTATAGGCATTTATAGTATAAATTTCCTTAGCTGCATCCCATAAATTTTGGTATGTTGCCTTTTCATTCAGTTCAAATGTTTTCTGATTTTTTTCTTGAGATAAATGTGTATTTTTGCAGTTGTTGGAGTGACTGGTTGATAGTGTTGTTTTGGTCTTCTCTGTCTTTGATTTCCTGTCTATTGTTCTGTTTTGTTGTTGTGAGGTATTTAAGTCTTCCTGATTGTTGAATTATTTCTCTCTACACTTTTGTCTGTTTTTGTGTTATGTATTTTGGGGTTTTGTTGCTATGTTCATATATGTTTTATATTTTCTTGAGTTGACTGTTCTGTCATTATAAATGTCTCGTGTTATCTTTTGTAACATTTTTTTTCTTGAGGTCTCTTTTGTCTGATGATGATGTAATTATTCCAATTCTCTTATGGTTACTGTTTGCATGGTACATCTTTTTCTTTCCCTCAGTACACTGCATTCCTAACTACTGCTAACCAGTTTTGCCTTGTGTTTTGTTTCATTACACCTAGTTTCATACTGTTTGAAAGTTTTACTAGCATGTTATTTAGTTTTAACTATGTCTTTGACATTTCATATTGTTAATTGTAGTTTCAACCCATGACTGAGATTAAGTTATTTGCATTGGAGAATAATCATATGAAAAATGAAGGAAAATACTGATGGAAACTAAGATCATAGAAATGAAAAATTTTTTATATCCCTAAAATAGAATCCTATGCCATTTCCCAAATAGCAAGAAAATGTTGTGATTTGAGATATTCAAGGCAAGATGCTGGATTCCATGACTTTCTGAGGTCTAGTTTACTTTCTAAAATTGAGGTATAATTGGCATATTAGTTTCATGTGTACAACATGATTCAGTATTCCTATGTATTGCAAAATGATCACCACAGTAAGTCTAGTTGATATCCATCAACATAGAGTTAAAAAATTTTTTTCTTGTGATAACTTTTTAAGATATACTCTTAGCAACTATCAAATATACAATACAGCATGGTGGCTGTAGTCATGTTGTTCATTACATACTCATGATGTTCATTTTTACAATGAAAATTTGTTCATTTTACAAATGCAACTTTGTTCCTTTGACCTTCTTCACTTGTTTTGCCCACTCTCACCTCCAGTTCTCTGTATCTGTATGGAAAAGACATCTTTAAAAACAATTCTTTTTAAACCTTTTAAATTCAACCTATTTGTGTTGTTAAATCTAAATTACGTTTCAGTAAACAGTGTACAGCTGGATCTTGTTATTTAAAACAAATCCAATCTGGTAGTCTTTGCCTTTTGATTGGAGTATTTTATCCGTTCACATTTCATATTTATTTTCATAAGGTTGGAGTTCCATCTACCATTTTGCTGTTTTCTATGTGTCACATGTATTTTTTCTTTCATAATCCTTTCCTGCCTTTTATATTAAGTAGATATTTTATAGTGTCCTATTTTAATGCCTTTGTTAACTTTCAAATTATTTTTGAGTTATTTTCTTGGTGGTTGCTCAAAGGATTATAATATGCATCTAATTTATCACAATTGATTTGAGATTGATGCAACTTAATTCCATTAAAATACAGAAACTTTCTTCACTCTAGCTATATTCCTCCTCCTTTGTACTATTATTGCATGTATTGCATGTAACAAAATATATAATGATACATATATTGACTTTGTCATGAGTCAAATAGAATTTTATACTTGTTTTATGTAATTGCCTTTTATATATTTATTTATTTAAAATTTTTTTATTAAGGTATGATTGATATACATTCTTATGAAGGTGTCACATGAAAAAACAATGTGGTAACTACATTTATCCATATTATAAAGTACCCACCCATACCCCAATGCAGTCACTGTTCATCAGTGCAGCAAGATGCCAGAGATCCACTATGTCCCTTCTCTGTGATACACTGTTCTCCCCGTGATCCCTACAACATGTGTACAAACATAATACCCCTCAGTCCCCTTCTCCTTCCCTCCCCACCCGCCCTCCCACACCCCTCCCCTTTGGTAACCACTAGTTCATTCTTGGAGTGTCTGAGTCTGCTGCCATTTTGTTCCTTCAGTTTTGCTTCATTGTTATACTCCACAAATGAGGGAAATCATTTGGCATTTGTCTTTCTCTGCCTGGCTTACTTCACTGAGCATAATGTCCTCCATCTCCATCCATGTTGTTGCAAATGGTAGATTTGTTTCTCTGTTATGGCTGAATAGTATTCCATTGTATATATGTACCACATCTTCTTTATCTATTCAACTACAGATGGGCACTTACTTAGGTTGCTTCCATACCTTGGCTATTGTAAAAAGTGCTGCGACTTTTTTCAAACATAGGGGTGCATATGTCTTTTTGAATCTGAGAAGTTGTATTCTTTGGGTATATTCCCAGGAGTGGGATTCCTGGGTCAAATGGTATTTCTATTTTTAGTTTTTTGAGGAACCTCCATATTGCTTTCCACAATGGTTGAACTAGCTTACATTCCCACCAGCAGTGTAGGAGGGTTCCCCTTTCTCTGCATCCTCACCAACATTTGTTGTTCTTAGTCTTCTCAATGCTGGCCGTCCTAACTGGTGTGAGGTGATATCTCATTGTGGTTTTAATTTGCATTTCCCTGATGATTGCTGATGTGGAGCATCTTTTCATGTGTCTGTGGCCATCTGAATTTTTTCTTCAGAGAACTGTCTCTTCATATCCTCTGCCCATTTGTTAATCAGGTTATTTGCTTTTTAGGTGTTGAGGTGTGTAAGTTCTTTATATATTTTGGATGTTAACCCTTTGTTGGGTATCTCATTTACAAATATATTCTCCCGTAGTGTAGGATGCCTTTTTGTTTTGTTGATGATATCCTTTCCTGTACAAAACCTTTTTAGTTTGATGTAGTCCCATGAGTTCATTTTTGCTTTTGTTTCCCTTTCTCGAGGAGATGGGTTCAGGAAGAAGTTGCTCATGCTTATACTCAGGAGATGTTTGCCTATGTTGTCTTCTAAGAGTTTTACGGTTTCGTGACTTACATTCAAGTCTTTAATCCATTTCAAGTTTACTTTTGTGTATGGGGTTAAACACTAATCCAGTTTTATTCTCTTTTATGTAGCTGTCCAGTTTTGCCAACACCAGCTGTTGCAGAGGCTGTCATTTCCCCATTGTATGTCCATGGCTCCTTTATCATATATTAATTGACCATATATGGTTGGATTTATATCAGGGCTCTTTAGGCTCTCTTCTTGTGCCAGTACCAAATCGTCTTGATTATTGCGGCTTCATAGTAGAGCTTGAAGTTGGGGAGCATAATTCCCCCTGCTTTATTCTTCCTTCTCAGGATTGCTCTGGCTATTCGGGGTCTTTTGTGGTTCCATATGAATTTTAGGATGATTTTCTCTAGTTTGTTGAAGAATGCTGTTGTTATTTTGATAGGAATTGCATTGAATCTATAGATTGCTTTAGGCAGGATGGCCATTTTGACCATATTAATTCTTCCTATACTTGAGCATGGGATGTATTTCCATTTATTGGTATCTCCTTTAATTTCTCTCGTCAGTGTCTTGTAGTTTTCAGAGTATAAGTCTTTCACTTCCTTGGTTAGTTTTATTCCTAGGTATTTTATTCTTTTTGATGTAATTGTGAATGGAATTGTTTTCCTGATTTCTCTCTGCTAGTTCATTGTTAGTGTATAGGAATGCCACAGATTTCTGTGTATTAATTTTGTATCCTGCAACTTTGCTGAATTCAGACACTAGATCTAGTAGTTTTGAAGTGGATTCTTTAGAGTTTTTTATGTACAATATCATGTCGTCTGCAAACAGGGACAGTTTGACTTCTTCCTTGCCGATCTGGATGCCTTCTATTTCTTTGCGTTGTCTGATTGCCATGGCTAGGACCTCCAGTAGTATGTTAAATAGAAGTGGGGAGAGTGGACATCCTTGTCTTGTTCCTGATCTTAAAGGAAAAGCTTTCAGCTTCTTGCTATTAAGTATGATGTTGGCTGTGGGTTTGTCATATATGGCCTTTATTATGTTGAGGTACTTGCCCTGTATATCCATTTTGTTGAGAGTTTTTATCATGAATAGATATTGAATTTTGTCAAATGCTTTTTCAGCATCTATGGAGATGATCATGTGGTTTTTGTCCTTCTTTTTGTTGATGTGGTGGATAATGTTGATGGATTTTCGAATGTAGTACCATCCTTGGATCCCTGGGATGAATCCCACTTGGTCATGCTGTATGATCCTCTTAATATATTTTTGAATTTGGTTTGCTAATATTTTGTTGAGTATTTTTGCATCTATGTTCCTCAGGGATATTGGTCTGTAATTTTCTTTTTTGTGGTGTCTTTGCCTGGTTTTGGTATTAGAGTGATGCTAGCCTCATAGAATGAATTTGGAAGTATTCCCTCCTCTTCTTTTTTTTGGGAAAACTTTAAGGAGAATGAGTATTAGGTCTTTACTAAATGTTTGATAAAATTTAGTGGTGAGGCCATCTGGTCCTGGGAGTTTGTTCTTAGGTAGGTTTTTGATTACCAGTTTAATTTCTTTGCTGGTAATTGGTCTGTTCAGATTTTCTGTTTCTTCCTGGGTCAGCCTTGGAAGGTTGTATTTTTCTACAAAGTTGTCCATTTCATCTAGGTTATCCAGTTTGTTAGCATATCATATAATTTTTCATACTTTTCTCTAATAATTCTTTGTATTTCTGTGGTGTCCGTAGTGATTTTTCCTTTCTCTTTTCTGAATCTGTTTATGTGTGTAGACTCTTTTTTTCTTGGTAGTCTGGCTAGGGGTTTATCTGTTTTGTTTATTTTCTCAAAGAGCCAGCTCTTGCTTTCATTGATTCTTTCTATTGTTTTATTCCTTTAAATTTTATTTATTTCTCCTCTAATCTTTATTATGTCTTGCATGTAGCTGTCCTGTTTTAAAAGTTTAAAAGCTGTCCAGTTTAAAAGGGTTTAAAGTGAGTGTACTTCTACTGGCTTTGGGCTTCATTTGTTGTTCATTTTCTAGGTTCATTAATCTTGAGTTTAGACTGCTTATATGCGATTGTTCTTTCTTGTGGTAGGCCTGTATTGCAATATACTTTCCTCTTAGCACAGCCTTGGCTGCGTCCCACAGATTTTGCGGTGTTGAATTATTGTTGTCATTTGTCTCCAGATATTGCTTGATCTCTGTATTAATTTGGTCATTGATCCATTGGTTATTTAGGAGCATGTTGTGAAGCCTCTATGTGTTTGTGGGATTTTTCATTTTCTTTGCGTAATTTATTTCTAGTTTCATACCTTAGTGGTCTGAGAAACTGGTTGGTACAATTTCAATCTTTTTGAATTTACTGAGGCTCTTTTTGTGTCCTAGTATACCATCTGTTCTTGAAAATGGTCCATGTGCACTTGAGAAGAATGTGTATTCTGTTGCTTTTGGGTGTAGAGTTCTGTAGATGTCTATTAGGTCCATCTGTTCTAGTGTGTTGTTCAGTGCCTCTGTCTCTTTACTTATCTTCTGTCTGGCTGATCTGTCCTTCAGAGTGAGTGGAGTGTTTAAGTCTCCTAGAATGAATGCATTGCATTCTATTTCCCCCTTTCATTCTATTAGTATTTGTTTCACATATGTGGGTGCTCCTGTGTTGGGAGCATAGATATTTATAATGGTTATATCTTGTTGGATGGACCCCTTTATCATTATGTAATGTCCTTCTTTGTCCCTTGTTACTTTCTGTGTTTTGAAGTCTATTTTGTCTCATACAAGTACTGGAACTCCTGCTTTTTTCTCCCTGTTAGTTTGCATGAAATATCTTTTTCCATCCCTTAACTTTTAGTCTGTGTATGTCTTTGGGTTTAAAGTGAGTGTCTTGTAGGCAGCATATAGATGGTTCTTGTTTTTTTATCCATTCAGTGATTCTATGTCTTTTGATTGGTGCATTCAGTCCATTTACATTTAGGGTGATTATCGATAGGTATGTACTTACTACCATTGCGGGCTTTAGATTCATAGTTACCAGAGGTTCAAGGTTAATTTCCTTTCTACCTAAGAGTCTAACAACTCACTTAATATGCTGTTAGAAACACAATCTAAAGGTTCTTTTCTTTTTCTCCTCCTTTTTCTTCCTGCTCCATTCTTAATATATTAGGTATCATATTCAGTATTCTTTGTCTATCCCTCGATTGACTTTGGGGATAGTTAATTTAATTTTTCATTTGCTTAGTAATTGGCTGTTCTACTTTCTTTACTGTGGTTTTATTATGTCTGGTGGCAGCTATTAAAACATAGGAACACTTCCATCTGTAGCAGTCCCTCCAAAATGAACTGTAGGGATGGTTTGTGGGAGGTAAATACTCTCAGCTGTTGCTTATCTGGAAATTGTTTAATCCCTCCTTCAAATTTAAATGATAATCTTGCTGGATTAAGTTCCAGGCCCTTCTGCTTCATTGCATTAAATACATCATGCCACTCCCTTCTGGCCTGTTAAGGTTTCTGCTGAGAAGTCTGATGTTAGCCTGATCGCCTTTCCTTTGTATGTGGTCTTAGTTCTCTCTCTCGCTCCTTGTAATAGTCTCTTCTTATCCTTGATCTTTGCCAGTTTTTATTACTATATGTCTTGGTGTTGTCTTCCTTGGGTCCCTTATGTTGGGAGATCTGTGGATCTCCATGGCCTGAGAGACTATCTCCTTCCCCAGATTAGGGAAGTTTTCAGCAACTACCTCCTCAAAGACACTTTCTGTCCCTTTCTCTCTCTCTCTCTTCTTCTGGTATCCCTATAATGTGAATATTGTTCTGTTTGGATTGGTCACAGAGTTCTCTCAATATTCTTTCATTCTTAGAGATCCTTTTTTCTCTCGGTGCCTCAGCTTCTTTGTATTCCTCTTCTCTAGTTTCTGTTTCATTTATCATCTTCTCCACCATATCCAAGCTGCTTTTAATACCCTCCACTGTCCTCTTCAACTATTGGATCTCCGACCAGAATTCATTCCTTTGTTCTTGGATATCTTTCCGTACCTCCATTAGGATGTTGATGATTTTTATTTTGAACTCCCTTTCAGGAAGAGTCATAAGGTCCATGTCATTTAAATCTTTCTCCGGAGTTATATTAATTTTACTCCGGGCCAGTTTCCTTTGGTATTTCATATTTGTATATGGCGCCCTCTAGTGTCCAGAAGCTCTACTCTCTGGAGGTGCTCAGCCCCTGAAGCAATTTTGGGGGTTGCAGGGGAGCTGTATTTGTGCCTGGAGGGAGGAAATAGCTGTTTCCTGCTTCCCGTCTGCTATGCCTGTCTCCACTGCCTTAACCAGTGGGCTGAGCACACAGGTATAAGCTTTTGTCCCCAACCAGCCGGATATGGATCCCTGCTTTCCCCAAGTGGCTGTAATCTCAGTCTCTCCAGGAATTCTGCCTATATTAGCTTTCCAACCCTGTAATCATGCGAGTATCATGAAAGCATCATGAAATGTAGGTTTGTGCTCCCACCGCAGATCTCCAGTGCTACGTATTCAGCAGTCCCAGGCCTTCCACTCCCTCCCTGCTCAGTTTCTCTTCCTCCCGTGAGCTGGGGCGGGGGAAGGGCTCGGGTCACGCCGAGCCACAGCTTTGGTATGTTACCCTGTTCTGTGAGGTCTGCTCTTTTCTCCTAGTGTATGCAGTCTGGCTCAGCCCTCTTTCCTGTTGCTCTCTCAGGATTAGTTGCACCAACTATATTTTGTAATTGTATACAGTTTTAGGAGGTAGCCTCTGTTTCTCCTCTCACGCCACCACCATCTTTCTGTAATTGCCTTTTAAATTAGAAGAAAAAAGAAAAATGCATTTATAATAGTCTTTAATAATTATCTACATGATTATATTTTTGGTGCTCTTTGTGTGGGTTTGAGTTACTGTCTTGTGTTACTTCCTTTCAGTCTGAAGAACTTTTAATATTCTGTTAGTTATTAATTATTTGAGTATTTATTTGGGTATACCTTTTTTTGAAGGATGTTTTTTCTGGATATAGATTTCTTGGTTGACAGTTATTTTCTTTTGTTATTTGAATGTCATCTGCCTTTTTGCCATTATTGTTTGTAACGAGAACTTAGCTGATAAACTAAGACTTTCCTTGTCTGTTACAGGTTGATTTTCTTTTTGTGCTTTCAAGATTTTCTTTTTGTCATCTGGCTTTCAGTGTTTTACTATGATGTGTCTGGGGGTGGATTTTCTCATTCTTTCATCTGCTACCTGAAGTCTGAAGTTGACATCTTTTAGTGAATTTTACATTCATTTATTGTGCTTTTCAACTCCAAAATTTCCATTTTGTTCTTTGTAATTTATATTTGCTTAATCATTGTCATGTGTTCCTTTAATTATGCAAATATGGTTTCTTTAATTTTTTAGGTATTTCTAATAGATGTTTTGAGGTCTTTGTGTACTAAGTCCTGCATTTGAGCCCCCTCAGATAGTTTCTATTGACTACTTTGTATGCTTTTCATGTTTTGTAATTTTTCTTGAAAATTGGATGTTTTGGATAATACGTTGTAGCAACTCTAAATTCTGATTTCCTTCCAGGGTATGGTTGCTTTTGTTTTTGGTTTATTTATTTGTGTACTGACTATTATTCTTTACTGCCTGAACTAAATTTGTGATGTCTGTCCTGCAATGCATGGCCTCTGATGTCTCTGCTCATTAATTTTTCCACCAAATTCTTTTTGTTTTTAGGCTTGGCTCTCTAGGGTTTACCTCTGACTCAATTTAACTTAGTCATCAGTCAGCAATTCGTTAAAGGGTACTTAATTATTTGAATCAGTAAAGCTTTCCACTCTTTCGCATTGGACATATGCATGTGCTGGATAATGCTTTGAAAGTTCAGGGAGTTTACAGGTCTGATTTTCTTTTCTTACTGTGTTTATAAGGTCTCTTGTTTAACAACATAGCTTGTTAGGCCCCTCTTCGGTATCTCCTAAGGAAGCACCACCTGTCACTTGCATATAGCTTTCCAGATTACCAAGGAATATGTGAGGTCATAGCAAGGCTATATTTGGCTGTCTTGTTCTCTGAATCTCTCTTAACTTTCTAACTGGTCTTCAGAAACTACTGTTGGAACCTCAGGCTAGGCTCCCTTTTTACCCCCAATTTTTCTATTTTTGACAACTTTGCTCAGTTTTGTCATTGCTTTTAGGAGAGGATTGGCCAACCTCCTGGCTCAAAATTCTTGAGGCCCTGTCTTGTATTCAATTTTACTCTATGTTAAAAAGCAAAGTAACACAAAATTTACCATTTTAACTGTTTTTGAATACACAGTAATGTTAACTGTATGCACCTTATTGTTCAAGAGATCTCCAGAACTTTTTTATCATGCAAAGCTTAAATTCTGTACATTTTAACAAAATCCCTTTTCCTTTCTTCAACCTCTAGCAACCACCATTCTGTTTTCTGTTTCTGAGAATTTAACTACTTTAGATACCTTTTATTAGTGGAATCACACAATATTTGTCTTTTCTCACTTAGCATAATGTCCTCAACTTTCATCCATGTTGTAGCATTTGATAAAATTCCATTTTTAAAGACAGAATAGTATTTCATTGTATGTAAATACCACATTTTCCTGATGGGTTTAAGTTTTTATTTACATTTAGGCTGTTTCCACCTCTTGACTCTTGTGAATAATGCTGTAGTGAACATGGTTTTGCAAATATCTTTTCAAGATCCTGATTTCAGTTTTTTGACATATACCCAGAACCAAGATTGATGGATCATATGGTAATTCTATTTTTAATTTCTTGAGGAATCTCCATACTGTTTTCTGTAGTGGTTATACCATTTAAAAATTTCAGCAACAATGAATAAATGTTCCAATTTCTCCACATACTAACACTTACTAGTTAATTTTTTTTGATTGATACTTTTTGTTTTTATTTTTTATTTTGATATCATTAATGTACAATTACTTGAACAACATTGTGGTTACTAGACTCCCCCCATTATCAAATCCCCGCCACATACCCCATTATAGTCACGTTCCATCAGTGTAGTAAGATGCTATAGAGTCACTACTTGTCTTCACTGTATAACCTGCCTTTCCTGTGTCCCCCCCCACCTGCTACATTATGTGTGCTAATTGTAATGCCCCCTTTTCCCCCTTATCCCTCCCTTCCCACCCATCCTCCCCACTCCCTTTCCCTTTGGTAACTATTAGTCCATTCTTGGGTCCTGTCAGTCTGCTGCTGTTTTGTTCCTTCAGTTTTTTCTTTATTCTTATACTCTACTCCACATATGAGTGAAATCATTTGGTACTTGTCTTTCTCCGCCTGGCTTATTTCACTGAGCATAATACCCTCTAGCTCCATCCATGTTGTTGCAAATGGTAGGATTTGTTTTCTTCTTATGGCTGAATAATATTCCATTGTGTATATGTACCACATCATCTTTATCCATTCATCTACTGATGGACACTTAGGTTGCTTCCATTTCTTGGCTATTGTAAATAGTGCTGCAATAAACATAGGGGTGCATCTGTCTTTTTCAAACT
The DNA here is from genome assembly GCF_030020395.1 of Manis pentadactyla. Taxonomy (NCBI): domain Eukaryota; kingdom Metazoa; phylum Chordata; class Mammalia; order Pholidota; family Manidae; genus Manis; species Manis pentadactyla. The sequence goes on along the minus strand of NC_080021.1, from coordinate 41,231,933 downwards.
GGGCTGCTGTATTCTTTGGGGAAATTCCTACAAGTGGAATTCCTGGGTCAAATGGTATTTCTATTTTGAGTTTTTTGAGGAACCTCCATACTGCTTTCCACAATGGTTGAACTAATTTACATTCCCCTTTCTCCACATCCTGGCCAACATTTGTTCTTTGTTTGTCTTTTGGATGTTGGCCATCCTTACTGGTGTGGGGTGATATCTCATTGTGGTTTTAATTTGCATTTCTCTGATGATTAGCAATGTGGAGCATCTTTTCAAGTGCCTGTTCCCATCTGAATTTCTTCTTTGGAGAAGTGTCTCTTCAAATCCTCTTCCCATTTTTTAATTGGATTATTTGCTTTTTGTTTGTTGAGGTGTGTGAGCTCTTTATATATTTTGGATGTCAACCCCTTATCAGATATGTCATTTATGAATATATTCTCCCATACTGTAGGATGTCTTTTTGTTCTAATGTACAGAAGCTGTTTGCTGTACAGAAGCTTTTTAGTTTGATATAGTCCCACTTGTTCATTTTTGCTATAGTTTCCCTTGTCCGGGGAGATATGTTCATGAAGAGGTTGCTCATGTTTATGTCTAAGAGGTTTTTGCCTATATTTTTTTCTAAGAGTTTTATCGTTCATGACTCACATTCAGGTCTTTGATCCATTTTGAGTTTACTTTTGTGTATGGGGTTAGACAATAATCCAGTTTCATTCTCTTACATGTAGCTGTCCAGTTTTGCCAACACCAGCTAGTGAAGAGGCTGTCATTTCCCCATTGTATATCCATGGCTCCTTTATTGTATATTAATTGACCATATATGCATGAGTTCTTATCTGGACTCTATTCTGTTCTGCTGGTCTATGGGTCTGTTGTTGTGCCAGTACCAAATTGTCTTGATTACTGTGGCTTTGTAGTAGAGCTTGAGGTCAGTCAGTGTAATTTCCCCTGCTTTATTCTTTTTCAGGATTGCTTTGGCTTTTCTGGGTCTTTTGTCATTCCATATGAATTTTAGAACTATTTGCTCTAGTTCATTGAAGAATGCTTTAGGTCTTTTGATAGGGATTGCATTGAATCTGTAGATTGCTTCAGGCAGGATGGCCATTTTGAAAATATTAATTCTTCCTAGCCAAGAGCATGGGATGAATTTCCATTTATTAGTGTCCTCTTAATTTTCTCTTAAGAGTGTCTCGTAGTTTTCAGGGTGTAGGTCTTTCACTTCCCTGGTTAGGTTTATTCTTAAGTATTTTATTCTTTTTGATGCAATTGTGAATGGAATTGTTTTCCTGATTTCTCTTTGTGCTAGTTCATTGTTAGTGTATAGGAATGCAACAGATTTCTTTGTATTAATTTTGTATCCCCCAACTTTGCTGAATTCAAATATTAATCTAGTAGTTTTGGAGTGGATTCTTTAGGGTTTTTTATGTACAATATCATATCATCTGCAAACAGGGACAGTTTGACTTCTTCCTTGTCAGTCTTGATGCCTTTTATTTCTTTGTGTTGTCTGATTGCCGTGGCTAGGACCTCCAGAACTATGTTGAATAAAAGTGGGGAGAGTGGGTATCCTTGTCTTGTTCCTGATCTTAAAGGAAAAGCTGTTTGCTTCTCGTTGTTAAGTATAATGTTGGCTGTGGGTTTGTCATATGTGGCCTTTATTATGTTGAGGTACTTGCCCTCTGTACCCGTTTTGTTGAGAGTTTTTGTCATGAATGGATGTTGCATTTTGTCCAATGCTTTTTCAGCATCTGTGGAGATGATCATGTGGTTTTTGTCCTTTTTGTTGATGTGGTGGATGATGTTGATTGACTTTTGAATGTTGTACCATCTTTGCATCCCTAGGATGAATCCCATTTGATCATGATGAATGATCTTTCTTTTTGTATTTTTGAATTCGGTTTGCTAATACTTTGAATATTTTTGCATCTATGTTCATCAGGGATATTGGTTGTAATTTTCTTTTTTTTATGGTGTCTTTGCCTGGTTTTGGTATTAGAGTGATGTTGGCCTCCTAGAATGAGATTTGAGAGTATTCCCTCTTCTACTTTTTTTTGTTTTTTTTTTTGTTTTTTTTTTTTGTTTTTTTTTCTTTTTTAATAATTATTTTTTTATTGAAGGGTAGTTGATGCACAGTATTACATTACATTAGTTTCAAGTGTACAACACAGTGATAAAACATTTATATACATAATTCTAGGTTCCAGCTATCACCCTACCAAGCTGTTACATTATCTTGACTATATTCCTTATGCTATACATTACATCCCGGTTACTTATTTATTTTACCATTGGAAGTCTGTCCTTTTTTTTTTTTTTTTTTTTGTGAGGGCATCTCTCATATTTATTGATCAAATGATTGTTAACGACAATAAAATTCTGTATAGGGGAGTCAATGCTCAATGCACAATCATTAATCCACCCCAAGCCTAATTTTCGTCAGTCTCCAATCTTCTGAGGCATAACAAACAAGTTCTTACATGGAGAACAAATTCTTACATAATGAATAAGTTACATAGTGAACAGTACAAGGGCAGTCATCACAGAAACTTTCAGTTTTGCTCATGCATTATGAACTATAAACAGTCAGTTCAAATATGAATACTCATTTGGTTTTTATACTTGATTTATGTGTGGATACTACATTTCTCTCTTTATTATTATTATTTTTAATAAAATGCTGAACCTCCTCTTCTACTTTTTGGGAAACTTTAATGAGGATGGGTATTAGGTCTTCATCAAATGTTTGATAAAATTCCGCAGTGAAACCATGTGGTCCAGGAGTTTTGTTCTTAGGTCGTTTTTTGATTACCAATTCAATTTCTTTGCTGGTAATTGGTCTTTTGGGATTTTCTCTTTCTTTCTCGGTCAGCCTTGGAAGGTTGTATTTTTCTAGAAAGTTGTCCATTTCTTCTAGGTTATACATTTTTTGGCATATAATTTTTCATAGTGTTCTCTAATAATTTTTTGTATTTCTGTGGTGTCCATAGTGATTTTTCCTTTCTCATTTCTGATTCTGTTTATGTTTGTAGACTCTTTTTTTCTTGATAAGTCTCGCTGGGGGTTTATCTATTTTGTTTATTTTCTCAAAGAACCAGCTCCTGCTTTCATTGATTCTCTCTATTGTTTTATTCTTCTCAAGTTAATTTTTTTCTGCTTTAATCTTTATTATGTCCCTCCTTCTATTGACTTCGGGCCTCATTTGTTTTTCCGTTTCTAGTTTCATTAATTGTGAGTTTAGACTGTTCATTTGGGATTGTTCTTCTTTCCTGAGGTAGGCCTGTATTGCAACATATTTCCCTCTTATCACAGCCTTTGGTGCATTCCACAGATTTTGTGTTGTTGAATCATTGTTATTTGTCTCCATATATTGCTCAACTCTGTTTTTATTTGGTCATTGGTCCATTCTGATTTTTTTTTATAGTGGCCATTCTAACAAGTGTAAATGATATGCCATTGTGGTTTTGATTTGCATTTCCCTGATGATTAGTGATGTTGAACATTTTTTCATTTACTTGTTGGCCATCTGTTCTGTATTTTTATGTATTTTTTTAATTGAGCTATAGCTGATACACAGTATTATGTATGCTTCAGTATATAATGCAGTGATTCATCATTTATAATAATTATGAAATCCTCACCCAAACTAGTACAGTCACTATCTGTCAGCACAGGAAGATGTGGCTATATTCTCCATGCTGTACTTCCATTTCTGTGACCAACTTATATTATGAGTGAGATTTTTGTGCCCCTTTATCCCCCTCAACCATGCCACCCATCCACCCAAATCCCTGCCGCATGATAACCACCAGTCACTCTCAGTGTCTGAGTCCACTGCTGTTTATTTTGCTTTTAGATTCCACATGTAAGTCAAATATTATGGTATTTTTCTTCTCCACCTGGCCTGTCTCACCTAGCATAATACCCTCTAGATCCATCCATGTTGTCACAAATGACAGGATTTCTTTCTATTATATGGCTGAATGATTTCTGTTGTGTATATGTGCCACATATTTATCCATTCATCTGTTGATGGACATTTTGGTTGCTTCCATATTTTGGCTATGGTACTTAATGTGGCAATAAACATAGGGGTACATATATCTTTTTGAATCAGGGATGGATTTTTTCTTTGGGTGAGTTCCTAGAAATGGAATTACTAGGGTGTATCATGTTTCTGTTTTTAGTTTTTTGAGGAACCTCCATAATTCTTTCCACAGCGGTTGCACCAACTGACATTCCCAGTCAGTGTAGGAGGGTTCCCTTTTCTCCACATTCTCACCAATACTTGTTATTTCTTATCTTTTGTACAGTGGCCCTTCTGACTCTTGTGAGGTGATAATCTCATTGTAGTTTTGATTTTCATTTCCCTGATGATTAGAGATGTGAGGAGTATGTTTACATGTGCCTGTTGGACATCTGTATTTCTTCTTTAGGAAAATGTCTTTTCAGGTCCTCCACCCATTTCTTACTTGGGTTATTTGTTTTCTTGGTGTTGAGGCATATGAGCTCTTTATATATTTTGGATATTAACCCCTTATCAGATAAATCATTTACCAAATATATTTTCCCATACTGTTGGTGGCCTTTTTGTTCTGTTGAAGGTGTCCTTTGCTATTTAGTTTGATGTAGTCCATCTTGTTCATTTTTTATTTTGTTTCTCTTGCCCAGGGAGATGTGTCCTGAAAAAAAAATTGTTCATGCTTATGTTCAAGAGATTTTTGCCTCTGTTTCCTTCTGAGAGTTTTATGGTTTCATGTCCTACATTCAGGTCTTTAATCCACTGCAAGTCTACTTTGTGTATGGAGTTAGACAGTGATCCAGTTTTATTCTCTTGCATGTAGCTCTCTGTTTGCCCAGCAAAGTAGTTATTGATGAGACTGTCCTTTTCCGATTGTATGTTCATGGCTCCTTTATTGTATATTGGCCATATATGTGTGGGCTTATTTTTGAACTCTTTATTCTGTTCCATTGATCTGTTGGTCTGATCTTGTGCCATTACCATGCTGTTTGATCACTCTAGTTTTGTAGTATAACTTGAAACCAGGTAGCATGATGCTCCCAGCTTTGTTCTTATTTGTCAGGATTGCTTTGGCTATTTGAAGTATTTTGTGGTTAATATAAATTTTAGATTACTTGCTCTAATTTATTGAAAATGCCTTTGGTATTTTGATAGGGTTTGCATTGAATCTGTAAATTGCTTTGGGCAGGAAGGCCATTTTGACAATATTAATTCTTCCTATTCATGAGCATGGGATAGAGTTCCATGATTTGTGTCTTCAGATTTTTTCATCATTGTCTTACAGTTTCCAGAGTACAGGTCTTTCACCTCCCTGGTTAGGTTTATTCCTAGATATTTCATTGTTTTTGCTGCAACTGTAAATGGATTGGTTTTCCTCATTTCTTTTTCTGCTAGTTCATTCTTAGTATACAGGAATGCAATAGATTTCTGTGTATTAATTTTGTATCTTGCAACTTTGCTGAATTCTGTTATTATTTCTAATGGTTTTTTTTTTCTTTTTTGTGGAGTCTTTAGGGTTTTCTGTATATAGTATCATGTCATCTGCAAATGGTGGCAGTTAAATCTTCCTGACAAATTTGGATGCATTTTATCTGCTTAAATTGTCTGATTGTTGCGGCTAGGACTTCCAGTACTAGACTGCATAAAAGTGGTGAGAGTGGGCATCCTTGTCTTATTCCTGATGTTAGAGGAAAAGCATTTAGCTTTTCACCGTTGAGTATGATGTTACTTGTGCGTTTGTCATATATGGCTTTATTATGTTGATGTACATACCTTCTATCCCCATTTTGTTGAGAGTTTTTTTTATCACAATTCGATGTTGAATTTTGTCAAATGCTTTTTCCTCATGTATTATGATAATCATACAGCTTTTGTCCTTCCTCTTTTAAATGTGTACGGTATTCTGTGATTTATGAATATTGTACCATCCTTGCATCCCTGGAATAAATCCTACTTGATCATCATGGATGATGATTCTTCTGTTGGATTTTTGAATTCAGCTTCCTAATATTTTGTTGAGGATTTTTGCATCTCTGTTCATCAGGGATATTGGTCTATAATTTTCTTTTTTTGTATTGTCTTTGTCTGTTTTTGGTGTTAGAGTAATGCTGGCCTCATAGGATGAGTTCGGAAGTACTCTCCCCTCTTCTATATTTTGGAATATTTTAAGAAGGATGGATATTATCTCTTCTTTAAATATTTGGTAGAATTCAGCTGTGAAGCCATGTGTTCCTGGAATTATGTTTGTTGTGTGTTTTTTGATTACCCATTCAACTTTGTTGCTGGTAATGGGTCTATTCAGATTTTCCATTTCTTCTTGGGTCAGTCTTGGATAGTTATATTTTTCTAGGTATTTGTCCATTTCTTTTAGGTTGTCCAATTTATTGGCATATAATTTTTCATAGAATTCTCAAGTAATTCTTTTTTATTTCTGTGGTGTCAATTTTAACTTTCCCCTTTTTGTTTCTGATCTTGTTTGTTTGTGTCTTCTTTCTTTTTTTCTTGATAAGTCTGGCTAGGGATTTGTCTCTTTTGTTTCTCTTCTCAAAGGACCAGCTCATGGTTTCATTGATTTTTTTTTAATTGTTTCATTTTTTTTCTATTCTTACTTACTTCTGCTCTGATCTTTATTATGTCCCTCCTTCTGCTAACTTTGGGTTTCATTTGTTCTTCTTTTTCTACTTTGTTCCATTGTGAGTTTAGACTGTTTACTTGGGATTATTCTTGTTTCTTGAGGTAGGCCTCTATTGCTATATACTTTACTCTTAGAACTGCTTTTGTGGTGTCCCACATATTTTGAACTGCTCTATTTTTTGTTTTCATAATTTTCCATCTAACTCTTGATTTCTTTTATTCATTGATCCATTGATTCTTTAGAGGCATGTTTTCCCTGCACTTGGTTGTCTTTGCTTTTTTTTTCCTTCATGTTACTGATTTCTAGTTTCATATTGTTGTGATCTGAAAAGATGATTGATACAATTCCAATCTTTTTGAATATATTGAGGCTTACTTTGCTTCCTAATATGTGATCTATTCTGGACAATCTTCCATGTGCACTTGAGAAAAATGTTTATATATTGCTGCTTTTTGGTGTAATGTTCTGTATATATCTTAAATCCATCTCATCTAATGTATTGTTTAATGCCATGTTTTCTTTATTTTTCTGTCTGGGTGATCTGAGAATTGATTTAAGTGGGGTGTTATAGTCTCCTAATATAATTGTGTTGCTCTTTCCCCCTTTAGGTCTGTTAGTATTTGTTTTATACATTTATATATATCCTATGTTGGGTGCATAGATATTTACAATTGTTATATCCTCTTTTTGGACTGATTCCTTTATCATTAATTAATGTCCATCTTTGTCTCCTGTTACTTTCTTTGTTTTGAAATCTATTTTGTCTGCTAGAAGTACTGCTACTCCTGCTTTTTTCCCATTTATTTGTATGAAATATGTTTTTCCATCCCTTCACTTTCAGTGTATGTATGTCTTAGTTGGTGAATTTAGTCTATTTACATTTAAAGTAATTATTGATAGGTATGCATATTGCCATTTCATTAACTGTTTTCTGGTTATTTTTGTAGTTCCTCTCTGATCCTTTTTCCCTCTCATATATTTCTCTTGTGATTTGATAGTTTTCTTTAGTGTTATGCTTAGATTTCCTTTTTTCTCCTATGTTTGTGTATCAATTATAGGTTTTTGGTTTGTAGTTATCATAAGGTTCATAGTTTCCTAAATATATAACAGTGATATTAAGTTGATGACTGCTCCATTTTGAACACAATCTAAAAGTGCTAGTTTTTAATTCCTCCTCCTCCACATTTTTATGTATAAGATGTCATAATCTATATATTTTGTGTATCCCCTGACTGATTTTGTGTATAGTTGATTCTACTACTTTTGTTTTATTAACTTCATACCTTCTTTATGTTTTAGTTGGTCTACTCCCTTTACAGTAGTTTTATTTTCACTGATGAAAAATATTTAAACTTAATATACATCTAAAGAAGTCCTTTAAAAATATCCCGTAAGGCCTGATGAGTGATGGTGAATTCTTTTAACTTTCATTTATCATGGAATATTTTAATCTCTCCTTCATTTCTGAATGATAACCTTGTTGGATTCAGGATCTTGGTTATAGGTTCTTCCTTTTTAATGCATTAAATAGATTATGCCACTCCCTTCTTGCTTGTAATGTTTCTGCTGATAAATCTGCTGATAGGCTTATGGAGTTTCCCTTGTAGGTAACTGTATGCCTCTCTCTTCCTGCTTTTAAGATTCTCTTTTTATTTTAAATCTTTGATATTTTAATTACTATATGTATTGATGTTGTGTTCCTGGGGTTATTTTTGTTATTTCTCTGTGCTTCCAGGACCTGAGTGTCTGTTTCCTTCCACAGATTGGCAAAGTTTTCAGCTATTATTTCTTCAAAGATACTTCCTATTCCTTTGTCTCTTCTCTTTCTGGGACCTTCAAATAATATTTGAATATTGTTTTGTTTGGAGTTGTCATAAAGTTCTCTCAGCATCCTCCATTTTTTGAAATGCTTTTTTCTCTCAGTTCTTCAGTTTGGTTGTTTTTCTGTTCTTTACTTTCCATGTCATTGATTTTTCTACTTCCAGTAGTCTGCTATTCATTCCCTCTGTTGTATTTTTCATTTTAATTATTATATTCCTAAGCTCTGCATGGTCTTTTTAAAATCTGTCTCTTTGTTGAAGTTCTCCTTGAGATTGTCAGTTCCTTTCCTCATGTCAGTGAGCATCTTTATGACTGTGTGAAATCTTTATCAAGAAGATTGGTAATCTTTTTTATTTAGCCCTCTTTCTGGTGTCTTTTCCTGTAATTTTTTGGGAACATACTCTTCTCCCTCCTCATTTTGTCTGTGTTTCTGTGTTTCTTCCTTTGTGTTAGAAAGATCCAGTATGCCTTTTAGTCTCAAAAGTAATGGCTTTATGAAGAAGTTATCCTGTTGTTGCCCAGAATCTCAAGAGTCTTTGCTCATCAACATGTCTTCTTTTGCAGTGGAGCCGCAGTTGCTCTTGGTGAGCTGTGGGCAGGGCCACTTTTCTGCCTGACTGAGGGCAGTGGTGGATCTCTGTCAGTAGAGGCTAATAGCTAGCCTCAGTGTTCCCTTTGTGTGCCCTGTGGTCCTTGTGTTGGGATCGTTGTGTATGGCATTGCTCTCTTCCTGCTGGTCAGCAATGGCACCACTGTTGGGATGAGTGTGGCAGGTATGCAGATGAGTGCTGCTGTGAGTGTTAGCTGCCAGTGAGGAAGATGGAGTGTTTGGAGCTGGCTCCCTCAGAAATCTCACCTTTTGGGCTGAGAGATGGCCAGGAAATCTGGAAAAGCCTGTTTCTGCCTTTCAGGCAGCAAAGTTTGAGGCCTGCTGGGTGGGTGTTTGCACAGGGAAGCATGCTGTGGGGCTGAGCTGCCAGTGAGGGAGATAGAGCTTTTGGAGCTGCCTCCCGTGAGCACCTGGCCAGCTGGTCTGAGGGAAAGCTGTGCGAATGTAGTCCACTTTCCCTTTCTCCTCTGGAGGGAGCTTCCTCTGACCTCCACCCCTCTGGCACACTTCCCGCTGCTTGTAAATGTTTCAAACTGCCATCTCTGGTTGGGTCTCAGTGGGACTGATGGGATGTGCCTGTCTTCCATAAGTGACAGGAGTCTCAGCAACCCAGAGTACTCCAACTCTCCCTGGTGTCCAGCCCCATTAATCACCAAAGCTCAATGCAGTATGGACTCCTGTTCCCAGAGCAGAGCTCCTGGGCCAGGTGTTCAGGATGCTTCAGCACTTCTTCCCTCCCTGCTCCATTCCTCTCCCTCCTGCTTGTGGGATGGAGAAGGGCTTGTGTCAATGGATTGTGCCTCTGCCACTTTACCCTTCCCAACGTTGTCTTCTCTTTTTCACCAGGTGTAAATGATTTGTCCTGCAGTCTTCAGGTCATTTACAGAGTTAGATTTATTTGCTGTAGTTGCTTCCTTGGTTTGTGCATGGGAGGAGGTTTCTGCCTTGCCTTCCTATTCTGCCTATTCTTTTCTATCATTTTCTACTTCTTGGCCATTTGTGTAAGTTCTTGTATAATCAACTCATTTACCCAGTTTTAAATTGGATTATTATTTTATTATTTTGGTGGTTGTTGTTTTAGTTCTGTATGTGTTCTAGATATTAACCCATTGTCAGATATATGGTTTGGAAATATTCTTTCCTTCCATAGATTGCCTTTTTACTCTATTGAATGTTTTCTTTGATGCATGAAAGTTTTTTTGTTTGATTTGCTTATTTTTGCTTTTGTTGCCTTTTATAGTCATTTTTAAAGTATCTTTTTTCTGTATTAGAATATTTTGTAACCACCTACTACAGTTAGATTTTTGAGCATTATGCAACCTTCTTAAATTCTTAGCTATTAATATCTTTTGTGTAGTCATATGTGTTTTGGTTTTAGGGATGCATTTCTCCTAATGTGTACATATTAACATATAATGTATTTTGAGAAGAAAAGGAATGAAAAAGTCATTTGTTTTTGGTTACCTTAAGGATGATCTAATAATCCACATTTTTGTATTTCTTTTTGAAGGCATAAAATCTATTTGTCACAACAACTCCATGATGAGGAAATGTAAAGGATATAATATAGTAAGATGACCAATAAGTGTTGAACTTCAAGTAGGTCTCCAAAATGGACCATATGATTCAAAACAATATATTCTAGAATAATATGTTCAAGAATGCTTCCTCTTGTTAATGTTTGGTTAGTAGTTTAGTTGATTAGTTGCATTTTTGAAGACACCAAGGTCTTGAGTTTGATTGAGGTGGTTTTAAAAATTAAAATTTTTTATATTAAAGTATAGACAATGTACATTTCTTAGTGTACAGCTTGTGAGTTTTGACATCTGTCAAAATATATTCATGTAACTGTCAGCCAGGTCAATATATCAAATATTCTCAGTAATTTCTCTGTACTCTTTACCTATTTCACCTGTCCCCTCACTCCCCTGCTCTGTGGCAACTACCATTCTGTTTTTAATTCAGGTCTTTTTAAACTTCTCCCTAAAAAATCCAAATTGGGCCTACAGAGTGCAACTTTAGTAGCCATTTCACAAATGCATCATTGTTACACTAGTCAGGAGTAATAGAGTGGATATTTTGGCTCATTATCCAAATAGATGTATAACCTATGGAGCAGTATTCAATGCTAATAGTGGAAGTATAGATGCAGTATAATAGTGGTTAAGAGCAAAAGCTCTGGCATCATATTTTCCAGTTTTCAGTCTGGCTTTCCTAGATGAGTCATTTTGGGAAGTTACTTGACCTTTCCAGGCCTCAGGTTCTTCATCTGCAAAATGGGTATAATAATATTTACCTTTTGGGGTTCTTATAAGGAGTATATAATTGCATGAGAGTAAAGTGCTTAGAAGAGTATCTGGTACATAGTAAATACTCATTAACCATTGTCTTTGTTATAGACACTGATCAAACTATAGTCTGTGCCAGTTAATTTATACTTGAAGAAATTAACCACATCTTTAAAATTATGGTACTCAGAAATATTTCATTAGAACTGTATAGTAGAAATAGATTTTTAGTATTCTCTCCTGTTTAAAAAAAAAGAATGTGTAGACATACATTAATTAGGTCCACATATTTGTTTTTATAGTAGTACTAGTAGTAATAATTGTTAGCATCTGTATAATGATCTTTGAGGAAGACAGTGTTTTAAGTAATTAATGTAAATTTGTTAGTTAATCCTTAAAGACAGTATTATCCAAATTTTATAGATAATCCAAGGCATATATACATTAAACAAATTGCCCAGTATCATTCCGCTAGCAAGTGGCAAAGGTAGGATTTAAATCCATGTGGATTGGCTCCAAAGTTACTGCCTATATTTGGCTATTTTGCTACTATGTTGCTTAACCAAGTAGGTGGATAATTATTCGTTGAAGGAATAACCTTAGTGTTTCCTAACTTTCAGGGATAGGTACAATAATGTTGCAAGTGTGATTTAAATAAAATTTGTTTTTTTTCTTTGTTGATATGTAACAAAAATTCTATCAGGAAGTGAAATAGGTTATTAGTGTAAGGTGGTTATGGTGATACTTATGTTTCCAATTCTGATCTTCTTTCTAATAATAAGGGAAACCAGCCAGAAAACATTTAAAGTTTATGACCACATAGTATCCAGGTATAATTTTATAATTAGGTAAAAAGCTCAGTAAGTTACCCCTCCCCAAGAATGGTCAGTTTTTATTTTGGCAGGTCACTCTAATTCAGCTCTCCTTTCAAGTTGCCTTCTTGTCCTCTTCTGTTAGTTTAAAATACATTTTGAGTTCATATATATAGTCAGATGTAGATTTTAAATAATATGCCATTCAGTTATCAAAATTACTGCTGTGTACCACTATATCTATTGCTCCCACTACCATATGTGAGTCTTTTTCATATACCAGGTATTGCATATTGTTTCCATTCAACAGAGTAAGAAACACAGTCTTAGATTAAATATTTTATTAAGTGTAACTTGCACTATGCTTTTAAGTTTATTATTAATGATAATTTAACAAATTATTTGCTAGTTTTTAATGAACAATAAATCTCAAAATATTTTTGTGTCAAATTTCATTTCTCTTTTCAGAAAGTAATTTCAATTTTAGAATGAAAAAATATTAGTTACTTACTAATTTTTATTTACTATTTTGTGTTTTAAGGAATTGAAGTTACCATTCACTTTTTTGAGTGGACATATTCACGAATTAAGGATCCATGTACCATGGACAAAACTGGGTTCAGAACCAGTGGTAATTACCATCAATACAATGGAATGCATTTTGAAACTTAAAGATGGAATGCAGGTATGAAATTATTGAACCTAGTTGTTTGTTAACCAATTTTAACAGTTACTAGCATTTTATATTTCTTTAATTTTTGGTATATGTCAATTTTTACATAAGCAAATCTTATATACTTACTGTTTTTTATATGCCTATTGACATAATATGATTAATAGCAAAAGGGTGTTCTTAAATTTGGATAAACATCCCAACAGATATTCTCATACTGATTTTACTTAATTTAATCACAGCCCTAATAAGGATCATGTAGATTGCTTATTACCTTTATCAACTAGAATTAGGGCCCTGATTGTATCCAATTTTTAGGTGAAGATTTTTGAATTTTTGCTAAAAAACTATAATTTTTTATTTACATGACATTTCTAAATGATGTGAAAATTTATCAAGTTGTTTTTTTGAGAAGATGAAAATATATACCATATACTTTTTACCAAATTTCACTGTGTCTTTGAAATTTTAGCATCAGAAGCTGATTTTTTTTCTGACACTTATTATTTTTTTTTGGTCCATGTTACACTCCTTTTTGTAAAAGTGCACTTCTTTTTAATAGACATTTTTATAAAAAGTTTTCCAATCTAGGAACCAAACAGGTCTAGACAGCAGCACATTGTGATTAATTTTTTGAATTTTATCTTACAGAAAAGTAGTGTTTCTTTCATTTTTACTTTTTTCCTTAGCTCATATTTAACTTTCAGTTAGACTCAAGTGAATTGATGAGTATTACTAAATTGACTCTTTTTGTAAGCACCTTTAATCAATTTGTGTATCTTAAATATAACTTCAATCTCTGTGAAATTAGATAATTTATGAATTGTTATAATCATTTCCTATTTTAAGTAGATACTTTGAGTATCATATCAACCACTGGGCTTTAGTTTTTTCCTTTTATAAAATCTTTGATTCTAAATCTTTATTACCAACTTAACTAATAGAGTTCCTGGAAGTAAGTAGACCAATTCTACAGTCTCATGAAAATTTATTTTGTGAATTTTAAATATTTTGGAGATTGAGTTAGAAATCTGTAGGTAGTTATATTGCAGTAAAGTTTTACTTTCCATTTATATTTGCTAATACTTAAATGGTTCTTAATCATCATCTGTCCTTGGAATTTAATTTTTTGAGAAGAGTCTGGACTTTCTTATGCCACCTATGCAGTGGTCCATACTAAGAGAAAAAAAAATCCAGACACTAAGTATTTTTCAATGGGAAGGTGGAAGTTTCAAGGCCAGCCAGATGTCCCATAAGAAACAGATTTTAAAAAGGGCAAATTATAACTAATTATAGAGGCTACAGAAAGAGATTTGTAACACATGGCTTAGTGCAACCTAGAATTAATGTTTGATATTGGACCAATGCAGATGGCTACTGTGGGAATGATCAGATTTCTTCCTTGCATCTTGCATGGTATTTGAGACTTGAATTTTGTGGTGTTGGTACAGCAAAAGGTCAGGTGTCATGAATGTAAACCACTCTCAAAACAAGTATTTTTTTACAGATGTTAGAAACTGAGGTAGAAAGGATTTTTGAAAATTGCAGTTGACATTTGAACAAGTTATTCAGCAATATATATCCGTGGAGAGTAATATTTGGGTTAGTTATTGGAATTAATTTTTCAGTAAAACATTATATATGAAACATATTTTTAAACAGTTTATTTTCCTATTTTAAGCATTGGTTAATATATAGTGGGAAATTAAGTTTAAAAAAATGTATTGGTACAACTAAGCCCATACGTAGTTTATTTCAAGTTGTTGCTTTGTAGAATCAGAATGAAGAAAAGACTTTTCCAAATAAAATTAATGTGGGATGGTAGATTAAATGAAAGGGCCTTTGGTGTTACAGATATGAATCTGTTAAAAGTCATACTATTAATATATGAGGATGCAATAAAATAAAATTTAAAAGTTAGAAACCCGAGGTTTCATTCAGAAAACATTACAAAAATAAGATACTGCTAAATGCCTTGATAAGAGGGCATGTCTAGATTGTAAAGTTCAATTTAATTTTACCAATATTTGTTGATTTCCTACCCTTCAGTGGACTGAAAAGTGTTGCTAAGATTATTTATGTAATATGTTTGTATAATTTTCTCTGAAAAAGATACTTAGAGATTTATCAGGATTGTGACTCTAGTGACAATAGTTAACAATATACTTATTGCCCTATATGTCTTTGTAATAAGTTTTAATTATAGATTTTTAAAAATAAGATCAACTTGTATTAGGTAAAATAAAGGCCACTTTGATGTTGACACTGAATTATTTTTAATATATTGTTATTTCACTGAGAAAATATTAAATACTATTTATTCTGAGAGACATATATGTGTGAGTCATTATACCTATCAGATCCTGCAGATTTGTTACTTGTGACCTGGTTTTTTGGACTTGAGATTTGGAATTTGATTCATGACACATCATCAATGGTCCAGGTCTGACTTTATTTAGCTAGTTTAGTCTGCTCTAGTCTCATCTAGTAAATACTTATGGATTCAGCACACAGCTCAAAAATGAAGACATTATCAGTTCCTACAGTTTATCACTTGTTCCTCTCCTTTTGTGTATTCTTGTTCAGCATCTGTGGAACTCATCTGTAAAATAGGGCAAAACTTGCTACATAGTTCTTTTATTTTGTGACTGGATATGCTTTCTTTGGTCATTGTGTTAAGTCTTAAAAAAAGCTGCTTCAACCTAGAGAGTAGTGCATTTGTTTTTTGAAAGTAGTTTTTCTGGTTTTTCTACTGCCTACAAACTAAACTTTAAAAATCTTTTGGCATAATAAATGTAACCATTTGGAAGGCTATTTATAGAAGTAACACTGATTCATAAAAAACACTTAGAAAATCTTTTCAACCTAAATCAGAATTTTAAAATATCATTAAAAATTTGAGGTAAATAATTAATCTTTTGGTTAATGTATGTACTTTTAATCCATGATTAGTTGGAATGATAGAATAATCTTACTGGTCCACTTTCCTTGCATGTTTGGTGTTATAGAATCTGTTTTTGACTTAAGTAGTTTCAAAGAGAATAGAGAAGTGTCATGTATTGTTCTTAAAATTTGGGTACTACTATGCTGGAGGAAGTATTGGTTGAACTATTAACAATATTTATATGATTTTTTAACACTTTAATTTTCTTAAGTGAGACTGGATGAATCTGATTGACTATTGCTGTGGTTTGAATGTTTTCTTTCGGAATTCTTATGATGAAATCCTAACTCTCAAAGATGAAGAGGTGTGGTCTTTGGGATATAATTTAGTCATGAGAGCTCCACTCTCAGGAATGAGTGAGTGGCTTATACAAGAGGTTCCAGAGAGCTAGTCCCTTCTACTATATGAGAGCACATTGAAGATACCAGCTGTGAACCAAGAAGTGGGCCTTCAACAGACCAAGTTGACACCCTGGTCTTGTACTTCCCAGCCTCCAGAACTGTGAGAAATGAGTTTCTGTTGTTTATAAGCTACCCAGTCTGTGGTATTCATTATAGCAGCCCTAAAGCTACTTTTTCAGAAATTCAGGTGGAGCTCACCTTACATAGTTACCTTTTTCCTTTTTTTTTGGTGAGAATGCTTAATCTCTTAGCAAATTTCAAGTATATATACTTTCAATATAGTATTTTTAACTATTGTCACCATGCTGTACATTGGATCCTTAGATATTACTGAGCTTAGTACTCTTTGACTAACATTGCCCATTTCCCCCAGGCCCTGGCAACCACCATTCTAATCTGTTTCTGTGAGTTTGACTTTTTAAAAAATTTTTAAGATTCCATATATGTGATATACAGTATTTGTGTTTGGCTTATTTTACTTAGCATAATGCCCTCCAGTTTCATCTATATTATAAAAAATGGCAGGATTACTTTCTTTCTCATAGCTGAACAATATTCCTTCATATGTATATATGTATATTTGTGTGTGTGTATATATATATACACATATATATGTATATATATATACACCACATTTTCTTTATCAGTCAGTGGACCCTTAGGTTGTTTCTGTATCTTGGCTATTGTGACTAATGCTGCAGTGAACATGGGAGTGCAGATACTTCTTCAAGACAGTGACTTTTTTGTTGCATTTCCTTTGCTGTGCAGATGCTTTTTTTAGTATGATGTAGTCCCTTTTATTTTCTTGCTTTTGTTGCCTGTGCTTTTGATATTATCCAAAATATCATCAAGACTGATATTAAGGACTGTGTTTTCTTCTAGTAGTTGTATAATTTCAGGTCTTACATTTAATGCTTTAATCCATTTCAAGTTAAATTTTGGGGGTGGTGTAAGGTAATGGTATTAAAAGTTAATTTTTTTTTTTTGCATGTGGAGAACCAGTTTTCCCAGCACCATTTATTGAAGAAACTCTGTCCATTGTGTGTTCTTGGTGCCTTTGTCAAAGATGAATTGACCATATATGTATGGGTTTACATTTTGGTTCCATTGATCTGTGTGTCTGTTTTTAATGCCAGTACCATACTGTTTTTGTACATAGCTTTGTAATATAGTTTCAAATCAGAAAGGGATGCCTCCAGCTTTATTCTTCTTTCTTAAGATTGCTTTGGTAATTCAAGATCTTTTGTGGTTCTGCATGAATTTTAGGATTGTTTTTCCTATTTGTGTAAAAAAATGCCATTGGAATTCTCCTAGGGATAGCATTGACTCTCTAGATTACTTTGGGGTAGTATGGACATTTTAACAATGTCCTTCCAATCTGGGAACATGAGAGATCTTGTCATTTATTTGCATCTTCATCTATTTCTTTTGTCAGTGTCTTAGTTTTCAGTGTATAGATGTATCACCTTCTTGGTTGAATTTATTCCTAAGTATTTTATTGTTTTTGATGCTTTTGTAAATGAGGATGCTTTCTTTTCTTTCTGATAGTTATTAGTATATAGGAATGCTACTGAGTTTTGTATATTGTTAATTTGTATCCTATAATGTGACTGAATTTGTTTATTCTAACCGTTTTCTATAACGTGACTGAATTTGTTTATTCTAACCATTTTCTGTAAGAGTCTTTAGGGTTTTCTGTATGTAAGAAATGTCATCTGCAAGTAGAGATAATTTTACTTCTTCTTTTCCAGTTTGGATACCTTTTGTTTATTTTTCTTGCCTAATTGTTCTGGCGAGGACTTTCAGTAGTATGTTGAATAGAAATGGTGAGAATGGGCACATTTGTCTTGTTCCTGATGTTAGAGGAAAAGCTTTTAGATTTTCACTATTGAGTATGATGTTAGTTGTGGTGGTGTCATATATGGCCTTTAACATGTAGAGGGACAATCCTTCCAAACCTAATTTGTTGACAGTTTTTATGGTGAAAGGATATTGAATTTTGTCAGATGTTTTTTCAGCATCTAATGGGCTGATCATATGATTTTTGTCCTTCATTTGTTAATGTGATGTATTACTACTGATTATGTATGTTGAACCATTCTTGCATCCTGATAATCCCACTTGATCATGGCATATGATCCCTTTTAATGTGCTGTTGACTTCAGTTTGATAGTATATTTTTAATGATTTTTACATCTTTGATATTAGCCAATGATTTTTTTCTTGTAGTGTCCTTGTTTGGTTTTGGTATTAGGGTAATGCTGGCCTTGTAAAACAAATTTGGAAGTGTTTGCACTCTGTTGCATGTTTTGGAAGAGTTTGACAAGGCATGGTGTTATTTCTTCTTGAAATGTTTGGTAGAATTCACCAGTGAAGCTCTGTTACTGGGATTTTCTTTGATTGCAGATTTTTGATTACTGATTCAGTGTCTTTACTAATTATAGGTATGTTCAGATTTATGTTTTCTTGATCAGTCTTGATAGGTTATATATTTCTAGGAATTTATCCATCTCTTCTAGGTTAACCAGTTTGTTGGTGTTCATCGTAGTCTCTTACCCTTTATATTTCTGTGGTATCAGTTGTCATGTCTCGTCTTTCATTTCTGATTTTATTTACTGGAATATTTTTTTTTCTTAGTCTAGCTGAAGGTTTGTCAATTTTGTTATTTAAACAATTCTGTTGGTAGTTTCTATTATCTTTGTAGTCAATTTCACTTATTTCTGTTTGGATCTTTGTAATTTCCTCCTTCTGATATCTTTGCACTTAGTTGGTTCTTTTTCTAGTTCCTTGGAGGGTAATACTTGGTTGAGATATTTTTTTTCTTAATGCAGGTATTTATTGGTATAAAATCCTCTTATTACTGCTTTAGCTGAATTCCATAAGTTTTGGCATATTGTTTCCACTTTTGTTTGAAGATAGTTTTTTGATTTTACATTTAAAAAAATTATAGATTTTAATAAAGTTGGAACAACACTTTAAGAGAGAGGAGCAATTCTTTATTCATTCATACATCTGTTTCAATCTAAACCAATCTCAGATGATAAGGCCTCTTTTCTTAACATAATACTACTAGAGCTGTAACAGAAACTTTACTTCTACTAGGAATTTACCCTATGATATTATTATTTAAAAATTTTTTATTAAGGTATTATTGATATACACTCTTATGAAGTTTTCACATGAAAAAAACAATGTGGTTACTACAATTACCCATATTATCAAGTCCCCACCCATAAGCCAATGCAGTCACTGTCCATCAGAGTAGTAAGATGCTGCAGATTCACTATTTGCCTCCTCTGTGCTACTCTGTCTTCTCTGACCCCCCAGACCATGTGTACTAAACATAATACCCCTCAATGCCCATCTTCATCCCTCCCCACCCACCCTCCCACACCCCTCCCCTTTGGTAACCACTGGTCCCTTCTTGGAGTCGGTGAGTTTGCTGCTATTTTGTTCCTTCAGTTTTGCTTCGTTGTTATACTCTACAAATGAGGGAAATCATTTGGCACTTTTCTTTCTCCACCTGGCTTATTTCACTGAGCATAATACCCTCTAGCTCCATCCATGTTGTTGCAAATGGTATGATTTGTTTCTTTCTTATGGCTGAATAGTATTACACTGGGTATATGTACCACATCTTCTTTCTTCATTCATTTACTGACGGACACTTAGGTTGCTTCCATATCTTGGCTATTGTAAATAGTGCTGCAATAAATATAGGGGTGCATATGTCTTTTTGAGTCTGATAAGTTGTATTCTTTGGGTAAATTCCAAGGAGTGGGATTCCAGGGTCAAATGGTATTTCTATTTTGAGTTTTTTGAGGAACCTCCATATTGCTTTCCACAATGGTCGAACTAGCTTACATTCCCACCAGCAGTGTAGGAGGGTTCCCCTCTCTTCACATTCTCACCAGCATTTGCTGTTCTTAGTCTTTGCGATGCTGGCCATTCTTACTGGTGTGAGGTGATATTTATTGTGGTTTTAATTTGCATTTCTCTGATGATTACTGATGTGGAGCATCCTTTCATGTGTCTGTTGGCCATCTGAATTTCTTCTTTGGTGAATTATCTCTTCATATCCTCTCCCCATTTTTTAACCGGGTTATTCATTTTTTGGGTGTTGAGCTCTGTGAGTTCTTTATATATTTTCGATGTCAACCCCTTGTTGGATATGTCATATACAAATATATTCTTCCATACTGTAGGACGCCCTTTTGTTCTGTTGATGGGATCCTTTGCCGAACAGAAAGTTTTTAGTTAGATGTAGTCCCATGTGTTCATTTTTGCTTTTTTTCCTTTGCTTGAGGAGATGCGTTCAGGAAGAAGTTGCTCATACTTATATTCAGGAGATTTTTGCCCATGTTGTCCTCTAAGAATTTTATGGTTTCATGACTTACATTCAGGTCTTTGATCCATTTCGTTTACTTTTGTGTGTGGGGTTAAACAGTAATCAAGTTTCATTATCTTGCATGTAGCTGTCCAGTTTTGCCAACACCAGTTGTTGCAGAGGCTCTCATTTCCCCATTGTATGTCCATGGCTCCTTTATTGTATATTAATTGACCATATATGGTTGGGTTTATATCTGGGCTCTCTAGTGTGTTCCATTGGTCTATGGTTTTGTTCTTGTTCCAGTACCAAATTGCCTTGATTACTGTAGCTTTGTAGTAGAGCTGGAATTTGGGAGCATGATCCCCACAGCTTTATTCTTCCTTCTAAGGACTGAGGTGGGATGGGGGAGTGCTCAGGTCTTGCTGGGTCATGGCTTTGTATCCTACCATTTTCCGTGAGGTGTTAGGCTCTCGCAGATGTAGCCTGGCTCGTGTGCTGTTACTTCCATTTTCTCTTTTAGGAAGTTGTTTTCACTGTATTTTCAAAATATGTATGATTTTGGGAGGAGATTTCTGCCACCTTACTCATGCTGCCAGCTTTAGAATCTCCTTTTCAATGAAAAATAATATTAAATAAATAAATAATATTTGCAGTGCAAACAACGTCATGAAAAGGCAGAAATGTTATTTAGATTTCTCTCCATTAAGTGCTTCACATTTACAAAGATTTTCATTGGTATCAAATGAATGCTAATAAGTGATTAGATATACCTGTATGAAACAAAATCAGAGAAGAAAAAGCATCAAAATTGTTAAGTAAAATGTTTCACTATTTGTAGATGACATAATGTTATATATATAGAAAACCCTAAAGATTCCACCAAAAAAACCATTAGAGCTATTCACAATACAGTAAAGTTGCAGGATACAAAATTAGTATATGTTTTTTATATGCTAATAACCCAGTAGCAGAAAGAGAAATTAAGAAAACAATCCCATTTGCAATTGCATAAAAATAGTAAAATATCTAGAATAAATTTATCCAAGAAGGTGTAAGAACTGTACTCTGAAAACTAACACAATAATGAGAGAAATTAAAGAAGACGTAAATTAATGGGACTCTATCCCATGCTCATGGATAAGAAGAATTAATATTATTAAAATGTCCATTCTACTCAAAGTAATGTGCAGTTTCAGTGCAGTCCTAATGAAAATATCAGTAGTATTTTTAATAGTATTAGAACAAATAATCCTAAAATTTATGTGGAACCAAAAAAGACCCCAAATAGCCAAAGCAGTCCTGAGAAAGAACAAAGCTTGATGTATCACATGCCCTAATTCAGACTATAGTAGGAAGCTATAGTAATCAAAACAATGTGGTACTGGCACAAAAAGAGACACAGATAAATCAAACAAAATAGCCCAGAAAAAAACTTATGGCTTATACGATCAATTAATCTATGATAAAGGTAAGAATACACAATGGAAAAAAAAGTCTCTTCAATAACTGATGTTAGGAAAACTGGACAACTACATGCACAAGAATGAACATGGACCATTTTCTTAAACCATACACATAAGTAAACTCAATGTAGATTAAGGAAACTGTAAAACTCCTAAAAGATAACATAGGCAGCAATCATTTGGTTGTTGGCCTTAATGTAATTTTTCTGGATTTGTCTCTTCAGACAAGGGAATTAAAATAAAAAATGCTTAAACAAGTGGACTACATCAAACTAAAGAGCTTTTGCACAATGAAGGAAACAATTAAAATGAAAGGTGGAAAGGGCAATATACTTGAATAGAAGATATTTTCAGTGATATATCTGATAAGCTGTTAGTATCCAAAATATATAAAGACCTCATACAGCTCCACAGTCAAAAAATAAATGTGATTAAACAATGGCAGAGGACCTGAATAAACATTTCCCAAAGAAGACATTCAAATGGCCAACAGACACATGAAAAGATAATCAACATCAATAATTGTCAGGGAAATACAAATCAAAACCACAATGAGATATCACCTCATACTAGTCAGAATGGCCACTATCCAAAAGATAAGAAGTAACAAGTTGGGAAGGATGTGGAGAAAAGGGATCCTTTTACACCGCTGATGAGATTGAAAAAAGGTGCAGCCACTATGTGTAGCAGTATGAATATTTCTCAAACTAAAAATACAAATACTATATGACCCAGCAATTCCATTTCTGGGAGTTTATCTAAAGAAAATGAAATAATTAATTCAAAAAGATATTTGTACTCCTAAGTTTATTGCAACATTATTTACTATAGCCAAGATATGGAAGCATCCAAAGTGTCCCTCAATAGATGAGTGTATAAAGAAGATGTGGTACATACATACAATGGAATATTACTCAGCCATAGAAAGAAATTTTGCCATTTGTGATAATATGGTTGGACCTAGAGGATATTATGTTAAGTGAAATAAGAAAGATGAATACTCTTTGGTTTCACCTGTATTTGGAATCTGAAAAACAAAACAAATGAACAAATAAAACAGAAATAGAGTTATAAATAGAGATGGATGGTTGGTGACCATAGGGGAAGGGATGGGTGAAATAGGTGAAGGGGTAAAATTTACAAACTTCAAATTATAAAATAATCACAAGGATGGAAGTATATCATAGGGAATATAGCTCATATTGCAGTATCTTTGTATGGTGATATATGGTAGTTACCCTTATGGTGAGAATTTAGTAATGTATAGAACTACAACTACAAAAAGATTTCAACTACAAAATCTATGAGTGTTTCTTATGTAAACAGGAATATAGTAAACATATTTTCTCTTTGTTTTTAGCAACATACTTATAGCATTTCTTTAGGAGCCAAAGTCCCCTTCACAGCTAAAGTTAAGTATGTCATTATAATCTGTATACTGAAGAGTTTGTAAGTTTTATTTTTGTTAATATTATTATAGTGTATAATTTAACTTTTAACCTTCAGTTCCTTTTTGTAATTCTTTAAAATTTCATTTGGTTTCAGTACTAGTGACCATGTGCTCATGGTACTATTGAGAAAATTCTGTGCTTTACTGAAAATTTATCTGAAATGCATTCTTCTTATATACTGAATATTCCTGAGTTATTTATTTTTTGGATTTATGTATGATTAGAAGGTGTTTCCAGTCCTCCTCCCCCAAACTTACGTATCTTATTCCAAAGTTACTTTTAGATCTCATTTTCTTTATTATGGTGTTCAGATTTTAACTTTTACTATTGTGTGTATTTAGAATATACTGTTTTGATAATATGCATCATTACATATATTATTTCTTTCCAGAAGTGTCCATATTTCTTTTTGGCCTGTAGAGTCTTCTTCACCCTATTTTCTTATTGACACTTGTTTTCCTCTTATTAAACCTTTTCTTTTTCATTAGAAATTAAAGGGATAACAGTACAAACGTCTTTTCTTAATACTTTTGCCAAGCAAAAATTTTGTGCCTTTTACTTCCTTGTTATTCTTAAGATCTCCTCAAAATTTAGATGTAATTTTGATCTAAATTTTTGCCTTCTTTGATAAAAACACTTGATTACAAAGGTTGAATAATTATACTGTACACTTTTACTAAGACAAGTGTTTAAAGCAGGGATCATCCATGGGCTGTGAGCTTACTGCCTGTAAACACAGCCACTCTTAATATTTATGTATTGTGTGTAGCAGTTTTCATGCTTTAGTGGGCAATGGCAGAATTGAGTAGTTGCGATAGAGTCTGTACAGTTTGCAAAACTAAAATATTTACCTGGCCTTTTGTAGAAAGTTTGCATGTTTTAAAGTATATGATCATTTTAAAATTGACATTTAATTCTATTAAAATTCAGAGTATAAAATAATAACAGATACCATAGTGCCTCTTCTAGATTGATGTTATGTAAGGAATTTGCATGTTGGTGATTACTAAAAGTTTAAAGAGCCTGTAGATATTTATGTGGAGGAGTTGACATTTTCATTGTGGACAGTATAGTTATTGCATATGCTTACATTATCTTTATGCAGATATAGATGATTTAAAAGGCAAAGTTACTTAGTGTTAAATTACCAGATACCTTGATTTAAGTAATACTCAAATAATTTGTGCCCTTAAATAAGTGAAATCATTTTCTTTAGAGACATGAAGAAAACAAGCTAATATTGAGTGACCAGAAGTAAAATTATTAAGAATATATATGTGAGTATATGTGTATGTGTGTGTTCATGTGTAGTGTAAGGCAGGAGTATGGCTAACCAGTTCTCCTTGTACCATTTGAAAGGTCCCTCTTCGTCACTGACTTATAATACCACCTCTGTCATAACTCAGGTATTCAGATCTGTCTGGTTCTGTTTCTGGGCTCTCTTCTGTTCCACTGGTTTATTTGTTTAAATTACTATAGTTCTATAATGATAACATTGATGGAGGCAACAGTGTTCCCACTTCCTTGATGTGTTATATGTGTGTATGTAAATAGATAGTATACATTTCTCTCTGTGGGGATCCTAATATATTTATTTAAAAATCTGTTAAGGCTGTTCTAGAAAATTAATTTTACTGTGCCCAAATTTCTTTTATTCCTTTAGTTTTCTTGGCATTAGATTTCTTTGTGTGCTTTAGAATAGTGGTTTTGTAAGCTTATTTTGAGTAGGAGGTTACTATCTCTTTATTTCACTGTTTTTCTCTCTATCTAGCCCTTCATTTGCTCATCCCTTCTTTTCAGGTAGTTTCAAAGTTATTTCCTCTGGTCTCTCGTCTGAAATCAGGTCTGTCTTTGGGAGTTCTTGGCCCCTGCAGCATTGAGGTTGGGTGATATTTGCCTCAATTCTTATTTGTGAGGTTTGTTTCCTTCTAACACCCTTGCCATGTAGCCTCATGTTAAGTTCTAGGCCAGCTCTTTCTGGCATCCTTTCAAGAACTGGAGATACTACTACATGACTTGTTTCAAGTCTTGAGCCTGGTAAAGGTCTTCAGCCTTACATGGACAATTTTGAATCCCCTTTATTCCTCAGCTGCCTGCCAGCTTTTGCACTTGGAGCATAACTGTGTCTCCTCTTCAGTCTGACTCACTGCTTTGAACCTGCCTAAAATTGTACTTTTTAATTTTATTGTTAGCATTCACCCCCCTTGCCCTAAATGTTTCTAGTTAATCTAGTCTGCAGTATTATCCTTTTATTGGAAATCTTCAAATATCACTTCTATTTGGATGAGTTCCAAAACTTTTTCAAGCTCTGTTGTTTTGATCCTAGTACCTGTTTGGTTCCCTTGTGGATGTATATATTGGTATGATGATACCTTCACCCAGAAATGTCATATATCTAAAATTGAATCCATTATTTTACTTAAGAAATTAGATCGAAAATGTTATTGCTTATTTCCTGGATTATCTGGAGCATAGAGAGCAGTGTCATCCTATATGAGATTTATAGATTTATAGTCCAGCATCTCTTTCTACACAGAAAATTTCAAAGCTCCTTAACATCATTTTGCAAAAGTTACAGCAGATATAAAAAGTATGTTTCACTTTCTTAGGAGACAGAGAAGATGGTAGTGTTACAGAATTAGGATGGAAAGGGCACAGTATATTTTTTTGGGAAATGGGCATAAGGGAACAGAAACAGTCATTTGCAGAGTTTGAATTTTGCTTTAAACATACTGAATTTGAGGTGCTAGCAGTTATAAAAGTTATCATTGCTATTTCCTCATCATTTAATTGATTGGTATCTCTATTTTATTAATTGTTGAAACCTGTGCTTTTGCTTTCTGCCATATAATGAAAAGATTCTTCTTCCTGAGTGAAGTGTTTCATCTTGTTAATCTCCCACTACCGAGTTTCATTGGTTTGCCAATATGTAGAATAAAGCTTATATTTCTTGAACTGATGTTCATGGTAAAGACCATTTGCCTTAGCTTCTTTTTACACCCTAGTATTTCATTGCTACCTAAATTGAACTACTTACTCTTTGCATGGGAATAGTGTAACTCATAGGGTTGTTAAAGGGATTAAAAAATACGAGTGTAATATCATTAGCAGTAGATGACACATTGGAAGTGCTATAAGTAAAAAAAAAACTTTTTTCCATTTGTCTTGTTTTTTCTTCCCTCCCTGCCTTTTTTATTTTCCCCTTCATTTTTGCTTTCCTGTCTTTCTTTCAGGTTTAGTGGTTATAGGCTTTTCCACCAGATCTGGGTGTTCATGCCAGCTCTGTTACTTCTTATCTTTCTGACCTTGGAAACTGAAACCTTGTTTTCCTCATCCTTAAGATACTTGAGGCTTATCACATACAGGTGCTCAATAAAGATCACTGTTGTTTTTTGTGATATATGTAATTGTTGGCTAACCTCAGTTGCTCTTAACCTATTTGAAGTACTGTTCCTCAAGTTAGGTAAGTAGTACCTAATTAAGGGTACCATCAATTTATACTACTTATTTTTTCTCAAAATGCTGAACACATACTTTTCTTTGTTATTTGCTGAGGGATGTTGTATATAAGAAAACGAACTACAGTTTGATTAGTCTGTTTCAGCACCCAATTCCCCCCAGTGAATTCTGGTAAACATTAGATGGTAGAGTGTGGTTTAGGCCAGAATGCCTCTGTATATACTTTTGTTCTTTTCTCCCTTAATTTCTGCCTATTTCACTTTCAGATCTAAGAGTGGGCGTAACTACTTCAATCCGGTAGTTAAAAAGAAGGGAGGAGGAGAGATTGGCAGTATGATATATACATAGTAATACCAAGGGCAAGGGAAGTCATGGGCAAAAATAAAGAGCACCTTTTCCTTAAATGTGTTGCTGTTAACTGTCATAGTTTGTTCTCTGGCTGGTGCAGTATCCTGGGTCAGGGGGCTGTGTGTGTGTGTGTGTGTAAAGAAGACAGGAGAGATGGCTAATTTGGGGGAAATGACTCTGGTCCTGTGTGTGTGTGTGTGTGTGTGTGTGTAAAGAAGACAGGAGAGATGGCTAATTTGGGGGAAATGGCTCTGGTCCTGTTACTGAGTAGTATGGATCTCAGAGATTGGAGAGGGGCTCCGTCACGCAGGTGTTTATACAGTGATCTCTTCCACTATTAAAATGTGGCCTAATGAATGTTCAGCTTTGGACTACCAGGTCAGATGTTCCTCCTTTTGGGTGGATCAAGTCAAAGACTGCAAGGGAGCATCAGCTCTCTTCTCCAGCCTGTGCTAATCCCTTATTCTCACCCTTAATGGGAGAGAAGTTGGAAGCAACAGCCTTGTGGGTTGAAGTTGATCTGTGAAGAGATTGGGAGCATATACATTCCTCCTTTACTTAAGATTGCTTGGTATTTTTTTTTAATGACTTAAATTAAGCTTATTAACATTACTGTCAGGGTAGAGATGAACCAGAGTTTCCCATTTTGACCACAAAAGCTAGTGAATGTGTTTTCCCTGATTTACTTTTGTGTTCTGCTGCAGTACTTCTGTATTGGTGACTATATGGCTCTCCATTCTCCAAAGGATAGTGTTACTCTTAGAGATTCTTTGTTGCATCTGACAATTGCCATTGTACCTGCTACTGGAGAGGACAGAGGGGTCAGTCCTTTAGAACTTTGTACCAGTCCATTTTCAGAAGCCTCACACTCTGTTTCAGGAGCTTTTGGTGACTAGGGCTGCCAGATGAACTTTATTTCTTTTTTACTTGTCACATTTGGTGCCACACGCTGAAGAACATAAAAAGCGCATCACTTCTTAGTACCACCTTCCAAGTTTTACTTCAACTCTTTCTTTCATTTTAACCCCTTTGTTTTCAAACAAGGACTTGGAATGATTCAGTCACCTGTTTTAAAGTTTTGTCAATCTTATTCATATCTTTGTGAATCTGGGAGTTAATGGTTTTCAGATTTTAATTGAGCAGCCCTGTGAAGGCTAAGGTGAAAAGTATGCAACACGATCTGTCAGCATGAAAGTCAGGGATTTACTTACATGCAGTGTGTGCCACATTTTCCCTCTGTTAGGAACTTTTGTAAGGAAATGACATTCTTGCTTGTTTCATGAGGAGCAAAGGGCAGTATTTTCAGAAATAGCTATG
This sequence comes from Manis pentadactyla, assembly GCF_030020395.1. Taxonomy (NCBI): domain Eukaryota; kingdom Metazoa; phylum Chordata; class Mammalia; order Pholidota; family Manidae; genus Manis; species Manis pentadactyla. Next base: position 41,203,378 of record NC_080021.1, on the reverse strand, counting down.
TGGTCCCCAAGAGAAAACATTCTTTTGCCATGAAACATACTTACCAGACATTTTGGAAAAATTGCAACCTAAATAAGAAAGATATAACTGTAATGTGTTTGGGGTTGAAAATTATCTCAAAACATTTTAGCTAGCATTTTTTTTTTTTTTTTTTTAATAATTATTTTTTATTGAAGGGTAGTTGACACACAGTATTACATTACATGAGTTTCAAGTGTACAACACAGTGGTAGAACATTTATATACATAATTCTAGGTTCCAGCTATCACCCTACCAGGCTGTTACAATATCTTGTCTATATTCCTTATGCTATACATTACATCCCGGTTACTAATTTATTTTACCATTGGAAGTCTGTCCTTTTTTTTTTTTTTTTTTTTTTTTTTTTTTTTTTGTGAGGGCATCTCTCATATTTATTGATCAAATGGTTGTTAACGACAATAAAATTCTGTATAGGGGAGTCAATTCTCAATGCACAATCATTATTCCACCCCAAGCCTAATTTTTGTCAGTCTCCAATCTTCTGAGGCATAACAAACAAGTTCTTACATGTAGAACAAATTCTTACATAATGAATAAGTTACATAGTGAACAGTACAAGGGCAGTCATCACAGAAACTTTCGGTTTTGCTCATGCATTATGAACTATAAACAGTCAGTTCAAATATGAATACTCATTTGGTTTTTATACTTGATTTATATGTGGATACCACATTTCTCTCTTTATTATTATTATTTTTAATAAAATGCTGAAGTGGTAGGTAGATACAAGATAAAGGTAGAAAACATAGTTTAGTGTTGTAAGAGAGCACATGTAGATGATCAGGTGTGTGCCTGTAGACTATGTGTTAATCCAAGCTAGACCAGGGCAATAAAACATCCACGTATGCAAAGATTTCTCTCAGAACGGGGGGGTGAGGTTCTAAGCCTCACCTCTGTTGATCCCCAATTTCTCACCTGATGGCCCCCCTGCGACTGTGCCTGTCTTAGGTTGTTCCTCCCTTGAGGAATCTTACCCGTCTCTGGCTAACCAGTCATCTTCCGGGGCCATACAGGGAAATGTGAAGTTGGTAAGTGAGAGAGAAGCCTTATTGTTTGAAAAAGTTAGCTTTTTACTTCTTTGCATATTTATGCCCTGTGGCTTCTATGCCCAGCATTTGTCTTGAGGTATCTTTACCACTTGGAAGAATTATGATACTCGGTAAATTTGACATGAGGCACGAATTCTATTTAAGGGTTGTAATTAGGAAGGAAGAAGAAAAGCTATAGAAGTAGCAGGCAGAAGAAAACATGGGAAGATTGATTATTTCTTTGATATATCTTCTTGTAGAGTAACTTCAGCATGTATAGGTTTTAAGCTACTACTTAAATTGCACACACACATTAACATAATAGGAGTATAGTTACATAACCAAAGCATATCTGTAATTACCAGCCATCTGCAGTGAAACCAAGAAAACCAGTTAGGCACCTTAGGCATTTGTGAAAACTTATCTATGATATGGTGGATATTGTCCAACTGAACTAGAACAGTCTGAGAGAAATCAGACAAATTAAAACAACCCATTCCTGGGGACTGTTCACATGCCATATGTTCTTTTAACAGTAAATAGTTTTTAGTTGTAAGACTTTGGAGCGCTACAATTTGTACTTCTCCAAATTCTTGGTTGAGTTCCAACAGTATAGATCCAGTCCAATTTTGTTGTTTTACTGTATGCACAGGCCAGCTTAGATATCTCCTTCCTCATTCCCATGGCAAGTCCAGGAACTGGTGGGATGAGTGCATCTACAGCTGTAGCAGTGCGTGGATCTTTGTTGGGGTTTTTTGATGATCATCTTCTGGCATGAGTCTTCCAAAGAGTGCAGATGTTGGAAGTTCTTTTTCATATCGTATCTTAGTTCATTTTCGGGGTAGCCCAATTAGGCTTTGATCCTCTGTATAAACACAAACAGACCCTTTGCCTACACTTTTATATGCCCTTTATACCCTTGTGTAGAACTCGTTGGAGGTTACCACACAGGAACTGCCCTTTTTTTTTTTTTTTTTTTGCTATCACTAATCTACACTTACATGACGAATATTATGTTTACTAGGCTCTCCCCTATACCAGGTCTCCCCTATAAACCCCTTTACAGTCACTGTCCATCAGCATAGCAAAATGTTGTAGAATCACTACTTGCCTTCTCTGTGTTGTACAGCCCTCCCTTTTCTCCTACCCCCCCATGCATGTTAATCTTAATACCCCCCTACTTCTCCCCCCCTTATCCCTCCCTACCCACCCATCCTCCCCAGTCCCTTTCCCTTTGGTACCTGTTAGTCCATTCTTGAGTTCTGTGATTCTGCTGCTGTTTTGTTCCTTCAGTTTTTCCTTTGTTCTTATATTCCACAGATAAGTGAAATCATTTGGTATTTCTCTTTCTCCGCTTGGCTTGTTTCACTGAGCATAATACCCTCCAGCTCCATCCATGTTGCTGCAAATGATTGGATTTGCCCTTTTCTTATAGCTGAGTAGTATTCCATTGTGTATATGTACCACATCTTCTTTATCCATTCATCTATTGATGGACATTTAGGTTGCTTCCAATTCTTGGCTATTGTAAATAGTGCTGCGATAAGCATAGGGGTGCATCTGTCTTTCTCAAACTTGATTGCTGCATTCTTAGGGTAAATTCCTAGGAGTGCAATTCCTGGGTCAAATGGTAAGTCTGTTTTGAGCATTTTGATGTACCTCCATACTGCTTTCCACAATGGTTGAACTAACTTACATTCCCACCAGCAGTGTAGGAGGGTTCCCCTTTCTCCACAGCCTCGCCAACATTTGTTGTTGTTTGTCTTTTGGATGGCAGCCATCCTTACTGGTGTGAGGTGATACCTCATTGTAGTTTTAATTTGCATTTCTCTGATAATTAGCGATGTGGAGCATCTTTTCATGTGTCTGTTGGCCATCTGTATTTCTTTTTTGGAGAACTGTCTGTTCAGTTCCTCTGCCCATTTTTTAATTGGGTTATTTGTTTTTTGTTTGTTGAGGCGTGAGAGCTCCTTATATATTCTGGACGTCAAGCCTTTATCGGATGTGTCATTTTCAAATATATTCTCCCATACTGTAGGGATCCTTCTTGTTCTATTGATGGTGTCTTTTGCTGTACAGAAGCTTTTCAGCTTAATATAGTCCCACTTACTCATTTTTGCTGTTGTTTTCCTTGCCCGGGGAGATATGTTCAAGAAGAGGTCACTCATGTTTATGTCTAAGAGGTTTTCGCCTATGTTTTCTTCCAAGAGTTTAATGGTTTCATGGCTTACATTCAGGTCTTTGATCCATTTTGAGTTTACTTTTGTATATGGGGTTAGACAATGGTCCAGTTTCATTCTCCTACATGTAGCTGTCCAGTTTTGCCAGCACCACCTGTTGAAGAGACTGTCATTTCGCCATTGTATGTCCATGGCTCCTTTATCAAATATTAATTGACCATATATGTCTGGGTTAATGTCTGGATTCTCTAGTCTGTTCCATTGGTCTGTGGCTCTGCTCTTGTGCCAGTACCAAATTGTCTTGATTACTATGGCTTTATAGTAGAGCTTGAAGTTGGGGAGTGAGATCCCCCCTACTTTATTCTTCTTTCTCAGGATTGCTTTGGCTATTCGGGGTCTTTGGTGTTTCCATATGAATTTTTGAATTATTTGTTCCAGTTCATTGAAGAATGTTGCTGGTAGTTTCATAGGGATTGCATCAAATCTGTATATTGCTTTGGGCAGGATGGCCATTTTAACGATATTAATTCTTCCTAGCCACGAGCATGGGATGAGTTTCCATCTGTTAGTGTCCCCTTTAATTTCTCTTAAGAGTGACTTGTAGTTTTCAGAGTATAAGTCTTTCACTTCTTTGGTTAGGTTTATTCCTAGGTATTTTATTTTTTTTGATGCAATTGTGAATGGAGTTGTTTTCCTGATTTCTCTCTCTGTTGGTTCATTGTTAGTATATAGGAAAGCCACAGATTTCTGTGTGTTGATTTTGTATCCTGCAACTTTGCTGTATTCCGATATCAGTTCTAGTAATTTTGGGGTGGAGTCTTTAGGGTTTTTTATGTACAGTATCATGTCATCTGCAAATAGTGACAGTTTAACTTCTTCTTTACCAATCTGGATTCCTTGTATTTCTTTATTTTGTCTGATTGCCGTGGCTAGGACCTCCAGTACTATGTTAAATAACAGTGGAGAGAGTGGGCATCCCTGTCTAGTTCCCGATCTCAGAGGAAATGCTTTCAGCTTCTCGCTGTTCAATATAATGTTGGCTGTGGGTTTATCATAGATGGCCTTTATTATGTTGAGGTACTTGCCCTCTATTCCCATTTTGCTGAGAGTTTTTAACATGAATGGATGTTGAACTTTGTCAAATGCTTTTTCAGCATCTATGGAGATGATCATGTGGTTTTTGTCTTTCTTTTTGTTGATGTGGTGGATGATGTTGATGGACTTTCGAATGTTGTACCATCCTTGCATCCCTGGAATGAATCCCACTTGGTCATGGTGTATGATCCTTTTGATGTATTTTTGAATTCGGTTTGCTAATATTTTGTTGAGTATTTTTGCATCTACGTTCATCAGGGATATTGGTCTGTAGTTTTCTTTTTTGGTGGGGTCTTTGCCTGGTTTTGGTATTAGGGTGATGTTAGCTTCATAGAATGAGTTTGGGAGTATCCCCTCCTCCTCTATTTTTTGGAAAACTTTAAGGAGAATGGGTATTATGTCTTCCCTGTATGTCTGATAAAATTCCGAGGTAAATCCATCTGGCCCGGGGATTTTGTTCTTTGGTAGTTTTTTGATTACCTCTTCAATTTCGTTGCTGGTAATTGGTCTGTTTAGATTTTCTGTTTCTTCCTGGGTCAATCTTGGAAGGTTATATTTTTCTAGGAAGTTGTCCATTTCTCCTAGGTTTCCCAGCTTGTTAGCATATAGGTTTTCATAGTATTCTCCAATAATTCTTTGCATTTCCGTGGGGTCCGTCGTGATTTTTCCTTTCTCGTTTCTGATATTGTTGATTTGTGTTGATTCTCTTTTCTTCTTAATAAGTCTGGCTAGAGGCTTATCTATTTTGTTTATTTTCTCGAAGAACCAGCTCTTGGTTTCATTGATTTTTGCTATTGTTTTATTCTTCTCAATTTTATTTATTTCTTCTCTGATCTTTATTATGTCCCTCCTTCTGCTGACCTTAGGCCTCATCTGTTCTTCTTTTTCCAATTTCGATAATTGTGACATTAGACCATTCATTTGGGATTGCTCTTCCTTTTTTAAATATGCTTGGATTGCTATATACTTTCCTCTTAAGACTGCTTTTGCTGTGTCCCACAGAAGTTGGGGCTTAGTGTTGTTGTTGTCATTTGTTTCCATATATTGCTGGATCTCCATTTTGATTTGGTCATTGATCCATTGATTATTTAGGAGCATGTTGTTAAGCCTCCATGTGTTTGTGAGCCTCTTTGCTTTCTTTGTACAGTTTATTTCTAGTTTTATGCCTTTGTGGTCTGAAAAGTTGGTTGGTAGGATTTCAATCTTTTGGATTTTACTGAGGCTCTTTTTGTGGCCTAGTATGTGGTCTATTCTGGAGAATGTTCCATGTGCACTTGAGAAGAATGTATATCCCGCTGCTTTTGGATGTAGAGTTCTATAGATGTCTATTAGGTCCATCTGCTCTACTGTGTTGTTCAGTGCTTCCGTGTCCTTACTCATTTTCTGCCCAGTGGATCTATCCTTTGGGGTGAGTGGTGTGTTGAAGTCTCCTAGAATGAATGCATTGCAGTCTATATCCCCCTTTAGTTCTGTTAGTATTTGTTTCACATATGCTGGTGCTCCTGTGTTGGGTGCATATATATTTAGAATGGTTATATCCTCTTGTTTGACTGAGCCCTTTATCATTATGTAGTGTCCTTCTTTATCTCTTGTTACTTTCTTTGTTTTGAAGTCTATTTTGTCTGATATTAGTACTGCAACCCCTGCTTTCTTCTCACTGTTGTTTGCTTGAAATATGTTTTTCCATCTCTTGACTTTTAGTCTGTACATGTCTTTGGGTTTGAGGTGAGTTTCTTGTAAGCAGCATATAGATGGGTCTTGCTTTTTTATCCATTCTGTTACTCTGTGTCTTTTGATTGGTGCATTCAACCCATTAACATTTAGGGTGACTATTGAAAGATATGTACTTATTGCCATTGCAGGCTTTAAATTCGTGGTTACCAAAGGTTCAAGGTTAGCCTCTTTAGTATCTTACTGCCTAACTTAGCTCGCTTATTGAGCTGTTATATACACTGTCTGGAGATTCTTTTCTTCTCTCCCTTCTTGTTCCTCCTCCTCGATTCTTCATATGTTGGGTGTTTTGTGCTGTGCTCTTTCTAGGAGTGCTCCCATCTAGAGCAGTCCCTGTAAGATGTTCTGTAGAGGTGGTTTGTGGAAAGCAAATTCCCTCAGCTTTTGTTTGTCTGGGAATTGTTTAATCCCACCGTCATATTTGAATGATAGTCGTGCTGGATACAGTATCCTTGGTTCAAGGCCCTTCTGTTTCATTGTATTAAATATATCATGCCATTCTCTTCTGGCCTGTAGGGTTTCTGTTGAGAAATCTGACGTTAGCCTAATGGGTTTCCCTTTATAGGTGACCTTTTTCTCTCTAGCTGCCTTTAACACTCTTTCCTTGTCCTTGATCTTTGCCATTTTAATTATTATGTGTCTTGGTGTTGCCCTTCTTGGATCCTTCCTGTTGGGGGTTCTGTGTATTTCCGTGGTCTGTTTGATTACTTCCTCCCCCAGTGTGGGGAAGTTTTCAGCAATTATTTCTTCTAAGATACTTTCCATCTCTTTGCCTCTCTCTTCTTCTTCTGGGACCCCTATAATACGGATATTGCTCCTTTTAGATTGGTCACACAGTTCTCTTAATATTGTTTCATTCCTGGAGATCCTTTTGTCTCTCTCTATGTCAGCTTCTATGCGTTCCTGTTCTCTGATTTCAATTCCATCAATGGCCTCTTGCATTCTATCCATTCTGCTTATAAACCCTTCCAGAGTTTGTTTCATTTCTGCGATCTCCTTTCTGGCATCTGTGATCTCTTTCCGGACTTCATCCCATTTTTCTTGCGTATTTCTCTGCATCTCTGTCAGCATGTTTATGATTCTTATTTTGAATTCTTTGTCAGGAAGACTGGTTAGGTCTGTCTCCTTCTCTGGTGTTGTCTCTGTGATCTTTGTCTGCCTGTAGCTTTGCCTTTTCATGGTGATAGGAATAGTCTGCAGAACTGGGACGAGTGACGGCTGGAAGGACTTCCTTGTTGGTTTGTGGTCCTCCTCTCCTGGGAGAACAGCGGCCTCTAGTGGCTTGTGCTGCGCAGCTGCGCACAGACAGGGTTTCTGCTTCCTGCCCGGCTGCTATGGAGTTAATCTCCACTGTTGCTGTGGGCGTGGCCTGGCTCGGGCAGCTACTCCAAAATGGTGGAGTCGCGTTGGAGCAGGAGCTGCTGGGAGGCTATTTATCTCCGTAAGGGGCCTCCCTGCTCCCTGCAGCCCAGGGGTTAGGGTGCCCTGAGATCCCGGGTTCCCTACCTCTGGATTAAGTGACCCGCCCTGCCCCTTTAAGACTTCCAAAAAGCACCCGCCAAAACAAAACAACGACCACAAAAAAAAACAAGAAAAAAAATTTTTTTTAATTAAAAAAAAAAAGGTGGTCGTTCGTTTTTCTTTATTCTCCGGTGCCAGCCTCAGGCCTCTGCTCACCGGTCTTTCTGCCCTGTTTCCCTAATATTGGGGTCCCTGTCCCTTTAAGACTTCCAAAAAGCGCTCGCCAAAACAAAGCAGCAAAAAAGCAAAAAAAAAATAATGGTCGCGCGCTTTTCTTATGTCCTCTGTCGCCCAGCCTCCAGTGCCTGCTCACTGTTCTTGCTGCCCTGTTTTCCCAGTATCGAGGGCCCTGCACTCTGGCCCGGATGGCTGGGGCTGGGTGTTCGGCAGCCCTGGGTTCCGTCTCCCTCCCGCTCTGCCCGCTCCTCTCCCGCCGGGAACTGGGGGGAGGGGCGCTCGGCTCCCGCGGGGCCGGGGCTTGTATCTCACCCACTTCGCGAGGCGTTGGGTTCTCTCAGGTGCGGATGTGGTCTGGATATTGTCCTGTGTCCTCTGGTCTTTATTCTAGGAAGGGTTGTCTTTGTTATATTTTCATAGATATATGTTGTTTTGGGAGGAGATTTCCGCTGCTCTACTCACGCCGCCATCTTCCGCCCCCTCTTAGCTAGCATTTTTGAGAACAGTGTTTCTTTTATTAGAAATCACATTTTCAATGAAGTAAAACATGTAATAGTTCTAAGTGATGCATACTGGTTAAAAGCAGATGAACTCAAATGACAGAAGTAATTCCAGTTTTGATAGTCAATATTATAATTTTTTTGCTTTATTTTTATTTAGTTGCAGGATTTGGATGGAAACTGACTTTTAATTGATACAATTAAAATGTAATTGAAATGTAAACAAGTTCAAATTATCAAAAGTATTATTTTCCAATTATATATATGCAACCTTAATTCCTAACCATAATTAAGAAAGAAGTATTTACACATTTGGTAATGTTTGTTTCATAGTATATATTCCTATGGGTACTATAATTAGTGCTCATTTTAAAAGTACACTAAAATTTCAGATTTATTATAAATTTTTTAAAGCAAATAATTTAGTTTGTTCTTCTTTTTATAATAAAAATGTGTAGTTCATAGGGAAGCTTTATTCACTGTTTTTTTTTCTTAACTATTAACTATTCTGCACTTTACTCTTATTTGCTTTTAGTAACTTTTTAAAAATAAAATAAAAATAATTTGTTCTTTCTTTTGGTTTAAAATGTTTGTCATCTCATGTATGCCAAATTTATTGGACTGCAATAGTTTTAGTGCATTTTGGCTGCAATGTTTATTATGACATCACTGTAATCTATATACAGTATGTGATTTCAGATGGTTTCAGTGTTAAATATTTTCATAATTATGCTAGTTTTGGCAATTCACTTGGAACTTTTTCACATCTCTTTAATGAACATGTTTTACTTCTAGGCTTTTGAAACAACCATATGTTTCAAAAGTTAATAGTGTATTTTTAATGTTAATGTTGTACAGAAGTGTATGACTACAGACAATTTTAAGGATGTAAGTTGAAGTAAAAGTAATTACAGTAAGGTTTTCACAGTAGTAGTCTTGTAGTATTTAGAGACTATAACATCTCCCCCCAAATAACAGAGGGTGTCATTATAAAGATTGAATAGTGGAGTTTTTTTTGTGGAATGAAACACTGTGAAGTTTGTTTTTCATTAACTTATAATGAATGTAAGTTCATGTGAAATTCTTTTTATTGTTCATGGCAAATCTCTTTTTACTTCTATTGAAGTTTCAAATAGATTGTTTTCCTTTTCTAATAATATGTCTCTAATATCTGAAACCATCTTGTAAACGATTGCTATCTTGTAAATGATTCATCTTTTATTATTTATAATTTTCTTAATATGCTATTTAATGAGAATTTTTTTCTAAAGTTGTCTAAATTTTTGTTTTAATTTACTTTAGTACCCTATTAGACTGGTAAATTTAGTGGTTATCCTTTTTATTCTTGAAATTTCTCTACAAATACTTAAAATAGAAAAAGTAGATTTATCACCATTCTTATATTATAAAATAGTTTTATTATTGATTAATGAGTTGGTAATGCACACAGTATACCATCAGTCACTCTTTGTGTTGGTATCTTTGATCTCTCACTTACCATATGCTTCTATCCTTCAAGCAAAATATGCTTTTTTGTCCCCAAAAAGGACTAAGAAGACGTTCAGATGCCTTTTACTTCTTTACTACTCCATCTGTTTCTGCCTTGTAATGCCTGTCTTCTTGAAATAGCAGTCTTTGCCTATTGTTTCTACTTTAATGTCTCATTCATTCTTTGTACTATTTACTATTCTACTCCTGTCCCGCTACTGTAACCTGTTAAATCTCCTTTCTTATAGGTTATTCACATCTTCCTCCTATTTACCAAATCTTGAAACATGTCAACTAGAATGAAGACTGAGGACATTTCTATAGGTCTTAACATTACCCCATTTTTATTGAACTGGTCCATGCCTTTAGCTTTTGGTATTATTCTGACATCTTAAAAATTATATTCTTTAGCTTTATTTGAATAATCATCATTCCTTGTACATGCTATACATATTTATACTGTTTTGCTTTTGCATGTAGTTTCCTCCCTACTTAGCCTCCATTCTTAACCTAAAACATTCCTATACTCATTAAGGGTGTGACTAACTTCTCTAGTTCTTGCAAATAGAATGACTCTGTTTGTGTCTCTAACTTAAAAACAAACAAAAAGGTCTTCTGTAGAATTAGTTGTATGTGTTTTCAATAGATTCTAAACTCCTTGAGGAAAGGTATATATATATATAATCTATTTCTGTAAGTCTAGCAGTTTAGCACGTAAGAGCATATATAAACTTTTGAGTCAAGGCAGGAAACAAGTATTGACTTGTACTATGTAATTAAGGGAATAAATTTCAAAGGTATGTATGATTTATTGAAGTTTCTTTGTTGCACATATCAAAACCCAATTAAACTTTATGTCTAATTTGAATAATTCAGTGAACATTACTAAGTAGGATACAAAGATTTTAAGGATGATTAAGATTAATCATTAAAGATTATTAACAGGATACTTGGATTCTTAGTTTAACTTGTAAAATAGTGAGGGCCTTAACATGTAAATAACAAATAGAGGAAAATTAAGACCATTTCCACTTAGTTTGTACTCAGAGATGGAAAGTGTTTAAAACGTCCATTGAATAGTCTTTTGCTAAAGCCATATATGAATTCTTTTGACATTATCAAGTGGTTTATTTAGATATCAACTAGAGAAAGGAAGAATTTGTGATTTTAAACTACTAGTTATTTTGAAATGCTGTTTGAGAATGCAAATTAGGAAAATTGGCTACATAGTTTTTTAGAGCTAAAAAATAAAATTAGAGTAGTCTAGTTAATCACATTTAGTAACCATAAACTGCATATTTCCAACAAACTTTTCCTAATTCTTAAATGGTGATTGATGCTTTTCTTATTTTTCTTTAAAATAAAAATAGGATGACCATGAAAGCTGTGGTTCTAATTCTACCAACCGTAGTACTACTGACAACACAAAATCATCAGTAAAACCCCGAAGAATTCAGCAGGTTGCTCCCACAGATCCTGATTTACCACCAGGTAACTTTTAATGGGATTGATGAAGCCAAAATTTCAGTTGTTATTAATCACTGTTGTAGCCCTTTATAAAAATACACATTCAGTATTCTTTAATGTCATAAAATATTTAGACTGTATGTGCATGATGTGAGAGCAAATTGAGTCCAGAGTCCTCACTAACATCTTCCATTCAAATTTCAGTGCTCTTTTGTAGTAGGTTGTTCCTTAAGTTTCTTTCTTAACCTCTTCTCCAAGCAGACTTCCATCTGGTTTTCTCGCTCATAGTATCTTTGTTCCCCTTGCTTCTTGATAAACAGAGGAAGACACGAGATTGTTCTGAGTTTCTGGAAACTATAAAACTCACTAACAGAATCACAGAATTTTTTAACTGGAGGAGACTATCTTCATTTTCTGAAATTTTTATTTATTTGAAACAGCAGTGGCTTACAAATAACAGGCTCTTTGTAAATATTTAATGAAGGAAAAAAAATGATCTTTACATGTCACCTTTTGGCCAAAGTGCATTGCTGCCTTTTTAGTTAGGAATTGGTTATCAGTCTCTTCTCTTTTGATTTTATCACTTTTTTTCTCTGAATATAGTTGACCTTGGTATAGGCTTGTTTTCTGTGCCAAAGGTTTGTAGACTTTCTGCTGGTTTTAATCCAGTTTATTTTTGCTAGTCTTCTGGCATCATCTGCTTTACTTGTAAGAGCCTGGAGTTAGGTACACCATTTAATAGCAATTCTTTCAGATAGGTGTTCTAAGTTATATTTGAATTGAATGTTTCTTTTTATTTTCTTCTTTTTTTAATTGAGATGCTTTATTAAAAAATTCTGGCTTCTCTTTATTTTTTGAAATTGGGCATTATTCTTTTTGTGTGTATGTGGGGATGTCGTGTAGCAGATATTATGGATCACCTCTTATAGCAATGATTTTTTTTATGTTGAGGTACATAATATGCACCTCATAATAAAATGCACAAATTTTAATGTAGAGCTTAATGAATTTTAACATGTGTTTATGCTCATGTAACCATTGCCCAGACCAAGATGTCAAGTATTCTTGTTAATTTTTTTTTCCCCTTCACCTATTTCACCCATCCCTCTGTACTCTTCCCCTATGGTAACCACTAGTCTGTACTGTGTTTATAAGTCTATTTCAGTTTTGTTTGTTCATTTGTTGAATTGAGCATTCCAAAATAATGTTATAATTATGGTAATGCTGATGCTTTGTATTCTTTAGAACTGTACTAAACAGGTCTCTGTAATCCCTCTGGCTTTAAAATGGATTAATTGCTATAGTGGGAGAAGGTGCCAGAAAGAAGAAACTTTACTTCTGAATGCTTCTAATGTTAGAGTACTGTGATAGTTCCAGAACTTTCTAAATTTTTTCTTACTGAGGAACTCCTTGGGAAAAACCCCTGCTGAATTAAATTAAATTGTAAATTAAATTAAACTGTAGCTTATTCTTATTTTTGAAGTGGGTAACCCTATACCCCTGCAAATTTAAGACTACATGTTCCCTCAAAATTTCTTATACCAGCTCATTGTATAGAATACTCTCCATCAAAATTCTGGCAAAGAATAATCAGGTTTAAGTGCAACTGTGACATCTTGTTACAGTTTTTTTTCTTTAAAGAAAGATTTGTTTAAGAAAAATTTAAAGCTTTGGTCAGTTGTTTCTTTCACAGATAAAAATCTTCTATGGGCTAACCTGCGTATACTCAAAACAGGTCCCAGACTTTTAATGATCATTTAGAGGCTGTATTAGAATTTATATTGATACTCAGAATTGGGAGAACTGGCCTATTTTTTAGGAGCATAGAACATAAGAACATAAATATAACATAAGACATCGTATTTTTAGTGGCAAAAAACAGAGTTGTCTTCTACCTGAACTACTTGAGGTTGCTTTCGGATTAGCACCTGCTTTTCTGCTTTACCTAATAGGAGGACTCATATCCTCTTTATAGTGACATAAGTCACAGTTAGTTTAGGAAGTAAATGAACTTGTTGGGTAATTACTAGGAGGTAGAGCAGCTACATTTAATTGTGATATCAGTAAAAAAAAAAAAGGATAATTTGAGAATCCAGTTGGATAATGGTAAATCATTTTATTTAAAGGTTAACGTATATGATTATTTGAGGACTCATTTATGGCAACTTTATGCTGCCTGGTAACCACATTAAGGTTCTTCTATGGTAGAGATGAATTCCTGTTCACAATTTTCTAGGGCAAAGTTATTTATCTCTGGTTACAATTTTGGAGTTTGAACATTTACATAGATCCAGAGATGCTGTTGGACAAAAGTTTTAGTGTTAGCAGTAGTTATTTGTTGGATATCTTTGAAGGATGGGTGGCTCTATAATAGGGAAAGGATGTAAGTCAACATCTTTATCTTCTTTGCAATCTCTGTTCTTGGTATCTAGAACAGTCTTTTTCATCTTATGGATCCTGACCAATAAATGCATTGTGAAAACAATTTTGTGGTTCATGGCAAGCATTTAAAAAATATATGGCATAGAACAGAAAACTTCATAGCATGTAGTAAAGGTTAATAATAGTTCAAGAAACTTGGGTTTATGTGTGCACTTGTGCTGGATTATGATACAGTATTTCTCACTGGGAGAGAAGTCAGAAGAGTAAATCTGACTGATTCAAAGTATACACATTTTCTTTCAGTTTATGATATAAAGTCTGGGACTTTCAATTACTGCTAATAACAGTTTTGAATTGTGAGTGTAGCATGTCCTATAAAATATGCTGACAATTCCTATTTAGAGAAAAAGTTTAAGGATGTTTACTTCTTTGTTCATCATTCTTTCCTTGGTATTCTTTTTATTTCTATAAAGTGAGACTACTTCTAAACTAGATATGTAGATTATTCAGTTCTGTGCTCTTTGAAGTGTATATAGCCTTTGGCTTTTATTGAAGATCATTTAAACAAGTCCTTTATGGCTGTTTCTGCATTTGCTTTAAGATGGCTTTCAAGAGTATTGTCCTTTAATTTATTCATGGTCTTTGAATTAACTGATATGTTTTTCTTTATTAAATAGTCATTCATCAAAAAGAATTCCTACTTGTTTACTAGGAATCTCAGAGATAAATTTTGTGTTCCATTTGCATAGCTTCCTTTTTCTTGTTTTTGTCATATAATTATCTTTTCCATACTTTCACTCAGAATATATGCATATATATATATATATATATATATATGTATGCATGCATATGGTTTAATAGAAATATTCAGAGTGCAGATAAACTAAAAACTATGTTGTCCACTGGATCTGAAATTATGACTTAGTCATCTTTGATCTTCATCATCTAACATAGAGGTTGGCAAACATTTTCTGTAAAGGGCCAGTTATTAAGTATTTTAGGCTTTGCAAGCCATGTATTTTCTGTTGCAGCTGTTCCACTCTTTTGATGTAGCATGAAATCAGCCATAAATGATAAGTAAACATGTACATGGCTGTGTTCCAGTAAAACTTTATTTACAAAAACATGATATAGACCTCATCTTGCCAGCCCCAATCTAATACAATGTCTGGTTTGTAATAGGCATTTATGTATTTATTGCACTGCACAAAAATTGAAATGTTCAAAGATCACTGTTTTCAGACTTTAATAATAAGAGTTATAGAGTCATTGAAATATGGAATCAGAAGCTACTTTAGATTTTCTGTTTTAGCAGTATAGCTTTTTTTGGGACATAGACGCTTGAAAATCAGTTGTAAAGGTTATAGACTCACAATGCACATTCAAAATTTGCATGTAACTTTAGGGTGTTCACATACCCTCTGAAGTCCATCTGTAGACTCCAGCTAAGCCTCTGTTCTAGCCCACATTTTGTGGATAGAAAATGGAAACTCAGATATTTAGGTGTACATGAGAGCTATTATTAAATTAGTAGGCATTTACTAAAGATTTTGTTTTCTGTAGAAAATAATATGAGATGGAAGATAAAGATTGTGCATGTTTAAATGCTTGCTATTTGGGCTGCTAAGGCTTGATTTTCTAAAAATTCTCTTGAAGGGATTTTAATAGTAGTTGTAGAATATGTCAGATAATTTAAGAATATTTGTGTATATCAACTGTTCAAAGACCCTGAGCCCAAAATGGCAGTGTATTATAGAAGACAGCATGATCATTTCCTATTTACCTGTGGGAAGTGCACATGAATTTAAATCTTATCTAATCACTATCTCTTTCTAGAACTGTGAGAGTAGAGAAGACCTCATTGCAAATGAAAAAGAATTGCATAGCTTATTTCATATCTATTTTTATGCTTTTAGTATTCTAATATCTTCCATTAACATTTTCTGGAAAAGCCATTTTTTAAATAAGTGGCAAATTGTATTAGTTATGTGCACATGTTAACCTCTACTTTCAGTGAGTTGACACAGCAAAGTGTTATGTTTACTTTATGTACCAGTCCAAAGACTAGGTTCTACCTGAAGCTCAGGCTCCTTTTTTCTTGAGGCTCTGCTTTGAATCTGTTGCTTTTAACCTTTGCAAGAGGAGAGTCTGAAGAAGACCTGTCTACTTCTTAATACCTCCAGGCTGAACACGATACATTTCTTCTGCCCAGATTTCATTGTGGAATACAATTTGCATGGATATTATGTATGTCTTAAAAGTCATATATCAGTAACAATTCTACATTTTCAAGGGAAAGCACAAAATATTGATGATAGCTAGCTATTTCTGCCACACAGATGTTCTTTCTCATTTACATATTGAACCTTTAAAAGTCAGATATGCCTCAAACTTATTTTGTCAATAGTTTTAAAGATATCCAATGTTTATACTTTATTACAGAGAATGTTAAAATTGGAAAGCTTTTATTTTATTCTAATTAGATTAAATTTTAAAACATTGCTTAGTGAAGGCAGACTGTTCAATTCCCTAAATCTTTTTTGCTGTATAAATGAGAATATACTAGAGCAGCTCATTGTAGGCTACCCTTGCTCTCAAAGAATTAATTGCTTAGTATAGGAGACTTTGTGAACCACTAACTGCAGTGCAAAGCCAAAGCAAAGAGGAGCTCTAAGGAGGCACAAGTAATATTTTTAGGGTACTAAAAGGAAGGAGTGTTTAAGTCCAGGCTTCCAAAACACACAGGTAAAATAGAGAAGCAATAAGAGATTGAAAATTAAAAGGTGGGAAATGACATAACAGACAAATATGATCCAAAGATAAATCTGTATTTATGGCATAAAATCAGGCAAAATGAAACTTAAGGCAAAAGCATTAACTGAGATACATAATAGATAATAAATTATAATAAAAGGTACAGTTCTCCAAAAGAAATACATGATTACTGTGTGCCTAACAACTTACTTTTGAAATGTGATAGCTCAGGAAGAAAAATCCCAAAACTGGATCCTGGAATATGAAAATTAAAAAGGTTGGTTTGGTAGATACATGAAAACCTCCGTCCCCAGCAGATAAGATGTTGTACATTTTTTTTTGTGCACACACTGGTTATCTACAGACATTGAAAAAGACTTGGTCAAAAAGAAGTCTTGACAGGTTTCGAAAAGTCACTATAATAAATACCATCCTTTCTGGCCATGATACAATTAAATTAGAATGTAGTTACTGATACATTTAAATTTACCTTTACCATTTAATTTTCTGTTTTATCTCTGTAAGCTCAGATTTTCATTTTTCTATTTCCAGTCGCATGCTGATCATTTACTTTTCAGATTCCTGAAATAGTTGCTCCATATATTCTTTACAGGTTTTATGGCTGCATTCAGTGGAAAAGACAGAGTGGAATGCACTTTATCTTACCCCAAACTGGCACCTGTTAACCTGTTGCACAACTTTCAGATCTTTTTCAGTATGGTATACATACACATACAGACATTTTCTTTTGTAACTTGAATTTTTTACTTCATATTAGGAACATGTTATAGGACATTAACATTTTTCACATTGTTATTTCAATCACTGGCATGTATTACATTTTGTAATTATTCTATAGTTTCTTTGTTCCCTTTTTGTTTGACATTTAGGTTATTTTTCATTTTTCATTTTGTAAAATGCTTTAACAAATATACTGGTGGGTAAATATGCACACACCCTTGTTTATTTTCTTAGGAGAAATTCTTACCAATTTATAGAATCAAAATTTATGAGTAATTTTAAGGTTTTTGTATGTTTGGCCAAATTACCCTGTGAAAAAATTAATATTTTCTTCCAACCACATTTTTTTGTCCACTGCTGTTTTTTATTATTAAAAAATATTTATTTGGAACTTCTGTAGATGGAAAATGCTGTCATATATTTCATTGCTAATTGGGATTACCATTTTTTAACATTTTATTCTCTTCATCACTATGTAGGAAAGCTGATTTTTACATTTTGTTAGCTGATGAGTATTCACTTGAGTCTTTTGCAACTTCTCAACTGCATCTTTTGCATTTTCTATATAAAAAATACATTCATTCTTTGTGTAATGATAATTTGGTTTTCCTTGTCTGTACTTATACTTATTTCTCTTTTTTATCTTTATTTAGTTGTTTAGAATTTCTGTGACATCTTAAATAATACTGATAGTGAGTATCCTCAACTCAAAGCTATTTCTTTTTTAGTTCCTACAGTAACTCCCCTAAGTTATCTTATAGTTACCAAGTCTGATAGATGCTTTTTTAATTCATGTTTTATTGAACCTGTCTACTGCATTGACATTAAAGAATCCTTATTCTTCCCTTAACCTTTTAAAAGCGTTTTACTTTGAAATAATTTGAATGTTCCAAAAAAGGCAAGAATCATTATGAAGAACTTATTTTCCCTAAGTTGCCTGTATGATGCTGCATAACTCCCAAATAAATTTTATACCAAAAACTTGATCAAGACATTTTTTGGTACCGTAACCAAGTCATCAACCATGGAATTTCTCATTTTGAGCAACTTGGCTTCCCAGTGACCATATTAAGATAAATTGATTTCAGATGTTGTTTCTTTGTATCCAGAATTATTTGATACATGCCATTAATTTAAGAATGGCAGAGAAATAGATATAATTTTTGCCCTCTAGGACTTCATAGTTTAACAGACAAGGTAAGTACACATAAACACATGCAAGTGGCTGTAGAAACATAAGCCTAAGAAAAGTGGTAAAGACAGTCTCCTTAGTGTTGATATAGTGGGGGCCATTGGAGAAGAGGATATAGGGAAGAGGACATTCATACGTGGCTTGAATGAGAAGGTAGAATAGACAAAAAAACTATTCTAAACAGAAGGAAGAATATGAATTCATGAAGTCAATGACAATTCATAGTGTTTTATCTGCTCCTGTGGGCATAGAAGTATGTGTTTGGAGGAAGGGGATTTGTGGGTTGCAGAGTGTTGGATATTGATGGTAATTTCTGGAAAGATAACTAGGTTGTTGTTTTACAGCCACTTACTAGGATAGTTCTTAGCTCCAGAGTGACCTTGAATTTTCAAATGTGGAATAGATTTTGATTTGAACAGACTTCCAGGGAGTATCTATGAGAGCTTTTGGATCTGCTGTTTGATACTCTTCTGTAGCTCATGTATTTATTAGTTATTAGATCACTTAGTATTAATATAGTTATTATGAGGGATTAAAGAGATGATGTGTTATTGAGTTCATCAGTTAGTCACTGTTACTTTAGGGTTGCATTTTTAATAAGGGAACATCAACAGTCTTCTATAGAAGTAGTTTTTCTTTTGAGATGTTTGATTCTTTCACTTTGGTAAAACAGTTGACTTATTCTTTTGAGATGAGTGGCTTATCTCAATTTGTATGTCAGTTTTACAATGAGATACTGAAGGAAAATATTAAAAAAATACATGAAAAATCCATCAGTAGTGTTATGTCAGTAAAAATATTTATAGTTATATGTTTCTATGACTTTTCATTATACATTATTTTTCCCAATCTATCTTTGAGAGTTTTTGTTTTGAAGATAATGAAAGCCCAAGAGCTCTTAAGAGGTTTTATGAATTCCTTATTGATGACACATTTTTCAAAAATAGGAAAAACAATTTTAGTTACATTTCTTGACTACTTAGAAACAGGATGTTAATTTTTGTTTTTATTTTTAACATCTGTGTTGAGTACCATAAGGGAATATACATTCTAAGGTTGAAAATTTTGATATTTAAAATTTCTTTTGGAAGCTTAATTTGTTAGGCATTCAACTATTTACACTTACGAATCATAATCTTGTACAAGAGTATTTATTGCCATAAGTTTATGATATTTTGAATGTTAATTTCTAGCATATGATAATTGGCACTCTAAAAGCTGCTGATAGTTTTTGTATATGACAAAAATTTGAACTTAGTAATTTACATTTCTTTTCTTTTTTATCTATTGGGAATGAATAAAGGAGTTAGTTTTTGCAAACATGTTATGGTTGAATATTTAAATACACTTTCTCCCAGCAGGCTTTGGTGTAGATGTTAACAATGTCAGTTGCTGACAGAAGTTGATTCTGTTTTGTCCAGTAAAGAACACAAGATTGTTATGTTATGAAATAGCTAAAAATGTAATTAGCTTTTAAATAGGTTTTATAGTGGAAACTACATTTGAATAAAGTGAAGTTTTTAATCTTGTATGTCTTTTTAATGCTCCTTATATTTGTATTTTAAGTTAAATTCCTGAATAATGTATCTATACAAATATATATAGTGTGAGAAACTTCCACACTAGCATGAAAGTAAAGGAACACTTTTGTACATTTTGGGCAAGTTTTGGGATAAGAGAATGTTCACTAGTTCTGTGGTTTTGAATTTTTAAAAAACTATTTCAGTTTCTCTTTTATTTCCCTGTGTTCTCATTAAGCATTCTCTTTCCTTCTATACATTTCTTTTTTCTTCATTGTGTTCTTTTTTTCTCCTTCTTTCTTAAATTCTCTCTGTATTTTCTTCCTCATTCATACTCTCTCCCCATCCTGTTTCAATATTGTATATTAGTAAGTGGAAATAGTTGAAACCATTATGATGGTCATGTTTATCCTTTCTTTCTTCTTCCAGGGCTAACTTTGAAATATTTTTATGGCTATTAAAGTAGGAAGACAAGATAGCAGCTGGTTCAAAAAGAAAAAAGAAGCTTAAATAATCTATTCTTCTACTGTATTGTATAATCAGCATATAGTAACATTGTTTGATTTGGCAAAATGTTTATAAAATAAGCAGAAACCATACAGAATACTTTTGTAGTATAGGATTATTATAGGCATCTAGTTTTATGTTATTCAAAAGGTACGATCTCTGTGATTTCTCTTAGTATATGAATACTTCACTATATAGAACTTCTCAGTAATGATTTTTGTTGGTCTGGATTTGCTACTTATTAGCTGTGTCATTCTGGCAAGCCTGCTTTTGCCTGTCTGACTGACTGTTAGTTTCCTCTTTGCAAAATATGCTAAATGATACCCAACTTTCACATACATTAAGATCATTGGCACTTAAAGAATAATTATTGACAAGGCATGTGACTAATTTAATCCTTTTTTCTCCCTCTTTTATAGGTTATGTGCAAAGTCTGATCAGACGAGTTGTAAATAATGTAAATATTGTTATAAATAATCTCATACTAAAATATGTTGAAGATGATATTGTTCTTTCAGTCAATATTACTTCTGCAGAATGCTATACAGTAGGTGAATTATGGGATCGTGCATTCATGGATATTTCTGGTGAGTTTGAAGAATAGTATAGATTTTTTTCACTATTGAAACAGTTGTCTTGGATTTTAAACCTTTTTGGGCCAACTGGCTCTTTGATAAATCTGATAAAAGCTTTATACCTTCAACCTGGAAAAATGCACGTATGTAACATTTATCATTAATTGCAGGAGGTTCATAAACCCTCAGATTAAGAAATCCCAGACTTGTTCTTTAGTATCCTTAATCTTTATTCTTTCTTAAGTATCACATGCTTGTTTCAAAAATGATACATAATGTTTTACAATACTGTGGGTTGTAATAATAAAAATTAAATAATTTTAAAATGAATAATTTAGTTAAAAATTTTAATGTTTTTGAAGGAGAAAAGGGATCATGTTGCTTTTGCATAACTCAGTAATGGTAAAACAATGTATCTGACCGACTTACATTTTAGGTTTGTATATTCTAGTGCATATTAGGGACTTCTGGATAGTCCTGAAGCCCTCTTTAATTATTGCATGCTACATTCTCCTGCTTATATTAAAATAACTATTAAGTAATAATACAATTTTAATAACTACCACTTATTGCCATTTTATTTACTATGTTCTATATGCTAGACACTGTAAGCATTGAAAATAGAGCTACAAAAGAAATAGACACTGCTTCTTAGTTTTGTCAGAGATGTTAAATAAGTACTCATATTTTCTGTTACATGCTCTTATAGGTTAATGAGTAGATATTTTTGGAAAATATAGTAAGGAGATTATTGTGAGCACCTTTTGTTTGTGACTTGCCATGGTACATTATTTGTTAAAAGTGGTTGCACTAAAGTTAGACTACCTGAGAGTTTGAATCCTAGCTTTCCCACTTGGTAGAGATGTATGATGTCAGGTCAGTTACTCTAATATACTGTTTCTCAGTTTCCTCATTTGTAAAATGGGTATAAAATAGGATCCTCCTTATAGAGTTATTAAGTTAATTAATGCACAGAAAGGAATACAAAAATGTCCTATCATAGTCATTGTTCAGAAAATGAGCTGCTGTAATTATTCTTTGTATTCTTTTTCTTAAATTCTCATAACTCCAGAAGATGATATCCCTTCTTGTTCATTTAGTCATATATTTATGTATTTATCTTAAGTCGTACTTAAAGGAAAGCAAAATGAAGTTGGGCCTCAGAGTTACTTAACTTGCCTAGTTAAGGCATACCACTAGGAATCAGCAGAGGTAGTGTAGAGGTTCATTTTTGTGTTGTCCAAGTTTCAGCCATCACATTCTAAAAAATGAAGAATAATCCTGATCTCACAACTCTGTGATGCATAAATAAGAGTCTATGCAAAGGCTGAAGCATTGTTTCTGAGACATTTTTGTTTTTTTATAAAGTATAGTTTATATTCAAATTAGTTTCAGGTGTATAACTTAGTGATGCAATAATTACATACATTACAGATGCTCACCATTATAAGTGCAGTTACTATCTGCCACCCTACAAAGTTATCACAGTATTATTGACTATATTCCCTATAGCTGTACTTTTCATCCTCTTGACTTACTTATTTTATAACTGAAAGTTTGTACCTTTTTATCTACCTCATCTGCTTTACCTGTCTCCTGTCCCTCCTTCCTCTGGCAGCCACCAGTTTATTCCATTTATTTATGACTTTATTTCTGTTTTGTTTGTTCATTTGTTTTATTTTTCAGATTCTACATATACGTGAAATCATATGGTATTTGTCTTTCGCTGTCTGACTTCACTTAACATAATACCCTCTAGGTACATCCATGTTGTGGCAACTTTTTTATGGCTGAGTAATATTCCATTGCATGTATTTACTACATCTTCTTTATCCATTCATCTCTTGATGGATGCTTAAGTTGCTCCCATACCTTGGCTGTTGTAAATAATGCTGCAATAAACATAGGGGTGCCTATATCTTTAGAGCTAGTGAATGTTTTCTTTGGGTATATACCCAGAAATTGAATTACTGCATTGTGTGGTATTTAAAAAATTTTTTAGCAACTTCCATACTGCTTTCCATAGTGGCTAAACCAGTTTACAACCCACCAACAATGCACAGGGGTCCCCCTTCTGTCTACATCCTCACCAGAAGCCTCCCTCTCATCTTGTGTGGAAAGAAATACTTGATAAAAAGGCCAGAAGAAGAAGTTATGAAAAATAGGAAGAAAATGGAACTGCATAATGCAGGATTGAATAAAGGAGTTGACATTTTAGAGGAAGAAATCTCATGTAGAGTTTTAATATAGGAGTAAAGAAAATATTTCAAAAAGAATGGGATGTAACAAGGAGTTAGAAAGAATCTTAGACTGAAGATTAGGGGATCTTTGTTTGAATTTATCTTCCATCATCACTAGCCTTGGGTGAGTCATTTGTAAATATGGATTATCATTAGTGCCAACCTGCCAATGTATCATGTATTTATGAGAATCAAATATGATACCACAAGAAAATTCATTATGATGGTGGTGATAATGACAGTTAAATAGCATCTTCAATTTATTGAATGCTTGTGAACTGCTGGGCCAGGATGCTGTGCCTTTTACATCATCTTGTAATTCTTTATCTTTCTGAGTTAGATATTATTATTTCCCCTTCTATTAATTTTTAATGCAACATTTGATATTTAAAAAGGGTGTTATGTAACAAATATTTGTTACAAGATAATTAAGGATCACCTAACCTCTGGGTAACTAAAATATTGGCAGTGGTTTCCTCCCACTAACATGCATTTCCCTGTCCCATCCCTTTGCTTCATCCTAGAATTAATTGTATGTAATTTTATTATTCAGTTGCTTAAAAAAAAGTGATATAAAAAGGAATGAAGTTCTGATATATTCTATAGAATGGATGGACCTTGAAAACATTATGCTAAATGAAAAAATCCAGACACAGAAGGTGTATATTGTAAGATTACATATATATGAACAATGCAGAATAGGGATATCTATACCCATAGAAAGTAGACTAGTTGATTGTTTAGGGATTGGGGAGTGGGGATGGCAAAGAGAGGATTTGATATCTAGAGGGTACAGAGTTTCTTTTTTGAGGTGATGTAAAAGTTTCAAAATTGACTGTAGTGGTGTTCCACAACAATGTCAGTATGTTAAATGCTCTGTTGTACACTTTAAATTTGTTAATTTTATGTTATGTCAATTTTAGTTTAATAAAAAAGTTTTATCTGTTGTGAATATATACATAAAGTATTTAGTTATACATATTTTTGAGCTTTGTAAAAATAGTGTTCTTTATGTTGAGAATTTGAGATTGGAGTAAAACCTGAAAGGTTTGCTGTTTTCAATCAGCATTATGCCTTTAATAATTTTCCATATTGTTGCATGAATTTGTAGATCACTTGTTTTACTTATGAATAATATCTGTTTAAATTTGCCAAACTTAATTATCTGTTCTCTTGATAATGGGCATTTTGGATGTTTCCTGATTTTTGCAATTACAGACAGTGCTGCTATGAATGTTTTTGTTTATATCTTTTGATGGATATGTGTAAGCATGCCTTTAAGACATATGCTTAGGAGTGGGTTTGTTAGATGGGAGGATGTTCAACTGTTCACATTTTAAAAATAATGCCATTTTTCAGAGTGCTTATTGGGTAGGGATTATTATTCCCATTTTATAGATTAAATTGCAGCACATTATCAAAAGTAAAAGATTCATTTTGTAAGGTTTTAAAAGACAGTTTCTGTTATATTTAGTGTTAAAAAAAAACATTTTCAAAGCTTAATACCTTCCTTTCTCAATGAATAATAATTTTCTAGAGTATCCTTGAAATATGACCATTGTGCTCTTACAGCATAATAGATGAGAACATGTTCTCTGGAGTAAGATTGCCAGAGTTCAAATTACAGCTCTGCTCTTTGTAAACTTTCTAACATTAGATTATTTCCCCTTATTGTGCTTCCGTTTTCACATCTTTTAAACACAGCCATATAAATACAAGAGATAATGGATGTAAAGACTTAGAATAGTATCTAATAGCAAATACTCAGTAAATTAAAATTATAAAGAGAGGAAAAGAATCAATTAGAGGGTTTCCTTCATTTCCAGTCTTATTATATTTTCTTTAATTTGTGTACATGTATATAATATCAGTAACTAAATCACATATATATGATGTAAAATGAAGTAAGGTGTGTGTAATTTTTTTCAGCTAAAACAAAGTTTATTTGCTAATAAAATTTTGCTTTTTTCACATATGTGCCTACTCTTTAATTTTTACATCTTAAAAACTTAAATCCAAAAAAGGAAAAGAAAATTAAAGGTTGCATTAATCAGTGGTTGCCAGAATATACTGAGAAATAGTGTCACAGAATGGAATAAAGCATATTTTATTGTTTTGAAGGTTCCTATGTCCATAGCATGGGGGTAGCTGCTAACTTAAAATCACTGACCAAGTAGATTTGGACCTACTATTTGCCTAGAAATTGCTTATTAAAAATAAAAGTACTATTTGCTGAAGGTTTCACTTTCTAGTTTGACACTCTACCTGGAATTGTTTTATTCTCATTTTCTTCAAACAAAAATCTTTATACTCTTATTTTTTAATTTGGTAATTTATTCCTTGGTAATTCATTATTTAGAGCAGGGCTACCCACAAGAATTTTCTGTGACGGGAGTGTTTTATATTTTAATGCCCAGTACTGTAGCCACTGTAGCCACATGTGGGTATTGAGCAATTGAAAAGTGGCTAGTGCAACCAAGGATCTGAAATTTTATTTTTATATAATTTTAATTAACTCATACATAAATTTAAATAGCTGTATTCCAGTGATGACTACCGTATTGGAGAGTAGTAGCAGTACACATGTTGGTGTAAGATAAATATTAAATGTTACTCAGAATGTTCTTTTTAATATGGTTTCTGAAGTACTTTATTAAATATTTCATTACATGTAGCAAAATGTGAAAGTTTTCATAAATTTTGCCTTAAATCTGTTAGGTGTCAAGCAAATTGGTCACAAACGACTTCATTTCTCTGGCCTCTATTTGATTCTTCATCCATAAAATGAGGATTATTTTGCCTATTTTATAAGGTTGATGGAAAATTTAAATGATATAATAAATGCGAAGTTCTTTGCGCAGGTTCTGGCATTAAGAATTGAATGTTCTATTAATATTATTTCCACCATTTTAATTAATTTTACTAATAAATTGTAGTTGCCTTTTTTCTCTAACTTTCCTTTTTACTTAAAATGTTTTTCTTTTCTTTTTAGCAACTGATCTGGTGCTGAGAAAGGTTATCAATTTTTCCGACTGTACAGTTTGCCTTGATAAACGAAATGCTAGTGGTAAAATAGAATTTTACCAGGATCCTTTATTGTACAAATGTTCCTTCAGAACTCGTCTGCATTTTACGTATGATAACCTAAATTCCAAGATGCCATCTGTTATTAAAGTAGGTGTTCCTTTTTCTAGTAGTAGAGTTGCATGTCTTCATTTTGTTTATTGGTTCTTTTGTGTGCTAATACAAAACAAAGAAGAAATTAATCTTATATATACCATTAGTTTTTGTAAAGTTTTTACAAGTATTTGTTACTGTTATTTGTTATATATTTATAACTTACTGTATTATGTACTTTAGTGGAGATATTTTGGGGACAAGATTTTTTCTCCCTCTGACTGTAGTTTCATTTTTGGTTTGCCTCGCTGTTTATTAGTGTTTTTCTCTTTAAGTAGATAAAGGAGATCATATAAAAAAGTATATTTATACCCAGACTGGACTGAATATAAATCTATATTTCAATCCTTATAATTTGTTTTGCATGGTCTCATAACTATAGTTATTATCCCTTCTCTTTCTTAGATAACGTTGCTAGGCTTAACTTGCTTACCTAATATCTTGGTTTATTTATTCAGGAAATTTCAGCTTTAGAACTATGGTTTCAAAATGCAATTACAATGTTAAAGTATGGAAATTTTTCAGGTAATGTTTTTGTTCAATATGAAAATTTGTTCTGCAAGGTATTGGTATATATTTTCAATGTATATAGTTAGTCTCTAAGTGTAAATCGTGTACTTTATTAGATAACAGTTTTCTAAACCTCTATCTGTATATCTACTTATCAGCCTTTAAAAAGGCATTCACACAGTGACTTGTGATATTGTTAACTGTTAATATGGAATTAATTTTTATTGCTGAATTGCATGTGTTTGAATATTAAAGTTCTATAATGGAAAAACAGGTCCTAACTGAACATGGTAGTGACTACTCTGCCTGAGTATGGATGTTTCAATTATTTTTTTATATTATGTTTTTGGAAGACATATAACACTTATTATTTTACTTACCTTTACTATATATGTATATTTTTAAATTCATTTTATTATCATTAATCTATAATTACATGAAGAACATTATGGTTACTAGACTGCCCCTTCACCAAGTCCCCCCCACAAACTCCACTACAGCCAATGTCCACCAGTGCAGCAAGATGCTGCAGACTCAACTCTTTGTCTTCTCTGTGCTGCACATCCCTCCCTATGCCCCGCCCACATTATACATGATAATCGTAAGGCCCCCTTTCTTTTTCCCTGCCCTTATCCCTCCCTTCCCACTCCTCCTGCCCAGTCCCTTTCCCTTTGGTAACCGTTAGTCCATTCTTGGGTTCTGTGAGTCTGCTGCTGTTTTGTTCCTTCAGTTTTTCTTTGTTTTATACTCCACTGATGAGTGAAATCATTTGATACTTGTCTTTCTCCGCTGGCTTATTTCACTGAGCATAATACCCTCTAGCTCCATCCATGTTGTTGCAAATTGTAGGATTTGTTTTCTTCTTATGGCTGAATAATATTCCATTGTGTATATGTACCACATCTTCTTTATCCATTCATCTATTAATGGACACTTAGGTTGCATTCATTTCCTGGCTATTGTAAATAGTGCTGCAATAAACATAGGGGTGCATCTGTCTTTTTCAAACTGGGCTGCTGCATTCCTAGGGTAAATTCCTAGAAGTGGAATTCCTGGGTCAAATGGTATTTCTATTTTGAGCTTTTTGAGGAACCTCCATATTGCTTTCCACAATGGTTGAACTAATTTACATTCCCACCAGCAGTGTAGGAGGTTTCCCTTTTCTCCGCAACCTCGCCAACATTTGCTGCTGTTTGTCTTTTGGATGGTGCCGATCCTTACTGGTGTGAGGTGATATTTCCTTGTGGTTTTAATTTGCATTTCTCTGATGACAAGCGATGTGAAGCATCTTTTCATGTGTCTGTTGGCCATCTGAATTTGTTCTTTGGAGAACTGTCTGTTCAGCTCCTCTGCCCATTTTTTAATTGGATTATTTGCTTTTTGTTTGTTGATGTACATGAGCTCTTTATATATTTTGGATGACAAACCTTTATTGGATCTGACATTTATGAATATATTCTCCCATCCTGTAGGGTTCCTTTTGGTTTTATTGATGGTGTCCATTGCTGTACAGAAGCTTTTCAGCTTGATATAGTCCCACTTGTTCATTTTAGCTTTTGTTTCCCTTGCCCGGGGAGATATGTTCATGAAGAAATCACTCATGTTTATGCCCAAGAGATTTTTGCCTATGTTTTTTCTAAGAGTTTTATGGTTTCATGACTTACATTCAGGTCTTTGACCCATTTCGAATTTACATTTGTGTATGGGGTTAGACAGTGATCCAGTTTCATTCTCTTACATGTAGCTGTCCAGTTTTGGCAGCACCATCTGTTGAAGAGACTGTCATTTCCCCATTATATGTCCATGGCTCCTTTATCAAATATTAATTGATTTATTTATAATTAATATATTTGGGTTAATATCTGGGGTCTCTATTCTGTGCCACTGGTCTGTGGGTCTGTTCTTGTGCCAGTACCAAACTGTCTTGATTACTGTGGCTTTGTAGTAGAACTTGAAGTTGGGGAGTGAGATCCCCCCACTTTATTCTTCCTTCTCAGGATTGTTTTGGCTATTTGGGGTCTTTGGTGTTTCCATATGAATTTTTTTTTTTTTTGAGAGGGCATCTCTCATATTTATTGATCAAATGGTTGTTAACAGTTAACAACAATAAAATTCTGTACAGGGGACTCAATGCACAATCATTAATCCACCCCAAGCCCAATTCTCATCAGTCTCTGATTTTCTGAAGCACAACGAACAAGTTCTTACATGGTGAACAAATTCTTACATAGTGAATAAGTTCTTACATGGTGAACAGTACAAGGGCAGTCATCACAGAAACTTTCAGTTTTGATCACGCATTATGAACTACAAACAATGAGGTCAGATATGAATATTCATTTGATTTTTATACTTGATTTATATATGAATCCCACATTTCTCCCTTATTATTAGTTTATTATTATTATTATTATTTTTAGTAAAATTCTGAAGCGGTAGGTAGATGCAAGATAAAGGTAGAAAACATAGTTTAGTGCTGTAAGAAAGCAAATGTAAATGATCAGGTGTGTGCCTATAGGCTAAGTATTAATCCAAGCTAGACTAGGGCAACAAACCATCCATGGATGCAGAAGATTTCTCTCAAAACAGGGGGGATGAGGTTCTAAGCCTCACCTCTGTTGATCCCCAATTTCTCACCTGATGGCCCCCTTGCGACTGTGCCTGTCTTAGATTGTTCCTCCCTTGAGGAATCTTACCCGTCTGTGGCTAACCAGTCATCTTCCGGGGCCATACAGGGAAATGTAAAGTTGGTAAGTGAGAGAGAAGCCATATTGTTTGAAAAGGTTAGCTTTTTACTTCTTTGCAGATTTATGCCCTGTGGGTTTTATGCCCAGCATTTGTCTTGAGGTATCTTTACCACTTGGAAGAATTAGGATACTTGGAAAATTCAATAAAGAGGCACAAATTCTATTTAAGGGTTGTAATTAGGAAGGAAGAAGAAAAGCTATAGAAGAAGCAGACTGAAGAAAACATGGAAAGATTGGTTATTTCTTTGACATATCTTCATGTAGAGTAACTTAAGCATGTATAGGTTTTAAACTACTAATTAAATTGTGCACACACATTAACATAATAGGAATGCAGTTACATAACCAAAGCAGACCTACAATTACCAGCCATCTCCAGTGAAACCAAGAATCCATATGAATTTTTAAACTATTTGTTCTAGTTCATTGAAGATTGTTGTTAGTAATTTGATAGGTATTGCATCAAATCTGTATATTGCTTTGGGCAGGATGGCCATTTCGACGATATTAATTCTTCCTAGCCAAGAGCATGGGATGAGTTTCCATTTGTTAGTGTCCTCTTTAATTTCTCTTAAAAGTGTCTTATAGTTTTCAGGTATAGGTCTTTCACTTCCTTGGTAAGGTTATTCCTAAGTATTTTATTCTTTTTGATGCAATTGTGAATGGAATTGTTTTCCTGATTTCTCTTTCTATTAGTTCATTGTTAGTGTATAGGGAAGCCACAGATTTCTGTGTGTTAATTTTGTATCCACAACTTTGCTGTATTCCGATATCAGTTCTAGTAGTTTTGAAGTGGAATCTTTAGGGTTTTTTTATGTACAATATCATGTCATCTGCAAATAGTGACAGTTTAACTTCTTCTTTACCAGTTTGGATTCCTTGTATTTCTTTTTTTTGTCTAATTGCCGTGGCTAGGACCTCCAGTACTATGTTGAATAACAGTGGGGAGAGTGGGCATCCCTGTGTTGTTCCTGATCTCAGAGGAAAAGCTTTCAGCTTCTCACTGTTCAGTATGATGTTGGCTGTGGGTTTATCATATATGGCCTTTATTATGTTGAGGTACTTCCCCTCTATACCCATTTTTTTGAGAGTTTTTATCATGAATGGATGTTGAATTTTGTCAAATGCTTTTTCAGCATCTGTGGAGGTGATCATGTGGTTTTTGTCCTTTTTGTTTATGTGGTGGATGATGTTGATGGATTTTCGAATGTTGTACCATCCTTGCATCCCTGGGATGAATCCCACTTCGTCATGGTGTATGATCCTCTTGATGTATTTTTGAATTCGGTTTGCTAGTATTTTGTTGAGTATTTTTGCATCTACGTTCATCAGGGATATTGGTCTGTAATTTTCTTTTTTGTTGGGGTCTTTGCCTGGTTTTGGTATTAGGGTGATGTTGGCTTCATAGAATGAGTTTGGAAGTATTCCCTCCTCTTCTACTTTTTGGAAAACCTTAAGGAGAATGGGTATTATATCTTCTCTGTATGTCTGATAAAATTCCGATAAATCCATCTGGCCCGGGGCTCTTTTTCTTGGGTAGTTTTTTGATTACCACTTCGATTTCTTTGCTGGTAATTGGTTTGTTTAGATTTTATGTTTCTTCCTTGGTCAGTCTTGGAAGGTTGTATTTTTCTAGGAAGTTGTCCATTTCTTCTAGGTTTTCCAGCTTCTTAGCATATAGGTTTTCATAGTAGTCTCTAATAATTCTTTGTATTTCTGTTGGGTCCGTTGTGATGTTTCCTTTCTCGTTTCTTATTCTGTTAATGTGTGTTGATTCTCTTTTTCTCTTAATAAGTCTGGCCAGAGGCTTATCTATTTTGTTTATTTTCTCAAAGAACCAGCTCTTCGTTTCATTGATTTTTTGTATTGTTTTACTCTTCTCAATTTCATTTATTTCTTGTCTGATCTTTATTTTGTCCCTGCTTCTGCTGACTTTAGGCCTCATTAGTTCTTCTTTTTCCAATTTTGATAATTGTGACTTTAGACTATTCATTTGGGATTGTTCTTCCTTCTTTAAATATGCCTGGATTGCTATATATTTTCCTCTTAAGACTGCTTTTGCTGCGTCCCACAGAAGTTGGGACATTGTGTTGTTGTTGTCATTTGTTTCCATATATTGCTGGATCTCCATTTTAATTTGGTCATTGATCCATTGATTATTTAGGAGCATGTTGTTAAACCTCCATGTGTTTCTGAGCCTTTTTCCTTTCTTTGTACAATTTATTTCTAGTTTTATACCTTTGTGGTCTGAAAGGTTGATTGGTAGGATTTCAATCTTTTGGAATTTACTGAGGCTCTTTTTGTGGCCAGTATGTGGTCTGTTGTGGAGAATGTTCAATGTGCACTTGAGAAGAATGTGTGTCCTGTTGCTTTTGGGTGTAGAGTTCTATAGATGTCTATTAGGTCCATCTGTTTTAGTGTGTTGTTCAGTGCCTCTGTGTCCTTACTTATTTTCTGTCTGGTGGATCTGTCTTTTGGGGTGAGTGGTGTGTAAAAGTCTCCCAGAATGAATGTATTGCATTCTGTTTCCTCCTTTAATTCTGTTAGTATTTGTTTCACATATATTGGTGCTCCTGTATTGGGTGCACATATGTTTATAATGATTATATCCTCTTGCTGGGCTGAGCCCTTTATCATTATGTAATGTCCTTCTTTATCTTTTGTTACTTTCTTTATTTTGAGGTCTATTTTGTCTGATACTAGTATTGCAACACCTGCTTTTTTCTCTCTGTTGTTTGCATGAAATACCTTTCACCATCCCTTGACTTTTAATCTTTGATGTCTTTGGGTTTGAGGTGAGTCTCTCGTAAGCAGCATATAGATGGGTCTTGCTTTTTTATCCATTCTATTACTCTGTGTCTTTTGATTGGTGCATTTTGTCCATTTATATTTGGGGTGATTATTGAAAGATACGTACTTATTGCCATTGCAGGCTTTAGATTCGTGGTTACCAAAGGTTCAAGGTTAGCTTCTTTACTACCTTACTGTCTAACTTAACTTGCTTTTTAAGCTATTATAAACACAGTCTGATGATTATTTCTCTCCCTTCTTATTCCTCCTCTTCCATTCTTCCTATGTTGGGTGTTTTGTTCTGTGCTCTTTTTAGGAGTGCTCCCATCTAAAGCAGTCCCTCTAAGGTACCCTGTAGAGGTTGTTTGTGGGAGGGAAATTCCCTCAACTTTTGCTTGTCTGGGAATTGTTTAATCCCTCCTTCATATTTAAAATGATAATCATGCTGGATACAGTATCCTTGGTTCAAGGCCCTTCTGTTTCATTGCATTAAATATATCATGCCATTCTCTTCTGGCCTGTAAGGTTTCTGTTGAGAAGTCTGATGATAGCCTGATGGGTTTTCCTTTGTAGGTGACCTTTTTTCTCTCTCTGGTTGCGTTTAATACTCTGTCCTTGTCCTTGATCTTTGCCATTTTAATTAGTATGTGTCTTGGTGTGGTCCTTGTTGGGTCCCATCTCTCGGGAGTTCTGTGTGCCTCTGTAGTCTGAGCAACTATATCCTCCCCCAGTTTCGGGAATTTCTCAGGAATTATTTCTTCAGATACACTTTCTATCCCTTTTTCTCTCTCTTCTTCTTCTGGTACCCCTATAATGCGGATATTGTTCCTTTTGGATTGGTCACACAGTTCTCTTAATATTGTTTCATTCCTGGAGATCCTTTTATCTCTCTCTATGTCAGCTTCTATGTGTTCCTGTTCTCTGGTTTCTATTCCATCAATGGCCTCTTGCATCTTATCCATTCTGCTTATAAATCCTTCCAGTTTTTGTTTCACTTCTGTATTCTCCTTCCTGGCATCTGTAATCTCCCTCTGGACTTCGTCCCTTAGCTCTTGTATATTTCTCTGCATCTCCGTCAGCATGTTTATGATTTTTATTTTGAATTCTTTTTCTGGGTGACTGGTTAGGTCTGTCTCTGCAGCTCCTCTCTTAGGTGTTGTGTGAACTGTGTTGGCCTAGACTAAATTTTTTTGTCTTTTCATGGTGATAGTGGGGCTCTAGTCAGGTCGCCGGTGTGTCAGCTGGGAGAAGAATGTCCTTTCCTGCTTGCTGGATGCCTTGCCCTTCTCCGCTGTCTGTGTTGGTTACCCGCACTCCTGGAGCAGCCACCGGGCTAGTCCCCTAAGCTGCTGTGGGCGGGGTCTCCATCAGAGCAGTGCGGTGCCCTGTGGGGAGTGGCAGGCACGCCAGGTGTGCCCCTCCTTGATAGCGGTGCCACTGCCGGGCAGTTGTGTTCCAGCAACAGACTTTCGGTCTGGCCCAGGCAGCTGTGCATTGGGCTGGGATTCCAGTTGGCTGCTGGGAGTGTGCCTGCTCCCTCTGGCTCTTCTTCAGGTGTGCGTGGGGCTCTTCTGCGTGGGCGTCTACCGGGCTCCTCTGGCTCCACTGCTGCCGGTGTACACGAACCGTATCCGGGATGTTTGGTCGCCGCTGCTGCGGGCTCGCAGAAGCCTCTCCTGGTCCCCTATGGTGCCGTTGGAGCACGCAATCTTTTCCCAGTCCCTTCTGGCGCCACCACCACCGTCACGCGCTGCCACTCTCCCACTACTGGGCCGGTGTGTCAGGGTCCACACCAGTTGGAGGAACGACTGGCAGGCTGTTTAGTGCCGTGAGGGGCTTCAGAGCTGCACTGCCTTCCCTGGGTTTAGGGCGCCTAAGGTTTCCTGGGATTTCCAGCTGCTGGCTAAGTGTGCTGGGACGAGTTCGTCCAGCTATGGGGTCCCTGTCTTTTTAAGACTTGCAGAAAGCACTCGCTTTTCTTTTGTCTCAGGCGCGCCGGTTGCGGGGACCTACCCACCGGTTTTGCTTTTCCGTTTCTTTAATATCCTGCACCCCGTGCACCTTGTGTCTGCGCTCTGGGTGCATATTTCTAGAGCTGGTTGTTTAGCAGTCCTGGGCTTTCACTCCCTCCTCATTCCAACTTCTTTCTTCCCGCCGGGTTCTGGGGTAGGGGAGCGTTTGGGTCTCGCATGGCCACGGCTTGTATCTTACCCCCTTCGTGTGATGTTGTGTTCTTGCAGATGTGGATGTATCCTGGCTGTTGTACTGCATCCACTGGTGTCTCTTTTAGGAATAGTTGTATTTATTGTATTTTCATAAACATATATGTTTTGGGGAGGAGATTTCCTCTGAACTACTCACACTGCCATCTTCTGGTGATCCTTTGTTCCTTCTAATTTTGAATTAGCTTTTTTTGCAATGAAGTAAATGGAGTAATGGAAAAGTAGTAATTCAGTGGTATTGATATATCTTTCTTAGGATAATGGGTTAACTTTCCTTCTTTAGCCTTCAGTCTGCTTGTAAAGTAGGCAATGTTAATGGTAAATTCAAGATACAGGCATAACATGGAGATACTGCAGGTTCCATTCCAGACCACTGCAGTAAACCTAGTACCACAATAAAATGGGTCAAGTGAATTTTTTTGTTTCCTTGTGCATATAAAAGTTGTTTACACTGTATTTTAATTTGTTAAGTATGCAAAAACATTATGTTAAAAAAAAACAAGGTGCATACCTCATTTAAAATATTGCTAAAAAGTGCGAGCCATCATCTGAGCTTTTAGTGAGTCACAATCTTTTTGCTCATGTTGAGTTATGTATGCCTTGATTGCATGGCTGTTGATCAATCGAGGTGGTGGTTCCTTAAGGTTGGGCTGGCTGTGGCAATTTCTTAAAATAAGAAAACAGTGAAATTTGCTCAATCAATTGACTCTTCCTTTCATGAATGATTTCTCTGTGGCATGTGATCCTGCCTGATAGTATTTTACCCACAGTAGAATGTCTTTCAAAATCGGAGTCAAACCCTCCACTCCAAAACTACTAGAACTAATATCTGAATTCAGCAAAGTTGCAGGATGCAAAATTTATGCACAGAAATCTGTTGCTGTCCTGTACACTAACGATGAACTAGCAGAAAGAGAAATCAGGAAAACAATTCCATTCACAATTGCATCAAAAAGAGCAAAATACCTAGGAATAAACCTAACTAAGGAAGTGAAAGACTTTACTTTTCTGAAAACTACAAGACACTCTTAAGGGAAATTGAAGAGGACACTAACAAATGGAAACTCATCCCATGCTCTTGGCTAGGAAGAATTAACATTGTCAAAATGGCCATCCTGCCTAAGCAATATACAGATTCAATGTAATGCCTACCAGAATACCAACAGCATTGTTCAATGAACTGGAACAAATAGTTTTAAAATTCATATGGAACCACAAAAGACCCCAAATAACCAAAGCAATTCTGAGAAGGGAGAGTGAAGCAGGGGGGATCTTGCTACCTAACTTCAAGCTCTACTACAAAGCTACAGTAATCAAGACAATTTTGTAATGCCACAAGAACAGACCCACAGACCAGTGGAATAGAATAGCGAGTCCAGATATTAACCCAAATATATATGGTCAATTAATATATGATAAAGGAGCTATGGACATAAAATGGGGAAATGACAGCCTCTTCAACCACTGGTGTTGGCAAAACTGGACAGTTACATGTAAGAGAATGAAACTGGATCATTGTCTAAAACCATACACAAATGTAAATTCGAAATGGATCAAAGACCTGAATGTAAGTCATGAAACCATAAAACTCTTAGAAAAAACATAGGCAAAAATCTCTTGGACCTAAAAACGAACAACTTCTTCATGAACATATCTCCCCAGGCAAGGGAACAAAAGCAAAAATGAACAAGTGGGACTACATCAAACTGAAAAGCTTCTGTACAGCAAAGGACACCATGAATAGAACAAAAAGGCATGCTACAGTATGGGCGAATGCATTCATAAATGACAGATCCAATAAAGGGTTGACATCCAAAATATATAAAGAGCTCACACACCTCAACAAACAAAAAGCAAATAATTCAATTAAAAAATGGGCGGAGGAGCTGAACAGACAGCTCTCCAAATAATTAATTCAGATGGCCAACAGACACATGGAAAGATGCTTCACATCGCTAATCATCAGAGAAATGCAAATTAAAACCACAATGAGATATCACCTCACACCAGTAAGGATTGGCACCATCCAAAAGACAAACAAACAACAAATTTTGGCCAGGATGCGGAGAAAGGGGAACCCTCCTACACTGCTGGTGGGAATGTAAATTAGTTCAACCATTGTGGAAAGCAGTGGAGGTTCCTCAGAAAACTCAAAATAGAAATACCATTTGACCCAGGAATTCTTCTCCTAGGAATTTACCCTAAGAATGCAGCAGCCCTGTTTGAAAAAGACAGATGCACCCCTATGTTTATTGCAGCAGTATTTACAATAGCCAAGAAATGGAAGCAACCTAAGTGTCCATTGGTAGATGGGTGGATAAAGAAGATGTACATATAAACAAAAGAATATTATTCAGCCATAAGAAGAAAACAAATCCTACCATTTGCAACAACATTGATGGACCTAGAGGGTATTATGCTCAGTGAAATAATCCAAGCAGAGAAAGATAAGTATCAAGTGATTTCACTCATCAGTGGAGTATAAGAACAAAGAAAAAACTGAAGGAGCAAAATAGCAGTGGTCTCACAGAACCCAAGAATGGACTAAACAGTTACCAAAGGAAAAAGGACTGTGGAGAATTGGTGGGAAGGGAGGGAGAAGGGTTGGGTTGAAGGAAAGGGGACCTTATGATTAGCATGTGTATTGTGGTGGTGGGGCACAGGGAGGGCTGTACAGCACAGAGAAGACAAATAGTGATTCTGTAGCATCTTACTACGCTGATGGACAGTGAGTGTAATGGGGTATGTGGCGGTAACTTGCTGATGGGGGGAGTCTAGTAAACATAATGTCCCTCATGTAATTGTAGATTAATGATACCAAAAAATAAATTGGAGTCAACCCTCTCAAACCTTCTGTTGCTTTGTCAACTAAGTTTATGGATATTTCAAATTGCTCTCTATTCAGTAGTCTTGGCCATCTTTGTCAGGAGTAGATTCCATCTCAAGGGACCATTTTCTTTCTCATCTATAAGAAAGTATTCCTCATCTGTTCATGTTTTATCATGAGATTGCAGCAACTCAGTCACATGTTCAGGCTGCACTTCCAATTCTAGTTCTCTTGATATGTTTGCAGTTACTTAAGGGACAATAAGTGCAGTTTCTTTCTCTGGTAATAAAGTGTTGGCCAGAGCCCTCAGAGTCATCCATGACGGGTCAAATAGATTTCTTTCAAATTCCTGTTAATGTTGATATTTTGACCTCTTCCCATAAATCATGAATGTTCTTAATGGCACCTAGAATGGTGAATCCTTTCAGAAAAATTTTCAGTTTGTTTTGTCCACATCCATTAGAGGAATTACCTTCTGTTGCAGCTATAGCCTCAATTATAGAAAATATATTTATTCAATAGTAATACTTGAAAGTTGAAGTGACTTCTTGATCCATGGGCTGCAGAATGGATGTTGTATTAGCAGACCTGAAATAAAAAATCTCATACATCTCCATCAGAACTCCTGGTCAGCCAGGTGCATTGTCAAGTAGCAGTAATATTTTGAAAGGGATCTTTGCTCGTAAAGACTAGTAGGTCTAAACAGTGGGATTCAAATATTCAGTAAACCATGTTTTAACAGATTGCTGTCATTCAGGCTTTGTTGTTTCATTTATAGAGCATGGGCAGTGGAGATTGAGCATTATTCTTAAGGGCCCTAGGATTGCCAGAATATTCAGTCAGGATTGGCTTCAGCTTAAAGTTACCATCTGCATTAGCCCCTAACGAGAGAGTAAGCGTGCTCTGTGAAGCTTTGAAACCACGCATTGACTTCTCTTCTCTAGATGTGAAAGTCCTAGTGTGTCTTTTCCCAGTATAAAGCTCTGTCATATGCACTGATAGTCGGTTATTTAGTGTAGCTGTTAATGATCTTAGCTAGATTTTATTATTATCATTCATGCTTAGCTAGATCTTCTGGGTAACTTGCTGTAGCTTCTGCATCAGCACTTGCTGCTTCACCTTAGACTTGATGTTACGGAGATGACTTCTTTCCTTCAGCTTCATGAACCAACCTCTTCTAGCTTCCATCTTTCCTTCTGCAGCTTCCTCACTTCTTTTAGCTTTATAGAATTGAAGAGAGCTAGAGTCTTGCTCTGGAAGAGGCTTTGGCCTGAGGGGATGTTGTAAATGGTTTGATCTTCTATCCAAACCACTAAAACTTTCTCCATTTCTTTAGTAAGGCTGTTTTGCTTTGTTATCATTCATATATTCCCTGGAGTAGCAATTTTAATGTCCTCCAAGAACTTTTCCTTTGCATTCACAACTAGGCTAATTGGGGCAAGAGGCCTAGCTTTTGCCTATCTTGTCTTTTGACATACCTTCCTCATTAAGCTTAATCATTTCTAGCTTTTGATTTAAAGTGAGAGATGTGTGATTTTTCCTTTCATTTGAGTACTTATAGGGTGATTAATTGGCCTAATATCAATATTGTTGTGTCTTAGGAAAAAGGGAGTCCTAAGGAAAGGGAGAGAGATGGATGAAGAGCCATTCAGTGGAGTAGTCAGATCACACTCAAAACTTACCGATTAAATTTGCTGTCTTATATGGGCATGGTTCATGGAACCCCAAAACAATTACAATAGTAACATCAGAGTTCACTGTAAAAGTGTGTAATATTGCAGTTATTACCAAAATATGACAGAGACATGAAGTGAGGAAATGCTCTTGGAAAAATGGTGCCAATAAGCTTGCTTGATGCAGCATTGTCACAAACCTTCAATTGTAAAGAACACATTCTCTGTGAAATGCAGCAAAGTGAATCCTTATAAAACAAGATATGTTAGTATATTTTGAAAGTAAGTAATGGATACATGGTAAATATAAAATAATCTTACTGATCACAAGTACAAACTCAATTACACATTTTAGGGTGTGGCTAAGAGGAAGGTAAAAATAAATGAACTTGAAGAAACCTTAGTGTTAGCAAACGAGTAATTTTTTGTTCTTAAAATTGATTAGCCATGATATTTCATTGTAAAATCACCTTAATATAAATAAACTTGTTAACATAATGGTTTTTCACTCTTGATATCATCAAGTATAAGATACCCTTATGCTTAGCTGAAATAAAATTCTGAGTTCAGTTAATAGTATTGTGATGTAAGATTTACCATTTTGAGTTAGACCCATCATTCTTGCAACTCTTATCCTCGGAAATATGAAATAGACATGGTTAACCTTATTGATCACCTCAAAGAGGTGATTTCCCAAAATGTTTCAGCTACCCTAATTGTTTGTTTAAGCTTCTTACATATGTGTGTTTATGTGGCTTTTGAATCTATATTTTGGGCAGGCCTTTTATAATTTTCTATCTTTTGTGAAAAACTGTGTTTTAAAGATTTTGTTGTCTATAAGAAAAATACATCAAGTGGGTGTATTATTTAAGATCTTGCCCCATTTAAAAAAATTTACTTAAAAAAATATTTTAGAGTAGTGAAAGTCTGCACATAAATCTTTGACCATACGTCTGACAAATTCCTTAGGAAAGATTTCTGTAATTGCAAATATTTTATTAATGGGTTTAAAATTATTTAAGGCCTGTGATCAGTAATGCAAAATTGCTTCTGGAAATGTTTAGCCAGTGTATATG
This sequence comes from Manis pentadactyla, assembly GCF_030020395.1. Classification (NCBI taxonomy): domain Eukaryota; kingdom Metazoa; phylum Chordata; class Mammalia; order Pholidota; family Manidae; genus Manis; species Manis pentadactyla. Next base: position 41,163,215 of record NC_080021.1, on the reverse strand, counting down.
CTCATAAACATTAAGAAGAGTACCTTTATTACATTCTTGATATCCTTAAATGTGATCATGTTTAAAGTGTCCATCAATAGAGGAATGGATAAAGAAGATGTGGTACATATACACAATGGAATATTATTCAGCCATAAGAAGAAAACAAATCCTACCATTTGCAACAACATGGATGGAGCTAGAGGGCATTATGCTCAGTGAAATAAGCCAGGTGGAGAAAGACAAGTACCAAATGATTTCACTCATATGTGTCATATGTGGAGTATAAGAACAAAGAAAAACTGAAGGAACAAAACAGCAGCAGAATCACTGAACCCCAGAATGGACTAACAGTTACCAAAGGGAAAGGGGCTGGAGAGAATGGATGGGAAGGGAGGGATAAGGGCAGGGAAAAAGAAAGGGGGCATTACAATTAGCACGTATAATGTTGGTGGGGGGGCATGGGTGAGCTGTACAAAACAGAGAAGACAAGTAGTGATTCTACAGCATCTTACTACACTGATGGACAGTGTCTGTAATGGGGATTGTGGGGAGGACTTGGTGAAGGGGGGAGCCTAGTAAACATAATGTTCTGCATGTAAAAAAAAAACACAAGTTGACAAAATATATATTTTAGTTAACATTTATTTGATTATTAGTGAAATTAGGTTTTTGAAAATAACTTCACTGGCCCCATTCAGGTTCTTTGCCCATTTTTCTATTGTGGATTAATCTTATATATATGTATGTATAGTAAATCAGTATTTATGATACATATGTATTTATATGTATTATACTTTATAAGATATAAAATCTCATTTTAAAGATACTTATATATAAAATTGTTCACATGTGTGTGTGTATAAATGGTTGAGTCTTTGTCATTGGTTTTGCTGAGGCTGCTTATCACTGGTTGTATTGGTGCCATGTAATATTTAAAAGAATGTGACAGAGAAATCTGAGATTAAGAAGAGCTTGGTAGTCTTCCACTGTACATGCCTCCCTTCCTGTCCCCACTCATCCCATTTTCTTATCTCTGCATGGTCTATTCAGTATATGATTTTTAGGTCAGTTTTGGAAAAAACCTGTATTCATATTTAAATGTGGCATTTTATACCCTGCCATCCCACAATGCAATTTTTTTGCCTGCAAATTCAAGTTTTTGCAGCGTTAGTCCTAAAAGTATGATGATTACCATTATTTCTTTTTCATGTTTCATAGACACTCAAATGCTAGTTAGTCAAAATAAACCTCCAAGAGAGTTGACTTTATGACTTAATTGGTTTTATTCCATGTTTATGTAACAGCAGGAAGCCATTACACTGAGGTTGTGTTTATATTCCATTGATGTCTTTTTCTATAAGGAAAACTCTGATTGACTGCACTGTAGCCTATTTGCTAGCAATTAATCTTATTTTTTTTCTTATAGTTGATTCATGTAGTAAATTTTATGTCATATGTAAATCTCTTATTTAACATTTGTTTGAAATTTCCTGAACATATGTTTCACTTGGTTTTATATATTTGACAGTAAAAATTTTATTACGTCCATACTTCTATAGTTATATTGTTAGTAATTTTCCCACCTAACCTATGTTTTTAGGATCTGCATGTGTTCTTTTTTGGTTAATAAAGCTTGAAAGGGCAGTTGAACTTTTACTAAAATGACATTGTGAAATTTTTGTTTTTGATTGTGAGACACCTGTCTGTTTTCTTTTGGCGGTGGAGTCCTATCATATTAATGTTATAGAGTGGATATTTTGGTTACATAACCTCTCTGGAAAAGTTAAATGGAAATTTATTTGGCTATATCATTTCTATTTGCATTTATATAATTTGGCTTGATATAGTTTCTGTCTAAAATGTACTGGTCATCATAGCAAAATTTGTTTTCATTGTTAAGGTTTTAGAGTAAATTTATTTTGCCTTAAATATTAGAAATGTTCGGGCATCGCTATTTCTCTTATGGTATTTCATTTTAAGACTTCTGGTATTTCTCTGTGTTAAAAGATATTTTTTTGAACATGTTTTTGTTGTGATGTTTTTGTTTTCAACATACAGATTCATACATTAGTGGAGAGTTTGAAACTTTCTATCACAGATCAACAACTACCTATGTTTATCCGTATAATGCAACTTGGGATTGCTCTTTACTATGGAGAAATAGGCAATTTTAAAGATGGAGAAACAGAAGATCCTTTCTGTCACAATAAAGATATGTTAGGAAACATTACAGGTAAATATAACAAAAATACAACTTTATTATAGAACTATTCTTCTTACAAAGTGTTTTTGCCATTGTGAAACTTAAAAAAATAAAACATTAGGTTGAGTTTTGCAGTATTCTAATGTGGCTGTATTCTAAAATCATGGGATCATTGTATTTTGGTTGTTTGACACTACATTGATTTTTTAATTCTTTTCTACCTGCTGGATACAATTCTGATTTTCTTTTTTTGACCTGTTAAAAATAACCTTTGTATTTCTTATAGGTGTAGATATTCAGAATGTACATTATATAAAAGTTAAGATAGTTGCAACATCAAGATTTTGTAGTGTGATATAATGAGTTATAAGAAATGCATATTCGGTCGTTCATATGACCAGATATATATTTCCCAGATATATTTAGTCTTCATCCAGACTGAAAACACTGCAGTCTTAAAGGTGAAACAGGTGTTTTGTCATGTTAATGAGAGATTTTGGACCCCCACCCAAGGGCATGGGTTGGAGGCTGAATCAGCCAATGGCCAATAATTTAGTCAGTCATGACTGTGCAATGAAGCCCTCATAAAACCAATGAGAGTGGGTTCTCTTGGTCTCAGCTCTGCTTTGCCTGCTCTGCTCAGTTGGATCCTGCTTCTTGGTCAGAGAGCTTCTATGCTTGAGGAACCAGAACTCCTCCATGTACCATTGAGCCAGGCCCCCAAGCACCACAAAGATAGAAGCTCCTTTATTTGGGACCTTGCCCTATGTCTCTCTTCATCTGGCTGTTAACTTGTGTCCTTTATTAAACTGGTAAACCCCAAGTGTTTTCCTGAGTTCTGTGAGCTGTTCTAGCAAATTAATTGAACCTAATGGGGAGGTCGTGGGAACCTCTGTAGCTGGTAGGTCAGAAGCACATGTAACTGCCTGGGTCTTGCAACCTGTGTCTGGAATTGGGAGTGGAGGGCAGTACTGTAGGATGGAGCCTTTAACCTGGGAATCTGGTGCTGTCTCCAGGCAGATAGTGTCAGAATTGAGTTGAGTTCTCCAGCACCCTGCTGGTGTTGGAGAATTGCTTGATTTAAGTATGTGCCGGAAGAACTCCTCTCACATACTTACAACACATTGGAATCAGGTCCGGGTACCTGAATGAAGTAGCGCTATTACTGCTGTGTATAATATTGTTGCTGTTATACATATATGTAGGGAAAAAATACACCATGGCATTTGGTGTCAGAGATATGACACCTAGTAAACTCTGGTGTTGTTCATTTTTCTGCAGAGGCTCTCCGAGAGTTATTTCAACTAATTGTTGTATATATACTTGATGAATCCTTAATTATTTGTAATTATCATTAGCAACTTTAAATTTAATGAACTACATGGTTCATTGGAGGATATCTAGTTAATTAATTGGAACATTAATTAATGAAGTACATCTCATTGAAGGATACGTAATGGGTTAGCTTGCATTATTCAATTCATTATACTTTTAGTAAAGTCTATTATATATAAGACATTATTCATAATGTGGGAAAATACATAGATAAAATGATATGTTCTTCTCCCTTAAAATCTTAAGGTATACTGGAGTGGACATACATGTGAACAATTAGTTTAGTACGATGTGTGATAAAATGATAGGATGCTTGGTTAAATAGAGGTATGAATGAATGATCTGACGTAGAAAGATGATAAAAGAAATGATCGACTTTCACTTGGCATAGGGCCTGAGACTCAAGGAAAACTTGGGGAATATGATTAGTTTCTGTTGTTAGAGCATTTAGAAAAGGACATTTAAAAGTTAGGAACAAATAACTCATTAAAAAATGAACAAAATACCTGAGCAGACACTTATCCAAAAAAGATATGTGAATGGAAACAAGCACATTCATTCAAAGATGCTCAACATCATTAGTTACAAGGGGGGATACAAATCAAACCATAGTGAGATACCATTTCATAGCAAGTAGCATGGTTGTAATCAAAAGACTTAAAATAAGTATTGTCAAGGATGTGGAGAAATTCGAATTTTTTTGCTGGTGGGAATGTAAAAAAAACAATTTGGTTATTAGAAAAGTTGAACATAGACTTACCATATGACCTATCAATTCTGTTCCTGTGTATATATGCAAGAGAATTGATATGTCCACATAAAAACTTGTATGTAATGTTCATGGCAATATTATTTGTAATAAATGAAAAATGAAACAAATGTTTATCAGCTAATGAATTGATAAATAATAGTGGTATATCCAGACTTTGGAATATTATTCAGCCATGTAAAGGAATGAAATACTGATATATGCTATAACATAATGAACATAGAAAACATTATTTTAAGTGAAAGCAGCCTCCAGTAAAAAAAGAACACATTTTATGATACCACTTATATGGTAATAGGCATTTTCTGTAGAGGGTGAAAGTAGATTAGTAATCTGGGCCTAGGTAGATAAGGGATAGGGGAGTCACTGCTCACAGGTAGAGGCTTTTCTCTTGAAGCAAAGAAAATGTTCTAAAATTAGATAGGGATGCAGGTTGCACAACTTTGTGACTATACTAAAAACCACTGAATTGTACACTTTTAAAGGCCAAATTTGACAGTTTATTTAAAAAATCTTATTACTTAAAAAAAAATTAGGTGACTACATTAATACACATATGTGGGGATAAAACACCTTTATTTCATACTAGACAGTGAAAACCTGCTAGGTAATGAGTTCCTAGGAGCAATGTCTCACACTTAGAACAAAAACTAGCACATAGAACGTGTTCAACTCATTTTTTTCCAACATGCTATTATGACAAATTTCAAATATATACAAAAGTTGAAAGAGTATTATTCAGTAGAGACCACTATATGCATCTAGATTCTACAATTAATTGTTTTTACATTTGCTTTATCATATAGTTGTTCATCTAACTCCCCTCTTTCTTGATCAGTTCAACCAGTATTTCTGATGCCTTTCTAAGTTACAGGCTTTAGTACACTTTACCCCTAGTAAGCAGCATTAACTAGAGTTTATATTTATTTATCTTTTTTCTTTTTTTATTGAAGTATCATTGATACACAAACTTACATTAGTTTCACACATGCAACACAGTTCAACACTTACCCATATTAAATCCTCACCCTCACAAATGCAGTTGCTATCTGTCAACATAGGAAGCTGTTAGAGAATCATTGGCTATATTCCCGATATTATACTACTATCCCTGTGACCAACTTATGTTATGATTGAGAATTTTTGTGCCACTTCATCCCCCTTACCCTCTTCACCCACCCACTCCCAACCCCTTCTGTGTGGTAGCCACCATTAATTTCTCTGTGTTATGAGTATGCTGCAGTTTTGTTCATTTTGTTTTGCTTTGTTTTTATGCTTCAAAAATAAGTGAAATCATATGGTGTTTGTCTTTCCCTGCCTTCTTTCACTTACTATAATACCCTGTAGATCCATCCATGTTGTTGCAAATAGCAATATTTCTTTTTTTAATGGCTGAGTAATATTTCATTGTGTGTGTGTACCACATCTTGATCTACTGATGGACCCTTAGGTTGCTTCCATATCTTGGCTGTTGTAAATAATGAAGTGATAAACACAGGTGTGCATAATACTTTTTTTAATTAATTAATTAATTTTTATTTTTTTGAAGAACATTATGTTTACTAGGCTCTCCCCTACCACAAGTCCCCCCCACAAACCCCATTACAGTCACTGTCCATCAGCATAGTAAGATGTTGTAGAATCACTACTTGTCTTCTCTGTGTTGCAAAGCCCTCCCCTTTCCCCCACCCCCTACATTATACATGCAAATCATAATACCACCTTTCTTGTTCCCCGCCCTTATCCCTCCCTACCCTCCCATTCTCTCCAGTCTCTTTCTCTTTGGTAACTGTTAGTCCATTCTTGGGTTCTGTGATTCTGCTGCTGTTTTGTTCCTTCAGTTTTTCTTTTGTTCTTATACTCCACAGATGAGTGAAATCATTTGGTATTTGTCTTTCTCCGCTTGGCTTATTTCACTGAGCATAATACCCTCTAGCTCCATCCATGTTGCTGCAAATGGTAGGATTTGTTTTCTTCTTATGGCGGAGTAATATTCCATTGTGTATATGTACCACATCTTCTTTATCCATTCATCTACTGATGGACACTTAGTTTGCTTCCATTTCTTGGCTGTTGTAAATAGTGCTGCGATAAACATAGGAGTGCATCTGTCTTCTTTAAACTGGAGTGCTGCATTCTTAGGGTAAATTCCTAGAAGTGGAATTCCTGGGTCAAATGGTAAGTCTATTTTGAGCATTTTGAGGAACCTCCATATTGCTTTCCACAATGGTTGAACTAATTTACATTCCCACCAGCAGTGTAGGAGGGTTCCCTTTTCTCAGCAACCTCGCCAACATTTATTGTTGTTTGTCTTTTGGATGGTGGCCATCCTTACTGGTGTGAGGTGATATCTCATTGTGGTTTTAATTTGCATTGCTCTGATAACTAGCGATGTGGAGCATCTTTTCTTGTGTCTGTTGGCCATCTGAATTTCTTCTTTGGAAAAGTATCTGTTCAGCTCCTCTGCCCATTTTTTCATTGGATTATTTGCTTTTTGTTTGTTGAGAAGCGTGAGCTCTTTATATATTTTGGATGTCAAGCCTTTATCGGATCTGTCATTTACGAATATGTTCTCCCATACTGTAGGGTACCTTTTTGTTCTATTGATGGTGTCCTTTGCTGTACAGAAGCTTTTCAGCTTAATATAGTCCCACTTGTTCATTTTTGCTTTTGTTTTCCTTACCCGGGGAGATATATTCACGAAGAAGTCACTAATGTTCACATCCAAGATATTTTTGCCTATGTTTTTTTCTAAGAGTTTTGTGGTTTCATGACTTAAATTCAGGTCTTTGATCCATTTTGAATTTACTTTTGTGTATGGGGTTAGACAGTGATCCAGTTTCATTCTCTTACATGTAGCTGTCCAGTTTTGGCAGCACCATCTGTTGAAGAGACTGTCATTTCCCCATTGTATGTCCATGGCTCCTTTATCTAATATTAATTGACCATATATGTTTGGATTAATGTCTGGAGTCTCTAATCTGTTCCGCTGGACTGTGGCTCTGTTCTTGTGCCAGTACCAAACTGTCTTGATTACTATGGCTTTGTAGTAGAGCTTGAAGTTGGGGAGTGAGATCCCCGCCACTTTATTCTTCTTTCTCAGGATTGCTTTGGCTATTCGGGGTCTTTGGTGTTTCCATATGAATTTTTGAACTATTTTTTCCAGTTCGTTGAAGAATGTTGTTGGTAATTTGATAGGGATTGCATCAAATCTGTATATTGCTTTGGGCAGGTTGGCCATTTTGACGATATTAATTCTTCCTAGCCAAGAGCATGGGATGAGTTTCCATTTGTTAGTGTCCTCTTTAACTTCTCTTAAGAGTGTCTTATAGTTTTCAGGTATAGGTCTTTCACTTCTTTGGTTAGGTTTATTCCTAGGTATTTTGTTCTTTTTGATGCAATTGTGAATGGAATTGTTTTCCTGATTTCTCTTTCTGTTGGCTCATTGTTAGTGTATAGGAAAGCCACAGATTTCTGTGTGCTAATTTTGTATCCTGAAACTTTGCTGTATTCTGAGATCAGTTCTAGTAGTTTTGGGGTGGAGTCTTTAGAGTTTTTTATGTACAATATCATGTCATCTGCAAATAGTGACAGTTTAACTTCTTGTTTACCAATCTGGATTCCTTGTATTTCTTTGTTTTGTCTAATTGCCGTGGCTAGGACCTCCAGTTCTATGTTAAATAACAGTGGGGAGAGTGGGCATCCCTGTCTTGTTCCCGATCTCAGAGGAAAAGCTTTCAGCTTCTCGCTGTTAAGTATGATGTTGGCTGTGGGCTTATCATATATGGCCTTTATTATGTTGAGGTACTTGCCCTCTATACCCATTTTGTTGAGAGTTTTTATTATGAATGGATGTTGAATTTTGTTGAATGCTTTTTCAGCATCTATGGAGATGATCATGTGGTTTTTGTCCTTCTTTTTGTTGATGTGGTGGATAATGTTGATGGATTTTCGAATGTTGTACCATCCTTGCATCCCTGGGATGAATCCCAGTTGGTAGTGGTGTATGATCCTTTTGATATATTTTTGAATTTGGTTTGCTAATATTTTATTGAGTATTTTTGCATGTACGTTCATCAGGGATATTGGTCTGTAATTTTCTATTTTGGTGGGGTCTTTGCCTGGTTTTGGTATTAGGGTGATGTTGGCTTCATAGAATGAGTTCGGGAGTGTTCCCTCCTCTTCTATTTTTTGGAACTTTAAGGAGAATGGGTATTATATCTTCTCTGTATGTCTGATAAATATCCGAGGTAAATCCATCTGGCCCAGGGGTTTTTTTCTTGGGTAGTTTTTTGATTGCCACTTCAATTTCTTTACTGGTAATTGGTTTGTTTAGATTTTGTGTTTCTTCCTTGGTCAGTCTTGGAAGGTTGTATTTTTCTAGGAAGTTGTCCATTTCTTCTAGGTTTTCCAGCTTCTTAGCATATAGGTTTTCATAGTAGTCTTTAATAATTCTTTGTATTTCTGTTGGGTCCGTCGTGATGTTTCCTCTCTTGTTTCTGATTCTGTTGATGTGTGTTGATTCTCTTTTTCTCTTAATAAGTCTGGCTAGAGGCTTATCTATTTTGTTTATTTTCTCAAAGTACCAGCTCTTGGTTTCATTGATTTTTTTCTATTGTTTTATTCTTCTCAATTTTGTTTATTTCTTCTCTGATCTTTATTATGTCCCTCCTTCTGCTGACTTTAGGCCTCATTAGTTCTTCTTTTTCCAGTTTTGATAATTGTGACATTAGACTATTCATTTGGGTTTGTTCTTCCTTCTTTAAATATGCCTGGATTGCTACATACTTTCCTCTTAAGACTGCTTTTGCTGCGTCCCACAGGAGTTGGGGCTTTGTGTTGTTGTTGTCATTTATTTCCATATATTGCTGGATGTCCATTTTATTTGGTCGTTGATCCATTGACTATTTAGAAGCGTGTTGTTAAGCCTCCATGTGTTTGTGAGCCTTTTTGCTTTCTTGGTACAATTTATTTCTAGTTTTATACCTTTGTGGTCTGAAAAGTTGTTTGGTAGGATTTCAGTCTTTTGGAATTTACTGAGGCTCTTTTTGTGGCCTAGTATGTGGTCTATTCTGGAGAATGTTCCATATGCACTTGAGAAGAATGTGTATCCTGTTGCTTTTGGGTGTAGAGTTCTATAGATGTCTATTAGGTCCATCTGTTCTAGTGTGTTGTTCAGTGCCTCTGTGTCCTTATGTATTTTCTGTCTGGTGGATCTGTCCTTTGGAGTGCATGGTGTGTTGAAGTCTCCTAAAATGAATGCATTGCAGTCTATTTCCTCCTTTAGTTCTGTTAGTATTTGTTTCACCTATGCTGGTGCTCCTGTGTTGGGTGCATATATATTTATAATGGGTACGTCGTCTTGTTGGACTGAGCCCTTTATCATTATGTAATGTCCTTTATCTCTTGTTACTTTCTTTGTTTCGAAGTCTAATTTGTCTGATACTAGTACTGCAACACCTGCTTTTTTCTCCCTATTGTTTGCATGAAATAACTTTTTCCATCCCTTGACTTTTAGTCTGTGCATGTCTTTGGGTTTGAGGTGAGTCTCTTGTAAGCAGCATATAGATGGGTCTTGTTTTCTTATCCATTCAGTGTCTCTGTGTCTTTTGTTTGGTGCATTCAGTCCATTTACAATTAAGGTGATTATCGATGGGTATGTACTTATTGCTATTTCAGACTTTAGATTCGTGGTTACCAAAGGTTCCAGGTTACTTTCCTTACTATCTAAGAGTCTAACTTAACTCACTTAGTATGCTGTTACAAACACAATCTAAAGGTTCTTTTCTATTTGTCCTTCTTTTTCCTCCTCCTTCATTCTTTATATATTAGTTATCAGATTCTATACTTTTTCTCTATCCCTTGATTGGCTTTGGGGATAGTCAATTTAATTTTGCATTTTCCTCGCTATCAGCTGCTCCACCCTCCCTACCATGGTTTTACTACCTCTGGTGACAGCTATCCAACCCTAAGAACATTTCCATCTGTAGCAGTCCCTCCAAAACAGACTGCAGAGATGGTTTGTGAGAGGTAAACTCTCTCAGCTTTTGCTTATCTGGAAATTGTTTAATCCCTTCTTCAATTTTAAATGTTAATCTCGCCAGATAAAGTAATCTTGGTTCCAGGCCCTTCTGCTTCATGGCATTAAATACATCATGCCACTCCCTTCTGGCCTGTAAGGTTTCTGCTGAGATGTTTGTTGTTAGTCTGATGGGCTTTCCTTTGTATGTGATCTTATTTCTGCCTCTGGCTGCTTTTAACCCTCTGTCCTTATCCTTGATCTTTCCCATTTTAATTACTATGTGTCTTGTTGTTGTCTTCCTTGGGTCCCTTGTGTAGGGGGATCTGTGGCTCTCCATGGCCTGAGAGACTATCTCCTTCCCCAGATTGGGGAAGTTTTCAGCAACTACCTCCTCAAAGACACTTTCTATCCCTTTTTCTCTCTCTTCTTCTTCTGGTATCCCTATAATGCGAATATTGTTCCGCTTGGATTCGTTGTACAGTTCTCTCAATATTCTTTCATTTTTAGAGATCCTTTTTTCTCTCTGTGCCTCAGCTTCTTTGTATTCCTCTTCTCTAGTTTCTATTTCATTTATTGTCTCCTCCACCATATCCAACCTGCTTTTAATACCCTCCATTGCGTTATTTAACGATTAGATCTCTGACCTGAATTCATTTCTGAGTTCTTGGATGTCTTTCTGTACCTCCATTAGGATGTTAATTATTTTTATTTTGAACTTCCTTTCAGGAAGAGTCACGACGTCCATATCATTTATATCTTTCTCGGGAGTTGTATTAACAATTTTACTCTGGACAAGGTTCCTTTGGCGTTTCATGTTTGTATATGGCACCCTCTAGTGTCCAGAAGCTGTATTCTGGAGCTTCTCAGCCCCTGAAGCAATGTCAGTTTTCGCAGGGGAGCGGTACTAGGGGTAGGAAAGAGCTGTTCCCCGCCTCCTGGCTCCTGTGCCTGTCTCCACTGCCTGAGCAGTGTCCCAGTATAAGTTTTTGTCCCAGAGCAGCCAGATATGGATACCTGCATTCCAGAAGCAGCCGAAATCTCAGTCTCCCCAAGATCTCAGTATTAACTGTATTAACTTTCCAACCCGGTAGTCATGCGAGACTCATGAGAGCACCATGAAATGTAGGTTTGTGCTCCCAGTGCAGATCTCTGGAGCTAGGTATTCAGCAGTCCCAAGCCTTCCACTCCCTCCCTGCTCCATTTTTCTTCCCCCCGTCAGTGAGCTGGGGTGAGGGAGGGCCTCAGGTCCGGCAGAGCCACAGCTCTGGTACGTTACCCCGTTCACTGAGGTCTGGTCTTTTCTTCACGTGTGTGCAGTCTGACATGTCCTCTTTCCTGTTGCTCTCTCAGGATTAGTTGCGCCAATTAAATTTTCTAATTGTATGCAGTTTGAGTAGGAAGCCTCTGTCTCTCCTCTCATGCCACCATCTTTTCCATAATACTTTTTGAATCAGGGATTTTGCTTTCTTTGGGTAAATTTGTAGAAGTGGAATTACTGAATTGAATGGTATTTCTATGTTTAGTTTTTTTGAGTTTCTGCTTTCAACACTGGCTGCACCAATTTACTGTACCACTAGCAGTGTAGTAGGGTTTCCTTGATTACAGGTCTTTCACCTCCTTGGTTAGTTTTAGTCCTAGGTATTTTATTCTTTTTGATGCAATTATAAATGGAATTGTTTTCCTGATTTCTCTTTCAGCTAATTTGTTATTAGTATATAGAAATGCAACAGATTACTGTGCATTAATTTTGTGTCCTGCAACTTTGCTGCATCCTGTAAATTAATTCTAATAGTGTTTTGATTTCATCTTTAGGGTTTTCTATGTATAACATCATGTCATCTGCAAATAGTGGCAGTTTAAGTTCTTCATTACTGATTTGGATGCCTTTTATCTCTTTGTGTTGTCTGATTGCTGTGGCTAGGACCTGCAGTACTATGTTGAATAAAAGCAGGAAGGGTGGGCGTCATTGTCTAATTTCCTTAACTTAGAGGAAAAGCTTTCAGTTTTTCGCTGTTAAGTATGATGTTAGCTGTGAGTTTGTCATATATGTCCTTTATTATATTGAGGTATATACTCTCTATGTCCATTTTGTTGGGAGTTTTTATCATGAATGGGTGTTGAATTTTGTAAAATGCTTTTGAGCATCTGTTGAGATGATCAAGTGGTTTTTATCCTTCTTTCTGTTAATTTGGTGTATGATATTGATTGATTTATGAATATTATACCATCCTTGCATCCCTTACTCCCACTTGGAAGAATAAATCCAACTTGGTCATCATGCATTATCCTCTTGATGTATTTTTTGTTTTGTTTTGCCGATTTTTTGATGATTTTTGAATCTTTGTTTATCAGGGATATTGGTCTATAATTTTCTGTTTTTTATAGTGTTTCTGTCTTGTGATGTATTCAAATGATGCTGGCTTCATAGAATGACTTTGGAAGTATTCTGTCCTCTTCTACTTTTTGGAATGCTTTGAGAAGAATGTGTATTAACTATTTTTTAAATATTTGGTAGAATTGAGTGTTTGTCTGTTTTCTTATTTTCTCAAAGAACCAACCATTGGTTTTGTTGATTTTTTTCTATTGTTTTATTCTTCTCTATTTTATTTATTTCTGCTCTGCTCTTTATTATGTCCCTCCTACTAATTTTGGTTTTCATTTTTTCTAGTTTCTGTGAATTTCGACTCTCTATTTGGGATTGTTCTTGTTTCTTGAGGTAGGCATGTGTTGTTATGTATACTCCCATCTTAGAACCACTTTTGCAGCACCCCACAAATTTTGAACTGTTGAATTTTTGTTTTCCTTTGTCTCCATGTACTGCTTCATTTCTCTTTTAATTTTTTCATTAATCCATTGATTATTTAGAAGCGTGTTGTTTAGTCTCATGTTTTTGTAGGCTTTTTTGTTTTTTTTTTTCAGGTAATTTACTTCTAATTTCATATCATCTTGGTCTGAGAAGTTGCATGATACAATTTCAGTCTTTCTCAATTTATTGAGGCTCTTTTTGTGGCTTTGTATGTGACCCATTCTCGAGAATGGTCAATGTACTCTTGAGAAAAATGTGCATACTGCTGGTTTTGGGTAGAGTGTTCTGTAATCTGTTAAGTCCATCTGATCTAATGTGCTGTTCAGTGCCTCTGTTTCCTTATTTATCTTTTGTCTGACTGATCTGTCTATAGTGTCTTTTGACATGAGTGGTGTGCAAAAGTCTCCTAAAATGAATGAGCCATAATCTGTTTCCTTCTTTAATTCTGTTAGTATTAGTTTAACATATTTAGGTGCTCCTATGTTGGCTGCATAGATATTTATAATGGTTATATCCTCTTGTTGGTTTGATCCCTTTATCATTATATAGTGTCCTTCTTTGTCTCTTGTTCCTTTCTTTGTTTTGAAGTCTGTTTTGTCTGATATAAGGACTGTTACTCCTGCTTTCATCTCCCTGTGATTTGCGTGAAATGTCTTTTTCCATCCCTTCACTTTTAGTCTGTTTATGTCTTTGGGTCTGAAATTAGTCTCTTGTAGGCAGCATATAGATGGTTCTTTCTTCTTTATCCATCCTGCCACCCTATAATTTTTTATTGCTGCCTTCAGTCCATTTACATTTAAGATAATTAGTGATAGGTATGTATTTACTGCCATTTTATGAATTGTTTTCTGGTTATTTTTATAGTTTCTCTCTGTTCCTTTCTTCCTGTCTTACACTCTTCTCTTGTTATTTGATGGTTTTATTTATAGTGTTGTGATTGATTTCTCTTTTAAAATTTTTTGTGTATCTATTATAGGCTTTAGGTTTGTGGTTACCATAAAGTTCAAGGATAGTTTCCTAACTATATAACAGTCTATATTAAGTTGCTGATGTGTTTCAAACAACCTGAAAGTATTTCTTTATTTTCTTTTTCCTCCACACTATATGTATTGGGAATCATAATCTGCACTTTTTGTATGTCCCTTGCCTGATTTTGTTTATAATGAGTTTTAGTATTAATTTCATACTTGCTTGGTAAGTAATTGGTCTACTATCCTTACTGTGGGTTTATTTTCATTGGTAAACTATTTAGGTTTAATAATGTTTCCATCTACGTTAAGTCCCTTTAACGTATCCTATTATGCTGGTTATAGTGGTTATAAATTCCTTCAGCCTTCATTTATCTGGAAAATGTTTTATCCTTTAATTTGAATGATAATCTTGCTGGGTAGATTCTTGATGGATGCTCCTTCTGTTTCAATACATTAACTATTTCATTCCATTCCCTTGTGGCCTGTACAGTTTCTGCTGAGAAGTCTGCTGGTAGCCTGTTGGGGTTTCCCTTATAATTAATCTTTTTTTACTTCTCTCTGGCTGTTTTCAATACTCTCTCCTTATCCTAATTTTTCTCATTTTAATTTATATGTCTTGGTGTTGACTTTCTTGGGTTCTTTTTGTTAGATGTGCTCTGTGCTTCCATGCCTTGGCTATCTGTTTCCTTCCCCTGATTGGGAAAATTTTCAACAATTATTTCCTCAAAGAGACTTTTTATTCCTTTTTCTCCCTCTCCTCCTTCTGATAACCCTATTATGTGAATATTGTTTCATTAGGATTTGTTGCACAGGTCTGTTATCATGCTTCATTCCTAGAGGTTCTTTTTTTTTCTCAGCTTCGTTGTGTCACTGTTTTCTAATTTCCACCTCATTGATTATCTCCTCTTCTTGAAGCAATCTATTATTCATTCTCTCCACTGTAAATTTCATTTCAGTTATTTTATTCTTAAAGTCTGAGTGACTCTTTTTCTGTGTTTCTCTTTTTTGCCATCCTCCCTGAGATCTTCAAAACTTTTCTGCAGATCAGTGAGCATATTTATGACTTTTACTTTGAAATCCTTACCAAGAAGATTGGTAATCTTTGTTTCATTTAGCTGTCTTTTTGGTGTCTCATCTTGTAGTTTTGTTTGGAACATACTTCTTTGTCTTCTCATTTAGTCAGGGGTTCTGTGTTTCTTCCTTCTTGTTGGATGTATCTGCTCTGCTTCCTTGTGTAGACAGTAATGGTTTTTATGAAGAAGGCATCCTGTGGTGATCAGAAACTCATAACTTCTTAGTGTTCAGTATCTGGTTCTCCTTTGTGGTAGAGCCCCAGTTTCTGTTGGTAGGCAGTGGGTGGGGTCACCTTTCAGTGTGTCTGCTGGCAGTGGTCTGTCTCCCTCACCTTTGGTGGCATTTTGCCTCAGCAGACCCTTTGTGATAAGAGCAGTGACTTCTGCTGGGATCCTTGTGTTTGGGGCCACCCTCTGCCTGCCTTGCTGTCATGGTGGTTCTGCTGGGCCAATGGGGTGGGCAGGTTGGGCTCTGACGCAGGTCACTAGGTGGGGAGTTGGGTGACTTCAGGGCATCCAGGAGCTTGGTGGCAGCAAGCTGTGTGGATGCATGGCACCAGCGAGTCCCGGAGCTTATGTTTATTAATGTTTTTTTTGTTGTGTTTTTGAAGGTTATATTTACAATGTGAAATGTCATACATTTTTACTATCCACGTTTTGAGAAATGTGTGCACCTATGTAATACAAAACACTCATCAAGATATAGATCATTACGTCTCAGAATGTTTTCTCATGCCCCTCTCCAGTCATTCCCACCCTCCATCCCTACTCTGCAGAAAACGGTTTTGAATTTCAAAAATGCATTGATTTGTTTTGCTGGTTCTAGAATTTCATATAAATGAACTCATATGCAGTATGTACTCTTGTGAAAGTATTCTTTCAATAGTGTAATAATCCACATTAAGAAAATGCTGTTTTTTACTTATAATTTTTTTAACTTGTGTTTGAGACTGTTTTTTTAGAGCAGTTTTAGGTTCAAAGCAACATTGAAGGGTAAATACAGGGATTTCCCTTATACCCCATGCTGTCACACATTTATTCATTGTATGAATATACCATATGATTGTACCAGAGTTTACTTAGCATTCTCCTGTTGATGGATGCCTCAGCAGTTTCCCATTTTGGCTATTATAAATAAAGGTATCCTGGATATTTTTCTACAGGTTTCTTGTGGACATGTGCTATTCTTTTTCTTGGGTGAAAAGCAAAGAGTAGAATTGCATGTTTAGTTTCTCTTACCCACTTTTTTCAGAAGTGGTGTGCCATTTTGTTCCCATCAGCATTATATGAGAGTTCTAATTTCTCCATATCCTTGTCAACATTGGGTGTTACCAGTTTTTTCTTTTTTAAGTTTGACATTCTGATGGATCTGTTGTTGTATCTCCTTGTAGTTTTAATTTGCATTCCCCTGATAAGCAATTATTTTGAACTTTTTCATGTGGTTATTGACACTGATACCTTTTTGAAGAGTATGTTAAATATTTGTCTTTTTTTAAACCTTTTTTATGTTTTATTACTGATTTGTAATTCTTTATTCTGAATTGAAGTCCTTTGTCATATATATATTTTGGGAATATTTTTTTGCTGGTCTTCTACTTTCCTAATTCATTTTTTTAAATTTAGGCATCATTGACATACACTCTTATGAAGGTTTCACAGGAAAAAAAATGTGGTTCTTATATTTACCCTTATTATCAAGTCCCTCCCCATACCCTATTGCAGTCACTGTCCATCAGTGTAATAAGATGTCACAGAGTCCCTATTTGTCTTCTCTGAGCTACACTGTCTTCCCCGTGACCCCCCCCCACACCATGTGCACCAATCATGATACACCACAATCCCCTTCTCCCTCCCTCCCCACCTGCCCTCCCACACCCCTTCCCTTTCGTAACCGCTAGTCCTTTCTTGGAGTCTGTAAGTCTGCTGCTATTTTGTTCCTTCAGTTTTGCTTCATTGTTATACTCCACAAATGAGGGAAATCATTTGGTACTTGTCTTTCTCTGCCTGACTAACTTCACTGAGCATAATATCCTCTAGCTCGGTGCATGTTGTTACAAATGGTAAGATTTGTTTTCTTCTTATGGCTGAATAGTATTCCACTGTGTAAATGTACCACTTCTTCTTTATCCATTCATCTATTGATGGACACTTAGGTTGCTTCCATTTCTTGGCTATTGTAAATAGTGCTGCAATAAACATAGGGTGCATATGTCTTTTTGAATCTGGGATCCTGTATTCTTAGGGTAAATTCCTAGGAGTGGAATTCCTGGGTCAAATGGTATTTGTATTTTTAGTTTTTTGAGAAACCTCCATATTGCTTTCCACAATGGTTGAACTAATTTACATTCCCACCAGCAGTGTAGGAGGGTTCCCCTTTCTCTGCATCCTCGCCAGAATGTTTCTTGTCTTTTGTATGTTGGCCATCCTAACTGGTGTGAGGTGATACCTTGCTGTGGTTTTAATTTGTATTTCCCTGATAATTAGCAATGTGGAGCATCTTTTCATGTGCCTATCGGCCATCTGAATTTTTTCTTTGAAGAATTGTCTGTTCATATCCTCCACCCATTTTTTAATAGGGTTATTTGTTTTTTGGGTGTTAAGGCATGTGAGTTCTTTATATATTTTGGATGTTAACCCCTTGTAAGATATGTCATTTATGAATGTATTCTCCCATACTGTTGGATGCCTTTTTGTTCTGCTGATGGTGTCCTTTGCTGGTGAAACTTTTTAGCAGGATATAGTCCCATTTGTTTTTTTTTTTTTTATTTTGTTTCCCTTGCCTGAGGAGATGCGTTGAGGAAAAAGTTGCTCATGAGGAGATTTTTGCCTATATTTTCTTCTAAGAGTTTTATGGTTTCATGACTTATATTCAGGTATTTGATCAATTTTGAGTTTACTTTTGTTTATGGGGTTAGACAATAATCCAGTTTCATTCTCTTGCATGTAGCTGTCCAGTTTTGCCAACACTAGCTGTTGAAGAGGCTGTCATTTGCCCATTGTATATCCATGGCTCCTTAATCATATATTAATTAACCATATATGCTTGGGTTTATGTCTGGGCTCTGTAGTCTGTTCCATTGGTCTGTGGGTCTATTCTTGTGCCTGTACCAAATTGTCTTGATTACTGTGGCTTTGTAGTAGAACTTGAAGTCAGGGAGCTTTCCTAATTCATTTTTAATCAGTGTCTCTTGAGCAGAGTTTAAATCTTGATAAAATGTAAATTTCAAATTTGCTGTAATAACTGTTATGTTCTGTTGTCTAAGAAGGTGACTAGGTTTTTCTTGTAAGTTCAAAAAAGGGATAAAACAACTCCATTATTTGCTTCTAGAGTTGTCTAAATTCTTTTTTGATTTGTTCAAAGCAGTTATCCTTAATATCCTTTTATCATGTGTGGTGTGAATTCCCTTGGTACTGTGGTAAAGCCTGTGAATTTCTCTTTAGAAGATTTTAAGCATCTTCATATACCTTACTGTTATTTCTTCATGTTACTTGTGCTTGGAATACATTAATGTTTTAAGGTCTGAGGTTTTATAGTTTTCATATATATATATATATATATATATATACATACATACACACACACAGACACACACACACACATAGAAAAATTTTGGCATTATTTCTTCAAAGTTTTTTTCAGTTCCCCTCTTCTCTGGGGACTTCAATTACATGACATTAGGCTGCTTGAAATTCAGTAGAGTTCTCTCATGCTCTGTTCATTTTTTTTCTTCATTTTTCCTTCTATTTTCTGTGTTTCATTTTTGTTGTTTCTATTTCTGTTCAAGTTCTCTCATCTTCTGTATGTAATCTATATTCCCATTTCATTTATATTTCATTATAGATACTGTTTTCATCTATAGAAGTTCAATTTGTATTTAAAAAAATATTTTGTATCTTGTTTATGGTTTTTTTGAATTTTGTATTTTACTTATATAGCTGTTTTAATATCCTTGTTTACTAATACTGTGAATTGTGTCATTCCTAGGTCTTTTTCTGACTGACTTTTTTCCTCATTGTATGTTATATAGATGATCCTTGGAGAGCATGGGAGTTGGGGAACTGACGCCCCACACAGTTGAAAATCCATGTATAACTCTTTAACTCCTCAAAAACTTAAAATACTAATAAAGCCTACCCTTGACAGTCGGAAGGCTGATTACATATCACATAAACAGTGAACACATAGTTCATATGTTATATATGTTACATAGTGTATTATTACAGTAAGGTAACCTAAAGAAAATAAAACACTTTCCAAATTGTTGGAAATCTCCAAATACTTTTCCATTGTATTTATTGAGAAAAACTGCATGAAAGTGGACCAGCACAATTCAAACTTGTGTTGTTCATAGGTCATCTGTATTTCCTGTTTCTTTGCATGTCTGATATTTTTAATTGGGTGCCAGATACTGTGATTTTTGTCTTGTTGGGTGGTGAATATTTTTGTATTTTTAAGTAACAGTTCAGTTACTTGGAAACAATTTAATTCACTTCTGTTGCTTTAAAGGTTTTTTTAGATGGGATCAGAGCAGCCAGTAGCTTACACCCAGTTTTGTTTCAGTACCTAGATGATTATACTTTTGAGTACTTTGCCTGATACTTTGTGAATTAAAGGTTTTTCTTTCTTGCTGAAGGGAACACAAACTATTCCCAATTCTGTATTAAGTCTTGGGGATTGTTTTCTTTGCTTCATTCTGGGTGTTCTTTTCATAGCTTCTGTCGTTTCCTTACGTGAAACTGATTATACTCAACTGAGGACTGGAATGGGACCCTCTGAAGATCTCTGGACCTCTTTTTGAGCAGGTCTTTCTTGTTTGTACTCTGCCTTGTAAACTTTAGCCACTTTAGTCTCTGTGGACTCACTCCTTTGTCTTCTCATCTAAGGAGACTTCCTTAAATGAGTTCTGCTTGGATTCCCTCTTCTTTGGCCATGGATTTTCTGGCAGGTAGCTGGGGCAATCTGAGGGCTCATTTCTCTTATTTCCTATTTCTCACTGGCCTTTGACTGCCTGATACCCAGTGTCTGAAAATCATTATTTCATATACTTTATCTTCTTTGTGTTTTTCTGTGTGCTTCTATGTTAACATTAAATAACCAAACATAGTAGGAAGTCTAATAGCTATCATAGTTTTAAGCTAGTAATGTGTATAAATGACATTTTGAGTTAGCTTCACAACTGATATATCTGTGATTTCTATGGTTTTAGCATTGAGGGTACTGCTGATATAACTGTGATTTCTTACCTAGGTTCATAATTAGAAGAGTGCTTCATTTTAGTTAAATACTTAATATATATTTCCCACTGAAATTCATGGAGCTCCTGAATTTTGTCAGATGGCCCACGTTAAGGTGCACTGTTCCAAAGGAAAAGAGTGTTTTAGAAAAATCTGACCTGAGATCAAGGTGATGGGGAGATGCTCTTTTCTTTTCCAGCCCTAATTTTTTATTATACAAAGCAGTCAGCAAAGATTTGAAAACTTAAAAGCATCTTTTATAAAAATTCCTTTTAATTTTAATAGTAAATATAAATTATAGTGACTCTCTTAGTGGTTCTTCCTTTTGTTTCAAAAGATCAAGCAATGGATACTCCTTTTGTTTTAATGGTTTAGGCAAGAATGGTCCAGAATCCAGCTCTGTGGGTCTAACCTGTCACAGGGTTGAGGTTACCTGACTCTGTTTTATAACCAAGATGATATTCAGTGATGATGACCATTTTGATATCTCACTAGGTACAGTGGTTAACAGGCTTTACTTATTCCCGATTAGAAAGTTACATAATGTTTATGGTTAAATAGCAAGATAGAAAGATTATGCAAAACATTTTCTGGGTTTATAACTTTCATAATTCATTTTGAAGTAAAATGGCTAAGGTCTCTTGCCACTATATTTCAGGCACTCTAGTTACTACTTACCAAGTATTTTCCTTCCCAACTGAAAGAGGATAAATGGCCATGTGTGATAACCTTTATGTGTAGGATGTTCCAAGAGTCTCCTGTCATAAGGATTAAGGAAGTTAGGAAGTTTTTCTAGCCAGATAACCTTTAAGTGGAACTGAATGTGGATATTTAACAGAGTATGTATATTATTGATTTATCCCTGAATGTTAGATATGCTTGAATCTGCTGGAGAGTGTTTATACCATTAATATTTTTCTTTTAAATATATATATTTTTAATTCCATGATATACCTCTTTTGTTTGTATTGTTAGAATAATATTAAGGGACTTTGATGGCATATATCTTTACAAAGATGGAATAAGTTAGAGTGGTTAGAATTTAAATCCTTAATCTTCCAGTTTCTAATCAAGGAAAAGTTCTTTGCTGTAATTTTTTCATGTGTAGAATAGGGAAGAAACTAATTTCTGTTACCCACTAGTAAGAATCACCAACACTGTTTTTCTTAACTACATATAAGAATAATTTCATTATAGGTTTTACTTCATCCTTAGGGATAATTCATTTTCTGGGGAATACATTTTGCCTGGGAGCACTTGCCATTCTCTTTGTATACTGGGTGTGTTAGGAAATCAAGAGCTTCTCTTGGATCTTTCTGATGATTATGTTTCTGAGAAAAGCCAGTTTTCAACACTTTTAGCCTTATTTTTGGGAGGTAAGTTTTTGTTGTTTTTAAATTAATGAGTGAAACACTAAAGAAGGAATTTATTCTTTGTATTTATCAAGTGTACTTGAAATTGTGATACAGTACTCTCCACATAATGTGGACTCTGAAAAGAGGTAGGTACAGTACAACATGTAGAAACTCGGAAGTGGTGATGTTAGTTTATTGGTTTCAAATAATAGTAACCAATATATGATTTATTCATACTTTATATGTAGAAAGAAGGATGTGGGAGAAACACTTTTCTATAAGTTTTCTCTTAGTTAAATCCTCTTGATTTATTTAAGATGACTTTATTTTGATTGATAGGTGCCGAAGATGAAACAAGAATAGATATGCAGTATCCTGCTCAGTATAAAGGCCAAGAGCTATATTTACAGCAAGAGGACGAGCAGCCACAGGGTTGGGTATCATGGGCCTGGTCATTTGTGCCTGCAATTGTGAGTTACGAAGATGGTGAGGAAGACTACCTTGGGAATGATCCTGCCTTGACCACACATCAGCAAAAAGCACAGACTTTGAAGGATCCTATTGTTTCCATAGGATTTTACTGTACAAAGGCAACTGTGACTTTCAAAGTAGGTTTCCTTTTTCTTGCTAGCCACGTCTCCCTCAAGTTTAATGCTGAAGTTTGGATTTCTGATAAGGATCTAGCTTAAAGTTTGTTTTACACTCAGTAGATGTAAGATAGTGTCTAACAATCCTTACTTCATAAACATATATCTCCTTATCTGCAATCTCTGAATTTTGATCTTCTTAAAGATTTCTCTACTTTCCTTTTTTAAAATCAGCCTAATGGAAGATTTTTCTCTCCCTTCTTAGTCTTTCAATTGGTAACAAAGATGTCTTCATATTTCCATAAAAAATTCAATTAAAAAAATCTCCCATGGGTTAATATACTTCTCCAACTACAGTTTCTTATTTGTGCTCTCTTTCATTACAAGATTTCTTTAAACAGCTGTTTATATATAATTTATCTTTTTCCTCACCTGTCAGTCTTTAAGATGGTCCAGTTTCTTTTCTAGGTCCTCATCTAATGCTTTTTCATCAGTAATACACTTTAACTACTTCCTCCATTAGCAAATGCATGAAAATGTATACTTAAAGCAATTATATAACAGCTCTTTTTATGTTAAAACATAATAAAGTGAAACCCTTTTAAGAAATATAAAATTACTGGTACTTTGACACTCGTTATGTGTTCTTCTTTGATCATATATTATCTTCTCTGCCCCTCAAATATAACCCAACCTTAATTTTTTTTTTTATTGCTTGGCTTTTTATAATAGTATTACCACACATGTAATGTTCCAGAATAGTTTATAATTCATTCAACAAATATAAATACCAGCTATATGCCAGGCACTGTTTTGTCTTTAGAGATTCCATAGTGAACAGATCAGATATATATACCTGCTTCTTAAAGTGTAAACTGTTACTATAAACAAATAAGATACATAGTATACCCAATGATAAGGGTTATGTAGAAAAAATAGAGGGAAGAGGAATAGTGAATGTTTCTACTACATGGAGGGAGATGATGCAGTTTAAAATTGGGTTATTGGAGAAGTTCTTAGAGGGAAGAGGGAGTTTAAGCAAAGACCTGTTAAAGAGGAAGCTTTATAGATATGTGGGACAAACATCCTAGGAATAGCAAATGTTAAAGCCTCAAAAGTTCCAGGAACAGCAGAAAGAACAGTGGACCAATAAAAAAAATGTGCTAATGTTGGAAGTAGGATAGAGTCAGGTCAGAGAGGTAATGAAGTTGAGAGAGGTCCATAAATTGTAAAACCGTGTAAGACATTTTAGCAACTTTGTTGTTAATCCTGATTGAAATAGGAAGTTTTTGAACAATGTTTAGCACAGTAGCTAGAATGATCTGAGTTACGTTTTAAACTGCATCACTCTGATTGCTGTGTTGAGAATATATTTTAAGGAGATAAAAGGCTGTCAGAAGACTGCAGTTGTCACGCAAGAGACGAAGATTGGTTGTTCTAGGGTGGAGCAAGTGGAGGTGGGGAAAAGGAACTGGAAGTTGGATGTGTTTTGAAGGTCAAGAGGACAGGACTTCGTGATAGATTTTGTGAGACAGAAATGAGAAAGGACCAAATTAGAACAACTAGGAGATCTGAGCTCTGATTTTCTAAGATGAGAACAACTGTGAGAGCATTAGATTTGAGGTAAGTATCAGGAGTTTGGTCTTGGGCAAGTCTGAGTTGCCCACTGTATATTCAGGTCGAGCTATCCAGTTGGATTAATGAATCTGGAGTTCAGATTAGAAGTTTGGTCTTAGTATAAATTTGAGAGTCAGGGTTTTACTAAGTTAAGAATCACTGTGGCTAGAAAAAAGCAAAGGACCAAGCCCTGGGGCACTGTGATATTAAATGTTTGGAAAGACAAGGAAGAAACAGGGTGGGAAATTGAGAATAAATGATCAGTGATGCAGCCAGAGAACTAATAGTGTGTCTGTCTTGAAGCTAAATGCCACAAATACTTTTAAGTGGAGGGGGTAGTGAGTTGTAAGAATGGACGGTTGAATTTGGCAATGTGGAAATTGTTAGTTCTCTTGACCAGAACAGAGATTGGGCACCAGTGTAATCTTACTTAGAGTGGACTAAAAACAAATATGGGAAGACTGGTGGGAATGTAAAATGTACAGTTACTGAGGAAAATAGTTTGGTGTACCAAAAAGTTTAACAGAATTATCATATATGACCCAGCAATTCTATTTCTATGTATATACTCAAGAGAATTGAGAAGTGTACTCAAACAAATAGATGTACATTATGTTCCTAGAAGTCCTATTTATAATGGCCAAAAAGTATAGACAACCCAAATGTCCATCAGTGGAGAAAGGAATAATAGCCTTTTCAGAAAATTGTGGATCTTGTTTTCTGAAAGTTCACCAAACTCATTAAATTGTAATTTTTAAGAAGGCTTGTTCTATCTCCAGCTTTTGGAAGTTGCCTGGTACATATTCAACAAACAAACATTTGTTAAATTAATCCACCCATCCATCATCCATCCGTCTACTTATCTTCTCATCTGCTTTCTATCTTCCAAATTTTTGGATCCTCTTTTAGAATTTATTTCTTCAGTTTTATTTGTCTTTGTAGGTTTATTTTTTTTCAGGGAGGCATTTTTCTGAAGGAGATGAACTCATGTGTCCCACCTGTGAAGTGGTATTAAAGGTACTAGTTTAGGCAACTTGTTAGATACTGGAAATATAGCAGGGAAAAAAAAGTCAAGTTTCTCCTGTATGGTATTTTAATTTATTTTGGATTGTTTGACTACTTGAAATTAATTTTTCAGTCAGTAGTAAAGCTATACAATTTCTAACTACAGCAGATGATAGATGAAAAGTATTTAAAAGTAGATAATCTTTACAGATTTTTTTAGTTGAAATCATTCAGTATTTTTTTTCATGACAAAACTTGATTTATTAAATGACTATGGGTCAGTCTGCAAAATTAAAAATTATAAAACAATAAAATCTTTAAAAACAAAAAGCCACATCTTACTACACTGATGGACAGTGACTGCAGTGGGGCATGGGGGGGGCACTCGATAATGCGGGTAATTGTAGTAACCACATTGTTTTCCACGTGAAAGCTTCATAAGATTGTATATCAGTGATATCTTAATTTAAAAAAAAAAGAAAAGCTATATTACCAACTGCTTTCAGATACATTGCCGGTTTTAGATAATCTAAATGAAATTATTTTTAAGTTTGTGGGGAAAGTTAAAGATTGCTAGAAAGGAGTACCTTTTCTGGTGATATTTGCATATTTACTTTTAAATTTGAAATTATTTTGGTACATTTTTATCCATTGATGAAAAGAAGTGCATTAAACTGGGTCAGAATAGGCATTTATATATAAAACTTTTTAGGCTTTTGGGGCAGTGTTTGTCATTGTTTAATATATCTTTAAAAAAATTCGAGATGTCTAAGATTTATAAGGGAAATATTTTGATATTTAGATGGAAAACATTAGTATTCATTGTTCAGATTGGATTTGAATGTATGGAATTAATTTGTGGTTCATATTTTTGTCAGAGAATAAGGTCATGTTCTACATTAGCATTCTGAAACAGTTGATATCAATCCAACAAAAATCATGTCAAATTAAATGTAGCATTTAAAAAATCATGTTGAAAATTGTTCTTGTAATGCTTGAGTCCTTTTAATCAATTAATTGCTTTTCTCTACAATAATTGTACACAGCTGAAGGGTGATCAGGTTTAAAATATTCAGCTTCACTTTTTTAGATTATAGAATTGTACTTTAAAATAGCCACCTTGTGTATAGCAGTTCCCAAAGTATCCAATAAATAAGGGCTTATATAAAACATTTTGTTATAAAAAATGAAAATAATTGATTTTCAATATAAATATGGTTACCATGCTTAAAATAAACTCTTCAGTTTAATAAATTTTATTTGACTTAACTTAAATACAGATTTTTAAAAAAAGATTTGATACTTGATTTTGCATTGAAGTATGAAAATATGTATTTCATAAGAATGAGGGTTGCTGAAACATTAGCAAACATGGACAGAATATCTTTTTTAAAAAATCTCTACTTAGAACAGTTTTAGGTTTAAAAAAAATGGCAGAGATAGTAAGAGAGTTCAGATATACTCTTCTCCAGTTTTCCCTGTTGTTAATGTCTTATGCTGTCACAATACAGTTGTGAAAACGAGGAAACCAGCATTGATGCTTTACTGTTAAATTCCTGACTTCAATTGAATTTCATAATGTCTTTTTGGGTAACATGATTCAAACCAGGATACCACACTGCATTTAGAAAAGTACCCTTTAAAATTAATTATCTAATTTTGGATACATATAGTATGCTGTAAGCTTCAGGGGAGTTAAGAATCTTTTTTTTGATCAGCATCTAGATTAGTACTTGTTATCTAGCATGTATTCAGTATTTGCCTGATTGAGTGAATTTATGAGACATACTATGAGACACATACTTTGAAAGTAGACACCCATGAATCTACTTCCCTCACAGAACTAGGTTCTGTTGAATCTGTTTTTGTTTTTTTCACAGCTTTCTTCCTGATTACAAATGGGGAGAAATCTTAGAAGTGACTGAATATATAATATGAATTGAGGTTAAAATATATGCAAATTTTTGGCAGACTATATGAGCCATTATAGCTACGTTGCTTTCATCTTTTTAAGCAATGTAGTTAAGAGAAAGGAGTTAAAGATAAGATGGCATTTAAATTCTCTGTATGAGTTTAGATTGGTGTATTCAACCTTTATACCATGGATAATTTGTTACAGCTCTTTTTGCTGCACCTGTTTTCCTGCTTAATAATGAAATTTTCAGAATCTTAAAGTTGGTCTTGTTTCCATCAAACCATCATAATAATGACAGTTTATTCCCATTTAATCTTTTTTTTAAAAATTTATTTATTTATTTATTTTTAGATAATTATTTTTATTGAAGGGTAGTTGACGCACAGTATTACATTACATTAGTTTCAAGTGTACAACACAGTGATAAAACATTTATATACATAATTCTAGGTTCCAGCTATCACCCTACCAAGCTGTTACAATATCTTGACTATATTCCTTATGCTATACATTACATCCCGGTTACTTATTTATTTTACCATTGGAAGTCTGTCCTTTTTTTTTTTTTGTGAGGGCATCTCTCATATTTATTGATCAAATGATTGTTAACGACAATAAAATTCTGTATAGGGGAGTCAATGCTCAATGCACAATCATTAATCCATCCCAAGCCTAATTTTCGTCAGTCTCCAATCTTCTGAGGCATAACAAACAAGTTCTTACATGGAGAACAAATTCTTACATAATGAATAAGTTACATAGTGAACAGTACAAGGGCAGTCATCACAGAAACTTTCGGTTTTGCTCATGCATTATGAACTATAAACAGTCAGTTCAAATATGAATACTCATTTGGTTTTTATACTTGATTTATATGTGGATACCACATTTCTCTCTTTATTATTATTATTTTTAATAAAATGCTGAAGTGGTAGGTAGATACAAGATAAAGGTAGAAAACATAGTTTAGTGTTGTAAGAGAGCAAATGTAGATGATCAGGTGTGTGCCTGTAGACTATGTGTTAATCCAAGCTAGACAAGGGCAATAAAACATCCACGTATGCAGAAGATTTCTCTCAGAACAGGGGGGTGAGGTTCTAAGCCTCACCTCTGTTGATCCCCAATTTCTCACCTGATGACCCCCTTGCAACTGTGCCTGTCTTAGGTTGTTCCTCCCTTGAGGAATCTTATCCGTCTCTGGCTAACCAGTCATCTTCCGGGGCCATACAGGGAAATGTAAAGTTGGTAAGTGAGAGAGAAGCCTTATTGTTTGAAATGGTTAGCTTTTTATTTCTTTGCATATTTATGCCCTGTAGCTTCTATGCCCAGCATTTGTCTTGAGGTATCTTTACCACTTGGAAGAATTATGACACTCGGTAAATTTGATATGAGGCACGAATTCTATTTAAGGGTTGTAATTAGGAAGGAAGAAGAAAAGCTATAGAAGTAGCAGGCGGAAGAAAACATGGGAAGATTGATTATTTCTTTGACATATCTTCTTGTAGAGTAACTTCAGCATGTATAGGTTTTAAGCTACTACTTAAATTGCGCACACACATTAACATAATAGGAGTATAGTTACATAACCAAAGCATACCTGTAATTACCAGCCATCTCCAGTGAAACCAAGAAAACCAGTTAGGCACCTTAGGCATTTGTGAAAACTTATCTATGATATAGTTATTCCCATTTAATCTTAATATGATTGACTTTTTATTCTTATATTGTTTCTTAGCTCACTGAAATGCAAGCTGAGAGTAGTTATTACAGCCCTCAAAAAGTAAAATCTAAAGAAGCATTGTGTTGGGAACAGGAAGGAACTACAGTTGAGGTAATATTGCAACACTGAATGTATGTTTTTAAAATCTTTTGAGTGGTCCTTAAAGTTAATATTTAATAAACAGAGGTTTTTATCATAAGTGGTATGTTTAAAAAATGCGTAATTTCATATTTCTGTTTAAGTGGTCAGTAGTGTTGATTGAAATTATTCCTTTAACAAAGATTTTACTTTGTAATACGCAGTTTAATTCTTTAATTTAACTTGTGTGTGGTCATATGTATGTGTGGATTAATGTTTATGAAGTACCAGTCATTGAGGATACAAAGGTTTGAGGATACATAGACAGATAAAATGTTTCTTACTTTAACAGGGTTTATGATCCAAGGAAAATAAATTTGGGAAAGCCATAATCCTAAAAAAGTTTCATCTAATTTAGATATGCTATAAGGAAAACATATAACTTTTTAAATGAAATTAAAGTTCTTAGTTGTAATGTTTCCTTTCCTCTTATAGGCCCTTATGATGGGAGAGCCTTTCTTTGATTGCCAGATTGGTTTTGTAGGTTGCAGAGCCATATGCCTTAAAGGAATTATGGGTGTTAAAGATTTTGAAGAGAATATAAATAGAAGTGAAACTGTAAGTCAAAGTCTACCTTCCCCCTTTTCTGGATTGAATGCAGGGATAATGAAGTGCTTATTGAAGTGTTTAACTATACCAAAAAATCTGTTAAGACTACATATATAACTTTGGCTTGAGAGAGGAACTTTACTGTTTTTTCCTCTAATAAATAATAGAGTTCAGGAGACTTTAGAAAGTTGGTAGCAGTTAACACCTGGACAGTAGGTCCAAATATTTTCCAATTCCTAAATGTTTTTTCTATTTTGTTTATGGTGGCTTTTTGCAGTTCCTTTTTGGTTTGTTAAAATATTCTTTGCCAAAATAGGAACTGAAGATGGAGACAGCATTCCTTGTCTTTTTTACAGGATTTCATGTTGTAGTGATTTCTCTTGACTACTTGCTGGGTGTTACAAAACCAAGGTTTTATTTTCTTTAATAGTCTAATGACTTTTCCTCCTGTACAAAAATTTTGCATGTATTTTCAGGAAGCCTGTTTCTTCATTTGTGGTGAAAGTTTGAGTATGAAAGGTTTAACATACCTTACAAATTCATTGTTTGATTACCGAAGCCCAGAAAATAATGGTACTCGTGCAGAATTTATCTTGGATGCAGCTCATCATAAGGTCAGATAATATATATTTGAGCCAAATTCTAGGCTGTGTTTGGGTGGAAACTTTGTGTGGGTACTTGTGTTTGCCATCTTTCTTCTTAATAATTCTGAATGCAAGTTGTTTATTGAAACATTCAGAATATTTTCATCAAGCTTCTACATCTAGAAAGGTTTGAGGAGTGCACAAAGATCTCTACTTTCATATAGTATGTGGCCACAGTTACTTTAGGGGAGTGGGGTAAATAGGAAATGATGAAGAATTTCACATTTTACTATATATATATATGTCTTAGTATTGTTTGACTTTTTCATATAAGAGTATATTAGTGTACTTAAGCAATAAATTGAAAAATTCAGTTCCCTGAAGATATTATAACCCTTCCCTCTATAGATTTACTTTTAGGTTCAAACAAAAGATTTAATTTTGGCTTGCATAATTAACATACATCTTAAATATTTAAGTATATCTTAGTGTTTCAACTGTTTCAGGTAAGTGTACTGATAATATGTAAGGATTAACTCTTTGAGAGTATATGATATTAGACAGTTTTATGATAGTTATAAAGGTCAAGAGTACTATCCTGCACCATTATAGGAATTCATTAACCAGACATTATTGGTAAGGTGATCAAAATATCTGGTAGAATTATGAATTTTGTGTGTGTGGAGACTATAGTAAAGGTAACATTTTGTAGAAGTGAATTCTTTGGGTAACCTCTCTTGTTTTGGTAATCCTTTGAGTTGATACATATTCTATGTAAGGATGTGTGTCTGACTGTTAACTTGTCAGGTTTTAAAAATAAAAGTCTCTCCTATACAATGTGTCTCTTTGTTTTGCTTTGTTTCACAGGAGACATACACTGAGATGGCTGGAATTCAAAGATTTGGGGCTTTTTACATGGATTATCTCTATACATTGGAGAACACCAGTGGCAAAGGTACTGTTTCTTTCCTTTATGTTTGCTTTTCATCGAACAACAGAAAAAAAGGCTTCTTCAGAATCAGTGGGTCCTTAGCTGGTTGTACTCTGTTACATCAGATATACTTTGTTACTTTGGAGAATGGTTTAATTTTAATGCCATGTTAGAATTTTGTTGGATTGTAGACATTTTTAGTCCTTTCTTTGAGCAGCTGAGAAGACATTTTTTATTATCAACTAGAATTAGTTCTAATATGTACCAAATATGAAAATTTTAATATATCAAATTTCATATTATATTAAGCTGCAAGAAACCTAAATTTTGTCTTTTATGTATTAAGTACATTTTGAAAATTATATACCTCTTTTTACCAAAAAAGCTTGTTTTAAGTAGAAAAGTAGTTGTCCTAGAAACTATGGACAGAATCTTTCATTATTTTATTATGTGTTTCATTTTATTATGTTAGCAATCAACTTTAACTATTTGATATATTATGTGCACATCCATATACTATGTTGTGACTATTCCAGTCCTTTTTCATCTTGAAAATGTAATGAAAATAGGTTCACCTTTTTTCTTGTTAATTTTTCATATTTTATTGAATGATTTGTGTGTGTTAGGAATGAATTAGATACTGTGAATGCAAAGACCAAAGCATTTCTCAAGAGACCAATAGGTAGTGTTTAACTATACACTTAAATAAGTTATTATAATACAGCACATTAAGAACAGTGGTGTAACAGAGAGCTAAGGTAGTTCCAGGTAAGAAAGTGATTACTTTTGTCTGTGGGGTCAGATGTCACAGAGGAGGTGATCTTGAAGATTCATTAAGTTTTGTTAGATGAAAATGGAAGGAAGAACAGTAATTTTTTGCTTCCTCCTTTTGTAATGGATTTCTAAATGTTGTCATTCTCATTGACCAAACCTTGGATTCACTTCTTCCTCTAAACTCTTTCTTGAAGTAATCTTACTCTTTTCCATATACTAAGTATCTTTTATAAGTATCTTTAATATTTTGTTGATATTTGTATTTTTTTAAATTTTTACAATTTTTAAAATTAAGTATTAGTGATATACACTCTTATGAAGGTTTCACATGAAAAATATTCTGGTTACTACATTCACCCATATTTTTGAGTGCCCCCCCATACCCCATTGCAGTCACTGTCCATCAGTGTAGTAAGATGCCAGAGTCACTACTTGTCTTCTCTGTGCTACAGTGTCTTCCCCATGATCCCCCCCCCACACCATGTGCATTAATCATAATAACCCTCAATCCCCATCTTCCTCCCCACCAGCCCTCCCACACCCCTCCCCTTTGGAACCACTAGTCCCTTGTTGGAGTCTGTGAGTCTCCTGCTGTTTTATTCCTTCTGTTTTGCTTCATTGTTATACTCCACAAATGAGGGTAATGATATTTGTATTTTTTAGTCTAAACTTTTTCAAGATTTACAATTAAATATCCAATGCATACTTGACATTTTAATTCTGTACCCCACAAATATCTCAAAACTGAGTATGTCCAAATTGAGTTATTAATATCCCTGACCACCTACTGCATGTTGCTTCTCCTTTATTTTCAGTCTTCTCAGAAAATTGTTCTACCTAGTTGCTCAAGTCAGAAACCTGGGAATTGTCATGACACATTCCTTTTCTCCTAGCATCCAGTCTATCAACACAGTCTATCAAATCTTCTCTCCAAAATCTATCTTGAATTCATCCACATCTTGTAAGCTCCACTGTTATCACTCTCACCTAGTTTCCTATCATCTCTAGACTAAAATAATTTTTTTACTGGCTTCCTGCTTTCACTCTTGCCTTCCTATAATCCATACTGTAGTCAGATAAGGTATAATTCCATGCTTTAATTCAATTCCTTTGCATTGCTTTATTTAAAAATAAAGTTTAAATAGTTTATCACACTTTGGTCTTGAGGTACTTGGTGGATGGTGATAACCACTAAGGAAGATGAGAGACAAGAAAGGAAGATTTTCTTGCGGTACCTGTGAGCATCAAGGTAGAGATGTTCAGGAGACAGTTACGTATGTGAAATTTCAGCTCAGAAGCCTATGTTCTAAGGGTTTTGCAAATTTTTATGGTGCTATGGTTGACAAATGTAAGCTGGTAAGGTTCTTCTTGTTCAGTATGATGCCTCATGCATGTGCTATGGATTTGTTATCTTGTGAGGAGGTGGAGTGTGAAGTTGCCTTTTAAGTAAAGGAAACTTTGCATTAAAATTTTTGTTATTTTACACAAGCTGCTTCTATAGTTTTAAAAAAGATGTATACATGATTATATTTGCTAGATGGTTTATGTATTTTCTGTCTGAGAAGCTGTAATTTGTTTGCTTTTGAATTCTTATTTTTCATTTCTGTGAATAATACACAATGTTACAGATAATAGTCCTTCACTTTATTTTAAACAAAATGTTGGATGATAAGACACAAAAAGGTTCTATACATTTATATATGGAATAGCAAAGTTCTATGCATTTATAAAGTAAATACCTGTGTATTTTTCACAGAAGCAAGAAATAGGACAGTGTCAACATCTGATAAGATTCCTGTGTTTTCTTTTCTATCATACTCTCCTCCCTCCCTCATTCACTAGAGCAAACTGTTATTCTGAGATCTGTGATCATCATTTTCTTGCTTTTGGTTTACAGCTTTCATATCTACTTTGTCAGTGGTACAAGCAGATAATTTATTTTTGAGGAAATAACATTCCACTATTAATTTTTGTGAATGGCACATGTACTTTAAAAATGTGTTCATTCATTCACTTGATAATCTCTTCCTTCATTCCTTGTCTGCTTTTAGGTAGCTATGTTTATATGTTTGTTTCTCATTGTGAATCTGCATTCATAGTGATGGTGATGGTGGTGATAATAAGTAGCTAATACTTACTCAATGGCTTTAAATACAAGGCAATATTTTGGTGTTTTACAGTTTTAGCTTCTTTAATCTTCATAATAACCCTGTAAAGTAGAAAACATTTTACATTTTAGAGATAAGAAAATATCCAGTCCAAGACCTCATACTTATGTGGAATTTGATAACATAGCCCGTATTCATAATTACTGTGTTTAGATTTCCTTCTTTCTTGAACTACTGGAAACAAGAAACTTCTAGAATTTTTATTGTTTAAAGAACCTAAGATATTTTGAACTCTCACAAGAGGTAATTTTATGTACTTCAAAGAAATATTTTATCTAAAATTCTTGGTTTGTTATGACTCGACATTTATTGGTACTGTGGTCCAAACTGATAAAAAGTGCCCTGAGTTTTATCTAGGTATCTAAATAACTAAAAATTTCGCAAAGTTTCTAGTGAGTTCTGAATTTTCAAAGCATATTTGATTGGCTTAACGAAGCTTGTGATACTATTCTAATTAACGTAAGAAACCAGTAAATGCAGTAAGGAGAAGAGCTTGTATTATTTATGTTGAGAAATGATTTAGTAGTATTTTACCCACATTATAAAATGGCATATAAATTAAACTTCAGTTAACATGTTTCCTGTGGTACTGTTTGATATTGATAAACACCATCTGACAATTATTTTGTTTTTGTTACCTTACTCAAAAGCATTCAAACAATGTTTTAAAGACCAAATTGAAATATTTCTTACTACTATAACTGCCTGTTTAGGAAGTTACTGCAAATGTTTTTATGGACCTTAAGTAGATAGGTGAAAGCATACTTCTAAAAAATTTTGGTATGATTAATCTACAATTACATGAGCAACATTTTGGTTACTAGTCCCCACCACCTAGTCCATTACAGTTACTGTCCATCAGCATAGTAAGATGCTATAGAATCACTACTTGTCTTCTCTGTGTTGTATGGCCTTCCCGGTGCCCCACCTCCACATTATGTCTGCTAATCATAATGCCCCTTTTTCCCCCTTGTCCCTCCCTTCCTACCTATCTTCCTCAGTCCCTTTCCCTTTGGTACCTGTTAGTCCATTCTTGGGTTCTGTGATTCTGCTGCTGTTTTGGTCCTTCAGTTTTTTCTTTGTTCTTATACTCCACAGATGAGTGAAATCATTTGATACTTGTCTTTCTCCGCCTGGCTTATTTCACTTAGCATAATACCCTCTAGCTCCATCCATGTTGTTGCAAATGGTAGGATTTGTTTTCTTCTATGGCTGAATAATATTCCACTGTGTAAATGTACCACCTCTTCTTTATCCATTCATCTACCAATGGACACTTAGGTTGCTTCCATTTCTTGGCTATTGAAAATAGTGCTGCGATAAACATAGGGGTGCATCTGTCTTTTTCAAACTGGGCTGCTGCATTCTTAGGGTAAATTCCTAGAAATGGAATTCCTGGATCAAATGATATTTCTATTTTGAGTTTTTTGAGGAACCTCCATACTGCTCTCCACAATGGTTGAACTAATTTTCATTCCCACCAGCAGTGTAGGAGGGTTCCCCTTTCTTCACATCCTCACCAACATTTGTTGTTGTTTGTCTTTTGGATGGTGGTGATCCTTACTGGTGTGAGGTGATATCTCATTGTGGTTTTAATTTGCATTTCCCTTATGATTAGTGATGTGGAGCATCTTTTCATGTGCCTGTTGGCCATCTGAATTTCTCCTTTGGAGAACTGTCTGTTCAGATCCTCTGCCCATTTTTTAATTTGATTATTTGCTTTTCATTTGTTGAGGTGTGTGAGCTCTTTATATATTTTGGATTTCAATCCTTTATCAGATCTGTCATTGATGAATATATTCTCCCATACTGTAGGGTACCTTTTTGTTCTATTGGTGGTGTCCTTTGCTGTACAGAAGCTTTTCAGCTTGATATAGTCCCACTTGTACATTTTTGCTTTTGTTTCCCTTGCCCGGGGAGATATGTTCATGAAGAAGTTGTTCATTTTTATGTCCAAGAGATTTTTGCTTATGTTTTTTCTAAGAGTCTTTTATGGTTTCATGACTTACATTCAGGCCTTTTATCCATTTTGAGTTTACTTTTGTGTATGGGGTTAGACAATGATCCAGTTTCATTCTCCTACATATAGCTGTCCAATTTTGCCAAGACCAGCTGTTGAAGAGGCTGTCATTTCCCCATTGTATATCCGTGGCTCCTTTATTGTTTATTAATTGACCGTATATGTTTCAGTTAATATCTGGACTCTCTATTCTGTTCCACTGGTCTGTGGGTCTGTTCTTGTGCCATTACCAAATTGTCTTGATTACTGTGGCTTTGTAGCAGAGCTTGAGATTGGGAAGCGAGATCCCTCCTGCTTTATTCTTCCTTCTCAGGATTGCTTTGGCTATTTGGGGTCTTTTGTGGTTCCTTATGAATTTTAGAATGATTCATTCCAGTTAGTTGAAGAATGCTATTGGTATTTTGATATGGATTGCATTGAATCTGTAGATTGCTTTAGGCAGGATGGCCGTTTTGACAATATTAATTTTTCCTAGACAAAAGCGTGGGATGAATTTCCATTTGTTAATGTCCTCTTTAGTTTCTCTTAGAAGTGTCTTGTAGTTTTCAGGGTATAGGTCTTTCACTTCCTTGGTTAGGTTTATTCCTAGGTATTTTATTCTTTTTGTTTTAATTTTGTATCCTGCAACTTTGCTGAATTCAGATATTAGGCCTAGTAGTTTTGGAGTGGAGTCTTTAGGGTTGATTTTTTAAAATTTTTATTAAGGTGTTATTTATATAAACTCTTATAAAGGTTTCACATGAAAAAATAATGTGGTTACTACATTTACCCATATTACCAAGTCCCCAGCCATACCCCAATGCACTCACTGTCCATCAGTGCAGTAAGATGCCACAGATCCACAGATGCCTTCTCTGTGCTACAGTGTTCTCCCTGTGATCCCCCACATCATGTGTACTAAACATAATACCCCTTAATCCCCTTCTCCCTCCATCCCCACCTGCTGTCCCACACCCCTCCCCTTTTGTAACCACTATATCCTTCTTGGAATCTCTGAGTCTGCTGCTATTTAGTTCCTTCAGTTTTGATTTGTTGTTATACTCCCAAATGATGGAAACCATTTGGCACTTGTCTTTCTCCACCTGGCTTTTTTCACTGATCATAATGTCCTTCAGCTCCATCCATGTGGTTACAAATGGTAGGATTTCTTTCTTTCTTATGGCTGAATAGTATTCCATTGTGGATATGTACCACATCTTTATCCATTCATCTACTGATGGATGCATAGGTTGCTTCCATATCTTGGCTATGTAAAAAGTGCTGTGATAAACAGGGGTGCATATGTCTTTTTGAGTCTGAGAAGTTGTATTCTTTGGGTAAATTCCAAGGAGTGGGATTCCTAGGTCAAATGGTATTTCTATTTTTAGTTTTTTGAGGAACCCCAATATTGCTTTCCACAATGGTTGAACTAACTTACATTCCCACCAGCAGTGAAGGAGGGTTCTCCTTCTTCGTCCTTGTCACCGTCATTTGTTGTTCTTAGTCTTTTCGATGCTGGCCATCCTAACTGGTGTGAGGTGATATCTCATTGTGGTTTTAATTTGCATTTCCCTGATGATAAGTGATGTGGGGCATCTTTTCATGTGTCTGTTTGCCATCTGAATTTCTTCTTTGGAGAACTGTCTCTTCATATCCTCTGCCCATTTTTTAATCAGGTTATTTGCTTTTTGGTGTTCAGGCATCTAAGTTCTTTATATATTTTGGATGTTAACTTCTTGTCAGATATGTCATTTACAAATATGTTCTCCCATACTGTAGGATGCCTTTTTGTTCTGTTGATGGTGTCCTTTGCCATACAGAAACTTTTTAGTTTGATGTAGTCCCTTGAGTTCATTTTTGCTTTTGTTTCCCTTAGCTGAGGAGATGTGTTCAGGAAGAAGTTGCTCATGCTTATGTTCAGGAGATGTTTGCCTATGTTGTCTTCTAAGTGTTTTATGATCTCATGACTTACTTTTAGTTCTTTGATCCATTTCAAGTTTACTTTTGTGTATGGGGTTAAACAATAATTGAGTTTCATTATTTTGCATGTAGTTGTCCAGTTTTGTCAACACCAGCTGTTGAAGAGGCTGTCATTTCCCCATTGTATGTCCATGGTTCCTTTATCATATATTAACTTATGATATATGGTTGGGTTTATACCAGGGCTCTCTAGTCTGTTCCATTGGTCTATGGGTCTGTTCTTGTGCCAGTGCCAAATTGTCTTGATTACTGTGGCTTTGTAGTAGAGCTTGAAGTTGGGGAGCATAATCCCCCCAGCTTTATTCTTCCTTCTCAGGATTGCTTTGGGTATTCAGGTTCTTTTGTTGTTCCATGTGAATTTTAGAATGATTTTCTCTGGTTTGTTGAAGGATGCTGTTGGTATTTTGATAGGAATTGCTTTGAATCTGTAGATTGCTTTAGGCAGGATGGCCATTTTGACAATATTAATTCTTCCTATCCATGAGTACAGGATGTGTTTCTGTTTATTGGTATCTTCTTTAATTTCTCTTGTCAGTGTCTTGTAGTTTTCAGAGGATAGTCTTTCACTTCCTTGTTTAGGTTTATTCCTAGGTATTTTATTGTTTTTGATGCAACTGTGAGTAGAATTGTTTTCTTGATTTCTCTTATAGTTCATTATTCATGTATCGGAATGCCACAGATGTCTGTGTATTAATTTTGTATACTGCACCTTTGTTGAATTCATATATTAGATCTAGTAGTTTTGGAGGGGATTGTTTAGGGTTTTTTATGTACAGTGTCATGTCATCTGCAAACAGGGACAGTTTAACTTCTTCCGTACCAATCTGGATGCCTTTTATTTCTTTGTTTTGTCTGATTCCCGTGGCTAGGACCTCCAGTACTATGTTGAATAGAAGTGGGGAGAGTGGGTATCCCTGTCTGGTTCCCGATCTGAAAGGAAAAGCTTTCAGCTTCTTGCTGTCAAGTATGATGTTGGCTGTGTGTTTGTCATATATGGCCTTCATTATGTTGAGGTACTTGCGCTCTATACCCATTTTGTTGAGTTTCTATCATGAATGGATGTTGAATTTTGTCAAATGCTTTTTCAGCATCTATGGAGAGGATCATGTGGTTTTTGTCCTTCTTTTCGTTGATGTGGTGGATGATGTTGATGAATTTTCGAATGTTGTACCATCCTTGCAGCCCTGGAATAAATCCTGCTTGATCATGATGGATGATCTTATTGATTTATTTTTGAATTCGGTTTGCTATTTTGTTGCAAATTTTTGCATCTGTGTTCATCACGGATATTGGTCTGTAATTTTCTTTTTTTTGTGGTATCTGTACCTGGTTTTGGTATTAGAGTGATGCTGGCCTCATAGAACGATTTTGGAAGCATTCCCTCTTCTTCTACTCTTTGGAAAACTTTAAGAAGGATGGGTATTAGGTTTTCATAAAATCTTTGATAAAATTCAGCAGTGAAGCCATTTGGTCCACGGGTTTTGTTCTTAGGTAGGATTTTTATTACCAGTTCAATTTCTTTGCCTGTAATTGGTCTGTTCAGATTTTCTGTATCTTTCTGGGTCAGCCTTGGAAAGTTGTATTTTTCTAGAAAGTTGTCCATTTCTTTTAGGTTATCCAGTTTGTTATCATATAATTTTTCATAGTATTCTCTAATAATTCTGTGTATTTCTGTGGTGTCCATAGTGGTTTTTCCTTTCTCATTTCTGATTCTGTTTATGTGAGTAGACTCTCTTTTTTTCTTGAAAAGTCTGGCTAGTGGTTTATCTATGTGGTTTATTTTCTCAAAGAACCAGCTCTTGCTTTCATTCTTTCTTTTGTTTCATTCTTCTCTACTTTTTAAATTTCTGCTCTAATCTTTATTGTGTTTCTCCTTCTACTGACTTTGTGCCTCGTTTATTCTTTTTCTAGTTTCGTTAATTGTGAGTTTAGACTGCTCATTTGGGATTGTTCTTCTTTCCTGAGGTAGGCCTGTATTGCAATATGCTTTTCTCTCAGCACTGCCTTTACTGTATCCCTCAGATTTTGCGGTGTTGAATTATTGTTGTCATTTGTCTCCATATATTGCTTGATCTCTGTTTTTATTTGGTTATTGATCCATTGTTTGATTAGGAGCATGTTGTTAAGTCTCCATGTGTTTGTGAGCCTTTTTGTTTTCTTTGTATAATTTATTTCTAGTTTTATACCTTTGTGATATGTGAAGTTGTTTGGTAGAATTTCAGTCTTTTTGAAAACACTTAGGTTCTTTTTGTGGCCTAGTATATGGCCTGTACTCAAAAATGTTCTATGTTCACTTGAGAAGAATGTGTATCCTGCTGCTTTTGGGTGTAGAATTCTGTAGATGTATCTTAGGTCCATCTGTTCTAGTGTGTTGTTCAGTGCCTCTGTCCTTACTTATTTTATGTCTGGTTGATCTGTCCTTTTGAGTGAGTGGTGTGTTGAAGTCTCCTAGAATGAATGCATTACATTCTATTTCCTCGTTTAATACTGTTAATATTTGGTTCAAATATGTTGGTGCTCCTGTGTTGGTTCCGTATGTATTTA
The DNA here is from genome assembly GCF_030020395.1 of Manis pentadactyla. NCBI lineage: Eukaryota > Metazoa > Chordata > Mammalia > Pholidota > Manidae > Manis > Manis pentadactyla. The sequence continues at coordinate 41,122,953 of NC_080021.1, read as the reverse complement.
TAATGGTTATATCCTCTTGTTGTACTGTCCCCTTTATTACTATGCAATGTCCTTCTTTATCTTTTCTTTCTTTCTTTGTTTTGGAGTCTATTTTGTGTGATACAATACTGTAACACCTGCTTTTTTCTCCCTATTGTTTGCATCAAATATCTTTTTCCATCTCTTTACTTTTAGTGTGTGTATATCTTTGGGTTTGAGGTGAATCCCTTGTAAGGGGCATATAGTTGTGTCTTGCTTTTTAATCCATTTTGTTACTCTGTGTCTTTTGATTGGTGCCTTCAGTCCATTTACATTTAGGGTGATTATTAATATATATATACTTATTTCCTTTGTAGGCTTTGGATTTGTGGTTCCAAAGTTTCAAGGGTAGCGTCTTTTTTGTCTAACCATCTAACTTAACTCTCCCATTATGCCATTATATACACAGTCTGGTGATTCTTTGTTTCTCTCCCTTCTTATTCTTCCTCCTCCACTCTTTATATTTTAGGTGTTACCTTTGACTGCTTTTGTGGATAGTTGATTTTATTTTTTGCCTTTAGTTGGTATTTGATTGGTCTGCTTTCTTTGCTGTGATTTTATTTTCTCTAGTGACATCTATTTAGCCATAGGTGGGCTTCCATCTCGAGCAGTCCCTTGAAAATCCCCTGTAGACCTGGTTTGTGGAAGCCAAATTACCTCAACTTTTCTTGTCTGGAAATTGTTTAGTCCCTCCTTCAAATTTAAATAATAATCTTGCTGGATACCATATTCTTCATTCAATGCCCTTCTGTTTCATTGCATTATATCATGCCATTCTTTTCTTGTCTGTAAGATTCCTGTTAAGAAGTTTGATGATAGCCTGGTGGGTTTCCCTGTGTAGGTGATCGTTTTTTCTCTCTGTGGCTGCCTTTAATACTCTGTCCTTTTCTTTGTTATTTGCCATTTTAATTATTATATGTTTTGGTGTAGTCTTCCTTGGGTCCCTTGTGTTGGGAAGTCTGTGGGCTTACATGGTCTGAGAGACTATTTCCTTCCCCAGATTGGTGAAGTTTTCAGCAATTATTTCTTCAAAGACACTTTCTATCCATTTTCTCTGTCTTTTTTTTCTCATTCCTCTATAATGTGAATATTGTTCCATTTGGATTGGTCACACAGTTCTCTTAATATTCTTTCATTTCTAGACATCCTTTTGTCTCTCTTTGCCTCAGTTTCTCTGTATTCCTGTTCTCTCATTTCTATTCCACTAGCAGTCTCTTGCATCTGGTCTAGTCTGCTGTTAAGACCTTCTATCGATTGTTTCATTTGTGTTAGCTCCCTCTGGACTTCATCCTTTAGCTCTTGCATATTTCTCTGCACTTCCATCAGCATGGTTATGACTTTTATTTTGAATTCTTTTTCAGGAAGATTCCTTTTATCTCTCTCAGTAGGCCCTCTCTCTGGGGTTGTCTGATTGATTTTTGATGACCAAATTCTCCTGCCTTTTCATGGCAGAAGTGGTTGCAGGCAGGTGGCACATGTGTCCGCTGGGAGAACAAAGTCCCTTCCTGCTTGTTGGTCACCTTGTCCTTCTCCGCTGACTGTGCTGTGTTCCCCACACTGGGAGCAGCCTCTGGGATAATCTCTTGAGTTCCCATGGGCGGGGTCCCCTTGGGATAGTCTAGTGCACTGTGGGGGTTGTAGCCATGCTGGGTGTGTTTTCCTGTGAGAACGGCATCCCTTTGTGCCTTCCTGACCTTGCTCTGGTGTCCACTGCCTGTGCCAGTTACCCGCACAGCAGGGAGCAGTCTCTGGGATAATCTGAGCCGCAGTGGGTGGGGCTGCCCTTGGGCTAGCCTTGAGCACTTTGGGTAGTTGCAGCCGTGCCTGGTGTGTTCTCCTGTGAGAACGGCACCCCTTCTTGCCTTCTGTACCTTGCTCTGTCTTCTGCTGCCTGTCCTGATTAGCTGTGTGCTCGGAGGAGACTGTGTGGTTGCTGTGGGCATGGCTGCTCTCCTTCTACTCCTCAGCTGTGGTGAGTCAGCCATTCTGCTTGCAGCCTCGGTCGGGGGGAATAAATGGTTAGCTGCTTATCGCCATGAGGGGCTTCAGGGTTGCCTTACCCCCTCATGGGGTTAGGGGGCCTGACATTCCTCAAGATTCCCTGCTTGCTGGCCTGAGTGTGCTGTGACAATTTTGTTCAGCTGTTGAGCCCTGTCCCTTTAAGACTTTTAAAAAGTGCTTGCTTTTCTTTTGTCCCAGGAGAGCTGGCTGTGGGATCCGCTTGCAGTCTCCATCTCGGACTCTACCCTTCCATTTCTGTAATATCTAGTATACCATGCAACGTTTGTCTGTGCTCCTGGTGCAGATTACTAGCACTGGTTATTTAGCAATCCTGTGCTTTCCCTCCTCCCCACTCTGACTCTTTTCCTCCCGCCTGTGAGCTGGGTTGGGGGAAGTGCTTGCGTCCTGCCATGTCACGGCTTCGTATCTTACCCCCTTTGTGAGATGCTGAGTTCTCTAAGATGTCCATGTAGCCTGATTGTTGTACTGAATCTTCTGGTCTCTCTTTTAGGAATAGTTGTATTTGTTGTGTTTTCAAAAATATATATCGTTTTTGGAGATTTCAGCTGCCCTACTCACAATGCCATCTTGAGCCCCTCCTGAAAATATAATTTAGAATGGGAAGATTTTAGAGACAGAGACAATTGAAACAATTCAGTTACTGGAATGAGGAAAAGAATGAGAACAGCATTAATATTCACTGCCCTTTTGAATTTGAATGTCTTGGGAGACTGTTGGTGTTATTTTAGGGGAATGCTGGAGTAGAAGGATTCCTGATACTACATTAGTCTATTTAAGGATTAATTTTTTAGTTTCTGGGGTATAGCTAAGATAGGCTTTTTTTTTTCTTTAAAGCTGTGGGTTTTATACAAAGACCTAGACTTAATAAAAGCTTTATATAAGTTATACAAGCAAACTTGAATAAGAACCAGTGGGGTAATAAAGCTGGTGAATCTCCAGGAGAGGACAAGTGGGGATATGTAATTTTTCCTTAGTGAAAATAAGAGTTCCTTTCACACTGACATCACCAGTGGTTGGTGAAATTGTTTTGTTAGCTTTCAGATTTCTCTTCAGATAGGAAGAAGAATAATTTTCTATCAGTAGGTATAAAAGTATAGGCAGATTTGGACAGTGTAGGTTCTGATGGTTCTGGCTATCCTGGAGAGACAGAAAAGTCCTTCATTTTTATTGGTCTAGCTGGGTGTTATTTTGACTCTTAATAAGTGTAATGAAATATTCAGGGGGCTGGAGTGAGCAAACATATTGAAGGTGGCACCACTAAATATTTTGCTGAAAAAATATAGTTAAAACCCTGTCACAATTTTACATTTCAGAGAAGCCTATAGTATGTATATTTAAACTGCATTATAATTAAGTTGTATTACTTGGAACAAAAAACGCAGCCCATAAGCTCCTATTAGACATAATTTGATGTCTAAAAATAGGGTCTTTTCATACAGTGACATTTGTTTGGGAAGCCAAATAGCCCCTTTAGGACTCAAAGCAGGGCATTTTCCTAGTATTTGAATATTGCATTTTGCACCCAAAGTTCTGGTTGTATTCAGGTTACCTCATCCTAACAGGTAACTCTAGAAAAGGTCTGGTTTGGCTATGGAAGGTAATGGTTTTATATGTGAATTGTGTGTTACTTAATCCTAATTTCTAATGTGTCTTCATTATTTATGCATATCATAAAATATGTATAAGATTAACTTTGTATGTTTTATTTGATATGGCATTAAGTCTGTGTGGTCGTTTTAAGAATATGTAAATAATAAATTATTTTTTCTGTAGTACTGAGACTGAAGATTGAACTGAGCTCCCTTGTTTGGAATTTATTTTTGAAAAAGTTATTAGAAGGTGTAGATAAGAATTTTTGTGTTTAATTGGGCAGTCCTAAATTCTAGAGTTATTAAATGCTGGAAAGCCTACATTTCTTTTTTCGTTTGAGTTAACAAACTCAGCTTAACAATTAAAAGTTACTGTCTTGTCACTTACAATAGTGGATTTATGTATTAATACCAAATCCCTCATATAAGGAATGTACATATTAGATAAGGAAAAGAAGTACTTGTAGGTAGAGCCAGGCTTTTCTATAGAAGATAATTTTGGTTCTTCAACATGTAGGCATATAAAGGATTGAGAAAGTTGTTTTGCACTAAGGAACATAGCCATAATTTATTCAGGAAAAAGTTCAAATTAGGTAATACTACTGTTTATTTCTATTGTTATTGTAAAACTCTAATGACACCCTGAGAACATGTAATTTTAAACAATCTATTTTTTCAGTGAAAATTGAGACAAAATAGTAGTAAAGTGCAACTTTTTCTCCCTTCCCAGCCTTCATAATGGTATTGTGTATGGAATTATTGGATATAAGCCAATTAGAGTTTAGAGAATAATTTTCTAAGAATAATCATTTCAGTTCTATAGCAGTTCTTATAATATTAGATAGGTAACAGGAATAATTGTTTTTTGAGTCAATAGCATTTGTTGATATTTGTACAGAGAAAAGTTTAGACTGACAGGGTTCTTTGTATCTAGCTCCATTGTAACAATGGAGAATTGTTTTTAAGGCATTAATCTATAAACTAAAAAGATAGATGTGCAAAGTATATATTTTAATATTACTCTTCTCTGACTGATGCTTAAAATATTAATATAAAATGTGGCTTCTTGTAGGTTCTGCAAATCAACAAGACTTTTCTTCAGGAAAAAGTGAAGATTTGGGAACAGTTCAGGAGAAGTCTACCAAAAGCCTTGTTATAGGTCCTCTTGATTTTCGTTTGGATAGTAGTTCAGTACATAGAATTTTGAAAATGATTGCTTGTGCATTGGAACACGAATATGAACCATATAGCAGGCTAAAACCAGGTTTGTTTTTGGCTTAATTTTGAATCTCTTGCAAGTTGATTTTAGTGATTAATCCAATTTGTTGTATTTTGCTAATTTACCGTTTGTATGTTTTGCCTGTTTGACTTCCGTATACTTAGTTGCGAATTAAAAGGGTACATTTATGTGTGGAAGTTATGGGAGAGGTCAAAATTTGGAAGTTATTTACATAAGTACTTTCTTTGCCAGTATTTGTATTTTATTGTCATACCTTTTTTTATTTTTTTATTTTTTATTTTGGTATCATTAATCTACAGTAACATGAAGAATATTATGTTTACTAGGCTCCCCCTTTCACCAAGTCCCCCACACAAACCCCATTATAGTCACTGTCCATCAGTGTAGTAAGATGCTGCAGAATCCCTACTCGTCTTCTCTGTGTTGTACAGCCCTCCCCATGCACCCACCCCTCCACTACATCTGCTAATCGTAATGCCCCCTTTCTTTTTCCCCAACCTTATCCCTCGCTTCCCACCCATCCTCCTCAGTCCCTTTCCCTTTTGTAATTGTTAGTCCATTCTTGGGATCAGTGATTCTGCTGCTGTTTTGTTCTTTCAGTTTTTCATTGTTCTTATACTCCACAGATGAGTGAAATCATTTGGTACTTGTCTTTCTTCGCCTGGCTTATATCACTGAGTATAATACCCTCTAGCTCCATCCATGTCGTTGCAAATTTTAGGATTTGTCGTCTTCTTATGGCTGAGTAATATTCCATTGTGTATATATACCACATCTTCTTTATCCATTCATCTACTGATGGACACTTGGGTTGCTTCCATTTCCTGGCTATTGTAAATAGTGCTGCGATAAACATGGGGGTGCATCTGTCTTTTTCAATCTGGGCTGCTGCATTCTTAGGGTAAATTCCTAGAAGTGGAATTCCTGGGTCAAATGGTATTTCTATTTTGAGCATTTTGAGAAATCTCCGTACTGCTTTCCACAATGGTTGAACTAATTTACATTCCCACCAGCAGTGTAGGAGGGTTCCCCTTTTTCCACAACCTTGTCAACATTTGTTGTTGTCTGTCTTCTGGATGGTAGCGATCCCCACTGGTGTGAGGTGATATCTCATTGTGGTTTTTTTTTTTTTTTCGGAGAGGGCATCTTTCATATTTATTGATCAAATGGTTGTTAACAACAATAAAATTCTATATAGGGAACTCAATGCACAATCATTCATCAACCCCAAACCTAATTCTCAACAGTCTGCAATCTTCTGAAGCATAACGAACAAGTTCTTACATGGTGAACAAGTTCTTACTTAGTGAATAAGTTCTTACATGGTGAATAGTGCAAGGGCAGTCATATCACAGAAACATTTGGTTTTGATCACGCATCATGAACTATAAACAATCAAGTCAGATATGATTATTCGTTTGATATTTATACTTGATTTATATGTGAATCCCACATTTCTCCCTTATTATTATTATTATTATTTTTTAAATAAAATGCTGAAGTGGTAGGTAGATGCAAGATAAAGGTAGAAAACATAATTTAGTGCTGTAAGAGGGCAAATGTAGATGATCAGGTCTGTGCCGATAGACTAAGTATTAATCCAAGCTAAACAAGGGCAACAAAATATCCACGGATGCAGAAGATTTCTCTCAAAACGGGGGGTGAGGTTCTAAGCCTCACCTCTGTTGATCCCCAATTTCTCTCCTGATGGACCCCTGCGACTGTGCCTGTCTTAGGTTGTTCCTCCCTTGAGGAATCTTACCCGTCTCTGGCTAACCAGTCATCTTCCGGGGCCATACAGGGAAATGTAAAATTAGTAAGTGAGAGAGAAGCAATATTGTTTGAAAAGGTTAGCTTTTTACTTCTTTGCAGATTTATGCCCTGTGACTTCTATGTCCAGCATTTGTCTTCAGGTATCTTTATCACTTGGAAGAATTAAGATACTCGGTAATTTTTGGTATGAGGCACGAATTCTACTAAAGGGTTGTAATTAGGAAGGAAGAAGAAAAGCTATAGAAGTAGCAGACGGAAAAAAACATGGGAAGATTGATTATTTCTTTGACATATCTTCTTGTAGAGTAATATAAGCATGTATAGGTTTTAAACTACTAATTAAATTGTGTACACACATTAACATAATAGGAATACAGCTACATAACAAAAGCAGACCTACAATTACCAGCCATATCCAGTGAATCCAAGAAAACCAGTTAGGTACCCTAGGCATTTGTGAAAACTTATCAATGATATGATGGATATTGTCTAACTGAATTTGAATAGTTTGAGAAAAATCAGACAAATTAAAACAACACATTCCTGGGAACTGTTCACATCCCATACGTTCTTTTAACAGTAGATAGTCTATAGTTGCACGATTTTGGAGCAGTGCAACTTGCACTTCTCCTAATTCTTGGACAGTATAGATCCAGTCAAATTTGTTGTTTTACTGTATGCAGAGGCCAGCTTAGATATCTCCTTCTTCATTCCAATGGCAAGTCCAGGAACCGGTAGTATGAATGCAGGTACAACTGCAACAGCGCCAGGATCTTTGTTGAAGTTTTTTGATGATCGTCTTCTGGAATCACTCTTCCAGAGGATGTTGATGTTGGAAGTTCTTCTTCATATCGTATCAATTCGTTTTCTGGGTAGCCAAATTAGGCTTTGATCCTCTGTATAAACAAAAAACAAACCCTTTGCCCACACTTTGATATGACCTTTATACCATTGTAAAGAACCTATTGGAGATCACCACACAGGAACTGCTTTTTTTTTTTTTTTAAGAGAAAGGAATATTATCAGAAAAATGTACTTCCATAGCTGATCATCTGACACCCTTTAAAGGACTAAAACTAAAGATATGTGAAGCATGCATTAATCGTTGTTTTGCAGTTTTATCCTATCAGGGAGTAATCCCCCTTTTCTCTCTTTTTTTTGTAATCATTAATCTACAATTACATGAAGAATATTATGTTTACTAGCTTCTCCCTATACCACATCCCGCCAACAAACCCCATTACTGTCACTGTCCATCAGCATAGCAAAATGTTGTAGAATCACTACTTGTCTTCTCTGTGTTGCACAGCCATCCCCTTTCTCCCACCCCCCACATTATGTGTGCTAATCATAATACCCCCTTTCTTCTTCCACCCCTTATACCTCACTAACCACCCATCCTCCCCAGTCCCTTTCCCTTTGGTAACTGTTAGTCCATTCTTGGGTTCTGTGCTTCTGCTGCTGTTTTGTTCCTTCAGTTTTTCCTTTGTTCTTATACTCCATATATGAGTGAAATCATTTGGTATTTGTCTTTCTCCACCTGGCTTATTTCAGTGAGCATAATACCCTCTAGCTCCATCCATGTTGTTGCAAATGGTAGGATTTGTTTTCTTCTTATGGCTGAATAATACTCCATTGTGTATATGTACCACTTCTTCTTTATCCATTCATCTACTGATGGACACTTAGGTTGTTTCCATTTCCTGGCTATTGCAAAAAATGCTGCGATAAACATAGGGGTGCATCTGTCTTTTTCAAACTGGGCTTCTGCAGTCTTAGGGTAACTTCCTAGAAGTGGAATTCCCGGGTCAAATGGTAAGTCTATTTTGAGCATTTTGAGGAACCTCCATAGTGCTTTCCACAATGGTTGAACAAATTTACATTCTCACTAGCAGTGTAGGAGGGTTCCCCTTTCTCCACAACCTCGCCAACATTTGTTGTTGTTTGTCTTTTGGATGGTGGCGATCCTAACTGGTGTGAGGTGATATCTCATCATGGTTTTAATTTGCATTTCTCTGATGACTAGCAATGTGGAGCATCTTTTCATGTGTCTGTTGGCCATTTGAATTTCTTCTTTCGAGAAGTGTCTGTTCAGCTCCTCTGCCCATTTTGTATTTGGATTATTTGCTTTTTGTTTGTTGAGGTGTGTGAGCTCTTTATATATTTTGGATGTCAACCCTTTATTGTATCTGTCATTTATGAATATATTCTTCCATACTCTAGGGTACTTTTTTGTTCTATTGATGGTGTCCTTTGCTGTGCAGAAGCTTTTCAGCTTGATATAGTCTCACTTGTTCAGTTTTGCTTTTGTTTCTCTTGAAGTCACTCATTTTTATGTCTAAGAGATTTTTGCCTATGTTTTTTCTAGGAGTTTTATGGTTTCATGACTTACATTCAGGTCTTTGATCCATTTTGAATTTACTTTTGTGTATGGGGTAAGACAGTGATCCAGTTTCACTCTCTTACATGTAGCTGCCCAGTTTTGCCAGCACCATCTGTTGAAGAGACTGTCATTTCCCCATTGTATGTCCATGGCTCCTTTATCATATATTAATTGACCATATATGTTTGGGTTAATGTCTGGATTCTCTATTCTGTTCCACTGGTCTGTGGCTCTGTTCTTGTGCCAGTACCAAATTGTCTTGATTACGGTGGCTTTGTAGTAGAGCTTGAAGTTGGGGAGCGAGATCCCCCTTTATTCTTCCTTCTCAGGATTGCTTTGGCTATTCGGGGTCTTTTGTGTTTGTTTATGAATTTTTGAACTATTTGTTCCTGTTCATTGAAGAATGCTTTTGTTAATTTGATAGGGATTGCATCAAATCTGTATATTGCTATGGCAGGATGGCCATTTTGACGATATTAATTTTTCCTAGCCAAGAGCATGGGATGAGTTTCCATTTGCTAGTATCCTCTTTAATTTCTCTTAGGAGTGTCTTATAGTTTTCAGGGTATAGGTCTTTCATTTCCTTGGTTAGGTTTATTCCGAGGTATTTTATTCTTTTTGATGCAATTGTGAATAGAATTGTTTTCCTGATTTCTCTACTATTTCTTTGTTAGTGTATAGGAAAGCCACAGATTTCTGTGTGTTAATTTTGTATCCTGCAGCTTTGATGTGTTCCGATATCAGTTCTAGTAGTTTTGAAGTGAAGTCTTTAGGGTTTTTTATGTACAGTATCATGTCATCTGCAAATAGTGACAGTTTAACTTCTTCCTTACCAATTTGGATTGGTTGTATTTGTTTAGTCTAATTGCTGTGGCTAGGACCTCCAGTACTATGTTGAATAACAGTGGGGAGAGTGGGCATCCCCGTCTTGTTCCCAATCTCAGAGGAAAAGCTTTCAGCTTCTCGCTGTTCAGTATGATGTTGGCTGTGGGCTTATCATATATGGTCTTTATTATGTTGAGGTACTTGCCCTGTATACCCATTTTGCTCAGAGTTTTTATCATGAATGGATGTCGATTTTTCTCGAATGCTTTTTCAGCATCTATGGAGATGATCATGTGGTTTTTGTCTTTCTTTTTGTTGATGTGGTGGATGATGTTGATGGACTTTCGAATGTTGTACCGTCTTTGCATCCCTGGGATGAATCCCACTTGGTAATGGTGAATGATCCTTTTGATGTATTTTTGAATTTGGTTTGCTAATATTTTGTTGGGTATTTTTGCATGTACATTCATCAGGGATATTGGTCTGTAATTTTCTTTTTTGGTGTGGTCTTTGCCTGGTTTTGGTATTAGGGTGATGTTGGCTTTATAGAATGAGTTTGAGAGTATTCCCTCCTCTTCTATTTTTTGGAAATCTTTAAGTAGAATGGGTATTATGTCTTCTCTGTATGTCTGATGAAATTCCTAGGTACGTCCATCTGGCCCAGAGGTTTTTTTCCTGGGTAGTTTTTTGATTACCGCTTCAATTTCTTTGCTCGTAATTGGTGTGTTAAGATTTTGTGTTTCTTCCTTGGTCAGTCTTGGAAGGTTGTATTTTTCTAGGAAGTTGTCCATTTCTTCTAGGTTTTCCAGCTTGTTAGCATATATGTTTTTATAGTATTCTCTAATAATTCTTTGTATTTCTATGGGGTCCGTCGTGATATTTCCTTTCTCGTTTCTGATTCTGTTGATGGGTGTTGATTCTGTTTTTCTCTCAATAAGTCTGGCTAGAGGCTTGTCTATTTTGTTTATTTTCTCAAAGAACCAGCTCTTGGTTTCATTGATTTTTTTTTTGTATTGTTTTACTCTTCTCAATTATATTTATTTCTTCTCTCATCTTTATTATGTCCCTTCTTCTGCTGACTTTAGGCCTCATTTATTCTTCTTTTTCCAATTTTGATCATTGTGATGTTAGACCATTCATTTGGGATTGATCTTCCTTCTTTAAATATGCCTAGATTGCTATATACTTTCCTCTTTAGACTGCTTCGCTGCATCCCACAGAAGTTGGGGCTTTGTGTTGTTGTTGTCATTTGTTTCCATATATTGCTGGATCTCCTTTTTAATTTGGTCATCGATCCATTGATTATTTAGGAACATGTTTTTAAGCCTCCATGTGTTTGTGAGCCTTTTTGCTTTCTTTGTATAATTTATTTCTAGTTTTATACCTTTGTGGTCTGAAAAGTTGGTTGGTAGAATTTCAGTCTTTTTGAGTTTACTGAGGCACTTTTTTGTGGGCTAGTATGTGTCTACTCTGGAGAATGTTCCATTTGCCCTTGAGAAGAATGTGTATCCTGTTGCTTTGGGATGTAGAGCTGTACAGATGTCTATTAGGTCCATCTGTTCTAGTGTGTTGTTCATTGCCTCTGTGTCCTTACTTATTTTCTGTCTGGTGGATCTTTCCTTTGGAGTGAGTGGTGTGTTGAAGTCTCCCAAAATGAATGCATTGCATTCTATTTCCTCCTTTGGTTCTGTTAGTGTTTGTTTCACATATGCTGGTGCTCCTGTGTTGCGTTCATATATATTTGTAATGGTTATGTCCTCTTGTTGGACTGAGCCCTTTATCATTATGTAATGTCCTTCTTTATCTCTTGTCACTTTCTTTGTTTTGAAGTCTATTTTTGTCTGATATTAGTACTGCAATACCTGCTTTTTTCTCCCTATTGTTTGCATGAAATATCTTTTTCCATCCCTTGACTTTTAGTCTGTGCATGTCTTTGGGTTTCTTGTAAGCAGCATATAGATGGGTCTTGCTTTTTTACCCATTCTATTAGTCTGTGTTTTGTGATTGGTGCATTTAGTCCATTTACCTTTAGGGTGATTATTGAAAGATATGTACTTCTTGCCATTGCAGGCTTTAGATTCATGGTTACCAAATGTTCAAGGTTAGCTTCTTTAGTATGTTACTGTCTAACTTAACTTGCTTATTGAGCTTTTATAGACACTGTCTGGTGATTCTTTCTCTCTCTCTCTTCTTATTCCTCCTCCTCCATTCTTTATATGTCGGGTGTTTTATTCTGTGCTCTTTTGTCTTTCCTTTAACTGCTCTTGTGGGTAGTTGATTTTAGTTTTTGCCTTTAGTTAATATTTGGTTGGTCTGCTTTCTTTGCTGTGATTTCATTTTCTCTGGTTACATCTGTTTAGCCTGAGGAGTGCTCCCATCTAGAGTAGTCCCTCTAAAATACCCTGTAGAATTGGTTTGTGGGAGGCAAATTCCCTCAACTTTTACTTATCTCAGAATTGTTTAATCCCTCCTTCATATCTAAATGATAATCGTGTTGGATACAGTATTCTTGGTTCAAGTCCCTTGTGTTTCATTGCATTAAATATATCATGCCATTCTCTTCTGGCCTATAAGGTTTCTGTTGAGAAATCTGATGATAACCTGATGGGTTTTTCTTTGTAGGTGACCTTTTTCCTCTCTCTAGCTACCTTTAAAACTCTGTCATTGGCCTTGATCTTTGCCATTTTAATTATTATGTGTTTCTGTTGTCTTCCTTGGGTCCCTTGTGTTGGGAGTTCTGTGTACTCCCATGGTCTGAGCGATTATTTCCTCCCCCATTTTGGGGACGTTTTCAGCAATTATTTCTTCAGATACACTTTCTATCCCTTTTTCTCTCTCTTTTTCTTCTGGTACCCCTATAATGCGAATATTGTTCCTTTTGGATTGTTCACAAAGTTCTCTTAATATTGATTCATTCCTGGAGATCTTTTTATCTCTCTCTGCGTCAGTTTCTACGCATTCCTTTTCTCTGTTTTCTGTCCATCAGTAGCCTCTTGCATCTCCTCCATTCTGCTTCTAAATCCTTCCAGAGATTGTTTCATTTCTGTAATCTCCTTCCAGACATCATGTATTAGGTCTTGCATATTTCTCTGCAGCTCCTTCTGCATGGTCATCCCTTTATTTTGACTTCTTTTTCTGGGAGATTGGTAGGTCTATCTCCCCAGATTCCTTCTCAGGGGGACTGTCTGGGTTAGTCTGGTCTGTATCAAAATTTTCTGCCTTTTCATTGCAATAGAGGTAGTTGCGGAAAGCTGGTGCATGTATCGGCTGGGAGAATTTCCTTTCTTTGCTGGTTTGTGGCCTTCCTCTCCTGGGAGAACAGCAACCCCTAGTGGCTGGAGCTGGGCAGCTGAGTGCAAATGACGTTTCTAATTCTTGCCCACTGCTGTGAAAGAATCTCTGCCGTGCCTCTGTGGGTGTGGCCAGCCTCAGGCCGCTGCTCCACTATGGCGGAGTTGCGTCAGTGGGGAAATGGGCGGGACACTGTTTATCGCCATGAGGGGCCTCCGACGTGTGCTTCCGCCCATGGGGTTAGGGCGCCTGCAGTTCCCCTGGATTCCCAGCTGCTGGGCTAAGTGTCCCGGGGCTTTTCTGTCCAGCTTTGGGGTCCCTGGCCCTTTAAGTCTTTCAAAAAGGACTTGCTTTTCTTTGTTCCAGGGGCTCCGGCTGCAGGGACCTGTTCACAGGTCTTACTGTCCTGTTTCCCTAGCATCCAGCACACCACGCAGTGTGTGTCTGCGCTCAAGTGCGGATGCCTAGGGCTGGGAGTTTAACAGTCCTGGGCTCCCTCTCCCTCCCTGCTCTGACTCCTCTCCTCCCATTGGGAGCTGGGGTATGGGGTGCTCGGGTCCTGCCTTGCCTTGGCTTGTATCTTACCCCCTTCGCAAGGGGCTGGGTTGTTGCAGGTGTAGATGTAGTCTGGCTGTGGTCCTGTGTCTTCTGGTCTCTCTTTTAGGAATAGTTGTATTTGTTGTATTTTCAAAAATATATATGGTTTTGGGAGGAGATTTCCACTGCTCTACTCATGCCGCTGTCTTGTGTCCGCCTCTGTAGCTAGCTTTTATATTATCTCAATGATATTTTTTATGCACAGAACTGTTATTCTTTTAATGAAAGAGACTAAGAATTTCTTTAAGATTTGGAAATCAGAATGTTAAATTTTTATGTAGCAAAATCACACATTTACATTTCAGAGTAGCATAATTTATATTTGTTAAAGGTAACACATTATTTTATTATTGCTTCATTGTTAAAAGAAAAATAGAATCTGACTTTAAAATTTGGGGAACCAATTAATTAAATTTTCAGTTACTTAAGATTGTTAAAAAATTGTTTTCATCATTTTAGATATTAAGGATGAAAATGATACAGTACTGAATACTGAGGAGGTGGCATCTTTGGAGAAATATATTCCTACTCGACATACAAGTGTTACTCTACTCAAATGTACCTGCACAGTTTCCATGGCTGAATTCAACTTGCTGGATCATTTACTACCTGTCATTATGGGAAAAAAGGTATATTTTGCTACTGACTACTTGTCTTCTCATATATGCATATTTTTTGGTCCTGTGATATTGTACTGGGAAGGTGAATAAGTAAAAGAATATCTTCTAATATAGTATTCCACGGTGAAGTTACTAAACCAATGTAACTGATTAATTCTTAAAAAATAATTTGTGTATAAATACATAAATACATATATACACACAGATATATATGTATATATATATATTTTTAAAGAAACGCTAAGACTATACAAAGAAATATTGAAGAACATGGGCCCAGAAGTCACACCATATACTATCTATGACACCTTATGACACCGTGCTTTAATCTTTAAGCTTATTTTCCTTTTCTGAAAAATAATAGTGAATTATATTTCTCAGGTGGGTGACAGATTCATCCAGTAAATAAACAACAAGCTTAGATAAGATTCAGATAGTTTATTAGTTATATAAACAGCAAAAGCAAATCAGGAGTGGTGTCAGCTTGCTTATCCCTTAAGGACAACCCTCAAACCAGAGGGTCAAATGACATGCAACCCACATGGTAGCATACTGTGTTGACGGGGATTCAAATCCACACTGCAGCTAAGCTGTTATATAGCCTACAGCTGTGCTCTAAGAGGGTGGGTAGAAAGTCCCATTTCTCACCTGAATGAGGAATGTTGATGAGAAAAATGTCTCATATATAAATGAGAAGGAAAGTGAGAAATAGTCTTAGTAGATCCTCAGAAGATCATATACCTTCTCCGATTCTGAGAGTATCACAGAATGTTCTACCAAGGCATGGGTCTGCTGTGGTTGATCCTTGCCTTTGTGATCTACAGGGATTTGTGTAAGATTGTCATGGTGTTGGCACAGAGCACTGCCCCTACCATACCTAGCTCCTTGTATTATTTTTAATATTCAGTGAGATAAAGCATGTAAACCATTTTGCATATATTAGGAATCAAGTGATTACTACTGTTAATGTTAATGAGAACATATTAGGTGCTTAATATTTGTTTAAGGTCCATATACACTGTGCTTTCTAGATATGTTGGCATATACATATAAGGTATTATCTGTTACTCTTATTTTTTTTATTACATTTTATTTAATATCTATGTCATGATGATGATTATAGATGTAAAAATGTCCTAACATTAAATAAGAACTTGTGGAAGTTTGACAAGCAATTGACTATGATGCAGTTGTTTCATTTTGTGTGTGTGTGTATATATATATATATATATATATTCTCTATTGGCCACTTATAATTGTGTTGTTGGTTAAAGAGATCAGCAGGTGTAAATTTCAATAGAGAAAATTAAAACATTTTACTGAATATTTTTAAGTTGTGAACTTTAAAAAATATGAGTAATTAATGAGTTGAGGAAGGAGACAAAAAGAATATTTGAAAAGACATCTTAGTCCATAGAAAAATAAAAGAATCAAATGAAATTTTGGAACTGAAAACTAATGCCACTTAAAAGTAAAAGGATGGGAAAAGATACATCATAAATTGTAATCAAAGGAAAAAGTAGTGGAGCTATTTTAAAGCCAGCAAATGTAGAAATAAAGAGAGCCAATTTATAATGATAAGGGTGTCAACTCAAAGAAGGAACAGTCTAGGTAATTCTCACAGATGTTATATTGAATGAAAGCAGTAGGCATGAGTATAAACTGTATGATGATCCAAAACTGATCCATGGTGATGGAAATGAGAATGTTGGCTACTGCTGGTGGGGATTCGATATATCCTGAGAAGGGACATGGGAGAGCCTTCTTGGATGCTTGAAACATATGGTGGTTTTATATATGTGTGTATATATATATATATATATACAATCGATGTATAGATTGTTGAGCTCTACATTTGATGTTTGTGTGCCCTACATATGTCATACATCAATAATCCAAAGTAAAGTCACTTAAAAAAGTAAAGTAATTGCCCAGGAAGTGGTGTTTTAAAAATTACTAATAATAAGTCATAAAAGCAAGATTATATATTCAACTTAGTTGATTTTAGGAACAGTTTCTCAGTAATGGCATATTGGCTTTTTGGACTGGAGAAGTATTATGTAGCATTTACCAACAGTCAGAGCCTGCTAAATGCCAGTACTGTGCCCCAATTATTGTGACAATGAAAGACAGAGAAAACAAAACAATGAAGCAGCTCTTCCCACATATTTTGTATACCTCTGGATGGAAGAACTTTTTCTCATTGAGAACTACGGGTATGGCATTATAAGGGAGTAAGTTCTAGGACAGGAAAGGGTTGCTTGCTAATCAGGGTTCACACTCTGGACATTTCAAAATTTACATGCATTTATTTGGAAGATTAGAAAAGATCTGTAACACTGAAAATGCAAAGCCCACCTTGATATTCTCAAGTTTTTTGAGTCTTTAGCATGTGTATCATTAATAGATAGGATATGGGTCAAAAATATTTCTTTCCTGCAATCTTTGCTGCTTGTAACTAATTTTGAAACATCAGGATTGGTCCACTTAATCATATAAATGTGAATAAAGAGAACCAAGATAAAAGTTGGCTGGCTCTGGAATATCTAGGAAATATTTTGGAATGATTGAGCTTAAGAAAATAACCTTAATGTACTGAGTCACTGGTGAAATATTGCAGTTGATTGGAAAAATAAAAAGCTTGGGCTAGTAGGGCAGTGATAAATTTGCAATAAACATGCATTCTTTGAAATCTGGAGCATAGCTTGAAAATATGTAGAAGGTGTTTGTATTTGGGTTATGATAAGAGAGTCCCATAGAAAGGCATCATTTCTGGATTGATTTGATAACACTGCAAAATGTGCTAGTCTGAACCTTATCCAGAAGGCATTGCACATCAGTCACTGTTCTTTTGAAATATAAAGTGAACATTGTTATTTTCCAGAGTTCAAGTAACTTCATGAATACCACCAACTTCCAGTCTCTTCGGCCCTTGCCATCCATTCAGATATTGGTGGATAAAATTAATCTGGAACATTCTGTACCAATGTATGCTGAGCAGTTGGTGCCTGTGGTCAGCAGCCTTTCTCAGCCTTCTGATAATCTGCTTCACTATTGCTATTCACACTGCTACCTTAAGGTATGAAAGGTGAATTTTCTCGTTTATTAGTGTCTGGTTGGCTTTGGAAGAATTAAATCTTTTCTCTTGGAGTTGTAATTTCACAAAATCAGTGGCTAATAATATAATATTGAAAATAAAATATATTCATTATTCAACATAATTAAGTAAAATGAAAGTGTACGTGTTTTAAAGATATTTCAGTTACTTGGGATTAATAGCTTGATGTTTGTAAGATAATAACAGTTTGTGAAGATTTTATGTATCATTGATGATATTTATCAACTGTTGAAAGAGCACTTAGTTTTTAAGGATGCTTTGAAAGACTCATGATTTCTTGGAGGGGAACGTTTATTGTGAGACAGTGTTTTTTAAAGAGGGTTTAACACATTTCTCTTATAGTCCCTTTCCTCTTACTGAGCTTCTGTTAATTTCTGGATGCAGAGGGAAAATTTATTTATTGTTTTAAATTAAGTTATGTAAGGTTAATTTTTGAGGGCTTTGCTCAGCTCGTCCATATCTTTTTTTTTTTGGGAAATAAATAATACATTCCCCACATAGGTACATACAAAAAGATAAAAACTCAAATGTTGAGTAGTAAATGTGTTTACTAAGCAAACACAGATGTGTAGTCTAAGTAGAGACAACATATACATAATCATTAAATTTTGTTTTATGGACTAAAGGAAACTATATAAGTTGCATTCTTATGCATGCTAAAAATGCCCTAAATTTAATGTAAGAACTAACAAATTAGAGGACTCCAAAAATAGACTCCTGACTTTACTAGTTTGTGCTTTATTGTTTGACATTTCAAAGTTCTTAAATATTTGCCTTTTGCAAAGCAAAAATAAACCAATTAAAAAATATCAGTTTTAGATCACCCCCAGGTATATTCAGATGTAAAATCTAACCATTTTCAAACCATGTAGAGTAGATGGAGGACTGACAGTATCATGTTGTGAAGGGGTGTAGACGGGCAAGTGTGATTCTTTGAGGGCCCCTTTTATAATAGTCTGTCAGTGTTTTGTGTCATGCAGAGAGTAGCAGAGAGTATTTTGGAAAGCTAGATACGTAGATAATGTTTTCTACGTTTGCATTTTTTTTCAATCCCACAATACACTGAGGTGTATGAATTTGAAAAAATATTGATACAACTTGAATAATGTTGGGAATATTTGCCTTGTTTTGTTGAAACAGATATAATTTTAGGCAATTCACCAATCGTTCCAAGGTACTCTACCTATGTATGATTCATTAATTTGGTAAACATTAAGTTCCTCATATATTGCAGACATTCAGCCTTAAAGGTGGATAATGCATGCCCACCCTCAAGGAAAATGTTCACGAAAGCCATTGGTCACCAATATCGTTGTCATCCATACTGACAAAGAAGTTATTGGAATAGTTGTTTATCACTACTATTTGTTACTATGTTAAAAGCTCACTTAAATTTTCAGGGTAGTGTGAAAGTTACAGTGAAGCTCAGATAAATTGTGTTTTGGGAACAGGTCTCTTGTACACATGCTGTCTAGTTGTCTTTTGTGTTTTGGTTAGTTTGACTCTAGCAATCCACAGTGGATAAATGAAATGTCCCAGGAAGTTAGGTGTTTGGCAGAATGGGAATATATAATATATGTAGACAAACTTTTCATTGGTATTAAGAATACTGAATATTTACAAAAATAAAGCTTTGAGTGTTAAATACTTCATTGCATTTTTGATGCTAGTTCAGTGGCCTTGTACATTTTAAAGCTGTCAGGATTTAGTAGAGTGTTTTAGTTTGTATTACTATTTGGAACTGACTTAAAATACCAATTTGTTATAAGGTTAATAGTAGTTCATGTAACTTGGGATGATTACTATAACCTTTGAAGAAGTTTTCAAAGTTTAATTTTCAATATTATAGTGTCACAATATTACAGTAGAGGATTTAAATGTCTTTCATGTATGTGTGGCATATTAGATTCTAAGTAATTTCAATCAAATGCTCAAATGCTTAAGTTTTAACTTTGTGCACCTAAATTTGCCTATTTCATGTAATGAAATTTATTAATTAAGAGAGTTGGCATGGATGTGTGAGGAAAACATGCAGATGAAACTTTCATCTTTTAGCAAATCTTCTCTATTTAGCTGTTATTGAATATATATGGCACTAGGTAGCTAAGACTGCAAAGCATATGATGTTGGAAACATGCAGAAAATAAGTTAGTGAAAGTATCTTATAAACTGTAGAATAATACGTAAATTTAAGGCCTTGTTACATGGATCAGCTCTGGCAGATGCTTCAAAGAGAGATCAAGGAGGTTTATGGTAGAAGCAAAACCCTTTGGATTTTTTAGATTTGACAATTTTTTGACCTCTATCAGTTTTCTCTGGGGATTTGGAGGAATGGTGCTTTCATATAGAGCTGGTGGGTGTATAAATTGATACCATTTTGGAGAATACTTTTTGCCAGTTCTAATAGATTTTAAAACACATCGTACACCTGTCCATTCTAATTTTCAGTACATCTTCTACAGTAGGGGTTAGCAAACTTATCTGTATTATGTTAGATAGTTATTTTAGGCTTTATGGGCCAAGAGGCAAAATTTGAGATATCATATAGGTACTGAAATAATGAGAGAACAAATTTCCATAAATTTTGAGTTTATGAAATTCAAAATATAATACTCTTTTTGTAAAACAGTTTTACTAATGAGAAGAATGGAATGATTTTTCTTGGGATAATAGTTTACCTTACTGGGGTTCCAACTTGGTGTCCCCTATCATCAAATCGATTATAAATGTTCATTTATAAAAATTATTTTTAGGTTGTAGATAATATGAAACAGGCAGTGGGTAGAATTTGACCTGTGGGCTGTAGTTTGCTAACCTCTGCCCCAGAGAAATTTTTCATATGGAGATATATACAACTAGAGGTCTATGTATGCTCACATGAATAGCTCTCTACCACAAAATTTTTGGTGGGAATATCAGGAAGCATAAAGGTATATATAGTATGATGCCATTTATGAAAATGAAGAGAACAAAATAATGTTAAAAGTTATTCACAGATATAAAGTAGTTTATAAAAATATAACAAATGGACAAGATATATTCTAAACTGAAAGTGGATTTAGCTGATCTGGGTGTGGTTGGGGGTGTGTAGTGGAATGGTAAAGGTCAGGGTTAAAGTATTCTTTAGCTGTGGTGTAAGGTTTTTTATTTTTTAAATATTACTATTGAGATAATTTATATACTATAAATCCTCCTTTGTTAAGTAATAGAAATTAGTGATTTTTAGTATCAACAACTCAAGTTGTTAGTGGAAAAAAAACGAGAAAATACTTAATTTCATAAGAAAAGAATGCAAGTATCAGTGTCAGTTTAGGGTTTATTTTTATTTCAATAGCTACAAAACCAGTAACTAGGTTTAGAGTGTGTAAGAAATGAGTAGGCAATGAGAAAAAAATGTAGCCTTCTCCAGGCTACTCTTTATAAAGATATTTGCTGATGAAAGGTGAGAAATGGAATGTTACTAATGGTTTGATGAGAGCTGGTGGTGAGAAAGAATGTTTGTTTCTTTAAGAATAAGTGGAGAATCAACCATACTTTTTTGGAGAGGGAAAGGAGGAAATGTAGAGAGGAAGCAAGACAGAGTGAAATTATGAGCTAATAGATGAGCTAAATGTTCTGGCAATATGTAATTCTGAAGAAGTCTTACATCCTTTTGGACTTCATTTTCCTCATATGTGAAATGAGGTAATTTAGCTCAACAGTTTTAGCTCTAAAGTTAAAAATTTTAATCAACTATGTCTGATTCTATCATAGTCCCCTGAAAGCTTTCCTTTGTAAAATGTTTATTACTATGCTGTAGAATTCTGGTTATAATCATTCTTCAGTTTTTATGTGTCCAGTGTATTACTGTATACAGATTAACTTTTGACCTGAAGGTAGTGCTTGATTTTTCTTTTCCCCTTAAGAAAGGCACAAATCTTTAGGATGCTGGTTTTATTATTTTACTACTGGGTGTCTTACAATGGGAACAGCATAAAAATGATTTGTTTTATATCACAATTATTATGTGTTTTTATTGTCATTTACAGTTAGTGTGTGCTTTTTATAGCATTTGTCTTTTTGCCATTGTAAATCCTAATTTAGCATACCAACTTTTATTAAAAACTTGAAGTTTTGTTTCTAAATACACAGTTTCTTCTACTCGAGATGTTGTTTTAATAACAGTTGTAAAGTGTTAAAATACAGATGATGTATTTTTTTATTTTCTAATTGGATTTTTAAAAGGTTTATATATTTAACTTTTCAATGTGATGTAATTATTCAACTTAACATTTCCTTCAGCTAAAATTTCCGTTAGTAATTACACTTACTGCTTTACACAGTCCTCCCGCTTCAGACTATTTGTAGTGGTCAGTACTTTTATTCTATTTCTAAACGTTTGAACTGTCCTTGGTGAGAGCAACCTTAATTCATACTGTGCTGGTTTTCCTTTTTCTAAATAAAGTATTTGTAATCTTGGTCAGGAGTTGTTGAGAAATTATTAGGTCATTTAGGTATTGTAAATCTATGTATCATTGCTGTAATTTAAAAGAGTTGAAAGTTGGTTATTTTGAAATCATTATTTTTGATGTGGTGGATAGGCTGTTTTTCATTATAACTTATACTTGCTTGAATGTTCCCTTAGAAGTATCCCTGGACAATATTGGAATTTAGTAAAAGCTTTAAAAAAATTACAGAATAGTTTCCCCAGAGTCATTTGCAGTTATGCAAACAACCAGCAGGGGATATCCTCTACACCCAGTTTCCATCTGAGAGTAGCTAGTGATAGTGGCTGTGATTATACTGTTGGGGCATTTTATAGAATATTAGAAAGTAGCTTGAGAGTGTTCTTAGTTGAACATAGATAATCTAATGTGATAAAATATTATCCTAATTCATACTCTAGAAAAACTTCAAGGTTGGGCAGTTTTAATGTTTTGTATTAAGTGCCATTAACAATTGTAAATCTAAGAATCCTTTAAATAATGGAGATTTCAGAATAAATATGAAATGTTGTAATTGAACAATGCCCAGAAGTTCTTTGCATGCATTGTTGCTCAGAACAGGTCTTCAAAAATAATGAATATAAAAAAAACTTTTTTTAAAGGTTGGTTATTTAAATATTAGAAACGTGTTTTTTTCTTTCTCTTCCTCAATTCTGTACTTCTTGCCACTTGGTTATTAGTGGAACTTACAGAAATTAATAGTGTATCATTTTCATTTTCCTTGATAGGTAAGTAGGTACTTTGAAATGCAGTTTTCTCTGAAAATATGTAACTCTAACTAGTGTCTTATTTCCAAAACATTATTTTGTTCACTGAAAACTGACTTTAGAGGAAAGGATTTGGCATTGTCAGTTTGATGAATGATAGGGGTATAATGGCTTTTTGAAACTATTTGGAAGTAGCTTAATACTTTATAACAAATTGATTAGCTTATGCTCATTAAATGAAAGTTGTTTTGAAAATTAGTTACTGAAAAATTTTAAACATGTAGAATGTAGCAGTTAATATTAGTCTTAGAGATAGGAAGTCAGTGCTTTATAAACTCAAGAAATGAAAAATAATGAGAGAGAAATTGGGTTAACCTGCTTTTGCATGTTGTTGGAAAATAGTAACTGTTTGTATTGTGTCCTTGTGTATCAGTGTTTCCTGTTTTGAGACATTTATCTTTACCTTAAGGGAAATAATTGGAGCAGAAATATCACAATCAGTTTTGTGCAATGTTTCATGTAAAATGTGATGTAATTATTCTTCCTATTAAGGCAAATACAGTGTTCAGGAATTTCAGGGAATGCTTTTAAAATTTTTGAGTGTAATCTGCTTGTTTTAAGTATAAACATGAAAAGTAATTTATGCCATGTACCAAATTTCCTGGGGTGAAAAACCTCAGATCTACAATTGTTTTCACAAAAGAAACGGGGAAGATGTAACATTTTAAGGCATATTTGCATATCCTTTTTGTGCCTGCTTAATGTAAGTTCAAGGTAAAATACATTTTTAAGATTGTTCTTGTAGTTACTGTTCTTTTAGGCATAAAATGATTATTAGCAGCTTACTGAAGTTCATATCTACAGTGTGCACAGTGCAGTCAGTTGTTTATATTAACAGAAAATTTGCATTTTACCAGTGAAACACTAAATGAACATTATGTATAGGAATAAAATGTGAAACTTAAAGTTAGTCAAAAAAACAAACAAACCCAGATCTTTCAGGGATGTGGAAGAAATACTGTATGTTTAAATCTCTTAATTATGACTTAGTTAATGTCAAATTGAGTAAAAGAAAATGTTAACGTTTGGGAAGTGGAAAGAGACATTGGAACATATTTAGTGTGCAGCTGTTGTAGAGCAAATTGAAAACTGACGTATTTCACCCTGTGCTTATTAAAACTTAGTCTCTGTGAACATGTGGATCTTTTCTTTTTGTTTCAGATATTTGGTTTCCAGGCAGGACTGATGTCTTTGGATTGTAGGGGATCTTACTGCTTACCTGTACCGATTATTCCCTCTTTCAGCACTGCTCTTTATGGTAAACTTCTGAAACTACCAACATGCTGGTAAGTATTATGTTAAAATGTGGTTTATAGTAATTTTCATTTATTTCCTTAGGAGGGGAAAAATCCAATTGTATCTGTCTTACGCCAGTGCATTAGTTTTATACAAAGCTTTAGAAAATCATCTTAAGTTATATTGTCCTTTACTGAGACACTAAAATCTCTTTTTATTGCCTGAAGTGTATTAGATCATAGTATGTTTTGTTGTAGTGATAACTGTTCTTGTAATAACTGTTAATCCATGTTGGAGCTTTAGTAAAATGTTGCTGCTTCATACTGTAATAGGAATTGCAAGAGCACATACCTTTTTTTTTCCTTTTTGAGAAAAAAACACACTTTTTTTTAAAAGTTGCAAATTAATACCAAGGCCAAAGTATTTATCATCTAAATAATAGGTCATGTGTATTCACAGCCACTGAGGATGTATACCCATGATATAGATTTGAAATATTTGACATGTCTACATATAGTCACTGCATTTTGGATGAAACTTATTTTTGTCCTTATATTTATTCAGTATTGGGTTACTTTATTAGGAGTTCCTATTTCCTTAAATTCAAAGAGATTTATAGTAAAAAAGCCAATAGTTTCTAAACATATCTTTTTTTTTAAGTTGAAAGCAATACTTTTAATGTATCAAAAAATAGTTGTTTAAACATATGAAATAAGGTTTAAGTATGTGAAATTATATTCTAGTGAAATAGTCCTACATTTTAAAATTTAGGTTACTTCAATTATTTGGAATGTACTTTTGCTTTTTTATCTGCATTAGTAAGCTTATTATTATAGGATGTATTTCCACTGGTTATTTAAGAAAAACAGCATAACTTTCAAAAAGTAGATATTAATTACTTTATCTAAAATATCTCATTTGCTGAAAATATGTTTCTTTAGTAGTTTAAAACTTTGAAATGAAATTTGTATAGTAAATGTTTACATCTTCAGTGAACTTTGTCTATTGATCCAGAAAATTAAAAAATACCGAGTTGCAGATAGTTAAGTCTTGGAACCAGTTCTTCTGTAAAATGAAGCCATTATTAAATGATTGTTCTTAATTTCACTTGATAAGTTTAATTTTGTCCTTAGTCATCCACATTCCTCATGTCATTTCTTATGCTGTACAGAGATTCACTTTTTAACTTTTTATTTGTGTGTATATACATGTTGCATTTAAGCCAAGTTTTATATCCTGATCTGCTAAGTACCATGGATTTGTCCCAGTTGATATGTTGATAGCAACTTTAATAGATACTTGTGAATAGATATTTCTGAATCTGTTATGTGCCAATTTATTTATTATTCATAACACTGAAATTTTATTAGAAACAGTGCAATTTACTACAGAAGATACATAAAAACTTCTAAAAATAAAAAGCCAAAATTTCCAAAATGAATTATAGCCTTCCTATGAAAAAAATTGAGTACTTAAATAGGGAAGGCTTATTTTAAGAATGTATAGAGCTTACTGTAAATATTGTCAAATGTGGTTTAAAATAAGTCTGCTGACGTTTAAAAGAAAGTGTTCTAATTAAATACTAAAAGCATGAGATCACAGAGTGCTAATATTTATTTGGATGTCATTTTTTTTTTGTAGCTAAGACTACTGCATTATTTCAGTGACATTTTTGCTATGCTTTACAGAAGTACATTGCTTTGAAATAGTTTCTTAAATTGTTTTCCTTAATAGACAGTAAACTATGATTAATCTTTCTTAATAACTCTAAATTGAAAGTAATAAGTACAAAACTCAGTTAATTGAGATGTATCTTAATTAAATGAAGTGAATAAAATACCAGATAAAATACATCATATAATGCTTGAATTAAATAAAAATCATATTAAAACTGAGAATTTTATTTAACTCATTCTATGAGTGAGGATTATTTTAGTAAGACCACCCTGGCTGTGTCATTAAATGTCAGCTGTTCCCATTCATAGTCTCTCCTTCCTCAAATTATACATTTTCATTTGGATTTTTAAAATTCACATTCCAGAGTTTTTTAAAAGTACATAAATGGTGCAGTGGTGCAATGTATATATTTCTTTTGATAATGAGAAGAGCATATTTACCACAGGCCACAGCTTTTGAAACAAAGATATTTATAGGACAGTGAAAAAAATTTCAGATGGTTTGAGTTAGCAATGAAAACCTAGATTTTATGTAAATCAGAAAAATATTTTATACTTTTTGTTTAAAATATTTTTGTATTCAGCTATTAATTATATATGAAGTTTCAGTTTAACTAGGTTTGCTGATAAATTTGTAAAAATATGTGTTTAAGTAACATAGAAAACAAGTTATTTTCCTCTCATTTGTGTTCCTATTATGTTTTAGCTTCAGTGAACAAGATATTAGTAAATTCCAGTTTCTTAGAATTAATTTTTTCCAAAACATTTTAGTTATATTTTATGTTTCATTCTATATTACAGAATTTCCAACATAGAAATATATTTTCCAAAAATTTTTTTCCTCATTGTTTTACATCAGGTTAACATTTAGTTCTTTTAGTCCCTTAGAACAGGATTGAAATATGTATGTGGGCATAGTGGGAAAGACACAGTGAGAGTAGTAGTATTGAAATTCCAGAGCAATTCATTTAAATTTTAAATGCACCTCTTTTTTAAAAATAAGAGGTTATTTAGTAAGGGCATCAGAGGGTTGGTTTTAAAGGGTAATGCAGTATCATAACCTTGTTATTGCTCACAGAATTAAGCCTTGATCTTCTGTCGACAGTTACTTTTAACATCTCCATAGTAATGCTTTTAGTCTTGTAGGTACATTCTTGGACTGAACTTTTTTTTCAGAACAGAGAAACTATAATATTTCAACTCTATTAAAAAAATTTTAAATTGATGCTTTAATATCTTATAGAAAAGTTAATCTATTATGGTAGTTTATAACTGAACTGAATCTTGATAACTAGCTGAAAGATCTAAAAACAGTATGTTGACTAGCATCCCCAAAGCTTCTCTGTTCACCCTCTTCCACCGTTATCTTGAATTCCAATATGTAAGATAGTTTGTCCCCTCTTAAATTAAATATAAATGAAATCTTCCAACAGGTATTCCTATTCGACTGGCTTCTGTTGCTCAAAGTAATAAGAAATTTATCCATATTGTAGAATGCAGTTTTTAGATTTCTTTTGCTACTATACAATATCCTGTTATATGAACATTGACAATTTATACACTTATGATCTGCAATTTTAATTTAAAATTAACTACATGAAGTTTATGTCAATTTTTTATTCCTTTGCCATTTTCATTAAGCTTCAAGTATATTAGGGGAGTTTAGATGTCATTCATTAAATATTGTTTGATTTTCTATGTTTAAATAGGCATTGTGCTATGTGTTGGGATTGGGAAAAGATCTAAGCAGAATGCAATGAAGACAAGAGATATCCTCTGACCATACAGTGTAGTGGGGGAGGGACACTAGACACGTGTGAAAACAGTTGTTTTTAAATCACAAAATTGATGCTGAAGCAGAATGTCCTGTTAAAGAAAGTAGAAAATTTCCCTGGGACATCAGGGATGGCTTCAGAAAAGAAGTGACATTAGAATTGGGCTTTAATGGTTAAATCAGATAGATATCCAGGTATCGAGAGGTTGGTTGGGATAATACTATCTGATGTACCAAGTTAGGGTTGGTACATTGAATCTATGAATGGATACAGAGGGGGAGGAATTTGGAAAGGTACTTTGGGCCTAGACTTGTTCATGAATAAGGATGTTGAAGCTTTTTAATATGAACACTTAGGAATAGTTAAACCAGTTAAATATTCATTAGCTCTGTTTCTTCTCAATCAGGCTTGTTAAACTGCAGTCATAAGACAGTTTTAAGTTACTTTCTCCTATAATTGAGGGTTCAAAAATGTGATCTTAATCTTAGATACATGCAACACACTTTGGAAAAAGTTCAGAGAAAAATTACTTTGGCTTAGAAAGTCATGGAGAACATGAAGAAAGTCATTGTTAAGCAGGTTATTAAAGAAAGAACGAATAAGATTTGAAAGAGAATACTATACTTTTTAATACAGTGTCAGATACTTAGTTTGACAAAATTTCCATATCCTGTAAGATGATGTTCTGTCCTAGAAAACTAAAACTCAGAGAGATTACATAACTTGTACACAGTTTACACAGTGACTGGACAAGGATTCTCATGGAGGGTTATCAGGTATCAAAGTCCTTGATCCTTTTCTTACCTGAAGGAGTGAAGATGTGCATTAGCCTTTGTTAATCACCTTTGAAGGCTCAATGTGCTTCTGGCCTTATAGTGAAAGTATATTTCCATAAGTTGGGAGGCTAGATATGATAGCACAGCTAATAAATCTGAATTCTTCTAGTACCAGTTAATAGTATGTAGATATTACTGTGATGCTGATCTCATAGAACCATAGGTATTTGGGTTAGGTGGAATCTTAGGTATTACCTCAATTTCTGAGTCTGTGACAGAGCTTTAATTTACAGTTATCTATCCTTGAATATTTTATTCAAAGGGAGTTAGTTACTGTGTGAAGCAGCCAGATTCATTGTTGGGCAGCTCTAAATTCTTCCTTTTATTGAATCAAAATCTGTTTTCATGTTTCTTCTCTTTCATAATTATTGCTTATATATGCCATGAACCATTTCCATACTCATAGGAATGTGGGGAAACACATTTCTTTACAAGACTGAGGGATCCCTCTTAAGTACATTCCTTACTTGACACAGTGCCAGATAGTTTGGTTTTGGCTAGTAAGGTTATTGAACAATTAATTGATTTGAGGAAGATGCTTCTGTGGAATCTATGTTTTGAGTTCATGTTAATTAGGAAATAAAGGATTTGGTGCCAGAGGCTCATGATATTAATGAGTCTATAGGATTGTTTTTGTTGTTGAGTAGTAGGTGTTCCTTATGTATTCTGTGTATTAATCCCTTATTATACATATATGATTTGCAAGCTTTTTCTCCAAATTCTGTAGGAATACTTTGCTTTTCAGTGTTAAGTCTATCTTAATCTAACTTAAGAGTCAGAAGCTGAGTTTACTTCTTTTTTATTTTTTGCTTTTTGTTTGAAATAGTTATCCTTTAGATTTGGCACAGTTTGTCTTAAAAATTGGCATAATTTGAACAGGTAAAAAGTACGTATTTGGAATATTTCTGCTTAATTTGGGGAAGAGGAGAGACAAATTTTTTAGAATTCTTTGGGTTGTCAGATATTTTTGCCTTGTTAGTTTTTGCTTTTACTGTTTACAGGAATGGCTGATTTATAACAGATTGTTTCTACAGGATGATTTTATAACTTCCTAAAGTATAACGAGATCTTCTGCTTAATTTTCTTATTTTAAACATGTTTTAAAGATATGTATCTGTTAAGCAATTCAAAAGGTATAGTGCTTGGCAGTTTTGAGATTACAGTCAAGTTCAGTACTATGAAATAATCAAAATTAAAGCAAGTGAACAACCAATTAAATGACCATTTCATTTTGTCACTCTATTTCATTCAGGATGGGCTTTAGAAGGACATAGAGGTTTTAGAAATAGTAGGAAGATTGGAATCTTAGTACCTATTTTTAACATGAATTTGTAAACACCTCATGGTTCCTATACATCTGGGCTGAGACATATATATGTTTTGGAATACATATACATATTGGCTTCATCACCTTTTTGTTATTAGTAGTAGTGCTTCTTAATTACTAGAAAATGGAAATATTGAAAAATGGTAATATGAAAGGAATCCAAAATTTATTTTTGTTAGCATTATTCATTAAAAAGATACTATCATAAGTCAATGCTCATCGCTTTTCAGTTTGAAATCTAAGAGAATACTGAAATACACCTCTTTGAGATATTATTAAGTGGTGAATCAATTCGGCCAACACACTTCATGTTCTGATTATAAGACTATTTCTCTAATGATGGATGTTAATGTTAATTTTAACAATCTGATGAAAGAATATATTTTAAATCCAAGTATATATGAACTCTATTTTGTGTATGGTCACATAGCTAGACATTCAGGATAGACTGGGATTTATATGTTAGTCTCTGAAAAATCTAGCATCGTTTGATTTTTAGCTCTGTTACATCTTCTTGAAACTGGCATACCTTGCTGGTGCAGGTTTCTACTTCAAAGGAGATGAATCAAGTATGACTCATTCATCCAAGTAAGATTCAACTCATTAAAATGTGTGAATGACTTCTGAAAATATAACCTATTTTAGTCAAATGGCTCTATAATTCTTAAAAACTTATAGATCTTTTAAATATGCTTAAGGGCAGTTGAGAGTGAAAAATATAGCAATCTTCATTATCTTTGGCCTCATTCATGTATCCATTTTACATTTGAACTTCAGTTTCCTAAAAAGATGCTCTTCTATGCCCATCTAAAGTTTTAGATTAACCACATAAGAATCAATTATCGTAAGACCTTAAGGGTGAAGTGTTTAAGTTCAAATTTTACTGACTTTTCTTTTTAAAAGAAACAAAATATACATGCTTTATTTTTTCTCATTAGCCTATATGTTAGAGGTGGTTAAGCATGATCACAGTGAAAATATCTCATCTTGATCAATTCTCCATTACATCATATGGTAAATTGATTTAGTAAGTTCATAATACAACTCTTCTTATACCAGTTTTCACTTTTGATTTAGGTAACTGTTGTTGAAATACTTTTTTTCCTGCTTTTGTATGTAACAACTCCCTTTGTATCAGATTAGCTTAGTTTAAAACAAATTTCTTAAAGCAAATGGTTAGGTCTTACTAGTACTATCCACTAAAGTGTGGGATATTTTTATTTGAACTGTGATCTCATGTTAGGCATACAACAGTGGACCTTATGCCAGATGACTCTGTACATGAGGTAACTTAGTTTTCCATCTCAGGGGATTCTGTGTTGTGTGACTTGGGGGGGCACCTTGCCTTGTCTTGTTAATGAAACTGTCTTTCCATTATTAATCAAGCATTTCCTTGTGTATTTCTCAGAGCCTATCTTTGTTTTGCTCATAAGTTCTGTTTTTGTCTTTAACTTTTTAATGCTTAATTGCTTTGTATCCTTATTGGGATGGTTAAAGCAGGGAAGGATGACCAGAGTAGACAGGGTGCATATTTTTTCAATTTTGAACAATGTTCAAATGAACATTTGTTGTTCAGTGAACAACATTCTCGAGTCTCAGTTCTTTTTCTAAACCCCAGGGAGTTTTTCTACTATGTTTGTATGTCTTTTCACATGCTTCAGATTGTTCTTAGTTCAGATTTATTCCACAGATATGTGATGAATGTCCACTATGGGCCAGACACTCTGTAGGGCCCTGGCTGGAGATGTACCAATAAACAAAATAGGCAAGATACCTGCCCTTGTGGCAGTAGAAAATACACATTCTACTTGTAAAGTGAATTTTAAGAAGAGAAAAATTGTTTTAAGAGGTAGTATATATTGTCTCCTAAAACCTTATTATAAAATTATCCTTTTTGCTGTCTTGAGCCTTGGAAGGAGATGTTTACATGGTTTTTGGTCACATAATACTTTTACTTAATATTTTTCTTAGTTTTCAATGCAAGTATGAATCATTATCTAATTAGTAGTGGAGCAAACAGTAATAGGAACTGTTTCCTATACTAACAGGAATGGATTCCTACAGATAAATGAAAACTTGTTGAAAATTAAATATATCATCATTTTCCTTTCCAACTTTTTGCAGACATTCTCCAGCTATGAAAGATTTTGTAGAGTATACTTGATAATTCTAGACATAATGTAAGCATTTCTAAATATTCTTTTACTTGGCAGTTATTTTAACATGTATTATAATGTCTAATATTTATAGAGGTTAACTTGTATTACAGTCTTAAAAACCTATTTATAAGTATACATATTTTAAATTTCCATCTTTGCCTTAATACTTGTAACTACCATTTTTCTACAGTATAATGTTTAGTTTGAATAAATCTATAAAGTCTAATTAAACATTTTTTATTATAACATTTAAAAATGTATATTCATATGAAGATATATTCTCTTTGATTATAAATTACTGGGATTAATTTTTTTGATAAGACTTTCAGAATGTATCACTGCCTGTTATCACATCTCATGCTAATAGTTATTTTTTAATATTTTTTTGAGCAATACTTATTCTAATTTGCATTTGACTTTAAAATTTGAAAAACTAATGAACAGAATTATTTTTCATCTTTTGTAAGTGATGTGAGAAATTTATTGGGAGAGTTTTAATAATTCAGAATTAATGTTAATAGCAATGTGTGCAGAAGCAGTCTAAAATCTTACATGCATTATCTCATCTTCATAGTATCCCTGTTATACATACCTTTGTCTTAACTTACTAGTGCTTATAAATAAAGTAATTAGTGGAGTTGGAATTCTATTTTGGGTCTATTTGAATGAAGTCCCAATATTAGCAGTCCCTTCCACCATTGATAAGAGAGTGTATTGTAAATTGGCATTGTTTGCATCCTTAGACATCCTTCCACTGTAATACCTTTGATAATTTGTATTTCTTTTTTTTTATAACAGCTTTATTGAGGTACCCTTTATATAGCATAAAATTCACCCATTCTAAGTATACAAGGCAGTGATTTCTGGTAACTTTACTGAAAGGTGCAACTGTTACCATAAGTCAGTTTTAGAACATTTTCACCACCCCCAGTGCTCATTCACAGTTACTACCGATTTTCAACCCCAGTTAACCACTGATCTACTTCCTTTCTCCACAAATTTCTCTTTTATGGCATGTAAGTGGATCATAGTGCCCTGTATCTGGCTTCTTTAACTCAGCATAATGTTTTTGAGGTTCATTTTTGACATAGCATGTGTCAGTACCTAGCTTGTTTTTTATTCTACATCTCTGTGTAGCTTTCCTTAACCAAGTAAAATGTATTCAGGCTTACAAGTAAGTATCCCTACTTTTATTTAGAGATATTTAAGTTCCAGAGTTGGATGAGGGGTTTCCTAACCTCGTTACAGTTGATTCTGTATCTATGACTTTGGAATGTTTTTAAGAATGCCCTTTGGTGTCATTTGTCCCCCCTTCAACCTCAAATAGACGTAATTTCCGAGTTGGGACTGTTGTTTGGGTTCCTTCTTGCTCTGTGATTACTGGTATTAAAGTTCATTAAA
Source organism: Manis pentadactyla (assembly GCF_030020395.1). Lineage (NCBI taxonomy): Eukaryota > Metazoa > Chordata > Mammalia > Pholidota > Manidae > Manis > Manis pentadactyla. Next base: position 41,089,816 of record NC_080021.1, on the reverse strand, counting down.
ATGTAGAGTTTAACTTGTGTCAGACTTGTCTGCCTTTCTCAGGAAGATGAAGAGCTGGCACTGAATATGTTTTTTTAAAATAATTGTTTGCTAACAACTCACTTTGAAAATGCCTATCTTGTCATTTTAAGACAGTTATTTTTACATCTGGACTAGTATTATTCATATTTGCATTTATGCTCCAGGACCAAGTGTATAGTTGGTTTTCAATAACTTAACTATAATGAAACTGAACTATAATTTAATTAATTCTATTATAATTTTTAGATCAGTTAATTGAAGTTTTGAAGACATTAGAAAAAAGAACAGGCATATTCAATCATATTAATGTTCAAGGAAGAGAAGGTAGCTGAAAAGCCCAAATTCAGTTTCCTTTTTGGTTCATCTTTAATTTTTTTAATTAATGAAGGTTTAATGTTCTAAAGCAAATAGAGACATACCTCAGACATACTGTGGGTTTAGTTCCTGACCTCTCTAATATAGTGAATATTTCAATAAAGTGAGTCAAATGAATTTTTTGGTTTCCCAGTGCATATAAAATTAAGTTTATACTTTACTATAGTTTGGTAAGTGTGCAATAATAGCATTATGTCTAAAAATGTATATACCTTAATTTAAAAAAACTATAGATAAAAGGTGCTAACATCATGTGAGATTTCAGCAAGTCATAATCATTGATCACAGGTCACCATAACAAATGTAGTAATAATGAAAAACTTTGAAATATTGGGAGAATTACCAAAATGTGACACAGAGACATGAAATAAGCAAATGCTGTTGGAAAAATGTTGCTGATAGATTTGCTTGATGCAAGGTTGCCACAAACCTTTAGTTTGTAAAAGAAAGCTGTCTGTGGTATGTAAGAAAGTAAAGTGCAATAAAATGAGGTATGCCTATCTTGTTTTAGATGATAGTGTCTGAAGAGAAATATAAGTTAAGTGTTAGTCTCACAACGTTCTTTATTTTTTTAGAGAGAATACTATTTGAAGATGAACACTTAATTTTTCGTACTTAATTTATTAAAGTACTACTTTTTCTCATAAAATCCCTGTGAGTAATTTGAAAAATTGTAAAAGCACTTAGAGGTTTGGCTATATCTGAAAATACAATATAACTGTAGTAAGCTTTCAGAGTACTTTAGAATTATGTAGAATGTGGTTTATAGAAGTTCTCCATAATACACTATTATGTGAATCATACCAGTGTTTTCAGTGACATTGTTTTCATTTTAAAGTTACACTTTAATTATAGCAAACTTCAACAATTTTATTTGTACAATTCAGTGATTTTTGACATGAAGTCACAAAGCTACCATCAAAATCAAGATACAGAATATTTCTATCACCCCCTGAATTTCTCTCTCCTGTTCCAGTGAGTCAGTCCTTTCTTTCCTCCTGGAGTGCACCAGTTTTTAATGAGGATGGTTGGCCCATGGTAAAGGGCACTGCCTATCTTGATTCTCCAGTTATAGGGTGACTAGAGGAAGACTGTCGTCTTGTTATCCAGCAACCCACTGTTCCTTACTTTATTGTTCCATTCTTTGCCCATGAGGTTACTGATTCTTTTCACTAGGGCTTCTGGGATTGCTGTAGTACACAGGGCTGCCAGAAACAGGCACATAGCATTTTTAGTTGCATAATAAAGGATTAGTAACTACTACATTTTATATACATATATTCACATATTCTCACCTTATTTCATCAAACATCTTTTGTTTAGGTAATTTTTTTAAAAGATAATTTAAAAAGAGCAATAAAAATAGGAAAGTAGAAATTGATTTTAACATGTGAGGTACTATAGACCCTAATGTATTTTATGACAGTAAGCATAGTGTATTGAACAAGATTAAGCTAAATTAAAATTATTTTAGTATTTGTATTTTACTTAATTTGAATAATTTATAGCATTATCTAGGTGCAAATTTTTATCTAGGTGCAAACTGTATCTAAATTGCATTTGAAGTATAAAATACTAGCTTATTCATATCAGAAAGAATAGTTTTTATGATAATAACCCATGTATATGTACTAGTACTTATATTTCTTTTTGGGAGTTGGTAAATATGGAGTAGAAATGAATCCGGGCTTTATTTCAGTTAAGGACACTTCCCTCCCAAATATGCCATTGATATTTCTGTGATTTTGTCTGCAGTGATTTTTAGTAAAATGAAAATGTTTCAAAATGTTAAAGAAATAACATCATGTAAGAACTATTTATATGAATAATAGTCCAGAATCTTAAATTTAACAGTTAACATGATTGTTTGTGAATACGTTTTCATCAGATGTTCTGTTTGTCTCCTCAGTTGTTATTAATGTTAAAGTCTCTGCTTGTGCTTGTTTTGAATTTAGTTTGGTTGCTTTCAACACTTTGCCACATTATAGGTGTAGTACTGAATTATGAAATTATAAATTTTGTCAAATATTGTGTTACTAATGTGTTTGTATTTTACTAACAAGGAAAATTTATTTAGAATATTAAGGTGTTTGAAAAAAATTTTGTGGAAAGAGTGGCCAATTTTTTCTGTTACGGTATCATTAATATATACTCTTATAAAGGTTTCACATGAAAAATAATGTGTTTACTATATTCACCCATATTATCGAATCTCCCCCCACCCCTCCATGCCCCATTGAAGTCACGGTCCATCAGTAAGATGCCAGAGTCACTACTTGTCTTCACTGTGCGCTACACTGTCTTCCCCATGACCCACCCCCCACATCATGTGTACTCATCATAATACCCCCCAGTCTCCTTCTCCCTCCCTTGCCATCTGCTGTCCCCCACCCCTACCCTTTGGTAACTGCTAGTCCCTTCTTGGAGTTCTGTAAGTCTGCTGCTGTTTTGTTCCTTCAGTTTTGCTTAGTCGTTTTATTCCACAAATAAGGGAAATCATTTGGTATTTGTCTTTCTCTGCCTGGCTTATTTCACTGAGCACAATACCCTTTAGTTCCATCCATGTATGTTGCAAATGGTAGGACTTACTTCTTTCTTATGGCAGAAGAGTATTCCATTGGGTATATGTACCACATCTATTTTATCCATTCATGTACTGTTGGACACTTAGATTGCTTCCACATCTTGTCTCTTGTAAATAGTGCAGCAATAAACATAGGGGTGCATATGTCTTTTTGAATCTGAGAACTTGTTTTCTTTGGGTAAATTCCAAGGAGTAGGATTCCTGGGTCAAATGGTATTTCTGTTTGGAGTTTTTTGAGGAACCTCCATACTGCTTTCCACAATGGTTGAACTAGTTTACATTGCCAACAGCAATGTACGAGGGTTCCCCTTTCTCCGTAGCCTCTCCAGCATTTGTTGTTCCTAGTCTTTTCTATGTTGGCCATCCTAACTGGTGTGAGGTGATATCTCATTGTGGTTTTAATTTGCATTTCCTTGATAATTAGCAATGTAGAGCATCTTTTCATATGCCTGTTGGCCATCTGAATTTTTTCTTTGGAGAATTGTCTGGTCATATTCTCTGCCCTTTTTTTAATAGGCTTATTTGCTTTTTGGGTGTTGAGGCATGTGAGTTCTTTATATATTTTCGATGTTAACCCCTTGTCAGATATGTCATTTATAAATATATTCTCCCAGACTGTAGAATGCCTTTTTGTTCTGCTGATGGTGTCCTTTGTTGTACAGATGCTTTTTAGCTTGATGTAGGCCCATTTGTTCTTTTTTGCTTTTGTTTTTCTTGCCCGAGGAGATACCTTCAGGAAAAAGTTGCTCATGTTTATATTCAAGAGTTTTGCCTATGTTTTTTTCCACGAGTTTTATGGTTTCTTGACTTAAATTCAGGTCTTAGATCCATGTTGAGTTTACTTTTGTGTATGGGGTTAGACAATCATGTAGTTTCATTCTCTTGCATGTAGCTCTCCAGTTTTGCCAACACCAGTTATTGAAGAGGCTGTCATTTCCCCATTGTATGTCCATGCCTTCTTTCTCATATATTAATTGAACATATATGCTTGGGTTTATATCTGAGCTTTCTACTGTGTTTCATTGGTCTATGGGTCTGTCCTTGTGCCAGTAATAAATTGTCTTAATTATTACGGCTTTGTAGTAGAGCTTGAGGTTGGGAAGCGAGATCCTCCCAGCTTTATTCTTCCTTCCAGGATTGCTTTGGGTATTCAGGGTCTTTTATGGTTCCATATGAATTTTAGTACTATTTGCTCTAGTTTGTTGAATAATGCTGTTGGTAGTTTGATAGAGATTGCATTGAATCTGTAGATAGCTTTAGGCAGGATGGCCATTTTGACAATATTAATTCTTCCTATCCATGAGCACAGGATGTGTTTCTGTTTATTGGTATCTTCTTTAATTTCTCTCATGAGTTTCTTGTAGTTTTCAGGGTATAGGTCTTTCACCTCCTTGGTTAGGTTTATTAGTAGGTATTTTGTTTTTTTTGATGCAATTGTGAATGGAATTGTTTTCTTGATTTCTCTTATAGTTCATTATTCATGTATAGGAATGCCACAGATTTCTGTGTATTAATTTTGTATCCTGAAACTTTACTGAATTCAGATATTAGATCTAGTACTTCTGGAGTGGATTCTTTAGGGTTTTTTATGTATAATATCATGTCATCTGCAAACAGGGACAGTTTAACTTCTTCCATACTAATCTGGCTGCCCTTTATTTCTTTGTGTTGTCTGATTGCCATGGCTAGGACCTCCAGAACTATGTTGAATAAAAATGGGGAAAGTGAGCATCCTTGTCTTGTTCCCCATCTTAAAGGAAAAGCTTTCAGCTTCTCGCTGTTAAGTATGATGTTGAATGTGGGTTTTTCATATATGGCCTTTATTATTGTTGAGGTACGTGCCCTGTATACCCATATTGTTGAGAGTTTTAATCATGAATGGATGTTGAATTTTGTCAAATGCTTTTTCAGCATCTATGGAGATGATCATTTGGTTTTGTCCTTTTTGTTGATGTGGTGGATGATGTTGATGGATTTTCAAATATTGTACCATCTTTGCATCCCTGGGATGAATCCTACTTGATCATGATGGATGACCTTTTTGATATGTTTTTGAATTCGGTTTGCTAATATTTTGTTGAGTATTTTTGCATCTACATTCATCAGGGATATTGGTCTGTAATTTTCTTTTTTTGTGGTGTCTTTGCCTGGTTTTGGTGTTAGAGTGATGCTGGCCTCGTAGAATGAGTTTGGAAGTATTCCCTCTTCTACTTTTTGGAAAACTTTACGAAGGATGGGTATTAGGTCTTCACTAAATGTTTGATAAAATTCAGCAGTGAAGCCAACTGATCTAGGCGTTTTGTTCTGAGGTAGTTTTTTTATTACCAATTAAATTTCATTGCTGATAATTGGTCTGGTCAGATTTTCTGTTTCTTTCTGGGTCAGCCTTGGAAGATTGTATTTTTGTAGGAAGTTGTCCATTTCTTCTAGGTTATCCAGTTTGTTATCATATAATTTTTCATAGTATTCTCTCATAATTCTTCGTATTTCTGTGGTGTCCATAGTGATTTTTCCTTTCTCATTGTTGATTCTGTTTATGTTTGTAGACTCTTTTTTTCTTGATAAGTTTGGCAAGGGTTTGTCAGATTTGTGTATTATTTCAAAGAGGCAGCTCCTGGTTTTATTGAGTCTGTCTATTCTTTTATTATTCTCTATTTTATTTATTTTTGCTCTGGTCTCAATAATGTACCTCCTTCTACTGATGTTGGGCCTCATTTGTTCTTCTTTTTCTAGTTTGATTAATTGTGAGTTTAGACTGTTAATATAGGATTGTTTTTCTTTCCTGAGGTACGCCTGTATTGCAGTATACTTACCTGTTAGGTCAGCCTTTTCTGCGTCCCACAGATTTTGTGGTGATGAATTATTGTTCTCGTTTGTCTCCAGGTTTTGCTTGATCTCTGTTTTAGTCATTGATCCATTGGTTATTTAGGAGCATGTTATTAAATCTCCCTGTTTTTGTAGGCTTTTTCATTTTCTTCCCGTAGTTTATTTCTAGTTTCATACCTTCATGGTCTGAGAAGATGGTTGGTACACTTTCAATCTTTTTGAATTTACTGAGGCTCTTTTTGTGGCCTAGTATATGATCTATTCTTGAAAATGTTCCATGTGCATTTGAGAATGTGTATCCTACTGCTTTAGGATGGAGTGATCTGTAGATGTCGGTTAGGTCCATCTGTTCTAATGTGCTGTTCTTTGCCTCTGTCTCCTTACTTATTTTCTTTCTGGTTGATCTGTCCTTTGGAGTGAGTGGTGTGTTGAATTCTCCTAAAATGAATGCATTGCATTCTGTTTCTCCCTTTAATTCTATTAGTATTTGTTTCACATATGTAGGTGCTCCTGTGTTGGATGCATAGATATTTATAACAGTTATATACTGTTGTTCTGACCCCTTTATTATTATGTAATGTCCTACTTTGTCTCTTGTGACTTTCTTTGTTTTGACGTGTATTTTGCCTGAAACAAGTACTGAAATTCCTCTTTTCTCCCTATTAATTGCATGAATATCTTTTTCCTTTCTTTCACTTTTAGTCTGTGTATGTTTTTGGGTTTGAAGTGAGTCTCTTGTAGGCAGTATATAGACTGGTCTTGTTTTTTTTATATTGATATACAATCTTATGGTCATTATGGTTACTATATTCACTCCTATTATCAAGTCCTCACCACATACCCTATTAGAAGACTGGGCAATTTTTATATATGTTAGTAGTCTTACCAATTTTTTGTTTGTTACGTTTTGGTTCTGATTTTATATATTTAATTGACTAGTTGAAAAATGCCGACTTTTATCGTTTTTTTTTTCTTTTGGTATCATTGACCTACCATTACATGAGGAACATTATGTTTACTAGACTCCCCCATTTACCAAGTCCCCCCCACATACCCCATTAGTCACTGTCCATCAGTGTACTGAGATGCTGTAAAATCACTACTTGTCTTCTCTGTGTTGCACAGCCCTCCCTGTGCCCCCCCACATTGTACATGATAACCATAAGGCCCCCTTTCTTTTTCCCCGCCCTTATCCCTCCCTTCCCACCCATTCTCCCCAGTCCCTTTCCCTTTGGTAACTGTTAGTCCATTCTTGGGTTCTGTGCTTCTGCTGCTTTGTTCCGTCAGTTTTTCCTTTGTTCTTATACTCCACATATGAGTGAAATCATTTGGTACTTGTCTTTCTCCGCCTGGCTGATTTCACTGAGCATAATACCCTCTAGCTCCATCCATGTTGTTGCAAATGGTAGGATTTGTTTTCTTATGGCTGAATAATATTCCATTGTGTATATGTACCACATCTTCTTTATCCATTCATCTACTGATGAACACTTAGGTTGCTTCCATTTCCTGGCTATTGTAAACAGTGCTGCGATAAACATAGGGGTGCATCTATCTTTTTCTAATTGGGCTGCTGCATTGTTAGGGTAAATTCCTAGAAGTGGGATTCCTGGGTCAAATGGTATTTCTATTTTGAGCTTCGTGAGGAACCTCCATACTGCTTTCCACAATGGTTGAACTAATTTGCATTCTCACCAGCAGTGTAGGAGGGTTACCCTTTCTCCACAACCATGCCAACATTTGTTGTTGTCTTTTGGATGGTGGCAATCCTTACTGGTGTGAGGTGATATCTCACTGTGGTTTTAATTTGCATTTCTCTGATGACTAGTGAAGTGGAGCATCTTTTCATGTGTCTGTTGGCCATCTGAATTTCTTCTTTAGAGAACTGTCTATTCAGCTCCTCTGCCCATTTTTTAATTGGATTGTTCACTTTTTGTTTGTTGAAGTGTGTGAGCTCTTTATATATTTTGGATGTCAACCCTTTATCGGATCTGTCATTTATGAACATATTCTCCCATACTGTAGGACACCTATTTGTTCCATTGGTGGTGTCCTTTGCTGTATAGAAGCTTTTCAGCTTGATATAGTCCCACTTGTTCATTTTTGCTTTTGTTTCCCTTGCCCAGGGACATATGTTCATGAAGAAGTTGCTCATGTTCATGTCCAAAAGATTTTGCCTATGTTTTTGTCTAGGAGTTTTATGGTTTCATGACTTACATTCAGGTTTTTGATCCATTTCGAATTTACTTTTTTGTATGGGCTTAGACAATGATCCAGTTTCATTCTCTTACATGTAGCTGTCCAGTTTTGCCAGCACCATCTGTTGAAGAGGCTGTCATTCCCCCATTGTATGTCCATAACTCCTTTATCGTATATTAATTGACTATATATGTTTGGGTTAATGTTTGGAGACTCTATTCTGTTCCACTGGTCTGTGGCTCTGTTCTTGTGCCAGTACCAAATTGTCTTGATTACTGTGGCTTTGTAGGAGAGCTTGAAGTTGGGGAGTGAGTTCCCCCCCACTTTATTCTTCCTTCTCAGGATTGCTTTGGCTATTTGGGATCTTTGGTGTTTCCATATGAATTTTTGAACTATTTGTTCCAGTTTGTTGAAGAATGTTGTTGGTAATTTTATTAGGGATTGCATCAAATCTGTATATTGCTTTGGGCAGGATGGCCATTTTGACGATATTAATTCTTCCTAGCCAAGAGTATGGGATGAGTTTCCATTTGCTAGTATCCTTTTTAATTTCTCTTAGGTGTGTCTTATAGTATTCAGGGTATAGATCTTTCACTTCCTTGGTTAGGTTTAATTCCTAGGTATTTTATTCTTTTTGATGCTATTGTGAATGGAATTGTTTTCCTTATTTCTCTTTCTATTAGTTCATTGTTAGTGTATAGGAAAGCCTCAGATTTCTGTGTTTTAATTTTGTATCCTGTAACTTTGCTGTATTCCGATATCAGTTCTACTACTTTTGGAGTGGAGTCTTTAGGGTTTTTTATGTACAGTATCATGTCTTCTGCATATAGTGACAGTTTAACTTCTTCTTTACCGATCTGGATTCCTTGTATTTCTTTGTTTTGTCTAAATGCCGTGGCTAGGACCTCTAGTACTATGTTGAATAACAGTGGGGAGAGTGGGCATCCCTGTCTTGTTCAATCTTAGAGTAAATGCGTTCAGCTTCTCACTATTCAGTATGATGTTGGCTGTGGGTTTTTCATATCTGGCCTTTATTATGTTGAGGTACTTGCCCTCAATACCCATTTTGCTGAGAGTTTTTATCATGAATGGATGTTGATTTTGTTGAAATCTTTTTTCAACATCTATGGAGATGATCATATGATTTTTTTTAATCATATGATTTTTGTCCTCCTTTATATTTATGTGGTATATGATGTTGATGGATTTTCGAATGTTGGACCATGTTTGCATCCCTGAGATGAATCCCACTTGATCATGGTGTATGATCCTCTTGATTTAATTTTGAATTTGGTTTCCTAATATTTTGTTGAGTATTTTTGCATCTATGTTCATCAGGGATGTTGGTCTGTAATTTTCTTTTTTTGTGGGGTCTTTGCCTTGTTTTGGTGTTAGGGTGGTGCTGGCTTCATAGAATGAGTCGAGAAGTATTCCCTCCTCTTGTATTTTTTTTTTTGCGAGGCCATATCTTATATTTACTGATCAAATGGTTGTTAACAACAATCAAATTCTGTATAGGGGACTAATGCACAATCATTAATCAACCCCAAGCCTAATTCTCAACAGTCTCCAATCTTCTGAAGTATAATGAACAAGTTCTTACATGGTGAACAAATTCTTACATAGTGAATAAATTCTTAAATGGTGAACAGTGCAAGGGCAGTCATCACAGAAACTTTTGGTTTTGATCACTCATGATCTATAAACAATCAGGTCAAATATGAATATTCGTCTGATTTTTATACTTGATTTATATGTGGATCCCACATTTCTCCCTTTATTATTATTATTATTATTTTTAATAAAATGCTGAAGTGGTAGGTAGATACAAGATAAAGGTAGAAAACTTAGTTTAGTGTTGTAAGAGAGCAAATGTAGATGATCAGGTGTGTGCCTGGAGACTATGTGTTAATCCAAGCTAGACAAGGGCAATAAAACATCCACGGATGCAGAAGATTTCTTTCAAAACGGGGGGAGAGGTTCTAAGCCTCACCTCTGTTGATCCCCAATTTCTCACCTGATGGCCCCCTTGTGACTGTGCCTGCCTTAGGTTGTTCCTCACTTGAGGAATCTTACCTGTCTCTGGCTAATCAGTCATCTTCCAGGGCCATACAGGGAGATGTAAAGTTGGTACATGAGAGAGAAGCCATATTGTTCGAAAAGGTTAGCTTTTTACTTCTTTGCAGATTTATGCCCTGTGGCTTCTATGCCCAGCATTTTTCTTGAGGTATCCTTACCACTTGGAAGAATTATGATACTTGGGATATTCGATATGAGGCACGAATTCTATTTAAGGGTTGTAATTAGGAAGGAAGAAGAAAAGCTATAGAGGTAGCAGGCAGAAGAAAACATGGGAAGATTGATTATTTCTTTGACATATCTTCTTGTAGAGTAATTTAAGCTTGTATAGGTTTTAAACTTCTAATTAAATTGCGCACACACATTAACATAATAGGAATACAGTTACATAACCAAAGCAGATCTATAATTACCAGCCATCTCCAGTGAGGCCAAGAAAACCAGTTAGGCACCCTAGGCATTTGTGAAAATTTGTCTATGATACGATGAATATTGTCCAACTGTACTTGAACAGTCTGAGAGAAATCAGACAAATTAAAACAACCCATTCCTGGGAACTGTTCACATCCCATATGTTCTTTTAACAGTAGATAGTCTGTAGTTGTAAGATTTTGGAGCGTTACAACTTGCACTTCTACTAATTATTGGTTGAGTTCCAACAGTATAGATCTAGTCAAATTTGTTGTTTTACTGTATGCACAGGCCAGCTTAGATATCTCCTTCTTCATTCCAACGGCAAGTCCAGGAACCGGTGGGATAAATGTACCTAAAACTGCAGCATCGCCTGGATCTTTGTTGAGTTTTTTGATGATCATCTTCTGGTATGACTCTTCCAGAGAGTGCTGATGTTGGAAGATCTTTTTCATATCGTATCTTAGTTCATTTTCTGGGTAACCAAATTAGGCTTTGATCCTCTGTATAAACACAAACAGACCCTTTGCCTACAGTGTGATCTGCCCTTTATACCATTGTGTAGAACTCATTGGAGGTCAACACACAGGAACTGCTTTTCTTTCTTAGAGAAAGGAATATTATCAGAAAAGTGTACCTTCATAGCCGATCATCTGACACCCTGTTAGTCCATTCTTGGGTTCTGTGACTCCACTGCTGTTTTGTTCCTTCAGTTTTTCCTTTGTTCTTATACTCCACAGATGAGTGAAATCATGTGGTATTTCTCTTTCTCCGCTTGGCTTATATCACCGAGCATAATAATCTCCAGCTCCATCCATGATGCTGCAAGTGGTAGGATTTGCCCTCTTCTTATGGCTGACTAGTATTCCATTTTGTATATGTACCATATCTTCTTTATCCATTCATCTACCGATGGACATTTAGGTTGTTTCCAATTCTTGGCTATTGTAAATAGTGCTACGGTAAACATAGGGGTGCATTGGTCTTTCTCAAACTTGATTGCTGCGTTCTTAGGGTAAATTCCTAGGAGTGGAATTCCTGGGTCAAATGGTAAGTCTGTTTTGAGCATTTTGATGAACCTCCATACTGCTTTCCACAATGGTTGAACTAGCTTACATTCCCACCAGCAGTGTAGGAGGGTTCCCCTTTCTCCACAGCCTCGCCAACATTTGTTGTTGTTTGTCTTTTGAATGGCACCCATCCTCACTGGAGTGAGGTGATACCTCATTGTAGTTTTGATTTGCATTTCTCTGATAATTAGTGATGTGGAGCATCTTTTCATGTGTCTGTTGGCCATATGTATTTCTTTTTTGGAGAACTGTTCAGTTCCTCTGCCCATTTTTTAATTGGATTATTTGATTTTTGTTTGTTGATGCGTGTGAGCTCTTTATATATTTTGGACGTCAAGCCTTTATTGGATCTGTCATTTACAAATATATTCTCCCATACTGTAGGGTTCCTTTTTGTTCTATTGATGGTGTCTTTTGCTCTACAGAAGCTTTTCAGCTTAATTTAGTCAAACTTGTTCATTTTTGCTGTTGTTTTCCTGGCCTGGGGAGATATGTTCAAGAAGAGGTCGCTCATGTTTATGTCTAAGAGGTTTTTGCGTATGTTTTTTCCCACGAGTTTCATGGTTTCATGGCTTACATTCAGGTCTTTGATCCATTTTGAATTTACTTTTGCATATGGGGTTAGACAATGGTCCAGTTTCATTCTCCTACATGTAGCTGTCTAGTTTTTCCAGCACCATCTGTTGAAGAGACTGTCATTCGCCATTGTATGTCCATGGCTCCTTTATCAAATATCAATTGACCATATATGTCTGGGTTAATATCTGGAGTCTCTAGTCTGTTCCAGTGGTCTGTGGCTCTGTTCTTGTGCCAGTACCAAATTGTCTTGATTACTATGGCTTTATAGTAGAGCTTGAAATTGGGGAGTGAGATCCCCCCAGTTTATTCTTCTTTCTCAGGATTGCTTTGGCTATTTGGGGTCTTTGGTGTTTCCATATGAATTTTTGAATAATTTTTCTAGTGCATTGAAGAATGTTGCTGGTAATTTGATAGGGATTGCATCAAATCTGTGTATTGCTTTTGGCAGGATGGCCATTTTGACGATATTAATTCTTCCTAGCCACGAGCATGGGATGAGTTTCCATTTGTTATTGTCCCCTTTAATTTCTCTTAAGAGTGACTTGTAGTTTTCAGAGTACAGGTCATTCACTTCTTTGGTTAGATTTATTCCTAGGTATTTTATTCTTTTTGATGCAATTGTGAATGGAATTGTTTTCCTGATTTCTCTTTCTATTGGTTCATTGTTAGTGTATAGGAAAGCTACAGATTTCTGTGTGCTAATTTTGTATCCTGCAACTTTACTGTATTCCGATACCAGTTCTAGTAGTTTTGAGGTGGAGTCTTTAGGGTTTTTTATGTACAATATCATGTCATCTGCAAATAGTGACAGTTTAACTTCTTCTTTACCAATCTGGATTCCTTGTATTTCTTTGTTTTGTCTGCTTGCCATGGCTAGGCCCTCCAGTACTATGTTAAATAGTCGTGTGGAGAGTGGGCATGCCTGTCTAGTTCCTGATCTCAGAGGAAAAGCTTTCAGCTTCTCGCTGTTCAGTATAATGTTGGCTGTGGGTTTATGATATGTGGGCTTTATTATGTTGAGGTACTTGCCCTCTATTCCCATTTTGCTGAGAGTTTTTATCATGAATGGATGTTGAATTTTGTCAAATGCTTTCTCAGCATCTATGGAGATGATCATGTGGTTTTTGTCTTTCTTTTTGTTGATGTGGTTGATGATGTTGATGAATTTTCAAATGTTGTACCATCCTTGCATCCCTGGGATGAATCCCACTTGGTCATGGTGTATGATCCTTTTGATATACTTTTGTATTCGATTTGCTAATATTTTATTAAGTTTTTTTGCATCTACATTCATCAGGAATATTGGTCTGTAATCTTCTTTTTTGGCATAGTCTTTGCCTGGTTTTGGTATTAGGGTGATGTTGGCTTCATAGAATGAGTTTGGAAGTATTCCCTCCTCTTCGATTTTTTGGAAAACTTTAAGTAGAATGGGTATTATGTCTTCTCTGTGTGTCTGATAAAATTCCGAGGTAAATCCGTCCGGCTCGGCTGTTTTGTTCTTGGGTAGTTTTTTGATTACCGTTTCAATTTCTTTGCTCGTGATTGGTTTGTTTAACTTTTGTGTTTCTTCCTTGGTCAGTCTTGGAAGGTTCTATTTTTCTAGGAAGTTGTCCATTTCTTCTAGGTTTTCCAGCTTGTTGGCATATAGGTTTTCATAGTAGTCTTTAATAATTCTTTGTATTTCTGTGGAGTCTGTCGTGATTTTTCGTTCCCTTTTGTGATTTTGTCGATTTGTGTTGATTCTCTTTTTCTCCTAATTAGTTTGGCTGGAGGTTTATCTATTTTGTTTATTTTCTCGAAGAACCAGCTCTTGGTTTCATTGATTTTTGCTATTGTTTTATTATTCTCAATTTTGTTTATTTATTCTGTGATCTTTATTATGTCCCTCCTTCTGCTGACTTTAGGCCTCATTTGTTCTTCCTTTTCTAATTTCGATAATTGTGATGTTAGACTATTCATTTGGGATTGTTCTTGCTTCTTCAAGTTTGCCTGGATCCCTATATACTTTCCTCTTAAGACTGCTATTGCTGCGTCCCACAGAAGTTGGGGCTTTGTGTTATTGTTGTCATTTGTTTCTATATATTCCTTGATCTCTATTTTAATTTGTTCATTGATCCATTGATTATTTAGGAGGATGTTGTGAAGCCTCCATGTGTTTATGAGCCTCTTTGCTTTCTTTGTACAGTTTATTTCTAGTTTTATGCCTTTGTGGTCTGAAAAGTTGGTTGGTAGGATTTCAATCTTTTGGAATTTTCTGAGGCTCTTTTTGTGGCCTAGTATGTGGTCTATTCTGGAGAATGTTCCATGTGCACTTGAGAAGAATGTATATCCCACTGCTTTTGGATGTAGAGTTCTGTAGATGTCTATTAGGTCCATCTGCTCTACTGTGTTGTTCAGTGCTTCCGTGTCCTTACTTATTTTCTGCCCAGTGGATCTATCCTTTGGGGTGAGTGGTGTGTTGAAGTCTCCTAGAATGAATGCATTGCAGTCTATATCCCCCTTTAGTTCTGTTAGTATTTGTTTCACATATGCTGGTGCTCCTGTGTTGGGTGCATATATATTTAGAATGGTTATATCCTCTTGTTTGACTGAGCCCTTTATCATTATGTAGTGTCCTTCTTTATCTCTTGTTACTTTCTTTGTTTTGACGTCTATTTTGTCTGATATTAGTACTGCAACCCCTGCTTTCTTCTCACTGTTGTTTGCTTGAAATATGTTTTTCCATCCCTTGACTTTTAGTCTGTACATGTCTTTGGGTTTGAGGTGAGTTTCTTGCAAGCAGCATATAGATGGGTCTTGCTTTTTTATGCATTCTGTTACTCTGTGTCTTTTGATTGGTGCATTCAACCCATTAACATTTAGGGTGACTATTGAAAGATATGTACTTATTGCCATTGCAGGCTTTAAATTTGTGGTTACCGAAGGTTCAAGGTTAGCCTCTTTAGTACCTTACTGCCTAACTTAGCTCGCTTATTGAGCTGTTATATACACTGTCTGGAGGTTCTTTTCTTCTCTCCCTTCTTATTCCTCCTCCTCCATTCATCATATGTTGGGTGTTTTGTTCTGTGCTCTTTCTAGGAGTTCTCCCATCTAGAGTAGTCCCTTTAAGATGTCCTTTAGAGGTGGTTTGTGGGAACCAAATTCCCTCAGCTTTTGCTTGTCTGGTAATTGTTCAATCCCGCCATCATATTTAAATGATAGTCATGCTGGATACAGTATCCTTGGTTCAAGGCCCTTCTGTTTCATTGCATTAAATATATCATGCCATTCTCTTCTGGCCTGTAGGGTTTCTGTTGAGAAATCTGATGTTAGCCTGATGGGTTTTCCTTTATAGGTAACCTTTTTCTCTCTAGCTTTCTTTAAAACTCTTTCCTTGTCCTTGATCTTTGCCAGTTTAATGATTATGTGTCTTGGTGTTGTCCTCCTTGGATCCTTTCTGTTGTGGGTTCTGTGTATTTCCATGGTCTGTTCGATTATTTCCTCCCCCTGTTTTGGGAAGTTTTCAGCAATTATTTCTTCCAAGATACTTTCCATCCCTTTTCCTCTCTCTTTTTCTTCTGGTACCCCTATAATACGGATATTGTTCCTTTGGATTGGTCAAACAGTTCTCTTAACATTGTTTCATTCCTGGAGATCCTTTTATCTCTCTCTATGTCAGCTTCTATACGTTCCTGTTCTCTGGTTTCAATTCCATCAGTGGCCTCTTGCATCTTATCCATTCTGCTTATAAATCCTTCCAGAGTTTGTTTCATTTCTGCGATCTCCTTTCTGGCATCTGTGATCTCCCTCTGGATTTCATCCCATTTCTCTTGCATATTTCTCTGCATGTCTGTCAGCGTGTTTATGATTTTTATTTTGAATTCTTTGTCAGGAAGACTCGTTAGGTCTGTCTCCTTCTCTGGTGTCTCTGTGATCTTGGTTTCCCTGTAATTTTGTCTTTTCATGGTGATAGGAATAGTTTGTAGAGCTGGGACGAGTGACAGCTGGAAGAACTTCTCTTCTTGTTGATTTGTGGCCCTCCTCTCCTGGGAGAACAGGAACCTCTAGTGGCTTGTGCTGGGTAGCTGCATGCAGACAGGGCTTCTGCTTCCTGCCCGGCTGCTATGGAGTTTATGTCCGCTGTTGCTATGTGTGTGGCCTGGCTCGGGCTGCTGCTCCAACGTGGTGGTGTCATGTTGGATGGGGAGCAGCCGGGGGCTATTTATCTCCGTAAGGGTCCTCCGTGCTCCCAGCATTACAGTGGTTAGGGTGCCCAGAGAGCCCCATATTCCCTACCTCTCGATTAAGTGTCCCACCCTGCCCCTTTAAGACTTCCAAAAAGCGCCCCCCAAAACAAAACAACGACCCCCCCCAAAAAAATTTAAAATAAAAAAAATATGAATAAATATAGTATGGCCGCTCGTTTTTCTTTGTTCTCCGGCTCCAGCCTTAGGCACCTGCTCACCGGTCTTGCTGCCCTCTTTCCCTAGTATTGGGGTTCCTATCCCTTTCAGACTTCCAAAAAGTGCTCGCCAAAACAAAAGAAAACAAAACAAAAACAAAACAAAGAAAGAAAAAATGGCCGCTCACTTTTCTTTTTTTCTCTGGCACCGGCCTCTTATGCCCGCTTGCCGGTCTTCCTGCCCTGTTTCCCTAGTATTGGTGTCTCTGTCCCTTTTAGACTTCCAAAAGCACTCACCTCAACAAAACAACAACAACAACAACAAAAAATGGCCGCTCGCTTTTCTTATGTCCTCTGTCGCCAGGCCTCCGGTACCCGCTCACCGTTCTTGCTGCCCTGTTTCCCTAGAATCCAGGTCCCCTGCATGCACTGTGTCTGTGCTCTGGTCCGGATGGCTGGGGCTGGGTGTTCAACAGTCCTGGGCTCCGTCTCCCTCCTGCTCTGTCTATTCTTCTCCCACCGGGAGTTGGGGGGAGGGGCACTCGTGTCCTCCCGGGCCGTGGCTTGTATCTTACCCTCTTTGCGAGGCGCTGGGTTCTTGCAGGTGTGGATGTGGTCTGGGTGTTGTCCTGTGTCCTCTTGTCTTTATACTAGGAAGAGTTGTCTTTGTTGTATTTTCATAGATATATGTGGTTTTGGAAGGAGATTTCCGCTGCTCTACTCACGCCGCCATCTTGTCTCCAATGGCCCCTCCTCTTGTATTTTTAGGAAAACTTTTAGGCGAATGGGTATTATGTCTTCTCTGTATGTCTGAGAAAACTCTGCAGTAAATCCATCTGGCCCGGGAGTTTTGCTGTTGGTAGTTTTTTGATTATCGATTCAATTTTTTTGCTGGTAATTGGTCTGTTTAGATTTTGTGTTTTTTCCTTGGTCAATCTTGGAAGGTTGTGTTTTTCTAGTAAGTTGTACATTTCTAGGTTTTCCAGCTCGTTAGCATATATTTTTTTGTTGTATTCTCTAATAATTCTTTGTATTTCTTTGGGGTCTGTTATGATTTTTCCTTTCTCATTTTTGATTTTGTTGATGTGTGTGGATTCTCTTTTTCTTTTTATAAGTCTGGCTAGTGCCTTATCTATTTTGTTTATTTTCTCAAAGAAGCAGCTCTTGGTTTCATTGATTTTTTTTCTATTGTTTTATTCTTCTCAATTTCATTTGTTTCTTCTCTGAACTTTATTATGCCCCTCCTTCTGCTGACTTTAGGCCTCATTTGTTCTTCTTTTTCCAATTTTGATAATTGTGACTTTAGACTATTCATTTCGGATTGTTCTTCCTTCTTTATATATGCCTGGATTGCTATATGCTTTTCTTTTAAAACTTCTTTCGCTTCGTCTCACAGAAGTTGGGGTTTTGTGTTATTGTTGTCATTTGTTTCTGAATATTGCTTGATCTCTATTTTGATTTGGTCATTAATCCATTGATTATTTAGGAGCATGTTGTTAAATCTCCATGTGTTTGTGAACTTTTTTACTTTCATTGTACAATTTATTTCTAGTTTTATACCTTTGTGGTCTGAGAAGTTGGTTGGTAGGGTTTCAATCTTTTTGAATTTACTGAGGCTCTTTTTGTGGCCTAGTATGTGCTCTATTCTGGAGAATGTTCCATGTGCAGTTTAGAAGAATGTGTATCCTGTTGCTTTTGGGTGTAAAGTTCTATAGATGTCTGTTAGGTCCATCTGTTCTAGTGTGTTGTTCAGTGCCTCTTTGTCCTTACTTATTTTCTGTCTGGTGGATCTGTCGTTTGGAGTGAGTGGTGTGTTGAAGTCTCCTGAAATAAATGCATTGCATTCTATTTCCTCTTTTAATTCTGTTAGTATTTGTTTCACATATGTTGGTACTCCTGTATTGTGTGCATATATATTTATAATGCTTATATCCTCTTTTTGTATTGACCCCTTTATCATTATATAATGTCTTTCTTTATCTCTTGTCACTTTCTTTGTTTTGAAGTGTATTTTGTCTCATATTAGTACTGCAACACCTGTTTTTTTCTCCTTGTTGTTTGTATGAAATATCTTTTTCCATCCCTTGACTTTTAGTCTGTGCATGTTTTTGGGTTTGAGGTGAGTCTCTTGTAAGCAGCATATAGATGGTTCTTGCTTTTTTATCCATTCTATTTCTCTGTGTCTTTTGATTGGTGAATTCAGTCCATTTACATTTAGGGTGATAATTGAAAGATATGTACTTACTGCCATTGCAGCATTTAGATTTGTGTTTTCTAAAGGTTTAAGGTTGGCTTCTTTACTATCTTACTGTCTAACTTAACTCACTTATTGAGCTATTATAAACACAGTCTAATTATTCTTTATTTCTCTCCCTTCTTATTCCTCCTCCTCCATTCTTTGTATGTTAGGTATTTTGTGTGTGTGTGTGTGTGTGTGTGTGTGTGTGTGTGTGTGTGTGTGTGTGTGTGTGTTCTTTTGTATTTCCTTTGACTGCTTTTGTGGGTAGTTGATTTTTTTTTGTTGACTTTACTTAGTAATTGATTGTTCCACTTTCTTTGCTGTGATTTTATTTTCTCTGGTGAGATCTGTTTAGCCCTAGTAGTGCTTTCTTCTGCAGCAGTCCCTCTAAAATACCCTGTAGAGGTGGTTTGTGGGAGGCAAATTCCCTCAACTTTTGCTTGTCTGGGATCAGTTTAATCCCTCTGTGTGTATAAATGATAATTGTGCTGGATACAGTATTCTTGTTTCAAGGCCCTTTTGTTTCATTGCATTAAATATATCATGCAATTCTCTTGTAGCCTGTAAGGTTTCTGTTGAGAAATTTGATGAAAGCCTGATGGGTTTTCCTTTGTAGGTAACCTTTTTTCTCTCTCTGGCTGCCTTTATTACTCTCTCCTTGTCTTTGATCTTTGCCATTTTAATTATTATGCGTCTTTTTGTTGTCCTCCTTGTTTCTGTTGTGTTGGAAGTTCTGTGTGCTTCCGTGGTCTACGAGGCTATTTCCTCCCCCAGTTTGCGGAAGTTTTAAGCAATTATTTCTTCAAAGACACTTTTTATCCCTTTTTCTCTCTCTTCTTCTTTTGGTACCCCTATAATGCAGATATTGTTCCATCTGGATTGGTCACACAATTCTCTTAATATTCTTTCATTCCTGGAGATCCTTTTGTCTCCCTCTGTGTCAGCTTCTCTGCGTTCCTGTTCTCTGATTTCTAGTCCATCAATGGCCTCTTGCATCTCATCCATTCTGTTTTTTACTCCTTCCAGAGATTGTTTTATTTATTTATTCTACCTGTTTAGCTGTTACATATTTCACTGCAAGTCCATCAGCATGGTTATGACCTTTATTTTGATTTCTTTTTCAGGATGTTTGCTTAGATCTATCTCCCCGGGTTCCCTCTCAAGGGAGGATGTCTGTGTGATTCTGATCTGAATCAAATTCTTCTGCCTTTTCATGGCGATGGGCAGATGGTTGTGTGTCAGCTGGGAGAACAAAATCCCTTTCTGCTTGCTCCTTGCTTTCCTCTCCTTGGAGAACAGCGACCACTAGCGGCTTGTGTTGGGCAGTTGCTTGCAGACAGGTCTCTGATTCTTGCCCTGGCTGCTGTTGAATAAGCTCCGTGTGGTTGCTGTGTGCGTGGCCACTTTCAGACCGGTGCTTCACTATGGCGGGGCCGCGCCTGAGGGGGAACAGGTGGGAGGCTGTTTATCGCTGTGAGGGACCTCCAAGCTGTACTGCCGCCTAGGGGGTTAGGGCGCCTGGAGTTCGCCGGGTTTCCTAGTTGCTTGGCTGAGTGTACCGGGATGCTTCCATCAGCTCTGAGGCCCCTGTCCCTTTAAGACTTTCAAAAAGCACTTGCTTTTCTTTCGTCCCAAGGGCGCCAGCTGCGGGGACTCGCTCACAGGTTTTACTGTCCCATTTCCCTAATATCCAGCACGCCATGCACTGTGT
Source organism: Manis pentadactyla (assembly GCF_030020395.1). Classification (NCBI taxonomy): domain Eukaryota; kingdom Metazoa; phylum Chordata; class Mammalia; order Pholidota; family Manidae; genus Manis; species Manis pentadactyla. The sequence continues at coordinate 41,069,341 of NC_080021.1, read as the reverse complement.
ATCTGTGCTCCCGGTGTGGATGCCTAGGGCTGGGTATTTAGCAGTCCTGGGCTCCCTCTCCCTCTACACTCCGACTCCTCTCCTCCCGCTGGGGAGCTGGGTTGGGGGGGGGGGCTTGGTTCCCTCCGGGCTGCAATTTGTGTTTTATCCCCTTCGCAAGGTGCTGGCTTCTTGCAGATGTAGATGTAGCCTGTCTGTTGTTGTGTATCTTCTGGTCTCTCTTTTAGGAATAGTTTTATTTGTTGTATTTTCAAAAATATATGTTTTTGGGAGATATCCACTGTGCTACTCACTCCGCCATCTTGGCTCCTTCTCTGGTCTATCGTTTTTTTAAAGAGCATATGTACATGGAATTAAAAAGATATGAAAAATGCAACTTTACATAAATATGTACATGGAGTTAAGAGATATGAAAAATGCAACGTTAGATATATATTCTCTGTGTGTATATCATTTAGATTTTGCCCTTTGATTTTTTATGTAAGGACTTGAAGAGTATTTCACACGTTAACAACCAGACAGCATTGGTACAATGAAAACAGAGGGTTTTTCTTTGATTTTGGATTGGAAAATTTGATATTTTCCATATTGAAATTTATGATCAATTGGATGTGAAGTTGCATAGATAAGTTGATCCATTTATTCCCTTGTTAAAAGTTTTAAACTTAATAAAATAGTTTGTTTTTTGTTTCCCAAAAGAGCATTTACAATTCATTTTTGGATTGTTGCCTTTCCATTTGATAGTTGAGATATTAGGAAATATTATTATAAGACCTATATGTTTTTCTGTGATCAGAATTACACTAGCTTTTTCTTATTTGGTTTTATCTATGTACAACAGCAGGATAATATTATCCTGTGACAACATTTTATTCTAGTTACCCAATTTTTTAAAATATGTCTGTGTCTCATTAGTTTTTGGGATCTGAAACTTGAATATATTAAAAATTAGAATTGTAAGTTATCAACATATTTATTAAAACAGAAATGTCTTAGAAATCACTAAATTTAGTCTGTTTTTTTAAATCATTGCCTCTAAATTTCCTTCTTAACTATGTATGATGATTTAATCTCTGTAATGTGTAGATTTGAAAGTTAGGAACAGATAAATCATTGTCAGTCCCAATATTCAAAAGGTCATACCATGCATATTTAGTGCCAGTAGAAAAATCTCTTAAGAACATCATAGTGCTCTTGCATAGCATTTTGTACTTAACTAATTCCACTACATGCAAGGATTTATTTGAACCTCACAACCAACGTTTGTAATAAACGAGTCAGGTATTACTATCTCTATTTTATTGATGTGGAAATAAGGATTAGATCAGTTGATAATGATGAATCTAGAGAGATGAAGTGACTGTTCTAGACATCTTTTAATTAGTTGGTGATGAAGCCATTCCTACTATGTAGGTAACTATTAGAAGTTCTTGACATTAACACTGTATTCATTGTTATGATTTTAACTGAAAAATATTGCCACTTTTGTAGATGAATCTGTTAATTCTTAGCATTTTTCAAGTTTTAGCTGATTGATGAATAATCTATTTGTTTTAAAAATACATATTTTAGGCACCTATCAGGTTCAAACTGTTTTGTTTTAGTTCTTGGATCCCAGTATGAGTAACATGTGACCTTTACCGTTTCTTTTTCTTTTTTTATTATTATTTAAGGCCTTTATTAACAGATGCTGCTGTCGACTTTTTGGAAAAAAATCAAGTTGAAAACTTTTTTTATAAGTTAAAAATGAGGTCCTAAAAAATCTCAGCTTGACCAGTTATAAAACAATTTAAAAACCTTTAAAGGTGTACTGAGGAAAACCAGACTTTAAAAATTTTTTTTACTTAAAAAAACACCATATTTGTTATTACCAAAAAGTGTCATCTGTAGGTAAGAATAATAAAAACCCATGCTGCACAGATAATGCAGATAGTTCTGGTTATCTGGTCAGTGGGCAAAAAGCAAACACTTAAGGTCTTCACTTCAGTCTTCTGTTCATTTCTTCTGGAATTTCATATTCAGTTCTTCTTGTTGGATTACTAAACCAGGTGATGGTAGAGATGGTAAGTGGGCATTTATTCAGCCGTGCCCTCCTCAGCCTTGGGAGCAATGGAATTCTCAGGTGTTGGATCGGCTGCTTTTGTCTCTTTGCCATCTTGTGGTTTAGGGTTTTCTGGGCATCTGCATTGATAATTGAAGTTGAAGCAGTACCAACATTGAGGTGACTGATAACCTTGGGTCTCATCTCCTTGATCTTCCTTATCCTCTTCATTGCTGTCCTCTCTCGGCTGTGGCTGGTGAGGAAGACCGCTGTCGAATTGTGATCTGTAACCCCAGTACATATTCTGTCACACTGGCCACCTTGCTCTCCTGCACCTCAGTTGTCAGCACCCTTCTTCACTTCTCCCTATACAGGAGAGTTGGAACACTGTGGTCTGCATGTTGTAAGGTGGGAACTGTCACCTGTGGTGGTAGGGCTGGCGCTGTTGGGTCTGGCCTTTGGGAGCACTCTCCCACCCCTCATCCTTTTCCTCACTCTTGCTATTCTGGCAGTTCTGGTGATTGAGTGGAGGATCCCTGCGATGTGCATAGTGTCTATAATGGTTAAAGCTGCTGCACATTTACTGCCTTGCACTGGAATTCATCAGAGCCTGTAACTTTTGCTGCCCTCATGTGCCTTTTTCTCCTTCAACAACATCAAACTCTTCATCTTCTACACTGCGAAGGTACTTCCTGGGATTATTATTTATGTTAGTCTGGTACACAAATACATCTTCCTTTGTTTCATTCCTGTTGATGAAGCCATATCCCTTTCTTACATTGAACCATTTCACTGTTGCTAACACTCTTGTTTGGTGACACCAACGTGAGCCCACTGGGGCCACCATTTCCTGTGCCACTGAGTGAGGTGTGGGGCTTGGTTCCGCAGCACTGAGGGCTAGGGTGGTGGGTGGCTACTCATGGCTGTGGTGATGGTGACTGGGGTTGGGTCCAGAAGCTGCAGCTCCTCCTGGGGTGTGCTGGTAACTCGGATGTGATAATAACTAGACTGCTGGCAGTGGTGGGACTGCTCAGGGCTCTCTGGGCTCCATTCTCTGCTCTCACTACCATCTTTGCTCTAAGTATTTAGAGAATTGTTCTTAATCACCAGCTAACTCATACATCTGCAGCCAGTTGTGGTTTATTGGTAGGGATGCCCTCTGTGATCGGGCTCCTTCTTTACTATCTAGATTATTCTGTGTATCTACCTCCTTCCACCTTATTCCTTTTTCAATTTGTCTTCTTTCAGCCAAGTCTTCCATAAAATTGTTTTACTAGTCAATAACCTAAATAATCTTTACTTATCCATCAGGTATTGGCCTAGTTGATACTTTTTCTGACTAGGACACATCCCCTCACATATTTTTCCATGGGATATTGTCTCTGTTTTTTACTGTACTTCCATAGTACAGATTTTACACTGGTTTGTGTGATTATTTAGTAGCTTTTCAGTTCTTTAAGGACCATCTCTTTTCAGTGGAGGACATTTATCTTTAAAACCTTGAATCTGTGGTAGCCACAAATAAATATTTACTGACATGCAGGTGGTAATTTCTTTAGCAATTTCAGTATTTTTGGTTGTCTGATTAATGAGGTTTTAGATGGTATGCTTTTTTGACAACCAAGTGTGTCTCCTATTTACTTATATAATACATGTAAATTGTGCCCTTGGCCAAAGCAAAACCCAATAACTTTAATTAAGTACTGAAATTGTCCTAAAATTTTAGTGATTTTCCTAATCATAATTCTGAAAGTTATGCTTAAATATTATTAATTACATGTATAAAATATATTGGCTAAGCACACTTCTTGTTCTCTTTTTTCCTGAGTAGTTAAATGGTTTTATTTAAGTAGGTGAATTAATTATCTATGTTGAATAACTTGTCTAGGAGATGATGAGATTAATGAATAGACAACATTTTGCTCTTCTTATGTTTGTCTGTCTGCCAGCATCCATAATAGTTCCTTGTAAGATTTTGGACTTTACATATTTTAGTAGTCAAGGTATTCAGTATATTTCAGTTTTTCATAATAGACAAATTTTTCTTTCCATTTTCTCTGTCCATTATCTAACATTTGAACTAATGATTTATTTATTTCAGAAATTTGAAAGATGTTAAAATGTTTTCATATCTCAACATAATAGGATATAAGTTGTATTTCACAGCTATTTGCAAATGCTAAAATCATTGTGCTTAAAAATAGTTAATCCTGGTGGGGATGTTGAGAAAGGGGATATTGTGATACATGGCTGATGAATGTGAAACTTGATTCAGACACTGTATGTCAGGCACACATTAAAAAGATCAATGTAAAAGCATGTGTACTGATGTAGAAAGAGCTTGATGATTGTCATTTAGTCATAAAAAGTAAGCTGTAGGCATATACACACACATATAAATGTCTGTTAAAATTATGAGTATCCATGAATGCATAAAATCAATAGACAGATCTGTAGGTATTTATGCTAAACTCATAAAAAGTGATTATCTATAGGGAGTGGAGTGGGATCTGCATGAGGAAAAAGGAGATTTAACTTTTCATTTTACCTATCATTTAATTAAAAATTGTTTTTTCTTTTCATTGAGTATTGATATCTTATGTAAGTTAAAGAGAGACTGTATACAGAACTAAATACAAATTTCTTACATTTTAAACTGCTTTCATTTCTGAGTTGAGTTAGTAAAGTTTTGTATTCATTTTATTTTGGAAAAAGTGATCTAGTTTATTTTACTGTACAGGATATGAGTAATAACACAAATACATTTTTGGAACCAATTTGTAGGTTCAAACTTTGCATTTGGGGACTCTATATAAATCTTTAGATCCAGCTGTTGCTTGACATATTCTTTAAATTTCTATGAGGTGTGTTGATTTTAAAAGAGTGGATGGCTATTTCTCAAGTCTACATGTAGCAAAAATTTTATGGTATTCCTGTGAACATGAATGAATTGTTTAAGTCAATTATTCTGCATTGAGTAATAAGCACTTCCACATTTTTTATTTAAAAATTTGAAGAAAGATTTTTCTTACAGAAATGCCAGATTGGTCCGAAATTTCATCAGCTCTGTATTTCAATTTGTCAGTAGATGGTCAAGCAGAGTCTTTAAAAATATTTGTTAATTAGGGCATTTTCATTTTCAGCCTTTGCTACCACACAATCAAGACCTTCTTGTTTCTATTCCTTAAATTTATCCTGGAGTTTTTCCAAGTTGAGTTTTAATGAGTTGTTTATCCCAGTAGTTACATTAAGATTTATTTTACCCTAGAGAGTAATGTTTGAATTGATAGTTTTAAAATCTATTCTATAAAATGAACATAATGTTAAGCCTAGGACTTCTGAATATGTGGAATAGGGGTTTGTTGAATAATTTTATTTTCACCAATTTAACTTGTTAAAATGTAGGCCTGGTGGTATTTCAAAAGAAATAATTAAATAAGTCCAAAAGTTGTTAGATAACTTTAGCATGAATTTTATTCAGCTGTTTTATTTTAAATAAAGTTTAAGTAGATTTGTTGTGGTACAGATCACAAGAAAAATTTTATCTTTATTGTGCATTTTCATGATATTCTAATGATCTGTTAAAAAGTTCCTGAAGCAGATACATAATGTTATGGTTGATAAACTGGACTTGATGAAATGGCTTTATGGGTATTTATTATTTTCTATACTCATTAACATGTTAGAAATATTTTTAAATTGACAAAATCAAAAGGGAAAAATAATTATCTAAATCTGTATTGTTACATTAACAGGTACATTGTATAAATATACTATCTATTGCCGTATTATTTTTAAATAGTTTATTTTTGTTCAAATGCTACTGGAGTACTTAACAGAAGCATAATAAAACGTTCTTTTACTTGTCGTTTGTTACATCTGGAAAGTAAACCACAAAACATGTCCTATGTGTATGATATAATATACTTGTTTAGTATTGAATTCCGGCATTTGTACAAAGTGAGTTATTTCCTTTGGTGTTAAGTTAAATTTGAAGGAGAGAATTGTCCCTCACCCTTGGGCATTGTTAAAATGTAGAATAGATTAATATTTTTGAATTTGCATGTGTTTAAGTTTTTATTTAAGACTACGTTATCCATTTGGGAACCATTTTATGTGGCATATGATGGCTTGAAAGTTACAGTGCCATATATATTAGCTGAATTTGTTATGAAATAATAAAGACCCAGTTGTGAAAGAGAATCCCGACTATAATTTTGCCTTACAAATAATTATTGCTGTAGTTATAAGAATATGGCTCTTTTACACTGTAGGGTTTCCTAAATGCCACAGAGTATCTGACTAAAGATAAAGTGGCCAGATTAATTGTATATTTTTATATTATTGGTATTTCAAATGTCTGTTTTTGTTTTATTTTATTTTTTACTTAGTATCACTAGTGATAAACTTTTTTTTTTTTTGGTCAGGAATTTTGAGAAATTTGAGAACATAGTAGAGATACAATCACTTCTCAATTTTTAAACCCTTAATAAAAGAGAATAAAATGATTTAAAAAATGGCTGAAATGTTGGAAAAGCAAAGGAACTAGTAATGATAATGAAGTAAAATTCGTGAGTTGGGTCCTATTAGTTTTTCCTTCTCTCTCTTTTGATCATTACTATTTTACCTGTTTGGTTTAAAGAATCTTTTACTCAGTGCGTGTTTACTTCCTGGTCTATTCATTCAAGTCATTTGGTTTTATGGTAAAATGTGGCCAAGATTGTGGATTGAAGGGTAAATAGAAATAGAGCCACATATTGCTATTAAGTATGTGAAAACTGTATAGATGAAATGGTAGATATCTTAATGTGCAACTGTATATTTAAATTACTTGATAATGGTAATAGAGAAAGACAAGTCATCCCAGGATTTTGTTTTTGTTGTTTTGATATTTTTATGTGAGAGAGGGCAATGGTTAGTTGCTTGGACCAGAGTTCCTAGAAACAGAGTTCTGAACACTTATAGGGAGATTTTTTTTGGTTTTACTGAGATACAATCCGTATAACATAAAATTCACCATTTTAATTATTTTAAACTGTACTATTCATTGGTCTTTTGTATTCACATTGTAGTGCAATCATTATCACTATCCAATTATAGAACATTTCAAAGCTCCAATATACAAACCCTGTCTCTGAATATGACACTGACATTTCATGTAAACATAATTGTACAATATGTGGCATCTTCTGTCTTCTTTCATTTAGTATGTTTTCAAGGTTCATTCATGTTGTAGCATGTATCAGTACTCCATTCTTTTTATGGCTGAATAATATTTCTTTGTGTGGATATACCACACTTTGTTTATCCATTTATCTATTATTATATTTTTGGGTTGTTTCCACTTTTTTTGCTATTAAGAATAATGCTATGAACATGCATGTGTGTTCATATGATGTATGTTCATGTATGTATTTATATGTACGTGCTTTTAATTCTCTTGGGTATATACCTAGCAGTATAATTGCTGGGTCATATAATAATTCTGTATTTGCCTTTCTGATGAACTGCCAAATTGTTTTACACAGTGGCTGTACCACTGTACATTCCTACTTCCAGTGTATGAAGGTTCCAACTCCTCCCCATCCTTGCTAACATTTGTTATTTTCTGTTCTTTTTTCCTTCTTTTATTATAGCACTCTTACTGGGTGTGAAGTGAAATCTCATTGTGGTTTTGATTTTCATTTCCCTAATGATATTGTGTATCTTCCTGTGCTTATTGGCCATTTGTGTATCTTTGTTTGGATATACCACACTTTGTTTATTCATGTCCTAGTGTTTGAAATTGAGCTGTATGTCTTATTTTTCAATTGCAGGGGTTCTTTGATATTCTGGGCACTAGACTCTTATTCGACATATGATTTGTAGATACTTTCTCCCATTCTGTGTATTGTCTTTTCACTTTCTGGTTAGTATGTCTTGATACACAAAAGTTTTTAATTCTGAAGTCCAATTAATCAGATTTTCCTTTCATTGCTTTTGCTTCTGGTATCAAATTTAAAAAACCATTCCTTATTCCAAGATTGAGAAGATTTATCCCTATATTTCTAATAAGAGTTTTCTATTTTTAGCTTTTCAGTCAACTTTAAGTTAATTTTGGTATATGATAGGAGGCAGGGGACCAACTTCTTTCTTTTGTATATACTATCCAGTTATTCCAAAACTATTTGTTAAAAAAAATGTTCATTCCTCACTGACTGATCTTGACACCTTTGTTGTAAATCAGTGACTGTAGATGTATGGGTTTCTGTCTAGACCGTCAGCTCTAGTACACAGGTTTATATGTTTATCCTTATGCCACTGTATGACACTGTTTTAATTACTGTAACTTTGTAGTAAGTTTTGAAATTGGGAAATGTGAATCTTCCAACTTTTTCTTTTTCAATATTGTTTTGACTATTTGGGGTTCCATACAAGTCCATATAAATATTAGGATTAATTTATTCAATATATGACAACTGGGATTTGATAGGGATTCAATCAATTTGGGAACTATTGCCATCTTAGCAATATTTTCCAATCCATAAAAATGGGGTGTCTTATGATTTATTTAGATTCCTTCCTTAATTTCAATAGTGCTTTGCAGTTTTTATTGCTAAATCTTGCACTTTTTTGTTAATTCCTGAGTATTTTATTTTTTGCTATTGTAAATGGAAGTGTTCTCTTAACTTCTTTTTAGATTGTTCATTGTAAGTTTATATAGATGAAGAAATGATTTTCTTGTGTAATTACCTTTTATCTTGTAACTTAGTTGAGATAGTTTATTAACTGTAATAGATTGTATGTATGTGTGTGTTTTTTTCTTTATTAGAGTTTTCAGTGTATAAGATCATATTCTCTGAGTAGTGATAGTTTTACTTCTTTCTTTATAGCCTGAATGCCTTTTACTTATTTTTCTTGCCTAATTTCTTGGCTGGAACCTCTACTACAAGGTTGAGTAGAATAGCAAGAGCAGACATCTTTGTTTTCTTCCCAATCTTGAAGAGAAAGCTTTCAGTATTTCACCACTGAGCATGTTGAGTGTTTTTCTTAAATGTCATATCATATTAAGGAAATTCCTATTATTTTCTTAGTGTGTTTAATGTCTTTAATCATGAAAAAGACTATTGGATTTTGTCAAATGCTTTTCTGTGTCAGTTGAGATGAACGTACATTTTATCCTTGATCATTCTATAAGTATGGTGTATTACATTGATTTTCTTACATTGAATCACACTTTTTTATGACTGGTAAAAATTTCATTTGTCATGGTGTATAATGTTTTTAATCTTCTGAATTTGAATTGCGAGTATTTTACTGAGGATTTTTCATCTGTTTTTATGAGGGATATTGGTCTGTAGTTTTATTGTGTTGTCTTTGTCTGTCTTTGGTATCAAGTTACTAGAATGGATTAGAAAAGGTTTCCTCCTCTTCTATTTAATTGATATTTATTCTTTGAATGTTTGGTAGAATTCACCAGTGAAGCATTCTGGCCCTGGATTTTCCTTATGTGGGAGATTTCTACTTCATTTTTGAAGGATGGTTTTGCCAGAACTGTAATTAAAATTGATTGATAGTTATTTCAACACTATGAATATTTCATCCCATCACTTTGTGGTCTTTATGGTTTCTAATAAGGAATGCCTTCAAATCTCAACCAGGCAGTTTGCAATTCTGCCTTTTTTTCTTGTGCAGACCCAAAAAATCAGCCAGTGGTGAGAGCTCAAAATGTTTCTCTGGTCTTCCTCTGCAAGTACATAGCCCTGAGCATGTGTATTGCCTGTTTTCCCAGGAAGATGTTGGAGCTTTTCAACCTTTTTCTCCTCCAAATCATCACTTCCCAGGCTTTCCTCCCAAAATTTTGGTTAGTTTATTTTTTGCCCCTTCTTGTATCCACTGTTCCAGGCTCCAAGGACTAATCTAATACACTTGCCTGTAATGATTTCTGCAATTGCCCCTGGGCAGTTGTATCAGTACTGGTAGAATTTTGAATTAGAAGAGATAAAGCAAGCTCTTTGAATTTAATTAGCCACCAGACAGGTTAAAACAAATATTCATAATTCCTTGTGAATAAGGCCTGTTTTACTTTCTGTGTTACTTCTACCTGTTCAGGGTCAGTGCTGAGCAGGGAGAAGACTATGTAACACAGGTAAGTAAAAACACCACAAAGCTCACACTGTTCCTACTGAGATTAGCTGTTTTGTTCTTCCTTTCCTCTTTTCCTCCCTTAAGTGTTCCCCTGTTTGCTGCAGGCTTTTGGTTAGTTTCCAGAGTTCTGAAAATGCTAATTCTTTACAGTTTTTACCAGCTTTTTTGTTGATTATATGGAGGGGCAGACTTGGTGTACCTTACTCTGCCAGTTTTGCTGATATCATTCCGCATTAGGGAGATTAAAAAAATTTTTTTTATTAAGGTATCATTGATATAAACACTTATGAAGGTTTCTTAAGAAAAACAATGTGGCTATTAAATTCACCCTTATTATGGAGTCCCCACCCATACCTCATTGCAGTCACTGTCCATTGGTTTAGTAAGATGCCAGAGAGTCCCTATTTGCCTTCTCTGAGCTACACTGTCTTCCCTGTGACCCCCCCCACACCGTGTGCACTAATCATGGTACCCCACAATCCCCTTCTCCCCCTCTCCCCACCCATCCCTTTCAGTAACCGCTAGTCCCTCTTGGAGTCTGTGAGTCTGCTGCTATTTTGTTCCTTCAGTTTTGCTTCATTGTTATACTCCACAAATGAGGGAAATCATTTGGAATTTGTCTTTCTCTGCCTGACTTATTTCACTGAGCATAATGTCCTCTAGCTCCATCCATGTTGTTGCAAATGGTAGGATCTGTTTCTTTCTTACGGCTGAATAATTTTCCATTGTGAATATGTACCACATCTTCTTTATCCATTCACCTACTGATGGACTCTTAGGTTGCTTCCATTTTAAATCTTTTTATTTTGTGTATCCCTTGAGTAATTATTGTAGGTCCAGATGATTTGGTCACTTTTGTCTCTTAACCTTCTTACTAGCTATGTAGTTAGTTGTTCCACTACCTTTACTATATGTTTACCAGTGAGATTTTTTCCTTTCATAATTTTCTGATTTCTGGTTATGACCTTTACCATTTAAGGAATGCCCTTTAACATTTCTTGCAATACTACTTTGGTGTTGATGAACTCTTTTAGCTTTTGCTTTTCTGGGAAACCCTATATCTCTTGTTTAATTCTGAACAATAATCTAGCCAGGTAGGGGATTCTTGGTTGTAGGTTTTTTCTTCTGGTACTGTGAATATATTGTGCCACTCTTTTCTGACCGGTAAAGTTACTGCTGAAAAATTAGTTGATGATCTCATGCTGTCTCTTTTGTTTCATCTTACTTGGGACCTTGTGCTTCCTGGACTTGGATATTGGTTTCCTTTGCCAGGTTATGGAATTATTCAGCCATAATATTTTCAGATAGGTTTCCTGTCCATTGTCTCCCCTCTTTCTGGGTTCCCTTTAATGCAAATGTTAATGTGCTTGAAATTGTTTGAGGATGCTTAAACTATCATTCTTTTTTCTGTTCTGATTGGGTGATTTCTAGTATGTGCTCTTCTGCATCATCTAATCTACTGTTGACTCCCTGTGGTGTATTTTTCATTTCACTTGCAGTATTCTTTAGCTCTGATTGTTTTTTATAATCTCTGTCCCTTTGTTGAAGTTCTCACTGTATTCATTCTTCTCTGGAGTTTGGTGAGCATTTTTATGTCAATGACTTTGACCTCTTTACCTGAGAGATTGCTTATCTCTGTTTCATTTGTTTCTGTTTCTGAGGTTTTGTTTTGTTTTTTCATTTGGAAAGATTCTTGAGCACACTGGTGGGTGGAGCCGGTGCCTTACAGATGCTCTAGTATGTAGGGATGGTCCCTTGGGGGTATGTGGCTACTTTGGAGGGGCACCAGTGCCAGCTGAGGCTGCCTACCAGGTGTGGCTGGATAGGGGCTGCTTGGGAGACATACTAGTTTGGGACAATCTAGTAGCTGGGTAAGGCAAGTCAGTAGGAGATTACAAGGGCAGGGCAGGTGATGGTAGCACAATAGATGGTGCTAGCACACTAATTGCTCTTGCCAGTGCTGGGTCAGCTAAATAGAAGGGGAATTAAAAAAAAACTAAAGGTACCTGCCAGTGCCCTGTCCTCGGACAATGTTCCAACAGATCCCTGCCCTCTGTCACACACCCTAAAATTAGCCAGTGGATCTCCTTCACATGTAACCCAGGCTCTTTTTGAACTGCTGCCCCTATGTTGGGACATGGAGCTAGTGAAAATTTATGTGTGCCCTTTTGGAGCAGAGTTCCAGTGTCCTACTGCCCCTCAGCTCTCCTAGATGTAAGAAATGCTGGTTTTCAAAATTGGATGGGATGGGGGCTTGTCTTTCTATGTCAGGTCTCCCTGTCTGGGCAACCTGATGTTGTGCTCAAACATGCCATTCCTCAGGGAAGTCCTCTATTGTGTGATACCATCCTGTTTGTACATCACTGCTCCAGAGGTGTGGGTCCTGACTACACCCAGATTCTGCCCCTCATACCCTTCTCAATGTGTCTTTTTCTTAGTGTTGTTTCTTGTAAGGACTGTTGTGCACTTCTTCAGTTTATTCTCAGATATAGTTGTTCTGTGTGTACAGGCATACCTTGGAGATATTATAGGTTTGGTTCTACACCAGTAGAATAAAGTGAATATCACAATAATGAGTTTTTTGGTTTCCCAGTGCACATAAAAGTTAAAACACTATACTAAAGTATATTAAGTATGTGGTAGCATTATGTCTTAAAACACAATGTTACATACCTTAATTAAAAAATATGTTATTGCTAAAACATCTGAACTTTCAGTGAATTGTAATCTTTTTGCTGGTGGGGTGTTTTGCTTTGATGTGGATGGCTGTTCATTGATCAGCCTGGTTGCTGAAAGACTGGGGTGAATGGCAATTTCTTAAAATAAGACAACAGTGAAGTTTGCTGCATTGATTAACTCTTCCTTTCATGAATGATCTTTGTAGCATGTGATGCTGTTAGATAGTATTTTACCCACAGTAGAACTTCTCTCAAATTGGAATTTATCTCACACTCTGCCACTGCTTTACCAACTAAGTTTTTGTAACATTCTAAACCCTTTGTTGTCATTTCAACAATCTTCACAGTATCTTCACCAGGGGTAGTTTCCATCTTGACTAACCACTTCCTTTGCTCATCCATAAGAAGCAGCTCCTCATTTATTCAAGTTTTACCATGAGATGCAGCAGTGCAGTCACATCTTCAGGTTCTGCTAATTCTAGTTCTCTTGCTATTTCCACCATATCTGTAGTTATTTCCTCCACTGAAGTCTTGAACCCTTCAAAGTCATCCATGAGGGCTGAAATCAACTTCTCCCAAACTCCAGTTAATGCTGGTATTTTGACCTCTTCCTGTGAATTACGAATTTTCTTAATGGCATCTAGTGTGGTGAATACTTATTAAAGGTTTTCAGTTTTCTCTGTCCAGATCCATCAGAGGAATCACTACATATGGCAGCTATTGCCTTACAAAATGTATTTCTTCAATACTGAACTTCACAGTCTGAATGACTCCTTGATTCATGGACAGAAAAATGGATGTTGTGTTAGCAGGCATGAAAATAACATTAATCTTGAACATCTCCATCAGAGCTCTTGGGTGAAGAGGTGCATTGTTAAGGAGCAGTAATATTTTGAAAGGAATCTTTTTTCCTGAGCAGGTCTCAACAGTGGGCTTAAAATACTTAGTAAACCATGTTGTAAACAGATGTGCTGTCATCCAGGCTTTGTCGTTCCGTTTATAGAGCACAGGTAGTGGAGACTGAGCATAATTCTTAGGAGCCCTAGGATTTTCAGAATGGTCAATGAGCATTGGATTAAACTGAAAAGTGACCAGGTACAATGGCCTCTAACAAGAGAGTTAGCCTTTCTTTGTAGCTTTGAAGCCAGTCATTGACTTTCACTTGCATAGATGGTATCTTCTTCCAATATAAGGCTACTTTGTCTACATTGAAAATCTGTTTTATAGTGTTGCCACCTTCATTAATTCTTGTAGGTAGATTTCTGGATAACTTGCTGCTTCACCATGCATTTTGGTGTTATGGGGACAGTTTCCTTTTTTCAGCCTCAGGAAAGAGGGTAGCTTGGAATTTTTCTTCTGCAGCTTCATCACCTTTCTCAATCTTCATAGAATTGAATAGAGTTGGGGGCCTTGTTCTGGATTAGGCTTTGGTTAAGGGAATGTTGTGACTGGTTTAATCTTCTATCCAGACCACTATAACTTTCTCCATATTTGCAAATTAAGACTATCTTGCTTCCTTATAATTTGTATGTTCACTGAAGTAGCATTTTAAATTTCATTTAAGAATTTTTCTTTAGCATTAGCAACTTGGCTATTTGGTGCCTAGCTTTTAGCCCTTCTTGGCTATCTCAGACATATGCCACTTCAGTAAGTTTAATTAATTTTTAGCTTTTGATGGAAACTGAAGGACGTGTGACTCCTCCTTTCACTTGAATACTTAAAGAGGCCATTGTATACTTATTAATTAGCCCCCAATATTAATTTCAATATGGTGATGTCCCAGAGAAAAGGGAGACCCAAGCAAAGGGAGAGAGATGGGGAAAATGGCTGGTCAGCAGAGCAGTCAGACCACATACAGTTTATCAATTGTTTGCTGTCTTGTATGGGTGTGGTTCATAGCACCCCAAAACAATTACAATGGTAACATCAAAGATCACTGAGCAGAGCTCACCGTAACAAATATAATAAAAATGAAAAGTTTGAAATATTGTGAGAATTACAAAATGTGACAACAGAGACACAAAATGAGCACTGATAGTCTTGCTTCATGCAGGGTTGCCACAAACTTTCAATTTGTAAAAAACTAAAACAACCTGCAATATTTATGAAGGGCAGTAAAGCCAAATGCAATACTTTGTTAACTTGTTGCTCACAGATATATTTCAGTGTTCGCTTACTTTGAAGCATTGCTTTTTGGAAAAATTAGATAAGGCACCTCTTTCAAATATGGAACCAGACAAATACATCATCAATGAATTAGATATTCCAGGCAGAGCTTTTAAAAATTATTTTTGTGTTACTGTCAAGTGGGAACCTGGGTATAATATAAGTACTTGATAAGTACTTATGAGATGAAATATAGGGTAGAGAGCTCTGGATCAGATTGCCCAGACTTAAATTTCTTACTTTTTCATTTATTAGTTGTATGATATTTGACACCTTAATTTATCTCATTGTGTCTTAGTTTCTTCAACAGCAAAATGAAGATAATGATAATACCTCCCTTGAAGAGTATTTTGATAGGTTTCAGTGAGTTAATATAAGACATTTTAGAACAATGCAGATCTGCTAGTAAATCTTTAATGTTAGTGTTATTTTCATGGTTATTTTTGGTGATTGACTTGATTGAAAAAGTATAATTACTTGAGCAGAATATGTATATGAATATATGTGAATGGATATTATTCTGGTTTGAATTTTTATTTTTTATTGTAAGAGGTTCTGAAGTAGTGAATCTTTAAGTTAGTAGAATTGCATATCTGTTTGATTTAATTCTGCTTTTAAAAAGTTTGTATTTTTTCCTTTGCAACCTACTGCATTTTATATGTTGTTGTTTGCAAATATTATTTACCATATTGTTATTTTTTCTCTTTTCTTATGCAGGACCCAAAGATCTCAGATTGCTATAACTGAAGGAATATTTGAACTTCCAAATCTCACAGTTCAAGCTACCAGAGCACAGACACTTCTGCTGCAAGCAGTATATCAAAGTTGGTCTCATATTGGAAATGTCAGCTCTTCAGCAGTGAATGAAGTTTTGATGAATGAAGTTTTCCAAAGTATAGGTAGGAGCACAATCTTTTTGACAAGTATATGGAAAATTCTCATTAATGGTCACTAATATTTTATCCTTCAAATCCATATGTATAGCATGCTCAACTTAAATTGTGTAGTGTATTTCTGCTAAAATGGATATTTATAGCTCCTGTGTAAAACCCCAGATATGAGTTAAGCCATTCTGTTTTGTTCCCTGCCACCAATTTCTGGCTATATTTTATAGTTGCAAGAGATTATTTTTCACCAATTCCTTGTTCATTTGACCTTTTGGTGTTACATGGAAAAGTTTTGAGGGATCAGGTATGTATGTGAAATGATAACCAAATCAAGTATAAGTACATTGTTTGATTATGCTGGTAAAGTGGAATAAAATTCTTAATCATGCTTTAAGACTTGGTAAGCTCTTTTGGTGAAAAACAGTCTTACACCCTGAATGAGTGAATTAACTACCAAAAGTAAAAAAACTGCTTTGATGCCAGAGATGTTATCTTCATCTTGTTCCTCACTTTGCATGTAAACAAAAATACAGGTGGCTTGAGTATTTTAGTTTCAGGTCAAAATAATCATGTTACTTTTGTTAGTAACAAAAAATTTTTTAAGGAAGGATATATTTTTATGAAATGTAATCATGCTTAAAATAACCTTTTTCTCTTCTTCATTTGCCTGTGAAAATAAAAAATTGTTTTTTGTTTATATGCTTTTGAAGTTTTAAATTTCAGACATTACTATGGAGAATATATTATCAAATCTAAAAAAATACATTATAATTAGAGCCTTTTTATTTGATATAATGTAAAATTTAAAGTTGATTTATATCAGGTATTATGATTGTATAAAGAATGGCAAGACAAATGCTTCATTAGTCTGGAAGTTCTAAACTTGTGGCTTATATGAAAGTGTTAATTTGCTAAGTCCCTCAAAATAATTTGTAGACTTTAGTTACCTTATAAACATATTGTCCCCCACCCCCACCATATGCATACTTCTCTCTCTTTTTGAATTGATTATTTTGTTAAATATAGTGAGTCTGTCCCTGTC
This sequence comes from Manis pentadactyla, assembly GCF_030020395.1. NCBI lineage: Eukaryota > Metazoa > Chordata > Mammalia > Pholidota > Manidae > Manis > Manis pentadactyla. Next base: position 41,052,400 of record NC_080021.1, on the reverse strand, counting down.
TTTTGACTTACATCTGTTTTTCCTTATATTAACATGGTTACAGTTAACTTTTCTGTGGTTGGAATTTGCCTGGTTTCCTTTTACATTCTTTTACTTAAAATCTGTTTTTATGCTTAGGTGTATGTTTTGGAAATAGCATATACCTAGATATTTTAGATCAAATTTCATGATCTGCCTTTTAGCTAGTAAATTCAATCCATTAATATTAGTCTGATTGTTGTTTTTGACTTTTTTTCTGTCATCCTGCTCATGTCCTTCTGTAGTATATTAGCTCTCTTTTTTAAAAATTGCCATTTCTTATTTCAGTTTTCTCTGTTTGGATTTGTATATTCCTGTTGAGTTATTAACTTAGAAAATAACTGATGCTGATTTGGAAAACAATTTGGTTATTCTTCAGGAAGTAAAATTTTAAAGTTACCGTATAACCCAGCAAGTTTACTCCTAGGTATACACCCAAGAATTAAAAATACATGTCCACACAAAATCTTGTACATGAATGTTTTTATCATTATTCTTTTTGCATGTGAAAGTGTTTAATTTTTAATAAATATTCTATGTATTTAAATTGTGTAACTTGATGTTCTGATATTATGAAAGGATGGCTGTAGTTAAACTGATCAACATAAAATTTCCTGACATAGTTACCATCTTTTTCTGTGGTGAGTGCTCACTGAAATCCACTCTTATTAGCAAATTTCCAATATACAATACAGTATTATTAATTATAGTCATCATGCTTTACATTAGATTTCTAGAACTTACTCATACTATTGTAACTTCAGCTTTGTACCCTTTGATCAACCTCTCTCACTTTCCCCAAGCCCCTGCCCCTGGCGATCACTGTTCTAATTCCCTACTTCTATGAATTCAGTTTTTTTAGATTCCACATATAAAGGAGATCACATAGTGTTATTCTTAACAGCAAAAAGTAGAAAGACCACAAATGTCTATTAACTGATGAATTGATAAACAAAATGTGTTATATCTGTACAATAGAAAATTATTCAGACATAAAAGGGAATAAAGTACTGATACATGGTATATATGGGTGAATCTTGGAAACAGTATGCTAAGTAGAAGCAGCCAGATACAAAAAGTCACATGCTATGATTCCATTTGTATGAAATGCTTAGAATAGGCAAATCTGTAGAGACAGAAAATAGATTAATGGCTGCCAGAGTCTGGGGAAAAGGAGGAATGGGAGTGACTGCTATTGGGCATAAGTATCTTTTGGGGTGATGAAAATGTTCTGGGAGTAGATAGTGGTGATGTTTTCACACTTGTGGGTATGCTAAATTCCATGGAATTGTACACTGTAAAAGGGTGAGTTTATGTCATATGAATTTTATTTCACTCCAAAATTTTAAAAAAATTAATGAATATTTTAAGTACACTAAATTAGGTGCTATTGCCTGAGTGTTGTGTTCTTCCAAATTTCATATGTTGAAATTCTAATGCTCAGTGTGATTGTGTTAGGAGGTAGGGCCTCTGAGAGATAATAGGTAATGAAGATGGAGTCCTCATAAAAAAAAAAAAAGTTCAAAGAGAGTGCTGTTGCCCTTGTGAGGACACAGTGAGAAGCCAGCAGTCTGCCACCTGAAAGAGGTTCTCACAAGAACCTGACCAGGCTGGCACCCTCATCTTTGCCTTTTAGTCTCCATAACTGTGAGAAATACCTTTCTGTTGTGTATAAGCTACCCATTCTGTGGTATTTTGTTATAGCAAACCAAATGGACCAAGACATTATGTTGTTGCTATTCACAAGGCCATTGTTTGATGTGGAATTACTGTACAAAACTTTCCCTTTTAGATCCTCGTCCATAAGGCCTGTAGTGAGGGCTTTGTTGAGGGCGATGGCATTTCATCACTATCTGAAATTATCTAATTCATTTTTTTGTTTATTTGTCAAATTTCTTTTTCTTGTGATATTCTGTCCAGAGTTGTTTTGGTTTACTCTCTCACAATATTAACATCTCTCTTGATTTGAACTTTTGTTTTTGTCAACTGGCTTAGATAGCCCAAAAATTCATATTAATATACAGGTGGTGGTGTTATTTACTTTTGTATTTTGCCTTTTTTCTAACCGAACTAATTCCCTATTTCTTTTTCTAAATTTATCAAATAGTGAAGGAACATTTTATTTAAAATGTCTTATTCTGGGGATATTCTGTCTTAACAGAATGATGGCACAAATATTTTAAAAAATGACCTGACAAGTAACCACAGATTAAGTGATTCACAACCTGATCTGTCATTTGAAGGCCTCAAATTAGTGAAACTAATTTTTTCAAATTAGGGAAATTGAGGAAAGTGAATGATTTTAGGAAGTTTTACCAGGGAATTTGTCAGGGAATTTTATTTCTATCAAATTAAGCAGCTATAAAATTTACAATAGATGAATTAAAAGGACCAGTTAAATATTTTTAAAAAGCCAGATTTTCAGGTGTCCAGTTCTCTTATTTTGTTGCCTACCCCCCCAGTCTTACTTTGTTATTTATTCTGAGTAGAGTGCTTGTAATATTGGGTCTCTAAATTTTCTATCTTAAGATCCAGGGAGGATACATTTAAGGCATAAAGTTTAAGCATTTGGTTATCTTGCATCAGTAGACAAAATTCTGCCCTTGCAAACTTTGTTTGATATGTTTTGTTTAAGCATGTGATCCTTTACAACTAATTCTCATTTACTACGTCAATGAGTGACTATGCCATGTACATTCTTGGACCCCTCATACTTATATTCTGATTTAATGTGTGGAAGAACAGTTATTCTTCCATTCTCCAACTGACTGTAAGCCAAATACTTCTCTTGAACATTTTTGCCTCACCTTCAGTTGCAATCTTGTGCCTCTAGCCTACATTCCTGCTTCTTCCTGTCCTACTGATAGTTACTAACCCACAGCATCCAGTTTTCTCCTGTCCTTTACCCTAGTGGCTTTTCCCTCTGTCTCTATTGAACATAATTCTGATTTGGTAACATTCTCCTACCTTATCCTTTTTTGTTTGATAACTAGTTCTTTAACACAACACAAGTCAACACAAGTTGGATTTAATACTACACTAATATATTCTACTTGTTCCTCAGAAAAACTGAATTATTTTCCACATTTATGCCTTTGTCCAGGATTACTCCCCTCTTCCATGCCAGGATAGTTTTCTTGAGATATAATTAATATACGATACAGTTTACCCTTTTCAGGCACCCATTATGTAGCTTGTAGCATATTCAGTTCTGCATCTACCACCACAATCATTTTTAGAACATTTTCATTGCCTCAAAAAGAAGTCCCACATTCTTTAGCCATTACTCCCCAAATCTCCCTCCCTGCAGCCCTAGCAAATACTAATCTGGTTTTGTCTCTATGGATTTACCTATTCTGGACATTTTTTGTAAGCGAACCATATGAAAATACAGTCCTTTGTGACTGAATTCCTTCACTTAGCATCCTGGTTTTGAAGTTTGTCCATATTGTAGCATGAACCAGTACTTCATTTCTTTTTATTGTCGAGTAATGCCCCATTGTACATATATGCCATATTTTGTTCACCCATTCATCAATTGACAGGTATTTGGGTTGTTTGTAGTTTGAACAGTATGAATATTGCTGCCATGAGCATTCATGTACAAATTTTTGCGTGGACATTTGCTTTTATTTCTCTTGGGTGTGTATCTAGGACTGGAATTGCTGGGTCATGTGGTAATTCTACCTGTAACCTTTTGAGGAATTGCCAGAATGTTTTACAAAGCAGCTGCACCATTGTATATTCCAACCTGCAGTATAAGAGGGTACCAGTTTTTCCACATCCTCACCTTACTGTTATTACCTGTCTTTTTTGGTTCGAGCCATCCTAGAGGGTGTTGAGTGCCTCATTGTGGTTTTGATTTGTATTTTTATCATGGCTAGTGATACTGAGCATTTTTTCATGTGCTTATTGGCTATTTTATATATATATATATATGTATGTATCTTCTGTGGAGAAAGTCTCCATATTGAAGCTATTTATTTTTTAATTGGCCTGTTTATCTTTTTCTTTTGAGTTGTGAGAATTCTTTATAAACTAGAGATACAAGTCCCTTATCAGATATGTGGTTTGCAAATGTTTTCTGCAATCCTATAGGTTGTTTTTTCATTTTCCTGATGGTGACTTTCTAATTTTTTTCTTAATTGTAGCCTCAAATTCATCTTTATATTAGACCTTGTTAACATTTATATATGGTTTGTTTCTTTGTTACTGATCCTGCTTCCTGGTCTTCATCAGTACATGTGGCTCTTTCAACTATTTTAAACTTCTATAGGTCACAGAATCCTTCTTGCTCTTCCTCAGCTTTATCCCCAAGGTCAACAATTTCAGTGATGCTAACCTTCATATTCATTTCTTCCCTTCTCTTTTCATCTTTTTTCATCCATGCCTGTTTATGCAACATGTTCTTGTGAATAAGAAATTTCTATATGTTTATATACAATTTATATATTTCCGCTGCGACTAAAACAAAATTAATCCTGTCCGAACTTAACTGTTACTGATTCTTGACATTTTTAGAGAAACTCATTTGTAATTGCATTCCTGTTATACTGTTTCATTAACTGGAGGTTCTAACTTACAAGGACAGTTTGAAATCAACTTTGTTTGTTACTACTAAGAGTTTGAAAATAATAAAATGCATGTAATGTAGTAAGAGAAAGTGTTAATTATATTTATAAACGTGAAAGGTGCACATGGTTGTAAATACAAGTAGTGCTCTAATTTTTTTCTTGGTGAGAATAGAAATTAAAATTCTGTGCAATTGCATCTTGAATATTTGAGTTCTAGAAACCAAGAAGACAGGAGAATGCCCAGATAACAACATCAACAAACAAATGGGGAAAACCTTAAAATGTTTCTAAAGAAAAAGTTTTATATTAATGACATGCTTTTCAAAATCTAAAATTCCTCAGCTAGAAGATGCAGTATTGATTTTTATGCCAGTTAAGATGTGGCAGGGATCTTTGGCAAAATACTTGTACACATAAAGTAAAAGAAATTCCTAAAAAATTTTAAATGTGAAAAATGTTCATTCTGAAATCCTGATACCTAAGAAAATATAGTTATTGATTCCCTAATTATAATAACACATATTGTGTTATTATATGTGTTACTATTGTGATCAATGTCAAATTGTGAAATAATATGAATACTAATCTTTAAGGAAATAAATTATTTGATAGTTAAGTTTTCTATGTGTCTTTTTCATTTTTTTTAAAGAAAACCAAGGACAGAAAAAGATTTTATTTTTGATTTACAGGGATAGAATTATATATCTATTTTACTGAATAGATATTTTTAAAATACCTAGTATCCCTCTTTTTTCCTTTTAGTAGCTGACGCTGTTAAACAGGACGCTATATAAAATCAAGTAACAATAGGTTGTTGGATTTCATTGTGTCTTGAAACAGAATATGCAACAGCTTTGTGCCTAAGTGTTCTCATTCTAAATGTTGGGTTAATAATGTGATGTCAAATTTAATTTCAAGCATCAAAACTGCAAAATGCCTTTAAAAAGAAAAGGTATTTTCTTTAACAAACTATTATAGTATGTCACATAAATGAGATAATTTTTGTTGAATCAATTTTTTCTATTTTGTGAAAGAGTTTAAGCTTTAAGAGAATACCTATGTGAATATTGAATTTTATTATGATCTTTGAAGCTATAGTAATGAATTTTTCTTCCTCAGCTCTTGCAAAAATCAGAATGAAATCAAAATACACTAAGTAATGAAAATGTCTATGCTAATGCTTCTTAGAGATTTAATTTTTGCATTGAATTAATTAATCTGTATTTTGCATGTAGATATTGGTGTAATGAATGTCGATGTCATATAATAATAATATTTTCACTTTCAACTATTGAAATTTAGGAAAGAACACTGAATTGTAATGTGGAAATCCTGTCCGTAACTGATTATATGGTACTGGAAGGAAGGAGGGTCGGGTCCATTTATTTCACTGAGTTTCAGTTAACTTTGTCATCTGTAAAATGGTGATAATATATGTCTATTAATAGAGTTCTTGTGAGTGCTAAATACAGTATTGTTTGTGGAGTTGATTAGTTACTCTTGTCTGGATAGAATCCTACTGGAATCTTACGTACGGGGTTATTACCTGTGGAGGTGGTTCTTGGGTGTGGGGTTCTTGGAGAGTGAGATAACCCCTGTCAGAATTGGAGTTTTGTGATCCATCCAGTATTTTATCTAAAGATAGAGGGCAAAGGTAAATTCAGAGGGTAAGACAAGAAAGTAAATAGGATAATGAGTATGTAGAATCCTACTGGAATCTTACATATGGGGTTATTACCTGTGGAGGTGGTTCTTGGGTGTGGGGTTCTTGGAGACTGAGATAACCCCTGTCAGAACTGGAGTTTTGTGATCAGTCCAGTATTTTATCTGGAAAGATAGAGGGCAAAGGTAAATTCAAAGGGTAAGACAAGAAAGTAAATAGGATAATGAGTAGTCAACTTGATGAGAGGAGAATAAAATCCAAGAAATTGGTTACATTTAATTGGAGTTATTGAAGAAACTGTGTGTTGTGCCTCTTTAATATAACTGTTTACAAGAGAGGCCACACTAGGCTCACAGAAACCTCTGATGAACCATATATTCTCTCTTCTGTTAGGGGAGTGGGACAACAGACCTATGAATATGACCTATGCAATGCAGTGCAATAATAGAAATATGAAACCCTATCCTTTTATCTACTTTTTAGGTACTTTACAGCTGTGTCTTAAGTATTTTTCCTTTAATGAGCTGCATAATGTAGAACTGGATACTATAAAACTTACTTGAATATTCTGAATTGGCTCACCTTTTTTAGGTTGATGATTCTCATGCATTAATTTCCCTGGCTTACCAGTAATACTGATGTTGGTAGGTTATATATCCTGTGTTACACATATGAAAATTTATGCTTATAACAATTTAGTGTTTTTCTTAAATATTGTCTCACAGATATTTGCTGATTAAAGTGTCTTTCAAAGCCAGCCCTTTGGGCCTTTCTATTACTATTATTTCTGTTCTATCAAACTCTCTCTCGAGTAAATGAGACCAGCAATAGAGTAAGATCTTTAAGTTTACTATTGCATTGGAAATTATGTAATGAAAGAAAAGCAAATATCCAAAATTGAATTAGAAAATAAAGAAATTATAAAGAATAAAACATGTTAATGTTAGAACTAAATATGTATAAATTGGAATTGTCGAATTACATATTTTTATGTTTCTCATGTGCAAATCACAGAAATTATAACCCTTGTCACTTTGCCAGAAGATAAAATATAGTCTCATATGACTGTATTTGCTCAGGAAAACAAGGAATTGCTACAACCTTTTCCTTATTCAGGTAGTTCATTGTTTTGTTAATAGTCTACTTCTGTTAATCTGGTATTTGTAGGAAAATAACTTACAGACTTAAAAAATCTGTGCTGAAGGCAATCAAATAGACATTTGAATCCCTCTTTTAAGTGATGTCTTAATGTTAAGATAAAAATCTACTTTCCAGAATGTAACTGTAAAAGTATTTTATGCAAGATTTCATGTGGGATACCTTAATGGTTGAATAATAAATTTTACCTCATAAAATTGAAATTCAATAATACAGTAGCTTTCTCAGCTCAGTAGCATCTGGTCTATTCTCATGAGAGCCAATATTTTCCAACTCATTAGGATCATGTCGTTCTGTATGTCGTCAACATTGACTTAGCCAAGCTACCTTTACTTACATAACCGCCAAACTATTAAATAGGTCTCTTGTGGAGTGAAGTCAAATATTCCTCTTACTTTACTTCTGCCTTAAAGAGGGGAAGAAAATGTACATACTGTAGCATTTAAACATCTGGTCTAAAACCACATCAGTGTAACTTGGAGCAAAGTTACAGATTTGGTATTCTTACCAGGTGTGCATATAAAAAGGATTTTTGAGTTGTTGAATAGTTCTTTAACCAGTTAAGAAAAAGATTGAGATATGAGGGTATGCTTTTTCTGTTCTTCTGTTTTCAAACTATCTTTTTTCCTCCCTCATATTTATATGTCCTAAAATATATATTTTTGAGCTGTTATAAAATTTTCTTCCCAGATAGAGGCAGTGACTATAAATTTATCCTTGTCTAAAAATAAGTTGAGTTAGATTTGTATGAAGAACTACCAATAAGACTTCTTGATATTTAAATTGGAGTAAAAAAGACATTACTTTTGGAAATCCTGTGAGTTTCAGATATAAAGTGCCCTGTGTGAATTTTGCATAATATGTTTACCAAATTTAAGGATTCCCTTTCATTTGAATTCGTGTGAAATATTGAAAGCTCATTTACAGTTTATGTGATAATTAAGAAATAATCACATACATAAACATCCATTTTTCTTTAGTATAGTTTAAAGAGTTAAGAAGGTACTAAACATATCCTGAATATGAGCAAAGTCCTGAGTAATAAATCAGATGGCCTGGTTCTGTGATTAAGTGAATCAAAAGAAGAGGGCAGATGAATGTACCACCAGAATCTTGTTTACTTTATTTAGCCTCACTTTTACATATATGTTCTGGGAATCAGTAATCCCTGTCATATGAGTGATTTTCTAAAACAGTAGCTCATTTTACACTGGAAATTCGTTGTGCCCCACCTCTGATCCTTCCAGCAGATTCTTTTATTGACCCGAGTGTTCTGAGACTTACCTTCCATTGAGCTATGCTCTTTTGAGATATACTTTTGTAGCACTCCACTTTGCTCTAAATGTATTTCCATCTTGGCCACCATTGGATTTCACTGGATCTGATCTGAAGTTGTTTTTGCAGTGGTTGGTGTACAAACAGTATATACTCACATTTAGTATCCTTATGTTAGAACCATCTTTTGGAAAGTTGAAATGTCTAGAAGTTGAACAATTTACATGTTGTAAGGACTTAAAAAATAAAAACTCCTAAATCTCTTTGATACAGGCATTGCATTCTTCGGGTTATGAAATTAAGAGTAATTGTGAGAACTGTCTCAGGTGGCCAGTGACTGTGAGACAGGCAGTGGTGCTTAGCTGTGGGAACCTACCAGACTTTGCCACTTTCCACACTCCCACTGATTCTTACCCTTACTCTCATCCTTGTTGCCTTGATTATAAGGTGGGGCAGTCATTGCTACAGAGGAAATTAGCAGACCGTCTTTAGTCATGACCACTTTTTCTTTATCCATTTATCTGTTGATGCAAAAAAACACTAACTGTTCCACATACAGGGTGATTATACAGATATCCTCATGTAATGGGCAAAAGTTGAAATTGTATGAAAGCTATGGGACTTCTCTGTTATGCTAATATAGTGATTTTCCTCCTTTAATTTTTTTTTATTGGGTTACAATTGACAGCATTGTATGAGTTTAATGTGGGCAGCGTAATGATATGACTTAGATATATTATGAAATGATTACAACAATAAGGTTAGTTGCCTCATATAGATAAAAAAATACTTTTCCTTTTGATGTAACTTTTTAGGATTTACTCTTTTAGCAGCTTGCAAATATACCATACAGTAGTGTTAACTATAGTCATCATGTTGTACATTATATCCCAGTACTTACTTATTTGTTTGTTTGTTTATTGGAGCAACCAGCAAAGTTTTTATTTTCTATTTTATTTTATTTTTATTAAGGTATTATTGATATACACTTTTATGTGAAGGTGTCACGTGAAAAAACAATGTGGTTACTACATTTACCCATATTATCAAGTCCCCACCCATACTCCATTGCAGTCACTGTCCATCAGTGTAGTAAGATACCACAGCTTCACTATTTGCCTTCTCTGTGCTACACTCTCTTCTCTGTGACCCCCCACACCATGTGTACTAAACATAGTACTCCTCAATCCCCTTCTCCCGCCCTCCCCACCCCTCCCCTTTGGTAACTGCTAGTCCCTTCTTGGAGTCTATGACTCCGCTGCTGTTTAGTTCCTTCAGTTTTGCTTAGTTGTTTTACTCCACAAATGAGGAAAATCATGTGGCACTTGCCTTTCTCCACCTGGCTTATTTCACTTAGCATAATATCCTCCAGCTCAATCAGTGTTTTGCAAATGGTAGGATTTGTTTCTTTCTTATGGCAGAATTGTATTCCATTGTGTGTACGTACCACCTCTTCTTTTTTTTTTTTGAGAGAGCATCTCTCATATTTATTGATCAAATGTTTGTTGACAACAATAAAATTCTGTATAGGGGGCTCAATGCTCAATGCACAATCATTAATCCACCCCAAGCCTAATTCTTGTCAGTCTCCAATCTTCTGAAGCATAATGAACAAGTTCTTACATGGTGAACAAATTCTTACATAGTGAATAAGTTCTTACATGGTGAACAGTACAAGGGCAGTCATCACAGAAACTTTTGGTTTTGATCACGCATTATGAACTATAAACAATCAGGTCAAATATGAATATTCGTTTGATTTTTATACTTGATTTATATGTAGATCCCACATTTCTCCCTTTATTATTAATAAAATGCTGAAGTGGTAGGTAGATGCAAGATAAAGGTAGAAAACATAGTTTAGTGTTGTAAGAGAGCAAATGTAGATGATCAGGTGTGTGCCTGTAGACTATGTGTTAATCCAAGCTAGACAAGGGCAATAAAACATCCACGGATGCAGAAGATTTCTCTTAAAACAGGGGGTGTGAGGTTCTAAGCCTCACCTCTGTTGATCCCCATTTTCTCACCTGATGGCCCCCCTGCGACTGTGCCTGTCTTAGGTTGTTCCTCCCTTGAGGAGTCTTACCCATCTCTGGCTAACCAGTCATCTTCTGGGGCCATACAGGGAAATGTAAAGTTGGTAAGTGAGAGAGAAGCAATATTCTTTGAAAAGGTTAGCTTTTTACTTCTTTGCAGATTTATGCCCTGTGGCTTCTATGCCCAGCATTTGTCTTGAGGTATCTTTAGCACTTGGAGGAATTATGATACTCGGTAAATTCGATATGAGGCACGAATTCTATTTAAGGGCTGTAATTAGGAAGGAAGAAGAAAAGCTATAGAAGTAGCAGACGGAAGAAAATATGGGAAGATTGATTATTTCTTTGACATATCTTCTTGTAGAGTAACTTAAGCATGTATAGGTTTTAAACTACTAATTAAATTGCACACACAAATTAACATAATAGGAATACAGTTACATAACCAAAGCAGATCTATAATTACCAGCCATCTCCAGTGAGGCCAAGAAAACCAGTTAGGCACCCTAGGCATTTGTGAAAATTTATCTGTGATATGATGGATATTGTCCAACTGTACTTGAACAGTCTGAGAGAAATCAGACAAATTAAAACAACCCATTCCTGGGAACTGTTCACATCCCATATGTTCTTTTAACAGTAGATAGTCTGTAGTTGTAAGATTTTGGAGCGCTACAACTTGCACTTCTCCTAATTCTTGGTTGAGTTCCAACAGTGTAGATCCAGTCAAATTTGTTGTTTTACTGTATGCACAGGCCAGCTTAGATATCTCCTTCTTCATTCCCATGGCAAGTCTAGGAACCGGTGGGATGAGTGCATCTACAGCTGTAGCAGCGCCTGGATCTTTGTTGAGGTTTTTTGATGATCATCTTCTGGTATGAGTCTTCCAGAGAGTGCTGATGTTGGAAGTTCTTCTTCATATCGTATTTTAGTTTATTTTCTGGGTAGCCAAATTAGGCTTTGATCCTCTGTATAAACACAAACAGACCCTTTGCCTACACTTTGATATGCCCTTTATACCATTGTGTAGAACTCATTGGAGGTCACCACACAGGAACTGCTTTTTTTTTTTTTTTTTTTTTGTAAAGAGAAAGGAATATTGTCAGAAAAATGTACCTCCATAGCCGATCATCTGACACCCTTTAAGTGATCAAAATTAAGGATATTTAAAGCATACATTAATCGTTGATTTACAGTTAGTTTTATCCTATCAGCGAGTAATCCCCCCCTTTTCTTTCTTTCTCTTTTTTTTTTCTTTTTGTTATCCTTAATCTACACTTACATGAAGAATATTATGTTAACTAGGCTCTCCCCTATACCAGGTCCCCCCTATAAACCCCTTTACAGTCACTGTCCGTCAGCATAGCAAAATGTTGTAGAATCACTACTTGTCTTCTCTGTGTTGTACAGCCCTCCCCTTTCTCCTCCCCCCATTATGCATGCTAATCTTAATACTCCCCTTCTTCTTCCCCCCCTTATCCCTCCCCACCCACCCATCCTCCCCAGTCCCTTTCCCTTTGGTACCTGTTAGTCCATTCTTGGGTTCTGTGATTCTGCTGCTGTTTTGTTCCTTCAGTTTTTCCTTTGTTCTTATACTCCACAGACGAGTGAAATTGTTTGGTATTTCTCTTTCTCTGCTTGGCTTATTTCACTGAGCATAATACCCTCCAGCTCCATCCATGTTGCTGCAAATGGTAGGATTTTGTCTCTTCTTATGACTGAGTAGTATTCCATTGTGAATATGTACCACCTCTTCTTTATCCATTCATCTACTGATGGAAGCATCTACTTACATTGCTTCCATATCTTGGCTATTGTAAATAGTGCTGGGATAAACATGGTGGTGCATATGTGTTTTTGAATCTGAGAAGTTGTATTCTTTGGGTAAAGTCCAAGGAGTGGGATTCCCAGGTCAAATGGTATTTCTATTTTGAGTTTTTTGAGGAACCTCCATACTGCTTTCCACAATGGTTGAACTAGCTTACATTCCCACCATAAGTGTAGTAGGGTTCCTCTTTCTCCACATCCTCACCAGGACTTATTTGTTCTTAGTCTTTTTGATGCTGGCCATCCTAACTAGTGTGAGGTGATATCTCATTGTGGTTTTAATTTGCATTTCTCTGATGATTACTGATGTGGAGCATCTTTTCATGTGCCTGTTGGCCATCTGAATTTCTTCTTTGGAGAATTGTCTGTTCATATCCTCCGCCCATTTTTTAATTGGGTTATTTGCTTTTTGGGTGTTGAGGTGTGAGTTCTTTATATATTTTGGATGTTAACCCCTTGTTGGATATGTCATTTACAAATATATTCTCCCATACTGTAGGATGCCATTTTGTTCTGTTGATGGTGTCCTTTGCTGTACAGAAGCTTTGTAGTTTGATATAGTCCCATATGCTCATTTTTGCTTTTGTTTCCCTTGCTTGAGGAGATGCGTTCAGGAAGAAGTTGCTTATGTTTATAGTCAAGAGATTTTTGCCTATGTTTTCTTCCAAGAATTTTATGGTTTCATGACTTACATTCAGGTTTTTGATCCATTTCGAGTTTACTTTTGTGTATTGGGTTAAACAGTAATCGAGTTTCATTCCCTTGCATGTAGCTGTCCAGTTTTGCCAACACCAGTTGTTGAAGAGGCTGTCATTTCCCCACTGTATGTCCATGGCTCCTTTATCATATATTAATTGACCATATATGCTTGGGTTCATATCTGGGCTCTGTAGTCTGTTCCATTGGTCTATTGTTCTGTTCTTGTGCCAGTACCAAATTGTCTTGATTATAGTGGCTTTGTAGTAGAGCTTGAAGTTGGAGAGCATAATCCCTCCAGCTTTCATCTTCCTTCTCAGGATTGCTTTGGCTATTCGGGGTCTTTTGTGGTTCCACATGAATTTTAAAATGATTTTCTCTAGTTTGTTGAAGAATGCGGTTGGTATTTTGATAGGGATTCCATTGAATCTTTTCAATTGCTTTGGGCAGGATGGCCGTTTTAACAATATTAATTCTTTCTATCTATGAGCACGGGATGTGTTTCCATTTATTGGTATCTTCTTTGATTTCTCTCATGAGTGTCTTGTAGTTTTCAGGGTAAAGTTCTTTCATTTCCTTCGTTAGGTTTATTCCTAGGTATTTTATTCTTTTTGATGCAATTGTGAATGGAATTGTTTCTCTGATTTCTCTCTCTGCTACTTCATCGTTAGTGTTTAGGAATGCAACAGATTTCTGTGTATTAATTTTGTATCCTGCAACTTTGCTGAATTCTGATATTAGATCTAGTAGTTTTGGAGTGGATTCTTTAGGGATTTTTATGTTCAATATCATGTCATCTGCAAAAAGTGACAGTTTAACTTCTTCCTTACCAATCTGGATGGCTTTTATTTCTTTATGTTGTCTGATTGCTGTGGCTAGGACCTCCAGTATTAAATAAAAGTGGTGAGAGTGGGCATCCTTGTCTTTTTCCTGATCTTAGGTGAAAAGCTTTCAGCTTCTCACTGTTAGGTATGATATTGGCTGTGGTTTTGTCATATGTGGCTTTTATGTTGAGGTGCTTGCCCTATATAACCATTTTGTTAAGAGTTTTTATCATGAATGGATGTTGAATTTTGTCAAATGCTTTTTCAGCATCTATGGAGATGATCATATAGTTTTTGTCCTTCTTTTTGTTGATGTGGTGGATGATGGTGATGGATTTTTGAATGTTGTACCATCCTTGCATCCCTGAGATGAATCCCACTTGGTCATTGTGTATGATCCTCTTGATGTATTTTTAAATTTGGTTTGCTAATATTTTTTTGAGTGTTTTTGCATCTATGTTCATTGGGGATATTGGTCTGTAATTTTGTTCCTTTGTGGTGTCTGTCTGGTTTTGGTATTAGAGTGATGCTGGCCACATAGAAAGAGTTTGGGAGTATTCCCTCCTCTTCTACTTTTTGGAAAACTTTGAGGATGGGTATTAGGTCTTCATTAAATGTTTGATAAAATTCAGCAGTGAAGTTGTCTGTTCCTGGCATTTTGTTCCTTGGTAGTGGTCTGATTAACAATTCGATTTCATTGCTGCTAATTGGTGTATTCAGATTTGCTTTTTCTTTCTGGTCAGCCTTGGAAGGTTGTATTTTTCTAGAAATTTGTCCATTTCTTCTAGGTTTTCTAGTTTTTTAGCATAAATTTTTTCATGCTCTATTAGTTCTTTGTATTTCTGTTGTGTCTATAGTGATTTTTCCTTTCTCATTTCTGATTGTGTTTATCTGTGTATACTCTCTTTTTTTCTTTGTACGTCTTGCTAGGTGTTTATCTATTTTGTTAATTTTCTTGAAGAACCAGCTCTTGCTTTCATTGATTCTTTCTATTGTTTTATTCTTCTCGATTTTATTTATTTTTGCTCTAATCTTTATTATGTCCCTCCTTCTGCTAACTTTGGGCCTCATTTGTTCTTCTTTTTCTAGTTTTGTTAATTGTGAGTTTAGACAGTTTGTATGGGATTGTTATTCTTTTCTGAGGTAGGTCTGTTACTGCAATATACTTTCCTGTTAGCACGGCCTTCGATGCATCTCACGGATTTTGCGGTCTTGAATTATTGTTGTCATTTGTCTCCATATATTGCTTGATCTCTGTTTTTATTTGTCATTGATCCACTGGTTATTTAGGAGCACGTTGTGAAGCCTCCATGTGTTTGTGGGATTTTTCGGTTTTTTTGTGTAATTTATTTCTAGTTTCATAGCTTTTTGATCTGAGAAGCTCATTGGTACAGTTTCAATCTTTTTGAATTTACCAAGGCTCTTTTTGTGACCTAGTATATGATCTATTCTTGACAATGTTCCATGTGCACTTGAGAAGAATGTGTATTCTGCCGCTTTTGGGTGTAGAGTTCTGTAGATGTCTTTTAGGTCCATCTGTTCTAATGTGTTGTTCAATGCCTGTGTCTCTTTACTTACTTTCTTTCTGTTTGATATGTCCTTTGGAGTGAGTGGAGTGTTTAAGTCTCCCAGAATGAATGCATTGCATTCTATATCCCCTTTTAGTTCTGTTAGTATTTATTTCAAATATGTAGGTACTCCTGTGTTCAGTGCATAGATATTTATAATGATTATATCTTCTTGTTGGATTGACCCCTTTGTCATTATGTAATGTCCTTCTTTGTCTCTTGTGACTTTGTTTTGAAATCTATTTTGTCTCGTACAAGTACTGCAATTCCTCCTTTTTTTCTCCCTATGAGTTTCATGTAATATCTTTTTCTATCCCTTCACTTTTAGTCTGTGTATGTCTTTGGGTTTAAAGTGAGTCTCTTATAGATAGCATTCAGTGACTATGTCTTTTGATTGGTGCATTGAGACCATTTACATTGAGACCATTTGATTATCGATAGGTATGTACTTATTACCATTTCAAGCTTTATATTCATGGTTACCAAAGGTTCAAAGTTAACTTCCTTACTATCTCAGAGTCTAACTTAACTCACTTAATATAGTATTACAAACACAATCTGAAGGTTCTTTTTTTCTACTCCTGTTTCTTCCTCCTCCATTCTTTATATATTGGGGATCATATTCTGTACTCTTTGTCTATCCCTTGATTGACTTTGAAGGTCGTTTATTTAATTTTGCAAATGCTTGGTAATTAACTGATAGTTCACTTACTGTGGTTTTATTACCTCTGGTGACAGTTATTAAACCTTAGGAACGCTTCCATGTATAGCAGTCCCTCCAAAATACAGTGTAGACATCGTTTGTGGGGAGTAAATTCTCTCAGCTTTTGCTTATCTGGAATTATTCATTCTGTCTTCAAATTTAAATGATAATCTTGCTGGATAAGGTATTCTTGGTTTGAGGCCCTTCTGCTTCATTGCATTAAATATATCATACCACTCCCTTCTTGTCTGTAAGGTTTCTGCTGAGAAGTCTGCTGATAGTCTGATGTACTTTCCTTTGTATGTGATCTTATTTCTTTCTCTGGCTTCTTTTAAGAGTCTGTTCTGATCCTTGATCTTTACCATTTCATTTTTATATGTCTTAGTGTTGTCTTCCTATGGTCCTTTGTGTTGAGAGATTTGTGCACCTTCATGGCCTGACAGACTGTCTCCTTCCTCAGATTGCAGAAGTTTCCAGTAATTACCTCTTCAGTCGCACTTTCTATCCCTTTGTCTCTCATTCTTCTGGTACCCCTATAATAGGAATAGTGTTCCTTTTGGATTGATCACACAGTTCTTTCAATATTCATTCATTCTTAGAGATCCTTTTTTCTCTCTGTGCCTCTGCTTCTTTGTATTCCTCTTGTCTAGTTTGTTTCATTTATCTTCTCCACCATAGCTAATCTGCTTTTAAAACCTTCCACTGTAGGTTTCATTTCTGAGACTGTGGCCTGTAATATTTGGATCTCCAACTAGAACTCATTCCTGAGGCCTTAATATTTTTCTGTACCTCCATGAGCGTGTTTATGATTTTTGTTTTGAAATCTCTTTCATGAAGACTCATTATATCGGTTTCATTTGACTGTTTATCTGGTGTATGTAAGATTTTGGTTTGAACCAGGTTCATTTGACATTGTATATGTATATCTGGTGCCCTGTAGTGCCCAGAAGCTCTACTATCTGTAGCTATTCAGCCCCTGGAGCAATGTCGGGGGTTGTAGGGGAGTGGTGTTGTTGCCCTGTTCCGTGTGGTCTATTCTTTTGTCCAGGTGTATGCAGTCTGTTGCTTCCTCCTTTCCTGTTGCTCTTTCAGGAATAGTTGTATTAATTATATTTTCATATTATATGCGGTTTTTGGAGGAGGCCTCTGTCTCACCTGTTACCCCCATCTTTAATCCACCTGCAAAGTTTTTAATGAGGAATGAAAAGGAAAGAGAAAGACTCCCACTAATTGGGTGTGGTTCTACTAGAGGACACCAGTGCTTATTTATTTTACATCTGGAAGTTTGTACGTTTTGACCGCCTCCATCCACGTCTTCTGCCCTACCCCTCATCTCTCACTTCTGGTGCCCATAAAGATGATCTTTTTCTGTGAATTTCTTTTTCTCCCCCAGATTCCATATGTAAGTGAGATTAAACAGAATTTCTCTTTGTATGACTTATTTCACTAGGATAATGCCTGTATGGTCCATCTATGTTGTTGTTGTAAATCACAGGGTTTCCTTCTTTTTTACGACTGAATAGTACTCTAGTATACATGTGTATGACATTTTGTTTATCCACTTGTCTGTTGATGATCTCTTAGGTTGTTCTCGTGTCTTTGTTATTGTGAATAGTACTTTTGTTAGCACGGGATTGTACATATCTCTTCAACATAGTGATTTCATTTTCTTTGGGTATTGAAACAATAAAATAATTGCTGGATCATTTGTCAGTTATATTTTTTAGGCAGTTGCATACTTCTTTCTGTTGTGACCATACTGATTTACAACCCCATGAACAGTGCACAAGTGTTCCCTTTCGCCAATTCCTGTCAGCATTTGTTATCTGTTGTCTTTGTGATGAAGACTGTTCTAACAAATGTGATGTGCTGTCTCCTTGTGGTTTTGATTTGTATTTCTCTGATGACTAGTGGTGTTGAGCACCTTTTTCATACCTGCTGGCCATTTGTATATCTTTGGAAAAATATATATTTAGGTCTTTTTCCTATTTTTAATTGGATTATTTGTTTTTCTGCTAATGAGTTAAAGGACTTCTCAATATATTTTGGATGTTAACCTCTGTCAGATGATTTGCAAATATATTCACTCATTCTGTAGGTTGAATTTTTATTTTGTTAATTATTTACTTTGCTGGGGAGAAGCTTTTTAGTTTGAGGTTGTTTCACTTGTTTACTTTTGATTTTTGTTTATTGTGTTTTAGGTATCATACCCCAAAGTTCATTGCCAAGACTCCATATCATGGATCTTTTTCTGCATGTTTTCTTCTAGGGGTTTCATGGTTTCAGGTCTTATAATTAAGTCTTTAATTCATTTTGAGTTTACTTTTGTGAATGGTATAAAATAAAGGTCTAATTTCATTCTAAAATATCCATTTTCCCTTGCAACATCTTTTGAGGAGGCTCTCTTTCTCCATTGAATATTCTTGGCTCTCTTGTCAAATATTTGTTGACCGTATATGCATAGGTTTCTTTCTTGCCTTCAAATTCTGTTCATTGGTCTACATATCTGTTTTTATGCCAGTACTATACTGTTTTGGTTATTGTATATTTCTAATATAAGTTGAAATCAGGAAGTGTAAAACCTCCCACTTTGTTCCTTCTCAGGATGGCTTCAGCTATTTGGGGGTTCTTTGTTCTTCCCTGTAAATTCTAGGATTGTTTTTCTACTTTTGTAAAAGAAAATGCCTTTGAAATTTTGATAAGAATTACACTGAATTTGTGGTTGGCTTTGAGTAGTATGGACATTTTAACAATATTAATTCTTCTTATATATGAACACTGGATATTTTTCCATTTGTGTCTTACTTGATTTCTTTCATCACTGTCTTACAGTTTTCTATGTAGAGATCTTTCACCTTCTTGGTTAAATGTATTCATAAATATTCATTTTTTTGATGCTATTGTAAAGGGATCATTTTCTTATTTTTTTTCAGATAATATGTCATTAGTGTATAAAAGTGCTACCCATAGTTTGTGTGTTAATTTTGTTTCATGAAACTACTGAATTTGTTGATTAGATAAGGTTGTTTGGTGGAGTCTTTAGGAATTTCTGTATGTAAAATCATCATCTGCAAATAGTGACAGTTTTACTTCTTCCTTTCCAATTCTGATGCTTTTTGTTTCTTCCTTACCTGATTGCACTGTCTGGGCCTTCTAGTACTTTGTTGAGTATGAGTGGTGAGAGTGGGCACCCTTGTCTTATTTCTGATCTTAGAGTAAAAGCTTTCAGTCTTTCATCATTGAGTCTGATGGTGTCTGTGGTTTGTCATTCATGGCCTGCATTATGTTGAGGTACATTTCTTCTATATCTAATGTGTTGAGAGTGTGTATCATGAATGGATATTGAATTTTTCAGATGCTTTTTCTGAGTCTATTGATATGATCATATTTTTTTCTTTCATTCCATTAATTTTATGTATCGCATTTATTGACTTGTATATTTTGAACTGTTCTTGCATGCCAGGGGTAAATCCCATTTGATTATGGTGAATGGTCCTTTTAATGTGCTGCTGAATTCTTTTTGTTAGTATTTTATTGAGAATATTTGCATCTGTTTTCATCTGGGACATTGGCCTGCAGTTCTTGTAGTAAATTTATCTATTTTTAGTGTTGGGGTACTGCTGGCATCATAAAATGTGTTTGAAAGTGTCCCCTCTGGATTTTTTGAAAGAGTTTAAGAACCCTGCTGTGAACCCTGCTCTGAACCCTGGGGCCCAACTTGTCAAAACTTTCTGCCGTCTTGTTGAGGGCAAGAGCGTATGAATGGATGGCTGATGGATGGTGGATGGATGGCTATCTTGGGATTCACAGTGCTTTACACACACATGTGTACACAAACCACTGAGTCATCATGATAGCCTGGTACAGGAGTATATGTGTGTCTTTGTGGACAAAATCTTTACATTTAAGGTTTGGACATATTTAAGAGGGAATATCATGGAAGCAGCAAAAGTAAGAACAGAGCCACTTTTGGATTCTGAATCTCAACATGTGAGAAAGGCTGTACTTGAAAGCCCTCATGAGTCATCTTTGGGTCCTTGGTTCAATAAAGCACTGAGTGAGTTGAGTAATGAGCATGCCGTCCTGTGGGGCCTCTTGAGAAGACCACAGTAGATCCTGATGGTGGGACTGGGGCTAGGTGCAGGTCAGTGGATTGGGATTGGAAAACTCTTTGAATGGGTAGCCTCATGCTCTCTGTACCCACTTCCCTTGAATAGGTTGCTGCTAAGAATGGATTTAGCCTCCCCTTTCCCCTCGTCTGGTTACTCAGACACTTCTGAGCTTACCCTTCCCAAACATTGTACCAAGAAGACAAGAGTGACCCCATCACTATTGTCCTCAAGAATTGTCAGTGGTTCTCCACTGCCCTCAGGATAATTTAATAAGACTCCTGGCATGGCTCTCAGGACCTGGGCCTTCCCCAGCTTCATTCCTCTCTTCTCACTGAATCAAATCCTATATACCTTCCTCTTCAGATTTCTTTGTCTTTGCTGGGGTTTGGCAGGTGTAGAGTACTGATTGATTACCTCTTTCCTATTTGAAATGTAATACTAATATAGTGTTTAGTATTACCATTACTCTTTCCTCTGCAAATACTTTCATTCACCCAGAGTTAATTATTTTCTTCTTTGTTGTATCATTGTGATTAATTTATCAGCCCAGTTCAATAGATACTTAGTACCTAGTAAGTGCTAGATTTGGACCCCGTTTTCAAAAATCTTTCAGTCTATCAGGAAATATTTAATCTGTGAATACATACATCATTCCGTGTTGTAGTTACTTTTATACTGAGCTTGTCTGATAAAATCTAATGTGCTGTAATAGAGCACATTGTTTAGACAAATCTGATGTGAAGTATCTTTTAGTTATTACTACTTATAATAGCTGGATTAAAAATTTATTGCAAATATCAAATTAAATTTAATGGGTCATTGGTTTTAAAGATCTAATACAATAACATTTACTGCAGATTTTAACATTAAAAGTAAGTCTTTTGACAGTTTTTTGATAGTATGTAATAAGAAACAGCTTTATTCTGTTTTGTTAAATGTATTGACTATGAAAAGAAAACATTAGAAAATTTCATGTAATGTTAGGTTAATATTTATAAATTGGAAAGCAGAACTTAACCATAAAATAGCTAGTAATTTCTTCTCTATCTGACTTGACCTGCTTTTGTAAATCTTTCCCCCATGAGAAGTAGTCACTTTTTAATCATCGTTTATTTCTCTAAAAACCTGCTTGATAATTCATACCTATCTACTCTTTTCAGATAGAACCACTTGATTTCTGCATTTTTTTCAGCCCTGCCTCAGATCTGGGTCTGATCCTCTCATTAATCTGGAAAAGACTGAAGGAATATACATGCAGGAGACTCAGGAACATCTATTCCACTTTGAAGTTGATCTTGCTTTGACTATGTTCCTTAGCTCTATTGCTTGAGCTTCTGCTTGAGTTGACCAAGTTGCTGTGGTGAACTGTCTTTTTAGTTGCTGGATGCCGGGTTGTTCTGCTAAGCCACATTCCCTGTCTCATCAAAAACTAAGCTCGTGAATTTCCCTTTCCAGACTGGCAAAAGTTCTGGAGATTTCACTCTTGTGGATGTGGTACTCCCTACTAACTGTTATCAGACCTGTTTGAAGACATCTACTCGCTGACTACCCATTTTACTTTTCTTCTTTCTAATTGTTGCTTGCTGAGATAACTACTGCATTCTTTTTTATTGGATATTGTATATGATCTGACTGACCACTTACCTCAACTTTAACAATTTTTCTCATTCTTTAGATCAGGGTTTGGTAAATTTGGCTCACTAATTGTTTTTGTAAATAAAATTTTATTGGACCATAACTATGCTTCCTTCAAGTATTTTCCATGGTTGCTTTTGTTCAACAATGACAGGATTAAATAGCTGTAGCAGAGGCGTTATATTCCACAAAGCCAAAAACATCTACTATCTCGCCGTTTACCAGAAAACTCTTGTTGACCCCTTGTATGGTGTATATCCTTGTACTTTTTCATTTGATGCCTATTTAAAATACTGTTCTTTTTATTTTTTAAAGATTTTATGACAAAATTGGCATATGTATTCTTTTGATTTCCATGTAATTTTCAAATCACTTAAGTATGAGGCAGAAGAGCTCCTGGACTTTACATAGTATTCATTTTTAACTTAAAAAATTTTTTAACTACTATTTTGTTAAAGAAAAGTATCTCATCCAAAATAGATAGGATTAAGTGAGTATGGTAATTGCTTTTTACCTATATTTAATCATGTACCTATAGTACATGGGTATTTATCAGTTACCAAGTATTTCCAAATTTATTTTCCAAGTACTTTTATAGTACACCTGTTTGTCTCCATCTTTACCACTGTCATCCTAGGCAACTCCGTTTCTTTTTTCAACTGTGTTAATACTGTTTACTTGTGTCTCTCCTTTTGCAGAGGAGTATATTCTCATATAGCACATCATATCTGGTTCATTGTCTAGAGTGAGCATTGAAGATTTTAAATGTGATCATAGCATTCGCCCTTTATTGACTTCCTTTTAATTGTATGATAAAGACTCAAATCTGGTTCTGTACTCCATTAACATTTCAGTTTCTCAAAAGAGCTGTGCTTCTTTTTGTCTTAGGGCTTTTCTCACACTATTCCATTTTTTTGCAGTGCTCTTCTCCATTTCACTTATTTGTATCAGTTCATCGTTCAGAGCCCAGCTCTAATGTCAGTTCCTTGGAGGATCCTTTCAGTAGGTAATAGGTTCCATCAGGGCAGGTATCATATCTCATTTAGTCCCTTGCTATATCCCTAGCAACTAGTTTTTATTTTGGAGAATGTCTAAAGATGATAAGTGTTTGTATGACTCCTTTTTTGGGAGAGCATTCAGAATGTAAATAGTTTGTAAATTCTTAAGATTGCCTCCAATTTTGCTCTCCATGACACTGTCTATAGTATAGTGGATGGGAGCCAGGAGACCTGTCTTTGCTAGTAAATGAGCAAAGTAAACCACTTAAGATAATGGATATAATTAAATTATGGGAGATAATTGTTGGAAAATACTGTGATTTAAGTTGTCTGTGAAAAATTTTTTAAATAGAATTGCTATATGGGTTCTTTTCTCTGGTATCCCCAAGTCCCATATTATTGGAGATGCTCTAGAAGAACTCAGTTGTACTCATGGCTAAGATTTATTATAGTAAGTAGTAAGGATACATGTTAGATTAGAAAGGAAGAGAGACATAGGTAGTTTGGAGAAATCCATATACAAGCTTTCTTATGCTCTCTACCTCCTATGAGGGATTACAGTTGAATGTGCCCTAAAGCAGGTATTAAGTAGAAAGGATATTTTTTGTACAAAAGTCTAAGTGCAGTAAACTATTCTAATAGAGGTGGAGGCAAGCTAAGTTCCCCAAGAGTGCCAATCAAAGGCCAGTTTTCTAAGGGAGCCTTTCTACCTTGTTATTGTTACATCTTCTCTGCACAATTCTGAAAATAATATTTATATTACCTTATAATATTTGCTTTTTATTCTATTTACGAAGGTGAGTGTTTTTAGCTACTTTCCTATGCTGAACAGAGTTGGAAAGCCAAGAAAGAGGGATGAATTTTAGGTAGACAGCTACTAATCTATTTATTCTAATATTTTTTTCAAGTCTCCCTTAGGGAAAATTTGAATACCTGATGGGGCAAGTCATGAGGGACACTTAATCTTGTTCAGTGTGACTACCACATTGGTCTTCATTCCATTCTTCAAATACTCTATGAAGTCTCTTCTGCTTCAGAGCTTTTACCATGTCCTCTTTTTCTGTCATGTCCTTCCCTTTTATTGCTTGGTTTATCCACACTTATCTTTTGTGTTTCACTTTAGACTTCATCTATCTTTACCTCATTAACCTCTCTTCCTAAGGCTGTTAGAGTAGCTGCTCCCAGATCACTTTGCAACTGTGTTAATGCTGTTTACTTGTGTCTCTCCTTTTCCAGAGGAATATATTCTCATATAGCACATCACATGAATGAATGATCAAACGAACTAAATATTGGGGTGAGGGGAGAAAGGGGATGAGTAGAGGAGGGGTAGGGAGAGGGAGATTAAAAATTGTGTAACATTTCTGAGAATTATATTTTTAGTAATTCAGAATTGTGCTATCCAGTATGGTTGCCACTAGCCACATGTGGCTGTAAGTGTAAAATATTTATGGGGTCCAAACAGTTTGTATAAAACAGAAGAATGTAAAAGACCAATTTTTTGCATTAATTAAATACTAAATAATAACATCTTAGATATATTTGGTTAAATAAATGTTATTAAAATTAACCTCACCTATTTTTACTTTTTTGCTGTGGTTACTACAAAATTATAAATTATGTGTGTGGCTTACATTATAACTATATTAGCACTTATTCAGAAAGTGAAACATTGATGTTTTACCTTAGTGCGAGGTGATACAAATTTACACTTTTGGCTGTTATCAAGAAAAAGTAACCAACTAAAAAATAACATGTTAGGTTTAAAAAAAAATACTGTTGTAGAACTTGTTTTGGGGAAAGATTGACACAAAATTTGCTATTTTTTCATTTAAATGATCAAACCAATTAGAAGGGATCACTTGACAGGTTTATTATAATATATATGTATACCTCTAATAATAATTAGTAATTAATACATAAGTGATTCTGTGTGTAGCATTTATTTATTCTAAGTCCTTTATATGTATTAACCCATTAAAATCCTTAAAATGGCTCTTTCTTGGTTATACAATTATTGTTCCTTTTTTCCAGATGAGGAAACTGGGGCACAGAGGCATTAAGTAACATCTCAAGTACACAGTATGTTTGAATCTTAATTTCCATGATGATGAAAGTATCTCAAAAGGTGATTTGTAGGGTTGAATGAGATAATATACTTTCAGATCTCTGGCCATCTGACTTAGCACATACTAGTTCAGTATTTTTTATGTGAATCAAATGGAGATTGTGTAGTTTTTACACTTTCCAGGTATAGTATATGTGGATGTTTCAATGTTCTTTAGTCTTAGTAATATGGTAATGAATCTCATAATACAAAAGAATACAAATACGAAGTTGGCAAACTAATGCTCCCAGGCCATATCTGGCCTGTGGCCTGTTCTTGAATAGCTACAAACAATTTTTTGGTGACAATTCTAAATGCTTGGATGAAAAAAAAAAGACTGTGAGACAGGTCGTATGCATGCACAAAGTCTAAAATATTTAATGACACCTGGTCTAGGGTAGTATTAGGCAGAATTATGAGAATGGCCTTGAATTCTGCTCACTGAGCTGGTTTACACATTGTTAGAACTGATGCTGAACATCAGTAATAGCACAGTGGACACCATTATGTTTTACTTTAGTTGAACTTTCAATGATCAGATCTAGGCATTTGGGGAACTTGTGTGTATCAAATGTCCCATTTAACTTTGCTTCAAGCTCTGGAGTGGAAATTAAGGTTCCTCCAAGGGGTAGCTCCATATTTCATGTAAATCCAAAATGTTGCAAGGGCCAAGCCAGATATGATCTTCAATTTGCTTTTTCCAGTTGACTAGTGGTAGGCACCTTACCGAAGCTGAGTCACTTGTGGTGCCTACCAGTGAATTAAAAGTCCACAAGTCCCAGAAGAGAATAGAGAGTCCAGATAAAAACCCATGCATATATGGCCAATTAGTACATCAGAAAGAAGTCATGAATGTACAATGGGGAAAAGACAGCCTCTTCAATAACTGGTGTTGGGAAACTGGATAGCTATGTACATGAGAAAAAAAATGGATTACTCCCTAACTACATACACAAAAGTAAGCTTGAAATGGATCAAAGACCTGAATGTAAGACATGAAACCATAAAACTCTTAGAAGAAAACATAGGCAAAATCTTTTGAATGTAAGCATGAGCAAATTTTTCCTGGACACATCTCCTTGGGCAAGGGAAACAAAATCTAAAATGAACAAGTGGGACTACATCAAACTGAAAAACAAAGGACACCATCAGCAGAACAAAAAGGCAACCTACAGTATGGGAGGATATATTTGTAAACAATTATCCAATAAGGGATTAATAATATCCAAAATATATAAAGAACTCATATGCCTCAACATCAAAAAAAAATACAGATGGCCCACAGACACATGAAGAGATGTTCCCTATTGCTAATCATCAGAGAAGTGCCAATCAAAACCATGAGACACCACCTCAGAACAATCAGAATAGTCACTATTCAAAGGACAAGAAGTAACAAGTGTTGGTGAGGATGTGGAGAAATGGGAACCCTCCTACACTGTTGGTGGGAGTGTCACTTGGTGCAGCCACTGTGGAAAGCAGTGTACTGTTTCCTACAAAAACTAAAAATAGAAATACCATTTGACCCAGTAATTCCACTTTTAGGATTTTACCCAAAGAAAATTAAATCCCTGATCCATGTGCACCCCTATGTTTATTGCAGCACTTTTTACAAAAGCCAAGTTATGGAAGTAACCTAAGTGTCCATCAACATATGAATGGATAAAGAAGAAGTGGTATATATATATATATATATATATATATATATATACATATATATATATATATATATATACAAGTGAATATTATTCAGCCATAAAAAAAAATAACTGTGCCATTTGCAACAACATGGATTGATCTAGAGGGTTTCATGCTCAGTGAAATAAGCCAGGTGGAGAAAGACAAATACCATGAAATTTCACTTAATTGTGGAATATAAATACAAAGCAAAACAGAGTGAGCAAAACAGCATTACAGTAGACTCATAGACATTGAGAAGGGACTGGTGTTTACCATGGGAGTAGGGTTGGTGTGGGTGGGTGGGAAGGGTGAGTGGGATAAAGGGGCACAAAAATTCTTAATCATAAGATAGGTTGATCATAGGGATAGTAGTGCAGCATGGAGAATATAGTTAATGATTCTGTAATGTCGTCCTTTGTTGACAGATAGTAGCTGTATTAGTTGGGGTGAGGATTTAATAATATGGGTAACTGTTGAACCATGTGTTATATACTTCAAACTAATATAAGATTGCATATCAATTAAAAAACATAAACTAGTATAGCAAAGAAATATAAGTCCATAAGTCCCAGATTAGCCCAGTCAGAATCTTTTTCTAGAAATGTTGAACTTGGAACCAGAGAAAATGAGTTTAATTTTTTCTAGTGCCAGAAGACATAAGATTTAGGAATTGGAAGTTACCATTGTTTGTTTCCTACCTTGGTGAGAAATCAGATCTGCAGAGAATTAAACTGCTCTAAAAAGACAAGGAAACAAATTTCTGGAGTCATTTGAGACCTCAGTTACCAGTTATTTTGAGGCTTTGTGTTTTCCTTATCACTGGTATGTCAACCGTTCTTGGTATTCTATAAGTCAATTAATCACAGCCTTTTGTTAAAAGTTGTTGGAGTTAATTTATGTTTTTGACCTATATGAGTTCTAACAAATACCTATCACTGTGTTATGCCAGATACAATTATGGATGGTTTGCCATCTTCATCAGAGATACATTAATTGGTATTTCACCATGACCCACTTCTACTTATTTATACTGATGTCATGGAGGAAAGAATGAAAAATATATACTCATTAACTGTTATGCCTAAATAGGTCAGAGTTGTTATTCAGATAAAAGAAGTGTAAAACGTTAAAATGTGTTTTGGATTAAAGTAATAAAACTAGAAAGCAGATTTGATTGGAACAAAAAGACATATTATGGTGTTATATTGGACATATAGTGAATATAAATCCATAGCTTAAATACACATCAGTAGATTGGTGAAACAGCTCACATCATTTTGGACTAATTCCAAATAAAACACAGGAGGAACTGAGAGACTCTTCTTAATTTTATTCTTTATTAATAAGGATTATGAGCAGCATTTCTGATTACACATGAGAAAATATTTTAAAAAATACTGAACAGGTTTCAAATAAACTATTTTGACCATGAACAGTCTAAATTCACAAGTAACGAAACTGGAAAAAGAAGAACAAATGAGACCCAAAGTCAGCAGTAGGAGGGATATAATAAAGATTAGAGAAGAAGTAAATAAAATCGAGAAGAATAAAGCAATAGAGAAAATCAATGAAAGCAAGAGCTGGTTTTTTAAGAAAAATAAACAAAATAGATAAGCCCCTAGCCAGACTTATCAAGAAAAACAGAGAGTCTACACACATAAACAAAATCAGAAATGAGAAAGGAAAAATCACTATAGACAAAACAGAAATATGAAGAATTATTAGAGAATACTATGAAAAATTATAAGCTAACAAACTGGATAACCTAGGAGAAATGGAAAACTCTCTAGAAAAATACAACTTTCCAAGGCTGACACAGGAAGTAACAGAAAATCTGAACAGACCAATTACCAACAACGAAATTGAACTGGTAATCAAAAAACTAACTAAAAAACAAAACCTCTGGACCATATGGCTTCACCGCTGAATTTTATCAAACATTTAATGAAGACCTAATACGCATCCTCAAAGTTTTCCAAAAAGTAGAAGAGGAGAGAATACCTCCAAACTCATTCTGTGAGACCAGCATCACTCTAATATGAAAACCAGGCAAAGACCCCACCAAAAAACAAAATTAAAGACCAATATCCCTGATGAACATAGATGCAAAAACACTCAACAAAATATTAGCAAACCGAATTAAAAAATACATCAAATGGATCATACACCATGATCAAGTGGGATTCATCTCAGGGATGCAAGGATGGTACAACATTAGAAAATCCATCAACATCATCCACCATATTAACAAAAAGAAGGACAGAAACCACATGATCATCTCCGTAGATGCTGAAAAAGCATTTGACAAAATTCAACATCCATTCATGATAAAAACTCTTAACAAAATGGTTATATAGGGCAAGTACCTCAACATAATAAAGACCATATATGACAAACCCACAGCCAACATCATACTTAACAGTGAGAAGCTGAAAGCTTTTCACCTAAGATCGGGAACAAGACAAGGATGCCCACTCTAACTACTTTTATTCAACATAGTACTGGAGGTCCTAGCCACAGCAATCAGACAACATAAAGAAATAAAAGACATCCGGATTGGTAAGGAAGAAGTTAAACTGTCACTTTTTGTAGATGACATGATATTGTACATAAAAATCCCTAAAGAATCCACTCCAAAACTACTAGATCTAATACATGAATTCAGCAAAGTTTCAGGATACAAAATTAATATGCAGAAATATGTTGCTTTCCTATACACTAATGATGAACTAGCAGAAAGAGAAATCAGGAAAGCAATTCCATTCACAATTGCATCAAAAAGAATAAAATACCTAGGAATAAACCTAACGAAGGAAATGAAAGAATTTTACCCTGAAAACTACAAGACACTCATGACAGAAATTAAAGAAGATACCAATAAATGGAAATACATCCTGTGCTCATGGATAGGAAGAATTAATACTGTCAAAATGGCCATCCTGCCTAAAGCAATTGAAAGATTCAATGCAATCCCTATCAAAATACCAACAGCATTCTTCAACGAACTAGACCAAATAGTTCTGAAATTCATATGGCACCCAAAAGACCCGAATAGCCAAAGAATTCCTGAGCAGGAAGATAAAGCTGGGGGGATTATACTCCCCAACTTTAAGCTCTACTACAAAGCTGCAGTAATCAAGACAATTTGGTACTGGCACAAGAAGAGATCCATAGACCAATGGAACAGACTAAAGAGCCCAGATATAAATCCAAGCATATACGGTCAATTAATATATGATAAAGGAACCATGGACATACAATGGGGAAATGACAGTCTCTTCAACATCTGGTGTTGGCAAATTGGACAGCTACATGTAAGAGAATGCAACTGGATTGTTGTCTAACCCCATACACAGAAGTAAACTTGAACTGGATCAGAGATCTGAGTGTGTCATGAAACCATAAAACTCTTAGAAGAAAATATAGGCAAAAGTCTCTTGAATATAAACATCAGCAACTGTTTCCTGAACACATCTCTTTGGGCAAGGGAAACAAAACCAAAAATGAACAAGTGAGACTACATCAAGCTAAAAAGTTTCTGTACAGCAAAGGACACTATCAGCAGAACAAAAAGGCATCCCACAGTATGGGAGAATATATTTGTAAACGTAAACGACATATCTGACAAGGGTTTAACATCCAAAATATATAAAGAACTCACATGCCTCAACAACCAAAAAGCAAATAACTCAATTAAAAAATGGTGGAGCATATGAACAGACAGTTCTCCAAAGAAGAAATTCAGATGGCCAAAGAGCATCTGAAAAGATGCTCCACATCATTAATTATCAGAGAAATGCAAATTAAAACCACAATAAGGTACCACCTCACATCAGTTAGGATGGCCAACATCAAAAAGACTAGGAACAACAAATGCTGGAGAGGATGTGGAGTAAGGGGTACCTTCCTATAGTGCTAATGGCAATGTAAATTAGTTCAACCATTGTGGAAAACAGTATGGAGGTTCCTCAAAAAACTAAAAATACAAGTACTATTTGACCTGGGAATTTCACTCCTAGGAATTTACCCAAAGAAAACAAGATAATACCTGATTAAAAAAGACATGTGCACCCCTATGTTTATTGCAGCACTATTTACAATAGCCAAGATATGGAAGCAACCTAAGTGTCCATCAGTAGATGAATGGATGAAGAAGAATTGGTACATATATACAATGGAATACTGTTCAGTCATAAGAAAGAAACAAATCCTACCATTTGCAACAACATGGATGGAGCCAGAGGGTATTATGCTCAGTGAAAAAAGTCAGGCAGAGAAAGACAAATACCAAGTGATTTCCATTATTTGTGGGGTATAATAATGGATCGAAACTTACGGTGCAAAACAGCAGAGGACTCACAGCCTCCAAGAAGGGGCTAGTGGTTACCAAAGGAGAAGGGTGGGGGAAGGTTGGTGGGGATGGAGGGAGACAGGATTGAGGGTTATTATAATTAGTACACATGGTGTTGGGTGGGATCATGGGGAAGACAGTGTAGCTCAGAGAAGACAAGTAGTGACTCTGTGTCATCTTACTACACTGATGGACAGTGACTTCATTGGGGTATGGATGGTTCGATAATATGGGTGAATGTAGTTACCACATTGTTTTTCATGTGAAATCTTCATAAGAGTATATATATCAGTGATGCCTTAATAATAATAATAATAAAGATATTTTCCTAAGCTGAAAAGAAAACAAAAACAATAAAACAAATAAGCTATTTGAAAAGCAAGCAAATTTAGAAAATTCTTGAGTAAGAAAAATATAGTTTTCTGAAGCCAGAGAGAGGCTTTAGTGACTGTTCTCTAAAGCATTGTCTTTGAGACTTATTCTATTACACTGAAAACAAAACATATATCCAAATGACTTGCTTTTCTGAGAAATTTTTTTGGTCACTACTTTCCAGTTCATAGACACTGCCATGTTAGAGGTTTTAAAAACCTCTAAAATTGTGTTTGTAGTCAATTTACCATATGCAAGGAAATTGGCATCTTTGTTTTAAATATTTCTTTTAAAGAGTGCCAGTGAGAAAACGTAATATAATTTTGTTTTATCCAGAACAATGCCTTGTGTTAGACTCTAAAGATTTGTTGAAATCCAGTGCTACTCATCTTCCCTACAGTTCTCTGAATGCTATTTATATCTTTCATATTTCTTTTAGCTCCCTTAAATAATAAAAAAATTTGGTGTCATTGGGACAGTTCAGAACGGTGACTCGTGGGCCCTAAGTGTAGTTGTAAATAAGGCATATGAAAAATACTTTGATCAGTGAAACATTGGTAGTTAGCTTATTACTGCTTTGAAGCATAGTTCTTGGTATCTGTTAATTCACGTTAGCATAGTCATAACCTTATGGTTTAAATTCCACTTCCATTCAACCTCCTCTTCCCCATTGCCATATGCCAGTTGTGGTATCTGAGGCATATTGCTTAGATTCTTGAAGTTTCAATTTCTTTGTTGTGAAATATGCATAGTAATACATTTTTTGTTATTGTGATAAATCACATTCATCACAGTACCTGGCTTGATGTTTGTGGCTACTATTATTACAATGTAATAATCTATATTACTAATAATAAAATGTCTAATATTATTTCATGATTTTATAAAAGGTAAGGTAACAGCATTTTCTAATTCTATAAAGGAAGAAATGTGCAAAGGGGAGGAGGATTATAGTTTGATGGAAAGAAGAACCAGTGGCATTTTTAAATCCCTGATATTAGAATGGAACAGGCTGACAGTTATTCATGGAATGACTGCATTATTTGTTTATCTAATATTCTTTCCTTACAGAAAGCATTGTGTTTTTGTCTTGTAATATTTAGCAATGTAGTTACTATAGGATATCAGTCATTTAAATTGCTCCATTTCCTTTGAGTGGATTTTTAATTTTTTTCTGAGGCTCATAGTTATTAATATTATGGAAAAAGTTGGCCCTTATATAATTACTAGGTGTTCACTGCTGGGGCAGTATCACTGTATCACTATTGGCATTGGAGATGACTTTAAGTAGTATGTTGGAAACTTTGTTTTTAATTATAAAAATTACTTATTTTACTGCGTTTTAGGAAAAAATATATGTTATACCCATGATTTCAGATATTTCTTTGGATAATAGTGGAATAAGAGTATGCTCATGAAATAAATTTATCATGAAGTAAAAGTAAAAAATTGTGGTAAAGTTAGAGAAAAATAACCATAGTGTTAATTAATTATTTGGTGCTCACTATAATAGGCACTCTTCTAAGTGCTTGATATCTATTGAATCATTTAATGCTCCCACCATTTTTGTGAGGAAGGTACTATTATTCTCCTTATTGTGCAAATGAGAAACGGAAGCATAGATTAACTGTCTTGCCTTTGTTTATAGATATAGTAAATGGCAGAACTGGAATATTGATCTTTGTTCTCTGACAGCATCGAAGCTTTTAGCCACTGTGTAACACTGCTGTTTCTTTACTTCATTAAGTAAATAATAGTACCAAAGGTACTCGGATAGGGTAGTAATAATAACTTTGGTACACAAGTACATAATGTTTATGAAAAGTACAGTAGATAGTAATTCTAACCTATAAAAATATATTTTCATATATTCCATATATAGAATTAAATATAGATACAGTCAAGGTATGTGTCATGTTATTCTCAGTGTTAAATGAAGCATTATCATTTTATCATGTCTTTATTATAATGAAATAGTGCTTTATTTAAAAAAAATGAAATGCAGTGTGAGGTATAGTAAGTGTTTTTTCACCAGTTCTGCACCTGTTTCTGTGAAAAGGAAGTGTTCATATAACTAGAGAAAGTTAGTTTTTTAGGTCATTCACAACTGTACTCCAAACTGTTTGATATTTTAGTTTCAGGATTTAACTTCCTAAGAAAAGTCATGTGACATCAGCAGCGAGGTGCAATGAGAGCTCTCTTAGGAATACTCTTAATAGAAAGGAAGATTTTTGGGTCTGTGAGGTTGTGTGGGCTTGAATGTGATTTTTATTTGATATATGAGCTGTGACATAACTATTGCATGACTGAGATGTACTTGTAAGTGCCGTACTATGCAGATGGGTTTTTTCTGAAACAAAGCCAGAAACAGAATCTTGAATGTGTTCATTTAGTGGGGAAAGAATACTTCATAGAAACATATGGAAACACTTCTAAGTTTTTTCATTAAATGAGCCTTTTACTTTCTAAGCATTTTTATGATTGTTCAAGTTAATATGTCATTTGCTCATATTTTCCAAGTTTAGTGAAACATGAAAGTCTTAATGGAACTGTGATGTTTTGAAACAACCAGATCATTTTTATGAATACACATTTTAGAATTAGATGATCATTAAAAAATTAGGGTTGAATTTTGGGTTTATTTTTCTTTAAATTTTTAATCACAAGACTATCCATCTCTGAGTAATTATTTTAACATTATGATGGGATTTGGTAAGGAGATATTTAGAGTGGTTATTCTCTTTCTACTCATTTTTAAACTGTAAAATCATAGGACAAACTAAAGGAAATCATAAAATGAAAAAATGCCACAAGTATAATATGACTGTTTTTTAAATTTTCCATGTTCCCTTCTAATCCATGTCATTATATATAAGGTTTTACATGGTTCTATATATTATGTATATACCAGTTTATGTTTTGGTTTTATAACATTACAGTAAATATTTTTTTCCTTCTTGGTGGTGACATTCTTTTGTCTCTCCCATTGTGAAAAGCATACAAAGAAAATTTCCTTATATTCTAAGTCCCTTTCAACCTCTCATTTATCTTCCTCTTTTCCTTCACAGAGAAATAACTTAGCATGATGTATATGTTGCTTTTCCACTTAGCTTCGATGCTGAATCCAGTATTAATTTTGTAGTTTCTGTCTTCTTTGACTACATATTTGACACACATAGAGTTCTCTTCTTGATTTGTGGTTTCTTCTCCTTTGTCTTTTATCCTTGACCTTGGAAGTACTTGGACTTATCTCTTTCTCCTATGTGACTTCAACTACCACCCTTACACCGATAATGCTTCATTCATTTCTCTAGCAGAACTTTTTCCTGAGACTGATAAATTCATTGGGATGTGCCAAGGTATCTAAAACTCACTATATTCAAAATGAAACTTAACTCTTTGTCTATCATACCTAATGGTACCACCATTCACCCATCGTCTTATACAAAACACCTAGGAGTCATGTTCTGTCAGTTCTTCCTCTTAAATCTTCCTGACTTCTGTGTTACAATGTCTTTATTTCCAGCTGGGATTGTTGTAGGATCTTCTTAGTGATCTCGCAGTCCTCTCTTGCTCTTTCCCGGTTTTTTTCTTTTCTCAATTCTATTCTAATTCTTTTCTCCTTTGCAGTTTCAGTGATCTTTATGACATGCAGTTCTGATTATGTCCTTTAGTCATTTCCTATTTGTCTTCAAGATAAAATTCGAGCTTCTTTGCATGTAAGTACAAGGTCATTTTATGATTTCAGATTCATCTCTGGAAACTTTCTTCAAGCCCTTTCCTTTATGTGTTTTGAACTTAGAGTCTCTCATACCTCCTTGCTATTGTGCATGACTTTGGATCTTTTGGAACACCTTTCCTGTTCTCATATCTATTTCCTCCTCTTGTCTGTGTAACTACTTCTTTCCTTAAAGATTTAACTGAAGCTTTATCTTGTGGTTTGAGTTAGGTGTGCTCCTTTTATATTCCCAGAGTATGCTAACATGATACCAGATATGTAGTATGTGCCTCAAAAATGTTTTTTAATTGAATTATTAAACATTATTCCATTGAATTAATTTTAACACTTGGAATTTAGGTGACTGATAGTTGTTTATTAGATAAAGCATTTTGCATCTCCTGCATGTTAATATTTTTAAAAGTTATTTCTCTATGAAAATATCCCAAGAGATATTTAATCCAAGATGGGGACACTTTTTATGATTCTTGGACATCATTGTTTGGGTAATGATTCTTAAAATAATCTTGCCCAAAAATGTATGTTATAGGATAGGTAGAGTAATTTTCAGACTATTGGTGCTGGTAACATTTTCTCTGTCTAGAAATTTTTTATCCTTACAAAAAATTGATCTTGGGATATTCATTAATTATGTGGGCACCTTGTATGCCGCTCTTTGTGCCAGAGAACACAAATATAGTAAGACTCTTCTCCCTGATTCCTTTCTTGGTTAATTGCAAAGTAGGTTTACTAAGAACTTTGAATAGTAATATATATATAATATAATTCATACAGGTTTATTCCACCAATTAGAGCTGCCTGTTAAATATGAAGACAAATCAATGTTCAATTTAACCTATTAATGCCAAAAGTTTTAACAAATTTTGTTTATATTTGAGAGTGACTTTATTACTTGAAATCTTGCCTTTTTCCCATATTATTGTATTTTTGCTTTTAGCCCTTATGTTGGAGGAATATTGTTTCACATAGGATCTGATTTTAATGAGTAATAAAAATGAAGTGTATTTTGTTAGAAAACATAATGAATAGATTGCTGAGTGAAATTCAGTTTTTTAAAAAGTTGAACTATCAGTATTTGTAATGTACTTTACCTATTTATTTCTTTAACTCTGGTATATTTCATATTTCAGTATTAAAATGTAAGTGGATGGTTATAATATTTCTTTGTACATCAAATCCACACAAGAACTCTTTGTACTGTTGGCGGTTCTGTAACACAGTTCCTTGCTACAGTAAGTAAATACATTACCTCAACTCTTAATCAGCCTACCATTGCCACTGATGACCCAATGCTTAAGCTGTAACACTATGCTGCTGACCCAGACTCTAGGGGCTTATTTTATTTTATTTTTTGATGCATTGCTGTAGGCAATTTTAAGGGTGTGGAACCAAGCCATATTCTCCCTTGGACTCATTTCCACTTTTATTTCCTATGGGAGGTTTAGCCGTCCTTTAAAATACCAGGATGTTTAAATTGTTCACCTAGTCTGTGATTGCTGGGTGGAGGAGTGATGATGCCTGCCCATTTTAACCCAGTGAAATAAAAAAAAAAATTAGTATGGCTTAACCATCGGTGTTAAACAATTCTCAAAATTAAAAATTTTAAATTCGTAAAATGCCTTTCAAATAGACACACTTTTATTCTTTTGTGTGTGTGTGTGTGTTTTTCATGGTTTAGTTTTATTTTATGCTTTTATGCTAGGAATGTTTGGCCTGATTTTGTCCCAGGAGGGTGTAACTGAGAACTGACAGGTTATATGAAGTTGAAAAGAAATTTAATGAGTTGTAAAAACCAGTGTTTCATTTTTCTTTGGTAACTAATACATTATTTGTAAGGAAGTGTCTGAAGAAGTTCAAAATGAATAGGCCTCTAAATTGCCTAGTAGCTTTCAATTTTAACATTAATAACTGCCTCTTAAAAACAAAATGAAGTTCATTCACTAAGAAGAATGAAGTTATTTTGTTATTAGAATATGTTAGTGTTTGGGGCTTGAATATGCTGACCATAGTTACTCAGGCTTGTTAAATTATGTAAAAATAATTGGCTTTTAAAAAGGTTTTAAAAAAATTTTTAGTTCATTTCCCTTCTTCATCAGGAAATTTATAGAATATCTTCCCTGAACCAGGTACATTATAAGGCTTTGGGTTATTAACGAGAGGCAGGCACATAGTGAAGAATCTCAATCCTTAATAGGGAAAGGAACATAAGCACATAATTACATGGTAGGTACTGCTAGATGTTCAAAAGGGAGCCACGTAAAAGAGCAGTTGCTTGTATAGGGAGGTAACATTTGAAATAAGACATATATAAATAAAGTAACAATCTAAGTGCCATGTGGTTAGGAGGTGGGGGAGTGTGGGTGTGTCTGTGTGTTTTCTGTATGAATGTTAGTGGGAAGTGTGAGTGGTGCTAGCTGTTTCATCAGATGCTTATAGAATCTGTATAGAATGAATGCTTTGTGCACTGTTAAAAATGACCATGGCAATGAAAAGTACAGCATAGGGAATATAAGGAAAAAAATGGCCATTTTAATTTGTAGGCATGAGTGATTTTTTAAAATGGAAACAGTGTTGCTTGGGTTCTCCAGGAAGCAGACACTGAGATGGGGAGTTAGGACTACAAACGATTTCCTGGGGAGTAACACCTGTGGAAAGAAAAGAATGGGAGCAGGATTAGTCAAGAGCAGTTGTTGCATTGTAAAGTCAACTTGACAAAGTCATTGCCAACCCAACAGAGACCTTTGGATAAAGGTTGGAGGGGTCTTGCACGTGGTGGAAATGACTAGGCCTTTCAACCATCGTTTTTTCGGTGTTTGCTGTGAACTTCCTTGAGAGGAGTATGTCTTGACTGGAAAGCTAAGGGAAGCTCTATAAAGAGGCTAACAGCTGAAGACTCTCAGCAGATCACACTTGTTGTAGCGGGGCAGTATATCCTTTGTTGAAAGATGATCTATAAGGAGCATATCTATCTCTCTGCCAGAAGAAACCAGGGTGGAATGGGCCTTGGGGTGATAATCATTCATTCATTTGGTCAGTCAATAAATATTGGATATTTACTATGTGCTAGGAATAGTGCTGGGCATGGGTGATGTTAGCAAAGCAGATATATCCCTGTTCTCATGTAGGGCAAGGTTCTGAAGAATATTCCAAGCAAAAGGAACATTGGGTATAAAACCCCTGTTACGGGCAACAGCTTGGCAAAAAGTAGACAAAGGTCTCATGAATTGGATAGTCCTGGCAGAGAGAGAGAGAGAGAGAAAGAGAGAGAGAGAGAGAGGAGAGAGAGAGAGAGAAAAGTAGGGGAGCAGTAGAGTGAGAGAGGGAGGGAATAAATGATGTAGGAGAGTTTGATGGGAGCCGCTACAGCATTGCAAGCCACAGTGAGGACTTTGAGTTTTCTAATCGCAGTGGGGGGTCATTGGAGGATTGCAACCAGAGGAGTGATACAGTTTGACTTACGGTTTGAAAGTTTATTCCTGCTTCCCAATTTCCACATTTAACTGTCATAATGCAGATATGTCTTGCTTTCTAATTTATACTATGTAGTCACTTGGAGAATTTTTACTTTGCTGACAGTGGTATAACATTTACAGAAAAGATAACATACATCAATAATTCCATTATCAGTATGTTTTACTCATTTTCCATATTTCTGAGGTAATTCTTTAATCAATCAGTTCTTTAGTTTTTAAGCATTCATTACTCAATTATAAGAGACATGCTAATTCAAATTTTTAGTTGACTGTATGTAGAATTTGTTCTTTTTTTTTGCCTGTTCTTAGCTTTGAGAATAGCAAACTGTAGGAATTCATTTAGGTATTTGAAACTCTTCAGGAGAATGTGTTGAGTTTTTAAAGTTTAACTAGTCCCTCACTGTATCCTCATATAGCTCTCTGGTGTAGTATGGGACAAAATCTAAAGATTCAAGGTTTATTGCTTATGGCAGAGACCTATCTATACATTGTTGGCTTTCCATAACTGTTCTTATTTTTCTTGGGATCAGAAGTTTGCCCTTCTCCCATAGGAATTTTTAGGACTCTACTTTCACCCCACATATTAACTTGTCCAATTGAGAATGATTTTAGTTATCTGTGACTCTTATTTTAGGATTGTATTATTTACTGAAAATTAAGTTTCAGTTTTGAGAAGTGTCTTCCGAGCTAAAGTTTGAACCTTGGCCCCACCATTTATTAACCCTGTGACTCAAGCAAGTCTCTTTACCTCTTTGAGACTTACTTTCCCTCTCTGTAGAATGGGGAAGACCAGCAGTACCTATTTTATAGGCCTATGGTGAGAAATAAGTAAAATAAATATAGAATGCCTGGTCTATAAGGAATATAGAGTACCATGACTGTTCTATAAATGAAACCTATTGCTCTTTTTTACTGCTACTTAAATGTGATTATTACTTTATTAGGGTTGTATGGAAGTACAGATTCAGTTTGGTTATTCATCTAAAATCTGCTCTTTGGCTTTAGCTTTGGCTTCAGCCTTTGAAAGATTGAATAGCAGAATAGCCATTTCAGTGGCATTTCTGGCATCCTTAAATTTGTGTGTACAAATGCTTACCATCACATCCAATAGCTTAAAATGGCATCAGTTTAATAAATGATGCATGCCAATTGGATTTATTATTAATGTCTCAATTTTCACTTTTAATTACAGGTAACTATTCTATGAGTAACCAAGAATGATAATTTTCTCATTGGTTTTATATGTTCAAATTCTATTGTAGTTGGAGTATAAAAGTATATTATAAGAGTAAAATACTACAAGACCAGTGGTTGTAAAAATTGTTTATTTTATGTACAAAAGTATTATTTCAGAAGTTCAATAATTAGGTAAAAAAGTGTTGATACTTACCATGAATATTAATAGACTATGTTATTTAGATCTTATGAAGGTCTTTATAATTTTTCTAGGTTAAAAATGTTCTTAAACCTTTAAAAATAAACATTAATAGAACTTGGATTATGTCCTTATTTGTAGAATCTGTAGAATTTTTTAATGTACTTGCATTAATGAAACTTTGAAGTTGTATTCATTTTCTAGTTATTTAACTTTATTTTAGCAACAAGTCCCTCAAGTTAAGTTGCTATTTGGGAATTCTTCACACCTTATAAGGTTGAATGAAAGGCATAAGTCAAAGTGTTTGAGGAGGGATAACTCAAAATGATGTTCAATAATTTCTAAGAGAATCCTTGATTCAAATTATAATAATGAAAAAATATGGAAAGTATGAAAAAGAGAAAATGTTAGAGAAAAATGAGGTATCTAGAGCACACATCTTATTTTCTCAGTGAGAATTGCAGGCTTTTAACAAGAATACAACCATTACTATGGAGATTTTAAATTACTATTATTCTAGAAGAAGGAAAGCTTAATATAATAACTGATACAAAGTACCTTCCAACATAATGTATATACAAAGAATAC
The DNA here is from genome assembly GCF_030020395.1 of Manis pentadactyla. NCBI lineage: Eukaryota > Metazoa > Chordata > Mammalia > Pholidota > Manidae > Manis > Manis pentadactyla. The sequence goes on along the minus strand of NC_080021.1, from coordinate 41,011,628 downwards.
TGCCATGAAAATACTACTGTTTGTCTGTAATTTCATTTTCCCCTTGGGTTAATGCATATAATATTCACTCTCAGTTCTTTCATAAGATAGAATTATTAAAACCCTTACTGTGAAACATGGTGATCTATAAATAAAGCAAAATTTTGCTTTTTTGTCTTTGCTGCACCAGCACACTGGTAACTACTTCTTGATTCCATTACCAATAGATGAAACAGAACAGTGTGTACTATAGGTGTGGGACAGAGATCTTAAAGTTTAAAAGCATTTGTGTGGTATCCAAATATACATATATGGACACATTTTAACAGTATTAGAACTAGTTTAATTTAATTAACTGTGGTCTAATATGGTGTGCATCTTCCTCATGGTAAACCATAGTGGCATTTACTGTCTGATGCTTCAAAGCACTACTTGTTTCTTTATTCACTTTCATTAGCAAAATGTGTCATAGAGACATATCTAAGGTCTGGAAAAAAGTCCTCATGGATTTTGCTTTAATGATCAGTCTAATATAGAGTTCATTTGTTAATATCAATTCAGTGGACTTTCTAAAATCTGTTCTGATTGACTTTTTAGTATGAAACTATAATGATGTTACCTGTTTGCTGAAGCAGAGAGCAGATGAAATAGATTTGTTTCTAGCTATAGTCAGTAATGATTATCGTGACCTATTACATTCACCCTATAAAATAGCCTATATTCCTAAAAGAAGGCAAGTGGAGGATGGAGAAAAAAGATGGCATTTTTTTTGATATATGTGAAATATTCTGGAAATTCTTAATACCATTTCCTGATGCTGTGTCAACTGTCATAGACATAGAGCAGTTACAAAAATTCCAGTTCTATAACCATATTTTAACTTTTAGAGTATATGAAGTGTCAGCATTTTTTTTCTGCAGATGTTTAGCTTTGCTTTTACAGATTCATTTTGGATTACTTGATAAAAACTTTACAGATTGCTATGAAAATAGAGGATTATAACTCTAACATTATGTCACTGTCATATTTCAATATGTTGCCAATGCAAGGGTAACAATTGAGCCTGTTGTAAAAATGGGGGAAAACGACTAGAATAATATTTTAGCAAACAGGAAAACAGGTCATGAAACTGTATTGTCAGTGAGAAATGGGAAGTGAATAAATATTTAATAGTCCTGATTAAAACAGTATAATGTGTATCTTTGGACAATAGAGAACACTATAGAGATATGGGCTTAATTTAGGAAGTACTGTATTTCTGTAACCTTACTATAATATGCAGTTTTGGTTGATCATTTTTTTAACTTAGAAATGGCTGAACCCCTTACAGAACCCTTAATGGTTCCCATTCCTTCAGCTTCAGCTCATATCCGTGTCACTCCCATCCTTGAATAATTTCTACTTCTACTGAGCTTCTAGAATAGCTCCTGTAGACGTCGTCTCTCTTTCCTTGGGTTCATGGCTTGTGCCTTTCCATTGCAAGAGTACTCCAGTTCACTTTACTCTCACTCCTTTTTCTGGCTTCTTCTCATCTCTTAATCTCATTTCTTTAGATCAGGCTAGGTGCTCCTTTCTATATAATTTAAAAGTGCCCTATACTTTTACCATAGTATTTATCATATTTCACTGTAATTCCTTATTTAATTACCATTTCTAAATTAGTTTAAGATTTTATAGGAAAAGACAATGTCTTTGGGTTAGTAAGCAGAAAATAAGTATGTTATGAATGAATGGATTTTGGTTTTAATATTTACCAGTTTTTAAATATAGGAAACATTTATTAAATACTTAAATATTACCTCTTAGTTCAGTCTGGTGGGCTCTTCTGGTGGGAGAATAACTTTCTTTTTAATATTGGTTATTCTTTGATTATATATTGCTTATAAAAGATACAAAGCTTAGGCATTTACTTGTTTTATTTTTAATTTTGTAAATTAAAGTAACCATGAGGCAAGATTAGGTGAAAAGATGGTGGTTTGTACTGAAATTTGGAGGGTGAGTGAATCCGAACCTGGTAGCTGGTTAGAAAAATAGATTAAATTTTGGTAGGAAGTTTTTCTCCTGTGTATTCTGGCACTAGTTTATAGAATAGAAAAGAAGCCAAAGGATGTTAGCCTATAATAAAGATTATATTGGAAAAAATTAAAATTTCATAAGAAATTAATTTCAAATTAAAAATCTAAAAAAAATCTGAAATGTGAGAATGCTTCATATTACTATTGGCAGTTATTGGCCAGTTTATTTTACTTCACTTCATAGTAAAATAAAGAGTTAAAACAGTTAGCTTTAAGTACTAAGAGATTAACTGGGTAGTAAAGAATAAATAGCATTAGATACAAAATATATATCCTATGGTGTCATTTTGCTGTTCTATAGCGATTTATTTAGTCTAGTGAATAACATTATGTTTTAGATACGTTTGTCCTTTGGTTAAACTTGTCTTTAGGATTTTACAAAACCTCTCTTCCCTTCAAAAGATTCTTCTCAGCGAGGAAGATATTTGACTTAGCCAAATAACACAGAGAAATATCTCAAACTTTCATCTGCATGAGAATCACCTGGACATGGTGCTAAAGTGTACGTTTTCAGGCCCATCCTATTTTGTAGAAGAGGCCTTTGCATTTGACTTTTGATAAACATCCAGGCAATTCTGATACTAGTGTTTGATCCTTATTCTTCTGACCATGTAAGTGGCAGGGCTGACACATTCTATATATATCTGAAGTTCTTTTGAACAGTTATAGCCATTCTTTCATGAATTTTGAATTCTCAAGTACATTAGATGGGATATTATTATTTGAATTCATGAAGCTTACTAGGTGGATTGATAAAACCATCCTGTGGGTACCCAACTTTGCAGACTAAATTACTACAACCATTTTTTGTTATAGTCTGTGGAAAAATAAAAATGAACAATATTACATAAATGTCTGCAATGTCCAATAATCTGAAGAATAATAATTTTATACCATACAGTTTACTTTGGTATTTCTGGCATTACACTAATGCCATATCCTGATAACAATTATGTTTTAATAGTCTCTGTGGTAAACTGTTTTTTAAAGAATAGTCAGTTAAAAAAATGGTAGTTGGTAGCATATTTCCCTGACTTTTTAAGAGAGTAACTTTTCTTTTTTAATTTGGATATTCTTTGATTTTATATATTGCTTATAAGAAATACAATGCTTAGGCATTTACTGTATTATGTTTTTAAACTCTTTATGAAATTAAGTAATATATGTTATTTTAACATGTGAAGGAATTTATGGGTAAAGAAAAAATTTTTTTAAAGTTAATTTCCTTTTGCTTCTAACTTTTCCCACTTCACTTCCTCAATGCTTATACGAACATATTTGTAGTTTAAATGAGATGGTATGCATATTTTGGAACCTGCCCTTTACACTTAATCTCACGTTATGGTTATTGTTCCAGCATAGTAGTACAAGTATAACTTGTCCTTCCTAATAGCTGCCCATTACCTTATAGTATAGGAAAATAGTATAGGAGTACTATTATTTTTTCGGTCATTCCTCTCGATAAATATTTATTAGTTTTTCTGTAGATGGATGTTAAATGTGCCATTGTAGGTCAATAAGAACATGTATTTCAGCTTAATTAATTGCCTTTGAAAGATATGTAAAATTTTATGTAACTTTTTATTACAAAAATAGATTGTAGAATGCGGGAATTACTAGAAAACACATAGAATAAAATAAAAATTATCCATAAGTTTACCAAAACATAATTGATGTGATAAATTGGAGCAACTTTCCAATTATTTTTCTCATTTACTATTTTTTTTTCCAATTCACTGTATCAGTTGTATTATGCACAGCTAGGTCTTATTTTTACGTAATGAGGAAGATTATTCAAAATTATTTCAAGTTCCTCATTTTGGTATTCTTTCTTTTAAGACCTGTAACTTTTAAGTGCAGATTTGTCTTTTTCTCTCCTCCTACTATTGCTTAGAAAGGATAGCTAAAGACTTCCAATAAAATTTGTAATCCAGTCTAGAAAGTATGCTATTAAAAGATAAAGGAAAAATGGCTTTCAATTAAAACTGAGAAAGCTTGAGTTCTTGATGTGGCTTCTACCTGATTAGTTATGGGATTTTGCTTAAATTACCTGACCTCTCAGAACCTCAGTTTCCTCTGTTGTTTCCAACTGTGGAGAATAATAACTTAGTATTTTAAGAGTTATTTATTTCTGAGAAAAAAATAGCAAAGATATTAAATGGTCTATTGATACATGGTCTTATTCTGTGTCTTAGACCAAATGATTTCAAAGTTTACCAGACTCAACATTAATGAGCTTCTTTATGTTCCCTTGAAAGTCAATCCTGATCATCCCATGGCTAGTTTGTGTTGTGATTTCTGTAACTACAGTTAGTTTTGCCCATTTTTTAACTTTATATAAATGGAATAATACAGTACATACTCTTGTTTGTATGGTTCATTGATGTTTTTGTATGAATGTGTTTTGTATATTTATATAAATATATAAAATATATCAATATGCTATGCTATTTAATATTAATCATTATTAAAATAGGGTAGATTGATAGGTTCTAAGTAAAAAGTAAGTTGCAGACTAATATGAACAGCACCATACCACCTTCATTTTTAAAATTTTATTTCGGTATCATTAATATACAATTACATGAGCAACATTATGGTGACTAGACTCCCCCTATTATCAAGTCCCCACGACATATCACATTACAGTCACTGTCCATCAGTATAGTAAGATGCTATAGAATCACTACTTGTCTTCTCTGTGTTATATTGCCTTCCACGTGTCCTGCACCCCTACATTATGTGTGCTGATTGTAATGTCCCCTTTTCCCCCTTATCCCTCCCTTCCCACCCATCCTCCCCAGTCCCTTTCCCTTTGGTAACTGTTAGTCCATTCTTCAGTTCTGTGAGTCTGCTGCTGTTTTATTCTTTCAGTTTTTTCTTTGTTCTTATACTCCACAGATGAGTGAAATCATTTGATACTTGTCTTTCTCCACCTGGCTTATTTCACTGAGCATAATACTCTCTAGCTCCATCCATATTGTTGCAAATGGTAGGATTTTTTTTTCTTCTTATTGCTGAATAATATTCCATTGTGTATATATGCCATATCTTCTTTATCCATTTCATCTACTGATGGACACTTAGGTTGCTTCCATATCTTGGCTATTGTAAATAGTGCTGCAATAAACATAGGGGTGCATCTGTCTTTTTCAAACTGGGCTGCTGCATTCTTAGGGTAAATTTCAAGGAGTGGAATTCCTGGGTCAAATGGTATTTCTATTTTTAGATTTTTGAGGAACCTCCGTACAGTTTTCCACAATGGTTGAACTAATTTACATTACCAACAGCAGTGGAGGAGGGTTCCCCTTTCTCCACATCCTTGCCAACACTTGTTTTTGTTTGTTTTTTGGATGTTGGCCATCCTAATTGGTGTGAGGTGGCATCTCACTGTGGTTTTAATTTGCATTTCTCTGATGATTAGTCTTGTGGAGCATCTTCTCATGTGCTTGTTGGCCATCTGAATTTCTTCTTTGGAGAAGTGTCTGTTCAGATCCTCTGCCCATTTTTTAATTGGATTATTTGCTTTTTGTTTGTTGAGGTGCGTGAGCTCTTTATATAATTTGGAAGTCAACCCCTTATCGGATATGTCATTTATGAATATATTCTCCCATACTGTGGGATGTCTTTTGTTTTACTGATGGTGTCCTTTGCTGTACAGAAGCTTTTAGTTTGATATAGTCCCACTTGTTCATTTTTGCTTTTGTTTCCCTTAGCCAGGGAGATATGTTCATGAAGAAGTTGCTCATGTTTATATCCAAGAGATTTTTTCCTATGTTTTTTTCTAAGAGTTTTATGGTTTCATGACTTACATTCAGGTCTTTGATCTATTTGGAGTTTACTTTTGTATATGGGGTTAGACAATAATGCAGTTTCATTCTCTTGCATGTCGCTGTCCAGTTTTGCCAACACCAGTTGAAAAGGCTGTTATTTCCCCATTGTATATCCATGGCTCCTTTATCGTCTATTAATTGACCATATATGCTTGAGTTTATGTCTGGGCTCTCTGCTCTGTTCCATTGGTCTGTGGCTCTGTTCTTGTGCCAGTACCAAATTGTTTTGATTACTGTGGCTTTGTAGTAGAGCTTGAAGTCATGGAGTGTAATTCCCCTGCTTTATTCTTCCTACTCAGAATTTCTTTGGCTATTCGGGGTCTTTTATGGTTCCATATGAAATTTAGAACTATTTTCTCTAGTTCATTGAAGAATGCTGTTGGTATTTTGATAGGGATTGCATTGAATCTTTCAATTGCTTTAGGCAGAATGCTATTTTGACAATATTATTTCTTCCTATCCATGAACACAGGATGTGTTTCTGTTTATTGGTGTCTTCTTTAATTTCTCTCATGAGTGTCTTGTAGTTTTCAGAGTATAGGTCTTTCACTTCCTTGGTTAGGTTTATTCCTTGGTATTTTATCTTTTTGATGCAATTGTGAATGGAACTGTTTTCCTGATTTCCCTTTCTGCTAGTTCATCATTAGTGAATAGGAATGCAACAGATTTCTGTGTATTAATTTTGTATCCTGCAACTTTGCTGAATTCAGATATTAATCTAGCAGTTTTGGAGTGGATCCCTTAGGGTTTTTTATGTACAGTATCATGTCATCTGCCAATAATGGCAGCTTAACTTCTTCCTTCCCAATCTAGATGCCTTTTATTTCTTTGTGTTATCTGATTGCCATGGCTAGGACCTCCAGAACTATGTTGAATAGAAGTGGGGAGATGGGCATCCTTGTCTTATTCCTGATCTTAAAGGTAAAGCTTTCAGCTTCTGTCTGTGAAGTATAATGTTGACTGTGGGTTTGTCATATATGGTCTTTACTATGTTGAGGTCCTTGCCCTATATATCCATTTTGTTGAGAGTTTTTATCATGAATGGATGTTGAATTTTGTTGAATGCTTTTTCAGCATCTGTGGAGATGATCATGTGGTTTTTGTCCTTCTTTTTGTTCATGTGGTGGATGATGTTGATGGATTTTCGAATGTTGTCCCATCCTTGCATCCCTGGGATGAATCCCACTTGATCATAGTGGATGATCTTTTGATGTATTTTTGAGTTTGGTTTGCTAATATTTTGTTGAGTATTTTTGCATCTGTGTTCATCAGGGATATTGGTCTGTAATTTTCTTTGTTTGTGGAGTCTTTGCCTGGTTTTGGTGTTAACAGTGATGTTGGCCTCGTAGAATGAGTTTGGGAGTATTCTCCGCCATTCTACTTTTTGGGAAAACTTTACAAAGGATGGGTATTAGTTTTTCACTAAATGATTGATAAAATTCAGCAATAAAACCATCTGATCCAGTGATTTTCTTTTTAGGTAGTTTTTTGTTTACCAGTTCAGTTTCCTTGCTATTAATTGGTCTATTCAGATTTTGTGTTTCTTCCTGGGTCAGCCTTGGAAGGTTCCATTTTTCTAGAAAGTTGTGCATTTCTTCTAGGTTATCCAGTTTTTTAGCTTATAATTTTTCATAGTATTCTCTCATAATTCTTTGTATTTTTGTGCTGTCCATAGTGATTTTTCCTTTCTCATTTCTGATTCTGTTTATGTGTGTAGACTCTCTTTTTTTCTTGATTAGTCTGGCCAGGGGATTTATCTATTTTGTTTATTTTCTCGATGAACCAGCTCCTGCTTTCTTTGATTCTTTCTATTGTTTTATACTTCTGAATTTTATTTATTCTCTAATCTTTATTATGACCCTCCTTCTACTGACTTTGGGCCTCATTTGTTATTCCTTTTCTAGTTTCATTAATTGTAAGTTTAGACTGTTCATTTGGGGTTGTTCTTTTCTGAGATAGGCCTGTATTGCAATATATTTCCCTCTTAGCATGGCCTTTGCTGCATCCCACAGATTTTGTTGTGTTGAATTATTGTTGTCATTTGTCTCCATATATTGCTTGATCTCTGTTTTTATTTGGTCATTGATCCATTGATTATTTAGGTGCATGTTATTAAGTCTCCATGCGTTTGTGGGCTTTTTCATTTTCTTTGTGTAATTTACTTCTAGTTTCATACCTTTGTGATCTGAGAAGCTGGTTGGTGCAATTTCAGTATTTTTGAATTTACTGAGGCTCTTTTTGTGGCCTAGTATATGATCTATTCTTGAAAATGTTCCAGGTGCCTTTGAGAAGAATGTGTATCCTGTTGCTTTTGTATGGAGTGTTCTGTAGATGTCTGTTAGCTTCATCTAGTCTAATATGTTGTTGATTGGCTCTGTCTGTTTACTTATTTTCTGTCTGGTTGATCTGTCCTTTGGAGTGAGTGGTGTTTTGAAGTCTCCTAAAATGAATGCATCACATTCTATTTCCCCCTTTAATTCTGTTAGTATTTGTTTCATATAATTAAGTGCTCCTATATTGGGTGCATAGATTTTTATAATAGTTATATCCTCTTATTGGACTGACCCTTTTATCATTATGTAATGTCCTTCTTTGTCTCGTAACTTTCTTTGTTTTGAAGTCTATTTTGTCTGATACAAGTACTGCAACTCCTGCTTTTTTCTTCCTATTAGTTGCATGAAATATCTTTTTCCATCCCTTTACTTTCAGTCTGTGTATGTCTTTGGGTTTGAAGTGAGTCTCTTTTAGGCAGCATATAGCTGGGTCTTGTTTTTTTATTCATTCAGTGCCTCTCTGTGTTTTGATTGGTGCATTCAGACCATTTACATTTAGGGTGATTGTCGATAGGTATCTACTTATTGCCATTGCAGGCTTTAGATTTGTGGTTACCAAAGGTTTGCTCTATGTCTTTTGAATGGTGCATTCAGTCCATTTACATTTAAGGTAATTACTGATAGATATGTACTTATTGCCATTTCATTAGTAATTTTATGTTTGTTTTTATAGTTCTCTGTTCCTTTTCCCTCTCATATACTCTTCTCTTGTTATTTGATGGTTTTCTTTAGTTTTGTGATTGGATTTTTCTTTCTTAATTTTTTGAGTATCTATTACAGGCTTTAGTTTTGTAGTTGCCCGAAGTTTCAAGGATATCCTCCTAACTATATAATAGTTTATATTAAGTTGATAATCACTCTCTTTCAAACATAATCTAAAAGTACTTCTTTTTTTTTTCTTTTTCCTCCACCCCACTTTATGTGTTTGATTTCATCATCTGTATTTTGTGTATTGCTTTACTGATTTTGTGTATAGTTGGTTTCACTACTTTTGTTTTCATTTGTTTTAAATTCATACTTGCTTGGTGTGTAATTGGCCTATTACTTTACTGTGGGTTTATTTTCACTTGTGAAAACTATTTAGCCTTAGGAACATTTCCATCTACAGGAGTCCCTTTAACATATCTGTAATGCTGTTTTAGTGGTGGTGAATTCCTTCAGCCCTCGTTTATCTCGGAAATGTTTAATCTCTCCTAAAATTTGAGTGATAATTTCACTGGTAGATGATTCTTTGTTGAAGGTCATTCTGTTTCAGTATATTCAATATTTAATGACATTCCTGTTTGACTATAGTTTTTTCTGAGAAGTCTGCTGGTAGCCTGATGTGGTTTTCTTTATAAGTAATCTTTCTTCTATCTTTGTCTGCTTCCAATACTCTGTCCTTATCTTTATCTTTTCCATTTTAATTGGTATATGTCTTGGTGTTGACTTTCTGGGGTTCTTTTTGTTAGGGTTTCTTTGTGCTTCCATAACCTGGGTGTCTGTTTCCTTCCTCAGGTTAGGGAAATTTTCAACAATTATTTCTTCAAAGAGATTTTCTACCCCTTTTTCTCTGTCTTCTCCTTCTAGTACCCTTACTATGCAAATATTGTTTTGTTTGGATTTGTCACATACGTCTGTTATCATTCTTTCATTTGTAGAGATGTTTTTTTCTCTCAGCCTCATTGTGTTCTGATTGTGTCATTTCTACCCTACCTCATTGTCTCCTCTACTTGAAGCTATTATTCAATTCCCTGTATTGTAAATTTCATTTCAGTTACTGTTGTCTTCAACTCTGAGTGGCTCTTTTTCAGTTTTTCTGTCTTTTTATTGAAGCCATATCTGAGATCTTCAGTACTTTTCCAATCAGTGAGCATATTTGTGACTGTTACTTTGAAATCCTTATTAAGAAGATTGGTGATCTTTGTTTCATTTAGTGCTTTTTCTGGTGTCTTGTCCTGTAGTTTTGTTTGGAGCATATTCCTCTGCCTTTTTATTTTGTAAGGTTTCTGCATTTCTTCTTTTGTATTAGATGGCTCTGCTATGCTTTCTGGTCTATAGAGTAATGCCTTTATGAAGAAGGTGTCCTGTGGTTCCCAGAAGGCTGTTTACTGTCCAGTGCCTGGTTCCCCTCTGCAGTGGAACCCCAGTTGCTGTTGGTTGGCAATGGGTGGAGTTGCCTTTTTGCTTGTTTGCCAGTAGTAGTCTATCTCAGTCTGTTGTGGGTGGCAGCACACTTTAGCTGTCCCTTTCTGAGCCAGATGCTTCTGCTGAGATCATTGTGTTTGGCGCTGCCCTCTTTCTGCCTTGCAGTGATGGTGGGGTAGATTAATGGGGTTAGTGGGGTGGTTGCATGGCTCTGAGGGAGGTACAAAGTGGCAGGGAGTAGTGCGGCCTTGGGGTGGGTCACCCAAGAGGAGAAAGAAAAATTTGGAACTGGCTCCTGCGGGTGCTTCTCTAAATATGCTGAGACAGGGTGGAAACCCTGGGAAAGCCTCCTGCTTCCTGTCAGGCAGCAAAGTCTGATGCTAGTGACCGAGTGGGCTGGCATTCCTGTGGTATGCAGGGAAGCACCTTGAGTCAGAGTTGCCAGCGAGGGGGATGGAGTATTTGGGGCTCCCGGGAGTGCCTGACCTGTTGGTCCACAGGACGTGTGTGGAAGCAGTCTGCCTGCCCCTTTCTTTAGTGGAGAGAGCTTCATCCAGTACTTGCCTCTCTGGTGCCCCCCACTGTTTCTGGCAAAACTTTCAAACTGCTGCCTCTGTTTTGGGTTTCAGTAGGACTGACAGAGTGTGCCTGTCCTCCACAATCGCCTGGAGACTCAGCTTCCCAGAGTGCTCCAACTCTTCCTGGTGTCTATTCCTGCCAATCACCAGAACCCAGTACAATGGGGATTTGTGTTCTCAGCAGATCTCCTGGGCCATGTTTGCAGATTTCCTGAGCACCTGTCCCCTTCCCCACTCTGTTCCTCTTCCTCCTGTCTGTGGGCTGGGTTGAGGGAAGTGCTTGGGTCCCACTCAATCCGGCTCTTCCACTTTACCCTTCTCTGTGTGGTCTTCTTCCCCAGGTGTAGGTGGTCTGCTCTGCAGTCTTCAGGTGGTTTTCACGTATAACTGTATTTGCTGTAGTTGCCTCCGTGTGTGTGTGTGTGTGTGTCTGTGTGTGTGTCTGTGTTGCCTCCATCTGTGTGTGTGTGTCTGGGTGTGTGTGTGTATGGGAGGAGGTTTCCACCTTGCCTTCCTGCTCTGCCATCTTTTCTCCCCCCTCTTTTGTCATTTTTTGTTTAAGTATTTTTTTAAATGGGATGAGGGTAGAACATAATCTTACCAAATAAATAGAAACTTTATTTCCCCCTTTTTTTCTTGATCTCTCCCTTATTTATTCTTTTATCTCCTAAAAATTCTAATTATATGGAGAAATGTATTCTTTGGTTTAGCTTTTAGTATTATAAGAATTACTCTTAGCCTCCCATAAACAAGTGTTTTATGCCTACTACGGTTTGTCATGTGTATTGTCTGTTTATGTTTGTGTAGCTAGCTGGCTATTTTTATTATAATTAACCCTGCTTTCCCTGACTCCCTATTCCTTTAATGAAAGGGAGCTTTTAAAACTCCTACTAATTATTTTCTAAGTATAGAAAGTTTAAGCATGTGAGATAGGATTTATTTAGGTAAGTGTCAAATTTCTTAATATTTGGCCGTAAATATTTTAAACCCTTAAAGATAGATCTTTTTCGGTGACTGAGTCAAACTTGCAATGTTAATGTTTGGATTTTAAAAATAGAGGCAGAATTAGAATAAAACTAGGGTAGTTTTAACTTCCAAGGAGTCAGTGAAACCAACTTGAAAAAAAAATGAAATGTGAGTCATTTCTTACTGTCCTTTCTTCACTGTAGTTTATAATCAAATACATGCATATTAATATTAATAGCAAATAACAAAATAATTAAGATAAAACATTAAAATATTAACACATTAATTTCTAGTCAAAAATAGAACATACTTTTTAAAACGACGTTATGACTAATCTGAGTTACCCAGTTTCCATAGATGTCCATGAATCATGCTTCTTACATGGTAGCTGGCTTTCCTCAGAGCAGATATTCCAAGTGACTAAGGCAGAACTGCAAGCCTTCTTTTCAAAGTCCAGTGTCCCTGGGACTGTCTTTTCATAAGGAGCCCAAGATGGTCACGTAGACTAATAATATAAAAAAGGAGTGAGAGAGGCCTATCCCGCTCCCAACTCTTCAGTTGTGTTGGCTGAAGAATCTGATATATGTGATGAAACCATCTAGGATCTTTAGCTCAGCTGAAACTTCAGATGATTCCAACCCAGCCACCATCTGAGTGCAGCTGCAGGAGAGAGACACAGGCAAGAACCACTCAGATGTGTCCAGAAAATCCACAGAACTCTAAAAGAGATAAAAATAGTGTTGCTTTAAGTCACTAAATTTTGGAGTAGTTCCACAGCAATAAATAACTGAAGCAGATACTGTTAACTAAAATTTGTTTTAATTGTGTTTTATTGTGGACATGAAAGACCAAGATATTTTACTCACCCTCATCATTGAACACTTTATTTGATAACAGTATTTTGGGCCAAAAGATACTGATGTAATGTTTGAAACAGAATTGCAGATCAAGAGTTATTCTGAGGTTCAGACCACAGTGCAGCCAGATTCACCCTGGAGCATTTAAGGCTACTAGGAAGCTTTAAAGAGCAATGAACACACCTCAAGGACCCATCAGTAATACAGGGATCCCAGTTGAATTTCAAGTATTTTCTATTGATAGTTACATAAAATAAAATTAGACATGAGATAATTTAAAGTAAACTAATAATTATGTAAGCCTGTCCCTACTTCCCCCTTGGTTACTTTGTCTTTTCCTACTTTCGATCATATTTTTGTGACTCATTTACAGTAGTATTTAATAAATTTAGGCCCCATGTAGAAGGATGGGATTTGTATCAAGCTGATGCGTTTTAAGTTTCTTTATACCTTCCAGATACAAGAAAACATGAATCCCCCAATGTCAGAGACTGCTAGTGTTTCTTGATTACAAACTCTTTGACCTCAGGTTCACTGAAGATTAGTATATTAGGCATAATGCATTCAAGCTCATTTTCTAAGTTATCTTTCATGTTTTGTCAACTGCCAGGTGGACTTTGAGCATTTTAGGAGAAATGTGCTTTTAAGAGTCATAATTATCCACTGCATCTAGGGCTTATCTGGTATTTAAAAGAATATTAGTAAAGTCACATTTCATTTGGTTAGGAGCTTTCACGTGATTGCAAAATGGTCATGTCATATATTTTCATTTATTTCTGTAGATGTTGGTAGGTTAATATATTTTCAAATTTGAGAACTAAATATTTGTCGACATTCTATTAATATAGCTTGTAACCTCTCATAGTCAATTCTTCTGTATAATTTTACACACAAATAAGCTTGCATTGGCAAGTTCATCTTAAATGTATATGAATTGAAAAGTAGAATTATAAATGTAATAATATAGACCTGGTATATTCTTTAAGGTATACTCATTATGATGTGTAAACATTATAGCCAAGGTATGCTATTGCATTGACTTCCAAAAACCAGACAAATTTGAAAACTTTTCCACATTTTGCACTTAATAAACTAATGTATAGATTATTGCTTATATTTAAAACTAAACAAATTCCACTTTTCTCTAGCCATTCTAACAAAAACTTAATAAGTAGCTATTGCTTTAAAAATGACCAAATCTACCAGTTATTTGGTAAGACCAGCATATTCATAAATTTCCCATCCATGCTTTTTCCAAAAATACTAACCCATATTGTTCTCCCTGGACCTGTTGTAGAGATGACTAATCTAACTGCTGAGGTCTCCCTTTATGTGTTTGATGGAACACTTGGCTTGCTGGACTACAGCTGTGTGTTTATGTGTAGTGCACACCTGCAGGGGCCTGACAAATAGCTGTAGTATGCAGAGGATACAAAATTACCCTGGCAGTGCTGCAAATAAGGAAGTTTCTGTTTTGAAGTCCATATGTGTGCTTGAGATGCCAGCTGGTGTATTTATGTTGCATGCACAGATGTAAAACTGCAAACTGATTTTATACCAAATAAAGTCTAATCTTTTTATACATACTTTGTGTCAAAGTTATGGAGTGGTACAGAAGAATGTTCTCATGACTTAGGTCTTTTAAAATAAAAGGTGCTATTAAAAATATGAATTCATGTCATGACTGGGAAAGAGGGTAGTGACATAGATGGTATTTCTTAACTACTATCATTGTATGGAAGAATGTTACTGCTATATCATTATATAAATAAATAAAGACTTGATTTATTATAATCATTAATATATATCCTCTTTTGTGCCTAGAGTCAGTCAGGCCTGTGTTTAATCCAATTTATGAATACTGAAATGTGAAAGGCAAATTTATATAGTTACTTGAAGGCTTTAGCCTATTTCTTTTTTCAGTATACTTAATTTAACAAGTTGAAATGATTGTGTATTTTGGGTGACGTTTTACCAATGTATTTAATTTTTCTGAAAGAAGTTAACAGTATATACAGGGATAGTATTTTCCAAGTTTATGCAAATTTAAACACCAAGACAAAATAGTAGGAAAGTTGTTTATTCAAAATAACCTTTGAAAAGGCATTTTTTTCTTTTAACTTGTCCCTCTAACTAAACAAAGTCCATTTTTTTAGTATGTACACCCTTAAGAATAATGATTTCATATTTGGATCAAATTGAATCTTCAAATTATTATTTACAAATTAGACCTCTCATCTGTTCTTAACTGCAGACTTATTTTAAAGTTGGAATTCTTCTTTTTTATTAGTGTTTGATATAGTCATTTTTTTCTAAGAACTATCATAGGTTACCAGCTAATGAACTTTTTCAGTATATAATTTCTAGTGTTAATGGGCATGTTTCAGTTGAAGTATTTTCAAAAGTACAGTTGACCCTTGAGAAATGCAGGCTTTAGATGTGTCAACTCCTCATGTAGTCAAAAATCCATATATAACTTTTGATTCCCCCAAAACTTAACTATTAGCCTGCTGTAGACTGAAAGCCTTATTGACATATTAAACATATTTTGTTATGTGTCAAGCACATGTATGTGTATTATATGCTGCATTCTTGCAATAAAATAAGCTAGAGGAAAGAAAATGTTTTTTGAAATTTTTTTAAATTCCAAAACATTTTCCAGTTTATTTATTGAAAAACATTTGCATCTATGTGAACTCATGCAGTTCAAACCCTGTTCATAGGTCAACTGTATTGACTTTCATTATATTTGAAATATGTGTATAAATGAAGAATTCTTAGTCGTTGCACAATGAGAACTGGTTATCTGAATGGCTATACTTAGTTTTGTTTTTTTCTATGACTTCTTAAGGGTATTTAATCTTACCCTAGTTGATAAGTACTGGCATATAAAGTATTTGCAGGTAGAGAGGAGTTCAAATCCTATCCAAAAGAATATTAATTTTAATTAGAAAAATTTGATGATGCTATAAAGATATGTTGGCCTATAATCTTCAGTCCAACACTGTATGTGTATTTCACACATGTACACCTAAATATATTAATTATTTTTCTGACCTTGATGGAAGTTTGTTGTAATTTGTATTTGTAGAACTGCCTTATCCTAGTTCCTTATTTGATTTTATTTGTGCTGATATTTTGTATGCTTTACTAATTATCCATTCTTGGTTATTAATAATAGCAATCTTGTAAATATTTTAAGTAATGCCTTTATTTTTATTAAGTATTACTTTAGTAGCCATGGTTTATCTTTCTTCAGAACAATAGTATGCTTTATTTTCTCATAAAAGGATGTGCATTTGCTATTTCTGGCATAATTTTACTTGAATTTAATTGTCATCTGATTTCAAATGTGGGAAGGGTCTGAGGTTTTAGCATTGTCCTTCAGTCTTAAAAGTATGAATTTTGATTGAGTTAGGCTTCTCAATTCATGAAGACAGCTTGATTTACGTTAATTTTTATATAATGAGACAGAAAGGAGGTATAGAAACCACATCTCCTAATGGCTAACCCAAGGGATAGAATGGTTCTGGCAAAATGTACAGTTATTCACACATTAAAAGTACATCAAGAGGCTACAAAATTCCCAGGGGGAAAAAAAAGGCAGAGCAGAATGGCAGTTTAGTATAGTTGAATGCGCTTTTGATCAGGAGACAGACAGACCCCAACCTTGTTACTCCCATTGTGTGACGTTAGGTTAGATTCCTGGAGCTTTAGTTTTCTCACTAGAGAAAGGGAATAGTAGTCCTGATTTAATAAAGTTGATGTGAGTGTTAATAAGATAATAGACATAAAGCTCTTCCTAAAGCTAGGATGTGAAACATGTAGTAGGTATTGATTATTGACTTTTTTTTGTAGCTTTTGTAGTACTAGCAGTTTGATGTAAATTAATGACATGGGAAATAAAAAATATATGTTAACTCAGAAAAGAATATAAACAGGAAAGATTAATTGTAGGTTTATATTTTTCCTCAAAGAATATTGTAAAGAAAGGACCAACCCTCAAGTTTTACAACTACAAGACAGAACCTTTTATTACTCATTTGAGAGATTATGTTCCATACATTGCTTGGTTACTTAGTGCCAGGGCCAACTTCTTTTAGTAGGGTATCACTTCAAACACTGCTGCCGCCAGTGCAGGTTGCAAGCACATGATTGAAAGCTTCTAGTTCTCAGCTCATGCCCAGATGTCTTTCAATAACCATAGCTAGTAATTTCTTCAAATTGCTCACTTTATCAGCAGCACATGTCATCAATCCTCAAGTGGTTGCTCAAGTCAAACTGCAGAATCTTTTGCTTACATATGCAGCTGCAAACAGGTGAACAGGCAGAAAGTAATTTGTGCAGTTTGGTGGCTGTCAGACGAAAGACAGACAATCTGTGTTTTAAACAGATTGCAGGCCCTGTATGGGCCAGACAAAAGGGATTTCTCCAACTGCAAATAATTCCAAGGTTAACATATTTTCCTTTCTGCCATTAGGTGATTTGTTAAAATTGGAAACAATGAGCATTATAAATCTACACAGAAACTGGAGACAAGATGAAAGAAAATCAGATCACTAAATAGGTTTACATTTGTCTTTCCAGAGAAGTATAACTGGCATTCATATATGATATTTTCTCACAAATTAAGCCAAGTTATAAAATAATTATCTGAAACTTACAAATTTTAACTGTTTCAGGTTGCATTAAGAATTACTGATATTAAAAACAATGAAGTCTGAGTCAATACAGTTTTTATAATAAATATTTCAGTTTCTAGAGTTAATTCAATTTGTGAATGTTATAATTTGCATTTTTCAAATATTTAGTATTTCCCTTAAAACTTCATTAATGTAGATTTCAAAAAGTAGGATATGCTAGTTCTACCAAGGTGTTCAGCACATAAGGTTCAATCTTGGTTACAAAACAAAAATTCTTATGGAGAAAACATTTGTGTAGACTTACACATTTAAAAAGTTATTCTCAATATTCTCCTGGGCGTTACTGGAACCTAACTCTGAAATATATCTTAATCTATTTGTAAGATAGTCATATTTTAGAAGATCATTTCCTAATAACATTAAGAATATTCATCATTTGTCCATGCATCCCAAATTGATAAACTGTTTTAAGATCCTAGAGGAGCAGCACATTACTTGTCAATATTTGTCCATATGAGTGCTTTTATGCAATAAACAGTAAGAAGGACTATATTACATTAGCTTTGCTCGTACTTCATCATGGAAAACTGCTGGAGAGGATATGCAGACATGTTTATATATTTAAAATATGTGTATATGATTGTGGGTAGCACACGAGAAGTGAAAGATTAGTCCTTCTTTGTTATTATCTGTCAGAGCTCCTGTCTATGATAGAGAGCATAACTATAAATGAATATGACTGATTTTTCTCTTATTCACTGGGTCTTTTGTGCTTTCTCTCTCATTTCATAGTCACTTTAGTGTTGTAATTGTTTGTAATGGATAATCTTTTAAACACAGTGTTTAAGAACCTAGTCTTCAGTGTTAAACTGGATTCAAGACCCAGTTCGGTCATATTGTATGATCTTAGACAAGCTACCTAACTCCCAATCCTCAGCTTTTCAGTGATGGTAGTGATATTTATCAAATATTTATAATATTTATAATGTTTTAATAATATTTCAGGGAAAAAAAAGCATTGTGGGTGGTGCCTTGCATATTTTTAAAGTTTAATAAACCTTACTATTTTCTGGTAGAATTTAAACATCCTGAGGAGAAGGAATGTGTCTTGTTTCTGACTGTTTCCTAAGTGCAGGCCTTGAACATGTAAGAACTTGGTAACTAATTGGAATTAATTATAATTGGTTCTGTAAATTTCAGAGTCCATTTTGCTGATTTAACTTTAGTGGTAAAAATTCTTCTGTTCCAGATACCCCAACTTTCAATTTTGATTTGCTTTTTGAGTATAAATAAAATGAAAGAATGTATGCTAATTTTTCTTGTTTTAGTTTACCTAACACTAAGAATTTATTCTTTTTTTAAAAAATTAGTTTATTGAGGTACATGCAATAAAAATGCACAAATATTCGTGTACAGAAAATGAATTTTGACATGTGTATACACTCATTTGGCCATCTCCCAGATCAAGATATCAAATGTTCTCACTATTTTTTCCTCTTCACCTATTTCACCCATTCATCATCCTTACCCTGTATAACACTTGACTGCTTTCTCTGTTTATGAGTCTAAGAAATTGCTCTTGATTTTAGTTATTTTTCAGATATCGATTTTTTAGCTTCATTGAGGTATAATTGACAATATAATTGTAAGATTTAACGTGCTGTACTTGAAAATCGTGATGATTTGATGTAAGTATACATTGTGAAAAGATTAAGCAAATCCACCACACATTTATATATATATATATGGTGAGAATATTTAAATTCTATTTTTAGCAAATTTCAGTTATCCAATACAGTGTTCTTAACTGTAGTTACCATGCTATACATTAGCTCCTTAGATTTTACTCATCTTATAGCTGAAAGTTTGTACCTGTTTAGCAACTTCCCCCACCCTACTGCCCTTGGCAACCACTTTTTTACTCTGTTTCTTTGTGCTTGCCTTTTTTTTTGTTTTAGATTCTACATATAAGTGATACAGTGTAGTTTTCTGTCAGCCTTATTTCACTTAGCATAATGCCCTCAAGATCCATCCATGTTGTTGCAAATGGCAGGAATTCCTCCTCCTTGGCTGTATGACCTTCCATTGCATGTCTATACCACATCTTTATCCATTTATTCATTGATGGACACTTGGGTTGTTTCCATTTCTTGATTATTGTAAATAATGGTACAACCAACATGAGAGTGTAGATCCATTCTTTAAATATTTTTAATTCTGAAAAAATATTACTGATTTTTATTGTCCGATTATTTTGTGAATATAAGCCTCTTGATTTTCAGAGTGACCTGCCATTGTTCCTCCTTCTCTCCATTTGCAGGCCCAAAACTGATGGGTGCTAAAACGTAAATCTTAATTTTATGTCCTATAATTTTGTCATATCAAAATTTCTTTGCCTCTAGAGTAGTAGTTGGAGCTTTTAAAATATACTGATGTGCAGGCCCTACACAAGACTTCTTACTTTGGAATCTCTGAGGGTGTGGCGTGAATGTTGGTCATATATAAAAATTGTTTGTGTTTATCTAATGCAGATCTAGGGTTGAGAACAGGTCCCCTCGAACAAAGATTGGCAAGGGATGACCTATGGAACAAATTGAGGCCACCGCCTGGTTTTTATTGGTACAGAACCACTGTAATTTGGTTATTTATTGTCTATGGTGCTACGGTATTACAACAACAGAGTTGACAAAGTACAATAGAGACCTTATAACTCATAAAGCCTAAAACATTTGTTATCTACCCTTTTCCAGGAAAATTTGGCCAACAGTTGCCTTAGATTTTAGCTTTATCACAGCTTTGCTAATTTCCTAGATTTCTTATTGTACTTGATGTGTTTGTTAGTGAATTAGCTAGATTTTTGGTTATTTTTTTATTTCTCGCCTAATGGATTATGAATTATTGGAGGGCAGGCACTATATTTTATAGCTATTTGAATACTTCAATACTTAATGTAGTTGAAATTGTATAGTTGGGTGTAAGGAAATGTCCGTTACTTGATGCTAGCTATTGGCCTAAGGTTATTGCCTGAGGGTACCAGCAAGGGGCAGTATGGAGTTTTTGTCTTGAATACATTCAGTTTCTTATGTTTTATTCATTTAGTAGTATGTTGAAATAAATATTACAGTATTTTACAATATTACCAAATCATAATTTTATAATTATGGCAAATCTAATTTTTTTCTAATTCTTTTCCTTCAATTTTCATTATTCTTTCAATCAGTTGTACCTAAGTTTTAGATAGGTCTCAGCTACAAAATAGAATACCACATTTCCATAATTACTTTTTAAAAAATTTGTGCTCATTCATGTTTTGGAAAGTTTTGGCAATGAGTAGGATATTTATATCTTGAAAATACTGGGGGTCTGGCAGATAAGAGGTTGATCCAATTTTAATAATAGTTTGATCCCACTTCCAGGCCTTTCATGGGTCCAAATTAACTTACCTTTTTTGCTAGTGTGGTTATAATAGTTTTCTAATTGTAGGTTGCTCAGTAGAGAAAACATAAAGGCATCCCATATAGGCTTCTGTTTTCTCTTAGAATGATGTATTCAATAAATTTTTAACTGTTACTGCAAAAATATTGTTCAAGGATGTGTCTCAAAATTTGTACTCCCATTAGTACACATGCATTTGTTATGTATTTATTAAGAAAGTAAGATCACGGTCTTTAAAATATTTTCTCATTTTAGTTGAATAAAGTGAGTATGTTATGTAGGGCAAGGAAAAAAATAAGGCACTCAGGCAGGTTGCTGACTGCAGTCCAAATGGCTGATTGGAGAGTCTTTATATGCATTGGTAATGTGTTGTGCAATATAAGCTGAAATATATTCCACAAGGGAGGAAAACGGAATAGGTTACATACGCTGTTCCTAAGTGCAATGAATATAAAACTCCATTACTCACTTTAGGCAGGTGCTTTTTATATGAGGCTTTAAAGAAATATAAAACTGCTGGTGAAATGATCGGTTTGTACAGATACCACTTAGCTTCTAGTGCTTTGACCAGATAAAGAAGCTAAAAGTACTCTTGCAAACTTTTCTTGAGTGGTTTAGGGATTGAAGGTTAATATTCTCTTGGTGTAATAACCTGTTAGTATCAACATTGTGTAGCATGAAATTTGTTGCTGACTTGGCTGATAAAAATTATTTTCAGGGACACAGGAATAATTTTCTAGTTTTAATAATAAAAAATGCCATTTACCACAATTTCTTTTTAAGATCCATATATGAATTTAAAAATAGTTTTGAAAATCTTAAATAATATTTCTTTGTAGTTTTCAGTATTTGCTCTTCAAGAACTAGAACATTTTATAGGCCTTAAGACTGCATACATTTTGGATTGTAAAATAGCTCTTTTAGGGTAGGTCTAAAATAAGTTGATGAAGATCATTAAGAATTGAAAGGTATACTTACTAGTCTATAAAGGTTCATAGTGGTCCCTTCTACATATGCAAATGCCTGTATTTCTCTTTCCTTCAACTCTTAGAACAAACATCCGCTAATAGTTTAAGCCTGGAACATTCTTCATTAAATGAATTTTCATGAACATGAACTAAAAGGGAGATTGAAAGGGTAATATATAGGTAGGTATTCAGATGTGTTTTAGGTTTGCAATATGTGAACCAATGGATTTTCTTTTTAAACTTGTTCTAGATTGATTTCTTTCTGTTCTCTCTCTGTATTATTGAGGTGAAATTCACATAACATACAATTAACAATTATGAAGTGTACAATTCAGTGGTATTGGTTGTTTTTACACTGTGGTGTAAATGCCAGTTCTTTCTGGTTTAAAAACCTTTCCTTTGCACTATATCCTTCAAATAACCACTCCTTCACCCCTTCTCTGTCTCATCTGGTAAACTCTAATCTGCTTTTTGTTTCTATAGATTTGCCTATTCTGGGCATACCATATAAACAGAATCTCATATAATATGTGATGTTTTGGAATTTGGCTTTTTTCTGTCAGCACAATTGATACACACAAGTTGTTGTGTGTATCAATAATTTTATTGCATCATATTCTATGGTATGGATATATCAAAATTTGTTTAGCCATATAGCTGTTGGAGGACATATGGGTTGTATTCAGTTTTTGTTTATTACTGACAAGTTGCTGTGAACATTTGGTGTACTGGTTTTTGTATGAACATAAGTTTTCATTTTTCTGGGATAAATATCCAGGCATGTAGTTGTTGGGCTATATGGTAGTTGCATGTTTAGTTTTGAAAGAAATTGCCAAACCATTTTCAGGAGTGGCTGAGCCATTTTATGTTCCCACCAGCAATGTATGAATGATCCATTTTCTAACATAGTCACCATCATTTCATTTTATCCCTGTATTTTATTTTAGTTGATTGGATAGGTGTATAGTGATATCTCCTTGTGGTTATAAATTGCATTTCTCTGATAGAAATGCAGATGATATTGAATATCTTTTTAGATGCTTATTTGCTATTTATATATCCCCTCAGTGAAATACCTGTTTATGTCTTCAGCACACTTCTTAATTGGGTTGTTTTTGTTCTTACAGTTGAGTTTTGAGAGTTCTTTATGTATTTTACATACTAGTCCTTTGTCATATATGTGGTTTGTAGAATCTTTTCTCAGTCTTCAGCGTTTCTTTTTTCACCCTCTCAAAAGCATTTCACAAAGCAAGATTATTAATTGTGGTGAGATCAAAACCTTTCCTTTGTGGATTGTGCTTTTGCTGAGAAGTGAGGGGACTCTGCCTTGCCCTACATTCTGAAGATTTTCTCCTGTATTTTTTTTTTCTTGAATGTTTTTTGTTTAACATTTACATTTAAGTCCATGATTCATTTTGGCTTTTAAAAATAAGATGTTAGACCTAAGTTGAAGTTTTTTTCTTTGTTTTTTTTTTAAGCCTATTGATATTCATCTGTTATAGAACTGTTTGGTGAAAAGGCTGTCTTTGTTTCATGGAACTGCATTTGTAGCTTGGTCAAAAATTATTTGACATATTTGTGTGTGTCTCAGTTCTCCATTCTATTCCACTGATCTGTATATCTGTTCTTCCACCAGTACCATACAGTGTTGATTACTGTAGCTGTGTAATAAGTCTTGCAATTAGGTGGACTGATTCCTCCCACTTCTTTTTTTGGAATTATTTTAGCTATTGTTTTTCTTTGCTTTTCCATAAATATTTTAGAAAAAATTATCTGTGTGTGAAAAAAATCTTTACTGAGTTGAGTCTTCTAATATGTGAACACTATATGTCTCTTCATTTATGTAGATCTTATTTAATCTCATCAGCATTCTTTTCAGCATACAAATCCTCTACATGTTTTATTAATTTTATCCTAAGTATTTCATTTCTTCAATTATTGTAAATGATATTGTATGTTTAACTTCAGTGTGCATACATATTCATTGCTAATGTATAAAAATACACAGATTTTTCTATTTTTATTTTATATCCTCCAACCTTACTAAGCTCAGTAAGTAGGTCGAGAAGTTTTTAAAAATATTACTTGGGCTTTGTACATAGTTACATCACCTGCACATAGGGATGGGCTTTTTGGTTTTTGTTTTTACTTTCTCATCTATATTCCTCTTATTTTTCTTTATTGTCTTATTGCACTATCTAGAACGTCTAGCATTATGTTCAATAACAGTGAGAACCAACATCTTTGTCTTTGTCTCAATTATAATGTGAATGTGTTCAGTCATTCACCATTAAGAGCTTTGGATTATTTTGTAAATGTTCGTTCTTATGTTAAGGACCTTCTTTTCTATTTCTGTTTACCTGGAAGTTTTAGTCATGAATGGTTGTGGAATTTTGTCAAGTGCATTTTCTGCATTGACACATGATTTTACTTTAGTGTGTTAATATGGTGGGTTACATTGATTTGCCAATATTGAACTAAACATTCTTTCCTGAAAATAAACCACACTTGGTCATAGTGTATTTGTATTTATATTTATACACACTCAAACTTATTGCAGAATTCTATTATCTAATATTTTATATTTTCACATATATATTGATGAAGAATATGTGTTTTTTTGGGAGGGCTTTGTTTTGGAATTGGGGTAATTCTAGCTAGCTTCATAAAATGAAATGGGAAGTGTTTCCTTTTTTTCTTTGTCCTGGAAGAGATTGTATAGAAGAGATATCAATTCCTCTTGAAAGATTTGTTATAATTCTCTGTCTTTCCCTGGAGATTACTTTTTTGGGAATGTTTTTGTTTTTTATCTTGATTTATTGGTCCTTATCATCAAAGTTGTCAAATTCTCTGTACAGAATTGTTTGTGGTGTTTCTTTATTAACCTTTTGGTATCTGCAGAGTCTGTGGTAATATCCTGTTTCATTCCTGAAATTGGCAATTTATGGCTTCTAGTTTTCTTTTTTCCTTTGTTAGCCCTACTAGATGTTTGTCAGTGTTACTAATTTAAAAAAAAACTACTTTAAATAAATTTGTTCATTTCTGTCATCTTTAAATAACTAAAGACTAGTTTAAATTTAATTGGTTTCTGCTATTTGGGATTTTATTGCTCTTTAATCTACTTTAATCTCATGTTAATACAATCATTTCTGCTTTTTAAATAAATTAAGATTGAATTCACATAACACAACATTTACCATTTAGTTATTTTAAGGTGTGCAGTTCGGGGGCTTTTATTATATTAATAAAGTTATGCAACCATTACCATTGTCTATAGTTAGAAAATTTATCACCAAAAGGGATATCTCATACCTTTATTAGACACTCCCATTCCCACTTACCTCCATTCCCTGGCAATAACTAATTTACTCTGTATTTCTGGATTTACCTATCTGATTATTTCCTGAAAGTGAAATAATGCAATATGTAACCTTTTCTGTCTGACTTCAGTAACATGATGTTTTCAAGGTCATCCATCTTATAGCATGTATTAGTACTTCGTTTCTTTTTGTGTCAGAATAATATTCCATAGTTCTGGTATACTACATTTTGTGTATCCATCATTGGTTGGTGGACAGTTGTTTCTACTTTTTGACTATTATGACCATCCTTGTATAAGCTTTTGTGTGGACATATGTTTTTAGTTCTCTTGTGTATTACATAGGAGTGGAATTGCTTGGTCATATGGATTTCTAAGTTTAATTTTTTGAGGAAGTGCCAAGTTGTTTTCTATATCAGCTACACCATTTTACATTCCCACCATCAGGGTATGAGAATTCCAGTTTCTCCACATTCATACCAATACTTATTATTGTCTTTATTTAAATAGCCATTCTATTTGATGTGAAGTGGTATCTTAATATGTTCTGTTTTCTTTTGATTAATATTTGTATGGTTTACCTTTTCTTAAACATTTACCTACCTGCAGCCTGCCTACATACTTACATTTGAACTGAGTCTCTTTTAGACAGTGTAGAGTTTGGTCATATTTTTACTCCAGTCTGCCAATCTTGTCTTTTAATTTCTATATTTAGAACATTTACATTTAATGTAACTGTAGGTAGGTTAGGCCTGAAGCCTGCCTTTTATGTTTTTATTTTATGTTTGATCTTTCTTTAAAAAATTTTTCTTTTTCTTTCTTCTTGTCAGTTACTTGAACATTATTTAGAATACATTTTGACTTATGTTCAGTTATTTTGAGTGTATCTTGTTGTGAAGCTTTTTATTATTATTATTATTTTTTGGTATCATTAGTATACAATCACATGAGCAACATTGTGTTTACTAGATTCCCCCCATTATGAAGTCCCCACCACATACCCCATTACAGTCACTGTCCATCAGCGTAGTAAGATGCTACAGAGTCATTACTTGTCTTCTCTGTCCTGTACTGCCTTCCCTGTGCCCCCCTTACATTATGTGTGCTAATCGTAATGCCACTTATTCCCCTTCTCCCCCCCTTCCCACCCATCCTCCCCAGTCCCTTTCCCTTTGGTAACTGTTAGTCCATTCTTGGGTTCTGTGAGTCTGCTGCTGTTTTGTTCTTTCAGTTTATTCTTTGTTCTTATGCTCCATAGATGAGTTAAATCATTTGGTGCTAGTCTTTCTCTGCCTGGCTTATTTCACTGAGCATAATACCCTCTAGCTCCATCCATATTGTTGCAAATGGTAGGATTTGTTTTCTTCTTATGGCTGAATAATATTCCATTGTGTATATGTACCACATCTTCTTTATCCATTCATCTACTGATGGACATGTAGGTTGCTTACATTTCTTGTAAATAGTGCTGCGATAAACATAGGGGTGCATATGTCTTTTTGAAAGTGGACTCCTGCATTCTTAGGGTAAATTTCAAGGAGTGGAATTCCTGGGTCAAGTGGTATTTCTATTTTTAGTTTTTTGAGGAACATTAATACTGCTTTCCACAATGGTTGAACTAATTTACATTCCACCAGCAGTGTAGGAGGTTTCCCCTTTCTCTGCATCCTCATCTGCATTTGTTGTTCCTCATTTTTTCTATGTTGGCCATCCTAACTGGTATGAGGTGATATCTCATTGTTGTTTTAATTTGCATTTCCCTGATAATTAGCGATGTGGAACATCTTTTCATGTGTCTGTTGGCCATCTGAATTTCTCTGGAGAATTGTCTGGTTGTATCCTCCACCCATTTTTTAATAAGGTTATTTGCTTTTTGGGTGTTGAGGTGTGTGAGTTCGTTACATATTTTGGATGTTAACCCCTTGTCAGATATGTCATTTATGAATATATTCTCCCATACTGTAGGATGCCTTTTTGTTCTGCTGATGATGTCCTTTGCTGTACAGGAGCTTTTTAGTGTGATGTAGTCCCATTTGTTTTTAATTTTGATTATATTTTCCCTTACCTGAGGAGATTCGTTCAGGAAAAAGCTGCTCATGTGTATATTGAGATTTTTCCCTATGTTGTCTTCGAAGAGTTTTATGGTTTCATGATTTACATTCAGGTCTTTGATCCATTTTGAGTTTGCTTTTGTTTATGGGGTTAGACAATGATCCAGTTTCATTCTCTTGCATGTAGCTGTCCAGCTTTGTCAACACCACTTGTTGAAGAGGCTGTCATTTCCCCATTTTATATCTATGGCTCCTTTATCGTATATTAATTGACCATATATACTTGGGGGTTTATATCTGGGCCTTCTAGTCTGTTCCATTGGTCTATGGGCCTGTCCTTGTGCCAGTACCAAATTGTCTGATTACTGTGGCTTTGTAGTAGAGCTTGAAGTCAGGGAAGCATAATCCCCGCAGCTTTATTCTTCCTTCTCAGGATTTCTTTTTCTATTTGGGGTCTTTTGTGGTTCTATATGAATTTTAGAATGTGAAGCTTTTTTAGTGATAGTTTTAGGCTTATTCTTTCATGTATCTAACTTATTACAGTCTACTATATTACAGTCTACTAGTGTTACCATTTTTCCAATTCAAGTGATGAGTAGAAACCATACTTACCTTTATATTTTTTTACTTTCCACTATTTCTAATATAATTGTCTTAAATATTTCATCTATATATGTTGACACCCACATCATATATTCTTCTTATTTTTGTGTCAATATGAAATGTAGTATAGAAAGCTTGATAAGGAAAGTCTGTTATACTCACCCTATTTTTGCTTATTGTTTCTTTTTTCCCAGTACTACAACATTCCTTATTTTATCCTTTCTGTTTGGACTTACTTTAACTTTTGGGTAGGTCCTCTACTTAAAAGTTTGTGCCTTCTTAAGTTAAAGCTCCAAACCTAAAAGTTCCATTAAGTTGAATGCTTAATAATATAATGCAGATTTTCTTAGCTTTACTTACCTGAGAGGACTGGTTTTCCCCTTCAGTCCTGAAGGATATGTTTAACAGTTGAAAATGTTCTGCTGTTTCCTGTTGGACTTTATTGTTTCTTATGAAAATTCATTTGAATTTTTTTTCCTTTATGGGTAAAAGTGTCACTAGTCTTTTGCTCCTTTCAAGATTATTCCTCTGTCTTTAATTTCAGAAGTTTATCTATAAAGTGTTTTGATTTCTTTGAGTACCCTGAGGCTGGCTTAGCTTAATCTTCAGGGTTAAGCCTTTGCAAAATTTGGGAAGTTTTCAGCTATTATTTCTTCATGTATTTTTTAGCCCCATCTTTCTTCTCTCCTTCTGGGACTCTGATAACATGAATGTGAGATCTTTTGTTATGATCCCACAGATCCTGAGATTCTGGTCTTTCTTTTCTCTTCTTTTTTTTTTTTTTTTCTTTACAGTTCAGATTGGGTAATTTTTATTGTTCTGTCTTCCACTTTAGTGTTCTTTCCTTTGTCTTATTCATTCTGGAATTGAACCCATCCATTGAGTTTCTTATTTCTGTTACTGTGTTTTTCAATTCAGAATTTCTTTTTGGTGGCTCTTTATGTGACTGTTGTTGTTTCTTTCTCCCTTTGTCTTCCCTTCCTCCTTTTTTATTTCTTTGCTATATCTTTTTCATCTGTTTCAAGTATGCTTATAATTGCTTATTTGAAATATCTTTATGATGCCTGGCTGTTTAAAAGCTTGTCAGTTATAACATCTCTGTCGTCTTAGTGGCATATATTAATTGTCTTTGCTCATTCAGTTTGGATCTTGGTTTTGATATGACAAGTGACTTCAACTGAAATCTGGATATTCTGGGTATTGTTTTCTGAGACTCAGGATTTTACTTAAACCTTTTGTTTTATCTGGCTTCATTTGATAATGTTCTAACACTGGAAGGCGACATGCACTCTTATTACCGACAGGTGGGGGCAGAAGCCCAGGCTTTTCACTTGGCTTCCATTGTTATTGAAGAAAGGGGGATCCTAGTAACTTCTGGCCTATGGTGGGAATTCTAACTTTCATTTTGATTTCCATTGGTATCTCTGTGGTTTGGAATGGTTGGATTTCTGCCTCATTGCTGCTTCTCATGAGGGGCCTCCACTGAGGTCCCTTGTCTTGGTGGTGCTGGTTAGGGGTAGTGAGGCAGCTCATTGTTGCTGGGAGTTGGTGAAAGTCTTAGACCACAGTTTTTTTCTGTGGTGTTTGGCTGGAGTAGAACTGTTACCTAAACATTTTTTGTCTTACTGGGATGCTTGTTACAGTTCCTTGGTGAGGGAGAACTGGCTTTTGTTGGGAATTTTTTGTCTGTACCCTTTGGCCTTTCTGGGTTGTTGGTTTCTTTAGCTTCAAATCTGGTGTATATTAGGCAAAAACAAAACTTCACCATTGTTTCTTTCTTTGGGTCCTGAGGTTCCCTAACTGGTTTGCCTTCTTCTTTCCATCTTTCAGTCTTCTTATTTTTGTTTAATATATATTGTTGGGTTTTTAGTTGTACTTAGCATGAGCAGTAGGGAAAAGTCTACCATGTCTTCCTGGAAGACAGGATATGGAAATAGTTCATTTGTATAATGAATTATGAAAAAGTACCTTTTTAAAAATCATAATTTTTTTTTCTTTTATTAGAATTAGGGTGAATGTGGCCTTGAGTAGTCATCTGTTTGTTGATGCTCTTATTTGTTTGCTTAACCACACCTCAGCGACCTGACTTGATATCTTACTCTGAATTTGGCTGTAGTGACATTTATTTTTTAGGGATATGTCCTATACTGATTTCTGAATAATTTAGAGCTCAGTTTATGTTATAGATTGCATCATCATTTGTTCTTCCTCTCCTTGCACATCACTTTTAAATGTATTTCTTATAGTCCTGAGATCATCATCTATTTTATTTTTATATTTGGGCTATTCACTGGAAAAGCTTGGTGTTATTTGTAAATTTATATTTTGTACTCTATCCTCTTTCATTTCATTTATGTTTTTATACACACACACACACACACACACATATATGCACACACATACACATATACATATACACACACATATAAATTAGTAGCGGTTGTTTTTGTTCCTGATTCTATCTACAATGATTACAGAGCATAATTTATTTATTTAATAATAGAGTAGTTATTAATAGAGTAATAATAAGAGTACTTAATATGAAACCTTATTATGTGATAGTATTTAAGTTTCCAAACTTAGTTTTTAGATTATTTAGAAGTTTAACAAAATTTCATTTTTCTACATTAATTTCAATTTCTATGTAATTTCTAATATTTTTCCATGTGTAGTTTTCACACAGTTGTAACCATATTTCATGTACCATTTTATGTTCTATTGCTTGATATAACATTTCTTAATATGTTTTGTATACTTTTACATAAACATTAAGTAACAGGTTTTTAATAATAATAGTAATAGTAATAATAGTAATATTTCATAACACACCTAACCATTCTCCTCTCTTGTGACATTTGTTTTCCGACTTTTTTGCTGACGTGTAATTAATATTGCTATAAGCATTTTCTTCTTCTTTTAGTTATTTCTTTGAGATAAATTCCCTAGAATAAGTTGGTGATAAATTATAAAAATTTAGAAATAATGTAATATGTATTGCTTCTCAAATCATTCCACGAATATATAATACAACTGGTAAACAAGGGTAATAACTATTCTAATGAGGCCTCAACAATATTAAATATTGTAGATCGTACGTACAGATACTTCACTTTTCCTTTAATTCACTTTTCTTTATCTATAGTAAATTGATCTTCTGTCATATATCTTTTAATTACTTCTGTTTCCTCTTACTTGAATTTGCTTTTGTATTCTTTGCCATTCATTGATTCATGAATTCACTTATTCATTCAACAAATTTCTAAGTGCTTTTTAATGTGATTGATTAAAATTTTAATGTATTTTTCGAAAGAAATTTTGAAAGTTTGTGTAAAGTCTTTGGCTTCTCCCTATGAATATTTATACAATAAAAATGGAAATGTTGACTTGTCAAAGAGGGCTGGCCACATTTGATTTCTATTTATAACAATAACTTTTGCTTACAGGTTTTGTATACTTACTAGTCTTATTATTATTACCACCTTTATGAAAATAACATGTGGTGTGTTGTCTTTTGAATGGTGTCCACACCAGCCATCTGTTTGCTATCCTGGTTATGACATTGTGTCTAGGCAGAGACAGTATTGCATGAGTGAGAAACCTTTACCCCAGTTCCTTCTTTTGACTAACTCCTTTGAAGTAGCTTAAGTGGTGTTTTCTTAAGACTCCCCAGACTAATTTAATCCCTTCGCTCCTTATGTTTTTATAGCACTCTAAACTTCCCATTTTTGGCTCTTTTCATAGTATTATGTAGGTACATATTTGTGTAGTTATTGGTTTAATGGCCAACAATACTTCTCTCACTAGATTGTGCATTTCATGAGAGAAGATCCTAAATTGGTCTTGTTTACCCCTATAGTCCTAGATTCTGCTTGACATATAGCAGGGTATAGTAAATACTTACTAAGTGAATGAATGAGTGAGACATGTGAGTCCATGTGTAGTATGAGGGAGCATCTGGAGATGATCATGCATGGGTGCAGACAAAAATTCACTTCCTTAAACCAGGATTAAAGAAAGTCCAGTGTTATATGCAGGAGTGCTTTGATTTTGTCATGGATTGGAGGCCAGTGATTGAAGTAGCAAGATCGAATCTTGGTTGCATGCAGTCATAGTTCATACAGTCAAAGAATAGCTTATCAGAACCAAAGTTTCATAGTGGTCAGATGGTTACCTTGGTAATTGTATGATACTGTAGAGTTAAGGGTGTGTCCTGGCAGAATGTAAGTTAACCTAAGGCAGGAAGAGTCATCTTGTCCCGCACGCAGTGAGTGGATGTGTCGCATTTGTTTTTATTCTGATGTGAATGCAAACCTTTACCACCAGCCTGCACACATACACACACATATACACACACACGATGTTTCCTTAATTTAAAAGATAGTTTTTCCTTTCATTATGGCTTCTTTCACTTTGTCAGCTAGTCATTTAGCATTTTTATCCACATTTAAAAAATGTAAAAAAATCTTTGCCACAGTTTCCCTTTTCTGTTTATAATAAGGCCTTTCAAAATTGACTCTACACTTCCTGCATGGTATTTTTAAATGATCTCATTTCATTTTTGCTGTAATGCCTACATTGTTTTGTTTATTAATCTAGTGACCAAGAGTGGTGATTTCCTCCACTCTTTCCCCCTTTTGTTGTCAGAATATGGAGTTTAATATAATCAACTTTTGTATAATAGTTGTCCTTTGGATATTCCCCCCAGTGGTTATTACTGAGAATTTAGTTTCACATATATTCTCCTCATATGTGTTATGAAATTACCTAATCTAAGAAGCAGGAACTTTGATTTTTCTAAGCATTTTATTTTCATATCCAAGTGTTATTTTTTAAGTTCTTGTATGGGGATAATACTAAATAATCATAACTAATAATTGGATATTACTTATTTTTTCAACCCAGAACTTATATATACATTTAAAAAACTCTTAATATTGTATCACTTTGTTATTTATATAATAAAGAAAAATTATTTTTCATATATTACATAGTTCTTAGAGGCTAGTGGAAAATATAAAAAGTTTCAGAAATTATCCTTGCTGTATCATTTAATAAACAAGTTTTTAGTTCTTTTAAATTTTTTTCATCTTTCACTGAAATTGCTGACTTTACCTAGTCATAATTTTTTCTACCATATCTACAAAAACATATTAACTGCTTCATTTAGTGTAAATTTTCTTTGTCTTTAAAAAAATACTGACAGTATTATGACAATATTACTCCCTTCAAAGACCACTTTTCTGTATCCCATCATATAGTATTTAATCTCCTTTCACTACAGCTGATCATTGGCTTTCAGAGCAATGGAAACTTAGTTATAATTGAATCCAACTACTCACTTTTTCATATGAAGAAACTGAACCACAAAGGTTTTAAATCCAAGATGACAGCTGTTTCATGGAAGAGCAGAGTTTATACTAAAGTAAAGGTCTAGTGATTAATATATCTTTCAGTAAACTTCCTTATTGCTCCTTAATGTTTGTAAACTCAATTTCCCTAATCTAAGCATGTGTACTGTTTGTAGTAATAGTAACAATAGTGAGAATATACTAGCTGATTTTTATTGAACCACTTACATGCCAACTGCTCTGTTAACCACTGTCCATTTATTATTAGAGTGCTCATGATTATTCTGTAAGGTAGCTCGTGACATATACTCACTTTACAGAGAAGGAAACTAAAACAGTGTAGTTAAGTACATTTTGGGGTTTATAACGTGTTTAATATCTCTGCAGTTCCTGCAGTGTTTAACCTAAAAAATACTTGTTGCTTCCTCTTCTATCATGAGTGAAATCTTAGGAGAAAATTCATTTATAAGCTACATTTTCTTAAGAAACATATAGCATATCATGATGTGACTTTTATTCCTGGCAGCATGGGATACTAGTTAACCTGAAAACCTTTCCTCTACAAACACATAACACATAAATTCTAAGTGAGTTGCTGAACCTGCATGAAAGAAAAAACGAGGAGGAAACTGAAAACCAAGAGTGGGAAATAGGCACTCAAGCATTGACTGAACTAATGGACTCTGGCAACCACGTTATCAGGTGGCTTGGCTTTTAATCACCAAAAGGGGGTGGGGACAAGAAGGGAGAAGGCGTGTTCTGTTTCCCTACTCTCATCACTACTAAAGACCAGTGAAAAGGTGAACTGTTTCAAAAATCGGCCACACTTTGAATTTAATAAAGAAGCTTCTTTGTTTTGGCCTTGATGAGGAAGTGGGAAGGGTGCATTCCCTGAGAATTTGTAACCACAGTCCTGTCATCAGTCAGATGTTAATTTCTTGCATCACCTAGGATCAGTCAAACTAGTAAGTTAACTTGCCATGTGGTACTGCATAGGCTGGTTACCTAGCAGTTAACTGCTGGATATCTAGCAGTTACAGGTAGTTATATTTTATATCTATTACTTTATTCATACATTTTGGCTTAACTCAACCCTAGATTACCACTTCACTTTCTTTTCCATGTTAAAAACATTATCAACAATGAAAAGTCAACCACTGCCTTTTAAAGTTTGCTGTCTCCTATTTGCTTGTCTCATCAGAGGGAGCCATTTGCAATCTTTGTCACATATTGAGTCTTAGAAGCAGCCAGATTTCTTGGTACACCTATCTTTCCTGTTCTAACTACTCTTATTCTGACTCCCACTTTCTTATGTGATGTATCTTCCTCTCATTTCATTTTCTCCTTGTATTTTTCCCCTGATGTTAATGCTTTCCTTTTACTGTAGTATCAACCATTTGGGAAGTCTTTGCTATTTTTATTTTCTGTAATTTAGGTCCTTTATAACTCTGCTAAGGTGGTTTATCCCTTCAATGTATATGTTAAAAGAATTTATCTCCTTCCCCTTTTAGAAACCTCAATTATTGGTTCGCTATCCTGTTCTTTTTACTGTTTTTGTTTATCAAGCATGAGTCCTGACTGCTTGAGCATCCTGAATGACATTTTATTTTATTACAGTTTTGCATATATTTACCTCTAAATTTCTAAAAAAATGCTTATATTGAAATTTTCTTACTTTCCATGTTTAGATATTATCTACATATTTTCTGTTGCTACAAACTTAGTGTCTTAACATAAATATATTCCTAGAATTCTGTAGTTTAGAAGTCTGAAATGAGTCTCATACAAAAATCAAGGTGTCAGAACGGCTATGTTTCTTTATGAAGTCCTAGGAGAGAATCCATTTCCTTGCCTTTTCCACTTTCTGTAAGCCACTTGCTTTCCTTGGCATGTGGCCTTCTTTCTGTCATGTGTCTTTCTCTGACTCTCCTCTTCTGCTTCCTTCTTTCATTTTTAAGGTCTCTGGTGATAGTATTCTCCCTATTTCAAATCAGCTGATTGGTAACTTCAATTCCATCTGCAACCTTAATTCTTGTTTGACAAGTATGGTAACATATTCACAGGTCCTGGTATTAGGATGTAGACATTTTTTGCAAGGTGGGGCAGGATGATACTGCCTACCAAAGAGGATTTAGCTTTTAGAGCCAATACTCACTATCTCTATTTCTATTCTTACCTAAATTATATAATATAGTATCACAATTTTAACTTAAATTTATATTTAATAGATTATATTATGACCATGTATGAATTATAATGTACTACCTTTAAGTATTTTTTTCTTAAGCAACTTTTATTCTCTCTTCTCTTCCTCTAATGGACTGTATGGCAGCAGTATTTGAGTATATGTATGTAGGAGTGCTTTGTAAAGGCAGTGTTTCAAATGCAAAATACTGTCACTATCTTCGTGGTTGTCCTATTGATATTGATTCATGCCAGCTGACTATACATATTACCAAAATACTGAAGTTTCTCTTTAAGTTCTGTGTGAAGTTCATCTGATTTCTCATAAAAAAAGTTACTTGAAGAGTAACTACAGTATTTTGGCCTCCACTTGTAACAATTATAAATCGTGGCCTGCATTGTTACCTAACTAATATTCGTAATACTGCCTATATCCAAGCCATGGTTTTTTAGTTTCAGTGCTTTTGTTCTTTTTGTTTAACCATGTTGCATCCCTAACAGATTTTCATTCACAATTTCAGAAAGCAGCATTCATGTAGAACACAATGTGAGTGGTACTGTGAGTTGTGTAATGCCAAGACTCTGTTCTTCTCTACATTCCAGTGCTTACATTTGGGACATTTTACAGATTTGGTTTGAAAGTGGAATGGAAAGAAACCCAGGTTATTTTATTAAGACTTTTGTTTTTAGAGCAGTTCTAGGTTCACAGCAAAATTGGGAAGGTACAGAGATTTCCCATATACCTTCTGTCTTCATACCTGCATAGCCTCCCCCAATATCAATGTACCCCACCAGAGTGGCACATTATTTGTTACAGTTGATCAACTTACATTGACACATCATAATAACCCAAAGTCCATGATTTACATTACCAAGATTGTTTTTTACTAGCAACTTTTCTCCATTGTTGAAGTCCATCAAGAGATGACTCCAATTTATTTTTTAAAAATCTGAGCTTGTGGCATTAAAAACAAACTATAAAAAAGGCTTTCTTGTGAAATTATACATAACATGTTTTAGCTATTAGAAGAAATTTTAAAATATGAGAGAAGTGGAATGATCATAAAAATATGAACTAAGTTCTTGATACTGTTAATCTAAACCAAGGTGCATTTATATAGGTATATGAAATTGTTATCATAATAACAATTTTGATATTGTTTCAAATATTAAGTAACCTCTTTTGATAAAAGTCTTATATATAAATGCATTAGGTATTAACAGAGACCTACCATTTGTGACTGAAGGTAGAGTCCTAAACTTTGTATACTGTAAAAGAAACTATGGCATCATTTAATCTTCTGAGTGAGTTTTTTGAGTCACAGATTTTGAGAATCTGATAAAATTACAGAAAAGTGTATAAATACATAACATTTTAGAGTCTTGCTCTGAGGATAATAGATACCACTTCAAATGGAAACAACACAGGTGGTGAATATTAGAAAATAGCAGCCAATTAATACTTGTTTATGTAACAACCAAATAGATATTAGTCAATTGGGAGGTCTTTCTGAATTAAGGGTTAGTAATGGGAAGGTGTTTCTTGATGATGTCCTTTAACTATTTGTAATCATGTAGTGTGTTAGTTAATTGCAGATTCTTGGGCCCCATCTCAGGAAAACTGTTGGGGGTTATGGGACTTCCTGACCTCATTAAGGTTATTAAAGATAAAAGATTTCAGAATAATGTTTAATATATCTATCATAGGAAGTTTATGATTTTTGTTTTATTTGGAAGTCCTTTAAGAGGAACTATATATAAATAGTGAATAATATATATTTAATCAAAATCTGGAATGGGGAAAAGAAGGGAAATTATGTTGGTAGATGTTCATGAATATAGGCAAAATGATGGGTACAGTCTTCTGTGCAGGGATCAGATTGTATTATACACCTTAGCTCTTTCACTAACTATAGCACTTTGAGCAAAATATTACTTAATTCCTTTAATCTGTTGTATCTTAATCTGAAAATGAGGATAATGTACATTTTTATTGTTGGCCTGTTATGAGGGTTGAATGAGAGAGATAGATATGAGCATAAAATAACATAAGTCCTCAGTAAATATTAGTTGATTAGAGTTTTTCATCTTTATCATTATCATTTTAGTGGTTTGAAATGTTGTTAGTGTAATATTCTTTAAGTTTCCCTGCCTGTTTAATCCTCACCGACCATTTAGGGCCAAATGAATTTCTTCCTTCTAAATTAAAATTTTTCTACCATTTATTTTATGATAATTATTCCCTTCTTTACTTTTATGTCCTTCAGCAATAGCATATAATAGAGATGTTAATGCTCACTTTTGGTGAATTGATATAGAATTCCTTTGATTCTTTTATCTACACATGGCATGTCAGTTTTGTTTATAAGCTATTGTATTTTAACTTAGTTGCTGTTTTGAGATACCTTGTTTCTTTTTCCTCAACCCACCTGACCAGCATATTTTGAGGAGTCTGTTTACCCTAAAAGTTTCCTGTTGAAATAAGATGTATCAGCCTAAATGAAACTCAATTTATATGTTACATTTGTTACAAATCTTGCTCTTGTATTCTAAAATTAAATATGATTTATTAGTCTCCTGTTTTGTTAAAACACATGATTATTTAAGATACTTACTTCTTGAGCTTGACTAATCAAGAGCTGACTACATAACTGTAGTTATGAGAGTTCAGCCCATTTATTTTAAACTTGCATCCTTCCACCGCCTAAACAGTGAACTATGAAACCTAACACAAATACGGTAAGAACATCTGAGGCAGATAATTAAGGTATAATTAAGTTTAAATGCCTTGGTGAAGGAATATAAAAATTATTTAAATTCAATCAGCTAGTACATTTGCAGTTTTCTTTTATTAGGTGTGAAATCTAAGAATCCCCTGCCAACTCTTGAGGGCTCAGTCCAGAATGTTGAACTGAAGTACTGCAGTACATCATTGGTCAGATGTGCCTCTGGGACCATGGGATCAATAAAAATTTGTGCCAAAGCCCCAGGTATGTGCAGCTGGACCGTGTAAAACTTTATTGCCTGTATAGGAGAATTGGCCTTGCATTTTATAAGGAACGTTACTGAAACAAGAATTTGCTCATTGTTCCTATGAATCAGAGGTTTTAAATTTTTTCTTTTTTACTTGAAAAAATGTTTTAAATTGTGCCAGGATGATACTTCTTTACTTAAATAAATTAATTTCCATTTAATGAAAAACACTTTCTTTGCATAGTTTTAAGAATGGTAATGAGGGAGAACAACTAAACTTCATTCTTATACTTTTTGGGAGAATAGGAGATACAGATATATATGACACTTAAAATTAAATTAAAATGTTAGTATAATAAAAAAAAAGTCCAGCTGTTTTTCAATTTAAGGTTGTAATATACTTCACCTTCTTACCAATACTTATTTCATAATACTTTCCTTAAACTATTTGTAATTTTTTTTCAGTGCAAATTAAATTTCTAGAGAAATTTAAAGAGGTACAGAGTCCACTGAATATTTAGAATATACTGTATTTCCTTTTTGTAAGCTTACTGAACATGTTCTACATTAATTAGCTAAATATTAAAACTTAATTTTTAAGAGTTAAATGTGCTTTTATATTAGTAATATTTTTTAGAGAATAAATGTACAGCTAAAATGACCAAATATTGAAATGTTATATTATGATAGTATATTTCAAGATCAAGCGTTCTCAAGCTACTTCTGTATTTTATATGATTTTTTTTCATTAATATTTCTATTCAGGTGATAGTGGAAAAGAGAAGTTGATTCCATTGCTTCAGGGTCCTTCTGACACTAAAGACCTTCATAGCAGCAAGTGGCTCAATGAGAGTAGAAAGCCAGAATCTCTCTTAGCTCCAGATTTGATAGTCTTCACAGTCCAAGTTCCACAATATATGGACTACTGCCATAATTCTGGTAAGTACAAACTTAATCATTATCACCTTTTTGCATTTTCTTTACCAGTAAGATTTTTTAAAATTGGACTTAAAAAAAAAAAAAGGGCCTCTTCTTTTTTCTTTTTTCTAAATAATTTGTGTCCATTGGGATGCTCTCTGCAGTGTGTCATTTTGATAAATGACCTATGTTTACAAACACGGTTTTATTTTATGTGAGAGATAGTTCAGCTGTATGTATAACATTTTTAGATTCTTCTAAATCCAACTGAGTTTTAAAATACACTATATAATATGCAGGAAGGAGTAAAAGAAATTTAAAACATTGCAATGAAAAAAATATTTTTTGGGGGATAGTAACACTTTGTGACCCATGGTTTGCCATATTAAAATTAGGTGTTTGGGCTTTCTGTAGTTTTGCAAAAAGGAAAAGGTGTTGGTAGAACCAAGAAAAAACTAAGAGGTCAAGATCTTATTCCTTAGTTATATATTTTTCTAGTAGTATTTTGCCTAGAATCGGTTTCATTTCATTCACCACCATAATAGCAGAGCCATGCCTCTCATGTTGAGAGGAGATGCCAGAGGATCAATGAAGACTGGAGAAAAAAAAGGCATGGTAAAAAGAGACTAATATCTCCCACGAGTTCAGTTAGCCAGGATGTGGTTAGTAAAGCCAAGGTGGTCAGTCACTGAGGCTAGAAATAAGATAGCTGCATACAGAGTTCTTAAAAGAGTAGGGCACCTGAATTTTTTTTAGAGTTAATTGGCCCATGAGGAAGTGGTTTCAAATAGCTGTCTAAGAGTAGAGCTCCGTTTAAATTATTCAACAAGTAATATAGCTTATAGAAAATGTTGTTCATCATTGCATGAGTTCAAAGTAAAAACCATGAAAGGTCTGTAATTAACTAGACAAACTATGTGGAGGTGAATGTTCCAATCATTGCACAAGTGTCCATATGCAGGAATACAAAAATATTTGAAAGATGAATTTTGTTACAGTAGCATTTGCAGCTGAATGACATCCACGTTACAAACTGGAAATTAGTATTTGAAAGGTGAGCCTGAAGACCCCATCAGCATGATTCTAAAGACAACACTCCTCAAAAAGAAGTTATCAGCCTGGTGAGAATGGATATGGAACACTAAGGAAAAAGTGGATGAGGATGAGGGTAAACCCAAACTAAGACTGTACCTATGGATAAAAGATTTTACCAATCTTTTAAGGCAGGGATTGGCAAATATTTTAATAAAGGGGAAGATAACTAGTATTTTAGGCTTTGTGGACCATATGTCTCTGTCTCAACTATTCAGTTTTGCTGTTTTAGCACAACAATAACCATAGACAATATGTAAATGTGAAAGGGTGTGACTTTCCAATAAAACTTTATTCACAAAAATGGGAGGTGGACCAGACTTAGCCAATGTGGTTTGCCTACTCCTGTTTTAGGGAGAAGGGATTGCTAGTTAAAAAAACATCATGCTTTTGTTAATGCTTATTTAATCAGGTTCCTTTTGGTAAACTTCTTTACATAATTATCTCTATAGTAGTTTTTGATAGGTTTTTGTTTTCAAATCACCAAATCATTAAAAATGTTATTAAAATAACCAGACAATTCAGTTAGAATTTTGATACTTAAGAAGAGACTAAGCTTATTTGAATCTACCACATATTTTTTAATTGGATAGGGAATCCTAATTTTTTGTTTTGCCGTATACTCAGAATGATTAATGTGTCAAGCCTATTTAAATAATAATCTGATCTTTCCCAGAACAATATATTATTATTTGTAATTTAAGTGCATTTCTGGGGTCAGAAAAATATGTTTGTATTTCTAGCCTTTTGGGCCTAAAAGTAAACTGTTATTAAAAAAATTATACCTATGATATTTCTAGGGTGAAGTTTTATTTTTTCTTGGTGCTAAGGAAATTCACCTAGTCTTCAACACTAATGTTATACTTAGTGATATGTTTATGGATTTGTGTGTATAATGGTGATGTGATAATGTATGTGGTGCTTTGAAAATATTCCTTTGGATATGTTTTAATCCTAAAACATGATGTGTTTTTACTTAAACTACATTCACATACTTTATTTCAGACATTTTAAAATTTAAATTTTCCATCCACCAGGCAGTTGCCACCTACAGTCATGACTCAAGTATTTGTGATATGATTATGACAGAGCTCATAAGTATTATTTTTTAAAGCCAGTTTAAAAATAATACTGATCAATCTATGTTCCTGTAACAAGATTTAATTTGGAGATGTGTGTGTGTCTGTGTATATTTAAATGATGGTGTAGACAAATCATAAATTTTAAATGAAATAATTTATTAACAGTCTTTCCTGACTTCACTAAAATATCACCCTATTTTCCTGATCACTGTACATAAATTTTTTTCTTGCACATGTGTATGCATATACATGTGTTGATACACACTTATTCCCCCCACCTTTTTTTTAGTTTTTCTTTGTGCTTACCACAGTCTTTCATACTATATATATTACTGAATTATCTTGTTGATATTTTTTCCCATTAGAATTTATGCTTCATTTGGGCAGAGATTTTTGTCTCTTTTGGTCGCTGCTGTATTCCTAGTGTCTAGAACAATATCCATATATAGTAGGTTATCAACAAATATTAACAAACGAATGAGCAAGTAAGTGCTGACTACCTTTACTTTTCTTTGGATTTTGAGGCTGGAGCACCTAAGGGAAATGACACAGGAGTCTTTCCTGATATTTAAAATGAAAAATGCTGGGTAGTTAAGCCCTTATAGGTGAATAATAAAAAGGAATCACAGGTAATCTCTGCTGTTTCTTTCACAAATAGATATCCTGCGGAGGTTGTTAAAAAAACTTTTCTCATAGGTTTATAGAACTGAATGAGATGTATTTGAATATAGAGTAGTAAGTGATCAGCTAAGAGACAAAATTGTGTATTTTTAAAGGAGTTTGGTTATCATTCTAACAGGCACTTGAATATTATGGCTTGATATGTGGAAGACAGCTGCCTTTATGCATATGCTCTCAAATTGAATGTAGGGGATTAAAACTGGGAGCCAGCAAATGTTGTGGATTTATTATAGAAGTCAGTTAGGAAGTAAGTTTTGAGAGAAGCTTAATTGGAATAGAGGTAGAGTTTTTTTTCTCTGGTTTCAGAGTATGAGGGAATGGACAACTTTAGTGATGGGAATTAGGTATTAGTATGACTGAAAGAAATGCTAATGGTATTAGCAAAACTTACAAAAAAATACTTTACAATTTAAAAATCATTTTCATATAAATTCTTTTGTTTGTTTTCAAAAACAAGACTGTTTTTGGCATAGTAAATGTTATCTGAGTCTTACAATAAGGAAATAAGAGACCTAGAAGTCTAAGTCATCAGACACTGAACTTGAACTTGGGGCTTCTAACTATATAACATTTTCCCACTCTCCTAGACTATTTATAATATTGCCTTTTACTTAGGATCCATATTTCTAAACATTACCTACTGAAACCTTTGAATGTACTTAACTGAGGACTCTTGCCTTAGTGCATATTAACCACTGTCGAAAGAGCCACCCTTTCATGATGTCACAACATTGCTTTGTCTTTAAAGTCTCAGTAAGTCTCTTTGCACTTTTCCTTTTTCCCCCTTGATTGTGTTCTTGCTTTACTAGACTGACTTGGATTACAGTGAAGTAGCTGAAGGTTTTTGTGGGAGTGCAGTGCGCCAGCCCACATTTTGTATCATTATTAACTATGCATGAGAACCATTTAATGACATTTCTGGTTATTATATTTGTATAGATATTAGGGGTCAAATAGATAAACAAGATGTGTCTTTGGTTCATTCAGAGGTAGAAGCAGTTTGTGACTTTAATTGATGTATGTAAAATATTTTTAAATGGGCTGTAAGCATTTTTCTTTCTTTACCCTTTAGGTACAGGCTTAGGCTCTTCCTCATATGTTGTGTTTTCCCTAAGATTTCTAGCAGGTCCTGCTTGTTAAAAAGTTGTGGGTCTATGTTAATCCTGGTATTAATCTACAAATAAATTTGGGATTTCTTCTATTTAACACTATAAAATGATCACAAAGTTCTATAAACTTAGAATCAAAGAATTTAGAGGTGAGTGTCAGGAGCCCTTTTTATGTGTCTCCCTCTTTCTGTATGTTCCAGTTCTCTTGGCCTTCTTTCAGCCTCTCAGTGGTAATTATGCTTTTGCTCTTTTTTCAGTCTGGAATTCTTACAAATATCCTTATTCTTTCACCTTAAACTGTTTAACTCCAGCTCAGTCTTAGGATCTTAGCTCAACTACTGCCTCTTGAAGGAAGCCCTCCCTGATGCTGGCTTCCCCTACATGCCACCACTCAACTAGATTAAGTACCTCTGTTACATTCATTTTCATAGTTCACTGTACTTTTCTTTCATAGCACTTAATGACAGTGTACATTTATATAGTGTGTGATTGTCTGTCTGTAACACTTGACAGTGAGTTCTTTGAGGGAAGAATTAGTCACTGGTTGCTTATCATTTATCTACAGGGCCTAACATTGTCTTACACATAGAGAAATGCTTGAGAAATTATTTGTTGAATAAATGAGTAAATGAACATGGTCAAGAGTATGAATGTGTTTGATAGAATTAAGTGGTAAGTCCTTAATACATGTTAACCACATTCCCATTTCTCTCTCTGTGTTTCTTTCTCCTCATGTATATATCTACCATTGGAGAAAGTATCTACCAGAATCTTTCTTTGTTAGTTCTAATTACTATTAGATCCTCTGTTTTACTGTAATATCCATTTCTTGGTCTAGTTTTATTCTTATAAGTGACATGAAATAATGTCAGCTCTAAATATACCTGAAAAAAATGTATTATCTTATATTTCTTAATTTTATTTCCCTTTCTCATTATTCAAGTTTTTCAGTCTTTGGCATTTATCATATGACCATACCCTTTCTGTTGAAACAGTCTCTCTTGGCCTCCAGGTATTAAGAGACAACTCGCTATAGGTTTTCAAGTTTTTGCATATCTTGTGAATGGGAGTTTTTGTATATCTTGTGAACTGACTGCTCTTTGTTTTAGACTGTTTCTTAAAGGATTTTAGTTTAGTTTAGATTTGTCTTGAAAGACAGATCTAGTTTCCCTCAGCAGCCAATGAATGGAAGGCATGTTTACTTCCCATTATAAAAGATTGATTCCTCAGCTAGGGGTTTTCTCTTATCATGTATGGCATTTCATGCGCTAGCATCCTCCTTAATGCATCTGAGTCATCCTTCTGGAACTTGAGGGCTAAGGGAACTGATGCACATATGTTGATACTCTTGCTGCTTGTTGTGCTGTGAATAATAAAGTCCTTGTCTCTGACTTGGGAGTCTCCTTCTATATCATGTATGAAACTATAGCAGGGTAAAATCTTAGGCTTACAATTCTTAATACCAGAACAATATAGTTTTTTGGTTCTCCTTGCTGAACCAT
Source organism: Manis pentadactyla (assembly GCF_030020395.1). Classification (NCBI taxonomy): domain Eukaryota; kingdom Metazoa; phylum Chordata; class Mammalia; order Pholidota; family Manidae; genus Manis; species Manis pentadactyla. The sequence goes on along the minus strand of NC_080021.1, from coordinate 40,966,972 downwards.
GTTCAGTCCCTCCTCAAATACAGTAGTTTCCTCCATCTGGGTGAGATACATTCCAGGATACCCAGTGGATGCCTGGGTACCAAACCCTGTATATAGTATGTTTTTTCTTATACAAACATACCTATGATACAGTTTAATTTATAAATTATACACAGTAAGAGATTCACAATAAATATAGGACAGTTATAACAATATACTGTAATAAAAGTAAGGTGACTGTAGTCTCTCTTTCAAATTATCTCGTTGTACTCACCCCTCTTGTGATGATGTGAAATGATAAAATGCCTGCACGATGAGATGAAGTGAGGTGAATGGTGTAGGCATTGTATTGTAGCATTAGGCCATTATTAACCTTTTGATGGCACGTCAGAAGTAGGATGATCTGCTTCTAGACTGTGGTTGAATGTGGGTAACCAGAGCTGGGGAAAGTGAAACCGGATATAGGGGGACACCTGTACATTTCTTTCCTTTGTGACTTAGGTTGTTCCCAAGATTATGTTATTCGTTCTCTTCTGCTTGGATGATTAATCAAAAGTCCTATTTTTAGCAATCAGCCATATATTTGTATCTCTATGTGCATTTACTTTTTTTGAGAGCCAGATTCCAAATTTCAGTCACCTCTTGACCATTTTCCTGTGACTATTTTAATGGTAACTGACATGTTTAAAACTAAACTCAATTTCCCCCCCACCCCATTTCATAATCCATTATTCACTATATCAATTAATGGTACTTGTTCCCTCTTAAAGCTGTAAACTCCAGCACTAGCTCAGTTGTTCCTTTTTACTTCTCAGTGTATATACATGTTCCACAAAAATAAAAAAAAACTAAACAGTCCTGGCTAAACATAATTCATTAGTTTTAGTTATTTGCCATATACATGATTTGTCTTCATATTCATTGCCATTTTGATTACTTCTACTACACATTTCAAAATGTCTGTTTCAAAATTTAACACAGTGCTCCATGTAACACAAAGTATAGAGTGTATTCCCAGATTTGTATAGTGAAGTGAATTTTATTGAGTTACTGTTTGTTTTGAGCTTAATATGCTACTGGAAACCAGAGTTCCTTTTGACATAAACTGCTCCTAATACAGTTTTCCATATTGTGTATATCTATATTAGTTTATGAATTTACATGAAGAACTTGATACTTATTCCTAAGAAATTTCATCTAACTGAAATTGGTCCACCAGTAGGAAGAAAGTATGTTTGACTGTAATTACTTGTGCAAGTAGGATAAGCATGCTATTTTTGATTTTAATATATAAAATGCACAATTACTTAAGATTAGATAAGTAGAATTTTGTGATTATGGTGTTATTTTAAAATAATGGGAAACAAGTGTTCCTCTTAAAATGCGATTTAAATATAATACAGTTTAAGCCGATCATCTTGTTCCCCAGTGTAATCAGTTTCAGAAATAAATACGAAGTTTTTAACTGAACTAGATTGTCATATATTAAAAGTTATTTTATATTTTACCCATGAAATATAGGCAACTTTTGATCATTGTTATTGGAAAGTCACAGTTACAATTCTAATCTCTGGAAATTCATAGTTAAATTAAGGGGTAGTTCTCTTCTTGATTAAAACATACAAGCAAACCTACACACATTCTTGTTTCACCAGAGTTCATTGGTTAGAATAGCAATTGTTAAGGAGTTTTTAAAATGTTGACAGTAGTTTGTAAACTTTATGAGAAATTTTTTTTTGTTCCTCAAATTCTCCTTATAATGTGGAATTAAGCAAATTGCCTTGAAGTTATGTTTTTATTTTACTATTTTTGACAGGACACATGAGCAAGAATGCTTATATATTGTAGCAATTAAAGACAATTCACATTTGTGGTTTGGGCAAAATGTGTAAAAATTATACCTATCTATCTTATTACATTTCCTTTCCTCTTCCCCAAGGACTTTACTATGTACTTTATCTGTAATTGTTGCCAGTTTTCTATCATGTTCCCACTGGGCTTCTGGTGCAAAAAAATCTTATCCTCTTGATGACAGAGCTTGCCTGAATGATTTCATGCTCCTAGCATTTTTGTTCACAGGAATTAGGGGCAAAATGTAACTACAGCCAAACAGAGCATCTATTTTTGTAATTTTGGAGTTTAGGCTCTGTTATTGGAACTAAATGAAGAGATGCAGGTGTTCTCCAGTCCAAGCCCTTTGGGAGTTTTGATGGTAGATGCTTGAAAAGAAAATGCATGTGTTTCTAGAGTCAAACAGCAGCTGTGAGACAAGGATTTATGTATTTCTCAGAACTTTGGGATTTCAAAATGTTACATTTAATCACAAGCACAGAAAGGGGAGCAAATGTTAAAGATGTTACACATAAAAGTAAGTTTACTGATCTCTTTACCATACGAACTAGCTGTGGGAATATAGGAGCAAAGTGATTTTTAATCATAATATAAACAATTTCTAAAGGATTGTGATAGTTACCAGGACGTAGCTTTTTGAGAACTTTGCATTTGTAGCACAGAGAATTTTTATCCTACTTTTTAACTTTTTTTTTCTATTTGGACACATACATTTTTATATACATAACACACATACACAATGAAAGGTTTAGTAAATTGTTTGCTAAATGCATTTTGATTATAACTAGTTTAGAAAATTTAGTAAATATTTTGTAATAACACAATATGATGTTTCAAATAAAAGATAATTAAATTTTTCTCTAAAGATAAAGGACTTTCCAGGTACATTTAAAACATTTATACTTACACATATTAAAGCAAATATACAGTCAAAACATTTTTTTCTTTTTCAAATCATGAAGTTACTCGGTATTGTGGTTAATTCTCAAATTTATCTTCATTGAAATAAAGGCATACTTTTCAGTATTTCCTTGCCATTCTCATATTTTTACTGCTTTTTTTAGTTTAATCATTAGTTCATCCAACTAATATTTATTGCAAATTTTCTGTGTATAGAAATATGATGCATCAAAGTCTACTTTAAAAAACTTCTAGTATATTGAGATGGGCATATAAATATCAAGGTTGAATGAAGAAAGACTTATATTCTGAGTTCAGTTTCATCGATTGTAAACTATATTATTTTGAGCAAGTCAACCTTTCTGAGTATTGGTTTTTCACCTATCAAATGAGGATAGTCTTATCTGATCACTAGGATTATTATATAGGTTAAGTTAAGTACTATAGCACACTTTAAACTGTAAAACATAATACATACTTTAAGTATTAGCTACCCTGTCCAAAATAATACCCTGTATTAATTACTTTCTCTTTCAAAACTTAAGGTTTTTCTCATGAGTCTTATCGTTTCTTACTTTGTTCTCTGCATCTAACTGATCCTATTTACTTTAAATTTTTCTTTGAGTTAGCTCTGTAATTCTGTGGGAATGCAGTCCTGAAGCTAGGAGCAAATCCTTTTCCTAGTCCCAGACTCTAATCTCCTTCCAAATGTAAATGTCTCCTGGATGCCAGGATGCTAAGAGTCAGGAACAGGCGCAATAGCAACAGGAAATTACTTTGCTTGCTCCTTCAAAAGGTCCCAGATTCTGGAAGGAAGCCAATGGGAGAAATCCCTTGAGTCTGGTGGGTTACCAGTTGTTTCTCTCATTTATAGCATGAGGTCAAAATTTTGCATTTTTTACTGCTTGTATAGTTAAAGGAAACTGGTATTCAAAGTAAGTAGTAGCTTTATTTGTAAATTTTAAATTACTAAATGAGAAGGATTTCAGGTTGTAATGGGCCTCAGTTGAACACCATAAAACATGTAATGTTTCTTATATTTTTATATGGATCAAAAAGCTATCATTATTAACTCAGTTTATTTTATATTTTAGAAAATGATGTCTTCAAAGTGAGTTTTTGTTTGTGCAAGTTAGCCATATCGTAGCTGTCATATTAGCCTAATGTGGTGTAGAATCTTCCGTGAACCAGTAGGAGTTGACTTAGAATACACTTAGGAGGGAGATTCACATCAGTCTTTGCTACCTGACTCTTCCCCTAATTGTTCCATCCCTTCTAGAAGAAACTTGATTTCACAATAGCTCTTGCATCCCTTTTAGTCAGTACAATACATAGGAATCATCCTATGCCACTGCTTTGTTTTGTAATGATGAGAGTCAGTTGTCCATTAATGTGTGAGCATTTAAGCACATTTTTGAGAATTATTATTTTCATCTTCCACTGCCTTTCACCCTTACTCTTCCTCCCTTTCCTTTCTCCTCCCTTCCCAATCAGTTATTCTCTTCCAAGCAACACAACAGCACTTTGACCATATCACACAGCAAACAGTCATACCTGTTCATAGATTCCTTCCCCATGAAACTGGGAGTTCCTAAAGGTAGGGATCATGAAAAGTAGATGGTAGGTATGCAGTAATACCAGATGGTCCAAAGGAAATGATTTTTGCCATTTCGGTGTATTCTTATTGTCTATAGGCTCACATCATTTATTTTATTTTTTATTTTTTTTATTTTGTTATCATTAATCTACAATTATATGAAGAAAATTATGTTTACTAGGGTCCCCCGTTCACCAAGTCCCCCCCACAAACCCCATTACAGTCACTGTCCATTAGCGTAGTAAGATGTTATAGAATCCCTACTTGTCTTCTCTGTGTTGCACAGCCCTCCCCATTCCCCATCCCCACATTATACATGCTAATCGTAATACCCCCTTTCTTCTTTCCTGCCCTTATCCCTCCCTTCCCTCCCATTCTCCCCAGTCCCTTTCCCTTTGGTAACTGTTAGTCCATTCTTGGGTTCTGTGATTCTGCTGCTATTTTGTTCCTTCAGTTTTTCTATGTTCTTATACTCCACAGATGAGTGAAATCATTTGGTATTTGTCTTTCTCCACTTGGCTTATTTCACTGAGCATAATACCCTCTAGCTCCATCTATGTTGTAGCAAATGATAGGATTTGTTTTCTTCTTATGGCTGAATAATATTCCATTGTGTATATGTATCACATCTTCTTTATCCATTCATCTACTGATGGACATTTAGGTTGCTTCCATTTCTTGGCTATTGTAAATAATGCTGCGATAAACATAGGGGTGCATCTGTTTTTTTCAAACTGGGCTGCTGCATTCTTAGGGCAAATTCCTAGAAGTGGAATTCCTGGGTCAATTGGTAAGTCTATTTTGAGGAACCTCCATACTGCTTTCCACAATGGTTGAACTAATTTACATTCCCACCAGCAGTGTAGGAGGGTTCCCCTTTCTCCACAACCTCGCCAACATTTGTTGTTGTTTGTCTTTTGGATGGTAGCCATCCTTACTGGTGTGAGGTGATATCTCATTGTGGTTTTAATTTGCATTTCTCTGATAACTAGCTATGTGGAGCATCTTTTCATATGTCTGTTGGATAGGCTCACATCATTTTATTTCTATGTTGGTCTGTGGGGAAAAATGTAGTCCAGCTTTAGCCTGTTAAAAGAATAATTAAAAAATAGTAATATCATGACTCTCATATAGCTATAAAATGGACAAATGTTTAAGATTATTAACATCATTATCAATGAGAGAACCAGGCAGATATTACAACCAGATCAAAGGAAAATTTAAAACAAGACATTTATAGGTCAGTAATACTGTAATCAATTAGGAAATGGACATAAAATTCATTTCTTCCACAGTGGAAAACGGAGGTCAATTGAACTTTTGCCTTACAGAATTTATTTGCATATATAGTTAAGAATTACTTTTGGTTTGCTGTCAGTTATCCATAGTTTACAGATATATAAGAAAGCTCAAAGGCAATGAAAGGTGCAGCAGAGTCCTCATGGAATCAGACTCAAGTCCCTGGAAGGTTGTACTCCACACAATGCAGAGCTTTTCACTGAAGAAGTTTTTTTTCCTAGGAGCCTTACTAAATTCCAGATGGCTAGGCTATTTTTAGCTGTGGGTGATTTAAATATAGAGGCAGGTCAGAAGAAATTTTGTGAGGCTAAGATTCAGTACATGGAGTGAAAATTAAAGGGAAATAATACCACCGGCAGAGGGCAGTGATGAAGTAACTGTTTCCTCATGTGCTAAGGAGGTACTGGTTATTCAATAATTGTGGGATCATCCTATGGACTGTAACTTTAATTTTTGAGATCTTGTCATATTAAGTTCCCTTCAGCCAGATGCTTTGTCAGTATCTACAATTTTCAGTGAAAGGTATTTTGTTTTTTGTTAATGAAGTAAATAAATAAAATGTTCTAACCTGGTTTCAAGTTAAATAATGTGTTCCACTTTAATAGGAAGCTTTCTTGGAAAAAATATTTATACAGTGAATATTTTAATAGCTACTCTATGTCAGCCACTGCTTTAGGTATTGAGAGAGAGAGTGTATGTATACATACATACAAGAAAGAGGAGTTCCTAAACTTCACATAAGTAACATTCTTTTAATTATGATATTTCAATTTTAGTGGATAGTTTAATTGTAATTTTTTCTTATGAGAATTACATGCTTCATATAGTATTACCTAAAATATAAGAAGCCTTTTTTCAAATGTAAAAATTATATCTTGCCTGATTTTTCCACTTAGAAGAGGAAATTCTGAAATACTTTTAAAGTATTTACAAGAATATAGTAGACACAGTTGTATAGAACTCAGTTACAGATAAATAACAAGAAAAACAAAAATAGAAATACACCACAGGAAATGGCCAAAGGAGATAAAAATAAGATGCAAGTGATCAAAAATACATGAAAAAATTCAAACTAAGAAGTAGTCAAAGAAATGGGTATTAGAACAATAAGGAACAACTTTTACCTGTGAAATTGATATTAATATATTATAAAATTGAAAGCTGAGAAATGTGTGAGATGAACACACTCATAGAAGTCTGGTAGAACTGTGAATTTGTTATAGACTCTCCAGAAATCAATTTAACAGAGTTTATTAGGATCAGAAGAATGGTCATCCTTCATTATCCCATTTTCAAGACTATATCCTAAAAAAATAATCAAAGGTGCATTTAAACACTTGTATTTAAAATGTAAGGGTATTCACATCAGCTTATTTATAATGATAATAAATCATCTTTGTTGTCCAATAAGTAGAGAAATTGTAAAATAAAATTGAGTATATCCATTGAACAGCATCTTCGAAATCAGACATTTGAAATGTGTATCATAGGAAAATGTTGATATTAAAAGCTTGGGTGAAAAAATGTGCAACATATAATAAAGTTGTATTTAGTTTTTAACAATTTCTCTAAACATATACCTGTGAATATATATCTAGTTATATTATTTTCATATAAAAATTACTTTTAACAGTGATTTTCAATACTTGATGGGATTATGAGTCATTTCCCTTTCATGTTTATACTCTACTATGGTATTTGATATTTTCTGCAAACATAGACATCCTTTTTAAATATATTTTTTCTAAAGTACTAATTTTCAACTTTCCAAATTTATTTATGAATTATTATGGTTATTTTGCTCTTCTCATTAATTCTCATATAATCTTTAATATTTAAATAAAATTTCACTTTGAAAGCACATGTGCCTTGAAGGAACAGAGTCTATAGCTTAGTTTTAAAGATACTTTTGTGATCTTAGTGTGTTTTTGAATAAAATACCAGATTTCAAGATAGCAAACTAATAAGCATTTCTTCTTAGTTTTAGTCTAGTGATTAAATGTTTATTTTTCCTATAATTTGTTCTCTATTTATAATTAAAATGTATTCTCTTCAAAATACAGTTGAAATTTTATCATTAATCAAATATCTGGGATAGTGCAAAACAGAAAACTTTCAGTGGGTTTGATTTTAGTGTTCACTTGTAAGTTAGCTCCTTGAATAGTTGAATATGTTTTTATATAGGAACAAAATTGTCATAGCTAAAAGTCCAAGGTCAACCCATAAAATTCCTTATTTTTTTTGTTAAGCTCAAAATGAAGTTGAAGTATTTTAAATTTTTAATGAAAAGTAGTAGGAGTCAGTACTCTAGGAATAGTGCTTTATTGAAAGGATAAATTTAAAAATTCATAAATTTAGTATTTAAAATCATTCTGTTTTGAAAAGTAAAAGTAGAATTAGGAGAATGGAGTAGTAAAAAGATACTTTTAGAGAGATATTTAAGGATATTTATTGGCATTTCCAGGGCATCAGTTGATCACAATGCATCTTTCTGTTGTTTTTCCTGTGATTTCCAAATAATTCCTTCTTTCTTGATCTAAGCATTATTTATGACTATTAGTATGATAAGGGTTATTTCTGGACTCAAGTAGAGAATTAGAACATTTTCTAGGAGATAAATTATTGGCGCCAAACTCCCCAGATGTGTCTGCCCACCAGACACCCTATCTTGCAAGACCGTCACTAAAGCCTCTCTCTGCTGTTCTCTTTGTCTCCGTGTCCACTTGAATTTGGACCAGTGAGTGTGTTTCTCACAAGTATTTAAAATCATTCTGTTTTGAAAAGTAAAAGTAGGATTAGGAGAATGGAATAGTAAAAAGATATTTTTAGAGAGATACTTAAGGATATTTATTGGCATTTCCAGGGCATCAGATTGATCACAATGCATCTTTCTGTTGTTTTTCCTTTCATTTCCAAATAATTCCTTCTTTCCTGATCTAAGCATTATTTATGATTATTAGTATGATAAGGGTTATTTCTGGACTCAAGTAGAAAAATGGAACATTTTCTTGAGGTGACTGGATAGGAGTTGACAGAGGGGTAGGAAGAATAAATGTCAGGAATTGAAGGAAGATTCATTTCTGTAAGTGAGGATGAAATTTTCTAAAATACTGAGTTATAGTTGATGAAAAGGAGGCAGACTTTAGAGAATGATCTTTAGGGAAGAAAGGAGGTGATGGGCCTAAATCTCTCTGACAAGGTGATGGGCAGCCACTAAATGGAGAAGTAAGAGGGAAGGAAGAACAGGTACCGTTAAACTAGCAGTTATTTGGTAAGAGGTTCTTTTTTAAAAATCAACTTGGTATTGTTAAATCATTAATTGCCAGTTATCCTAAAAATAGAATTTTGTTATAATTACTAATCCTGTGTAGAAGAATAATAGAATTTAAGGAGGAGAGAATTTCAAGATCATTTCTAATGAAAAAGAAAAGCAAACATTTTACAAGTGGTCAAATGTTGTCATTAGAGTCAAGCAGCTAATGAGTGGAAGAGGTAAGACTGTCTCTTGTTCTTTTTGTCATGTATATTCATTTAAATGTCCCTTTTTGGGTAACCAGGTAATTATCTTTATTCATTCAGCACATACATACTTTGTGCTAGAACTTTGGGATATAAAGATGATAAAGACCCTTTTCTTATTAATGAGCTTATAGTTCATTGAGGGAGACATACACATAAGCTGATAACTAGCTATAAGGTAGTTAAAATGTTGCTCTAAAACAAGGTAGTATGTGTTCACATTAAAGGAAACCCATTACCCAGATTTGGGACATGGCGAAGGATTCCTGGAATCAGTTATGTCCAAAATGAGATCTGAATTATGAGCTAGAGGAGTAACACTGGGTTAGGTTTAGGGAAAGTGCAAATACGTTCCATGCAAGTGCCTATTAGAATGGAATGGAAACACAGTAAGAGATACTGCCTGATGAGATAAACAAGCCCCTCAGATTATGAAAGGTCTTGAAAGGCATTTTAAATGAATTTAATTGAATTTAATTGAAAGATTTGAATTGGTGCCAGTGGGAGCAACTGAAAAATTTATCATCATATTATACTTTAGAAACCAACTTTGGCAGCAGTGTAGATCAAGGAAAAGGACAGGAGACAGGGCGATCAGGTAAGAGGATGTTGCAGTGAAGAAAGTGATAATGTCAATAGAATTAATTTGTGGGATTCTAATCTGTTAGAATCACTAGAAGTTGTTGATTAATTGAATAGGATGGCAAAGGGAAAGGGTACAGTAGCAAGCACCAGTGTTCTAGTTTAGATGCTGGGTACACATTAGGGTGCCTTTTACTGAGATAAGGAACAAAGGAACGAGAATTAAGTTTTATTTGGGGTGGCAGAGACATTTGGTGTATTATTAGTTTTCTAGTTCTTCCTAGGGGACAGGTATTATTCTATGCATTTAAATAGAAACCAAAACAGTGTGACTATAGAACTAATACTCTTAACCATTTCACCGAAGAGCAAAGACTACAGAGAAATTCAGACCCTAAATCATTGATGATTTAGTTCATAAATTCTATTTAATTTTATTTATTGGCTGCTAGCTACATGCAATTGCTAGAATCTGATATAAAAAGGTACTCAATACAGGGCCCCATTGAGTAGTGTATACATATTACTAATTCTAAAAACAAGTTTAACATTAATGAATGCTGTAATTGATTAGGAGAAAAGTATTTCTATCTGAAAATAGAGGGGCAAGATTAATTTGAATGTAATACTTACTTGATGCCAAATAAGTAGGAAAGGTTTCTCAAACATGGATTGATATTTAAACCTATCATGACAGAAGACTTATGACTTGAAAATTATGTTTGAGATGAAAATTCTTACTGTTTAAGCATTGCAGATATTTTCATTTGGCTTACATTTAAGTGTTTGGTAATTGTTAGTTCAAGTCCATGTTTCTGTAAAAGTATAAAATGTATAATTGTTAAAAAGTGTTTAGTACACATTTATGTTAAGTTAGCAGAACTTATAAAGTATTTCATTATGTTCACATAACTATAATCAGAAAATTGTATATAAGATTTTTTTATCTTACAATGAGATTTTAAAGTATAAAATATTTTCAATACTTGATATGACTGGTTTTGTTTTTAAGATAAATTTTTAAAATTAAAATAAATATTGGGATCATTAAGTTGTATTTAGTTTATGTGGTTTAGCTTGGAGTTAATTATTAAGCAGAACTTGAATTTTAGCCTTGGAAAAACAAATGCAGCAGTTAATAAACCTTTTTTTAAAAATTGGATTCACTGTTAACAAAGCATAGCATAAGTAAGCCTCAGTCAGCCTGTGAAAGGGATGACTTAACACAACTGTTGATGTATTTGGAGTAAAACATCTTTATCAAGTTAATACAAGAAGCAGTCATGCCCTACTTGAATTACTCATTTATAATAGTTGAAGAGCAGCCTGCATGTGGACTTTGAAATCCTGGGAAAATAAGATGCCTGCATACATCCAAATGTTGAAAGCCTTTACTCTTCTAACAGCTGGAAAATGTTGAGCTCTTTTGCCATCCACTAGGTTTTTGGCCTTCAGGGAGATGTGATCAATTTAATTACTGACCAGTTTTATCCATTACTTTTAATGATTGTAGCCTCTGAAGTAAGCCTCTGAACTTGGTAGCTTAAAAGATCATGTTTAGATATTGTATGTTTAAAATTTAAATATTAAACACATTGACCTACATTATACTTTGGTCATGTTTATCGCATTTACTCAGATCACTAAAAATATAGCATAATTTAGATGTAGTAATATAGATAAGTTTAAATGGAGTCTAAACTGTGTATTTAAGAGCCACAAATGTTCTGGGGTAAATATTACATATTAGGTCATTTATATATAAAATTTTTCTATTTCCCCTAAAATATGGGATGTGTTTTACTTTGAATTACAACTGCTTATTAAACAAAGCAACTAATTATTTGTGCTTCTTGTTTATCTACTTTTCACTACTCTTTTGATGTTTGTCCATGGAGGATTTTTAGAAAATAATATGGAGTGATAGATTATAGCTAAGGAACAATTCATGTTAAATGAAAAATATATCTGTAACTTTAAATCACTTGACCTCACTTTGTTTCTTGATCTATTGAATGATTGCAACACTAAGCACTGATATATTAACACAATGCCTTTGTGTTGTCTCTTGAATAAAGACACCCTTTAAAGAGGTCACCATGCCATAAACTAAGTGAATTTGTTTATTAATGTTATTATTTATTACAGTGACTTTCAAGCTGCTGACAGTGAAATTATTGTTCTAGTAAAATTGGTGTATTATGACAGTATTGAATAATGGAAGTAAAATTGAGGAAGGTACCATGTAGCTGGTTGGTAACTATAGGCAATAATGAAGATACTGTGTTTTGCTAGTTTCTTTAAGTTGATATGTTAAAAATTGTCAGTATTAAAAGTGTAAGATATCCTCATCATTGACAACTAATCATATATTTAGAGGAATTATGCTGGTGACATACTGAGAAGACTTTAAAGATACGCATAATAACTAAGCAGTAGAGAAGAGTTATGGAGATATATCAAAAGTTAATACATATGATAGTTTTTTGCTGATGTAGTAACTTTAAGCACAGATTAATGATATGCCTATTAATAATATAATTGGAAAAGACCTACTGAGAAGTATATTTTGAATTGTGTTATAAAAAACATTAAATAATAATTTTTATAATCAGAAGGGACCTGTTCTGAATTTTAAAGAAAGGAAAAATCTGAATGGTCCTGAATAATGTCAAAATAAGAGAAACCAAACATGTTTACATGTATATAATGTACACATTTATTAACACTGAAAATGGGTTTAGAGTTGATTCACTTGTCTTTTTTCTGACTGTCCATGTATCCAGATATTACAACCATACCTAGTATTACTGTTCCAGACCAGATCAAAGATATGTAGAGCATATGTTGTTCTACTACTCATAAACATTTTTTTTATTTTGGTATCATTAATCTACAATTACATGAGGAACATTATGTTTACGAGACTCCCCCATCACCAAGAACCCCCCAAATACCCATTACAGTCAGTGTACATCACAGTAGTAAGATGCTATAGAGTCACTACTTGTCTTCTCTGTGTTGTACAGCCTTCCCCATGTCACCCCTCATTATACATGTTAATCATAATGTCCCCTTCCTTCTCTCCGACCCCCTTATCACTCCCTTCCCACCCATCCTCCCCAGTCCCTTTCTCTTTGATAACTGTTAGTCCATTCTTGGGTTCTGTGAGTCTGCTGCTGTTTTGTTCCTTCAGTTTTAGCTTTGTTCTTATACTCCACAGATGAGTGAAATCACTTGATACTTGTCTTTCTCCACCTGGCTCATTTCACTGAGCATAATACCCTCTAGCTCCATCCATGTTGTTGCAAATTGTAGGATCTGTTTTCTTCTTATGGTTGAATAATATTCCATTGTGTATATGTACCACATCTTCTTTATCCATTCATCTACTGATGGACACTTAGGTTGCTTCCATTTCTTGGCTATTGTAAATAGTGCTGTGATAAACATAGGGGAGCATATGTCTTTTTCAAACTGGGCTGCTGCTTTCTTTTTTTTTTATGTGCACATTTATTTATTTTTTTATTTTGATATCATTAATCTACAATTGCAGAAAGAACATTATGTTTACTAGGTTCCCCCCTTCACCAAGTCCCCCCCACGTACCCCTTTACAGTCACTGTCTATCTGCATAGTAAGATGCTGTAAAATCACTACTTGTCTTCTTGGGCTGCTGCTTTCTTAGGGTAAATTCCTAGAAGTGGAATTCCTGGGTCACATGGTATTTCTATTTTGAACATTTTGAGGAGCCTCTATACTGCTTTCCACAATGTTTGAACTAGTTTACATTCCCACCAGCAGTGTAGGAGGGTTCCTCTTTCTCCACAACCTCGCCAACATATATTGTTGTTTGTCTTTTGGATGGTAGCGATCCTTACTGGTGTGAGGTGATATCTCATTGTGGTTTTAATTTGCATTTCTCTGATGACTAGCGATGTGGAGCATCTTTTCATGTGTTTGTTGGCCATCTGAATTTCTTCTTTAGAGAACTGTCTGTTCAGCTCCTCTGCCCATTTTTTAATTGGATTATTTGCTTTTTGTTTGTTGAGGTGGGTGTGCTCTTTATATATTTTGGATGTCAACCCTTTATCGGATCTGTCATTTATGGATATATTCTCCCATACTGTACGATGCCTTTTTGTTCTATTGGTGGTGTCCTTTGCTGTATAGAAGCTTTTCAACTTAATACAGTCCCACTTGTTCATTTTTGCTTTTGTTTTCCTTGCCCAGGGAGATATGTTCATGAAGAAGTCACTCATGTTTATGTCCAAGAGATTTTTGCCTATGGTTTTTTCTAAGAGTTTTATGGTTTCATGACTTACATTCAGGTCTTTAATCCATTTTGAATTTACATTGTGTATGTGGTTAGACAATAATCCAGTTTCATTCACTTACATGTAGCTGTCCAGTTTTGCCAACACCAGCGGTGAAGAGGCTGTCATTTCCCCATTGTATGTCCATGGCTCCTTTGTTGTATATTAATTGACCATATATGATTGGGTTAATATCTGGACTATTTGTTCCACTAGTCTGTGGGTCTATTCTTGTGCCAATACCAAATTGTCTTGATTACTGTGGCTTTGTAGTAGAGCTTGAAGTTGGGAAGGGAGATCCCCCCTACTTTATTCTTCCTTCTCAGGATTGCTTTGGTCATTTGTGGCCTTTTGTGGTTCCATATGAATTTTAGAACTATTTGTTCCAATTCGTTAAAGAATGTTGTTGGTATTTTGATAGGGATTGCATTGAATCTGTAGATTGCTTTAGGCAGGATGGCCATTTTGACAATATTAACTCTTCCTAGCCAAGAGCATGGGATGAGTTTCCATTTGTTAGTGTCCCCTTTAATTTCTCTTAAGATAGTCTTGTAGTTTTCAGCATATAGGTCTTTCAATTCCTTGGTTAGGTTTTATTCCTAGGTATTTTATTCTTTTTGATGCAATTTTTTTTTCCTGATTTCTCTTTCTATTGGTTCATTGTCAGTGTATACGAATGCCACAGATTTCTGTATGTTATTTTTGTATCCTGCAACTTTGCTGAATTCAGATATTCTAGTAGTTTTGGAGTGGTGTCTTTAGGGTTTTTAATGTACAGTATCATGTCATCTGCAAGTAATGACAGTTTGACTTTTTCTTTACCTATCTGGATACCTTGTATTTATTTGATTTGTCTGATTGCCATGGCTAGGACATCCAGTACTATGTTGAATAAAAGTGGGGAGAGTGGGTATCCCTGTATTGTTCTCGATCTTAGAGGAAACACTTTCAGCTTCTCGATGTTAAGTATGATGTTGGCTGTGGGTTTGTCACATATGGCCTTTATTATGTTGAGGTACTTGCCTTGTATACCCATTTTGCTAAGAGTTTTTATCATGAATGGATAATGAATTTTGTAAAATGCATTTTCAGCATCTATGGAGATGATCATGTGATTTTTGTCCTTCTTTTTGTTAATGTGGTGGATTATGCTGATGAATTTTCAGTTGTACCAGCCTTGCATCCCTGAGATGAATCCCACTTGGTCATGGTGTATGATCCTTTTGATGTATTTTTGAACTCGGTTTGCTAAAAATATTTCGTTGAGTATTTTTGCATCTGTGTTCATCAGGGATATTGGTCTGTAGTTTTCTTTTTTTGTGGTGTCTGCCTGGTTTTGGTATTAGAGTGATGCTGGCTACATAGAATGAGTTTGGGAGTATTCCCTCCTCTTCTATTTTTTGGGAAACTTTAAGGAGAATGGATATTATGTCTTCTCTAATTGTCTGATAAAATTCAGAGGTAAATCCATCTGGCCTGGGGGTTTTGTTCTTGAGTAGTTTTTGACTACCTTTTCAATTTCATTGGTGGTCTGTTTAGATTTTCTGTTCCTTCTTTGGTCAGTCTTGGAAGGTTGTATTTTTCTAGGAAGTTGTCCATTTCTTCTAGGTTATCCAGCTTGTTAGCATATAGATTTTCATAATATTCTCTAATAATTTTTTGTATTTCTGTGTGGTCCATTGTGATTTTTCCTTTCTCATCTCTGATTCTGTTGATGTGTGTTGATTCTCTTTTTCTCTTAATAAGTCTGGCTAGGGGTTTATCTATTTTGTTTATTTTCTCAAAGAACCAGCTCTTGGTTTCAATGATTTTATTTATTGTTTCATTCTGTTTTATTTATTACCTCTCTGATCTTTATTATGTCCCTCCTTCTGCTGACTTTTGGCCTCATTTGTTTTTCTTTTTCCAGTTTCAATAATTGTGACTTTAGATTATTCATTAGGGATTGTTCTTCCTTCTTTTGATAGGTCTGGGTTGCTATACACTTTCCTCTTAGGACTGCTTTCGCTGCGTCCCACAGAAGTTGGGGCTTTGTGCTGTTGTTGTCATTCATCTCCATATATTGCTTGATCTCTATTTTAATTTGGTCATTTATCCATTGATTACTTAGGAGCATGTTGTTAAGCCTCCATGTGTTTGTGAGCCTTTTTGTTTTCTTTGTACAATATATTTCTAGTTTCATACCTTTGTGGTCTGAAAAGTTGTTGGTAGAATTTCAGTCTTTTTGAATTTACTGATGCTCTTTTTGTGGCCTAGTATGTTGTCTGTTCTGGAAAATATTCTGTGTGCACTTGAGAAGAATGTGTGTCCTGATGCTTTTGGTTGTAGAGGTCCGTAGTTGTCTATTATGTCCATCTGTTCTAGTGTGTTGTTCAGTGCCTCTGTGTGTCCTTCCTTATTTTCTGTCTGCTGGATCTGTCCTTTCGAGTGAGTGGTGTTTTGAAGTCTCCTAGAGTGAATGCATTGCATTCTGTTTCCTCCTTTAATTCTGTTAGTGTTTCTTTCACATATGTTGGTGCTCCTGTATTGGGTGCTTGTATATTTGTAATGGTTATATCCTCTTATTGGACTTACCCCTTTGTCATTATGGCATGTCCTTCTTTATCTCTTGTTACTTTCTTTGTTTTGAAATCTATTTTATCTAATACAAGTACTGCAACACCTGCTTTTTTCTCCCTATTGTTTGCATGAAATATCTTTTTCCATCCCTTAACTTTTTTTTTTTTTTTTTTTTTTAGATAATTATTTTTTATTGAAGGGTAGTTGACACACAGTATTACATTACATTAGTTTCAGGTGTACAACACAGTGATTCAACATTTATATACATGATAATTCTAAGTACCAGCTATCACCATACCAAGTTGTTACAATATTTTGACTATATTCCTTATGCTATACATTACATCCCGGTTACTTATTTATTTTACAATTGGAAGTGTGGACTTTTTCTTGGTTGTTGTTGTTAGGGCATCTCTCATATTTATTGATCAAATGGTTGTTAACAACAATAAAATTCTGTATAGGGGAGTCAATGCTCAATGCACAATCATTAATCCACCCCAAGCCTAATTTTCGTCAGTCTCCAATCTTCTGAAGCATAACGAACAAGTTCTTACATGGAGAACAAATTCTTACATAGTGAATAAGTTACATGGTGAACAGTACAAGGGCAGTCATCACAGAAACTTTTGGTTTTGCTCATGCATTATGAACTATAAACAGTCAGTTCAAATATGAATACACATTTGATTTTTATACTTGATTTATATGTGGATACCACATTTCTCTCTTTATTATTTTTAATAAGATGCTGAAGTGGTAGGTAGATACAACATAAAGGTAGAAAACATAGTTTAGTGTTGTAAGAGAGCAAATGTAGATGATCAGGTGTGTGCCTGTAGACTATGTGTTAATCCAAGCTAGACAAAGGCAATAAAACATCCACATATGCAGAAGATTTCTCTCAGAACAGGGGGGGTGAGGTTCTAAGCCTCACCTCTGTTGATCCCCAATTTCTCACCTGATGACCCCCCTGCGACTGTGCCTGTCTTAGGTTGTTCCTCCCTTGAGGAATCTTACCCGTCTCTGGCTAACCAGTCATCTTCCGGGGCCATACAGGGAAATGTTAAGTTGGTAAGTGAGAGAGAAGCCTTATTGTTTGAAAAGGTTAGCTTTTTATTTCTTCGCATATTTATGCCCTGTGGCTTCTATGCCCAGCATTTGTCTTGAGGTATCTTTACCACTTGGAGGAGTTATGATACTCGGTAAATTTGATATGAGGCACGAATTCTATTTAAGAATTCGTTGTAATTAGGAAGGAAGAAGAAAAGCTATAGAAGTAGCAGGCGGGAGAAAACATGGGAAGATTGATTATTTCTTTGACATATCTTCTTGTGGAGTAACTTCAGCATGTATATATTTTAAGCTACTACTTAAATTGCGCACACACATTAACATAATAGGAGTATAGTTACATAACCAAAGCATACCTGTAATTACCAGCCATCTCCAGTGAAACCAAGAAAACCAGTTAGGCACCCTAGGCATTTGTGAAAACTTATCAATGATATGATGGTTATTATCTAACTGAATTTGAATAGTTTGAGAAAAATCAGACAAATTAAAACAACCCATTCCTGGGCACTGTTCACATCCCATATGTTCTTTTAACAGTAAATAGTCTGTAGTTGTAAGATTTTGGAGCGCTACAATTTGCACTTCTCCTAATTCTTGGTTGAGTTCCAACAGTATAGATCCAGTCAAATTTGTTGTTTTACTGTATGCACAGGCCAGCTTAGATATCTCCTTCTTCATTCCCATGGCAAGTCTAGGAACCGGTGGGATGAGTGCATCTACAGCTGTAGCAGCGCCTGGATCTTTGTTGAGGTTTTTTGATGATCATCTTCTGGCATGAGTCTTCCCGAGAGTGCTGATGTTGGAAGTTCTCTTTCATATCGTTTCTTAGTTCATTTTCGGGGTAGCCAAATTAGGCTTTGATCCTCTGTATAAACACAAACAGACCCTTTGCCTACACTTTTATATGTCCTTTATATCATTGTGTAGAACTCATTAGAGGTCACCACATAGGAACTGCATTTTTTTTTTTTTAATCATTAATCTACACTTACATGACGAATACTTACGAATACTTTGTTTACTAGGCTCTCCCCTATACCAGGTCCCCCCTATATACTCCTTTACAGTCACTGTCCATCAGCGTAGCAACCTGTTGTAGAATCACTACTTGTCTTCTCTGTGTTGTACAGCCCTCCCTCTTCTCCTACCCCCCCATGCATGCTAATCTTAATACCCCCCTACTTCTCCCCCCCTTATCCCTCCCTACCCACCCATCCTCCCCAGTCCCTTTCCCTTTGGTACCTGTTAGTCCATTCTTGAGTTCTGTGATTCTGCTGCTGTTTTGTTCCTTCAGTTTTTCCTTTGTTCTTATATTCCACAGATGAGTGAAATCATTTGGTATTTCTCTTTCTCTGTTTGGCTTGTTTCACTGAGCAAAATACCCTCCAGCTCCATCCATGTTGCTGCAAATGGTTGGATTTGCCCTTTTCTTATGGCTGAGTAGTATTCCATTGTGTATATGTACCACATCTTCTTTATCCATTCATCTATCGATGGCCATTTAGGTTGCTTCCAATTCTTGGCTATTGTAAATAGTGCTGCGATAAACATAGGGGTGCACTGATCTTTCTCATACTTGATTGGTGCATTCTTAGGGTAAATTCCTAGGAGTGCAATTCCTGGGTCAAATGGTAAGTCTGTTTTGAGCATTTTGATGTACCTCCATACTGCTTTCCACAATGGTTGAACAAGTTTACATTCCCACCAGCAGTGTAGGAGGGTTCCCCTTTCTCCACAGCCTCGCCAACATTTGTTGTTGTTTGTCTTTTGGATGGCAGCCATCCTTACTGGTGTGAGGTGATACCTCATTGTAGTTTTAATTTGCATTTCTCTGATAATTAGCGATGTGGAGCATCTTTTCATGTGTCTGTTGGCCATCTGTATTTCTTTTTTGGAGAACCGTCTGTTCAGTTCCTTTGCCCATTTTTTAATTGGGTTATTTGTTTTTTGTTTGTTGAGGCGTGTGAGCTCTTTATATATTCTGGACGTCAAGCCTTTATCGGATGTGTCATTTTCAAAGATATTCTCCCATACTGTAGGGTTTCTTTTTGTTCTATTGATGGTGTCTTTGCTGTACAGAAGCTTTTCAGCTTAATATAGTCCCACTTGTTCATTTTTGCTGTTGTTTTCCTTGCCCGGGGAGATATGTTCAAGAAGAGGTCACTCATGTTTATGTCTAAGAGGTTTGTGCCTACGTTTTCTTCCAAGAGTTTAATGGTTTCATGACTTACATTCAGGTCTTTGATCCATTTTGAGTTTACTTTTGTATATGGGGTTAGACGATGGTCCAGTTTCATTCTCCTACATGTAGCTGTCCAGTTTTGCCAGCACCATCTGTTGAAGAGACTGTCATTTCGCCATTGTATGTCCATGGCTCCTTTATCAAATATTAATTGACCATATATGTCTGAGTTAATGTCTGGATTCTCTAGTCTGTTCCATTGGTCTGTGGCTCTGTTCTTGTGCCAGTACCAAATTGTCTTGATTACTATGGCTTTATAATAGAGCTTGAAGTTGGGGAGTGAGATCCCCCCTACTTTATTCTTCTTTCTCAGGATTGCTTTGGCTATTCGGGGTCTTTGGTGGTTCCATATGAATTTTTGAATTATTTGTTCCAGTTCAATGAAGAATGTTGCTGGTAGTTTCATAGGGATTGCATCAAATCTGTATATTGCTTTGGGCAGGATGGCCATTTTGACGATATTAATTCTTCCTAGCCATGAGCATGGGATGCGTTTCCATCTGTTAGTGTCCCCTTTAATTTCTTTTAAGAGTGACTTGTAGTTTTCAGAATATAAGTCTTTCACTTCTTTGGTTAGGTTTATTCCTAGGTATTTTATTTTTTTTGATGCAATTGTGAATGGAGTTGTTTTCCTGATTTCTCTTTCTGTTGGTTTCATTGTTAGTATATAGGAAAGCCACAGATTTCTGTGTGTTGATTTTGTATCCTGCAACTTTGCTGTATTCCGATATCAGTTCTAGTAGTTCTGGGGTGGAGTCTTTAGGGTTTTTTATGTACCGTATCATGTCATCTGCAAATAGTGACAGTTTGACTTCTTCTTTGCCAATCTGGATTCCTTGTATTTTTTTGTTTTGTCTGATTGCCGTGGTTAGGACCTCTAGTACAATGTTAAATAACAGTGGGGAGAGTGGGCATCCCTGTCTAGTTCCCGATCTCAGCGGAAATGCTTTCAGCTTCTCGCTATTCAATATAATGTTGGCTGTGGGTTGTTCATAGATGGCCTTTATTATGTTGAGGTACTTGCCCTCTATTCCCATTTTGCTGAGAGTTTTTATCATGAATGGATGTTGAACTTTGTCAAATGCTTTTTCAGCATCTATGGAGATGATCATGTGGTTTTTGTCTTTCTTTTTGTTGATGTGGTGGATGATATTGATGGACTTTCGAATGTTGTGCCATCCTTGCATCCCTGGGATGAATCCCACTTGGTCATGGTGTACGATGGTTTTGATGTATTTTTGAATTCGGTTTGCTAAAATTTTGTTGAGTATTTTTGCGTCTACGTTCATCAGGGATATTGGTCTATAGTTTTCTTTTTTGGTGGTGTCTTTGCCTGGTTTTGGTATTAGGGTGATGTTAGCTTCATAGAATGAGTTTGGGAGTATCCCCTCCTCTTCTATTTCTTGGAAAACTTTAAGGAGAATGGGTATTATGTCTTCCCTGTATGTCTGATAAAATTCCGAGGTAAATCCATCTGGCCCGGGGGTTTTGTTCTTTGGTAGTTTTTTGATTACCGCTTCAATTTCGTTGCTGGTAATTGGTCTGTTTAGATTTTCTGTTTCTTTTTGGGTCAGTCTTGGAAGGTTGTATTTTTCTAGGAAGTTGTCCATTTCTCCTAGGTTTCCCAGCTTGTTAGCATATAGGTTTTCATAGTAGTCTCTAATAATTCTTTGTATTTCTGCGGGATCTGTTGTGATTTTTCCTTTCTCATTTCTGATACTGTTGATTTGTGTTGATTCTCTTTTCCTCTTAATAAGTCTGGCTAGAGGCTTATCTATTTTGTTTATTTTCTCGAAGAACCAGCTCTTGGTTTCATTGATTTTTGCTATTGTTTTATTCTTCTCAATTTTATTTATTTCTTCTCTGATCTTTATTATGTCCCTCCTTCTGCTGACCTTAGGCCTCATTTGTTCTTCTTTTTCCAATTTTGATAGTTGTGACATTAGACCGTTCATTTGGGATTGCTCTTCCTTTTTTAAATATGCTTGGAGTGCTATATACTTTCCTCTTAAGACTGCTTTTGCTGCGTCCCACAGAAGTTGGGGCTTAGTGTTGTTGTTGTCATTTGTTTCCATATATTGCTGGATCTCCATTTTGATTTGGTCATTGATCCATTGATTATTTAGGAGCGTGTTGTTTAGCCTCCATGTGTTTGTGAGCCTTTTTGCTTTCTTTGAACAGTTTATTTCTAGTTTAATGCCTTTGTGGTCTGAAAAGTTGGTTGGTAGGATTTCAATCTTTTGGAATTTACTGAGGCTCTTTTTGTGTCCTAGTATGTGGTCTATTCTGGAGAATGTTCCATGTGCACTTGAGTAGAACGTGTATCCTGTTGCTTTTGGATGTAGAGTTCTGTAGATGTCTATTAGGTCCATCTGTTCTAGTGTGTTGTTCAGTGCCTCTGTGTCCTTACTTATTTTCTGTCTGGTGGATCTGTCCTTTGGAGTGAGTGGTGTGTTGAAGTCTCCTAGAATGAATGCATTGCATTCTATTTCCTCCTTTAGTTCTGTTAATATTTGTTTCAGGTATGTTGGTGCTCCTGTATTGGGTGCATATATATTTATAATGGTTATATCGTCTTGATGGACTGAGCCCTTTATCATTATGTAATGTCCTTCTTTGTCTTTTGTTACTTTCTTTATTTTGAAGTCTGTTTTGTCTGATACCAGAATTGCAACACCTGCTTTCTTCTCTCTGTTGTTTGCTTGAAATATCTTTTTCCATCCCTTGACTTTAAGTCTGTGCGCGTCTTTGGGTTTGAGGTGAGTCTCTTGTAAGCAGCATATGGATGGATCTTGCTTTTTTATCCATTCTGTTACTCTGTGTCTTTTGATTGGTGCATTCAGTCCATTTACATTTAGGGTGATTATTGAAAGGTATGAATTTATTGCCATTGCAGGCTTTAAGTTTGTGGTTACCAAAGGTTTAGGGTTAGCTTCTTTACTGTCTTACTGTCTAACTTAACTCGTTTGT
Source organism: Manis pentadactyla (assembly GCF_030020395.1). Classification (NCBI taxonomy): domain Eukaryota; kingdom Metazoa; phylum Chordata; class Mammalia; order Pholidota; family Manidae; genus Manis; species Manis pentadactyla. The sequence continues at coordinate 40,944,078 of NC_080021.1, read as the reverse complement.
TGAGCTATTATAAACACAATCTGATGATTCTTTATTTCTCTCCCTTCTTATTCCTCCTCCTCCCTTCTTCATATGTTGGGTGTTTTGTTGTGTGCTCTTTTTAGGAGTGCTCTCATCTAGAGCAGTCCCTGTAGGATGCCCTGTAGAGGTGGTTTGTGGGAGGCAAATTCCCTCAACTTTTGCTTGTCTGGGAATTGTTTAATCCCTCCTTCATATTTAAATGATATTCGTGCTGGATACAGTAGTCTTGGTTCGAGGCCCTTCTGTTTCATTGCATTAAGTATATCATGCCATTCTCTTCTGGCCTGTAGGGTTTCTGTTGAGAAGTCTGATGATAGCCTGATGGGTTTTCCTTTGTAGGTAACCTTTTTTTTCTCTCTGGCTGCTTGTAATACTTTGTCCTTGTCTTTGATCTTTGCCATTTTAATTATTATGTGTCTTGGTGTTGCCCTCCTTGGATCCCTTGTCATGGGAGTTCTGTGTACCTCTGTGGTCTGAGAGGCCATTTCTTCCCCTAGTTTGGGGAAATTTTCAGCAATTATTTCTTCAAAGACATTTTCTATCCCCTTTTCTCTCTCTACTTCTTCTGGAATGCCTATGATTCTTATATTGTTTCTTTTATATTGATCACTCAGCTCTCTTAAAATTCTTTCATTCCTGGAGATCCTTTTATCTCTCTCTGCATCAGCTTCTCTGCGTTCCTGTTCTCTGTTTTCTAGTCCATTAATGGTCTCTTGCATCTCGTCCATTCTGTTTTGAAGTCCTTCCAGAGCTTGTTTTATTTCTGAATTCTCCTTCCTTAGTTCTTGCATATTTCTCTGCAAGTCCATCAGCATGGTTATGACTTTTGTTTTGAATTCTTTTTCAGGTAGACTGGCTAAATCTATCTCCCCAGATTCCTTCTCAGGGGAAGATGTAGCAGATGCCGAAGCTGTCTGGGTTAGTCTTGTCTGAATCATATTTTTTTGCCTTTTCATGTTGACAGGTGCTATTGACTGTCAGCTGGGAGGGCCAAAATTTTCACTTACTACTGGCCTTTCTTTACTGGGGCAACTGCGACCCCTAGTGGCTTGTGTTGGGTAATTGCGTGTAGAGTGGGTCTTTTTGTCTTGCCCGGCCGGAAGGGAGAAATTTCCCTTTCTGTGGGCGGAATTTGTCTCAGGCTGCTTCTCTGCTTTCGCAGCGCCCGGTGGGGTAATGGATGGGGGGGCTGCTTGACTGTTTGCCTCCGTGAGGGGTCTCAGAGCTGTTGCCCAGGGGGTTAGTGCACCCGGTTTTCCCTGTAATTTCTAGCTGCTGTACTGTGACCTGGGTTGTTTCCGTCAAGCTGTTAAGTCCCTGTCCCTTTAAGACTTTCAAAAAGCCCCCGCTTTTCTTTATCACAGGGGCATCAGCTTCAGCACCCGCTCTGAGGTCTTACCCCCTGTTCTCCCAGTATCCAGGGCCCCCTGGGCATATACTGTGTCTGCGCTCTGGCCCGGATGGCTGGGGCTGGGTGTTCGGCAGTCCTGGGCTCCGTCTCCCTCCCGCTCTGCCTATTGTTCCCCCGCCGGGAGCTGGGGGGAGGGGCGCTCGGGTCCCGCAGGGCCGGGGCTTGTATCTTACCCCTTTCACCAGTCGCTGGGTTCTCGCTGGTGTAGCTGCAGTCTGGCCACTGTCCTGCGTCTTCTGGTCTCTCTTTTAGGGCTAGTTGTGTTTGTTGTATTTTCAAAAGTATATATGTTTTTGGGAGGAGATTCCCACTGTCCTACTCACGCCGCCATGTTGGCTCCGCCCTCCCATCCCTTAACTTTTAGTCTGTGTATATCTTTGGGTTTGAGGGGAGTCTCTTGTAATCAGCATATAGATGATTCTTGCTTTTTTATCCATTCTATTACTCTGTGTCTTTTGATTGTTGCATTCAGTCCATTTACGTTTATGGTGATTATGGAAGAATATGTATTTATTGCCATTGCAGGCTTTGAATTCGTGGTTCCCAAAGGTTCAAGGGTAGCTTCTTTACTATCTAACTGTCTAACTTAACTCGCTTATTCAGCTATTATAAACACAGTCTGATGATTCTTTATTTTTCTCCCTTTTTATTCCTCCTCCTCTGTTCTTTATATGTTTGGTGTTTTATTCTGTACTCTTTGGTGTTTCCTTCGACTGCTTTTGTGAATAGTTGATTTTATATTTTTGCCTTTAGTTAGTATTTGATTGGTCTGCTTTCTTTGCTGTGATTGTATTTTCTCTGGTGACATCTATTTAGCCTTAGGAGTGCTTCCATCTTGAGCAGTCCCTTTAAAATATCCTGTAGATGTTCTTTGTGGTAGGCAAATTACCTCAACTTTTGCTTGTCGGGGGATTTCTTAATCCCTACTTCATATTTAAATGATAATCATGGTTGATACAGTATTCTTGGTTCAAGGCCCTTCTGTTTTATTGCATTAAATATATCATGCCATTCTCTTCTGGCCTGTAAGGTTTCTGCTGAGAAGTCTGATGAAAGCCTGATGGGTTTTCCTTTGTAGGTTACCTTTTTTCTCTCTCTGGCTGACTTTAATACTCTGTCCTTGTCTTTAATCTTCGCCAATTTAATTATTATCTGTCTTGGTGTTGTCCTTCTTTGGTCCCTTGTGTTAGGAGATCTGTGGGCTTCCGTGGTCTGAGAGACTATTTCCTCCTCCAGTTTTGGGAAGTTTTCAGCAATTATTTCTTCAAAGACACTTTCTGTCCCTTTTTCTCTCTTCTTCTTCTTCTTCTGGTACCCCTATAATGCAAATATTGTTCTGTTTGGTTTGGTCTCTTAATATTCTTTCATTCCTGGATATCCTTTTATCTCTGTCTGCCTCAGCTTCTCTCTATTCCTGTTCTCTGATTTCTATTCCATTAATAGTCTCTTGCACCTCATCCAGTCTGCTCTTAAGTCCTCCCAGAGATTATTTTATTTCTGTATTCTCCCTCCTAACTTGATCCTTTAGCTCTTGCGTATTTCTGTGCTGCTCCATCAGCATGGTTATGACCTTTATTTTTATTTCTTTTTCAGGAAGATTGGTTGTGTCCATGTCCCCAGGTCCTCTCCCAGGGGTTGTCTTGGTGATTCTAGACTGGACCAAAATTTTCTGCCTTTTCATGATGATACAGATAGTCGTAGGCCAGTGGCGCATGTATCACCTGGGAGAATAATGTCCCTTTCTGCTTTCTGGTCAGCCTGCCCTTCTCTGCTGTGTGTGTTGGTTACTTGCACACCAGGAGCAGCCCTCGGCGTTGCCCAGAGCCCTGTGGGGGGAAGCAGGTGCACTGGGTGTGCTCTCCTGTGAGAACGGTACCCCTTTGCACCTTGCCCCAGCTTCCTCTGTCTGTGACGGGCAGCTGCATGCCGGCGGCGGCCCCAGGTCTGTACCAGGTGGCTGCATGCCTGAAGGAGACTCTGGGTGGCTACTGTGGGCGTGGCCACTCTCAGGCTGCTCTGGCCCTGTTACGGGGTGGCACCGGAGGGGGAATGAATGGTGGGCTGTTTATCGCTGCAAGGGGCTTCAGAGCTGCACTGCCTCCCACCGGCCTGAGGCACCCAGTGCTCCTCAGGATTCCCAGCCTTCTGGGCCGAGTGTGCTAGGATGATTCCTTCCATCTGTGAAGCCCCTGTCCATTAAAGACTTTCAAAAAGCCCTCGCTTTTCTTTTGTCCCAGGGGAGCTGCCTGTGGGGACCCTCTTGCAGATTTTACTCTTCCGTTTCCCTAATATCCAGTACACCATGCAGTGTTTGTCTGCGCTCCCAGTGCGGATTACTAGGGCTGGTTATTTAGAAGTCCTGTGCTTTTACTCCCTCCCCTCTCCAACTCCTTTCCTCCCACTGGGGAGCTGAGGTAGGGGGAGAGCTCTGGTCCCACTGGACTGCGGCTTGTATCTCACCCCCTTCGTGAGGTGCTGAGTTCTTGCAGATGTAGATGTATCCTGGCTGTTGTACTGTATCCTCTGATTTCTCTTTTAGGAATAGTTATATTTGTTGTATTTTCAAAAATATATATCGTTTTGTGAGGAGATTGAAGCTTCCCTACTCACCAGCCATCTTGGCTCCTCCCCCATAAACTTTTAATAACTTTTGTAATCATGTTTATAAATTTCTGGAGAGTAAAATTTGGAAACTCTTTTAGCTACTTTTGTTCAACTAACATGTTTTTTTGAAAATTGTCTTATGGATTAACTAGGTTTACAAAAGTTCTTGTAACATACATCATTACTCAGCGTGTTCATATGGAATAAATGTAAAATCATTCACTTTTTTTTCATAAATAAAAATACTCTTCTTACTGTTATTAAAGTTTCATGGAGTAATTAGAGCAGAAAAATATACGAAAGCATTATGTATCATCCAAAATAGTATGATGTAAAAGATTAACTAGTGACATATTTTTGCAAACATCCTTTCAGATAATTTTTCCATGCTTCTATATATAAATACACAATCATCTCACATATTTTACGCTTGCTTTTTCACTCCCTAGTGGTTTGATACCACCTTTCTATGTCAATAAAAACATCTTTTCATTCTATTTTTAAATGACATCTAAACATTCCTTCTTATTTTGTATACCTACATTGAAATTAGTGTCAGTGTCTTCTTGGTGGATATTATGATTTTTCTAATTATGTATAATATAAAGGCTTATGTGAACAATTTTCTTCACATTCATCTTTGTGAACTTGCCTAACAAATTATTAAAGGTATATTATTTTGACACCTGTGAACCCTTCAAAGCTTCTTTTTCAAATACTTACTTATTGCTTAGCAAGCATAAAGTCAAATTTTAAAATGCAGACAGTCACTGTTGCAGAGAATTAAAATTTGTCTATCTTTTTTATATCATAATGAATAATTTTTCTTTGACAGCAAGATGCTATTTAGAAATTTGTGAGATCTCATATGGGTAGCTCAGTTTTTTTTTCTAATGTGTCATTGATATACAGTCTTTTGAAAGTTTCACATGAGCAACATTGTGGTTTCAACATTCACCCATATTATTAAACACCCCCTCCCCACCCATTGCAATCACTGTCCATCAGCATAGTAAGATGCCACAGAATTACTGCTTGTCTTCTCTGTGCTGTATTTTCTTCCTTGTTACCCACCTATATTGTTTGTACTATTTATAGTGCCCTTTAATCTCCTTCTCCATCCCTCCCCACCTACTCTACCCAATCCCTTCCCTTTGGTAACCGCTAGTCCCTTCTTGGACTCTGTGAGTCTGCTGATATTTTGTTCCTTCAGTTTTACTTCATTATTATACTCCACAAATGAGTTAAATCATTTGGTACTTGTCTTTCTCCCCCTGGCTTATTTCACTGAACATCATACCCTCTAGCTCCATCCATGTTGTTGCAAATGGGAGGATTTGTTTTCTTTTTATGGCTGAAGAATTTTACACTGTGTGTATGTACCATGTCTTTTTTATCCATTCATCTACTGATGGACACTTAGCTTGCTTCCATATCTAGGCTATTGTAAATAGTGCTGTAGTAAACATAGGGGTGAATATGTCTTTTTGAATCAGGGATCTTGTTTTCTTTGGCTAAGTTACTAGGAGTGGAATTCCTGGGTCAAATGGTATTTCTATTTTTAGTTTTTTGAGGAACCTCCATATTGCTTTCCTCAATGGTTGAACTAATTTACATTCCCACCAACAGTGTTGGTGGGTTTCCCTGTGTCTGCATCCTCACCAGCATTTGTTTTTCTTTGTCTTTTGGATGTTGGCCAGCCTAACTGGTGTGAGGTGATATCTCATTGTAGTTTTAATTTGCATTTCTCTGATCACTAGCAATGTGGAGTATCTTTACATGTGCCTGGTGGCCATCTTAATTTCTTCTTTGGAGAAGTGTCTGTTCACATCCTCTGCCCATTTTTTAATTGGGTTATTTGTTTTTTGGGTTTTGAGGTGTGTGTGCCCTTTATTTTATTGTTAGATATTTAGATGTTTACCCCTTATCAGATAAATTGTTTATGAATATATTCTCCCATACTCTAGGATGCCTTTTTGTTCTGCTGATTGTGTCCTTTGCTATAGAGAAGCTTTTTAGTTTGATGTAGTCCCATTTGTTTATTTTTGCTTCTGTTTTCCTTGCCCAAGGAGAGGTATTCAGGAAAAAGTTTCTCATGTTTATATGTAAGAGATTTTTTTCCTATGTCTTCTTTGAAAAGTTTTATAGTTTCATGACTTACATTCAGATCTTTGATCCATTTTGAGCTTACTTTTGTGTATGGAGTTAGACATTGATCCAGTTTCATTCTCTTACATGTAGCTGTCCAGTTTTGCCAACACCAGTTGTTGAAGAGGCTGTCATTTCCACATTGTATATCCATGGCTCCTTTATCATATATTAATTGACCATATATGTGTGGGTTTATATCTGGGCTCTCTAGTCTGTTCCATTGGTCTATGGGTCTGTTCTTGTGCCAGTACCAATTTGTCTTGATTACAGTGACTTTTTAGTAGAGATTTATGTCAGAGAGCCTAATCTCCCCACTTTATTCTTCCTTCTCAGGATTGCTTTGGCTATTCAGGGTCTTTTGTGGTTTCATATGAATTTTATAATGATTTGCTCTATTTCGTTGAAGAATGCTGTTGTTATTTTGATAGGGATTGCATTGAATCTGTAGATTGCTTTAGGCAGCATGGCCAATTTGACAATATTAGTATTTCCTATCCATGATCATGGGATATATTTCCATTTATTGGTATCTTCTTTAATTTGTCTCATGGGTTTCTTGTAGTTTTCAGGTTATAGGTCTTTCGTTGGTTAGATTTATTTCTGGGTATTTTATTCTTTTTGGTGAAATTGTGAATGGAATTGTTTTCCTGATTTCCCTTCCTGCTAGTTCCTCGTTTAGTATATAGGAATGCAACAGATTTCTGTATGTTGATTTTGTATTCTGTAACTTTGCTTAATTCAGTTATTAGTTCTCATAGCTTTGTGGTACATTCTTTAGGGTTTTTAAAAATACAATATCATGTCATCTGCAAAACAGTGACAGTTTAACTTCTTCCTTACCAATGTGGATGCCTTTTATTTCTTTGTGTTGCCTGATTGCCATGGTTAGGACCTCCAGTACTGTGTTAAATAAAAGTGGGGAGAGTGGGGATCTTTATCTTATTCCTGATCTTAGAGGAAAAGCTTTTCACTTTTCACTGTTATGTATGATGTTGGCTGTGGGTTTGTCTTATGTGGCCTTTATTATGTTGACGTAATTGTGCTCTATACACATTTTGTTGAGAGTTTTTCTCATGAATGGATGTTGAATTTTGTTGAATGCTATTTTAGCATATATTGAGGTAATTATGTGATTTTTGTCCTTTTTTGTTGATGTATGCTGTTATTTTTGAATATTGTACCTTACATCCCTTGAATAAATCTCACTTAATCATGATGGATGATATTTTTTATGTATTTTTGAATTTGGTTTGCTAATATTTTGTTGAGGATTTTTTTTTTGTAAGAAAGTTCTGTACACATAATGACACATTAGTGCTTTAAGCATCTTTTCTTATTTTATCCTCACAGTAACTCTATGGAACAGAAACTTAATTTTTTTAAAAAGAAGATAGTAATTGTACGTAATGCATTACTGATGTTTATGTAGGATGAAACAGAAATTGACTTTGAAGTCCTTGTTTCTATCTACTTTAAAAGATTATTGAATGAATGTGCATTTGTCTTTTATGTTTGAATAAGGTGTTTAATGTATAGATGCATTCATTATTATGATTTCTCATTTTATTTGGCTATATTTTCCCAATCAACTGAATACTGCACATATTGTAGAATCAGAGGACTTCTCCTATAGTTCTGTCTCTGTAGCCCCTTACTGAAGTATCTCTAAAAGTCAGTAATGTAGGGCCATTCAGATTTTCTGCTGTAGCAAGGCTGCTGTAAAGTCATTATCTGGGGTTTTTAAGATACTGAATTTTTTCTACTCTGGACATTCTTTGCTCCATACTCTCCAGGCAGATTTCTAGGGCAATCCCTAGTAATGTGTAGTAATACCTAGTGCCTCAAATTAGCACTTCAACACCTTGATGCTGAGTACCTGTCAAAATTGTGCAGAGCAATATGAAGAAAAGGTCCTGCTCTGTTATTTGAAAGCAGTTTAGAAGGAGAAGATGAAGTATCATTATTTTTCAAAATTGATCCTAGAAATAATGGGCACATATTCCTCATATGGTGCAGATTTCACTGTAATTCATATTGTGCTTTAGCTTCAGAACTAGCCATATTTACTTTATTGTGATATCACCATTAAAAGAATTTTGGTGGCATTAGGAATGAATAATGCTTCAAATATTTAAGGGGCTGGTGCATTCTAGGATCAGTGAATCCTAAAGTGAAATTCCAGTAGTAGCAAGTAATAAAAAGCAGCTTGCAGAAATCCTGTGTATAGCCCCACACACAATGCAGTATTAGTGTGCTTGTTTCATTTATGTGACTGCTTAGTAATGCTCAGTGTGGCTGTGTGCCTGAAAAGAAATTTATACTACTTAGTGATGTCTGACTAAGGAGATCTGCTTGTCCATTTACATTCATATTTATTTATTTGTTTCTATCTATAGTTCCCCAAAGCTTCTGAATAAATGTTGATGTTTGATAAATCAATAATCCTTAATGATTAGAGTAATATCATTTATGACACATGTCATAGTATAATGGTTAAAAGCCTGGGCTTTGAAATCAGACTGATTCTTTGCTCTACTACATGGTATGTTATAATCATGGGCAAGTTTCTGGATTCTTTTAACTTTATTTTCTCATTGTTAAGATGGGAATAATAATAGTCTATCTCACTGGCTTGTCCTGAAGGTTAAGTGAATTCATGCAAGAAAAGCATTTAGTGTAAGATTTGGCACATGCAAATGTTAGTAGTTATCATTGTAATGGCAAAAGTTTGGGACTGGAACCCCAAAACCAGAGATAAAGTAATCTTTATTTTCTGAATTATCAGAAATTACTTTCTATAAGAGGTTTATTCATGTTTAAGGGAAGAAGGAAATTTTTGATCAAGTTCTATTGGGAATTTGTTCTGTTGCTGTGTTAAAAATATTTGCAAATACAATTGCTTTAAAAGAAAGATTTTTTTTTTATGGAATAAAGCACTGTATCCAATGGCTAAAAGGAATTGATATGTGCCACGCATTGGATAATTCCAATCAGTTCTGTAAAGAAAAAATTTTATATTTGTGCTGTCCCTTAATATTTGTAGTGCCACCATTTTCCCTGACAGCAGAAGAATTTTTGGTTTTGCATGGAAAATTTTCTCTGGTATTCCCTATATCAGTGAATGGTTGCATTTATCATTCCAGTTAGAGACTCTAAGTCCAATAAGGGTTGCTCTAAACCCTCCCTTCATTTTCCATCTTTCTTGTTAGCCCTGTCACTAAATCCTATGACTTTTTTATAAAACTTTTCTGTAAGACAAATCTGATGCTTTCTTCCTTTTAAAATATTCTTTTAATGGCTTCCTAATTGCTATCTGGATAAGTTTATTCTTAGCAGGATGTGCAACTCTATACTTATGTCCTATAAGTGTTTTTACATTGCATACCATCCTCCAACTTTGTGGAACTGTTTTCAATTCCACAAACATGCTGTTCTCCCTTACCATTTTCATTTGTATAGACAATTTTCAATGCAGGAGAAGCACCTTGCTTTTTTCCTCTCCATTCTGTTAAACTAAAACAACATTCTATTCAACTGAAACATTATTTCCATCGAAAATGCATATACAAATTTCCTTCCCAAGAAAGGTAAGTGCCCTTCATATTTGTTTCTCTTCTGTATTTTGTAACCTCTTATGAATATTTCATTAAAGCACTTATCAAAAATTATGATGATTAATTTTTGTCAGTGTCTTCCACTAAAATAATGAGTAGTTCAAATGCAGGGACTATCTAGAAATGTTTAATACTTAATTTTAGAAATATGGTTGCTGTTTAGTAAAAGTCTGTGGAACTAATAATAGTTTTGAGTGGGAGCAAATCTTTGGTACAGTCACCTGGTAAACCTGGTTTTAATGGGAGATAATGAGAATTGCTAATAATTATTCTCAAGAGGCAAAAATAAGGAAATGGATGAAAATCCAATCTTTTTCCCATCTGACACTGGTCATTCTGTTAGATTCTTCCTCTTATTTATTTATCACTTTGGTCTTGTCTTCTTTCTTATGTACTGGTCACACTGAAAAAGTGCCCGTCTCTCACGTAACCTATTTACAGCATCATTCCATTTTAATTCTTAATTTCTTGTAATTAATGCTATTTACTGATTTTGTTTCATCAGATAACTAAAAATACAAAAGTTTCCTCCCAGATTTTGCATATTCATTGTAGTGAATGTGAAGTGGGTTTATTGAGCTGATTTAAGGACATCTGGCAATTTGGTTAGGATGACTAGTCCTTGGGAGTTAACCCTGAGAGTAGGGAAGTGGCTGAGAATCCATTATACAGAGGTCAGGACTGTGTGGATAGGAGGTAAAAGTGATATCTAGAGTGCTAGAAAGGCCATTGTGGAAGGGGTTATATTTCTTCATTGTTGTTTAGGGGTGTCTGACTTTTTAAGTGAGTAAAGAATGCTATTTGTGGGACGCTGGCCTTGGGTAGCAGTGAATTCCCATTAGCAGTTAAAAAGCAAATAAATAGTGGACACATGGGCTCTCGTAGTGGGATACTAGTTATGGTTATTGTTCTGACCATGTTTAAGACTACTTGTTTTTGTCTGTGAATAACCGAGTTCAACCTAGGCCTTAATCAAAAGCAAGTGACTAACGTTCTGATTTGTTTAGTGACTAAGTTTGAGTAGTTTTCTGTGCCACTGGCGGAACAAATTAAACTTTCACTGGTTGAGTGCTTATACCTACATGGTATAGTGTGGGAGGATTATCAGCTAGTTTGTCTTAGTAGTTTAATTGGCAGCAGAAAACCCTTAAGCTGAGTTTTCCCATGCAAGGGATATCTTACTTGAAATCCCAGAACTTTTACTAAAAATTTATGAAGTGGGATGACAGTAAATTACTGAAGTATCATCAAAGCAAGTATGTTATTAATTGACAGTTCATTGACTTCATCCCATAGTCCAGTTTAAAGAAAAGGGAGGAAAGGTTAGATTTCAGGCTACACTTTGAATGTTGTGTGAGGTCTGTTTGAGATATTTTGGTTAGGATGTGATTAATTAACTCAATTAAACAAGTATTAGTACATGAGTAAAAGTACACTGTCTTATAGATCTGTCAGAAAGACAATAATGGGTCAGTATTGATAATTGTGAATTTGAATCTGTTTAATATGATGGGGCACACAAAAATTCACCAGTCTTTAATCTTTTGATAAGGAGCAGCAACAATACAGAGATACATATGTATATTCTGTATCTTTTAATATATGTCTTTTTGTATTTTTATGTATTTATTTGACTTAGATAATGAGATTAAACTTTAAACTTCTGTTTTAATTATAATTCAAAATATTTACTTTTCAGCTTGACTCTTAAAAATTGTTAGAAATTAAATCCTTGGTCTTTATAGCTTGTGCAATGATATAATATCATTAATATATGCAAAAGCAAAGAGAGGTTTTGAGACTCTCCATCTTTAAATATTCCTTAAGAAAGAGGTCCTTTCAGTTTATGAAAAATAATTCTTAGTGCATTTCCCTAGCTAGAACTTGTTTCTTTTCTCCTTTGAAAACCCATGAATGTTGAGATATGAATCCTTTTTGTTCTGTTCTCTAAGTACAATTTCATTTGTTTTCGTTAATTCTGAAAGCATTCATTTGCTATTTCATTGGTTATTAGTTTCACAATTTTCCATATTTTAACATCTCTGAATTTAGGAGTCCTTGTATAATGACTGATATCTTTTACAATCGTAATGACCTGAGTTGAGGTCAAGTACTGCCATAAAGGTTAACTGTTTGCTTCTGCTGTTCATCTATGACACAGCAATTTGAGACTACCTTAAGTAAAATTGTTTGCTTAAGAATTTTTTGGACTTCATGGGTAGTGTGGATTCAGCCTGTAAATCTACATGATACCAGCTTATGATTCAAATGCCCAAATATTTGTTTTTTTCTCTCTATCCAATGTAAAGCTTAAGTCATACAAGGCACCTTTTTGCTTAGTGGCTTTATTTCTCATTTCTGTTACACTGGCAACTTTGATGTGTCAACTTTATGCAGGACTTTTCTACTATGCTGTCTTAATAATGTCTTAGAGATAATGAAATGTTGGGGTAGTGGTGTAACCAATAAGCAACTGCATGTAGGTAACAGGAAATGGTAAATAGCCTTGGAGCTACTTTACAGGTGGCATAAAATGGACCTTGTATTGTCATCTTCTGTGGCTTTGACTGGTAGTGAGTTCATTTGCTGTATTGCTTGCCTTGTTTATAAGCAAAACCTGTTTGACTGTGATCCCAGATCTGGCAGTCCAACATAGTGTTGTATCTTGCATAATCATTTAGTGAGAAGCCCTTGACCTGTACTTTAGAAAATGATCTAGAGAAGCTGAACCATTAAATTATATAACCATAGATTATGTAACTAAGTGGCATCTTAGTTTTGTATTTTAAGTAAGAGGTAATAGACGGATTGTTCACAGTTAATAAGGATTTGTAATGGAACAAGAATTGTCTGATTCATTCCTTTGAAAAAGTTTTGTCATTGATCTAGGTCTGTGAACCAACATGTACTGTAAAATCCATGAGATAGTACAGGCCATCTGTTTTTCATAGATGTTTCCAAACAACTATTGCATTTTTTTGTTAGGAAAATTTGGGGACCCTTGAAAAATTCGCAATTAACATTTTAAACCTTTAGTTTTCAAACTCAGATATTAAGCTAATGCCATTGTATGCCTACTCTAATTTGCTGCATCTGCAAATTAAGTTTTCTTCTTATGAATTTTTATATTGGTGGGGTAGTATTTGGGACTATATTCTCAATAAAAAATTATTGTGGATAGAAAGCATTTACAAAGTCTTTGGCATATTTGAATTATTTAGTTTATGAACATAATAAAAATGCTATGGAATCAATTCTGTGAATTAATATTCATTGAACACTTGCTGGGAAATATGGTAAGTAAAAGATATTTATAAACAAATTCCAGTAATAAAATATAACCTCTTTATTGTACTTCTAGTTTGGCTATTCCTGTCCTACATGGATCTCATTTTAAGACAGGAAAAAGTATGTACAAATTTATATTATAGAATAAGAAACTTTAGTTCAACATAAGGAAATGTCCTGCTATTAGAAGTAACTTATCTGAAAGTCTTCATGAATAGAGTTGAATCTTATAATCGGGATAGTTCCAGTTGTATTACTTAAGGCCAAGGATAGAATCTAGTTCGTGTTGCAGTTAGCAGCACAGTGATAGTATGGTGGTGCTCAGCCCCGTCGATCTAGGGTTCTTTTCTAGAACATCTATTTCCTAATGGCCCTTTACTTTCTTGATATAAAATATATAGTTAATGTATCATTTAAGATGATAACTTATGGAGAATTCAACATAATGCCATAATCTTTAAGGGAGAAATAAGAGGAAAGCAACTTATGTATTTCAGTATCTAGAGTATAACTAGAGTAGAAGACATGCTGAAGTGCTCAGGTAAGACTTTGAGCTTGCCACATGTGTTACATTGGGACAGTTAGAAATCTTGCCTGCCTGCATGCTTGATAAATTGGCAGTGCAAATATTCAAATGGAATAGCCATGAGTGATGTGATTTTCTGAAATGATAAACACTTCTTGGTCAAATTTTCAATGATTAATAAGTTTTCTCATATTCCTGATAGTCAAATTTCTGGAACTTTTGGGGTTTATTAAAAGTGATTGAAAACCACTGTGTTTAGATGTAAAACTGAGTTAGATTCTAGGTTCAAGTAAGTATAACAGATTTTTCACTCATGTATGTCTGGCAGGATATCTGGAAATTGTGTAGGATGCAGGACCATTCTTTGTTGTGCAGGGACTGTTTTGAGCATTGAGCGTGAGAAATACTAATTTCCAAAAATGTCCTTAGAGGGTGGTTCAACACATACAGAATCTACTAGCTGTAGAATGAAGAGCATGAGCTACAGCAAGAGTCACAATCTTGAATTTTATTTTAAATTGTACTTACTGAATTGTTACTAACTTTGTGATGTTGGGCAAGTGCAGTTTCCTTTCTGGAAAACTAGAAAGATAATATCTTAAAAAAATTTTAAGTAGATAAAAGTATTATATTTCAGGTACTCGACATGTGCCTCATGTGGAATGGGACTATGGCTCTTACATTCACCAATTTATTTTCCAATACTAGTTAGCACTTAATAAATGTTTACACATCATTATTTAACTCCTGTGTATCACACTGTGACCAATATTAAAGCATGTGAGGGAATGATGCTTATAATACGCTACACGGCTATTATCTGTATCTTTACTCTCATGAACTTGTGAATCTTAGCTGAGAATGCTAGCTCTTTGGGATTATGACCTCCAGTTTCCAAGAGTATGTTAAATTAACAATATGATAGTTTGCTATTGAAAGACACCTGTGGGATAAGGGTCTGCCTCAGTAAGTGCATTAGTTTCCCAGAATCCTAATGTTTTCCTTATTCATAGTGGGGGATGTGGTAAAAGGCTAAGGACCTTCTGATCTTTGTTACACAGATTTTTAAAAATATGGCATCTATAATTTCTTGCTGTTTTCCAGCTCTCTTTTTCTTCCTCCTGTGACTTTGGCCAGTTAAAGTTATATATTTTGTGTTCTTAGTAAATATTTGCTATCTGTGTCCTTTTGTTTGACTTGCTTAACTTAACTAAAATGGAATAGTTAGTTCTGGCAATTTTAATGGCTCTGATTACTGGGAAAATGTTGGAAGGGGAGCCTTAGTCTTCCTTTTTTAATTGCCATCCAATTTATGTAAAAGAAGAAGCACTTAATCTGTAAATGCCATTGTATATTTCATAGAATGGTGAATTTCACTACTGAGGTTTTCCTCAAATGTTCATTAAAAATTTAACTCATATTAACAGATGATGATTATCATCAACAAAAGTTTCTAAAGCAATCACTTTGCTTTGATATTGCAGTGTGAAAAGCTAAAATTTCCCGTTTTCCTTTGATTCCTCTAGGTCAATTTTGGGTCAGGCATTGCTGCTTTTGCAAATCTGCTTGCCCTTGCCCTTTGGTTACTCAGAGTTTAAGTTTGGGTTTGAGCCAGTGAATGCTGAAACCTTTAAAACTAAACAAATGTTTAACATTCATCTGATTTGACCAATTGTCTTCTTTGAATAAACATTCAGTCACTTCCACAAGAAAAGTATTCTCAGTTACAGACTCTATTGCCAAAGTCTCATTCTGGAGCATTCTATAAAATTACTGGAAACCTATTTGATTATAATTCAGATTGGTTCAGATGGTTTTATGACATTTTCAAACTAAAGATTCTTTTATGCACAATTTTTTGAATCAGCTTAAATTGAGGCAGACGACTGTATTAGATAAAAACCATGTCTTTTTCTGTAAGAAGTCAAAAAATTTTTTTAATCTGTTCCCTGTTTTTATAGTTTTATCAGATAAGCTATTTCATGGCTGAGATTATGAATTTTAAATTTGCATTTGAATAGCACTTACAATTTCACTTTACTTCAAATATTTTTTTGTTTAGTAAGATTATGGACCATTTATCTGACTCCTACCATACAAGAAATGTGTTGTGGGATATTGAGATGATTAAAACTTAGACATAATACATAATTAATTGTTTTCAATTTCATTTCTATCTCTTTGCAATGCAAGGGGTTTTTAGACTTCCTAAAATTCTTTTGTATATGCAGAAAAGAGGGTGGGATTTTGTGTTTTTTGAGTTGCTGATCAAAGTGTAAATTCCTAGGAAGGTTATTTTTGCCTTCTGTCTCACAATTATTGTAGGAAGCCAGAGAGACTGCTCTTACATTTTAGAGAACACAATAAAATCAGGATCTGTTTGCCTGTGCCCAGAGACCCTGTGCTCCTTTAGTTGTATCATTCTTATGGAAGCCCTAGTTTTCCTTACTTTTATCTTATTTTGTCGTACTTTTTTCCAGGTTTCCTTACTTTTGTCTTTATTTATATAACTTGGTTCTTTTCTTAGAGCTTGTTATTGACTGCGTTTTACTAATAGTATGGAATAAAAGAGCCATCTTGTTTATGACATCTCCTATATCACTAAATGTATATGTATAAAGTGCTCTATTTAAATATATTTAGTAAGACCAAATTGAATCATGAGGTTTACTGTTCTACTTGATCACTAGTGTTTTCACTTAATTGAAGGCAATAGTTTATTCCTGAATAGAGACTCTTGTCTGAGGTTTTGAGAACCCAAGACTATGCTGCTGTTCTCTATGTTGCTCTGGATGTATAAACATAATTTTGCTTATAAAAAAGTCTCCAGATCATTACTTAAGAGAAAGAAGAGGGAAATGAAGGTTAATTTTTAATTGAGTGGTAATGGTTTTTGGTCATATTAATCTAATGTAAACAATGTTTACAGTATTTTAATTGAATTTTTAATATCAATTTTCTTTTAGATTTGTTTTGCCTGTGAGATTGAGAGCATGATTGCTCATTTAATTGTTGAATAAGGAATTTAATATGAATGCAATCCATGTCTGTTTCAAAGATTTGCATATTTTTTACTAGAGATGGGAAACAGATATGCAAAGGCTTAGCTATTCCAAGAGTCCTATGTTGGTTCCCTTTCCTGTTCTAAATGTTATCTGCATTTACAAAGGATTTTGGAAAAATTGGAATGGATTCAAAGGAATAGTAATTATTAGGATGAGAATGAGGACACATGCAGAGCATACCATCAATGGTTCTTAAATATTTTGTGTTAATTCCTTGATGATTCATTCTGATGTGTTCTCTGCACCCTATTCTAAGTCATGAAAGTCATTAGCATGACCTACACAAATACTACTTTAATGCAAAAACTATTGAATAGATTCAGAGTATGAACTACTTTCCTTTGGGAAACTGGTGTTGGACAGTGTGAATCTGACCTGTCATGTCATTTCCTTAGACTGTACACATTATTTGATTTGGGGCCCTCACCGTTCCTGCCCATTTTTGTGGTAAAGACAGTTTCAGACCTGAAAAAGTGGTTATCCTATCTTGGTCCTGATGAAAGTTCTGAGAAAGAGGTATATTGAGTATAATACCTCATACTCAATAGTTGTCCAATAAATATTTAATGAGGGAGCTCTTAGGCAACTATCTCTAGCCCAGACCGGAATGTAGGTTTCAGGTTTTGTTGGAATTAATTTCTGTGCATCTTGGGAGTCTAAAAGTGGGTCAAGTCCACTGTGAAGGTTCTTCAGTAGGTCTGTAGCACAGTCAACAGAAAAGTGTAAAGATATATTCAAGCATGGACTATTCTACTTCAGGATACTCATTGAGAACATAATTATCCAACATGGTTTAATAATTGTGAAGAAAGCCAAATACAGTGGCAGTGATTGTCAACTTAGAAGGGTGCACAGGCTTGGTCAATTAATATTCTGTCAATCCTGTTGAGCAAAGGAAAAAGTAGTGCAAGTGGATATTTTTAATAGGTGTATTTTCACTTAAGTGAGTGCCACAAATTGTCCATTTCACTTTTTCCCTTTCACACTCACCCTGACTTTCTTAACTCCATGAATTGTGAATGCAGAGATGAGATTTCTTACTTAGGATCTCCTTAGAGAGAGTAGAGTTTGAACAACAGCTCTTACTAAAGTTGGCAGTTTTCTATCTCCACAAAGCATAGAGGGAATGAAACTAACAATTACTGAACATTAACTATTACTACTATTATCAAGCACTATGCTTGGTGCTTTTCTTGATGCATCTTTTAAAAATCAAAAAATTAAAAGAGCTCAGTGAAGAAAGAATTGTTTCTTTTTTACACTGAGAAAACAGACTTAGGAAGGTTCTTAACCAGCTCAAAGGTACGTATTTATTAATAAGTGGCAGAACCAGGATTTTAAACTAGTATGTACATGTCTCCAAGACTCTCTAATATTTATGATGCTGTTTCAAATCAGGTATCTGAATGATTTAAATGGTTGTAATAGAGAATAAAGTATAACTGTAATAGGCACAATTACTAAACTGAGATAGGCTAAGAGGTACATTTGAAGTCATACTGCTTTACTCTCCCTCCATAAGGTTGTAGTTCTAATTAATTAGCTTGTGTTCTGATTAATCTTGATAGTGCTCTGATGCAAATTTTTACCTTTATTTGACTTGCAACCTGCTTTTATAGAGTTAGTGATTTATTAAATATCTTGGAAGCAAGTTCTTGACAGGCAGTATTTTAAGGTGAAATTGCTGTGTGAGGATTTTGTTAACCTGACATTTTGTGGTTTCGCCTCATAAAACTGGCAAAGGACTCCCAGTGTGGAATGTTAATGGGGTGAAGTAATGAATGCAGGCTGGAATACAAGCAGCCAGACATCAGCAATCCTATAGTTCATACTCCATGATTCTTGGGGGAGGTCTTTGTAGACGGTAGCATTACTAAAAGATAAAAGCAGTCAGAGATCTGTGTAACTTAGCAGTTGATGAAACTCGTTTTCTGAAATTTTGGCTTAGAAGCCAAGCAGTTGTGTGAACTGAGAAAGTAGTTAAAGTTAAGTGTAATCTCTCATGATAATTTTCACTTTCTCAAGCTGTTGAAGTAAATAATTATTGAGTACCTATTTCTTCTAACCAAATATTAGCCTTTTAGTTCCATTCAGTTTTTAAGTACTGCCTGTTTCACTTGTGTATCTCAATCTGACAATAAGATGATCAAGTTAATTTTTAGAGTTAGTTATGCAGATTTTATTCCATTGTACCAAAGCTATAACTGAGGTTTTCTTTTAATGTTAATTTTATTTTCAAACTGTGCTTTGCAAAGTGCAAATGTTTTTTAGAGTTGCCCCATGGGGTGGGGCTCTGGACCCTCATTTCTAGGTTCCGTAAAAGCATCTGTGCTTATTTCTGATTTATCTGTTGGACTACCCTGTAAGATTTTGTTTGAAAAAAGATTTCTCCTAAGAGAATTTTAAAGCCACATGTTCAGCTACTATTTATTATAAAAGTGTATTTGTTTAAAAATACATTTTCAAATTTTGTGCTCATATATTTCAAGTGATAGAACAGAAGGGTATATAGATTACCTTGAATCTTTTATTCTAAAGAAGAGAAATGATTGTTTATAGTTTGAGGGGAATTTTAGAGACTAGTTATCAACAATAAGTTTTGTAAGATTATCTCTAGTTTCAGGGTTTATAAATGGTTTTAAAATGATTTTTTAAATTATATTTTGTTATTTTACTTTTAATTAAAGGCTTTCTTTTTCCACTGGATAAGCTATTAAGGTATCTTGTAGGTAAAATCTGAAGTACTGATTAATTATTGTCATTTTCATTTAGGCCCTCAATGAGTAAACTGGTATTATTACTCTCAAACAGCTAATGAATATTTTAACCTATGCTCTCCTTTACTACTTACTCAATTAGTCAATAGGTCTAAAATTTTTCTTAAGACTCTTTCATAAAAATTTATCCCTACTTCCTATGTATACTTTAGACTAGATTGGCAGCATCAGTCAGAATGGCTTGGAGAGTTAGAATGTTCTCTTGCTAATTTTGCCTCCTTGTTTCTTTCATTCTGTATAAATTGTCCATTGATTTTTAGTGCTTGAAACCACATAGTGATATCCTTGTTATCTGTCAGATGGAATCCCAATGTTTTAAGTGTTTTGAGCTACTCATATATTATCTAACTTAGTGAAACAAACCAGTTTAATTTTATGCTTAATGTGTTCTTCAAAGTGTTATCTTGTAGGCTAAAAAGAATTGACACTTTGGCGTACCTCTTATGTATGTATGTATGTATGTATGTATGTATTTATCTATCTATCTATCTATTTATTTAAGGTAGTATTGATATATACTCTTACGAAGGTTTCACATGAAAAACAATGTGGTTACTACATTCATCCATATTATCGAGTCTCCCTCTATACCCCATTGCAGTCACTGTCCATCAGTGTAGTATGATTAACACTTCAGCCTACTTCTTAAAGGCAATTTTATAAAATTTGTTACTAAGAGCAACCTTAGCAGAGTTATTCTAATCTGTATGTATGTATGGCTCAGGTTAAAATTTCAATCAACATAAGTCTGGTATCTCCAGAAAGAGTTATGATTGAGTTCTCTTAAGAGCATTATTTTACAAGATCAGCAAGGACCTAATCAAGATGTTGGAAAACATCACTCTTGGTAGGAAACAAGTCTATTAACTTTCAATTATCAGCCAGTTTCCTGGTTGGTTCTTTATACAAGTGCCTATCAAGTCTTACAGTACTTTTTATGTTATTCCTTTGTATCTACCTTCCAAATACTTAAATTGTGCTTTCTTTTCAAGATCATTACTTGATCTCAACAAAAGTAGTATATTCTTTCTTTGGATTTATTGCCCTCATTAAATTATTTATCTATTTCCCATAGGTAGATATGGCATTTGGGGGCCATTTCTCTATGTTGCCATAGTTGTACTTTAATGATTGGCTTATTTATCTTTGCCACTAGTTTGTTGAAATTAAATGGCTGTTTTACTCATCACTTTTTCTTCTCATTGATTCTATACTGGATTCCCTTCTTTCTTGCACAACTAAAATAATAATCATATATCATACTTGGAAGAATTGAGAAAATAGTAACTCATATAATTTTCTGTGTTTTATGGTTCAGATGAGGAACCCTAGTTGAAAAGACTTCATGTTCCCTGACATATATAACAGGTATTCAGTATTTACATTGAGTGAGTAAACTTGTGTTACTTGCATTTAATGTTTGAGATGTATAGCTTGTTTGCAACTAGCTTTTAAGTTTCACAAGAGCAAAGACAATGTCTTCTTCTGGTATGCGAAATGTTGCAGTTGTTGAATAAGTAAATAGTTTGTGAAAAGCTTAAATAATTATGTATAAGGTAGAATTTCTTTCTACCCAATTCCTTAAAAATAGATTAGTCTGTAATCATAATTTTGCTGAAAATGGAATTTGACAGTTTGATAAACTAAGATATTACTTGTAAGAGTTGAAGAGGTACTTGAGAAATAAAAATATTCTTATATGAAATAAATTTTGATTAGTGGACATCTAGGAAGTATAGTGCAACTAAATTGTGTACCAATTAATGCCTAAGGGTTTACTCTCTTTTTTTGGACAGAATCTTATAGAGAAGAACAAATAGGATAGAACTAAGCTGCTTTTAGCCATGTATTAAAATTTTAAGATGGTCAAGAGAAGACTCAAGTGGATACATGTTAGAGATTCTATTTGAAGATGGTTGTTTTGGTGAAAATGTGTGGAGAGACTGATTTTTATCATCAGTCAGATTTAAAACTACCTGATGCGGTATTTAAAAAGTATTTTCATGGACTCCTCCCATATTTATAATGAAATTTTATGTATTTATTTGTCTCTTACAAATATATCATCTTTCACACTTAATTTGTGCTGTGTTTTATCAATTCTGAGGTATGTTTTCCCCCAGATTGTAACATTTCTGAAATTAAGCTGCATCTTAAATAAATGGCCTTTTACTATTACTATTGGCCTCAGCCAAAGTCTAGTCCTTATAGAGGAAGTTTGTGTTTGTTTCTGTCAGTCATCGCAGACACCATCACTGATGGTGAGACAACTTTGAATTCAGATAGTTGTTAAATGACTTTTGGATTTCTCTGGTAGTGTGAATTGACTGCCTTAACTGCTTGAGTATTCGGTTGTGGTTTAAATTGTCTAGGGAGATTTTATCCCCCACCCTTCACCTAGTGCAAAGGTTAATTCATGAGTTTTGTTGCTAATCCTGTCAACTAGGAGAGTTTAGTTCTCTTTGATCTGCAAAGAGGTGTCCCTGGAGTGTTCCAACTGTGTGCACATGTAAAGTAATGGTGTGTCCTTACTGATAGTGTCTTAGATAAGAAATACACCATTGTAGTCAACACAATTGGGTAAAATGACAATAGTGTGAAATTGAGTCAGCTCAATTCGTTTTGAATTTTGAAGCTTATGAATGACTAAAAATAGAAATAGTATTAAACAATAATGATTTTTATTTGGGATTTCTCTTTCAAGATGGAAATTGCACTAGTACAGTATTTAGCCTTGCTCATTAACTGTATGCATTGTTGTAAAAAGTAGTATATTCTCAAATATATGAAATAGCTCATACTTTCCAGACATGTTTCCCTTTGGTAGCTTTAATAATTTTATTACAAAGTCTTAATTTAAAAAATTTAAAGATCATTACTTTGAATATAAGAAAGTTCTGTTAATTTAAATTAACATCACATGTGTGCTAGATAGAGAAAAATAGACAGTCTTTTCTTTCTGTGGAATAAAAACCTCTTTCACATAGTACAATGGGTTAGCTCAGATCACAAGCCCACCTTTGAGCCAAAATTAATAGCCATGGAATTCTATGTGCTAATCAGCTTTGGTTTCTGCTTCTTGAGCTAGTCAAGGGGGATGACATTGCCATAACAAGTTAGACCTAGCGTGTAGGTTGCAGTAGTTTCTGGGTTCCTGAATAAAGTTGGGATTCTGTTCAGAAGGAAGAAGGGAGTGACTGCTGGGAGGAACCAGCAGGATCCTCTATAGGGCTTAATACTTACATAAATGCTTTGAATTTCACCCCCTTAAATTTCTTTGAAGAAATTACCACCTTTCAGATAATATTAAAAGAGCTCTTAGTTGGTATGGACTTTTAAAAAAAATTTGTGTTTCCTGTTATGATGTAATATCAATACTGAAACTTTCTACTTTGATTTTGTTAATCCTAATACATATTGAGCTTCATATACTATGATTTAAGAGGAAGTTGATATAAATAAAGTGTATATAGTAAAACATTTAAAGTATATAAAGTAAAATATAAATAAAGATTGATAAATTTGTATCTTCTCTAACAGAAGTAGACACTTGGTGAAGTAAAGAGGAACAAAAAAGTCCAGGGCTGTGTTTACATCAGATGTCCTCCACTCGATATGAAAGAGTCGTGTTGAGCTTTTATAAAAATCTGGTGGTTAGACTGTTATAAGTAGGTCTTACTGTGTATGCGTAATCTCTTCACAAAAAGTTAGGCTAACAAAATCCTCACACAGCAGTTTTACCTTAAAATACTGCTTGTCACGAATTTACTTCCAGGATACTCAATGAACTCTAAAAGCAGGCTGCAAGTCAAATAAATGCAAAATATTTGCATCAGAGCACCATCAAGTTTAATCAGGACCCAAGTGAGAAGCAAGAGGATAGAGATAAGGCATTCAGCATACTTAGGATAGGATGCATGTGGGACAGACCACACTACCAGCACCATGTGGCATGTGATGTTTATGTTTTATTTCTCACCCCCTGCCTTTACAGATTAATTGACTGACTATATTTAACCTGTCTTGTAAATTCCACCTGTGTTTCTTAAGCTGCTGGTTTACTTACATATTGTGAGTTCTTCCAATATCTCATAAAATACTAGTTAATTTACTGTGTATAGTTAACATTTCTTAGGAGTTTTATCCATCCCATTTTTCTTCATTTTGGTGTAATGGAATATTCTCAAACAAGACATAAAATGCACCTTATAGAAATTCTTTATCAGTTAAGGTTTAATCAAAGAAGTAGACCATTAGGAGATACACTTGTAAGGGATTTATTTCAAAGATTGCTCCATACACCATTGTGGGAGCTGTTTAAACAGTCTGTGGAAGTTATTTCTTTTGTGCTTGGTGCTGTTACATGAACTCAGCAAGGCAGAAAGTCAAAAAGGTAAGATGGACAGGAAATAAGGGGAAGCAAAGATAAATGGGAACCTGTGAGGTTTAATGGAATCTGGTCTGTGGCTATTTCCAACTTGGATGATGTAGGTACCTTGTGAGAGAGTATAGCATCCTTCATCATGCAGGTAACAGTGAACAGTGCTCCTGGCCCAGGAGTCAGAAGTTGAATGAGGATATTGGCAAAAGCTGGAGTGACCATGTGTGCCAAGTAGGTAAGCCAGTAGATAAGCAGAAATGTGTATGAATAGCAAAATCACCTCATACCATGCCAACATCCTGAGTGTGAAAATAACATGGCTATTATTTCACCTCTACCTTCCAAATCTTGCTGCAAACATGTTTTTAGCCTGCACTAAGTCTGAGCTACCTAGAGAAGAGAATTTTAAGAAAGGTAGTTCTAGCTTAGGTTAACATATACAAATCCACCATATGTTCTCCTTGGAATTAAGTTGTTTTAAATTGATTCAACTCCTTTTTGAATAACAATGGCAAGTAATTTTTGAGCACTTACTATGCTCAGTGCATATATTAGTTATTTAAAGGTCAGAACTATCCTATGAGGTTTACCTACTTTTCTTTTTTTTAAGGTGAGAAAACCATAGCACATAGATTCTATTTAGCTTACTTAAGATCAAGCTATAGCTACTCAGTTATGGATAGTTCTATCTCAGGAAGTTTAATAACAGTGGTCATGCTATTTGCTAGATATAAACACCAAAGGAGGGCTGCAGCAGTGAGGATGGATTGGTACAGCATTCTGCCAAGTAAAAGGTTATGTAGAGCCTTTGATAGCTGGAGAGAAGAATGTTCAAAGTGAACCCAGTGGATTGGCACTTGTAGAATGGTAGGTTACTTGTATATCATTTAACACCATTGCCACTTTAATCAATTAATTATTTATTTAATAGGTTAGATTGCTCCTCAGTTAAGACCTATTGTGCTTACTGTGTCACTTTAATTACTTGTAGGCTTACTTTGTATATGCCTGAAGAGCATAAGTTCCCTTTGATAAAGTTCAGTTTAGGATGGTTTGTAAGGTTCCACTCAGTTGGTTAGTCTTGGATCATAGGACTTTTCTGCTTGTGAAGTATTAGCTTACCAACTTTTATGTGAGACATATTGAGTGAAATTTTAATACTTATGGCATTGTTTTGAGAGGTCTAAACTCTGTATTTTAGTTCTGGGCATATTGTTCTAAACATCCTTGAATTCAATAAATATTATTTTAGCAGCTTCTGTGATTAGGGATCTGTGCTGTTTCCAAGGATGTATTTTAGTAAAATGAATACTTTTGAAAAGATATATTTTTAAGATATTCTAGAAGGACAGTTTGATCTATGTATTTTCTTTTGACAGAAATCGCCTTAAGGAATGTGATCAAAATTTTATATCCACATTTTTTGCCTTGACAAGTAGTGTGTGTTGTTAGTGGTTCAAGGAAATCTTATCTACTTTAAAGGTAAAAATGCTGTTTGTTTAGATTATATATAAAATCAATCTTCTTGCAGTGTTACTGCCAATTACAGTTTTGAAGCAACTTACTTCTTTCTGAGGCATTAACTGCAGGGGAGTACAGTAGACATAACCACTAAGCATATCAGCGATCTTTCCCTTCCTGTTCCATGACAACATTCTCTCTGCAATTTCACTAGTCTTCCTTATCATCTTGACAGATTCTAATAAGAGACTACAACACAGTAATTCTAACAGTGAACAATTTACTAACCTTCAGTGTTTCTTAAAAGCAAAAATTATTTTTTGACAGTGGCTCTGTTGACATTTTTGATGAGGTAATTGCTTGGTGTGGGGACTGTCTTGTGCATTTTAGTATGTTTTGCAGCATCCCTAGTCTCTACCCCTAGATATTAATAGTATCTTCCAAGCTGTGACAACCAAGTGTTTCCAGACAGTGCCCAAAAAGTTACCCGTTTGAGAGAACCACTTCTTTAGTGTGTAAGTTTTGTTCTAGCATACATATTACCCTAGTAGAGATAATTATTTAGAAGTGTGTCCCTGGGATTTTAGAAAGGAGTTTAAAATATCAACGTTTTGCTAGTCTTATAAAATGAGTTGGTAAGACTTTTTAATTTTAATTTCTCTGGGAGGGTTTATAAAAGATTGTGAGTGGTCTTTAAAGTTTCATGGAATTTTTCTTAGAACTGTTTGCTTCTGCCCTTCCCTCCCCTATTTTCTTTCCACCCTTCTTACCTTCTTCTTCTTTTTTAAAAAAATCTTTGTGCTTTTTCCTTTCTACCATTGCAGTCTCCTCTTCCCTCTCCCCCCCACACCCCTTTCTGCCTCCTGCTTTTAATAATTTAAACTCCTATTTCAATTCCTCTAATAAATACAGAAATTCATATTTCCTGTTAAGTTAGTTTTGATAAGTTAATTTTTTTAGGCAGCTGTCTAGCAAGTTTGCCTTAGTTATCATTATTTTAAATTTGAATGGTAATTTATCTGGGTATAAAATACTGCCTTGGCATTTTCTTTTTTCATTTGAGAAGTCAGCTTTAGTCTAATTGTCATTCTTTTTTAGGTAATATGTCTGTTTTCTCCACTTGTTTTTGTAAGTTTTGGTCATAGTTATTTTAGGTAATTTAACCCCTATTCATCTAGTTGTGGTTTTCATTTTGCCTGTCTTACTTGAGAATTATTTTGCTACCTGAATCTGAGAATTTGTGTCTTTCATCAATTTTGAAAATGTTTAGCATCAAAGAAATGATATTGTGGTAGGTTATAAAAATTGATACAAATTAGCTTTATGTGACTTTTGTACTGTCACATTGTAGATCCTCCCATAAAATGTAATCTGTTTCTCCATTCCTTTAATTTGGCTTGGGCATGTGACATGCTACTGCCAAAAGGAACATTAGCAGACATGACAAATCAGAGATTAGAAAAGCACTCGAAGTTTAGAGCTTGCTTTTCTGCTGCATCTGGAGCTGTGAGATCACCATGTGAACAAGTTTGTGCCAAAACATGAGAAACCATGTTGAGGAGAACTAATGTGCCCTAGTCCAGAGGCAGTCAGTCTCAGGTGAACTGGAAGTGACTACAAATGTCGGCGTCAGCAGGATGAGCTAGGCTACCAGGACAATCTTCCAGTGGAAGGTACCCCAAAAGGTGACCTGCAGGATAATCTAACTAAATGATAGTTGTTTTAATCCTCTGAGTTTTGGTGTGATGTTGTTTTTTGTATTCATTTAATTATCATTAATCTACAATTACATGAAGAACATTATGGTTACTAGACACCCCCCTTCACCAAGTACCCCCCCCCACAAACCCCATTACAGTCACTGTCCATCAGTGTAGTAAGATGCTGTAGACTCACTACTTGTCGTCTTTGTGTTGCACATCACTCCTTATGGCCCAACCCCCCACATTAAACTTGTTCATCATAAGGCCCCCTTTCTTTTTCCCTACCCTTATCCCTCCCTTCCCACCTCTCCTGCCCAGTCCCTTTCCCTTTGGTAACCGTTAGTCCATTCTTGGGTTCTGTGATTCTGCTGCTGTTTTGTTCCTTCAGTTTTTCTTTGTTCTTACTCCACATATGAGTGAAATCATTTGGTACTTGTCTTTCTCCGCCTGGCTTATTTCACTGAGCATAATACCCTCTAGCTCCATCCATATTGTTGCAAATTGTAGGATTTGTTTTCTTCTTATGGCTGAATAATATTCCATTGTGTATATGTACCACATCTTTATCCATTCATCTATTGATGGACAATTAGGTTGCTTCCATTTCTTGGTTATTGTATATAGTACTGCGATAAACATAGGGGTGCATCTGTCATTTTCAAACTGGGCTGCTGCATTCCTAGGGTAAATTCCTAGAAGTGGAATTCCTGGGTCAATGGTATTTCTATTTTGAGCTATTTGAGGAACGTCCATATTGCTTTCACAATGGTTGATCTAATTTGCATTCCCACCAGCAGTGTAGGAGGGTTCCCCTTTCTCCGCAACCTTGCCAACATTTGTTGTTTGTCTTTTGGTTGGCGGCAATCGTTACTGGTATGAGGTGATATCTCATTGTGGTTTTAATTTTCATTTCTCTTATGACAAGCGATGTGGAGCATCTTTTCATGTGTCCGTTGGCCATCTGAATTTCTTCATTGGAGAACTGTCTGTTCAGCTCCTCTGCCCATTTTTAAAGTGGATTATTTGCTTTTTGTTTGTTGAAGTGCATGAGCTCTTTATATATTTTGGATGTCAACCCTTTATCGGATCTGTCATTTATGAATATATTCTCCCATACTATAGGGTACCTTTTTGTTTTATTGATGGTGTCCTTTGCTGTACAGAAGCTTTTCAGCTTGATATAGTCCCACTTGCTCATTTTTGCTTTTGTTTCCTTTGCCCGGGGAGATATGTTCATGAAGAAGTTGCTAATGTTTATATCCAAGAGATTTTTGCCTATGTTTTTTTCTAAGAGATTTAGGGTTTCATGACTTACATTCAGGTCTTTGATCCTTTTCGAATTTACTTTTGTATATGGGGTTAGACAGTGATCCAATTTCATTCTCTTACATGTAGCTGTCCAGTTTTGCCAGCACCATCTGTTGAAGGGACTCATTTCCCCATTGTATGTCCATGGCTTCTTTATCATATATTAATTGACCATATATGTTTGGGTTAATATCTGGGGTCTCTATTCTTTTCCACTGGTCTGTGGCTCTGTTCTTGTGCCAGTACCAAATTGTCTTGATTACTGAGGCTTTGTAGTAGAGCTTGAAATTGGTAGGTGAGTTCCCCCCCACTTTTTTCTTACTTCTCAGGACTGCTTTGGCTATTCGGGGTCTTTGGTGTTTCCATATGAATTTTTTAACTATTTGTTCCAGTTCGTTGAAGAATGTTGCTGGTAATTTGATAGGGATTGCATCAAATCTGTATATTGCTTTGGGCAGGATGGCCATTTTGATGATTTTAATTCTTCCTAGCCAAGATCATGGGATGAGTTTCCATTTGTTATTGTCCTCTTTAATTTCTCTTGAGTGTGTTATAGTTTTCAGGGTATAGGTCTTTCACTTCCTTGGTAAGGTTTATTCCTAAGCATTTTATTCTTTTTGATGCAATTGTGAATGGAATTGTTTTCCTGATTTCTCTTTCTAGTAGTTCATTGTTAGTGTATAGGAAAGCCACAGATTTCTGTGTGTTAATTTTGTATCCTGCAACTTTGCTGTATTCCGATATCAGTTCTAGTAGTTTTGGAGTGGAGTCTTTAGGGTTTTTTATGTACAATATCATTCATCTGCAAATAGTGACAGTTTAACTTCTTCTTCACCAATTTGGATTCCTTGTATTTCTTTGTTTTGTCTAATTGCCATGGCTAGGACCACCAGTACTATGTTGAATAACAGTGGGGAGAGTGGGCATGCCTGTCTTGTTCCCGATCTCAGAGGAAAAGCTTTCAGCTTTTCACTATTCAGTGTGATATTGGCTGTGGGTTTATCATATATTGCTTTTATTATGTTGAGGTACTTGCCCTCTATACCCATTTTGTTGAGAGTTTTTATCATAAATGGATGTTGATTTTTGTCAAATGCTTTTTTAGCATCTATGGAGATGGTCCTTTTTGTTGATGTGGTGGATGATGTTGATGGATTTTCGGATGTTGTACCATCCTTGCATCCCTGGGATGAATCCCACTTGGTCATGGTGTATGATCCTTTCGATGTATTTTTAAATTCAGTTTGCTAATATTTTGTTGAGTATTTTTGCATCTACATTCATCAGCAATATTGTCTGTAGTTTTCTTTTTTGGTGGGGTCTTTGCCTGGTTTTGATATTAGGGTGATGTTGGCTTCATAGAATGAGTTTGGGAATAGTCCCTCCTCTTCTATTTTTGGAAAACTTTAAGGAGAATGGGTATTATATCTTCTCTGTATGTCTGATAAATATCCGAGGTAAATCCATCTGGCCTGGGGCTTTTTTTCTTAAGTAGTTTTTTGATTACCACTTCAATTTCTTTGCTGGTAATTGGTTTGTTTAGATTTTGTGTTTCTTCCTTGGTCAGTCTTGGAAGGTTGTATTTTTCTAGGAAGTTGTCCATTTCTTCTAGGTTTTCCAGCTTCTTAGCATATAGGTTTTCATAGTAGTCTCTAATAATTCTTTGTATTTCTGTTGGGTCCGCCGTGATGTTTCCTTTCTCGTTTCTGATTCTGTTGATGTGTGTTCATTCTCTTTTTCTCTTAATAAGTCTGGCTAGAGGCTTATCTATTTTGCTTATTTTCTCAGAGAACTAGCTCTTGGTTTCTTTGATTTTTTTCTATTGTTTTATTCTTCTCAATTTTGTTTATTTCTTCTCTGATCTTTATTATGTCCCTCCTTCTGCTGACTTTAGGCCTCATTTGTTCTTCTTTTTCCAATTTTGATAATTGTGACGTTAGACTATTCATTTGGGTTTGTTCTTCCTTCTTTAAATATGCCTGGATTGCTATATACTTTCCTCTTAAGACTGCTTTTGCTGCGTCCCACAGAAGTTGGGGTTTGTGTTGTTGTTGTCATTTATTTCCATGTATTGCTGGATCTCCATTTTAATTTGTTCATTGATCCATTGACTATTTAGGAGCGTGTTGTTAAGCCTCCATGTGTTTGTGAGCCTTTTTGCTTTCTTTGTACAATTTATTTCTAGTTTTATACCTTTGTGGTCTGAAAAGTTAGTTGGAAGAATTTCAGGCTTTTTGAATTTACTGAGGCTGTTTTTGTGGCCTAGTATGTGGTCTCTTCTGGAGAATGTTCCATGTGCACTTGAGAAGAATGTGTATCCTGTTGCTTTTGGGTGTAGAGTTCTATAGATTTCTATTAGGTCCATCTGTTCTAGTGTGTTGTTCAGTGCCTCTGTGTCCTTACTTATTTTCTGTCTGGTTGATCTGTCCTTTGGAGTGAATGGTGTGTTGAAGTCTCCTAAAATGAATGCACTGCATTCTATTTCCTCCTTTAGTTCTGTTAATATTTGTTTCACATATGCTGGTGCTCCTGTGTTGGGTGCATATATATATTTATAATAGTTATATCCTCTTGTTGGACTGTGCTCTTTATCGTCATGTAATGTCCTTCTTTATCTCTTGTTACTTTCTTTGTTTTGAAGTCTATTTTGTCTGATACTAGTACCGCAACACCTGTATTTTTCTCCCTATTGTTTGCATGAAATATCTTTTTCCATCCCATGACTTTTAGTCTGTGCATGTCATTGGGTTTGAGGTGAGTCTCTTGTAAGCAGCATATAGATGGGTCTTGTTTTTTTATCCATTCAGTGACTGTATGTCTTTTGATTGGTGCATTCAGTCCATTTACGTTTAGGGTGATTATCAATAGGTATGTACTTATTGCCATTTCAAGCTTTAGATTCGTGGTTACCAAAGGTTCCAGATTACTTTCCTTACTATCTAAGAGTCTAACTTGACTCACTTAGTATGCTGTTACAAACACAAACTAAAGGTTCTTTTCTATTTCTCCTCCTTTTTCTTCCTCCTTCATTCTTTATATATTAGGTATCAAATTCTGTACTTTTTGTCTATCCCTTGATTGACTTTGGAGATAGTTAATTAAATTTTGCATTTGCTTCATAATTAGCTTTTCTACTTTTCTCACTGTGGTTTTATTACCTCTGGTGACAGCTATTTAACCTTCGGAACTCTTTCATCTATAGCAGTCACTCCAAAATAGACTGTAGAGATTATTTGTGCGAGGTAAATTTTCTCAGCTTTTGCTTATCTGGAAATTGTTTAATCCCTCCTTGAAATTTAATTTATAATCTTGCTGGATAAAGTAATCTTGGTTCCAGGCCATTCTGCTTCATGGCATTAGATACATCATGCCACTCCCTTCTGGCCTGTTAAGGTTTCTGCTGAGAAGTCTGATGTTAGCCTGATGGGCTTTCCTTTGTATGTGATCTTATTTCTGTCTCTGGCTGCTTTTAACAGTCTGTCCTTATCCTTGATCTTTCCCATTTTAATTACTATATGTCTTGGTATTGTCTTCCTTAGGTCCCTTGTGTTGGGGGATCTGTGGATCTCCATGGCCTGAGAAACTATCTCCTTCCCCAGATTGGGGAAGTTTTCAGCAACTACCTCCTCAAAGACACTTTCTATCCCTTTCTCTGTCTCTTCTTCTGGTATTCCTATAATGTGAATATTGTTCCGCTATATTGTTCACACAGTTCTCTTAATATTCTTTCATTCTTAGAGATCCTTTTTTCTCTTTGTGCCTCGGCTTCTTTGTATTCCTCTTCTCTAGTTTCTATGTTATTTATTGTCTCCTCCACTGTATCCAACCTGCTTTTCATACCCTCCATCATGCTCTTCAACAATTGGATCTCTGACCTGAATTCATTACTGAGTTCTTGGATTGCTTTCCATACCTGCATTAGAATGCTCATGATTTTTATTTTGAATTCCCTTTCAGGAAGAGTAACGAGGTCCATATCATTTAAATCTTTCTCAGGAGTTGTAGTAATAATTTTACTCTGGACAAGGTTTCTTTGGCGTTTCATGTTTGTATATGGCGCCCTCTAGTGTCCAGAAGCTCTATTCTGGAGCTGCTCAGCCCCTGAAGCAATGTCAGGGGTCAGAGGGGAGTGTTATTGGTGCCTGGGGGGAGGAAAAAGCTTTTCCCGCCTCCCGGCTGCTGTGCCTGTCTCCACTGCCTGAGCCAATGTGCTGGTCACACAGGTAAAGGTTTTTGTCCCAGAGCCGCCAGATATGGATCCGTGCTTTTCACAAGGTGCCTGAATCCGAGTTTCCCCAGGAACTCTGCCTGTATTAACTTTCCAACCCGGTAGTCATGCGAGTCTCATGAAAGCACCATGAAATGTAGGTTTGTGCTCCCAGCGCAGATCTCTGGAGCTAGGTATTCAGCAGTCCCAAGCCTTCCACTCCCTCCCTGCTCTGTTTCTCTTCCTCCCGCATATGGGCTGGGGTGGGGGGAAGGGCTTGGGTCCCGCGGAGCCACAGCTCTGATACGTTACCCCATTCGGTGAGGTCTGCTCTTTTCTCCAGGTGTATGCAGTCTGATGCCGTCCTTTCCTGTTGCTCTCTCAGGATTAGTTGCGCCAATTATATTTTCTAACTGTATCCAGTTTCAGGAGGAAACCTCTGTCTCTCCTCTCATGTTGCCATCTTTAATCTCTGATGGTGTGATGTGATTTTATACAGCAAAAATTACCTGTATAGGTGTCACGATATTTACATTATTTCTCTAACTTCATTTTCTTGTTCAGCTTGTGATGCATGTCTCATAACTATGTTACTTCAGTTCATTCATTTTCTCCCCTTATATTTAATTTTATCATATGAATGTATGTGCTTTCAGTCTTCTTTTAGTAATTAAAGTTGTTTCCACTTAAAAAAATTATTATAAATAATGCTCTCATGAATATTATACATGTGTCCTTATATACATGTGCAAGAATGTCAATAATCTTTTAAGTTTTAGATCTAATTAAAAAAATAATTTAAAAATTGGGAAATATTTCTCAGATGATGATATAACTTTACCCTGTTTATTTCAGTAAGTCTTGATTATCTGAATTGGTGCTATTGCCTATACCAGACAGTTGTCATTTTATTGTCATAACCTTCTGCTCTGGTAAAAGTTGTACCTCTGCGGTGTATGTCCTAAGATTTCTCTGATTGCTACTAGGATTAATTTTATGGCTGTAAGTATTTCTTTTTCCCCAGGTTTGTTGATGTATAATTTAAAAATAAGTGGCTTTATGTTTCAAAGTTGCTAACAAAATAAAGTCTATTTCCAGCCCATATTGTTACCACATCAGTTTCTGATTGTAGATAAAATCAAAGTGTTAAATAAAGCAATCATGAAAATAAACTTTTTCAGATGACATGCAAAAGTTTACTTGTTTTATCTCTGCAGTGCTACACGCCATGAACATAAATTAGATGATGCTATTTCCCCTGTGTAACCGTTTAAAACAACTCTCTATTCCAAAACTTAAATAAGGTGATTTTCATCGGATTACTATGCTTGGCATTAACATTTAAAATTTTTCTTTAAATGATCTAAAAATGGCCACTTGATTTTATCTTCATAAAATAATGTTCAGTCATAATGAGCCATTATTGTAGTGAGGAAGCTCTAAAAAATGCATTTATTTTTCAGTTATTTATAGAATGTTTTTAATGGTAAGTTTTTGTATTTTATACAGTTTTAATGATAAAATGTTATTCCATAGTTTCATTATTTTGAAATACACACAAAACTGAATCAGGACTTTTTTTATTGCATGAAAACATTCTCTGAAATGCCCATCTTTGAATGTTATTTTAAGAAAATTTGAAACTCTCAAAAGTTTGCCAGTGTTTCATACTTCAAATAGATTATTTTCTGCCTCATGAAAAGGAGTATAAAAGTTCACTTTTAAATGATATAGGACACTGTTTATTTAATAATAGCATGCTTTTTCAATTTCTTCCTCATGTTACTTATAATTCCTTATGGAAGGTATAATTCAGTATCCCTTGGGAATATGTTTAACATAAAATCTAGAATCCTTAATAGAGAAAATAAAATCTAGGCCATATGTATTATGTGATTAGAGTTGCAAATAAAATACAGAATGCCTAATTAAATTTGAATTTCAGATAACAAATAGTGTGGGGTCAACTTTTTTTTAATTGAAATATAGTAATAATACAATATTGGTTTCAAGTATATAACATAGTGGTTCACATTATTAAATCCTCACACACATTATTAAATCCTTATCCTAACTAGTGCAGTTACTATCTGTCAGCACAGAAAGATGTTACAGAATCATTGGCTATATTCTCCATGCTGTACTGCCATTTCTGTGACCAACTTATAGTGTGATTGTGAATTTGTGTGCCCTTTTATCCCCCTTATCCTCCCCACCCACCCACCCAACCCCTTCCCTGTGATAACCACTAGTCCCTTCTCAGTGTCTATTATTCTACTGTTTTTTTGTTCATTCTGTTTTGCTTTGTTTTTATATTCCACAAATAAGTGAAATCATATGGTATATGTCATTCTCAGCCTGGCTTTTTTTCATTGAGCATAACATCTCTAGGTCCATCCATTTTGTTGCAAATGGTATGATTTCTTTCTTTTTATGGCTGGATAATATTCTGTGGTGGTATGTACCACATCTTCTTTATCCATCAATCTATGATGGACACTTGGGTTGCTTCCATATCTTGGCTATTGTAAATAATGAGGCAATAAGCAGTGGAGTGCATATATCTTTTTGAATCAGGGATTTTATTTTCTTTGGGTAATTTCCTAGGAGTGGAGTTACTGGGTCATATTGTATTTCTGTTTTCATATTTTTGAGGGACCTCCATACTGCCTTTCATAGTGGCTGCACCAATTTACATTCTCACCAACAGTGTAGGAGGGTATTGATATATACTTATATTAAATGATATTATTTATCTGAAATTTGAATTTAGCTGATCATCTATTGGAAAAATAGATTTCTTGATTTGAAAATACTATTCTAAAATAAGGCCATTTGTCAACTAAACAATTCCTAAATGTATTTTTGCTCTTGTTTATTTTAATATTTATTATACAATATTTATAGCCTATTTGTTATGTTTTTATGTCTCATTAATCACTTATTCATCTAGCAACCCACACACATTCTGATCAGATAATTCCTTTGTTTCAAAATCTTTTGTGGATCCCTATCGCCCACAAGAATTAAGTTTAAATTTAATTTTAAGAGTGGTATCATCTGTTTACTTTTACCTTCTTGAGCAATTTGCATTCATTATTTTTTCTTAAACTGTGTGTGTGTGTGTGCGCATGCACATGTACATTTTAGTGCATTAGTATGTTTAACTGTGCTCACTGTTCTTCAGGAATCTTTTTTTAGTCTGGAGAAGACTGACTACATTTTCTAGATCCAGATCAAACATCTCTCTTAAAACGTGACTACTTCTTGCAGGACTTAACAGTTACCTCTATCAAATTTATCTAAATTTTCATAGAATCCTATTTTATACTTATACTACATAATATCATGTGTACTTTAATTAATTGTTCAAAAATTTATTTCCATCAAATGTTAGTTTTGAAGAAAACCCATGTGTGATAGTTCAGTGAACTTTTGTTATGAGTCTCCTTATAATGGTGGTGATGAAAAAGTCATCAAACATATTAATACCTAAAGGGAAGAGAGAGATGCATATCTTAATTGCAAATCAGTCTGGTAGTATTATAGGGGATGATATATTCTTGGGAATGGGGAAGAGGGAATGGTCAGTTTTGACTGTGGAATCAGTTCATCTTCATAGAGGAGCTCACCTGATCTTAAGCCCTTTTAACTTAGTATTATTGTTCATCATTTTTATGTCATATCAAATGGACTATTTTTTCCTGCCCTCTTCCTGTGGAATCAGCATTCCCAAGCATTTATAAAGGAAATAGAGCAGGAGCTATAAAATAGGTCTACCTCCATAGTTTAAAACTTTTGATTTCAAAGTTATATTAGTAGTAGATTATAGGCAGTCTTCCCCTTAAGTAATTTTGTTTCCAATAATATTAAATGTATAGTCTCTGACAGGTTATACCATGCTGTGATTATTCCTATTACTGATAGTAGGCAGACTTTACACAAATGAAATAACCTTATCCAGTGTAATTTGGGAAGAGTTCCATCCCCTTTTTCCCGGCCTCAGTTTGTTTCTGCAGCCTTCTTGCTCAGCACATAGATTGCTTAGTTTTTAAATAACTCCAAAGAGTTTATTCCAAGAAATGGGGAGTAATAAGAAAGAAGCTAAATTTAAAAAGATGTAAGGGATACTTGTATATGACCAAGAAAAGTTGAGCTTTGGCTAACACGTTAGAGAGCATGACTTTTTATGCTCTTATTGAAAAACAGAATTTTCCTTTAAGAAGGCAAATTCTAAAAAAGTTTATGCAAGAGCATAATTGGAATCAATGCTTTTTCTTCCAAATTCTAAGTGCTAATAGTTCACTTAAAAGTAAAAAACAGAGAAACCAACAATATAACTTCTGTTCTTGATAGTCACATCTATATCAATCCTGGAAGAAAAAGAACTGATAGAAGGGAAAAATAGTTCTAGTGAATATTCTAAGGAAAATTTCCTGACAGAAGCTTGTATAGTTAAACATTTAATCTTATAAAATTAGAAGAAGTGACCCCAATATTCTAGTCCTTTGACATTGCAAAGCAGTGTGTAGTGAGAGATTAAAGGGTGTTTTATTACAGGACAAACAAACATTTTCTCATTAATTTTAAAGGCAGGCATACCTCAGGTGTAATTTGAAGTGCTTGTTTTAAGGAGCTGTAATTTCTTAATATAGCAGACAAAATTCTTCCCCCCAAAACAATGTAGAACACTTATTTACTAATGTTTTCACTTATAACACTGGAGGCATTTCTGGATCTGTTTTTAATTTTTCTATTTATTTGACCTAAGCATCCCCCAAAGTCTCTGTTTTTATGTTATTGAAAATATTTGCAGAATAAGTTCTGTATTCCATATCCTTGACGAAGGCTTCTTAGTGATTTGTAGCAGCTAAAGCAATTATGAAGAACAAGATAAGTACTTTGAAGAGTACACTGTGCTATTGTGTAATATTATCTGTGATTTTATGTGATTGTTTTTTCCACTATAAAAATCTTTATTTTGTAGTTTATAGGTGTGCCACTTATAATTGATTAAACATAATTATATTTGTTTCCAGAATTATCAAATACATGATTAGGAAAGTAACCTGCTATATGTTACCTTTGTTTCTATGAGAAAATGAGATTTGACTTGTCATTTCAACTCAGTTTTATTTTCTAATTTTACAAAATGCTGTGACTGTGAAGACTTTTTAGAGGACTAAAAATAGCATTGCAGATTAGTATTGGGAAAACATTTGGTTAAGTTGAAAAGTGTTTTAATTTTCACTCTTAATAATTGAAAACTTAACAACTTTGGGGGAACATGATTGGTATGAGCTTGCTACTCTTTTTCCCTTTAATATTTCAAAGTCTGTGTTTCTAAACAATAGAGAAAAAATTCTCTGTTGTATCTCCAGGATACAAAGAAATGAAACTTACACTAAAATTGGATATTTCATCAGATTCCTCAGAATGGTTTTAATTTTCCATAGATGTTTTAGTGTGCTCATATGCTAGGAATTTGAATATCTTTAAATATTTATTCTCAAACTGCATAAAAATTTGCCTACATTCTGAAAGCATGTCCAAATTGGATTTTGAAATGCAATTGCCTATTATAGTCTAGGTTATCTTTAGAATTTTCTTGTGTAGGACAAATCATACTGTTCAGAAATCTGTGTATTGTGGAGATGTCTTTTTAATTGCCTCTTTCCAGAATTAAAGCTTTTTAAAGTATCAAGAATGTTTAATGCAGACAATGTCAATAGCCTTTCTGAGACAGAAATCCAGCTGTCTTTGAGTAGTGTCCAGAATGTACTTTTAGCCCAGGCAGAGGGAAAGGAAAAGGCACAGAACAAAGAAAGGAAAAAAATGTCTAGTTGTGGGAGAAGGAAAGTTGGAAAGTGAGCTGTGGAAGAATGCTAACTACAAGTCTTAGAAAGAACCTCTAGAAGAGGGCAAATAATTTTATCAGAACCTCCTCTCCTTTGCTGTTACTTGTTGAACAGGAAGCTCCCTCAGGTACTTGGGGTGGGGAAAAGGTTAAGAACTGCTAGACCACTTTAGCTCAAGTTGGTGTCTCTGCTTCCAAGCTTGCTCTACTGTCACACTCAGTGATTTCCCCCTCTACATTAAATAAGCTTATATTATTCCTTACTCTCTCTTTGCATTGAGAACAAGACATTCCAGTTGCTATTCCCATTTGAAAAAAAAAAAAATCCCCTACCTGCCTCTCTGATCTAACTTATGACTCTGATCCTTTCACACTATGTTCTGGCTACACTCTCTTTATGTTTCTGTTTATGGCTTTTGTTCTAGCTGTACCTTCTGTTTGGAATGGTTGTCTTATCGCTTGTACTTGGCTGACTCTGTGTCATTTACATGTCAATTTAATAGAGAAGTCTTCATGACCACCCAATATTAAGGAGTCACGCAGTCATTCTCTTTCCTATTATTGTATTCTAATTCTTTGAATTATACTTATCAGTATCTGATGTGTTCTTATGTGCTTGCTTTCTTGTTTATAGTATTAAGTACTCTATCTTTAGTGCCTAGAATAGTGCTTGGCATATAGTTGGTGCTTAGTAAATACTTACTGGATAAAAGAATGTAGGATCTACAACTGCAGTGCTAGGTCTCATGTAATATCAGTGTATCTGGTCCAAGTAACTGTCCATACTTTTCAGAAATTTTGCTTGCACT
Source organism: Manis pentadactyla (assembly GCF_030020395.1). NCBI lineage: Eukaryota > Metazoa > Chordata > Mammalia > Pholidota > Manidae > Manis > Manis pentadactyla. Next base: position 40,904,895 of record NC_080021.1, on the reverse strand, counting down.
GTACATTTTATTTGTAATTAATATAAAAATCTAATAGTAACAGTGAAAGAGAATTTTTGGTTGAAAGTCTGGAAAATTGGGTTTGAATCTTAGCAGTTTCAGTTATAAATTAGGCTTAGTCTGTATACTTCTGAGACTATATTCCTTTTTCTGCAAAGTAACGTCTCACAGGGTTGTTCTCAGGTTTAAATGAAATCATATATTTAGGATTATTTTTGAAGCACCACAGTTTATTATTTTTAAGTTCTCTCTTATCCCCCCAAAATAAATCCAATACATTTACTTTTTTTGATGATACACTTTAAAAGATGAGCTTTAGTTTTGTGTTAGAATTTTATTATGTGTTATACAATGATGCAATTTAAAATTAAATACCATAAAAAACTGATGGTATTGTTGAATATTTAAAGAATTGCAGACTGGTCAACAATAATTTCTTCAATTTTTTCCCTGTTAGTTTTTAAATTCCTGTTTTTCTTCTGTTCCTTTCTGTCACAATTAGCCAATTTTCTTTTGATTGGTTCTTTATGTAATTTGAAATTGAGTTTCTTTTTTGTTTTCTGAATTATTTAATTAGAAAATGTAACTAATTACTAAAATGTGGATATATATTTTTTTCATCTCTAGGCTTTGAGGGCTATGTGAGAATAAACACCCATTCAGCTTTTCTGTTAATTTTTCTGTGTAAAAACATTGTGTTTAATCACATTGATCAATTCCTGAACACAATTTGCACTTTTCTATACACACATTTTCAGTCATATATTATTAAGCTGTTCACAATGCTTTTTCCTCTTCCATGTCACCTATTCAAACCTCTCTATCCATATAAAGGTTCAGTTAATATCTACCTTTTTTTCTCTAGTGACTTTACCAGCCTGTTGTATCTGAGATGATTACTTTTTTTTAAGTCTTATGTCAGTTATTGTTTGTAATTAATCATATTTTACCCTCCCTAATATCTTATTTTGGTTTCTTTATTCATTGGTAATTAGTCATTTTACTTTTTCTACTATCATCTTTTTTGGTTTTTAACTGTCTTATGTTTTTCAAGTTAATGAACTGTATATTCCCATCTAGGTTTCAAACTTTTTGAGGTCTCTCCATAGTGTCTGTTGTAGCACTTTTACTCATTTTATGTGCTAAAGAAAAGTTTTTTTGTGTACCTGTGTGTGTGTTTAAAACCCATTAAGCAGTCATTTATTTTACTCCCAAAGGAAATAGTTGTGTATTTTATGAGTGGCTATATTGTGAAGTAGTTACTTATTGTAGCCACTTGCCTTAGATTATATTCCCATCTTTACTACCTCATAGTTGTAAGACCTTGGGAAAGTCACTCAGTCTCCCTGTGCTTCAGTTTTTTCTTCTGTAATGAAGAAAATAATATCTTTTAGGTTTGTTGTGTGGATTAACTGAGAAAATGGATGTAAAATGCTTAGTACATTGTTTGACACATAGTTGCATGCCACTCAGTATATACTAGCTATGCTCATCAGTGTCAGCATGATTTTTTAAAGGCATAGTGGAAAGAGATTTTGAAGTCTGTTAGTCCTTGTTGATTGTGACCTTGAGTAACTTTCTTTAATTTTCTAAAACTCAGTTTGGGCATTGGTAAAATGGGGATTATATATTTTGAGGATTATATGTTATTTTATATATAAATGTGTGTATGTATAAAATAAATAGATATATGTACTGGGCACATACATGAAGTGGTAACATACAACTAACTCTCTTTGTTCTGAACTGCAGTTGTATTTCTGGAGCCAGACCACTGCTTTCTTTCCTTTCTTCCATCCTTTCTTCTTTCTTTCCTTCCTTGCTTCCTTTAGTTCTTCTCTCCTTCCCTCTCTTCTAACCATCCACATATCCATCCTTGTGTCTGCCTGACAGGAACTAAAAGCAAATCAAGGAAGGATGACTCCAGAAGTTGGTTTAATATCTTTAGAACCTGAATTGTGGGAAAGCCTAACATGTTTTTCTGAGAGTCCATTACACTCATAGGATGAGTAAGTATGCAGAAATGAGGAAACATGTTTAACTGGGAAATCCATTTTCACTTTTTGAATATGGGCTTCATAACATAAACCATGTTATTTTTTTTAATCACTTGTACTTGTGTCCCACATAAGAACACTATTGATAAAAAAGTCTTAATTTGTGCATGAATAGTAGTTTATTCATTAAGTGTAACTTAGTTATTTCATCTGATAGTGGTACAAAGAAAGTTGCTTGTGGAGTTACCTCCTTTTCATATAAAATATTTTAACTATATGAAAATGTTGATGCAAACCAATTGTTAATTCTAGAGGGATTTAAATTAAAAATGTTTCCTACTACAAACAATAAAAACCTTCCAAAATTATTAATGTTTTGATTTTTTTCTTAGACCAGAGAATGTTATAGTTGGTATTCACCCTGTGTTTTGGGGACTCCCACCTTAGTCCTTTCTTAAAACAAGCAACAGTTTTCTGTCTAGCCAGTTATGAGAGGATATTAGCACCACCTTGTGGTGCCTACTATACCCTGCCATTTACTTTTGTTGCCCCATCATTATTACACAGATCATGATAATCAGGAAAGGAAAAGTAAAGAATACCTCAACTTGGCAATTATCTTTCCACATCCTGATCATTTGACACTTCTTACTATTGGTCTCTTAACATTTCCATAATTTTTTAATTTCAAATTTTGTCTGTTGTAATAATTCATTTTAAGTGCTTTCACATTCCTAGGCATATATACCAAGGTACCTTCAAAAGTGTAAGAATAATATTTGAGACTGCTCTGCTAGATATTACTGTGTTTTTCTCTGAATTACATAAGGTTAATGTAAAATAAGTCCTTTACTATCTTAAAATTACTTTAGAAATAAATATGAGTATTTGTTGAATTTTTGTCTAGACTACATTGTAACATATAGTATAAAACTGATAGTTTATATTAGTTTGAAATAGAGTTGTATGCAAATTTTAAAAGACATTTTTAATATTTGTTGAACAAAATTATGTAGTATAAAATAGCTGTGACTTTTAAAAGCAATATAGTCATAAAAGTCAGAACATTAATTTTCTTTCAAGGATTTATTTTTTGCTTTTATATTTTGAATAACTGGTTCCTTAATGTTACTTTCCACTAGAATATTTTTAGATCATTCTCATTTGTCTGCAAAGCAAAATATATCAGTTGTGTTCAGGATTATGGGTTCTATATATTTCTAAAAAACTGCTTTTGATGGGTTTATATAAAGGATAGGAAGCATAATATGGGTATCATAAAGACATTTTACATTTAAGACAATAAAGTATACTACATATGCTGAGTCCTTCATATAACTAAAAAAATGTATGTTTGCTCTTTAAAATGTAGATTTCCAAATGTATTCCTCAACCTTAAATATTTGTAATAAAACTAAAGAACAGTGTAAGTGTAAATTTTAATAAAATTTGCCTAATTCAGTACATGAGTTAGGCATGTAGTATTTATGCAGTAAATGGTATGCTTATTCTAACCAAAAAGTATGGCTACTAGGGTATAAATCACTGTGCAACCAAATCCATGCTTTAGTATTACTTGATTACAAAGGAAGTTCATTGTTTTTTTCCTTTCAAAACATTGTTTAAAGTTGAAGATATTATAACTAAGAGAATGCTGACTTTTTAAATAATAAAACTATATGTTTTTTTGAATACCATTTTCTTTTGTCAAAAAGGAAATTTAAAAAACTTTACTATTTAAAATCACCTTCCCTTCATAAAACAAAAGGCATGGAAAAATTTTTTTAATGTTAACATTTCTAAAGGGTAGGAGGTATAGGAGACTATGGGAGGAAGATGGTAGAGTAGGACGGCAAAATGAAAACCTTCTCCCACACGCACATTGAGGAAGCAACTTTAGCAAATGAAACTAGCCTTGAAAATGACCTGAAGATAGCAGAACAGACCATCTATACCAAGTGAAGAACAGAAGACCACACTGGGAAGGGTAAAGGGCAGAGCCATGATGGATCAGGAAACAAACCCTTCCCTCATCTAGTCCACAAAGCAGGAGAGAGAGGAATGGAGTGAGGAGGGGATAAATGCTCAGGAAGCCAGGATACCTGGCTGTGGAGATCTGCTCCAGGAATAAGAGTCCACACGGCATTGGGCTTTGATGATTAACGGGACTGGACAGCAGGGAGAGTTGGAGCGCTGTGGGGGACCAAGATTCCTGTCCTTTGTAGAAGACTAGCACACTTTGTCAGTCTTGCTGAGACACAACACAGAGGTGTCAGTTTGAAAGATTTGCCATCAGCAGGAAGTGTGTGGAGGGCTGGGGGTTGGAGGGAGATTTCTCCTGAGCAGAAAGGGCAAGCAGACACTTTCCCAGCCCTCCCTCACCCCAGCTGGTCAGGTACTTGAGGGAGCCAGATCTGAAACTCCCCATCTGCCTCACTGGTGGCTCAGCCTTGGTGGCAGAGCTTCCCTGCTTACCCACCCCTCCTGACCTGCTCAGCTCAGCAGCACTCTGATTTTGCTGACTGTCAAGGGAAGGGCTTACAACACCTTTTTGGCCTTCCCACACTCCCTTAGTGCAACTGGCCAGATGCTTACAGGAGTGAGGTCTGAAACACCACCTGCTTTGCTGGCTCAGCCCCAGCATCCACATGTGTACCAGCCCCAGTCGGCACCAGTCTGACACTGCTGACTGGCCCTGCTCATAAGAAACCAAACAGAAATGCCTAATGTTACACAAGGGACACAGAGGCCAGCTGTGAGGATCATCTATTGCTGGGAGATAGGCAGAAATGTGGGACCTGCCCACAGCCCACCAACCGCAACCATGGCTCAGCTGCAACAGACAACAACCAGGCTATGGTGAGCAGAGGGTCTTGAGCTTCTGAGCACCACAGGACACTAACTTCTTAAAACCATTACTTTGAGACCAGGAGGCTTAGCTGATCTGTCTAATACAAAGGAAGAAGGAGATACCTGGACAAAATGAGGCAGAGGAATACATTCCAAACAAAAGAACAAGATAAAACACCAGGAAAATGACTAAATGAAATGGAGATTAGCAATCTTCCTGATAAAGAATTCAAAGTAACAGTCTAAAGATGCTCACTTAAATGGAGAAATCAATTCAGGATCTCAAATAGAATTCCAAAAAAAGGTTGGAAATATGAAAAAGAGCCATTCAGACCTGAAGAATACAATGACTGAAATGAAAAATACAATAGAGGGAATAAATAGCAGACTTCTGGAAGCAGAAGAAAGAATCAGTGTGATGGAAGATAGAGAACTTCAGAGTAACCAAGCTGAGGAACAGAGAGGAAAAAGATTTCTAGAAGTGAGAAGATACTAAAAGAAACTGCAAACAAAAAGTGTTCACATAATAAGGGTCCCAAAAGGAGAAGAGAGACATGAAGGATTGAAAGTCTGTTTGAAGAAATAATAGCTGACAATTTCCCCATTCTGGGTAAGGAAAAAGTCCTGGAACGACAGAGAGCAACAAGATGAACCTCAGGAGGACAACACCAAGACATATAGTAGCTAAAATGGCAAAGATTAAAGATAAAGAGGTAATCTTAAAAGCAACGAGAGAAAGGCAGAGTTAACTGTCAGGGAAACTCCATAAAGCTATAAGCAGATTTCTCAGCGGAAATGTTATAGGCAAGAAGGGAGTCATATGAAATATTTAAAGTATTGAAAAGGAAGAAACTACAACCAAAAATTCTCTACCCAGCAAGGTTTTCTCTCAGAAGTGGAGTAGAGATTAAAAGTTTCCCAGATAAAGGAGAGTTAAAAGAATTGACCACCACTAAACTGGCCTTACAAGGTATGTTAAAGGAGCTCCTTTAGGTAAAAAATGTTCTTAAGCATAAATATTTTTCATAAGTGAAAAGAACCCTACAGTAAAGGTAGTAGACAAATTACAAAGCAAGTATGAAGTTGAAAAAACAAAAGTAGTAGAACTGTACACAAAATTAGTCAATGGATACACTAAAGATGTAGATTATGACATCATATACATAAAATGTGGAGAAGGAAGAATAATAATAAAGGTACTTTAAGGATGTGTTTGAAATTGAGCTACCATCGACTTAATATTGACTGTTATATATTGAAGAAACTCTATGAACCTTATAGAATCACAAACCTAAGGCCTATAATAGATACACAAAAAAATTAAAGAAATTCAAGCATAATACTAAAGAAAACCATCAAATCACAAGAGAAGAGTTAAGAGAGGAAGAAAGGAACAGAGAGGAACTATAAAATCAATCAGAAAATGATTAGTAAAATGGCAATAAGTGCATACCTATCAATAACTACCTTAAATGTAAATGGACTAAATGCACCAATCAAAAGACATATGATGGGAGAATGGATAAAAAATAAGATCTATCTATTTGCTGCCTACAGGAGACTCATTTCAGACCTAAAGACATATATAGACTGAAGTGAAAGGATGGAAGAAGATATTTTATGCAAACTAAAGGGAGTAAGAAGCAGTACTTATGTCAGATGAAATAGATTCCACAACAGAGAAAAAAGAAACAAAGAAGGACATTACATAATCATAAAGGGATTAGTCCAAAAGAGAATATAACAATTGTAAATATCTATGCACCCAATATAGGAGCACCTAAATATATAAAGCAAATACTAACAGACCTAAAGGGAGAAATAGATTGCAACACAATAATACAGGGGATTTTTAACACCCCACTTACAACAATGTGTAGCTCATCCAGATGGAAAACAAATAAGGAAGCAGAGGCATTGAGTGACACATTAGATCAAATAGACTTAATAGTTATATACAGAACATTCCACCCCCAAGCAGCAGAATACACATTCTTCTCAAGTACACATGGAATGTTCTCCAGAACAGATCACATATTAGGCCACAAAAAGTCTTAATAAAAAGAAGATTAAAATTGTATCAAGCAACTTTTCTACAATAGTATGAAACTATAAATCAATTACATGAAGAAAATCAAAAAAATACAAATACATGGGAGCTAAACAACATGCTTCTAAATAATAAATGGATCAATGAACAAATCAAAAAAGAAACTACCTGGAGAGAAATGAAAACAAACACTATGATTCAAAATATGTGGGATTCAGCAAACTCATTTGTAAGAGGGAGGAACATAACAATACAGGCCTATCTGAAGAAACATGGACAATCCTAAATAATCAAACCATACAACTCAATGAACTAGAAAAAGAAGAACAAAACCCAAAGTTAGAAGGAGGCACGTAATAAAGATCAGAGCAGGATTAAATAAAATAGAGAAGATAATAGAATACAGTAGGAAAAAATAAGGAAGCAAAAAGCTTATTCTTTGGAAGATAAAACAAAATAGACAAACCCCCTAGGCAGACTTATCAAGAAAAAGAGAGGACAGAAATAACCTCAGAAACAGAAAAAATTTACAATGGACACCACAGAAATTAAAAGAATTAAAAGAGAATTCTATAAAAAATTATATGCCAATAAATTGGACAACCTAGAAAAAAACTGGACAAAATCCTAGAAACATACAATCTTCCAAGACTGAGCCAGAAATAAACAAAAATATGAACAGACTGATTACCAGTAAGGAAATTGAATTGTTAATCAAAAAACTCTGAACAAATAAATGTCCAGAAGTAGATGGCTTCAAAACTGAATTCTACCAAACATTGAAAAATACCTAATACCCATCATCCTTAAAGTATTCCAAAAACAGAAGAGGAGGAATACATCCAAACTCACTCTATTGGAGCAGTGTCTCTTTTATACTAAAACGAGTGAAAGACAATACAAAATAAAAAAAACTTACAGGCCAATATCCCTGATGAACAGAGATGCAAAATTATCAACAAAATATTAGCAAACTAAATTAAAAAATACATCAAAAGGATCATCTATCATGACCAAGTGGGATTTATTCCAGGGATGCAAAGGTGGTACAGTATTTATAAATCCATCAATGTCACACACCATATCAACCAAAGGAAGAATAAAAATTATATCACCTTAACAGATGCTGAAAAAGCTTTTGACAAAATTCAGCCACCAGTCATGATAAAAAGATCCCACACACAAAAAAATTATAGACCAATAGCCCTGATGAACATAGATGCAAAATCCTCAACAAAAATATTAGCAAAGTGAATTCAGGAATACATAAAAAAGATCATCCATCACGACCAAGTGGGAATTATTCCAGGGATGCAAGGTGGTACAGTATTCATAAATCAGTCAATATCATACACCAAATTAACAAAAAGAAGGATAACCACATGATCATCTCCATAGATGCTGAAAAAGCATTTGACAAAATTCAACACCCATTCATGATAAAAGCTCTCAACAAAATGGAAATGGGGGTATGTACCTATACATAATAAAGGCCGTATATGACAAGACCACAGCCAATATTATACTCAACAGTGAGAAGTTGAAAGCATTTATTCTAAGAATGGGAACAATATAAGGATGCCCACTCTCACCACTTTTATTCAACATAGTACTGGAGGTCCTAGCCACATCAATCACACAAATGCAATAAAATGCATCCAAATTGGCAAGGAGTAAATTATTTAAAACAAACTGTCACTATTTACTGATGACATGATATTATAAATAGAAAACCCTAAGGACTCCACCAAAAACTATTAGAATAACTGAATTCAATGTTGCAGGACACAGAATTAATACACAGAAGTCTGTCACATTTCTATAAACTAGCAGCAACCTGCAGAAGGAGAAGTTAGGAAAACAATTCCATTCACAATTGCATCAAAAATAATAAAATACCTAGGAATAAATCTAACCAAGGAGGTGAAAGACCTGTACTCTGAAAACTATAAGACCCTCATGAGAAAAATTAAAGAACACAGCAATAAACGGAAATCTATCCCATGCTCATGAATAGGAAGAATTAATATTGTCAAAATGGCCACCCTGCCCAAAGCAATTTACAGATTCAGTGCATTCTTCAACAAACTAGAACCAATAGTTCTAAAATTCATGTGCAGAGACCCTGAATAGCAAAACAATCCTGAGAAGGAAGAAAAAAGCTAGGGGAAAACCTGGGCAGCTACCTGCAAGAAAATGAAACTGGATACTGTCTAACTTCATCAGAAAAGTAAATTCAAGTTGTTCATATCCTCTGCACATTTTTTGATAGGATTATTTGCTGTTTGGGTGTTGAGACTTAAGAGTTCTTTATCTGTTTTGGATGTTAAGCCCTTGTTGAATATGTCATTTACAAATATATTCTCCCATGCTGTAGGATGCCTTTTTGTTCTGCTGATGGTGTCCTTTGCTTTACAGCAGCTTTTTAGCTTGATATAGTCCCACTTGTTCACTTTTTATTTTGTTTCCCTTGCCTGAGGAGATGCTTTCAGGAAAAAGTTGCTCATGTTTATATTCAAGAGATTTTTTGCCTATCTTTTCCTCTAAGAATTTTATGGTGTCATGACTTACATTCAGGTCTTTGATCCATTTTGAGTTTACTTTTGTGTATGGGGTTAGACAATAATCCAGTTTCATTCTCTTGCATGTAACTGTACAGTTTTGCCAGCACAAGTTATTGAAGAAGCTGTTATTTCCCCATTCTATGTCCATGGCTCCCATAGTGTATGTTAATTGACCATATATGCTTGGGTTTATATCTGGGCACTCTAGTCTGTTCCACTGGTCTATGGGTCTGTTCTTATGCCAGTACCAAATTGTCTTGATTACTGTGGCTTTGTAAGTGATGCCCAACAGGCACATGAGAAGATGTTCCACATCACTAATTACCAGGGAAATACAAATTAATACCACCATGAGATATCACCTCACATCAGTTAGGATGGCCAACATCCAAAAGACTAGTCTGGAACAACAAATGCTGGCGAGGATGTGGAGAAAGGGGAACTCTCTTACACTGCTGGTGGGAATGTAAACTAGTTCAACCATTGTGGAAAGCAGAATGGAGGTTCCTCAAAAAACTAAAAATAGAAATACCATTTGACCTGGGAATTCCACTCCTAGGCATTTGCCCAAAGAAAACAAGTTCTCAGATTCAGAAGGACACATGCACTGCTATGTTTATTACAGCACTATTTACAATAGCCAAGACATGGAAGCAACCTAAGTGTTCATCAGTAGATGAATGGCTAAAGAAGATGTGGTACATATACACAATGTAATACTATTCGGCCATAAGGAAGAAACAAATCCTACCATTTGCAATAACGTGGATGGAGCTAGAGGATATTATGCTCAGTGAAATAAGTCAGGCAGAGAAAGACAAATACCAAATAATTTCCGTCATTTGTGGAGTATAACAATGAAGCAAAACTGAAGAAAGAAAATAGCAGACTCACAGACTTTTAAGAAGGGACTAGTGGTTACCAAAGGGGAGGGGTGAGGGAAGGCGGGTGGGGAGGGAGGGAGAAGAGGATTGAGGGGTATCATGATTAGTGCATATGGTGTGTGTGGGGTCACAGGGAAGACAGTGTAGCACAGAGAAGACATGTAGGGACTTTCTGGCATCTTACTACACTGATGGACAGTGACTGCAATGGAGTATGGGGGGGCTGAATAATGAGGGTTAATGTAATAACCCTATTATTTTTCTTTTGAAACCTTCATAAGATTGTATATCAATTATACTTTAATAAAGAAAGTATTAATAATAAAAAAATTTTAAAGAAGTAAATTCAAGTTGTATCTAAGATATGAAATCTAAACTCTTTGGAGAAAACATAGGCAAAAATGTCTTGAACATAAGCATGAGTAATTTTGTTATGGATATGTTTCTCTGCGCAATGGAACAAAAGCAAAAATTAACATTTGGCAGTACATCAAACAAAAAAGCTTCTGAACAGCAAAGGAGACTATCAACAGAATGAAAAGGCAAGCTACGGTATAGGAGAATATATGTGCTAATGATATATCTGATAAGGTGCTAAAATCCAAAATATATAAAGAACTTTTATGACTCAACACCAAAAAAATCACTAATCTGATTAAAAAATGGTCAGAGGACCAGAATAGACTTTTTTCCAAAGAAGACATTCTGATGGCCAGTAGGCACATGAAAAGATGCTCCACATCACTGATCATCAGGGAATTCAAATCAAAACTACAATGAGGTGTTACCTCACACCAGTCAGAATGACCACTATGCAGATGT